>NC_141689.1:434643322-436094988 GCF_964263255.1 Lissotriton vulgaris | reverse complement strand
CACCGACCAACAATTCCAGTACAGTTAACTGCTTCCAAAAAGCCGCCCAACAGCGTAATCCAAAAACACAAAAATCAATACACTCACCTGGTGCACACAGGTATGATTGCGTGTTCTCCACTGCCAACTCCTGAAGACCAACACGGTCAGCTCCTAGGTTACGCCCGTAGAACGTTGGCGAAGGGTCAATAGCAGCTGGGGCTCTCTGATCGAGAGAGCGGAGTAAGCCGGAATCTTTAGTCAGTCCACCCCCTCGACCAGAGCTTCCCTTTCTTTGTCCTTCATTCCCCGGCTACGGGAAGACGACCCCAAACGCGGAGTCCCACCAGAGTCGCCAACTGACGTACCATAAAAAATAACATAAAAGGCTATACCTACCAATAGCCCCAAAACTAAGTTATCAAATAATCAGTCAGTCGGCAGTGAAGAAAAATTCAATCGTTTATTACACAAAATACTCTATAGAGGAGCCTCTCTCGTCCTCACCCAGCTTTTGCGCGGAGAAGTCTGCCAGCTTACAGTCAATACATTGCATATATACCTTCAGATCCACACGTGAAGTCACCGTACATGGAAAAGTACTACTTGGCTCTACGGCTCTAAGGAAAGAGCATATATGGTACACAGGATTAGTTCGAAACTCTGCTTCTGCTATTATTGGGGGGGTCAGGACGGGTGACTCCCTTTCGTCCTGATGCCTGGGAGCGTAGGCACGGCGCCTTAAGGAATGCGCTTATCACCACTGAAGTCAGATGCGACCTGGGGTCTCAGGATAGAAAAAGAATAGTGTGCATTCAGCTGTTCTCTATAACTCAACTAACAGGGCCTACTGACTACTGGAGGATAGCACGTGACCACGCTCAGGCCTGACGTGGACAGAGCAAAGATAGCGTCTGTTTGGTTTTCGGGTCGTCTCATATGGTAGAGCACAAGAGAAATGGATACTTTTACTTAACTAGACTTAACCTTTTGGAATTATAACAGGCAGAGTCGATAAGCATTTATATAGGTACATCATGCGAACAAAAGATACTTTATACCTCTATAACTATAGACAAATCGAATTTTATCTCTCAACACACATGTGCATAGACCTAAGTTACCATGGTGTACCTTCATGTGCAATCATTGTCCCCAGATCCAGCCATACTCCCATACGTGAGAGAACATAGTATTGACACATCTGTGTGATTTAGAATGTTTTTTCACATTCAGATGATTGACGGAGCTGGTGCTGTACATGGCCATCCAAGCCCACATCACAAGGAAGCCCAGTGGTGGGCCAAACACAGAGGCATATTACCAAGCAATAGTTATAATTATCGCTATTGCTTGGTTAGAGACAAAAATTTACAGCTGAGCTGCGGCGATTTTTATCGCAGATAAACCTTGGTATTACCAAGGTTTATCGCAAATGCGATAAAAATGCGCCGCAATGCATGAATATCGCTGAAAAGTCAGCGATATTCATGCATTACTGAGCTAATGCTCTTAGCCATGTTATCCACCTCCCATTGGATAACATGGCTAAGAACTGCTCCGGGCAGGTGTTAGCTTTTGGAGATATTCGCGCTTAGCGCGAATATCTCCAAAAGTTGGTAATAGGAGATAGCGATGTTAGCGACTGTTTCCAGTAGCTAACATCTTGGCACGCCCACTTTGCATGTCATTAGTGGTAAATATCACTGACATGCAAAGTTGGGCCCAAGATGGTCGCTATCTCCTACTAGCTGTCGCTAAATGGTGTTAGCGACAGCTAGGTAATAGGGAGATAATTTTATCTCCGCTTTCTTGGCTTTTAAAGAGATAAACCCCCTTGATAATATGCCCCACAGTCCTTTAGGGATTGAGAGTGATTAGGAAGTGGGAGAGTGAATTCCGCCGCAGGATTGCTGTGTAATTCCTCAGCAGTGATAAATGGCCGTCCGTGTCGGGGTCTGGGTGAATGCCGCAGAGTTTTCCGGGGGTCAGTAGGAGGTCTTCTTAGGGCATGCTCCATAGGTCATCAACAGGCAGGTACAGGGCACATGGCGGTGATGGATGCTACTGCTACCTCCTCACACAGTAATTCCCCTCCCCTTCTTACTCCCCTGATACGGGTTCTGTGTCTGGTATGTCCGGTGTGTGTTGCAGGGTGATGGCAGCATCACTGTGTGCCACGGACACATCAGGGCTCGGAGCTGTGTGTGTTGAAGTTCCTGCTGCAGTCATATGGGAACGGCTCAGTGGCAGCAATGTCAAGATGAAGTACTACAGGGCATTGAGGTTCCCAGTTACTACTTGCTGGTATCCAGCCGTGGCAGACAGACTTCCAGCCTGCATCTGCTCCATGGTCTCCATTGACCTCTGCATCTGTGCCAACTCTGTGCTCTCATCGCTTGTGCCTGTCTGACAGCTCTTGTATGATGTTTATTGCCCCAGTGAGGTCAGCCAAGGTCTGTGCTGGCACATGGTGCATACAGGGGGTGTCCAATAGGGACGGTACGTGGTCCCTGATGGGAGTCAGACACCCACGTATGGCATTGAGTTTGTTTGCCACGAGTTTTAAGCCCACCCACAGCTGGTCAGCCAACTCCACCTGGCAACACCACATACATTGTTGGAACTCCATGAATTGGTTGGGGGTGCTGGGAGACAGCCGCGGTGATGTGTGTGTCCTGCTGTGTGGTCGGTACAGGTGGTGGGCTCATCTCGGGCAGCTGGCCTGCCCGGCTTCTGGGGATGGGCTGCGGAGGCAATCTACGAGCTGTTGGAGGGTGTCGGTGCAGATGAGCAGGGGGTCCTCTTCATCGTCACTGAAGATGTGTCTGGTCTGCTCTGCAGGAGGTGTTGGTTCTCCCTCTACAATGTGTAAGGGGAGAAGCAGCATTACAGAGTCGTACATGTATTTTGGAGATTTATTGATGTATACGTTCTTACTGCATGCCAATGTGCATTGTGGCTGTTTTTGGGTAGCTGACTATTTGATGGCAGTCAGTGTATTTGTTCGACTACATGACAGATGTGTGGTAGTACCCGTGCTTTGTCATCACACAAAGTCAGGCAATGGCAGATATGATTGGACCTTTACCACGCATGTACAGGACCTGTTGAGAGTTGTGTACTATGGTGCTGGTGTTGCACTTTGTACCTCATTGCTGTTGTTCTGTGATTGCTATGTGTGTGCTGCATTGTGATGTTGTGGATCTGGAGGGGGCCTGCTGTGCACATTGTGGATGGGGGCCTACTTGGCGTTTCTATGTGTGCTGCAGTGTGTTACGCCTCTCAGTGACATGTTCCACGATCATTGTGGGGGTGCAGTGTGCTACACGTATTTGTGCATGTGTGCCATTGTGCCCATCCCCCCACACCCCCGTCCCTGGTCATTACTCACCCTGTTGCTGTTGGGTCAGGTCGTATCGTGCTGTGTCCAGGCCCCCAATTCCTGCCAGCATCTCCACACTGCTGACTGTGGCCACCATTTCCTCCAGCTCATCAGTCACCTCCTGTGTCACAGGACTCCCACCCCTAGTCGCCCTTGCTGCCTTCCCGTTGGCGGAAGCTTCTCCTTGGTTTGGCTACGCACTTCATGCCAGCACCTCTTGACCTCCTCCGGTGTCCTCCTTGCCACTCCGACTGCATTGACGTTGTTGGTGATGGCCTACCATATTTCCGTTTGGGTTTCCAGTGCGACAGTGGAGGTGCCGAACAGTTGTTGGTAGTGTCCTGTGACCTCTGTGACGATGGTCCGGTCTTCCTGCGGACTGAAACCAATCTTCCTCTTCCTCTTGTCCTTGCCCTTCCCCAAGCATGAAGTTCCTTGCTGGTCTTCTGTGAGGCTTGTGGGGTTCGGCTTGTCCTCTGCACTCGGTCTGGGTGCATCCATGGTGCTACGCAGTTTGAAATGTTTTTTTTTCCTCTCTTTCTTTTATAGTGCATTTTCCCGCCTATCGCGTGGGATTAGCAGGCCTGTGGCTGGTTTACTGTGATTTTTGGACCGCAATTGGCCTAATCGCATGTTGTTTTGTATTCGCATTTTGTATTTTTGAGCACAGTGTAGGTGTTCTCGCGGATTTTTTCCACGTTATCTGGTGTCTATCGTATGCTACCGCCTTGTGAATTCCACGTTGACACTGGGTTAATTTCTCGTGATAGGCTGCGATGGTGAAAGTTGCGTTAGGCTACTCTTGCGGAAGTTATCAGACGTTCTTGTGAATATACCCCCTAGTCTCCTCTCGCCACTCAAATGCAGATGCTGAATAAACATAAATGTAAAGCGCCATCGAGGAGTTCCATGTCCCCCACCTCTGATCTCCTGCTTCACTCTACTGCAGTACTTCTACCTCATGAAAACAGGTACACCCCACAAAAATCACAAGGAAGCAGCAGTAAGCCTCCCTGACAACACTGAGTCTTGCGGTGCACAGATTGTCTCTTATGCCGATGATACAGAGCTCCTCTTCACCTGCGGAAAGAACACAGACATTAATGGAGAGCGGATCAAAAGTTGCCTGGATGCCGACTTTGCATGGTTCCAACTAAATCAATTGAAGTGCAACTCAAATAAATCGGAGGTCCTCTTCTTTGGCTGTCCTCCTGATCCTGGCTGGAAGTCCTGGTGGCCGGTAGCCATATTTCCACCTGCCACTGATACAGCAGTTGCTAAGAATCTCGGAATGAAGATGGACAATGGTCTCACTTCTAAACCGCAGATTCTGAGCCTGGTGGGTCAGTGCTTTGGCCTCTTAAAAATGATGAGAAAATTCCTTCCACTTCTATCTATTGTCCATAGGAGGACGATTGTTCAAGCCTTGATTGGATCCAGGTTGGATTATGCGAATGTGCTATTTCTCGGCCTCCCTGACTATCTTCTGTCTCGCTTGCAGGTAGTGCAGAATTCTGCGGCGCGGGCAATTTTCGGTCTTAACCGGAGATCCCATGCTGCGGGGCTTCTGAAATCTCTTCACTGGCTGCCCATACGAAAACGCATTGCTTTTAAGACCCTTACAATTGCGTTCAAGTCCTTGCATGGCAAGGGTGCCCGCTATTTGAGGCACAGGATCAGCTTTCACCATCCGGCCAGAGCCTTGCGCTCAGCTTCACTGTCACTGGCCACGATCCCGGCTATCAGGCGTTCTCGCATTGGAGGTCGCTCCTTTAGATACCTTGTGCCCAAGGCTTGAAATGCTCTGCCACTGTCACTAAGGAAGATCGACAACCTGCAATCATATATAAAAGAGCTCAAAACCTGGCTGTTTTGTCAATAAAGTCCATTTGGTTCCTCGTTCTGTGCCCTGTTGGGTCTGATAGCGCCGGGACACTCTGCCTGAGTAGCTGAGCGCTCTACAAGACCCCGGATAACATCACATAACATAACATAACACTGCATCACAGCTCTGTCTGTTTGGCAGTATCCACTAGAAACCTTTGCAAATGAAAATCATGCCTCTGGCCAAGACCAGGCTTGGGGCATACACATTTGTGCTCTGTATATATAAATTCAAAGGAGAATGTGAGAAAAAGAAAAAGAAGTACAGAAATGTTTAACATGGCTGGTCCAGGGGGTGAGGGTGTTTAGGTTCTCAGAGACTCTGGATGTAAAGGGTCTTGGCCCACAAGACTAATGTAAAATAGACATCCACAAGATGATGATAGTAAGTAGTAGTTTATTAAGAATAAAGATCCCATCCACAGGTGAACATCCAGCCAGCATCAAAGCGTGGTTGTAACTGCCTGCTGAACAAAGCATAACATTCCATGAGATGTGCAGGTGATTCTAGTGCCTCATGACATCAGCGCAGCTATGTCATGAAGCACAGACACAGAGAACCAGGATGCCACACATCTCCCTTCTAACAAGAAGAACAAAATTACAAAGAGGAATGAGTTAAAATTAAAACATAAATCACACAGTTACGTAGTCCTTTAAATACTCAGGAGAATGAGAAACCCTTGCAGACTTGCGAGGAAGTGAGGAAGGTTGATCACTAGTTTGAGAATTACGACTACAAGAAGCCTCCACAATATCATTCCTAACCACCACCACCCTGTTCAAATTCCAAACTCAATGGTCTGCAGTTTTGATGGCGTTCTTAAAAACCTTGATGACACGGATAGGCTTTTTAAAGGTAGCAGAAAGGGCCTTATTGTTTTTGCAGGGATTTTTAATAAGTACCCAATCGCCCACTTTGACAGGAGTGACCTTTACAGAATTCCTTGCATCAAAAATTCTTTTCCTATTCTCAATCCTAGAAGATTCACGCACCATCCAATCATCCCTTACATCATGAGGACATGGCTGTAAATCATTGACCCATGCGGGTACTACAAGTGTATTAGGAGTACGTGCCCTAAAAAGTTCAAAGGGAGTCTTCCCAGTAACAGCATGGGGAGATATCCTGTAAACCTTAACTTTCTTAAAAACATCTGCCCTCCAATCTGTGCCAGCAGACTTAGCCATCCTAATGGTTTCTTTAAGAACACGGTTGAATCTCTCAACAATACCGTTGGTTTCTGGGTGGTATAGGGATGATTTTTTGTGTTTGATACCTTGTTCTAACAGGAATTGTTCCATGTCCTTAGACACTAACTGAGGACCATTATCAGTGAGAATGGTGTTAGGAATGCTTTCTCTTGCGAACAATTTGGCCAAGAAGGCCACCACATTTTTAGTCTCAATTCCACGAGTAATGGCAATTTCTGGCCATCTGGAAAAGAAATCAACAAGGACAAGAACATACCACTCACAACCACCTGAGACAATGGGCCCCAAAATATCCAAACCAACCTCTTTCCATGGTGCATTCGGTCTGTCCCTAATTACCATAGGCTGGACCTTAGGTTTCGCTACCCTCTCACTAAGAGCACAGTCAATGCAATCCCTAACCTTACGTTCCACTTCCAAATCCATATTTGGCCACCAATATGATCTCCTCAAAATCTCCTTGGTTTTTGAGACTCCTAGATGTCCAATATGTGCTAAACATGTATTTAGCCTGGCACCTGAAGGCTACCAGGGCTCTAGGGTGCACTCTTAAATGAGTTAACTCTTAGTATGCTTTTGACATTCAACTTATATTTTATTCCATTATTTATATGTTGTGTTTCACCTATGCATCAAACATATTCAAAATAATATTCAAATGACATTCATCTTTTTCAAAATTAAGTTAAATACATCACAACGTAATCAAGCAGAAAGTACAATATAAAGTACATCAACCCAATGCATTTCGGGACCATTAGGCCCCTTCGTCAGGGGTCTACGTAAACATACATAAGGAAAACCAAGGTTAGTAAAGAAAAAAGAAAAGGAAAAAAGAGAACAAGAGAACTCGTTACTCTCAATGCTTAGAGGTTTCACAGTTATATTAATATTATATCATTTACAATTTCTTGAATTTAATGAGATTATTACTCTCTTCATTTAGCTTTGGGAGCTATTTATCTGTACAAAGTGCGATATATTCACATTAATCTGATTGAGACATATAATACAATGCGTGCTTTACTTAATTTAAAGCCTGCCTACCGTTATTCTGAAGAAAATTTTGAAGATATGCAGCTTGCCTATATTGGAAAAAATTAAAATAATAGGGTAACTTATTACTCCATTTAAAAAAACAAAATAGAAAATATGTCGAATTCCACCTTTTTATGGTTACCTTACGAGCCTATATGTGGCACATTGGTCTCGCTTCAGTGTTCAGGACAAATAAAACTTTCTGGTGAAAAAAGAAACCAAATTAAAATCTGGTTTGTAAAAAAGTGTTGGTCCATTATATTTACAATGAGCCATTGTTTACCTCTCAATGTAGTATTGGTTGCGTCATTCTTCTCTTTGTATAACCAGCTCCAAACAACCTAGCGAAAAGGCGGAGAAGCTTATTTTAGTATGCTTGGTAGCTCAAACACGCTACCTAAAACCCGTTCGCTAACTGTTTGACAATTACTAACGCGTCTATCCAAACATTCAAAGTGGCTTCTACCTGCGGTCCTAGGCGTAGGCGCTTCGGTTCCGCAGTCTGTGTTTGGCAGCGTGGTCTGTAAAAATATGAACCACGTATTAGAAGATTGTTACCGGCGAAGCCGTAAAGATGCCCAAAGGCATTCAATCTTTCTACTTGAACGCTCACGCGTCTTACCGATAGGTGCTCTGTCCTGCTGAGTTCTATGCTCGGTAGCTTCCTGTCGTCCACGGACTCGAAGTCCTACATCTATATTGGTCGGCAGTGTTTGCATAAAAATAAATAAAGGACTAGCGTATCTATTTGGGGCGGCCATATTTGAAAGTCTTTGAAGCATGTATGCTCGTAACTTCGGATTCTAGTGCGGATTTTAAGCAATTTTAATGGCTATTAGTTATGTGATCACGAACAGAAAAAATATTAATTGAAAACCAAAGAAAAGATGAGTAGTATAGAAAAAAGAAATCAGAAAGATAGTCATTATGTTATTATGAAAAATAACATGTGAATTTGAAAGGCAATTGCTATGGAACACTCATATGTACAAAAAGATTTTTTTATATGCCTGCCTATTTACAATCTAATTCATGTGTGATTATTCTATAAAAGATGTCTTATGATGATATGCTTCTATGTGTTTTTATAGAACCTTTGTATGTGTACTTTATTATTCAAATCATCGCGGTGCCTGAATGCTCAGGGTATCAGATCCAGCCTTATTATATAGCTGTTTAAAGGAAACATATCATTTCCATTTTATCATTAAGCCCAGAGGGGACCAGTGTCTGTAACCTCCGTATCCAGTAAGCTTCTCGCTGGAGTAGGGTCTTTGCGTTGTCGAAGCCTAGTTTTTGTGGGACTTGCTCTACTATTTGAAATCTCAATTGAGCAATTGAGTGTCTATGTTCAGTCCAATGTTGCGCCAATGGGGACGTTGTGTTTTTAAGTCTTATGCGACTTTTGTGTTCCGTCAGCCTCACTTTTATTTTTCTATCTGTCTTTCCTACGTATAGGAGTCCGCATGGGCATTTGATGGTATAAATAACATGTTCAGAATTACAGGTAGTATTGTGCCTTAGTTGGATTTGTTCTCCAGTTCTTGGGTGCAGAATTATATTCCCTGTTATTACATTGTTGCAGTTTTTGCAATTGTGACATTTTGTTGTGCCTTTGTAAGTTGTTGGTCCAATGTCTTCCTTAGGTCTGCTGGGTTTACTGAGCATTTCTTTGAGGTTCTGGGCCCTTTTGTAGGCGAATAGAGGTTGTTCACTAAAGAGAGAACCAAAGTCTTTTTCGGCTTGTAAAATTTCCCATCTTTTGTTGACTATTTTCTTAATCTCCCAAGATGCTGTTGAATATTTTGTCACGAATACCATCCTTGTGTTTGTTTTCTTGGGTTTTTTTTGTAATAGTTCATCTCTCGGAATAGTTTTGATTTTTTCAACATGTGCCTCTAGCAGTTTTTTTGGGTATCCTCTTTCCAAATACCTCTGTTTTTGCTCCTCAATAGTTTTGTCACAAATCTCTGAATTTGACGTAATTCTCTTAATCCGCATGAACTGCGACACAGGTAAATTGTTGATTAAACTTGCAGGATGAAAGCTCCCATATAGTAGCGCATTGTTTTTGTCTGTAGGTTTCTTATAGACACTTGTGTGTATGGACTCATTCTTGATTTCAACTAGAACATCTAGAAATGGCAGAGCTTCAGCACTCATGCTGTATGTAAATTGAATTCGTGGATCAATAGTATTCAAATTTTGAATATTTTCAATGAGTTTAGCCTGTGATTCTTTCCAAATTATAAAGATGTCGTCTATATATCTTTTGTAGTAGACCAAGCCTACTTGCCACTCTGGGTGTTTCAAAACATGATCATCTTCAAATTTCGCCATGAAAACATTGGCATAGATACAGGCTCCAGGAAAGCCCATGGCTGTACCGTTTAGTTGTAGAAAGAAATCCTTTTGCCAGGTGAAATAACTATTTTCTAGACAAAATTCCAATAGTTGGATAACCATGCATTTGACTTCTTCTGATTTTTCTCCCTTTTGCAGAGCCCATTCCATGGCTTCTAGACCCTGTTTGTGCGGTATAGATGTGTACAATGCTGTGACATCTATTGTACAAATTGTCCATTCACTTGCTGATTTAGCATCAATGGTTTTGAGATTTCTTAAAAAATCAGAAGTGTCTTCCAAATATGTGGGCCATTGTTGTATGAACGACTGCATATGGCTGTCAATGAAAATGCCTAAGTTCTCAAATATTGAAGAACAGCCAGACACTATAGGTCTGAATGGTGGGTTGTACAGATCTTTATGTATTTTTGGCAAGAAGTAAATTCTCGGCCTCCTTGGATAGATTTGTCTCAGATAACGCTTAACTGTTGGGTTGATCCAGTTTAGTTCTTCAGCTCTATTTAGTATTTTGTCCAAAGTTTGCGCTATCATTGCTGTCGGATCATTACTCAATTTAGCATATGTTGTTGGATCATTTACATGCTCTGTACCTTTTTGTTGATAAAATGTAGAATCCATTATCACGAGACCCCCTCCTTTGTCCGCTTTCTGGATAGTGATTGCAGGATTTTTGGCTAATGTTTGTAAAGCACTGTATTCAGCCTTGGTTAGGTTATTTAGTTTTCTTTTGAAATGTATTTTGCTTAGGTCCGCCTTGACTAATGTTTCGAAGGTGTCAAGTGTTTTGTGTGAAATAGGAGCTAAAAAAGTGCTCTTTGGTTTGAACTTGATATCTTCATTATCCTCAGTTTGTATCGGGTTCACTATCGTGAAAAAGTGCTTGAGCCTTAATGAACGCATGAATTTAAAGAACGCGACTTCTGTTTCTAGCTCATTCGTTTGGTAGGTGCTTACAAATGATGTTCCTTTGTTCAGTAGGTCTCTTTCAAATAGCGTCAAAGGATACTCTGATATATTTATCACGAGGCTTTGGTCTGACTCCTTAAACTCGCTTTCCTTTGTTTTTCCTTTTCCTTTTCCTCGTCTCGTTTTTTGTCTGCCTGTGTTATTGTAGCCTGGTCTGGTGGTTTGCTGGCCTGGGGGCCCATCTCTAAAAAAGGGTCCGACATGGGAATTGTACTGCTTGTGGTATCTGCTGAAGTTGATGGGGCGGTTTGTTGTTTTGTTAGAGGTTGCCTTGATGTACTAGTATCACTGTCTGAAACACCACTCTCATCCGATGTTGTTGGTTGCTGCTTTTTGCTTGTATATCTTCTTTTTGCATAGACCTCTGCCCAGGTGTAAGCTTCGTTGAGCTTATAGTCAATCGTGTCACGTTTGAATTTTCGTAATTTCATTTCTTGAAGCTCTTTTCCGTACTTATCAAGTTTTATGTCCAAATCTGCTAGAAATTTGTCCCAAGGCTCTTTTTCCATTCGTGTTCCTAAATCCGTTTTGATGTTGTATATTTCTTCTTCCAACTCATTGATGATTCTTGATAATTCTTCCACTAGTAGCAAGATTAAATCGAGCGAACATTTATTCAAAATACAAAACCACTTTTCCATAAATTGCGGGTTATTGTTAAGTCTATATAACATCGGTCTAATGGCTAGTCTGAGTCCTCTGGGTATTCGTCTCACGCGGTGATATTGAATTAGCGTGGAGGCGTGTAGCCGTTGGTTTAACTCCCGTTTTGTTAAATATTCAAGTTGTTTCAATTGCTGTGTAACTGATCCGCTCTTCGCATCAAAAGTTTTAGTTTCCTTGATCAATTTATAAATTGAGTCTGCCTCATCTGAGGTATATATTTTGGTATTAGCTCTATTTTCTGTTATACTTGATATTGAATCAAATGACATTCTCCTGGTGCTAGTGCCCACCGTTTGCAGAGAAACTTGAGAACAATGTATGAGTGTGGGTACTGCACACTGTATTTATGCTTTTGACAAGATTAGTCCGGTACGAGTGCTACCTTTGATTAGTGCCTGCAACACTTAGTGAAACATGTATTTAGCCTGGCACCTGAAGGCTACCAGGGCTCTAGGGTGCACTCTTAAATGAGTTAACTCTTAGTATGCTTTTGATGTACTTTATATTGTACT
Organism: Lissotriton vulgaris; assembly: GCF_964263255.1. NCBI lineage: Eukaryota > Metazoa > Chordata > Amphibia > Caudata > Salamandridae > Lissotriton > Lissotriton vulgaris. Next base: position 436,082,976 of record NC_141689.1, on the reverse strand, counting down.
TTCTGCTTGATTACGTTGTGATGTATTTAACTTAATTTTGAAAAAGATGAATGTCATTTGAATATTATTTTGAATATGTTTGATGCATAGGTGAAACACAACATATAAATAATGGAATAAAATATAAGTTGAATGTCAAAAGCATACTAAGAGTTAACTCATTTAAGAGTGCACCCTAGAGCCCTGGTAGCCTTCAGGTGCCAGGCTAAATACATGTTTCACTAAGTGTTGCAGGCACTAATCAAAGGTAGCACTCGTACCGGACTAATCTTGTCAAAAGCATAAATACAGTGTGCAGTACCCACACTCATACATTGTTCTCAATATGTGCTAAAGACATAAGCTCATTCCGAAGAGCTACAGGTGGAACTAACCTAGTGCCCCTAAAAAGTAAGCCATCTTGTTCTGAGAGCTGATCTTTGACATGCCAAAACTTCTCAATCCCTTCATTAGGCTTTGGTTTAACCTTCCACCCAGTCATTAATAGTTTAAGTACTTCCACAAGAATTGAGGGGCATATTACCAACAACTAGCGATAATTTTTGTCTCTAACTTGTTTAGAGACAAAAATTATCGCCGCACATCGGCGATTTTTATCGCAGATAAACCTTGCTATTAACAAGGTTTATCGCAAATGCGATAAAAAACGGCCGAAATGCATGAATATCGCTGAAAAGTCAGCGATATTCATGCATTACCGAGCTAATGCTCTTAGCGATGTTATCCACCTCCCATTGGATAACATGGCTAAGAACTGCTCAGGGCAGGTGTTAGCTTTTGGAGATATTCCCGCTTAGCGCGAATATCTCCAAAGGTTGGTAATAGGAGATAGCGATGTTAGGGACTGTTTCCAGTCGCTAACATCTTGGCACGCCCACTTTGCATGTCATTAGTGATAAATATCACTGACATGCAAAGCAAGGCCCAAGATGGTCGCTATCTCCTATTAGCTGTCACTAACTGGTGTTAGCGACAGCTTGGTAATAGGGAGATAATTTTATCTCCGCTTTCTTGGCTTTTAAAGCCAAAAAAGCGGAGATAAACCCCCTTGATAATATGCCCCTAAATCTTCTTGAACCATCCTCAACCACCTCTCTTTATCAATGATAGCTTCCTCAACAACACAAACCATTTCATCATCATCATCAAAATCTTCCTTACTATCAGCCTCACAAACAGGAACAAGGCGAGACAAAGCATCTGCCACCTTGTTGTCCACTCCAGGTAGGTATTTTACATCAAAATCATAATCTTGTAAACCAACAACCCATTTCGTGATCCTACCTGACACTGCATCAATACCCTTTTTCTTTAAAATTTCACAAAGCGGCTTGTGATCCGTCCTAACCTCAAAGGTGGTTCCCCATAATAAGTTTTTAAGCTTCTTGACCGACCAGTAAACAGCGAGGGCTTCACGCTCAATCACCGAGTATCGAGTTTCAGCTCCTTTTAAACTCCTTGACAAAAAGAGGATGACCCTCTCAGTCCCTTCAAACTTCTGTACAAGTACCGCTCCCAAACCTTTCAAGCTTGCATCAGTAATCAAAATGGATTTTTCAGAAGGATCAAAACTGCTTAATTTCGGTGCAGAGGCTAGTCTCTCCTTGATGACCTCAAATTCTTGCTGACACTTTTCTTCCCAAATAAACTCCACTCCTTTCTTCAACAAATACCTCATGTTGGCACACAAAGAGGCAAAATCTTTCACAAACTTACTATAATATTCAGCAAGCCCCAAAAAACTCTTCAATTCTTCTTTATCTGCGGGGGAGACAACTTAGAGATGGTAGAGATCAAATTCTCTTTGGGTAAAATTCCTCCTTCAGTGATTGTGTGACCTAGATAGTCAATGGAAGTTTTTCTAAACTTGCATTTCTCAATCTCGACAGTTAAACCTGCATCACACAGTCTTTCTAAGACAGCAAAAAGCCTAAAATCATGTTGCGAGTTATCTATGCCAAACACAAGAATATCATCCTGATAGACCCTGACACCTTGTAAACCTTTTAAGACCTTTTCTAATGACCTCTGAAAAACCGATGCGGCTGACACTAAACCAAATGGTAGTCTGACAAATCTAAAAGTGCCATAAGGAGTCACAAAAGAGGTCAAATCTTTCGAATCTTCTTCCAACCTAATCTGATGGTAGGCGGACCTTAGATCAATGGTGCTGAAAATTTTAGCACCTTTAAGTAGCATAAGCATGTCTGCCATCTTGGGTAAAGGATAATGATCTGTAACAACACACTTGTTGAGCTCTCTTAAATCAACACAGAGACGGAGAGAGTTGTCCGATTTCTTGGCTGCGACAATCGGGGCAACCCACTCCGTTCCCTCTACTGTTTCTATAATGCCTCCCTTGACAAGCTTTTCAAGTTCATCTTTAACTTGTTCTCTGACTGCTACAGGTACATTTCGTACCTTGCAGCAAACAGGTACAGCATCCTTTTTCAAAATGATACGATGACAATAATCATTAAGACACCCCAAATTTTCCGAAAAAACTTTAGGAAATTTCATTTTCAGTTCACTAGTGAAATCATGAGAAACCAGTGAAACAGTTTGAGAGGTGCAGCGAAAAGGCTCTTTTAGAACAATAGGAGGTGTCGAGTTTGGATCAAGCATTACGCCTAAATCCTGAGAGCGAACCAGCTTATTATGCTATCCCCTTTTTGAGAAACATAAATTTTTGCTTTGGTCAACCTATTCTTATAATTAATCACTCCTTCAAAAACCCCAAGTAGTTTAATGGGTTGCCCAGCATAACCAAATGGCCTTATATCAGGGCGGGACAGCTCAAGTTTTTGTCCCAACTTACTAAAAAAAAAATCTTTTGGTACAATAGTGATTTTTGCTCCAGAATCAAACAAAACTTTAGTGGGAAAACCTTCTACCATAATCTCGTCACAAGGTGAATTCTTTGCTTCTTCAGCACTAACAGTCTGTATACAGATTTGACCACAATCTAGATGTTCATCCAAATTACTCTCATTTTCAAAATCATAAAATATTTCATTCACTTTACCTTTGTAGCTTCCCCCTCTACAACATGAGGTAAAGTGTCCTTTCCTTTTGCACTTACCACAATAGGCCTTCCACCCTGGACATTGTCTATCCGTAGCAAAATGCCCCATTTTACCACATCTGTAACATCTTACTTGGGAGAAATCCAAACCGTTCTCCTTTTTTTTATAGGGAATTTTGCTTAAAACGAGTACGTTTCGTTGAATAAACGCAAAAGTGCCAGATTTAGCAATCGCAAAAGCGCAGCAACCAAAGACACACCGCTAGAAACATGCAAAGAAGGAAGTGAAAACAAAGAGTTCGTTTTCACTTAAGTAAGTTTTGTTTCCTCTTACCATCAAAAGACGAAACTGAAGTCCCTGTGAAGTTAAATATCACGGACCTTTTGAAGTCAAATGTCACTGAATAATCCGTAATCCTGTTAAGTTGGATGTCACCGGTATCTCAAAGAAGTTGTTCCAAGTAGAGTCGAGGATATTATCCAAGTAGAGGTGGAAACATATCTTCTTCTTAAAAAAAAAATCAGAGATAGGTGTTGAGATCTTTTCTTCTTCTTGTAGTAAATCCCATCCTCGTCGCCAAATGTAAAATAGACATCCACAAGATGATGATAGTAAGTAGTAGTTTATTAAGAATAAAGATCCCATCCACAGGTGAACATCCAGCCACCATCAAAGCGTGGTTGTAACTGCCTGCTGAACAAAGCATAACATTCCATGAGATGTGCAGGTGATTCTAGTGCCTCATGACATCAGCGCAGCTATGTCATGAAGCACAGACACAGAGAACCAGGATGCCACACATATCCATTGTAAAAAGTGAATAATTTTTCCATGGCTATTTCCATGTTTATTGTGTGTAATGCCATGAATAATTCAGCCACTGTGAGTTATAGATATTTACCTAAAATAGAAATTAGATTTGTGCTTCAAAATGTTTGTTACAGCCTGTGATTGCATTTTTGATTGTTACAGGGTTGGGCTAAGCCTGCTTCTTTTTGGGATTATTTTGGGCAGGTAGTTCAACAACCTTGGGCTTTAAAAGGCTTTCAAAATCTGGCAAAACTGTCTGTGCTGTCTTCAGCGTTTCATGGGAGAGTGGAGCTCTCTCACTGAGAGGAAATGGGTGAGTTGCTCTGTTAGGCACGAGGGGCTATATTATCAAGAAAGGGCAATACATTATCGGCGTTTTTATCAGCAGGAAACTGCCGCTAAAGCAGCGATAATGTGCTTGATAATATGCCCTTGTGAATTCCCATAGAAGCCCAGGTTCTGGTGTTAACCTGGGCTTCTATGGGAATTCACAAGAGCATATTATCAAGCCCATTATCGCTGCTTTATCGGCAGTTTCCTAACGATGAAAGCGCCGATAATGTATCGCCCTTTCTTGATAATATGGTCCAAGATTTCCTGCATATTTATTTATTTTACGTGCCTTAAAGTTCTTGTTCCGAATTAGTTGCATTTTCTCCTTCCTGATCTGTTCCAGTTTTTTTAGCTCTTTCCCCACTGGAGCATTTTGATTGTTGTTCGGAGCATGCATATATGCTCACGGGCTGAGGTGTTATTGGATTGCGGAAACAGAGGGTAAAAGAACCGCCAAAAGAAGGCATGTTATCTCTTTCACTGATAAGGAAAGCTCCAACACACCAAGGTGACCCAGATCTCATGATCACAGGGCATATTCAGACACTTTGTTACTCCTATTACTCAAATTGAAATTTTACAAAAGTTCGAGGCAACTGTGTCTAAAGCCATGGCGGCGAGGCGAACCATAGAGATGGCAAAAGGAACAAGGGGCCTTATTTATGAAGGCCTTGCGACGCCGGTGCGTCACTTTTTCCCATGTTAAAAGTGACGCACCGGCGGCGCAAGGCCTTCATAAATAAGGCCCAAGGCTTCTAAATCTTGGTGGACGAAGCATCATCAGTTTTAACGTAGGAAAAGCCATCCGCATCATCAGGCAAATATGTGACGAGAGAAGAGATGGGTAAGTTATCTCTCATGTTCGGGTCAAGTCGGGGTTCCCTCTGTTTCGGACTGAGGCGGGTGAGATTATGTTTCCCTGGTATGCCAGTTCCTCGTTGACGGCAATGCTGTTTCATCAAAAGATTAAAGAGATGGTCCTAAAGAGTGGAAAGACCTAGATAAGACTTCAAAGCCAAGGTTTTTTTCACAAGGGAGAAGACTTTCTTCCTCATAAATATTAAAATGTAAGCATTTTGGCTACATTGATTGGCAGAACACCAATCAATCCGGATTATTGCACCCCATCAGACCCATCTGACAAGAAAGTGAGCTCTAGTGTAAAAAGAGCCTATGCAGGAGAATTTGTTTTCCCTGAAGCCAGGGACTTATGCTGCATATATGGCTCCTTCAATTGTAAAAGACTGATAAATTGGCTGTGACCATGCAGGAGGGCCATGAATGTTCAAAGCTTTAAGCTATGACACAGCGACAGGCTGGGTTATTGGCAGTTATTTTCTCTATATGGTCGGAGCTACAGATATATCTTTGGGAGCATTGATTCTGGAAGGAGAAACCTCTGGATGAGGGAGTGAAAAGCAGAAGCAGCAGCAAAAACGTCTCTACTTATTTGGAGAACAATTGGATGCAATGATTTCGAAATCATTCAAAGACCACAAACATACTCAGCCCTATTAAGGGAAGCCTAATTCTTGGAAATATTGAACTGGTTACTCATTAACATCTCCCAAGAGGGAGACAAAGTCTTCGACTATTAGATGCATGAATTATCATGAACCACATAATTACTCCCCATTAAGGAAGCCTCTAAGCAGGGGAGACCAACTAAGAAGAGATCCTGACAATTATGGTTTGTTCCAGTGAGAGGAAGGATTCAGTACTTCCTTCGGACATGGCAATAATATGTAGCAGTTTAGTGGGCCTTGAACGTAATCGGAGATGGCTATGCAATAGACTTTGTAGAATGCCCGCCAGATGAAAGAGTCATTCGGGCACGGTTACCAAAAGACGGCCCCAAACATTTGCGGCTGTTCTCAGGAATCCAAATGTTAATGGAGAAGAAGGTTACTACGAGGGTGCCAGAGGAAGAGATAAGGACCGGTGCATATTTAATCTTGTACACAAAGTGTAAGGCCCTTTCAGACCTCTTCTTGATTTTAAATGGATGAAGTTGTGGATCCGAACATGTCCTCCCGAATGGTATCTCTACAGTTTATCATTCCAATAGTAAGGCTAGGAGATTTTTTTTTGCATCAATAGATTTGCAAGATGCATACTTCCATGTTCCCATCAGAGAGGCTCAACAGAGGTTTCTTCTGTTGATGATGGTGGATGTTCACTGCCAACTCAGGGTGCTTGTACTATTCCACAAAGGTGTTATTCTCCTCTGGTGGCTCTGCTCTATGAAGACGTATGCATCAGTACCTCGACGACTTGTTTATTCAAGAACCGTCGAAGAAAATACTCTTGTCCCACAAGCACAGAGGGTTCACAGTTCTCCGAGATCATGGATGTCTCATAAATTGCAAACAATTAAGGGCATATTACCAACAACTAGCGATAATTTTTGTCTCTAACTTGTTTAGAGACAAAAATTATCGCCGCACATCGGCGATTTTTATAGCAGATAAACCTTGCTATTAGCAAGGTTTATCGCAAATGCGATAAAAAACGGCCGCAATGCATGAATATCGCTGAAAAGTCCGCGATATTCATGCATTATCGAGCAAATGCTCTTAGCCATGTTATCCACCTCCCATTGGATAACATGGCTAAGAACTGCTCAGGGCAGGTGTTAGCTTTTGGAGATATTCGCGCTTAGCGCGAATATCTCCAAAAGTTGGTAATAGGAGATAGCGATGTTAGGGACTGTTTCCAGTAGCTAACATCTTGGCACGCCCACTTTGCATGTCATTAGTGATAAATATCACTGACATGCAAAGCGGGGCCCAAGATGGTCGCTATCTCCTATTAGCTGTCACTAAATGGTGTTAGCGACAGCTTGGTAATAGGGAGATACTTTTATCTCCGCTTTCTTGGCTTTTAAAGCCAAAAAAGCGGAGATAAACCCCCTTGATAATATGCCCCTAAGTTTACAACTGTCTGAACACTTGGGTCTAAACGCTTACACATCTCAGTACTCCTGGGCAACTGCTAGAGTTACAGCCTCCCAGAAATGCTTGTGGAAATTCTTATGGATTTAAAAAAAGTTAGAAAGTTTGCACTTCACTTTTGTAGTAATACCCCATGGAAGCAAATTGCAGACTATTTTTGTGAATTATTTCTTGCTGTTTAATGAAAAGGGATTTAAACGATTCTTTGGTACCAATGTTAGAATGTTGGTACCAATTGGTTGGAGACAGAGGGGCAGATTTACAATTACTGGCGCATCCCTGCAAATTAGCAGGGATGCGCCAGTAATTGTGCGCCGTAGCTCCGCCACCCATGATGCGCCGCATTTACAATGGGGCGCACCATGGGGCCAAAACGGCACAGATGCGTCACACATCTGTGCCGTAATAGTTGCGCATTGCTGGAGTTGCGTCGCAAGCGCGACGCAGCTCCAGCAATGCTCTGGGGGGGCCTATTCTTTCATTGCTGCCTCAAGCCTTACACCTGCTTCAAGCAAGCGCAGGGTTTTGACGCAGCATTGGCCTAAAAGTGACTGAGTGAAATCTTGTAGATTTCACTCAGCCACTTTTAGGAGGCGGTTCTGCACAGGAACGCCCCCCACTGCGCAGGGACGCCTCCTTATGGCGTAGGGCTTTACAACGTGACGCATCTCCCAGATGCGTCATGTTGTTAATACCCCGCACCATGGCGCATCTTTTGCGCCGCCGCTGCGTCACAAAATTGACGCAAAGGTGGCGCAAAAGAGGCGCAAGGGGCTTGTAAATATGCCCCACAGACTTCTGCAAATTAGTTGAGATTTAGATATGGAGCAACTAATACACAAAAAGACACAGCTCTCTCACAGGAAGAAGGTTGACATTTCTTGAGGTAGAAGACTATAAACACAGGGGCATATCATCAAGCCCGGAGATAGAATTATCGCCGGTTTAGCGCCCGTTTTCGGACGGAAAGCGGCGATAATTTATCGCCTAATCAGCAAGGTCTCGCTATCGCGTGAAACCCTGCATTATTGCCCTTTCCCCCAACGCCCATCTTTGCATCTCCAATGAGATGCAAAGTGGGCACTCCTGCCCTGACATAACTGGAGAAATGTCGCTAAGCAACATTTCTCCAATTATCATTGGGCACGCTAACCTGCAGAGCGACAAGCAAAGTAGGGATAACCTCTGTCAGCGCTACTTTCCTTACGCCTGCTTCAAAACTGACTTAGCCATGATATCCTATGTAAGGTGGATATCATGGCTAAGTATGCCTTGCCCTATCAGCAAGCTTTCGCCAAACCTTGTGCAATTATCTCTGTATTTCCAGCGATAATCGCACAATTGGCAGCTTGTGCTCTGAATTTTATCGCTTTGGAGATAAGCGTTGCTGATAGCACGCTATGTCCGCGATAAAATTCAGAGTTGGCCGGCGATAATTATCCTCGCACTAAGAGCGCTGAGCGATAATTATCGCATGGCCTTGGAGATATGCCCCATAGTTCTCTGTTGTTGTTCGACTGTCAGCCCCACTAGCATGCCAATATTTCATAAGAATATTGACATTTTATTTAATGCTAACGTTATTAATAATGCCATTAATATGTTCTACAAGAACATACGGGCATATTATCAAGGGGGTTTATCTCCGCTTTTTTGGCTTTAAAAGCCAAGAAAGCGGAGATAAAATTATCTCCCTATTACCTAGCTGTCGCTAACACCAGTTAGCGACAGCTAGTAGGAGATAACGACCATCTTGGGCCCCACTTTGCATGTCAGAGAAATGTATCACTAATGACATGCAAAGTGGGTGTGCCAAGATGTTAGCGACTGGAAACAGTCGCTAACATCGCTATCTCCTATTACCAACTTTTGGAGATATTCGCGCTAAGCACGAATATCTCCAAAAGCTAACACCTGCCCTGAGCAGTTCTTAGCCATGTTATCCAATGGGAGGTGGATAACATGGCTAAGAGCATCAGCTCGGTAATGCCTGAATATAGCTGACTTTTCAGCGATATTCATGCATTGCGGCCGATTTTTATCGCATTTGTGATAAACCTTGGTAATACCAAGGTTTATCTGCGATAAAAATCGCCGCAGGTCGGCGATACATTTTTGTCTCTAACCAAGCAATAGCGATAATTATCGCTATTGCTTGGTAATAAGCCCCATAGATTTATAAAATCCAACCACAAAAAAGGCTACAGTCACACAAATGGGATGCCTATTGCCTCTGACCTTTTAGCGATACCTGTGCAAGGTCTATTGCTGTGCTCTGACCTTTTAGCGATACCTGTGCAAGGTCTATTGCTGTGTGAGTGTGGCTCACTGGTTAGAGCAGGCAGACCCTGAAGCAGAGGTCAGACCCGGGACCAGGGTTCAATTCCCGACGCGGCAGGGTCTTGAGCTCAAATGTCCATGGACTCGATAATTCTCGCTTCGGTGCCTGACCTAATCATGGGTTCACACTCTGCAACTCTGGGCATTAAGCTTGCTTAATCTCCACAACGGCCCCCTGCGGCGGGATGCCTGGCTTTCACCTTAGGGATGCTCTGTAGGGGCTATCTCACAGGGAAAAGCCAGGACGGGTTCCCAAGGCAAGCGCGGAGATGCCCCTTCGGGGGTCGATTCTGGCACTATATAAGAAATATAATAATAATTAGCACCTCACCCTTGGGATTCTGTTGGCTATCTGATTGTTATGTGCAGGTATGCATGCTTATTATATATGTGCACACGTTCGAACACTTTGTAAGTTAAAATTGATTTTAAAAAGGAACAAACTGAAGCCCTTTGACAAAGGGTTATAGATACAAAAAGTTGAAAACGATCTGGCTTACTTAGGTGCGAAATCATTTCTATTTTGCTCAGTTTTTCTACTGTTTATTATGGTTCATGTTAATTGGAGCCATTAAGGAACAGATTTGCATCTTTTCACTCTTTCCTCGACACCATTTTCTCTGCTCAAACTGCTGATGGAGACTGCGCTGGCAAGGTTTTGCTTCTGTTTTCTCTTGAAGCGATCGCAGGTCTCTCAGGTGAAAACTGTATGATTCCTTTCCTTGACTCCATCCATTTCTCTGTTTTTTATTTTCTTTTCAAAAACGGATGCAAAATTGCAAGTTCACCTAGCAACCTTGGTGTTATTTTCAGAGGTAATCTGTGGTTGTTGATTTGTATGCCGTGCTGGCAACTTTATCTTTCGCCTGTCACCATGGGAACAGAAACGTCTCTTCACATCCAGATCCTCTTCTCCTCCAGCGCCCCAGCATGTGATTGGTGGAGGCATGATAATACAGGTTTGACGCCATTCACACGTCTGGTAGTGGGTGTCGTGCAAGGTGTTTATTCCATAGAAAGAAGCTCTCCTTTAACTTCTCAGAAATCCAGTTTGAGTTAGAAAGCTCAGAACTGAACCTAAGCAGGAGCTAGCACTCACCTCCGCCTTTCACAGAACCACCTCTCCTTCAGAAAGCAGCTAAAAACCTGGATATTCGATAAGTAATGCACCCACCCTCCCTCAAGCGCCTAGAGACCCTCTGGGTGAGTAGTGCGCTATTTACAAATTCCTGAACTTGAACTTGAACTTGAACTAGGGGCCCTGGTGCAAACAAGGCAAAGTGCCCCGTGTGACTGCTGTTGGCTCTCAGGACTCTGGGCCCCTCTACCACTGCACCAGTGACAGCTGCGCTCTACATTTACTTGAAAGTAGGGCGCGAGTGAGTGGTAAATGTGCATTCTTCGGTTCATTAGCTATTAGTGAGCTATCTGATTCAAATCTGTAGCATTCCGTTATCCTTTCAAATCAAAGCAATTCACTTTCAATATCAGTGGTGACATTTAGACGTGGCCTTCACATTGCATTGCCTCATACTCCCATTCCTCCTCCCAGTCATTACATGATAGGAGAGGGTCTGACTTCACATTTGGCAATCCTTTTGTCCAATCCCCTTGCTTGAAACAAAAGTTATGCTGTGATAAAGTAAAAGGATAAACTATATGGAGTTTCTCATGTCTTCTTTATTAGCACTTGTAGTGTTGCCGGAAAATTGGGAAACACCATGTTGTATGATGCGCACGGGGAGGACCTGTATACCCCTGCTGGTGTAAGTGCAGTGAAGGCGTCTGGTGTTCAGCCAGCAAAGGTAATAAATAGCCCGGGGAGCTGGGCGTGGTTCAGATCCAATACCACCACAGTAACCACTGTGTGTGTGTAGTCTTTTGGGCTGTGTCTGGGGCCTACCTTGCCACACTACACTGGCAAAAAGGGGGCCCACATTCCTCGTTTTGTCATCTGCCACACTCCCTGTTTCCTGCAGCTTCATTGCTGGGCCCAGTCACGCCGCCCGTGCCTCATGCAGCTTGCGGCGATGCCGACAGCGGCTGATAGAGTCTCTCCAGCCGATACCGCTGTCAGCTGCGTGCAGCGGTCTACCTCATCCTGCACCGCACCAATCCCTGTGCTGAGCCTGATGGGCAAGGCTCTCTCTCTCCCAAAACGCATTTAGAGCCCCACTGCGCGGAGAAAGTGCTTCTCATCTCCATTGCAATGTGGAGCCCCTGCCATTCCTGGCACTTCAGAGCTCCCAACCTTGAGCGGAGCCTCCAAAAGCCAGTTAGAGCCCCCAAAGCTCCATGAAGTGGGTCCAATGCTCACTTTGCCACGGGATTCAAACTAGCCTGGCTGGCGAGGGGTGTTACCCCAAAACCGGTCCCAGGATGCTTGTTTCCAGGCTAGGGAAGACCTGGCTTGGAAGTTAGGGCTGGACTGTTCCTATGAGGAACAGGGTCGAGACTGATTTGCATTTGGCTGGGTCCAAACTGGGGTGGCGAAGTGAGGTAAAGAATGATGATGGATTCAACCCAGACCTGTGACTGGGGGTGTGTGTCTGAAAAGCTTCAGCACTCCTGCCATCATCTCCTTCTGTTTGCTTTGTTTGCCCTAATGTGCCAGGGTGTGCTCAGACGTGGGTCCTTTGCTCACTTTGCCACTAGATTCAAACTAGCCTGACTGATGAGGGGTGTTGCCCGAAAACTAGTCCCAGGATGCTTGTTTCCGGTCCAGGGAAGACCTGGCTTGGCAGGTCAGGCTTGTCTGTTTCCACGAGGAACAGGGTCAATACTGATTTGCATATGGCTGGGTCTGAACTGGGGTGGCGAATTGAGCAAAAGAATGATGATGGATTCAACCCAGATCTAATAGTGACTGAGGGTCAGTGTATGAAAAGTTTCAGGGCTCCGTCAATCAATTTATTGCGTTTGCTCTAAGTTGGCAGTGAATTCCCAGATATGAGTCCTTGCTCATTTTGCCACTGGATTTAAGCTAGCCTGGCTGATGAGGGGTGTTACCCCGAAACTGGTCCCAGGGTGCTTGTTTCCGGTCGAGGGAAGACCTAGCTTGACAGTGCAGGCTCGACTGTTCCCATGGAACAGGGTCAAGACTGATTTGCATACGGCTGGGTCTGAACTGGGGTGGCAAAGTAAGAAAAGAATGATGATGAATTCAACCCAGATCTAATAGTGACCTGTGTTGACTGTCTGAAAAGTTTCTGCTCTCCATCCATCATCTTATTGTGTTTGTTTGTTCGCTCTAAGTTAGCAGGGTATGGCCAGACGTGGGTCCCCTGCTCACTTTGCCACTGGATTCAAGCTAGCCTGGCTGATGAAGAGTGTTACCCTGAAACCGGCCCCAGGATGCTTGTTTCCGGTCCAGGGAAGACCTGGCTTGGCAGTTCGGGCTGGACTGTTCCCATGAGGAATCAGGTCAAGACTGATTTTTATACGGTTGGGTCTGAACTGGGGTGGCAGAGTGAGCTAAAGAATGATGACAGATTCAACCCAGATCTGTGAGTGGGGGTAGGTGTCTGAAAAGTTTCAGCACTCTCTCCATCATCTCCTTGTGTTTGCTTTGTTCTCCCTAAGTTGTCAGGTGTTGCCCAGAAGTGGGTCCCTTGCTCACTTGGCCACTGGATTCAAGCTAGCCTGGCTGATGAGGGGTGTTACCCCAAACCCGGTACCAGGATGCTTGTTTACGGTCCAGGGATGACCTGGTTTGCAGTTCGGGCTTGACTGTTTCCACAAGGAACAGGGTCAAGACTGATTTGCTTATGCCTGGGTCTGAACTGGGGTGGCGAAGTAAGCAAGAGGATGATGATATATTCAACCCAGATCTAATAGTAACTGGGCGTGAGAGTATGAAAAGTTTCAGTCCTCCGTCTATCAATTTATTGTGTTTGCTTGTTTGCTCTACGTTGGCAGAGTATGCCCGGACAGGAGTCCTTGCACACTTTGCCACTGGAATTAAGTTAGCCAGGCTGATGAGGGGTGTCAGCCCGAAACCAGTCCCAGGGTGCTAGTTTCTGGTCCAAGGAAGACCTTGCTTGGCAGTGCAGGCTTGACTGTTTCCACGAGGAACAGGGTCAATACTGATTTGCATATGGCTGGGTCTGAAGTGGGGTTGTGAATTGAGCAAAAGAATGATGATGGATTCATCCCAGATCTAATAGTAGCTAGGGGTGACTGTCTGAGAAGGTTCAGCTCTCCATCCATCATCTTATTGTGTTTTCTTGTACGCTCTAAATTGGCATGGTATGCCCAAATGTGGGTCTCTTGCTCACTTTGCCACTGGATTCAAGCTAGCCTGGCTAATGAGGGTAGTGTTACCCTTAAACCGGTGTCAGGATGCTTGTTTCCGGTCCAGGGAAGACCTATCTTGGCAATTCAGGCTTGACTGTTTCTATGAGGAACAGGGTCAAGACTGATTTGTATATGGTTGGGTCTGATCTGGAGTGGTGAAGTGAGCAAAAGAATAATGAGGGATTCAACTCAGATCAAATAGTGACTGGGAGTGAGTGTATGAAAAGTTTCAGCACTCCTCCCATCAATTTATTGTGTTTGCTTGTTTAATCTAAGTTGGCAGAGTATGCCCAGACATGAGTCTTTGCTTACTTTGCCACTGGATTTAAGCTAAGCTAGCCTGGCTGATGAGGGGTCTTACCCCGAAACCGGGCCCAGGGTTCTTGTTTCCAGTCCATGGAATACCTAGCTTGGCAGTCCAGACTGGACTGTTCCCATGAAACAGGGTCAAGACTGATTTGCATAACGCTGGGTCTGAATTGGGGTGGCAAAGCTAGAAAAGAATGATGAGGGATTCAAGTCAGATCAAATAGTGACTGGGAGTGAGTGTAAGCAAAGTTTCAGCTCTCCATCCATCAGGGTATTCCCAGGGTCCCCTGCTCACTTTGCCACTGGATAGAAGCTAGCTTGGCTGATGAGGAGTGTTACCCTTAAACATACCCCCACATGCTTTTTCCGGTCCAGGGAAGACCTGGCTTGACAGTTCGGGCTGATTTGCTAATGGCTGGGTCTTAACTGGGGTGACAAAGTGAGCTAAAGAATGATTATGGATTCAACCCAGAACTATTAGTGACTGGGGGTGACTGTCTGAAAAGTTTAATCTCTCCATCCATCATCTTATTGTGTTTGCTTGTTCGGTCTAAGTTTGCAGGGTATTCCCAGACGTGGGTCCCTTGCTCACTTGGCCACTGGATTCAAGCTATTCTGGCTATTGAGGGGTGTTACCCCAAAACTGGCCCCAGGATGCTTGTTTCCAGTCCAGGTAAGACCTGGCTTGGCAGTTTGGGCTTGACTGTTTCCACAAGGAACAGGGTCAAGACTGATTTGCTTATGGCTGGGTCTGAAGTGGGGTGGCGAAGTGAGCAAAAGAATGATGATAGATTCAACCCAGATCTAATAGCGACTGGGGGTGAGAGTATGAAAAGTTTCAGTCCTCCGTCTATCAATTTATTGTGTTTGCTTGTTTGCTCTAAATTGGCAGAATATTCCCAGACAGGAGTCCTTGCACACTTTGCCACTGTATTTAAGCTAGCCTGGCTGATGAGGGGTGTTAGCCCGAAACCAGTCCCAGGGTGCCTGTTTCCGGTCCAAGGAAGACCTTGCTTGGCAGTGCAGGCTGGACTGTTTCCACGAGGAACAGGGTCAATACTGATTTGCATATGGCTGTGTCTGAACTGGGGTGGCGAATTGAGCAAAAGAATGAAGATCAGAAGGTGATAGTGGGGCTGACCTGGCTGGGCGCTCTTCTTTCTTTGTGCTGACCTGTTCGTCCAGGGATTTGGATGCTTTCCTGTTTGGACGCGGCTCTCATCGGAGAGTTGCTGCTGGTGAATCAAGGACCCGCCCTGACCGCCCACACCGCTGCGGGACTGCGAGGCAGTCCTTACACCTGCAGCCTCTTCCCGCAGCGGCCCCGCCCCCCACCCGGTGTACTATAAACTTTCGCAGCACCCGCTGCGCGGGTGCTACTCAGAAGGTGATAGTGGGGCTGACCTGGCTGGGCGCTCTTCTTTCTTTGTGCTGACCTGTTCGTCGAGGGATTTGGACGCTTTCCTGTTTGGGCGCGGCTCTCATCGGAGAGTTGCTGCTGGTGAATCAAGGACCCGCCCTGACCGCCCACACCGCTGCGGGACTGCGAGGCAGTCCTTACACCTGCAGCCTCTTCCCGCAGCGGCCCCGCCCCCCACCCGGTGTACTATAAACTTTCCCAGCACCCGCTGCGCGGGTGCTACTCAGAAGGGGATAGTGGGGCTGACCTGGCTGGGCGCTCTTCTTTCTTTGTGCTGACCTGTTCGTCGAGGGATTTGGACGCTTTCCTGTTTGGACGCGGCTCTCATCGGAGAGTTGCTGCTGGTGAATCAAGGACCCGCCCTGACTGCCCACACCGCTGCGGGACTGCGAGGCAGTCCTTACACCTGCAGCCTCTTCCCGCAGTGGCCCCGCCCCCCACCCGGTGTACTATAAACTTTCGCATCACCCGCTGCGCGAGTGCTACTCAGAAGGTGATAGTGGGGCTGACCTGGCTGGGCGCTCTTCTTTCTTTGTGCTGACCTGTTCGTCGAGGGATTTGGACGCTTTCCTGTTTGGACGCGGCTCCCATCGGAGAGTTGCTGCTGGTGAATCAAGGACCCGCCCTGACTGCCCACACCGCTGCGGGACTGCGAGGCAGTCCTTACACCTGCAGCCTCTTCCCGCAGCGGCCCCGCCCCCCACCCGGTGTACTATAAACTTTCGCAGCACCCGCTGCGCGGGTGCTACTCAGAAGGTGATAGTGGGGCGGGGCTGGCCTGGCTGGGCGCTCTTCTTTCTTTGTGCTGACCTGTTCGTAGAGGGATTTGGACGCTTTCCTGTTTGAACGCGGCTCTCATCGGAGAGTTGCTGCTGGTGAATCAAGGACCCGCCCTGACCGCCCACACCGCTGCGGGACTGCGAGGCAGTCCTTACACCTGCAGCCTCTTCCTGCAGTGGCCCCGCCCCCCACCCGGTGTACTATAAACTTTCGCAGCACCCGCTGCGCGGGTGATACTCAGAAGGTGATAGTGGGGCTGACCTGGCTGGGCGCTCTTCTTTCTTTGTGCTGACCTGTTCGTCGAGGGATTTGGACGCTTTCCTGTTTGGACGCGGCTCTCATCGGAGAGTTGCTGCTGGTGAATCAAGGACCCGCCCTGACCGCCCACACCGCTGCGGGACTGCGAGGCAGTCCTTACACCTGCAGCCTCTTCCCGCAGCGGCCCCGCCACCCACCCGGTGTACTATAAACTTTTGCAGCACCCGCTGCGCGGGTGCTACTCAGAAGGTGATAGTGGGGCTGACCTGGCTGGGCGCTCTTCTTTCTTTGTGCTGACCTGTTCGTCGAGGGATTTGGACGCTTTCCTGTTTGGACGCGGCTCTCATCGGAGAGTTGCTGCTGGTGAATCAAGGACCCGCCCTGACCGCCCACACCGCTGCGGGACTGCGAGGCAGTCCTTACACCTGCAGCCTCTTCCTGCAGCGGCCCCGCCCACCACCCGGTGTACTATAAACTTTCGCAGCACCCGCTGCGCGGGTGCTACTCAGAAGGTGATAGTGGGGCTGACCTGGCTGGGCGCTCTTCTTTCTTTGTGCTGACCTGTTCGTCGAGGGATTTGGACGCTTTCCTGTTTGGACGCGGCTCTCATCGGAGAGTTGCTGCTGGTGAATCAAGGACCCGCCCTGACCGCCCACACCGCTGCGGGACTGCGAGGCAGTCCTTACACCTGCAGCCTCTTCCCGCAGCGGCCCCGCCCCCATCCGGTGTACTATAAACTTTCGCAGCACCCGTTGCGCGGGTGCTACTCAGAAGGTGATAGTGGGGCTGACCCGGCTGGGCGCTCTTCTTTCTTTGTGCTGACCTGTTCGTCGAGGGATTTGGACGCTTTCCTGTTTGGACACGGCTCTCATCGGAGAGTTGCTGCTGGTGAATCAAGGACCCGCCCTGACCGCCCACACCGCTGCGGGACTGCGAGGCAGTCCTCCATCACTTACACCTGCAGCCTCTTCCCGCAGCGGCCCCGCCCCCCACCCGGTGTACTATAAACTTTCGCAGCACCCGCTGCGCGGGTGCTACTCAGAAGGTGATAGTGGGGCTGACCTGGCTGGGCGCTCTTCTTTCTTTGTGCTGACCTGTTCGTCGAGGGATTTGGACGCTTTCCTGTTTGGACGCGGCTCTCATCGGAGAGTTGCTGCTGGTGAATCAAGGACCCGCCCTGACCACCCACACCGCTGCGGGACTGCGAGGCAGTCCTTACACCTGCAGCCTCTTCCCGCAGCGGCCCCGCCTCCCACCTGGGAGGATATAAACAGGCAACCAGTCTTGCGCAGCGGGACGCGCGCGGGACACAGCACGAGGCGGAGACCGGGCAAAGAGCGGGCCGTTTGAGGCCGTTCGAGAACGTTAGAGACTGGACTGGGCCACCGTATTTATAACAGGTACTATCGCCTAAATTCACATCTTGGCAAAACTTATATCACCGTCTTCTACTCTGTCGCCCCTGAGCCATATTGCCCACTATGAGCAAAATGGAGACCAGGAGCAAAGCCAACCTGTTATCCAATGGTCCCACAACAGCTACCCCAAACCAAGGCAAAATAGACAACTATTTTTTGAAAGCAGGTTCCCTCTTGATAGATGACATCACCCTTCTAGAAAGACGAATCTCACAGGAAATAGAGTGGGTTAGGAGGTCATCAATGGGTGTAATAGCGATGGCAAAAACTCCCGAAGATAGGCAGGTCATAGATAGCTCACAACTGGGTGTATGTGGTGGGGCACAACGACTACGAGTATAGATCTCTCTGAGATAACGATAAGCGATTTAGAGGACATGAGTCTTCTCTCATTGCCTCTAACACAAATCACCCAACCACCTAACCCAACAGGATACTGATTTAAACATCCAATGTCCCATCTTACTCAGGGAAGAATTGGCCACAACAATTGATACCCCTAATTTAGTGGGATCTCCTAGCGCCAATCGGGGGATAAGGGAGGGTGCCATCCAAAAAAGGTCAGTGGGGAAACAAATCACTAAGGAAAGGAGTACCAAAAAAGCAAAGGGAAAAACAGGGAAAACCCATAATACACCTGGCCCTGACCACACTAACCAGGAAAGAACCCCACCGGGGACAGCGGTGATAGCAATTGATCCCTCCCATCAACAGCTCAGTGATACTCTCACTGACCAGTCACCTCCAAACTCGGAACACAATCCTGAGATAGTAGAAGAGGACATATCATTAGCTGACATAGGCCACCTCTTGAAGACGATCATAAGCCCTCTAGAAGCACGCCTGATGAAAATGGAGGCGAGATTAATTAAAATTGAGAAAACCGCCTTACAGATTATGGACTGTTGGAAACCGGGGGCTTCCTGCCCCACGCTACCCAACACTGACCCAAAACATGACTGTAACTCGGTTTCTTCAAAACCCATAAAAGCTAAAGAGGCAGTGATAGTAAATACAGTGAGTGACAAAAATATCAAACCACACAGTAAACATCCATCCAAATCAAAAACCAACTCAGCAACGCCAGTTACTTCTGGCCCCACCAAACAACTCCCCATTACGCAGCAGTGCCCAAATTTAGTTAACGATAACGTCCAGTCGAACGCACTACACAAGAGTTCCCCTATACCCCCCATGACCACCCACCAAGATACACGTGACTCGAACCATTTAAAAGCAAAACCACCGAGAACAGTTACAGTTAATCTTCCACCTGAAGTGGCGCCATATACTGTTATCTTAATTGGGGTGCCCGAACTAAAATCAGACTCATATGAAACAGGGGAGTCTCTGAAAAACAAAGTCATTAACTGGCTCTCAACACATAGACCCTTCCCCAGAGGCATGACCAGCGACATTCGCATGGTAAGAAGAGTCTCGTGGGTAGGCAAGAGACCCAAAACAATCAGTGGCAATTGCCTATTAGTAAGTTTTAGAGAACCAAGAACTGTCTCTTTCATATGCAGTCCAGCTCTGGAAGATGAAGGGAGCGCCATCCACCCTGTCCCCCTCTCGTTCTTCTATCCTCCGAATGACCATGCAACAAATGCCCAGAGCAGAGGTAATTACCAAAACTCACATGATAATTGGGAGGGCAACCCGGGAAGGAGGAGAATTCCCTATAACCAGTCACGAATACCCCCCTCCCGCCTAAACACATATGGCGATCCCCAGGGATGGGAAACTGTTCATAGAAGAGGGATGGGAAGGGGTGGACTTGAAAGAGAGGAACCATGGCCCCCGAGATTTCTCCAGCCACCATTCCTACCATTGTTTAATCACTATGAGTGCCTTGAAATGGTGGATTGACAATTGGCCTCCATAAAAGGGGCACAAACGTAACCACCAGGGTATGAAAGCGGGCATTATGCACCCCCGAACCGTAGACATGATAAATCCACTACTGGGTCTTTAGACCTCTCCCAGGAACAACATATAAGGGAAATTGCCCTAGAAGGACCACCATTGGATGAGGGGCAAATGGATAGTGCCCCACAGCTTGAAAACATAAGACCCACGGCCAAACTACTTGACACCCAAAATATCCAACAAACCATAAAATTTCTTTCATGGAATGTGGCTGGCCTAACTAACAAAATAGATACGGACACTTGGGCCGATTTAATGCAACCAACTAGCGTCTGTCTCTTTTAAGAGACCTGGACAAGAGAAGAGACTTCTTTTGGGGGCTTCCAGACATATGCTATCCCCGCTGTCTGGAGTGGGAAAGGCAGACCTTCCGGAGGTTTAGCAACCTGGGTCGCTACAGACCTAGGATGTCGAGCGTCAAGATATCCAGTAGATTCAGTAGATATACTGGCCGTCTTACTCGAATGGCCGGGGCATATTAAACTTTTGGTTATAAACATCTACTCTAGGCCGGTCAAAATAGCGTCCACCTCCAAAACCATAGAAACTCTGTCAACTCTTCTGGAAACCATCCCTCCGGACATGTCTTACCTAATAGGGGGGGACTTCAATTCACACTTTGAGCCACTACCTGGACTACTTGATGGACCCTCCCTAGAGGAGGATTCAAGTTGGCAGGTCCCTCAGACTGAAGCACCCCCTCCAAGAGCATGGACACCCCTCGCCATACAGATAAATACTCTAAACCTTACTTATGGTTTGAGAGCCTGTAACGGGCGCACTAGGTCCGACATTCCATCCAAATGCACATTCAACAAAGCAGGGAGGCAATCCAGAACAGACTACTTCTTGGTACAACTGCAGGCATGGAAAAGGGTGGTGGATTTTAAAATAATACCCAGGCACGACAGCGATCACAACGCCCTGGAACTAGAATATACTATTCCTTGGGCGACTGTGACAGGAGATGAGAACCAGAAAGGAGTACACCTATTAGAGAACAATAGGAGGCGGATAAAATGGGAAAAACTCGCCTCTAGTGGGGAAAAGCTTGCCTCACTTTATGCTGGGATTACTCCAATCCTCGAGGAGGCTTTTGACCTAGGGAATCCAGACTCTCCAACAGATAGAACTGAGGACATAGCGCAAGTACATGCTCAGTTAATAAAGAAGCTTGAAACAGATCTCTTTAGCACAGGCCGACCTCGAGCACAGGCACAAACCAAGAACACCTGGTATAACAGTACCTGTCGCTTGGCAAAACGAGACCTCCTAGTAACCATAAAAGAAGGAGGTACTAGGGAGGAGATCCGCTCCAAAAGAAGTGCGTACAAACCGCTCATAGCTAACGCTAGAATAGAGTGGGACGTACAGCACTGGGAGAATCTATCGGAGTCCCTAGCTAAAAGGGACTCCCGTAGATTCTGGAGAATAATTAACCATGGGGGCGGGGACCTCCCCTCTGCAATTGAACCCAACATAGCGGCCAATGTTTGGCAGGATCATTTCCAAAAACTATATGCCCCTGCACATGATGAGTTAGCAACATCAACTTCTAATAGCCTTACCTCATACACATCTCCCCCTTTCACTTTAAAAGATGTTAAGATGGCTATAACAGGTCTTGCTTCAGGAAAGGCCCCAGGTTTAGATGGGGTGCCGGGTGATCTTTTTAGGCAGGAACCTGGGATTTGGGCACCCTATTTGATGGTTTTATTCAATGCAGTGCTGGGGGGAATGAAAATTCCAGATACTTGGCTGGGAGCAGAGGTGGTCCCGATATACAAAAAGGGGCCGCCTCTGCTCCCCGCCAACTATCGCCCAATCAGCCTCATTGATGTAACCCAAAAGTTGTTTGGAAGACTAATCCTGGATAGGCTTCAGTACTGGATGGACGAAACTGATATTTTAAGCCCTCTCCAGGCAGGATTTAGGAAGGGAGTGTCAACCGTGGACCAAATACTCAGATTAAATATCTTATACTGGAAGACAGGTCTTCTGGAAGGGGGGTCACTGTATGCTGTCTTCGTGGACCTCCGTGCCGCCTTCGACTTGGTCCCACGGGCCAAGCTGTGGGCGGTACTGGGGGACATGGGTGTCCCTGGAGACATCCTCCAGATCCTTATCAGGCTACACACAGATAATTACGCCCGTGTAAGATATGGAAAGGGCGGTAGGCTGACCGATAGGTTTCCTGTCCTACGCGGGGTAAGGCAGGGCTGCGTGTTGGCGCCGACCCTGTTCTGCCTATTCACGAACGGGGTGATAGAACACTTATGTAGAATCCCTAACATCGATGCCCCGCAATTGAACAGCAGCAGGGTGCCAGCGATTATGTTCGTGGATGACACCCTGCTGTTGTCAAAAACACCTATGGGGCTACAGAGGGTTCTGGATGGATTTTTGGAGTTTTGTAATGAAAGGGGTTTAGAAATAAACCCCTCGAAGACTAAATTCATGATCCTCAGCCAAAAGCCTAAGAATAGCCCAAATCCCCGCTTGGGATCCACACCCCTAGAGAGAGTTCAAGTGATTGAGTACCTAGGCATAACCCTCAATCAAAACCTAACCTGGCTGCCACACAAAACCAAGGCAACCACTAAACTAATTCAGAGGGCTGGTGCTATCACAAGAATTGCAAAAAAATCCTCCCTTCGTCCACTGGCACCTGCAATAAACATTTATAAAGCGCAAGCACGAGGAGGTATCACCTATGGGGCTGAGTTATGGGGACATACATCGTTACAGTCTATTCAGGTCGCAGAGAACAATTTTATCAGACAATTGGCGGCCCTTCCTCTGAGTACCCCCTTGCTCCCCTTGAGAATGGACCTAGCACTGCGCCCTATCATCGAAGAACTAAGCCTCAAACCTCTGACTTATTGGAGGCGGCTGTGGAGCAGCCAGGATTTGGCCCACTATAGAAGCGAACTACAGGAGCTCCTCAGATTAATTCAAGTGTCCAAAATCCCATGGCTCAAATATATCAGGGACATGTGCACGACTCTTGGAGTTCCAGAGCTATGGTGCAACCCAGAACTAATGTCCACAAGGTTCCCGAGGAAAGAACTCTCCAAATTGTTCTATAGCTTTATGCTACAAAGATCTTTGAGTCTAATCCGGGAAGGCTCTCTAACTGACAGTTTTACTAAAGTTAAAGACTCTTACAGGCCTGAATACGTCTTAGATGCTATGTCCCAAGTGCACATAAGGAAGATCTTCCTGCAGTGGAGATACGGCTCTCTCCCTTTGAGGTCCTTCACAAAAACCTGGAACGGGAATTTGGACTCGAGCAATTGCCCTGCGTGCAATTACAAGCTGGAAAGTGACCTGCACGTGGTCTTGTTTTGCAAAGCTTATAGAAAAATCAGGAGTTACTGGCTGGTCCCCTATTTAAGGAACTTATGCTTTCGGACTTACGCCCCAGCCTATAGAGTGCTCAAAACTGACCTTGCAGCCCCAACTGTGTTTGTGATGGCAAAATTCTTGACGGCAATGTGGAGATCACGGGCAAGAATCATAAGGGACTCCAACGCGGCACGATCCATAAGTTCTTAATCTAACCTAAAAATGAACTGCGTAACTATGAACTTTGATTTCTCGATTTTAAAAATCTTCTGAAACCATTTTTAATCTTTTTAATGATGTAATGTTTGTTATTTGGATATCTTTTATGATCTCAACGATCGAAATAAAGATTTTTGAATTTGAATTTGAATTTGATTTGCATATGGCTGTGTCTGAACTGGGGTGGCGAATTGAGCAAAATAATGATGATGGATTCAACCCAGATCTAATAGTAGCTGGGGGTGACTGTCTGAGAAGGTTCAGCTCTCCATCAATCATCTTATTGTGTTTGCTTGTTCACTCTAAATTGGCAGGGTATGCCCAGATGTGGGTCTCATGCTCACTTTTCCACTGGATTCAAGCTAGCCTGGCTAATGAGGGGTGTTACCCCAAAACCGGTGTCAGGATGCTTGTTTCCGGTCCATGGAAGACCTAGCTTGGCAATTCAGGCTTGACTGTTCCCATGAGGAACAGGGTCAAGACTGATTTGCATATGGTTGGGTCTGATCTGGAGTGGTGAAGTGAGCAAAAGAATGATGAGGGATTCAACTCAGATCAAATAGTGACTGGGAGTGAGTGTATGAAAAGTTTCAGCACTCTCCGTCCATCCATTTATTGTGTTTGCTTATTTGCTCTAAGTTGGCAGAGTATGCCCAGACATGAGTCCTTGCTTACTTTTCCACTGGATTTAAGCTAAGCTAGCCTGGCTGATGAGGGGTGTTACCCCGAAACCGGGCACTGGGTGCTTGTTTCCAGTGCAGGGAATACCTAGCTTGGCAGTCCAGGCTGGACTGTTCCCATGAAACAGGGTCAAGACTGATTTGCATAAGGCTGTTTCTGAATTGGGGTGGTACAGCTAGAAAAGAATGATGAGGGATTCAAGTCAGATCAAATAGTGACTGGGAGTGAGTGTAAGCAAAGTTTCAGCTCTCTATCCATCAGGATATGCCCAGACAGGGGTCCCCTGCTCACTTTGCCACTGGATTCCTGCTAGCCTGGCTGATGAGGAGTGTTACCCTGAAACTGACCCCAAGATGCTTCTTTCCAGTCCAGGGAAGACCTGGCTTGGCAGTTCGAGCAGATTTGCTAATGGCTGGGTCTTAACTGGGGTGACAAAGTGAGCTAAAGAATGATGATGGATTCAGCCCAGAACTAATAGTGACTGGGGGTGACTGTCTGAAAATTTTAATCTCTCCATCCATCATCTTATTGTGTTTGCTTGTTCGCTCTAAGTTTGCAGGGTATTCCCAGACGTGGGTCCCTTGCTTACTTTGCCACTGGATTCAAGCTAGCCTTGCTGATGAGGAGTGTTACCCTGAAACCAGCCCTAGGATCCTTGTTTCTGGTCCAGGCAGGACCTGACTTGGCAATTTGGGCTGGACTGCTCCCATGAGGAATAGGGTCAAGACTGATGTGCATATGGCTGGGTCTGAACTGGGATGGCGAGGTGAGCTAAAGAATGATGATAGATTCAACCCAGATCTGTGACTGGGGTGGCGTGTCTGAAAAGTTTCAGTGGTCCGTTCATCATCTCCTTGTGTTTGCTTTGTCCATCCACACAGAGGCCGCCTAGCCAATCCTCAAAGTATTATACCACATCCACCAGAAACTGTCAATTACTAGCGAAGAGTGTCTGTTGAGAGGTCTGTGGCTTGTGTTGCTCGAAAGTCTGACACAGAAACAGCACTCCTTGTACCCTAAGCACACTAAGGCATCATGAAGCCTGAGGACAGGCTCAGAAGCAAGTTGGGGTTCCGAGGTCTGTGCCAGAAATTGGAAGCAGTAGTGCGAAATTGACCGGTTTGCCTTGCAACAAGTCTGCCTGACCACCCTGCACCAGTCATCACTGAAACTAGCCCTAGTGCCTTGTGGCAGAGGGTAAGCACAGATTTTGACAACCTTCCCGGTGGAACACACATGCTGGTTGCGGTAGATGACTATTCATGCTAACCTGAGGTAGAAATTGTGGTGACAACATCTGCCTCAGAAGGCATCCAGAAGCTGGAGAAGCTCATGGCCACTCACGGCCTGTTCGGACAAATCTTCACAGACAATGTGCCCCCTTCTGAGTTAGCTGACTACTTGAGTTCTCATACCATTATGCACTGCTGCATAACCCCTCAGTGACCCAAGCCAATGTGGAGGTGGAGCGTCTGATCAGAACTCTCACCAAAGTGATCCAAACTGTAGTGGCCAAAGGTACCAGCACTGAATATGCCTTGTACCAAATCCTACGGGAGTACAGACTCACACCCACTCCACGACAGGTGTCTTCCCAATCAAAATGTGTTTCGGCAGGTCCGTGGTGGATAACATTCCCCATCACTCTGCGTGGAAGGAGGTGCCTAACCCCCCAAATCCGTCGGACTCCTGGAAAACCTGCATCAATGAATATGCTTCCCAAAGACGGCGGGCTAAGGAAAACCCCATCAAGATGGGTGGTCACATTTTCGTGAGAGACCCCCATCCAGGTGGGAAGTTCAGACTATCCTTTGAACTTGATCCATACATTGTCACAGACATCAAAGACACAAAGTAACAGGCAAGAGAGGCCATGAGTGCCTCACACTAGATGTATCCCAGTTCAAGAGAGTCCCTCGGAGGCCCACAACAGTTCCTATGTTTTCTGTACGGTGGGTAACCCACCTGACAGCAAAGACTACAACAGTCTGGAGCAGGAGCAGGACACACATTTTGAATACCTGTTCTTAACGCCATCGCCTGCCCCCTCTCTGGACACTGAAGCCGCACCCTGGCAACACTCAGCAGAAACCCAAAAGCTACCAGCACAGTGAGTCCAGGAAGACCCTCACCAGACTCCTCAACTAGGGTTGGCAAAGGGCGGTATCTGCTGCAACCCCACCCCAGGCTGTTTCAGAAGTATAATGACTTTGCATGTGACTAACCTGAGACTGATGGTGGTGCTGCATTCATGAGTAGTTGTATCCATTCCACGACACAAAGTAAGAGAGGGAGGTGAAACATATGTTACGATCTGGACTATAGTGGGGTGCCGTTGTAAATGTTCACAGTTTAACTTTTAATGTTTGAGATGTTTTTTATCTCCTGGTAAAGGATGAATGTAGTTTTGCCAGATATTGGGAAACACCATGTTGTGTGTTGTGCATGGGAGGGCGACCTATATCCCCCTGCTGGCATAAGCGCAGTAGTGGCATCTGGCGTAAGCCCGTAAAGGTAATAAATAGCCAGAGGTGCCAGGTGTGGTTCAGTTCAGATACCACCACAGCAACCACTGTGTTTGCGTAGTCTTTTGGGCTGTGTCTGAGGTCTACCCCATCATGCTACAGCAACCATGCACTGGCCAGGCGAAGAGATAATGCCAGTACAAAAACTTACACAACCTAGAACCTCCCTTGAGCAATAACACCTCATAACCCTGTAGAAACAAGTGTGTGCAACAGAACATCAGTGCATGCAGGAACTACCCGAGAATTCAGTGAGATTACTCTTAGTTACGAGTAAGAAAATTAAGAGTAATTCTGCAATTAGCACTATTTCTTAGTGCAAAAATGACTCCTGGGCCCAAAATGGGTGCAAGAATACATTTTGCACCATGGAATAGAGCTAAATGCAACAGAACATGAATAGCAGGTGCGAGCAGCCCCTTGGGCTTACTAAATGTGCTCTTGGGGTTGGATTTCCCCCCAACTTGCTCCCGGCATTCAGCGCTATTTTCTTAGCGCAAAATGCCTACTTGCGTTCAAATGGGCTACTAGGGCAGGATGTTAGTCCAACTTAGTCTCAGCATTTACCACCATTTCGAAGCACAAAATGGACCCTTGCGTCCAAAATGGTTGCAAGGACGCATGTTGCGCTAAGAAATAGCACTAAATGAAGTAGAATATGCATAGTAAGTGGGAGTGGCCGGTGTCGCTAACTAAATGTGCTCTTGTGGTAGGATTCACCCCCTCAAATTACTCATAATTATGCAAGAAGAAGTAATCACTTCATTATCAGTAATTCTGCATCTAAGTGTAATGGGGAATTACCAAAAGCACTCCGATTACCCTGGCATAATTGACAATACTCCTAGGCCTAGTTCATGGAAATTTGCATTACAGCTGTAATATATTTCTGACTCCTGTTGTTTTTGCTGCTCCTAAGCATTGTTACATAGTACTCTTGAAACAATTAGGGATGTGACTTGTTATGAAGAAATGACTGTATTGCATTGAACCTATATGTATATTCCAAAGGCATGTTTGGATATCCCACTGACTTTTTCTCAGTGCTCGTTGTTTTTTTTTTTTGTGCCACTAATATATAGGCCAGTTTGGGCTTAGCTTTTCTTATGCATCTAAAACAATAAAAAGATCTGGAAAAAAGATCTGGTGGTAAAGAATGCAAGTGAGGTTATTTCAGTTCTTCTCAATCGTGGATTCCTGATAAACTTGAAAATGTCACATTTTTACCTAGGTGAAGAATTATATGCTGGCTGCGATGTTTCACTGCTTATTTGTTTGTATTTTTTCCTGTCAATGAAACTCAATAAAAATATATTTTTTAAAGAATTCGAGATCAAGAATTTGAACAGATGTGAGTATAGTTCTCCTTCCAGATCCGAGAACTCAGAAGATCATGAAAACATATACATTTAAAGCGTTATGTTTTGTCTTCAAGGCCAGAGCTGGAATAGGCCCGCGGTACATCCAGGATTTGGTGACACCCTATCAGCCAAGGCGGCCACTGAGATCAGGGAGTCAGGCTTTATGATTTGAGCCTAGAATCCACCTGTTGCATATGGGTGGCCGCTCATTTGCATATCTGGGTCTAAAATTGTGTAACGCTCTCCCAGAATTTCTAAGACAGTGTACCTCGCTCGTTATTTGATAAGAATTTAAAGACCAGGGGGCATATTACCAACAACTAGCGATAATTTTTGTCTCTAACTTGTTTAGAGACAAAAATTATCGCCGCACATCGGCGATTTTTATCGCAGATAAACCTCGCTATTAGCAAGGTTTATCGCAAATGCGATAAAAAACGGCCGCAATGCATGAATATCGCTGAAAAGTCAGCGATATTCATGCATTATCGAGCAAATGCTCTTAGCCATGTTATCCACCTCCCATTGGATAACATCACTAAGAACTGCTCAGGGCAGGTGTTAGCTTTTGGAGATATTCGCGCTTAGCGCGAATATCTCCAAAAGTTGGTAATAGGAGATAGCGATGTTAGGGACTGTTTCCAGTAGCTAACATCTTGGCACGCCCACTTTGCATGTCATTAGTGATAAATATCACTGACATGCAAAGCGGGGCCCAAGATGGTCGCTATCTCCTATTAGCTGTCACTAACTGGTGTTAGCGACAGCTTGGTAATAGGGAGATAATTTTATCTCCGCTTTCTTGGCTTTTAAAGCCAAAAAAGCGGAGATAAACCCCCTTGATAATATGCCCCCTAGTTATTTTAATGCTCTTGTTAGACATTTCTGCCAATACGTAGCACTGGAAAAACCAGTTTCAATCATTCAATCAATCATTTGTAGAGCACGCCACTCACCTCTGAGGGTCTCAAGGAGCTAGGGGGGTGGGGGGAGCAGCTACTGGTCGATCAGCCAGGTCTTGAGAAGTCTCTTGAAGGTCAGCAGTTCCTGGGTCTGACGCAGGTGGGCGGGGAGCGTCATCCATGTCTTCGCGGCGAGGTGGGAGAATGATCTGCCGACGGTGATCATTCGGCGGATGTGTGGGATGGTGGAGAGGGCGAGGTCAGCGGAGCGAAGCTGGCGGTTAGGGTGTAGAAGGACAGTCATCTTTTGAGATATGCTGGTCCGGAGTTGTGAGTTCTTTGTGAGCATGGGTGAGGAGCTTGAAGGCAATCCTCTTGTTGACCGGGAGCCAATGCAGGTCTCTCAGGTGGGTGGTGATGTGGCTGTGGAGAGGGAGTCCGAGGATGAGGTGTGCGGAGGCGTTTTGTATGCATTGGAGTCTCTTCTGAAGTGTAGCCATGGTTCCTGCGTAGAGAGTGTTGCCATAGTCCAGCCTGATGCTGAGAGCTTGGGTGACCGTCCTTCTGGTTTCGGCCGGGATCCATCTGTAGATCTTGCAGAGCTGCGGAGGGTGTTGAAGCAAGAGGAGGAAAGAGTGTTAACTTGCTGGTCATAGAGAGCGTTGAGTCCAGAATGAACTGAGCCGTGCGCTGTACAAGTTTGAAAAAATATTATCTGATAAGAATGCTCGGTCAATATAATAGAAGTGTAAGTACTTGGTTGTGATCCCTGCCGGGGCATGGCAGTAGTGGTCACACGTTACCATGTCCAGATTCCATTTAGGATAGCAATAGGGTTTGGGTTGAAGACCTGGGGCCTCATTTACAAGCCCCTTGCACCGTTGCTGCATCACTTTTATTTCGCGCAGCAGTCGCGCAATCAGTGCATTTCACTGCTTATCTACAAACTGATGCATTGGGTCAAATACATCTGTTTGTAGAGTGTTGCGTCACATTATACTTGTGCCAGGTATAATGTCTTCAGGGTAGGCATTCCCATGCAAAAAACATGTAGAAATGGAGCAGCGAAATTAGCAACATTTCACTGCGTCACTCTATCACGTGACCGAGTCAAAATCCTTACGCCTGTTCAGAGCAGGCATAAGGATTGATGAAGTGCTTTTACAATAGGACTTGCCTAGGGGTTCTGACACATTGCTGGAGTTGCATCAGTTTTAAGACCAACTCCAGCAATGCGTCACTTTTGCACCAACAGATGTGTGCGAATTTCTGACGCATCTGTTTTCCTTGCGCCATGGAGCCCTGTATCACCAATGCAGCACATTCATGGTGTCTCAAGAACATTTGACGCAGGCGCAACGAAACTGGTGCGTCAATGCCGATGAGTAAGTTTCTTATAAATGAGGTCCCTGGAATCCAAATTTGCATGATTTTGAGAAAAACAATTTCCTGGTCACAGAAATACAGGAAGAAGATGACATTGTGGATAGAGCATTCACAGATGCAGACAAAGGTTTCTCTCTTCAATGCTCCTTAAATTATAATAACAACAAATGCCATTGGGCTTGACTGGGAAGCAATACTGCTGGATAAGAATGTGCAGGGCCTTTGTTAAGAGTAAGAGAAGAGACATTCCTCATTCTGGAAGAATCTGCAAGGTATCAATCTAGTTTTGTTGGGGTTATCATCCAACTTGATACTGCTCATAATAGACAATGTGACACAAAATGTTACATAAACAGGCAGGGTGGGATTTGAGCTCAAATGTTGGTGACTTGATTTTCAGTAGGGCAAAGAACTCCCTGTTATCTCTGAATGCTATTCATACTTGGGGAATACGTAGTGCGGAAGCAGACAGCCTGAGCTGATGTTTACCATCTTCCCAGGAATATTGTCTGGATGCTCATCTGAATGCTCTCCTAGGTAGAAGATGGAGGGTGCCAGTAATAGATTTTTTTGTGAATCAAGACAATGAATCATGACTTCTCAATGTTGTTCCAGATTGCAAATGACGCAGTATTTGGGGTGGGTATTCTTTCATGCCACTGGCATCAGGGTGTTCTGTATCCTTTACCTCTATTCCCATTGATCTCAAAGCCGATATTATTGATCAGGTGTGAAAATGTTATGGTGACAGTAATTCTACCATCATGGCCCACTCTTCTTGGTCTCCTATAGTTTATCGAATGGGAACTTGTCCTGTGTGTTCCCGATCGAGCCTTATCCTCTGAGATGTCCTTACCCCGCACAATATGTTCTAGTTCACCTCCCGTGGTGTCCAGAGAGTTAGCTATCGCTATTCAGGGATCAAGAAGACCATCTACGCTAGAATCATATTCACTTCTTGGGTCTCTTTCTTTAAGTGGTGTGCTCTAAAGAATATTGACCGCTTTTATCTGATAGTATCAGCTTCCCATCCTTTCCCCAGGAGGGGTTTAATCTGGATATTTGTTTGGGCTGCTGCTGCTGTCCAAATTCAGGTGGCTTCCATTACAGCTCTAACAGAACAAGAGGCACTTTAGAAATGTTGTTTGTCATCTTCTAAAAAAATGTATTCCACTCCTTGTACAAGATCATTAGTTGTAAGATAGGATCTCTTATTGGTTTTGGACGTTATATAAAAAATAGACCTTGTGAGCCACTGCACTTAGTGTCACCTATGTTTCTGAATATCAAGGTTTTCATTTTAGTAGTGATTACTACAATCAGAAGTTTGAGGGACTGCAGTCACAAGGCAGTGGGAGTTGAGATATCTTCTTTGTAGATTTCCTCACATCAGAATTTTTCCTGAAAATTGAATTTTGAGGCTAGGATCCTTTTTGCTCCTAAGGTTGTGTTATCTTTTCATTTGGAATAAGAGGAGCTTTCATTTGAGTTTTTTCTGATCCTATTTCTCCTGAAGAGATTAGAGTACATTTTGTAGGTATGAAATGTGCAGTGTTGATTTATTTGGAAAAAGTGAGTACATTTCGAAAGGTGTAACATCTTTTGGTAAATGTTTGCCCAGCAAAAAAAGCTGTAAGCCCTCTCTCCTTGATGTTCAGAGATTTGTAGAGATGCTACTTGATAATCGCCCTCTGCTTTTAGAAAGCATTACTGTGTACAAGTTGATGCCGATGATTTTAAAAAAAAAACATTTTATTTGTTTTTAAGTTATACAATTTCTCAAGTTGCAATGATGTACCATACACAGATGTGTTACATATTATCAATTCCTTGTGTCTTATATATGTATTTTTCAGGTCATTACAACAGTTTATGTATTTAAATTGAATTTGTTTTATTACTCGACTTACGCTTATTCAAACCTTAAACCATCCCCTACCCCAATCTTGGTTACTCCTGGTTAATTTAATGTAATATTTCTCTACAAATTAAGGTTTTATCTCAACATTATTTTAACAGTGTTGTAGCAATTCTCTACTTTGTTCTACATGTAAAGTAAATATATAAATAGAAATTCTATAAATATTTTACATAAAAAATATTTTTAATCTTTATATTTGAGTTAAAAAATAAATACATTTTCCCAAACTTTACCATGTTGCAATTTCCACCTGACTGCAGACCAATATATATCAACAAGGTAAGTTTTTCAAGATATATATGTTTATTATACTGAACTTTACATATATGTACTTTAATAATATATAACTTCAAAGTTAAGGATAGGGCCTTATGTATCATCATCACCATTTGCGATTTCTAAATAGCGATTTTGAAGGAATCGCTATTTAGAAATCACAAAATGGTATGTATGTAGAAAATCGCTATTTTTTAGCGATTTCCAATTATTTCTTATTTGTGAATTAGCAATTTGCGAATTTGCAAATAAGGAATCATTTCCCATATATTTCTATGGGCCAGGAGGCCCATAGAAATGACTGTAAAATAATTCTCAATTTGCGAATTCGCAATTTGCTAATCGCAATTTGAGAATTATTTCAAGGGTGCAGGGGTGTCTCAAGGACACCCTGCTGCACCCCTGAAAATTACATGTGTGTGCATATGGCGCACATACATGCCCAATGGGCATGTATGTGCGTCATATGCCACCCTCACAAATGCACAATTGTGCATATTTACAAGAAATCGCAAATTACCACCAACTACAAGTTGGTGGTAATTTGCGATTTCTAAACCTGAATTCTCAATTTTGAAAAGCTTCATACATAGCATTTAAGGATTCGCAAAATTGCGATTCCTTAAATGCTTAAGCAAAATAAGGAATCGTCTTACTAGGTCATTGCATCGTTATCATAGTGGATGATGTGTGGCCTTTTGAGTGTAACCCCTATGGCTCTTGCCGGGATTGTCATGGCCTTGTGAGGCTCTCAGAGGTATAGGTCAGCTGTAGGTGATACCGTTTCCATGTTAAATTGTGGTCCATCTTTCTCCGCACGTACTTCTCTGCTTGTGTACTATATTATTTCAGGTCTGTAGGGTATTACCCTATGGCTGTTATACTCTGTCAGTAGCTGTACTACTGGGCTCTTGGGGGCAGATTTACAAGCCCCGTGCGCCACTTTTGCGTCATTTTTAACATGGGAAAAGTGATGCAAAAGTGGCGCAAGGGTTTTGTAAATCTGCCCCTTGGTTCTTATTTATTGCTTCTGTCTAGGATGGTCTGTTATCATTGTTCTTATTCTCTTTAAAGTTGATGACCATGATAATTCCTTTTTTAAATCTAAGGTTATTTCTGCAGCAGCCTAAGAATGCAGAATAAGGGCCTGATATGCAAAGCTTTATTTGTTCGCAAATGGCCCAATTTGCCGAATCTGGACATTTGCGACAAGAACGAAAGAATTTTCTGATGTACCCAACCCTATTTGCGATTCAGTAACCTTTAACTGAATCTCAAATAGGGTTTGCGATTTGGTGTTAGGAAGGGGCGTGTTTAGGGCATCCCTTCTAAATATCGACTCAGAGCAGTATGTAAGAACGTTTTACAGTCGGGAATACAGTTGCAAAACATTTGTAACCCATTCGCACATGGGAAGGGGTCCCCAAGGGCCCCCTCCCCATTTGTGAATGTGTACAATAAAAATGTTTAAGTGCAGACAGATGCCACTCGGATCATTGCCTGCTCTTAAAAAATGAAAATGTAGCTTTTTCTTTTTGAAATGCATCCCATTTTCCTTTGAGGAAAACGGGATGCATTTCAAAATAAAAAACTGCGAGTGCTAACCATTCCGAATAGGTCACAAATTGCGACCTGCCTCATGAATAATAATAAGGCAGATCCCTTACGACCATTGGGAATCGCAATCAGTATAAAACACAGAATTGTATTTAGCTGTTTACGATTTCCTATAAACGAATCACAAACCTTTGCTACTAGGAAATCGCAAACAGAAGTCTATGTACATCTGGCCCAAAATGTTTGCTTATTATTTCTGCAGATATAATGGCCTACAGTCTGTTTTTCGTGATGTGAATATAAGGTTTGGCCAGGAGTAATGGGACGGCGAGGTAATAACTCAGTTAAGTTAGGTAATTCCTTTAATATGAGTCTATTATTCGTTGTCCCAGTCATTCTTTTTTTTTTTTTTTTATTGACATTTTTCCAACAACCAAGTTGCTTTACAATACAACAGGGCAGCATTTTATCAAATCTGTACAGGAGTTTAAATAAGCTTAGTCTATACAATAGACAATACCTCTGTAATAATAAATGCTTTGTTAACCCACCGCCAGTACAGGAATGCAAATTCATCATATACCTAGATAATCGTACGGATCAGCAAAGAACAACAATAAAATAACATTACATTGCATATTACCATATAGAGGGCTTAAATTGCATCTGTCCATCACTATTAAACCCAAATTATCCAGAAAGTAAGGCAAGGGAACAGACCCTAAAAACAAGAGAAAAATAATATCCCATCATGTCAATGTCTCAATCTAGGTTTCGCCCACATTTGTCTCTGCGATAGATTCTTGCTGACGCTGAGGTCAGGAATGGTTCCCATATGTTACGAGGTCTAGAAGTAGATGGCATGAGCTCCCAAAATGTGCTCAACTGTGTGTGACCGTATGTGATGTCTTTGATCCACCCCTTAATGGAGGGCACCCGTCTCCTGCCCCAGTGGACTGCAACCTGCTGCTTAGTGAACAACAAAAGGAGTGCATGCAACTTACACAGCTTGGGCGGTGTATCTATAACATATCCCAATAAGTCAAGGGTAGGGGATGGGACAATTGACACGCTAAGGATGTGATTCACTGAGTCGAAAATCAGGGACCAGAATTCGGCAATCTTGGGGCAATTCAACGCTACATGCAAAAACATGGCAGGAGAATATCTGCAGCACCAGCAGCTATCATTTTCTCTAATGCCCATACTATAGACACTCACGGGTATTGTATAAATTATATGCAAATATTTAAAGTGAATCAATTGCAGCTCATAGTTCGGGGAGAGTTTAGAGAGCTGTCAACAGAAGAATTCCCACTGGGCTTCAGTCAACAGAGTTGAGAGTTCGTCATTACAGTGTTTCAAGGATTTAGGTGTCACCAACGGGGCAATGTTTTGCATGTGAGTGTATAATCATGTAGTGAGTTTAAGAGAAGATGCGGATCTCAACAAGTTCTCCACTGCAAGCAGAGGCGGACGGGCCAGCGGGAATCCCTCCCAAAGAGAGTGGCACGCTGCACGCAGCTTATGATATAACAAGCATTTACAATGCAACGGTTTCGCCTTCGGAAAAGTTTGAGCTATTGGCATTGTAAATGACAAACTTTTTATTTATGTGTTGGTTTTGAAAACAGATAAATAAATGGCATTCTCATTTACAATGCCAATAGCTTACTCTGTCGCAAATGCAAGACGTATTGCATTTGCACACACACACCCACACAAGAGCCCCCCACACACACACACACAAGAGCCCCCCACACACACCACACAAGAGCCCCCCTTGGTCTTGGTTGGAATCAGACCCTGGCCTTGGGAGTCACTTGATGCTTCATCTTATAGAGATGTGAACCCTGACCTTGGGGCCTGAGTCCTGGCTCTGTGAA
Organism: Lissotriton vulgaris; assembly: GCF_964263255.1. Lineage (NCBI taxonomy): Eukaryota > Metazoa > Chordata > Amphibia > Caudata > Salamandridae > Lissotriton > Lissotriton vulgaris. The sequence goes on along the minus strand of NC_141689.1, from coordinate 436,047,041 downwards.
GGAGCTGCTGCTTCACCTTGATAAGGATTTGTGCCCTGTTATTAATCAATATTCCAGACAATACATTTTAATTAAAGACAAGTATCGCATACATTAATACAAAATGCAGTGTACCCAAAATTACGTAAAAGGGAAATAAATGCAAAGATTGAACAATAATTGGAGAACAAAAGGACTACATAACAAAAGATTTATAATAATGCTGTTTGTATTACAAGTTCGATACAAAAGGGGATGATGGACAGAGCGTTTGAGCAAATCAAACACTCACCCCCCAGTCAAATGATCTGGGTTTAATCCATCACCGTTCTTTAGCTCACTCCGCCACCCCAGTTCAGACATGGCTATATGCAAATCAGTCTGACCCTGTGCCTCATGGAAACAGTCCAGCCCGAACTGCCAAGCCATGTCTTCCCTGGACTAGAAACAAGCATCCTGGGACCAGTTTCTGGCATTCCAGACGTCCTCAACCAGGCTAGCTTGAATCCAGTGGCAAAGTGAGCAAGGGACTCACATCTGCGCATACCCTGCCAATTTAGGGCGAACAAAGCATTACAAAAGGGGATGTATTACAAGTTCAGTATGTTTTATATGTCAAACATATATACAAGGTGTATAAAGTATCATTTATATATTACAAATAGAGCAAGTATGGAAGGTCTATATCAAAGAGGCTAATGTAAGTTTATACAATTTACAAAAGCTGCAGTGGGGGCATCAGCTATCAGGCACAATGATTTTATAGTCTTAATCCTCAGTATGGTTGACAGCGTTTCGACTGAATCAAAATTCTGGGGTCATCATCAGGATAAAGATGAAGACTGAGCACAGGAATGAAAACGTAGATATAATGATTCGTCCAGCAGCGCAATTGTACTTGGTATTCTTCATGTGGGATTGTAGTGTAAAGTTCCATACAGTAGTTCAGAACATATATTGGCAGTACATTGTGGTTCAGCAGCCCCTGGGAGTTATTTTCTGAAGTGCTGTCAGTGCTGCCAAAGATGATGAAGCTTGAGACCAATCAAAGTCCATGTTTCCCACTCAAGAATTCCAAGTGGCCCTACAATTCCTGAACTACAACACAGAACTCCCTGTTCCACTCCACAGGTCTCCCTTTATCCACTACCTCCTCATTTTTGGCTGACTTTCTCTCCCTTGCCCCTTCCTACCTTCGCATAGGCCTCTTTCCTTCTACATAGTTCTCTTTTGTTCTCTTTTCTTTCGCTTGCCCCCTTTCTTTCCTTCTCTTGCTTCTTTCCTCGTCTCTCCCTTTACCTCACTCCCTCTGTCTCCTTCTCTTTCACTCGCTCCCTCCCTTCCCCGCTCCCTCCCTCTCTCTCTGCCTGGCTCCAACACCCTCCGTCTATCGGTAGTGGCGTGTGGCGCAACTCCCTTCTTCCCTTTCTAGTGTTCTGAAGACTTTTCTTCTCTCCCGCAACCAAACGTGGCTCTGAAGCCGCGTTTTGTGTAGGGGGAAACAGGCGCTTGGTTTCCCGTCCTGTCGAATGTTTGTATCCCCAACAGCTGTTAACGAAACCAGAGATAAAGAGACCCGCGTCCCTTCTTGGCTTTCAGTGTTTCTCCATCTGCCCCCGCTTCCGCCCCCCCTTCCCAGCCTACTGTGCTTTGTTCTGCTATAACACCACACCTTTCACACTGCAGGCTTAATTAAAGTGTGCCTGCAGTTTATTTAAAAACAACTAATTACCCCGTGCTACACTGCGAGTCTCCATTAACTCCTCCGAGCTAAACCACGTACGCGGCAATTACAGGCGAAAGATTACAGAGGCCGGCCTGCCACAGAACCGGCGCCATTATTAGATTACTTTTGTGGCTGCAGCTAGAGGGAGCTGGGGGAGAGCCGGGGACAGGGGAGGGAAGGGAAGAGAGGTGGGAATGCGGAAGGAGAGAGGGGAAGAGAGCCCGGGAAAGGGAAAGGAAAGGAAGAGAAGAGAGTAAGGAAACGGAAGGAGAGCCGGGAAAAGGGAAGGAAGAGAAGAGAGGTGGGAGTACGGAATGAGAGAGGGCAAGAGAACTGGGGAAGCAAGAGAAGAGAGTTGGGAAACAGAAGGCGAGCGAGCGCACAGCCCCCCAGCGCTTCCTCTCTTCAGCCGGTGTCAATACCGGGTGCGGGGTGGAAGGCGATCTCCCCCAGCTTCTGGGCCGAAGACTCACCCTCGCAGGCACGGCCCCCGTCGCAGCTCCCACTGGCCTCCGCTGACGTCGAGGGTTCCCCCGGAGTCAGCCACTCACAGCGCGGCTCCCGGGGCAGATCCTGATGACGCGGCGAGGCTCCAACCAACGGCGGCGCAGCTCACGGGGACAGGCCCACTGCAGCGGCCAATCAGAGCGCGCCTCTGCCGACGAGCCTCCGAAAAGCCACCAATGCGGTCGCAGCCCCTTCGTGCCTCGGCCAAGGTGCCGAGCAGCTGCCGGTTGACCCCCGGGCGGGACGGGATACCACTATTTGTGAGGACACGGGGGGGGCGGGAGAGGACGAGGGGGGCGGGAAAGGACACGGACGTCGGGAGGGAGGCGGGAAACGTGGGGACGGCGGGAGGAGGGACACAAGGCAGGACAGCAGCAAGCACGGCCCGGCCGGACCAGACTCGGGGGCGTTCCCGGCGTCGCGTGACGTCGCCAAAGCCAAAGAATCTCGGGAACGCCCCCGTGTCTGGTCCGGCATTGATGGACAGGCCCCTCGTCCAATGGCTAGGCTCCATTTATGGAGCTAGCCAATGGGACGGGGGGGCGTGTTCCATAGTGCTTACTGTACTCAATAGATTTCTCTGGAGGAGGAGCCTAACGGCTCCGCCCCCCAGCGAAACCTAAAAAGAGCTCAGCAAAAGGCACTGCTTGTCCCTCGTCCGTTTCCAGGGGGGGACCCGAACGTGTCTTCCGAATGTAGGTCGGAAAAAGTTTGAAGTTTCATCTTTTGTGCAAGTGTCTTACTGACACCATCCTGAATGCAAGGCAGCATTGTATTCTGCGCCAGAGGAATGTAAACGGCGTATAACACCGGAACACCCGCTCTTCTACGCAACTCGTCCCATACCCAACATAGTGTCCCAGAGGAGTCCACATCTCCGCATGGGTGACGTGATTTTTGGTAGAGTGCCACCTTAAGCGGGATAGGAGCCATCACATCAGTCTCTACTGCCACATGGGGCTGGAAGGGCCTCAGATGGGCCCAATAGTGCAAGAATTGTGCTTGGGCACATAATGCATATAGATGCATGTCTGGGACCCCTAAGCCACCCTGTTTCAGCAGGAGGGTCCCCAGGTCCCAGGAGGTGCTGGCCTGTCCACCCGCCTACGCCAAGGAGACCAGCTGTGACTTCAGGGTGTTAAAAAGAGTGCAGTGTAAGAGGGATTGGTATGTTAACAAATAAATACAAGAACATTGGTAAAAAAAACATTTTAGCCAGTGCTATCTTACTGGCAAGAGACAATGGTAGCCCGGACCACACCTTCACCTTCTCCTCCAGCCATGTGATATCTCGACTGTGATTTAAATTCCACACCTCCTGTGTATTGCGGCTTACCCAAACCCCCAAGTATTTAACCGCCTCGGCCTCCCATCTCAGGGGGAACTCCGACGTCATCGGGGGCGTGCCATCAGTCAGCGGGAATATTACCGACTTGGCCCAGTTGATGAAGATACCAGCCAGACCTCCGTATCGGATAAACTCCCTCAAGATTGGATCTAAGTTCTCCTCTGGATTGATAATGTAGAGAGTCACATCATATGCATATATGGAAATAAGTAGGCTGCGGGAGCTGAACCCTATTCCTCGAGCTGTGTGATGCTGTCGGATATGAGCAGCCAAGGGCTCCATCGCGATCGCAAAGAGCAACGGAGATAAGGGGCACCCCTGCCTAGTGCCCAGTGAAAAAAGAAATGGATCAGAGGGTAAGCTAATCACCTTAATCCGAGCACTGGGTAGTGTATACAACAGCCTAATTTGATTAATAAAGAGCGGGCTAAACCCTATGCGGCATAAACTTGAGAATAGATATGGCGATTCGAGCATATCAAATGCCATAGTGGCATCTAAAAACACAACCGCGGCTCACACATCTGAGTGTAAATAGTGCAACACCGAGAAGATTGTCCTCAAATTGTGAGAGGTCGACCACCTGGGAATAAACCCCCACTGGTCCGGAAGTGCAATGATGGGGAGCAGGGCCTGCAGTCTGTTAGCAATCAGCTTGGTTAGGATTTTAACGTCCACATTTATCATCAATAGTGGCCGATAAGAATCCAGCTCTGCTTCCAGCTTCCCAGGTTTTACGAGCGGGATGATGATCATTTCACTCATGGACTGAGGTAGCACTCCATCCTCCAGCACATCTTCATATACTGCTAACAATCTAGGTGCTAATTCCTCTACATAGGTTTTATAAAAGGACGTAGTCAGGCCATCAGGCCCGTGGACCTTGTCTAGTGAAAAACTTTTTATGACCTGGGCTACATCTCCCACTGTGAACGGGAGATCCATATATTCTCTATGATTGTTGTTGAACCAGACCAAGGCTAGTGAATCAAGAAAATTTTGCAGCCCTTCGGGACACGTCTTCTGAGTAGTACTGTATAAGTGGGAATAAAATGCAGAGAACTCACTTGGCCCCTGACAGTGGCACCTTGTGGAGTCTGTATTTCGTGAATGAATGCAGTTGACCGAGAGGGTCTAATCATACCAGCTAATGTGCGGTCTGCTCTATCACCCTCTCCATACCTTCGCGCCTCAGCATATTCGTCGCATTCGTCGTATAGATACCAAAAACCGGCTCCTGCTCGCAACCATAAAAAGATGGAAAAGGCAACAACAAAAGGATAGCATATCATATATAGGATATGCTATCCTTTTGTTGTCACCTTTTCCATCTTTTTATGGTTACGAGCAGGAGCCGGTTTTTGGTATCTATACCGGTTGATACACTGTTTTTAGTGCTAGCCTGAGGAGTAAAGATATTAATGGGGTGTTAGAAGACTGAGGAATGTACAAGAGTGCTTGAGCGTTTTTCAATCCATACTTCCCATGTTTTACTTCCACAGAGCGGGGCCTCCCATTCCCTGAGCTTGGTCCAGGAGAGGTGAGGTCCGGTCCCCGGTCAAGCTGGGTGAGCAAAAAAAGAGACATTATTAATAAGAAATTCAATGTGTGGGGCACGCACAAGTAAGAGCTTAACACGGCGTTTATGTTTGTGGTTGTTCCTTTAGATGTGAAACACACCACTTGAGATGGAGGAACAGTAACATTAAGAAATTTGTTTATATCCTTTTTGAAATTATTATTATCACGTTGTTGCAGTAGCAATATATATATCGAGCAGAGGCCCTGAAGAAAGCCGTGGGACATTTCCCTTTCGGCTGAAATATGTTGGCCCATTGACAGTTATTCTGTTAAAACTGTTTTGTTGCACTGTTCTTGGTTTTTAATTAGGGACTGAGCCAGTACTCTAATAAAATACTGTTTTTTCTGGACTCTCTACCCTATTTTATTTTACCACTTTCTTTTGCACTGCACTATTCCCACTGATTACTTCTCTTATGGTCGGAATGTGATTGTGGGCTTGACCCAAGTTTTGAGTCTGTAACAGCGGGTTTGGTTTATAGTCTCAATGATCAAGAGACATACCATCCCTAAGGTTGGAGGACCAAATGAGAAGCTTGATCATTACAATAGTTTGATGGTAATCCACTGGCTTGTTTTGAGTCTCACCAACAATCACTTGTGTCCTTGCTGTCTCTTACTTTTTGCGCTATTTACTTGTATTGAGGCCGTGAAGGATTTGGTGCCTTAGATTTACTTAATTAATGGAGTCTGGCCTGAGGAAGCTGACTAAGGAGCTTCTTATGAGACCCCCTGGTTATTTGTGTTGTACATATATAGAAAAGGGGATTCAACCAGGGCATGTCTTTAAATATCCCTGTGACCCTTACACTCCCTGTAGTTTTTTAGTTCAACAGCTTTGCCAGGATTGGCCGAGGCATTGCCCGAACTGGGGGTTTTGGACCCAAGGATCTATGTGCTCTCTCTACCACAAAGACAGGTGACAGGTGGGGATCAAAAAGTTTGTGAAGTAGGTCTGTTACAAAGGTCTCCATTTTGGATATGGTGGTAGTTTCCAGGATACCAGTAATGTGTAGGTTGTTTCTATGCGACCTCGCCTCCAAATCGTCGTTCTTAGCACAGATGATGCCTAGTAGCTTGTCCATATGTAAGAACTGCTCCTTAGTTTCCACCTGGAACTCGTGAAATTCAGTGTGACGTTTTTCTAGGGCATCCAGGCAGGTCTCCTGCACAGCTACCTGGGTCTTGACCGAGTCCAGCTGCGTAGTCAAGGTATCCAGCTTCAAATCCATGTTTCTCAAGCTGGAGCGCATCTCCAACATGAGGGTGCGCAGGTCTTCACCTTGATCTTCCACAAGCAGGTTCTGCTGTCTGTCCGCCTGCGCATCTGGGTTTGATTCAGTATGGCGCGTGGCACATTTGTTGTCAAAAGTAAGCTTTAGTTGCTTAGCGTCCTGTTTGCCCATGGTGTAGAGGCAGTCAGGAGGTGCAGATTTCAAGAAGTATCAGCCTGGTCCCAGCACGTTCTGTCGCCACTCAATACCAGCGCAAGCATCTTCATCCACTATATCTCTCTCCCCTCTCAAGTCACCCAGCGCTTCATGCCCCACAACAGCCCCTCTCGGCCCACTAGTACTCACACAGGTCGACTGTGCATTTTCAGGGGGTCCTTGGCAGTTCTGTGCCTCTGTCGTTGGCTGCCCCCAAAGATTCACTCCACAGTCTGCAATGCCACAGGATTAACATGTCATGCACATTTATATATGGGACATATGAACTCAAAACCCCAAGAGTTGGCAAGGGCACAGTCAGGGTATTGTGTGCCGATAACTACGGCAGCAAGGCGACTACCCGCAGTTAGCCACGACCCAAGTGTCGCAGCAGTCCTCAATACCAGTTAATCCACGTAGGGCCCCACATCTACAAGCCTCCAATTATGCAGGGTATGTCCAAAACACACCGCTCGGTTTCTACAGATGAACAATGCCTCCCCTGGAGTGGACCTCCACTATGCGTCTGGTCTGATCTTAAGATAACCGGCTCTTCGCCCACAACTGTGCACCAGTGCAAGCGCCACACGCTAAGCTCAGTACCCACTTGAAATCCGCAGCTCCCCGCAGTACGGGCTCAGTGGCGGCAACAGTTCAAATCAAACTGTAAATTCAAGGCGCCAATCGTCTCCCTCCCTCCGCTCTCAGCCTCAGTGTAGTGCGTCCTCAAAATGGCGTTGCCGGGTTTCTGAAATATCGTTGCTCTTCACCGCGCACACAGCCTCCGGTATCAGCCAGCAGGGGCATCCGCAGCAAAGGTCTCCACCGTTTCTCCGTCTTCTCAAGCGGCACACATACCTCGGATCGTAGAGACGCCTCAGTCAGGGGATGCTCGCCTGCACTCCCAGTCAGCGTCCCGTGTCCCAGCAGCAGATGCGGGCTAAATTTTCAGGCTGCTCGCATTCCCAGGGGTTCAGATCATCGCTGGCAGCCGGCGGTTCAGTAGATCTCCACGCCGTCCAGTCTCATTGCATCCGCTTTTCCCAGAAATGGCAACTCCAGGATCTAGAAGTGTTCTGCAGTCTGCAGATACTGGTCATACAAGGATTATACCAGGAGTCATTTCCCGGCCGGCGGAGTGCACTCAAAGAGCAGCCATTCCGCTGCACGGCAGACCACGCCCCCGTCCCAGTCATTCTTCCCTCCCTTTCTCCCTCCAGCTTAGGATTTCATCTGGTTATTGATGAGGGTAGGTCTTGGCTCCATTCACAACAGTTGACATGACCAGCATCCCATGCTGAGGATATGTACATAGGCATATTGAAGATAGGGCACCTCCAGTGCTTTAATTTGTTTCTGAACCTTTGGAACTCTATCAATCCTTCAGCAAAACCTCCAATGGACCTTTTTATCCACCTGAGAGGTGATGTGACTTAGCGTTTCCATCAATCAAAATTCAATTAAGGATGCAACCTGTTCGGCTAAACAATAAGGATCAGGACTCGATAGCTTGGGTTAAGAAGATTTATTACAAATTTATAATCAAGTTCAAATACATAACCACAATACCATACTGTAGACATACACTAGAACAACTGGGATTCCCAGATGCATGAAAAAATGAAGGCGAATTAGAATGAAACAAACTAGCAGTTCTGTATCAGCAGTGCAGAACGGTAGAACGGTAGAATCAAACTTTGGTGCTCAGAGAATAATTTAAGGTTCTCCCTCCTATACATTAGTAATCTAGAATTTCAAAGTCCACAGGGTGATTTGGAACATGTACCCTAGCAAATCATGGAAATTCCAGAAAGGAAGTCAGGTCAATATAAAAAGAAATCAAGAAGGCAAGGTTAGCATTTCAGAAGCTCAGTCAAGAGATTTCTATGGGTCAGGAAAAAGTGTTAGCCTAAACAATACTTAAGTAAGAATCAAAAGGAAGCATTGAGGTATAATATCACCCAAAGTCCATTCAGATAATACGGCTCAGGGAAGGTGTCAGCAAGGAAGCTGCAAAGAATCTGCTGGGCCAAAAGGTGGGAAGGGTTCCGCACAGCATCTGTAAGACATCTGTTTGAAAGTACAAGGGAAATGGTATATTATAACGTGCAAAGTCCATGAGGAAACACCCCTTCCATCACACCATCAGGGGTCCATTGTACTCATCATATCCTCAAGTTGCAGGCTGCCACTTTGCTGATCTGTCCCACACTGGACATGGGAATGACATCTCTTCTTCAGACACACGTAGATGGTAACATTTGTAAACCAGTTCATTCAGTTAGTGCTCTATTTCTCTGTGTACCTTCGTCAAGGTTTTTCTCTCAGGCCCTTTCATCCCTGTCTCTATTACAGTAATGTATCTGTTCTACAACTGAAGCCCTCACCCACCGACCTAGTCTGTGGCATGCTTCATCATTGGGCCCACCACAGTGGCACCGAATGTGCCCCGGGTGTGCTTCAACGCCAGGAGGCTGCGAAGCACACCCGGGGCACATTCGGTGCCACTGTGGTGGGCCCGATGATGAAGCATGCCACAGACTAGGTCGGTGGGTGAGGGCTCTATAAGGAAAACAATGCTTTTCCCTATGTATTGACGTACTTACCTGAGTCTCCTAAATCTTCTTTCTAGCTAGTCCTTATTGATATTCATACATAATACAGGGGATACGGTCTAGCCTATCTAGTCCTCTCTCTCTCATTGATCTGAGTCTGTTCTACAACTAACAATGCATGTGAATATCTGCAAGATACTGTCAAGTTAGCAGAAAAATGAAATCAGCTTATGCATACGGTCCAACTTATGACAAGTTAAAATTGAATTTCAATGATGCACATTTAATATGTGTGTGCACATCTAAACACAAATGAATGTACATTTTTGATGCATTGGTTTCAATACTACATGTAAAATTCAATACATTATTAAAATATTAAAAATATCTAGCTGTACATCTAGATATTAAAATATCTAGCTGTAGATATGACTGAATTTAAATCAAATATATGGAATATTAATGCACACATTACATAAGTTCAATGTCCTTTCTAGTAGAATTACATTCTACATATGTGAGGATGGTTTTAATCACATTTTCAATTCATTAAATGTTATTCAAGAGAAGAAGCACACACAGAAAAGTCAAATTTTATCTCGTTGGTGAGTACATTATCAACTAAATAAGAATGGTTCATCATTATTAATCACACTTAGGGGCACATTATCAAGCAGGGCGTTAAAATTATTGCTTATTTAGCGGCAGAAAACAGCCGCTAAAGCGGCGATAATGGGTTTGATAATATGCCCTGGAAAATTCCAATAGAAGCCCATATTCACACCAGAACATGGGTTTCTATTGGAATTCACAAGGCCATATTATCAAGCCCATTATCGCCGCTTTAGCTGCAGTTTTCTGCCGCTAAAACAGCGATAATTTTTAACACCCTGCTTGATAATATGCCCCTTAGTTATGGCAATACACATTTACCTAAGTTCTCTAATTCTACAGTGAAGGCACTCTTTAATAATGACAAGTGCCAACACTTACATTTGTTTGTTAAACCATACACAAATCATTTACTAAGAGCACTTTCATACTGTGTGTCTCAGCACGTATTATGTCATTTTTTGTGACTTATAAAGCGTGGGCAACTTTGCGCTTCACCAAGTGCGAACAAGAAAGACCCAAGGGCCACAGAGCAATTTACTTTGAACACTGTGAGATATACTCACATCAAGGTCAGAACGAGAGAATGTTTTAGTTAGTGAACATGAAAAGGAGCGCAAATGACACCGAGCACCAAACTGTAATAATGAGTAAGAGAGTTTAAGTTATTTTGAAGGTTTCAAAAAAGGGGTCGGTGCGATCACCTTCCAGATTCTGGCTTGGATTCGTGAGGAGGACTGGGAGACAGGCCTTTGTCTTTTGAACCCGGGTGATTCCTATCTCTGGATTCGGTCCTTCTGGGAGTGCGAAGGCCCCTGGACAGGACACACTTCAGAAGAGGGCCTAGTGGGACTGGGAGCTCTTTGGCTCCTTTCTTTAGCTCGTTTTCTTCCCAGCTTTGTGTAATGTGACGGTTGCTTATGCAAAGCGCTCCAATACCTTTGGGTTACATTATTTTTAAAAATGCACTTCTATGTTGCTAACCCCTCAGCATGTTCGACTTTATTGCACTGGGCTGTTATGCAAATAACTTTCACTATTCAAAACCTTCACGTTTTCAACAGCAGTTCACTTCTATCACGTCTGCATTAAAAGGTATTAATCTGATTTTAGGGAAGTACCCGCACAGACATTGTTTTCCTGGAGCAAACACGGCCCCCTTGGCCGGCAGTCGCGGCGGTGTCCTTTCCTTTGCTTGGCTTTCAAAGGCCCGCTCTCGCGGCTAACATCCGCTTTGGTGGAGGATGAAAGCCAGTCGCAGTTGTGCCTCGGGGCAGAGCCGGGCGCGCTGGGTTCTCATCGACGGATAACGTTGGGCTGCTGCCTGTCGAATGCCAAGTACAATACCGTGGCAGTGCGCACTGTCTTCCAGTCTGATGTTTGCCCTTTGTGGCAGGGGTTTCATCCCCAGCCAAGCACGTGATACTTTCTCTCTTGGAGGAGACATCAAGGTGCTTCACGAGGCTGCAGTGTATTTCTAGCTCCGCTGTTTCAGGGACGGGAGATAACTTTATGAAACTACAAGATCAATGAGCCGGACTGTCTGCTGGTTTTCAACTTTGTAAATATGCAGACAATAAATAATCCATGCTCACTGTCAGTGGTGCTGGAACAATTTTCAGAGTGGGGGTGCTGCTGTCAATGTTATGTCAGTCAAATCAAAGGGGTTTTGAATAATCCGAGTATTACACAACAAAGTGTAGCAAATGAGCCACGGCCATTCAGCTGAAGAGTGATGGGTAAATAGTCCGCATAATGTGAATAGTGTGTGCCTTGTGCATTTTGGGGCACATTGCCCTAAACAATTAATGCTCAATTACTTACCGGTAATCTTCATTACTCCGGGTCCCGTTGTCCTTGTCCCATTCATTACTATGTGGAGGTGACCATCTCCCGACAGAAAAAGAAAAAAAACCAAGAGGAATGCTGGGACCCTAATACTGCCCCTCCCACCGGGAGTACATAAGCAGTACTTACCCAGCAGCCCTCCTCTACTACCAAGCCCAGACAGGAAGGCCGGCCGCCCGGGAGGGAGAGAGGGGCGTATGAATGGGACGAAGACAAGGGGACCTGGAGTAATGAAGATTACACCCAGGAAACCACAACAAAGGCAGCAACCCAAGGGAGCACCGAGAGGAGGGAAAGGAAGACTGCAGGAAACAACCGGCCCGCAACCCAGAACAGGACAGCAGGGACAAGGACCGGAGACAAACAGAAGGACAGGGCCCCAAAAAAAAGGAGGCCGCCAACCCGAGAAAACAGTGAAAGGGCAACCGGGACCAGGACACAAAGGACATGACAAAACAACCCACCGGACAAGGCCGCCAAGCCCAGAACCAGCAGGAAGGCATACAGGACCCGGCAGACCCACAAGGAAATCGAGACACCCCCGAAGAACGCCAAAGAAAGAAATGGGCAACAGAGCGCAGGCACCAACACCCACACCAAAAATGAAGGAGAAGGCACAGGCCAGAAACCGGCCCATAACACCAAACCAAAGACTCGGCCCCAAAGAGACCAGAGGAGGAAACCTAGACGAGGAGGCCTAGAAAGCAGCAAGAACCCAGGAGCTAAACAGGAGCGAGAAAAGACCACCCCACAGAGACGCCCCAAGAAGCCAGCCGAAAGCCGACCAAGCAAGGAGAGGCCAACAAAACCGGAAACCAACAACAAAGAAGCCCAACAAGGGTGGGCACAGACACACTGGCCACAACCCCTAGAAAACCCCAACCCCAAAAAGGGAGGGAACACAAGGCAGGAGGGGAGCACAGAGCAACCGGGAAACCCTATCAGCCACCAAACCAGGCACAGAGGGCAGCACAAAAGAAGGTGCCCAAACGGCACAGGACCGGCCAGGAACCCCACACTCAGGCCAGGCAAGCAGCAAGGGCAGGAGCAGCGGAAAAGGAAAGATCCAGGGTGCACAGCACCCAGACCACAACCACAAGGCCCCAACCCAGCAACATAGGAGTGGAGCCAAGCACACAGCAAAAGCAGGTCAACAAACGCCGAAGGAACCAGGAAGCCAGGACCAGAGCCAAGCAACCCGACTACGTAGGAGGAACAACAGGTTCAACAAACCCCAGAAGGAGCCCACGCAGCACCCAGACCAACACAAAGGGCAGGAGGGACCGGGAACCACCAGCACAACCCCGCCGGGCCACACAGAAGGCCAACGCGGAAGCAGGAGGAAGCAGAAAGCAGAGAGCCAAGCAGCAGAAAACCCCCAGACAACCCGCAGCCAGGAGGGAGGGACCCACAGAGGCAAGAGCACCACAGAACCGTACCCCAACCAGAGAGGGAGAGGGGAGGGGGTGGGGAAACCAAACAGACCCATACCGGGAACAAAGCTCGGGAAAGCCAGGGAGGTAGAAGCGAGCCAGGACGCTAGAACTTGGAAGGAACCAGGAAACGGCCGGCAAAGAACTCCCAGAGCAGGCCGAAAATGACAGCACAGCCAGAAACACAGGAGGCACAGCTGGAGGCCACCCCGAACCAGCAAGAAGCCGGCAGGCCCACAATACAAGGGAAGCAAGCCCGGGAAGAGAACCGCCAGCAGGAGAACGTCCAGAAGGACCCACCAGTAAGCGGTCACAACAGCACATCACCCCGCCAGGACATAAAAGAGCCCGGGCAAGGAAGCAGAGCGCAAAAAGGAGCCCAACACGCAGGAGCGGAAAGCCCCAGCAGACACCCAGCCAGGCACCCAACAAGGGAACCAGACGAGACCAGAACAACCCAGGGAGCAAACAAACCAGAGAGCAGACGGACCAAGAAGCCAACAGCACTCAGCAGCCCCAGGAGGCCAGGCAGGCAACAACCCGGCCTGACCAAGCACAACCACAGAGCAGACAGTGGAGCACTGGCACAGCACACCAACCCGATGAACAGGCGGCACGGCAGGACAAGGCAGCAGGAAAAGACCGCCACGCCCAGACAGCAGCGGCAAGAACTCCAGGGACCAAAGACGAACCGCCACCGGAAGCAAAACCCGGGGGGTGGGGGGTGAGGGGCGCCAAGGAAAGAAGAGCAGATGACCCAAGCACACCAGCCAGAAGAAAAACCCACCAGACACCCCCAGGAGGCTTTAACACAGAAGGAACGGAGGTAGAGGGAAGAAAGGGCATAGGCTCACCCTCCAAAATACCTTAGTCACAAAAGATCTCTGGGGAACCGAAATCAAGAGCCTAGCTACTAACTATAGTCCCATTCACAACATTCATTGGGGTTGGAATGGTGGATATAGTGATAGAAAAAGAGAATTGCTCTTTTTCTTGGTGTCCCCTCACTCACCAGGGTTACCCCACGGTGACATGCTTCATCATAGGGGCTACGGACTGGGGCGTGCTGCGACTGACGAATTACGTAGGAGCACTTATAATTTGACTATGTGTGGTGCGGGTGTAGTGATGAAGTGGTATATGTGAAATGGTTAAAAATACCTGTCTAGTAAGCTTTAAATAGTCAGTCGCAGCATGCCCCAGTCCGTAGCGGACTGGGATGGCCCCTATGATGAAGCATGTCACCGTGGGGTGACCCTGGTGAGTGAGGGGACACCAAGAAAAAGAGCAATTCTCTTTTTCTATCACTATATCCACCATTCCAACCCCAATGAATGTTGTGAATGGGACTATAGTTAGTAGCTAGGCTCTTGATTTCTGTTCCCCAGAGATCTTTTGTGACCCCCAGGAGTCCCCAGCCAGGAACATACCAGGCAGGCACCACGGCACAACCAGGAGGGGCGGCCAGGAAACACCAGAAGCAAGCCAAAGGCAAGCACAGGGAGAGTCAGCGCAGAAGTAGCCAGACCCCAGAAGCAACCCAAGCACACAGAAGGCCCGGGACAAACCCCGAAGCCCCAGGCCGGAGCAAAGGGAAGCCCACAGCACCAGGAAGACCCAGGCAGGCACCCAACAAGGCACCAACCAGGCCCGGCCAGGCACAACAGCAGAGAACAGACGAGAACAGGCGCAGGCAGGGCGGAACAGAACAACACAGCCGCACCCAAGGCAGCACAAGCCACCCATGCACAGGCAGAGGGGACAGAGTACCCCAGAGAGCCCCCAGCACGACACTGCCAAGCATCCACAAGAGGAACCAGGTGCAGACCAGGGGACAGGAGGAACAGGATCGGGAACCAGGAGCCCCAAACGCCGACCAACCATACAGAAGCCAGGAAGCGGAGGCGAAGAACCAGGACACCCAAGCAGAGCAGAGAACACAACAGCCAGCCCACAGCAGTGGCAAGGCCACCGACGGAGAACACCACGTCAGGCCAACCGGAACCAGGGAAGCCAACAGGCCCCCGCCCCCGCAGTGGCCTAAGGAGCAGGAACACCGACCCACCACCAGGCGGGGCAGGGAGCCCGAAGTAGAGGAGGAACAGAATGCACCCCCAACTGGCCGTCGCCAAAGAAGAGAGAAGCGAGCCTGACACAAGAGCAGCAGAGGACAAGGTGCAAGCAAGCAGGCAGGGATACTCCAAGAACACAGGGAACCCCAGGAGCAAGCAAAGGCAGAGCCAGCGAAAAAAAGGAACCAGCCACCACAGAGGCGACAGGAACCCATGCCAACCCGAGGCATGCTACAAACAGAAAGAGCGAAAGCTGACAGCACAGGGAATCAGCAAACAACTCACCGGAGAGGAAAACCCCTAACAGAGCCTGAAAGAAAACACACAAGCATGAGCGGTCAAGAGCAGGGGCACCCCCCGGAGAAGTGAACCAAAGGGAGAAGACCCTCGGTACGCCCATCCCAGAGAACAGCTAGAGCCGGGGTGGGCTGGTGGCAAGGCTGCAGGCCAGGAACAGAAACCCCAACCACGCAAACCAAGAAAGAGGTGCACAGGAACCACAGCGCCTGACTGCCCAGCACCATCCAGACACCCAAGCGCGGCAGGAGGGGGGGGGGGGTCGGGGTCAGAGAGCCCTAAAGACTACCAGTGCAGCCGAGCAACCACAGGCACACAGAAGCACCCACACAGGAGACAAGCAGCGTGGATTCTGGAGGCAGCAGCAGGAGACCCCAAAAAAGAAAAGGTGACGTAGCACAGCGCCGAACGCAAGCTCCCCAAGCAAGAGGCCCCGGTGCAAACCTCAGCAACCCCAGGAGGTACTGACTCAGGAACATGACACTCTCCAGAAGGCTCACCTGCCACCAGTGTTCCCTCTAACCTGCGCGCCTGCGCTCGCGCGCACCTTTAAGGCACGGAGCGCGCAGTGCCACAAGTGAAGCGCGCAAACGTTCTCGCTGCCGCCCGCTTTTAAAGCGCGAGCGGCGAAAAACGGCAATTTACTCGTTGCCAGAGGCCTTTGTGAAAGTATTCCTGTTAATCACAGCGCCAGTCAGGCGCTGCAATTAAGTGGAATACTTTCACAAATGCTCACAATCATCCCGCAGCCTCTCGCCATTGAGAACAGACATGTAGCTGTTAAAGATTAGACTGCAAAACGTCAACATTATCGGCGCCATCTTGCCCCTTTCCAAGCCCATTCGTGCGCGTAAGCGGCAGCCATTTTGAGCACCATGGCCTCCCTGCCCCTCGCTGATAGCCAGCGCGTCTCTCTCTCTCTCTCTCTCTCTTAACCTCGCAAGCATTCCCCCGCACGCCGACAACCCCCGCTCTCTCATGCCTTGGGTCATAAACCCCTCTTCAGCGCAGCTTCACCACGGAATCCCATCCTGTTCCCAGCGCGACACCTCCCCTCATTCCTTTCATGGCCTCAGATCCTTTTGATGCAAACCCCTTTTGCCTGTGTCCCCGTTTGTCTTCCTTGTTCCCAGGCCGCCACCTGGCTCTGCGGATACTGTTTATTACCCCGTACAGTAGGAAGCTTCCCCTCCCCATCAAAAGACCCCCGAACCGATCAAAGCCCCCACCCCATGAGATCCGATCAAACCCCATGCATTCCGTGAATCGGCGGAATGCCCTGCTGTGCGACAACCATCACCTGTTGTGACCGGGGTGGGGAATCCAACTGTAAATGTATGTGGGAACGGGCCTAAAGGGGAGATTCCAAGGATGTTCTTTCAACTATTAACGTATTGCGAGAATGTGTTATGTGCAATAAAGGTCATAAACCCTAGTATAAGAGGCCAGGCCTCAGAGATGTGGTTAGAGCACCTCGTGACGATACTTGCTGTCTGAATTGATGTGTTCTCCTCCGGAGAGAATAAAATCCTCGTTTCCTGCCTTCCAGTCTCCAGCGCCTGCTTCTTCATTGATTAACATTGGTGGGTCATAGAGGCGATACCGCCGGGCAACAAAAAGGGTCTTTAGTTACTGGTTGTCATTGGAACCCCTTTTTAACAATTGGCGTCCCAAACGTGGGGCCCATCAGCGACTCGTGGATCCAGTGGGAGAGGTCCTGACGACAGAGTGAACGACTGCAACGATCGGAAGGTACCCTGTCCGATAGACCCTCGTCTGACAGCCGATCATCCGAACTTCACTGGTTCCGAACAGACCTCTCTCGAGTGATCTGCGGTCCTGACTGGGAACCATCAGGAGTGCCACGAGAAGTACGAAGAGAAGAGGACGATCGGGCGCTGGATTCGGAAGACAAGAAACTGTCCATGCGGTCCGGGTAAGGTCGTGTAAACACGACGAATTGCGAAAGTGATAGATAATTGAAAGTGATTGATAATTGTTGAGAAAATACTAGTATTACTTTTTGTTAATTTATTGGAGATTCACTGTCTACAAACGGAGAAACAACAGGCTCTCCCTTTATAAACAGCGAAGGATAGGTACGCACCCGTCGGACCTATCTTTCTCCCCCACTGAACAATTGCCCCTTCCCCCCATTGATTAACTGTTATAGATTGTTTTCTGGAGATTCTCTGTCTGCAAACAGGGAAGAATAGGTCCCCTCTTTGCAGATAGTGAAAGGGTAGGTGACGCGAACCTTTGCGAGCCTACTTATTCTTCCCATTGACCATATTGATTTTTTATTTTTGACCTAACATTGATTGCTCAAAATTGGTTCATGAGGTATTCACTACGTGCAAACAACGTAGAATAGAAATATTCTATCTAGTCTTTGCACGCAGCGATAAGATAGGTAGTGCTGACTATTATCCCATTGTGATCCGTCATGCCTGTCTTCTCCCCACTGGTTAGTAGCCTGTTTAGCCCGGACCGCTTATTAGAGATGAACCATCCGGCTCCACTGGAAGGCACCCCTAATAAGGACATGTTCACGAAGCATGGATTAGTCGCTATAGCCTATAGCCAGCTGTGGCATAAATATACGAAAAAGAATCGAGAAAGTCAGTGGCCACTGATAGGATCCTTCGAAAACGATAGAATAATCGCACTAGAAACAGCCCTTGGTAAAAACAAGACGACGTCCACTATGCTTGACAGCTTCGGCATGTGGCGAAAAGAAGCCGAACAACGCAAAAAGAGAACTGAGAGTAGGTTGGGAAAAGAGCTGCGGAAAGCAGCCCACCTAGCGGCCCAGAAACTAGAGAAAGAGATAAAAGAAAGAGAGGGTACCAAACAGAAGCTAGAAATAGAAACATCAAGCCAGTGTCTGGTTAGAACTCCCTCCACGCTCTACCCTGAATTACACTCAAAACAGCGAACCAACGATGATCTGCTGCTAGGTCCTCCGATCATCCACATGCCCCCTCCATATGCCCCTTCCCAACCCTTAGCCCAACACCCACTATCCCCAGGTACCAGCGAGAGTAGCCCCACGGCTTCAGCCCCCATGGCCTCCGTGCCGGCTGAACTCCTTGTATTAGATGTTACGCAAACGACAACGCCGGGCGACCCAGAAGCCCGAAGGGTTGGTCCTGCTAGAGCATATAGACTAAGCAAACACGAACGAGCAGGGGTCGACAAGATAGCAAAAATACTGGTAGAGAAGAGGGAAGATGAAGAGTCCATCACGGATGTGTTTAATTCTTATACTGGGAGTCACAGACGACACTTTACTGTACAACTGTGTTACCACGTCTTAAACGCATACGAGGACCGATATCAAGAAAAAGGTCCACAGAGCCTAACGACTCTGTACCGGAAGGTTGATATCGGGGATGAGAGTGAGAGTGATGTGACGGACCTCCTTACGCGTACGCTTGAGGTTTTCCGCCACCTCACCTCACAAAAACCAAAAATCGAATCCACTACATCTGTAGCAACCGACCCACAAACTGAACGACCTAACACTATGATGCCGATACGAGAGGCTGCCCCTTACTGGGTTCCTCCACGAGGTGAAGGGACTCACGATGACGCAAACAACAAAGATGCAAAGGGAAGGGTAGTGTACAATTGGGTCTACCAACCATGGGACCGGCAAGAGATTCTGACCTTCCGGAAATCTCTGCCAGACCTACGTAAAAACCCCACTGCCTTCTATACTGAGTTGGGTACGGCCCTAGGATCGACGATTATGACTCTAGCTGACATCGACTTGTTTTTCGGGTTATGTCTACCAGCTGATGTGTGGAAGCAAATCCGGAAAGTCGACCACTCTGAGCTGTTTGGACATAACTGGTCACAACTTGATGGCATAGACAGACAACGAGAACCCGGACAAAAGCCTTTGAAAGCCATTTTAGACCTCCCGGATAAAATCGTACAGAAATTAAAAACCCTGATCCCAGAAAAGAAAGTGGACTGGTCGATAGTAACGGCTTGTCGCCAGAAACCTCAGGAGGATGTATCGGACTACTTCTCCCGGTTTGAAACGGTGTTCTCCGATTACAGTGGCCAGGACCTGACCACTGCAACCGGACACCATCTGTTTGTCCAGAATTACGTTAAGGGCTTATCACCGGAGGTCTCGCAGAAACTGCAGGCCAGTGAAAGTAGTTGGGCAGCCTCCAAACCTACGGCTATCCTCCAGATGGCCCAATATTATGAACATCAGAAAAACGAAAACGATAGAACAACAGAGAGGAAGAAGAAAGAATTAAAGGAGAGGGTGATGATAGCTCAACTGCAAGGGGTGACTCTGGGACGAGACCAATACCGGGGAAACCATCAGATGAATGTCCCTAAAACGGCACCTCCCAAAGACCGTGCTTCAACTCCCCACATTGGACGTACAGACATTAGAGAGGACCAGTGCGCCTTCTGTAAAGGATCGGGCCACTGGAAATCTCAGTGCCCGGTTCTTTTGGAACTCACCAGAAATAGAGATCCTAGAGATTCAGCAAACGAACCAAGAAATAGGGGACCACAGCGAGGGCCCCCAAACAACGCAACTAATGATAGATCCAGTAGACCAAACACATTTGATCGACCCCGACAGAACCAATGCCAGCAATCTGACTACGATGACGTTCATGACTTTGCATAGGACTGCCTAGGGCAAGGGAGGGATCCAGTCGAGCTCCATGTTGACCAGCAAGGCCCTTATGTCACTGCTAAGGTCTTGGGTACAAAGTCACCATTCTTGGTAGACACTGGCGCAACACGTAGTGCATTATCTAAACGACTGATTCCAAGGGCACCCTTGTCTGGCTTACTAATAACATCGACAGGTTTCGATGGGACGCCCTCCACTAACCCTTTGTCCGCCCCAATCCTCTTTGACTTAGAAAACAACACCACTGACACTACGTTTTTGCTTTCCTCCAATAGCCCTGACGCAATTATGGGACTCGACTTATTGAAACACTTCCGAGCAACGATTAGATGTTCTCAAGATGGAGTCCGAGTTTTCCTTTACGACAATCCTGTTCTGCTTAGACATTGCCCCCCCCGACACATGTTTTCCATCACCGACGCTGACACTTCCCTGCTTGACACTCTGCCTCCGTATCTGTGGGCCAAAACGGATTCGGATGTAGGGCGCATGATGATTGACCCAGTGCACATCACTGTTCGACCAGATGCAACACTCCCAAAACTTCCACAATATCGGATATCGCCCGAGGGCGAGAAGGCATTGGTAGAAATCATCCAATCACTGATAGACGCAGGAGTGGTAGAGGAAGTAGTTAGCAACGTTTGCAACAGCCCAATCTTGCCCATCATTAAGAAACAGGGAGAAGGAGATGAGAAAGCATACCGCTTCATCATTGACCTTCGAGAGATCAACAAAGTGGTGGTACCCCAGTACCCTGTGGTCTCGGACATTACCACCATCCTGACTTTGATTCCCTCCACTGCCACCACCTTCACTGTCATTGACCTCAAAAACGCATTCTTTTCCATCCCTATCCACCCAGACAGCCGATATCTCTTCGGTTTCACCCTAAAAGCCCGCTCATATAGGTTCTGCCGAGCACCCCAGGGCTACACAGAAAGCCCTAGCATCTATAGCCAGGCCCTCAAGAGACAACTGGATCAAGTCCAGTTACCCGATGGAGTGGTGTTAGTACAATATGTCGATGACATCCTTTTGGCAGCCGACACCACTCCACTAGCTGTCACAGCCACCATTCAACTCCTGCATTTCCTTGCAGAAAATGGCCACAAGGTCTCTAAGAAGAAGTTGCAATTCTGCCAACCCCAGGTCACTTACCTAGGCCACCTTTTGTCCAAAGACGGAAGGAAACTGACTCCTGACCGGATCCAAACCATTCTCGACACCCCCGTCCCTAAGACCCAGAAACAGGTCCGCTCTCTACTAGGCCTCACCTCCTTCTGCCGACAGTGGTTACCCAACTTTAGCCTTGTAGTAAAACCACTGCTTTCATTGCTAGCAAAGGACATCCCTCTCCCACTCCCTTGGACCCCTGAGTGTCAGACTTCTTTCATGCAACTACGAGATGCCCTCTGCTCGGCCCCTGTGTTGGGTACCCCCGATTACACGAAGCCCTTCTCCCTTTACACGCACGAAAGGGAGGGGTGTGCTTTATCTGTCCTGACCCAGTCCATCGGCTCAAAGCAACGACCATGCGCTTACTTCTCAGCCACTCTTGACCCTGTAGCCAGAGCCCTGCCTGCTTGCCTTCGAGCCGTAGCTGCTGCTGCGATCTCTATCCGACAGAGTGAGGGGATCGTGCTCCCGAATTCCCTCACAGTACTGGTACCCCATGCAGTTGACACCCTCCTAAACCAAACCAAAACGCAACACCTGACGAGTGCACGACTGACAGGGTACGAACTGACTCTGCTCGCACCCCACATCACTCTGAAGAGATGCACCACACTGAACCCAGCAACCCTGCTGCCCTTACCAGAAAACGATCCCAATGCGCACCCTGTACACGACTGTGTGACCCTCACAGACGAACAGACCAGAAGTAGGGTTGACCTCAGAGACACGGCTTTCCCCGACCCCGACGGAGAGCTGTGGGTGGACGGTTCTTGCATCAAACTCCCCGATGGCACCACTTCAGCTGCCTATGCAGTCACCACGGCTCGAACTGTAGTCGAGACAGCCCGCATAACGCAACGATCTGCCCAGGCAGCGGAACTGATTGCCCTGACACGAGCCTGTATTCTAGCAGCAGGAACCACAGCAAACATTTACACCGACAGCCAGTATGCCTTTGGGGTGGTTCACCATTTTGGGCTCCTTTGGAGGGAGAGGGGATTCTTGACCTCACACGGCACCCCCATTTTGCACGGGGATCTAGTCTCCGCCTTGATCAAAGCCGTCCTTCTCCCCAAAAAGCTTGCAGTCATCAAATGTCAGGCACACAAAAGGGTGACAGACATTATTGGACAGGGGAATGCACTAGCCGACATCACTGCCCGAACGACAGCTGAAAATAGGACGACAACACTCATGTACGCGACCAGGTCACAAGCCGAAAAATGGTCTGACGCTAGGGACACTATTAGAGACATTCAAATGGCTAGCACACAACACGAACTGACCGAATGGACACGGGTGGGATTGAAAGATGACGAAGGCTGCTGGCGGACAAAAGACACAAACAAATGGTTGTTACCTGACTCGTATCTGATTCCCATACTGACTATGGCACATTCCCCTGCCCACATAGGATCAGCCCCCATGATTGAACTTGTCTCCAGAGTTTGGCACAATGATAAGATCACAGAGTCCGCTAAACGCCTGGTCCAACAATGTTTGATATGCCTGCAACACAATCCCGGGAAAGGAACTGTAGTACCCCGGGGAGGGTTTGGGGTCCCGAATCACCCATTTGAAGTCCTGCAGATGGACTACATCCAACTAGACAAATGTCAAGGCCTGAAATATGTACTTGTGGTGGTATGCGCATTTAGCAAATGGGTGGAAGCATATCCAACCCGTGACAACACTGCAATGGCCACAGCAAAAGTACTGTTAAAGGAGTTTTTCCCCCGTTACGGCCTTTGTCGAATTTTGTGGAGCGACAATGGCCCCCACTTCGTAGCCGAAGTTATCCAACTCATTTTGAAGGTGTTGGGTGTAAAACAAAAGTTCCACGCAGTCTTCCACCCCCAATCTGCTGGACTAGTTGAACGACATAACGCCACACTGAAACTAAAATTGGCCAAAATAGTAGCTACCACAGGACTGAAATGGCCAGACGCACTCCCCCTGGCATTGCTTTCAATGCGTTCCACCCCCACCAAACACCACTTGACGCCATACGAAGTTGTATTCGGCCGGCCTATGAATGTCTGGTCTGCACCGAAACCAACTTCCATTCATGACGTCCCGGACGTCCTAATGTCTGATTACTTATGTCAGTTGACTAAAACGCTGTCTGTTATCCATCAACAGGTGCTGCATGCCATCCCTGACACTTCCAGGGGTCCCGGACACACCATTCAGCCTGGGGATTTTGTCCTGATCCGGAATTTCCAGCGTGCCAAGAGTCTGGAACCCCGGTGGACGGGCCCCTGGCAAGTCCTCATCACCACCCGAACAGCACTACGGGTGGAGGGAAAACGCAACTGGCTGCATGCACACCACTGTAAGAAGATCTCCTCGACCCTGACCTCGACTGAAAACATCGACAACCAAGAAGAGCTCCTGAACAAGGATCGACCGTCACTAACCTGCTATCCTGATACCGACACACTTGAACTTTCAAAATTCTCTGATCCCACAGTGCCATCAAAAGAAGGGTATTTCCTGCGTCGAAAGGAGGGAGTCTCGGCTAAGTAGACCACGGACTGAGTTAAATCTCAGAACGGTGACCTAAACACTACCAAGGGTTACCCGGAGAGAAGCAAAACAAAGTCTGTGGTTCTGCCCGCTACCGAGCCCCTTGAAGATGATGGAAGCGCCAGATAAGAAGATGATGGAAGCGCCAAATAAGAAGATGATGAAGACAACAGGAAATACCCACCGCAGAAACCCAAAAGCAGACAAACTCCATAGCCCAAAGACTATTGCGCTCTTCATCGCAATCCTCTTCTGCTTTCTCCTCATGACCACACTCTGGATTGTGGAAGAAAATGCACCTGCTCACGAAACCTTCTTGACCACTGTCCAGCCTACTACCATGAAGGAACATTATCTGATTTCGCTCTCTCCCCAACTCAGAGAGAGGCGAAAGGAATTTTGGAATAACTCCTTCGTACAACTACTTCACCAGCACAACCTTGCCACCAATGCCACCAACTGTTGGATCTGTGGGTTGCTACCCCACGCCACTGGACACTCGATACCATTCATCCCTTCACCTTTCTCAGTTCACGGCTCCTGTCTTGCCTGGCTGATGCTTCTACAAGAAAGCTTTAAGGACAATGCCACCTCCAGCAAAACTGTAACGCATTTCTACCACGGGGTCTGGCGGAACAGAACAAAGACACACTTCTGCCCGCAGACCAACAACAACACAATCCACTTGGATATCCCTGCTAAAGAACAAGTTGAAATGCAAGTGTTCAATAATCCAACCAGAACCACCTTCTCCTACCTGCGAAAACGAACGGCTGCCACTCTGACTGTGGCCCTGTCAGTCATCAACGTCACCGGTCACATGTGCATGGAAGGGCTTGGGACTCAGCTGGTAGGCCACAGTGCCTGCCGGTTTTCCAGAACTCTGGACTCCGCCGACCCGCCTTCCTTTGTGGCATCTCCAAACATGTATTTCGTCTGCGGCACGAAGGCTTACACCTGGCTCCCCAAAGGCTGGGGGGGCACTTGTTTCATTTCTTTCATCCTTCCTCCGACTTATGTGGCACCAGCAAATCATCACAGACAAAAACGAGCCAAGGACATCGAACAAGCCGATTCAACAGGAGCGCAATTCATCGATGCTATGAAAGGACTTGTCCCCCTCTGGGGCCCGATGGCAAACAGCCGTGCCATCCGACATCTGACTCAAGCAGTTGAGACAACAATGAACATCACGGCGGGTATCCTTGCTAACAACACCGCTGAACTTCAAGCGGTCCGCTTGGTGGCCCTCCAGAACCGCCTTGTCTTGGATGTGGTTCTTGCGGATCGTGGTGGGGCATGCCGCATTATTGGGTCCAGCTGCTGTACGTACATACCGGACAACTCACCCTCAGTGTACAAGGCCATCGAACATCTTCATAGACTCTCTTCAGAAGTCCACCAAGAACAAGAAGAATGGTCGCTGGGTGGGTGGTTCTGGAACACCGTTAAGAACTGGGGCTGGAGACTATTCACCATTATCCTGATTCCTGTGGTTGTAATATGCGGTTTATGTTTAGGAATTCAATGTCTACCACCCCTGTGTACATTATGTGTAAATTGTATTTGCCCTAAGACTGTGGACTTTGAAAACAAACGTATGAGGGCAATATATGATGCCGAGGTTAGGAATTTGATGAAGATTGACATTGAGTAAGCAAGTTGGCTAAGATATGTTGAAAAGGGAGGACTGTTAAAGATTAGACTGCAAAACGTCAACATTATCGGCGCCATCTTGCCCCTTTCCAAGCCCATTCGTGCGCGTAAGCGGCAGCCATTTTGAGCACCATGGCCTCCCTGCCCCTCGCTGATAGCCAGCGCGTCTCTCTCTCTCTCTCTCTCTCTTAACCTCGCAAGCATTCCCCCCCACGCCGACAACCCCCGCTCTCTCATGCCTTGGGTCATAAACCCCTCTTCAGCGCAGCTTCACCACGGAATCCCATCCTGTTCCCAGCGCGACACCTCCCCTCATTCCTTTCATGGCCTCAGATCCTTTTGATGCAAACCCCTTTTGCCTGTGTCCCCGTTTGTCTTCCTTGTTCCCAGGCCGCCACCTGGCTCTGCGGATACTGTTTATTACCCCGTACAGTAGGAAGCTTCCCCTCCCCATCAAAAGACCCCCGAACCGATCAAAGCCCCCACCCCATGAGATCCGATCAAACCCCATGCATTCCGTGAATCGGCGGAATGCCCTGCTGTGCGACAACCATCACCTGTTGTGACCGGGGTGGGGAATCCAACTGTAAATGTATGTGGGAACGGGCCTAAAGGGGAGATTCCGAGGATGTTCTTTCAACTATTAACGTATTGCGAGAATGTGTTATGTGCAATAAAGGTCATAAACCCTAGTATAAGAGGCCAGGCCTCAGAGATGTGGTTAGAGCACCTCGTGACGATACTTGCTGTCTGAATTGATGTGTTCTCCTCCGGAGAGAATAAAATCCTCGTTTCCTGCCTTCCAGTCTCCAGCGCCTGCTTCTTCATTGATTAACATTGGTGGGTCATAGAGGCGATACCGCCGGGCAACAAAAAGGGTCTTTAGTTACTGGTTGTCATTGGAACCCCTTTTTAACATAGCAAATCCAAAAGCACAACGTGTGCTTTACACGTTTTGCTTTCAGACGTGTTTCATTTCTTTTCTAAATAGAGCACAGCAGGGTGCTGATTGTGGGCTATTGTGAAAGGATTCCTGTTAATTACAGCGCCCATCATGCGCTGCAGTTAACAGGAATATTTTCACAATGGCCCACAATCAGCACCCTGCTGCTCTCTATTTAGAAAAGAAATGAAGTGCGTCTGAAAGCAAAACGTGTAAAGCACACTCTTCAGGTGCTTTTGGGCCTGGTATGACAGAGCGGGTGCAGCTGCCACTCTGTGCCCCAGCAGAGAATAGCAGCCGGTGTGCCAGCGTAGGGCCCATGCAATAGCTGCTGATGGCTGTGGCTCGGGATCCGCACGCCTCTACTGCTTCCGTTGTGCGGCTGCTGCAGAGCTTTCCCCTCTGATCCTGCAGTGGTGGCCGCGGTCCGAGGGAACTGAATGAAGCTTGAGCCATGGATACATTTGTAGTGCAGGATGAGAACAGCAGCGTCTATGCAGAGGGTTCCAAGATCCTCCTCTCCACCGGTCAGTGGAAGAGGTTTAAGAGGGACAATCCCAGATTCAACCTGATGCTGGGAGAGAGGAACTGGCTACCCTTCGGGAGGCTTGGTAAGGATCATTCAGACAATGCTCCATTCTCCTACTAACAGCTCCAGACCCTTCCCGTGCATCCTCAGTCAACTCTCACCAATAAAAGCACACCCACCGCTACGTATGCTGCTGCTTCTTTCTTATTTTTACCCTACATATGCCTACTTCTTGAAACCGAATCAGGCAGCTTATTTATGCTATTCCTTTTCCCCACGCGCGTTCCTTAATTATTTCAGAGGAGATTTAGGACGCTTTCCGTGCTTGGAGAAAGGCGAGACGTGGTCTAGAATAAGTCACGATGCGAGTGAGAAGTTGACTCGAGCAGCGACCTGTACCATTTCTCCTGAATATAACGCTGTAAATGGTTTGTCCGGGATTAAGTATGTTCCTAGAGGTTAAGTGTTCCATTCCTTTTCGGAGAGCGTGAACCAAAGGACCGTCTCTCCGTTTGGATTCCTTAATGCAGATGTTGTCATCCATGGCAGCATTAGAAAAGCAGGAACGGCATTTAGGCGAAGGAGGGGTTTCTTGGGGTACTGACCCAACACTGTAAAGAGGGATATTGTAAATGTTCAGAAATATAACTTCTGAATAGATGCTTTCAATGTTTGGTATATCTTAAAACGAGTTAGAAAGTTTTTTTTAACATGATTTTATTATTATACTCCTTGGTTCGCCAAGAGGTTGATCTAGTACCCTGTTGACCTTCATTCCGTTTCTGCATTTAGTATACACTTGTATTTACGCATGATTCTTTAAGAATATACTTGACAGCAACTTTGCCAGTGTCCAATTTTTTGGGGGGGTCTTTTTGAACCTATTCCACACCGAGGATTTTGCACTACTTTCACAGACACTATTCAAGCAAGCATGAAAAGCATGCTTAGCAAAATTAGCCAAAGCACTAAGCCTAGTAAAAGCGTGTTGTAAATTTATCATATTGAGATTTCTACTGTCATATTATCATGAGTTTCTGTCACTTAGCTGTTGCCTGGTGTCTGAGTAGGATTTTATATATTCCCACAGAGTATCAAACAGTTTCCATCAAGTACATTTATATAGATCTATTTCAGTGAGTAAAACTCGGATTTTAAGTGGATACTGATTTTTTTTAACTAAGTCTGAGGTGATGAGCAGCATTTTCAATTATTCTAGTTACACACAAATACGTGTTGGTACACATTGAACGCTCTTGACCTGAGAAAATTTACTATGTGTATATAGAGATAACTCTAATCACTAGCATATGCAGTATACCTTTGTACTGTCTACCATTCCTATGTGACTCTTAGAGTATAGCCATTTGTATCTCTTCCTTGAGTGACTTTATTACCTGTACATTCACAATTTTTCTTTCACTTTGTATCTCTTCCTTGTGTGACTTTACATCTTGTACATTTGACATTTTTTCTGTTTGTATCTTTTGTGTAATGCATGTAATCCTAAATCCTTATGTTTTGCAACTGGTTCTTATGTAAAGCGCTCTGACACCTTCGGGTAAAGTTTGTGCTATATAAAACCGCAGAATCGCAGGAGGTTAGGCTGACCAGAGACTAAAAACCCATCTCCTAAATCGATAGCTTGAGCATTAGCCACAACCCCAACCATAAGAGCGGAAGCATTTTCAATATTATTTACAACTTGATGCAAAAGACAACCATTGGCTAAGCCAATAGTCTTGGCTTTTTGTAGGTGTAATGTTACTTGTATTATATATCTGGATGCAATGACAGAAGCAGCAAAATATCGG
Source organism: Lissotriton vulgaris (assembly GCF_964263255.1). Classification (NCBI taxonomy): domain Eukaryota; kingdom Metazoa; phylum Chordata; class Amphibia; order Caudata; family Salamandridae; genus Lissotriton; species Lissotriton vulgaris. The sequence goes on along the minus strand of NC_141689.1, from coordinate 436,018,328 downwards.
TAGGGTGGCACACTATGCGATGCCCATATTTTTAGTGTAATTGCCTTTAAGCCACACCCTTAATTGCATCGGTTACGCCACTTTGAAAGATCTCAGAGTATTTCCATCCCTCTCAAAGCCCTAGTCTACATACGCGGTCAGGTCCTTGGCGCACATAGCCTTGGCTGCAGCGCACACAGACCTTACTCTGCCGCACACAGAGGAAAATAATTAGAGGGAACATTGCCTGCCACTGCACCAGGACTTGCACCAGCAGGCCAACAGAGGCACCTTGAAGGAAAAAAGGGGGTGAAAACAGTCAGAGCGGGGGCCAACAACACAACAAGGCCCCCACCGCAAATGGGACAAAAACATCACATGCAGCAAAGGAACACGACACCCCAGCGCCCCATTTCACATCAGAACGCCAGAAATGTAAGGCATCCAAGGGTCGCAAACCCCCGAATCCCAACCGGCCGAGTGCAGAAAGCCCAGGGCACACACAAACACTGCACGGGCCACACCAAACAAAACACATTGAAGACACAGCAGCTCAGCAAAGCAAAGCCAAACATCACAACACAAAGTAATCGCCAAATAAATACGAATGCTGTTTAGAAATCATGGTGGGGCAATGCGCAGTATGAATTGCCAGTGAGTGGCCAGAATAACAGGACGTATGGCGCCATCACTGAGCCCCGGACCCAGAACCCCAGGTCCGATGTCAAGAGCCGCAGCGGAACACAGGGTAGGGAACGTGTACAAAGGGACATCCTTCCCACAGCGTCGCTCATGTACGGGACATAACATACAAGGCAAGCGGGAAAGAAACACGGGGCAGGAACCGTGCACAGGCCGACGGCAGCACCAAAACACCCCTCCACAGTGCGCAAGTCAGAAGGAAAAAGACCCCGCAATCAGGACTCACCCGGAGTGGGGGCCAACCCCAGGAACAAGGCCCCCACTCCACCATCGTCACATCCAAGATCCAGCAGGATCTCATCCAGCGAGGCACGGCTCCACGGCCAGGCTCGAGAAGACGAGCCCGCGACCCGGAAGCAACCGGGAACTCCAGCCCCAGCCGCAAAGGGCCGGGAGGTGCACGCAGTGCACAGCACAGAACACCGGCTCCAAGAGAGACTGACGCCCAGCAAGCCCGGCAGGCCAGGAGTCAGTGCAGGGAATCCCGCGCCCGCACAGCCAGGCAGCCGGGCTGGGGGCGAAGAAAAGAGCTACCACTCCAGCCCAGCAGGAGCAGCACCAGCACACCAACTAATCTGTCGACAGACAGAAGAAAAGAACAGGAGGGCTAATGGGTAACTACTGCTTATGTACTCCGGGTGGGAGGGGCAGTATTAGGGTCCCAGCATTCCTCTTGTTTTTTTTTTTATTTCTCTCAGGAGATGGTCATCTCCACATAGCAATGAATGGGAAGAGGACATAAGGGACCTGGGGGTAATAAAGCATGGTGCGCTAGGGTACTGCCTTTGACGTAGAGCACGTTTTCCATTGAAATGACCTCGTAAACGTTGCCTTAGTAATGCAGCTTTACTATTAACCCTATGTAGTGCTATAATATGCTGGAATCAAGTCTCAGTGCATATTTATCTTTTCTGCATTACTTTAGTAAAGTGTCTTGGGCTGTTATGGCCATATTAATATTTGCTTCCATCACATCACAGAAATACCCAAAAATTCTTTACAGATCTCTTGTTGCTGATAATTTTTTTCAAATATTTGTGATGCTCATTGACAAGTATTTAAATGTTCTTGTATGGTATAAAATATTTGATTTCCTGCAGCCATCCCTTTCGTACTTCCGGTCCCCCCGAAAAATTGTCATTTGGTGCACATTATAAAATCCCCTCACTTTCCATGTGTTGAAAGGAAACGTAAGCACCAATCGTCGTTTTCAATAAGCAGCAGTTTCTCAAACGTTATGGCATGAGACTTGCAATGACGCGTGGAGGCTGGTCAGGAGAATGCATGAACACACAGATGCCTGTAGGTTACGTGGAGACGTTAGTTGTCAAGATGGTCCAAGTAGTAGTACAAATAGAGAAGACAGAGACCCCAGCAGGAGAAGGTGTTACACATAGCTCAGCCCTGGTCTCACTTGCTTTGGTCGCACAGCACAGAGCCTCCTGCGTATCACATTCGATGACGTCAGGGGGAGCAGAGAAGGAAAGATCGTGCACCTGGGAAATATATAAGAAAGGACACCACATGACTCGACCTCTGTTTCTGTACTCATAGCAAATGGAACAAGATAAAAAAACGAAACTCAAAGGCTCTTCATTGCTTCTTTCCCTTCTGAACTTGGGGTCCATCGGGAGACGGGTAGGGGAAAGACTGACCGGAGACATTTTAAGGTGTGATAAAGGCCGCTTTATTGGGAACAGGTGCATCTTAACAAAACCACATCCTTGGCCTTTGCCGTATAAAACTAGTCCTAACTAAATAAACACGTACCTGCTCAAACGTCCGACCCCCACCCCTAAAAAGTTCCCCAGCAACAACATATACATAGTTACCAATTACCCAAACATCTACCTCAACTGTTTTTAAACTCCTGCCAACTGTACACTCCCTCCCCCTCTGTCCATGAAACCTCATTCCTCCTATCCGACCCCCCCTTAACTAGGAAAAGCGCCATCCCAAGACCATTTCCAGCACCTGCCCCCAGCGACATCATAGCATCAACCTAACCAACACACCTGCTCCCAACAAAACCCCTCCTGGAACCCCCTTGAAAACCGACAACCCCTGGGCACATTCACCAAAGCCCTACCTACCTGGGCGGGTGGGCGGGACAACAACTTTCCTAACTGCTCGGCTGCTGGGTCACTGTCACCAAAATGGTGCCCAGTGACCCAAAATGGCCATACATATACCCTCCCAGCCCAAAAGGAGCCCAACCAGCCCAAAGAGCCCAACCAGCCCAAGCCTACATCCTGTCCCCCAGTCAAAGTCTTCCCCCCTCCCTTCCCCCCAGGGCCCCGAACTTCCCTGGGGGGGGGGAGCCTCCCTCCGGTCGGCCATCCCCCGCAAAGCCCCATTGGGGCCCATCAGGAGACGGATAGGGGAAAGACCGACCGGAGACATTTTAAGGTGTGATAAAGGCCGCTTTATTGGGAACAGGTGCATCTTAACAAAACCACATCCTTGGCCTTTGCCATACAAAACTAGTCCTACCTAAATAAACACGTACCTACTCAAACCCCCCACCCCCACCCCTAAAAAGTTCCCCCGCAACAACATATACATAGTTACCAATTACCCAAACACCTGCCTCAACTGTACACTCCCTCCCCCTCTGTCCATGAAACCTCATTCCTCCTATCCTACCCCCCCTTAACTAGGAAAAACGCCACTCGAAAGCACCATACAGCTTTCAACCCCCCCCTAGGGCCATTGCACCTTCGGATACCTGCGCACCCCAACCGCCCGATCCACTGCCTCCGTCAGCTGCACAATATAGAGCTCCATCCCGTATCGCGACAAGTGCACACCATCCTCCCTGAAAAAATATACTGCCCCATACCTCAGCTCTGGGTGCTCCATCCTACCTACAACTTCTTTCTCACAAAAAAACCTCATCTCCCTGTTAATTTTCCTCTGTGTCCTATCAATAGCTGCAGCCCTCTCTGCCCCTCTCCAGCACCGCCTAGGAATGAATTCCGACCAAATGAAAAGGGACTTGCTGGAAATTAGGAGGCCCACTGCCTCCTAATTTCCAGCAAATCCCTTTTTATTTGCTTCACCAGTGCCAGTCCCTTACACTGCACCAAGTCGTTTTCTCCCAAGTGGATGACTATCACATCTGGACAGACCCCCCCGCACCACATTGTTTAAAACCGGCACCCACTCGTGCCAACGCATACCCCCTTTTCTCCTTCAATGGCACCTAAACAACTGTTCATCCAAGTCCAAATTGAGGTTTCTGTGTTTTTCCCATTCTTAACAAAGGAATGGCCCACCACGTAAATGCTCATTGCTGCCACAGTAGGCCCCGCCACCGCACCTGCAAAGATACATACGTAAGCAATGGGCCAAACATGTCAACCTCACTCTACCCCTCCACTCCGCTTCCTGACGTATGTCCTATAACAGTCCGATTTCCATCGTCCCAGCCGCTTTATCTCCTCCTTACCCCAACCCCTTCGCGCCGCCTCCGTCGCCGCACCAATGGGAAAGGAATGCGTCCCAAATTCCTTTGGGTCCTCACCCATAGACCGTAGGGCGTGCCGCAGGACCCACAGCAGCTGAGCCGCCGTCACTCGCCTGGCCCCCTGCAGCCAAAAACCTCCTCCCCTTCCTGCTCTCGCCCCTCCGCCAACCGTCTCCCCCATTCCGCCGGACACACCGCCTCCGACTTCCCAGGACCCAGTACCACCCAAGTGCCTTCTCCGCGCTGATCAGTCTTAGACGGCCGCAAACGCACCGCCACCTCCTGGCCCCGCAACTCCACTGCCTCCCAACTCACCCCCGGCCCCCGCGCAACCCCACCAGCTCCGACACCCGGAAGGCACCAAAAAACATCCACGACATCAGTGTTGAAAACAGAACCGTCTCTGCCTGATCCCTGCACACCCCCGGTAGGAGGCGCACTAAGCCTTCTAACATCACTTCTGTAATTGGCCGACGCCGCCGCACTCGCGCCCCCTACTTTCTCTCCCAACCCTCCAACAGCCGGCCCCCAACTCTTCCGCCGAATGTGCATAACCCCACCAGAGCTTCCCCATGAACGCCACCCCGCCAACTTCCCCGCATTTGTCACCCTCGCCTGCCCCTTGTCCATCAGCCCGAGCATGAACTGCACCACCTGCTCCTCCCGACGCCACTTGCCAAGCCGCCTTACCGCACCCGAACGTAGAAACTCCAACCAAGCCTGCTCATAAGCCCTCCATGTGGATGCCGCCACCTACACCTTCAACAGCTGAACGACCCGCGCTCTCCCACCATCCAAAGCTCCTCTGGCACCTGTGTCTTGACTGCGTCCGCCTCCGTGGCTAGCCCATGGAACCTCTGCCACTGTGAACGAGACAAAGCATCCACAATGTCATTGTCCACCCCGGTACATGCTGGGCCTGAAACAGTATATCATGCTCCAAACACTTCAACACAAAAACGTGCATCAACTTCAGCACTTGGGCCTCTATCGCGGACTGCCGGTTCATCACCTGCACCACCGCCATGTTGTCCACCTTGAACAAAACCCGCTTGTGCGCCAGATCCTGTGCCCACACCGTCACCGCCACCACCAACGGAAACAGCTCCAGGAACGCAATACTCCTTCCCCCCGCCTGCCACTGCCCCGGCCACTGTTCCGTGCACCATCTCCCTGCCCAGTAAAGCCCGAAACCTCTGACTCCCGCCGCATCTGATGATATAGTGACGTCCCACTGCCAATCCTCCGGCGGCGCCATGGGCACTCCATTGAAACGCCCCAGAAAAGCCAGCCACAAGCTCAAATCCTCTCTCGACCCCGCCTACCGGCGCATGTGATGGTGTGGTAACGTCGGACCGGACAAAGCCATCCCCAGCCGACGGCAAAACGTCCGCCCCGCCTGCACGACCCGGCACGCAAAGTTCAAATGCCCCAGCAACACCTGCACCTCCCGCACCTTCACCTTCCGCCTGACCAACATGCCCCTTACCAAGTCCATCATCACCACCCTCTTATCCTCCGGTAGGCGTGCTTCCATGGCCGAGAAAGGACAGCACTGTGCTGGGACCCTGAGTCTTCTCCGGCGCCAGGGGCACCCCCAGGTAACCCATCAAGTCCGTAAAACTGTCCAGGCACCGCTGGCAGTCTGTCGAACCGGGCCAACCCCCCAGGAAGAAGTTGCCCAGATAGTGCGTCACCGCCTCAGAGCCTGTGCCCCAGGAAAAAGCCCACTGCAAGAAGGAGCTGAACCTCTCAAACGATGCACACGACACGGAGCACCCCATGGGAAGCGCTCTATCCACGAAAATGAGGCCATCAAACTGTATCCCCAGCAGCTGATGATCCGCTGGATGTACCGGCAACAACCTAAACGCAGATTTCAAGTCACATTTTGCCATGAGCGCACCCCGCCCCGCCCCGCCCCGCCGCCCTCACCAGCCTCCTCGCAACGTCCACGGACGAGTAAGACACCGACGCCAACTCTGCCGAAATTTAGTCATTTACCGACGTGCCTTCTGGCCAGGACAAATGCTGAATCAGCCGAAACTGTCCCGGCTCCTTCTTTGGGACCACCCCAATCGGTGAAATGATCAAGTCCGGCACGGGCGGCTCCTGAAAGGGGCCTACCATCCTCTCTTCCTTCACTTCCTTGAAAAGCTTCTCCCGGACAATACCTTTGTGCACGTTCACGGACTTCAGATTCTCCGCCCACCGAGCAATCCGAGGACCCTCGTACCCCAACCGAAAACCCTCCCTGAAACCCCGACGCAGCAAGGCCGCATCATTCGCCCGCGGATAAGCCGCCAACAGAGGTTCAAGCCTGTCCAGCCTAACCGGTGTATGAGCCTTTCCCCAAGGAACCGCTCCCCCCCTTCCGCCCCCCCCTCCTCCAACGGAGGCCGCGGCCGGCTGCTGCCCCTGTGCAGGCCCTCCCCCGAGCCCCCAGCAGCGCACCACTGGGTGTCTCCTTCCGCACTTGGAGCATTCGTGCCGGAAACGGCACACTTGCCTGAGACATGACCCCTTATTGAAGTCCCAGCAGGCCCGGACGCTATTCGCATTTCCTGTATTCCCCGACCCCGCCCCCCGCGGGTAGGGCGGGCTGTAAAGGGTGGCGTCACCAGCGGAAGCCCACTGGCCGTGTAGATGGTGCGGCCAAACTTCGTGCTACTCATCGTCTGCTGATACAAGTCTGCGTCTAATTCTCCCCACTTTGCCTCGGGGTCCGACGCCATACGCGCTCGGAACTCCTCATCGTAATGCGACCACGTGTAACCGCCGTACGTCACCTGTACCCGCCGCACCACGTCCATGTATTTGAACAACGCAACCGACCTGTCTGGATACTTCTCGCAGTACACACTGGCGTAAATCAAGAAAGCCGCCGACCAGTTCTCAATGGTTACAGGCACCTTGGGGTGCCTAGCCAACTCCTGCTCCTCCTCTTTCGAACCCTCCTTAGCCATCAACTCCCTGTGCAGCAACTTCAAAATCTCCACATACTCCCCCTCCCAGATCTTTTCTTTAGTCGCCAGTGACAAGTGCGCCCCCAAAGGTTTCGCCACCCCCATGTACGGCATCCTCTTGACCGGCACATCGCAACTCTCCTTCGCCCCGACGCCAGATGTCGTCGACCCCTCGGACTTCACCGCATCTCCCGTCCCCGCGCTCGCCGCCGCCGCTTCGCCTGCTGCCCCCTCCGTCCCCGTACACACCCCCGCATCCATCACATACCTGCCCTTCACCAATCGCACCAAATCCCCTCCCTCCGCATCCGTACCCACTGACACCTGGCCACCCCGTGGCGTGCCTCCGCCACCCGCCTCTCCAATCACCCAGCCTCCATGAGGCCCGCTCAAGCCACTCCCCAACCGTGTACCGGCCTTACCTGGCGTCAAGGCTGGCGTCCGCACCGGATCCCGCCACCTAACCAGTTCCGCTGGGGGGGCCATCACTCGTGGCACCGACTGCCGGGGGCATACCTGTAAGATACTTCCAACAGCATTACTCGTTTCCCCCTCCCCCTCCCGCAGCTCTCCTACCTCCTCCAACTCCATCTCTCCGCCTCCTTCACCATCCCCCCACTGCTTTGCCCAACCAGTGCTCACCCTGCTCAAACCAGCCTTACCAAACTCCCCAAGTCCACACTCTCCCTTCTCCCCTTCTCTGCTTGGTAATCAGGGTATCCATACACATTTTCGCTCCAACCCCATCCCCCGGCGGCCTTCTCGACCCATCTGGAGGGGGGCGGCGGAGACCTACGGCCCTGCCATCCATTGTCCTCATGTGCATGGTCCCTCGGTGGAGCGCGACCGCCCGTACAAGGCAGAGCCGGCACATCCTCTCGGCGGGTTGGAGCCGCATGCTGCTCACCCGAGCCCCCTGCCAACTGCTCCTGCCAAGAAAAATTTGGGGAAGTCCAGCATGCCGAGGAAAACTCACCCCCCCAACTCCCTGGCGCGCCCCTCCCCCAAGCCGCTGAATGCCCTCCCCGTCACGCTGGCCGCCCCCCCAACCTCCTTCCCCCCAACTCCACACCACGCCCCCATCCTCCCCCTGCGCCCCCCCCAACCCACCGCACACCTGCACCCCCACGACCCACCCTGGCTACACCCATCCCCCCGCCCTCTCGACTCCACTCACTGCACTCCCCCTCCCTTCCCCCTCCCCCACCCCCCAACCGCCCCCCGCGGGCCTGCCTCGCCTCTCCCCCGCTCACCACCCACCCTCGCCCCACCCCCCCTCTGCCCTCCGTCCACCCGCCCCCCCGGGGCGACGCCGGCCTGCTGGGCCCAACCATGTCTCCCTCCCCTTCTGACAATGACCCCCAGTCCAAGTCGCTCTCCCCCCCTCCTCCCTTCCCCCCCTCCCCCTCACCCTCTGACTCCTCAATCAGCAGCGGAGAGCCCCCCCGCTTCCAACTGACCCCCGGGCCCCCCTCCCCCGCCCACCTTCTTTGGGCCCCCACGCTTCTTCCCCGGCCCTTTTCCCTTTCCCGGCGCACCAGCCGCCCGCCGACCGCCACCGCGTGTCATGCCCCCTCCCCTACCCGCTCCCTCCTCCCTTCGCGCTCTCATTCTCGGCGGCTCGCAGGCCACCACTGCCGCCGTCGCGCCGTGAGCAGCGCGCCACAGGGGCCTTACCTGCACGTCTCCTCTGAGCAGGTCCATCCTGCCCGCGTCTCCTAAGAGGCGCAACGCCTTCCGCACCCCTGGGGTCCGCGATCGCCGACTCCGCCATGGCCTGCAGGTACCGCCGCTCCTGCGTCACAAAAGGCTCAACAAACCACTGCTGCTCAGCCCCTCTGCGCTCCGTAGCCTGCCCCAACACGCCACACTCCACCGCTGAACCGCCGAAAGCCTACCCTACTCCGCTACCAACAATAAACCACGATAACCACAACAACTTTCCTAACTGCTCGGCTGCTGGGTCACTGTCACCAAAATGGTGCCCAGTGACCCAAAATGGCCGTACATATACCCTCCCAGCCCAAAAGGAGCCCAACCAACCCAAAGAGCCCAACCAGCCTAAGCCTACATCCTGCCCCCCATTCAAAGTCTTCCCCCCCTCCCTTCCTCCCGGGGCCTCAACTTCCCCGGGGGAGGAGAGCCTCCCTCTGGTCGGCCACCCCCCGCAAAGCCCCATTCGGCAGAGTTACCTTGGGGGTGCTGCGGTTCCTCCCGCACCCATGCTTCCATCGCCCCTGATGGCTCTCGGTATCTAGATCTATGACACATTTTTGTGGACTAGGTAAACTAGTAAAGCCCAGCTCTTACTGACCACAATGTCCTTCAGTAACTTAAAATGGCGGAGGAGCTAAGAGCGTCTGATGTTTGGTCAGCTTCACTGCTTGAGGCGATAATTGTAACCTTTTTCAAACAAATCTGCGTGCCATTGTGGATATTTTAAGCCATAGCACTTATAAATACAGATAATACAATCCTGATGAAAGTGATAGTGAACAGACTGTTCCCATTCCAGCCGGTCATTGTTCTACCTGACAAGGCCGGCTCGCTGTATATTGTGTAATATGCATTCTCTGTTAGCTATGCTATATCGTCTGAATCTGAAGTAGGCATTAGCTGCTGACTTCCTGGACTGTAAAAAAGCTTTTTATTCCCTGATGAGGGAATTTGTATTTATTGCTTCTCGCAGAATTCGTGCATATGAGGAACTACTTGGCTGGTGTAGCCATCTATATGTGGAACCGGTGGCCCATTTAGAATAAAGGATACTTTACCAACCCCAGTTGCAATGAAAAAGGGCACACGCCAGGGTTGTCCTCTGTCCACCTTGATTTTTGCAGCTGTGCTTGAAGTCCTTGGAGAATTCCACTTCTATAGAGGCTTTCATTTTAAGGGCGTGGTTTTACTGTCACTGTATGCAGGTGGCATCCGATAACAGGCCAACAAGCCTGGTACAAATCTCTTTCAATAATGCCCGAGGGTACTAATTTCAGTAGCTTTTCTGATTTTCATATGAACTGGACTCCTCATTTATGAGAAATGACGCATCGCTGCGTGAAAGCAGCGATGCGTCACTTCTCAGTGAGCACTCCTTGGGCCATTCCTGATGCATCATATTTAATGTATGACGCATCATGTCGCAAGGAGTTACAGATACGTCAGTATTTCTGACGTATCTGTAAGCGCAAAAGTGACACATTGCTGGAGTGTGTCACAAAAGTGACGCAACTCCAGCAATGCGTCCTTTCACATGGGGCAAGCTCCATGTGAAAGGGCCTGTGTCAGTCTAATGACTGCTGTGAGGCAGGCGCAAGATTTTGACGCAATAGCGTACTAAAAGTGACGCAGTGAAATCTCATAGATTTCACTGCGTCACTTTTACGACCCTATCTTGCGTCATTACGCCCACCTTGCGTACATTATACCTGGCGCAGGTATAATGTGGCGCAGGGGTTTACAAAGTGACACATCTACCTAGATGCGTCACTTTGTAAATATGGCGCAACAAGGCGCATTTTTTACGCCACTGGTGCGTCACAAAAAGTGGCGCACCGGCGGCGTAAAAGTGATGCACAGCCTCATAAATGAGGCCATGGGAGCCTTGACTCCAAGCACAGCTGAAGAGTCATTAGACGTTCAGCCACAGTGTGTTGGTTCACTGTTTAGGTATTAGGCTGACCTGGGATAAGTTAATGCTTATGAGGGACTACTATATGGTACTGATTAGTAATTTTACAGCCATGGTGAATCTGTGGAGGTCTCCTCTGCTCTCTGTGGCTGGGAGGGTCGCAATGGTGAAGATTCTTGTGCTCCAGCTGTTTTAGAAACATTCCTATTATTCTCCTGAAGACTCGCTTCACATCTTATGCTCTCTCATGCTCGGATTGACTTGGGCGGATGAGCAGCCAGCCAGCCGTGTAATAATTGGTTTATTTAGTACCTGATTTTGAAAAGTACTATCATGTAGCACAGGCATATTATGCTTCATATTGGCTTCATCTTGATAGAAACCTCCCTTATCTAATATTAGTAGGGGGATCCTTACGCTCACCTGCCATTGGCCATCGGATTCGTCCAACTATCGCTTGGATCTATTGCAGGACTCAATTGCCTGCAAAAATGTGTACCTGGCATGGTCTATCTAATTGTGCACGTGCTGGTTTACTATACTCTTCTGCAATCCCAGTTGTGTATAATCCCTTGTACTAATGATACATGAGCCCAGGATACACTCACAGGAAGCCAGCGGAATCTTTGGCGGATGGGTGGTGCCTTCTTTGAAGATAGACTCGTGACGCTGCCTCAGATCAAATCCAAGGCTGATGTCCCACGCTTAACAACTTGTTATTTTACCCATTGTAATAGGCAAATCAAACGTGTTACTTCAGTTTTCCTGGGGAACCCATGACACTCGGAGCAGAGAAACTTATCAAATTTGCTTTTCACTACTATAATAGCTCACGCCATGTTGGTGTAGCAGCAGCCATCTTGTTTGCGCTTGTTGACCGCAGCTGTTCACGTTGCCTCGCGCCTGATGTACTTAGCCTCTCTGGCATGCTTCTTTTCCTGTTTTTGTACAAAATGTCTATCAAAAGCTCATGTAAGGGGGCGAGCAGAAGTAGATGCTCAATTGCTAGGATGATAAATATTTGATGCTTTGCTTGGTGATCCATTTTGCGCACTTTAGCTTAATAAACATGAAGCTTTGAGTAGACTCAAAATGTTTTTTATTTACAAAGTACTCATGCAGGTCATTACAGATCTGGAGAGGAAACTGTTTTTCGCTTTTTTAACTCTGTATCTGGGTTGCTGACGGTGGGTGATGCCAGGGCTGGATTGGTGTCAGTACAACGCGATGTATTACAACGCGTTCCGTTACACCGCGTTTTTTACATCGCAAATACCATTACAATGCATGCCATTACAACGCATGGCATTACATAGCAGATACTTTTACAACGCATGGCATTACATCGTAAGTATAGGTAAGTATATCTTTTTAAAAAAAAATGTAATAAAGTTAATTAAATTAATTTAAAATAATAAAAATAATATAACATTTTTAAAACAGTAATTAATTTAATTAAAGAAATTTAATTAATATTAAAATTGATATTAATGTAATATATTTAAAATAATATAATTAATGTTATATAAAAAAATTATAAATAGAAAATAATATAATGTAATTATTAACAATAAATATAATTATAATTTAATTAAGTTATAAATAATAAATAATATAATTATATTTAATAAAATTAAAAGAATGTAATTAATTAAACATTTTTACATAATATAATTTAATTATAATCGTTTATTAATACAATTAAATTAATAATTGTAAATATAGATATTATTTTAATAAAATTAAATAAAATTAATTTAATTAATTTAATTTATATAAAGTCGTAATACCCCTGTACCCCAAAAAACAAACCCAGCCCTAAAACCTAAAAACACCCCTGTACCCCAAAACCCAAACCCTGCCCTAAAACCTAAAAACACCCCTGTACCCCAAAACCCAAACCCTGCCCTAAAACCTAAAAACACCCCTGTACCCCAAAACCCAAACCCTGCCCTAAAACCTAAAAACACCCCTGTACCCCAAAACCCAAACACTGCCCTAAAACCTAAAAACACCCCTGTACCCCAAAACCCAAACACTGCCCTAAAACCTAAAAACACCCCTGTACCCCAAAACCCAAACACTGCCCTAAAACCTAAAAACACCCCTGTACCCCAAAACTCAAACACTGCCCTAAAACCTAAAAACACCCCTGTACCCCAAAACCCAAACCCAGCCCTAAAACCTAAAAACACCACTGTACCCCAAAACCCAAACACTGCCCTAAAACCTAAAAACACCCCTGTACCCCAAAACCCAAACACTGCCCTAAAACCTAAAAACACCCCTGTCCCCCAAAACCCAAACCCTGCCCTAAAACCTAAAAACACCCCTGTACCCCAAAACCCAAACCCTGCCCTAAAACCTAAAAACACCCCTGTACCCCAAAACCCAAACCCAGCCCTAAAACCTAAAAACACCCCTGTACCCCAAAACCCAAACCCTGCCCTAAAACTTAAAAACACCCCTGTACCCCAAAACCCAAACACTGCCCTAAAACCTAAAAACACCCCTGTACCCCAAAACCCAAACACTGCCCTAAAACCTAAAAACACCCCTGTACCCCAAAACCCAAACACTGCCCTAAAACCTAAAAACACCCCTGTACCCCAAAACCCAAACACTGCCCTAAAACCTAAAAACACCCCTGTACCCCAAAACCCAAACACTGCCCTAAAACCTAAAAATACCCAAACACCCCAAAACATATACATCAGTACCCCAAAACATATACTCCTATACTCATACTTATTTTAAAAAATACTTAAATTAATATATTTAATTTATAATATTTAAAAACGAAATAAATATTTTAAAATAATTAATAATAATTAAATCAATTATAAAATATTAAATAAAATAAAAAAATAAAAAAATACTTACCAATACTTACGATGTAATGCCATGCGTTGTAATAGCATCTGCTATGTAATGCCATGCGTTGTAATGGCATGCATTGTAATGGTATTTGCGATGTAAAAATCGCGTTGTAACGGAACGCGTTGTAAAAGATGCGTTGTAGCGGTAACACACCGCCAGGGCTAGGTCAGGATGAGACCAGGACTGGCCATCCTCTTTAGATGATGCACAGGAGGGGTTTGGGGGGCAACCGAGCCGCGAGGTCTGCCCCCCAGGCAGTTTTGGGAGGGGGAGGGAGCGCAGCATGGGCGCTGCCATTTTGTCATATTAGGCTGCCTTTGGTTGGAACCAGGGGCAGCCCAAAGCGTACGTTACGCCAATATCGGCGTGGGGGTATTTAGGGCGCATCACCACGCTCCCAGCTACCATTTTAGGTAACTGTACCTGGTGGCTGGGAGAGGAGACAGTTTTTGTGTCGGGGCAGTTAGGGAGCGTGCTTTGCGAGTGCCTGGTAGATTGATGTCGGCTGATGGTGATTTTCGCGTGTTGGAGGCCATCCGCCTGCTGGGCGAGGCAGGGCGGATGGACCTCCTGGTAGGAACGGCGCCGGCAGTGCGCCCGCCGAGGCGCGCCGCGGCGAGGGTGGCGGCTGCGATCCTGGCATGTTCGCCGCCGAGGAAAGCGCTGAGGATGCAGGTTGGTTCAGGGGGCCGCGCGGATGCCAGGAGCGCGGCCCGCATTGTGCAGGGGGGGGCGGGGCAGCCCGCGGCCTCCAAGCGGGCGGGCCGGAGTGCGCTGCAGTCGGAGGGCCGGGGGGGTGTAGCAGGCCAGGGTGATGGGACGGGAGGCCGGGCGGCTCAGAGAAGGCAGCTCGAGCAGAGCGACGATCTCCCCAGCATGTCGGCAGACGGCGGGGAGAGCGTAGCGGGGGCGGGCCCAGGGGCGGGGGCGGGAGGTAGAGGCACGCGTACGAAGGCAGGGGGGGGGCGGGGAAAGGGGAGCGAGGGGTGTTTGGATAGCCTGGCGTCGACGGGGCGGGGGGGAAAAAAGGCACAGAAGCGAGCGGTTCCCCCCGACAGGGGACAGGTGGGGGAACCCATGAGAGGTGGGAGGAGGGAGAGCCAGTCGCCGGTCAGACAGGAGGTTCGTACAGTAGGGGGGAGGGGTAGACAGGGGACAAGGCACGAGGGCAGAGGAGGGGGCCCTGGGGGCATGTGGCAGGGGGCAAGCGACAACAGGCAGGGGGGAGGGAGGGAACGGGTGGTTGGAGGGAGGAGTTGAGCGGGAGCGGTTGGGTGTCCCCCCTCTTGATACAGGCGGGGGAGGGGGAGCAGGATTGGAGAGGCCTAGATGGTTTTGAGGCGTGGGAGGAGGGGTTGCGGGAGGGCCGGGGGGACAAGGCAGGGGCGTCCCGGGTGGGGGAATGGGTGAGGGGGGAGGGGGGCGAGGTACACCCGGAGGCAGGGGGGGCCGGGGTGGGGGGTCTGGCCTGGAGCGACGAGGAGGTGGAGGGCGAGTCGCGCGGGACGCTAGGTAGGCGACAGGAGGGTGGGAGGGCCGCGCAGTGGCAGGGACCCAGCACATCAGCAGTGCCGTTTTTATTACAGGCTGAGGGTCAGCGCGGGTTTGCGGACTTGGCCAGGCTTGGTGCGGCGGATCGGGGCCAAGGTGAAGGGAGGGCCGTGTTTCTTGCAACAGGCCCGGAGGCGGCGAGGGATCTTGACATGACCGGCACACGAAGGCCCCTGGCGGGCTCGCTGGCCCATCCCCCCACAGGGCCCCCACGGCCTGGGGTCCAGCGGAGGACTGAGAGCACCAGGGATGAGGACTGTTTTGTGTGGTCGGGTGGTAGTGGTGGACACGGGGTGGTGCAGCGGGTGCAGTCGGCGCCGCCGCTGGCGGGCCAAGTGTATCGTTGGGGGGAGTAGACTTGTGCGAGGGGGAGGATGAGAGTCTGGAGGAAGGAGAGTTGAGGGAGGGCGGACGGGGGTCGGCTAATGGTCTTAGCTCTTTTTTGCAGGTGTCACGGGGCCTGGGTGCGACAGCGGCCCGGAACACAGTCCAGGGACGGGGCTGCAAGGGAGCGGAGAAGTGCGGAGCGCTGCGGGGACACGTTGGTGCCAGGCAAAAGCAGTGCGGCACGTACGGTGTCAGTGGGGGTGGGGGAGGGGGAGGTGGTGGTGGGGGATCGTTTGTGCAAAGGCAGGTATGTGACAGATAAAGGGGTGGGTCCCGAAGAGCCGGTGGCGGATTCCGCTGGTCATTCTGCGGCGGTGGCGGCCGGGGACGCGCCCGGGACGGGGGGACAGGCGGCGGCAGGGGACGGCGGAGACAAAGTGGAGAGTAAGGAACTGAAGATAAAGCGGCTGCCTTATATGGGGGTCACGAAACCGCTGGGGGCGCACTTAATGGCATCCACGAAGGAGAGGATTTGGAAAGGGGAATATGTGGAGCTGTTGAAACTACTGCACAGGGAGGTTAGGTCGAAGGAGCGGTCAAAGGAGGAAGAGTATGAGCTACAGAAGCGGCCGCGGGTCCCCTTGACCATTGAAAATTGGACGGCGGCGTTTCTAATATTCGCGAGTGTTTATTGCGAGAAGTTCCCGGAGAGGTCGGTGTCTATGTTTAAGTACATGTACGTGGTGCGGAGGGCACAGAACATAGGGGGGGGTTGCGTGGGCTCAATACGTCGATGAGTTTCGGGCCAGGATGGCGTGGGATCCGGAGGCCAAATGGGGGGAGCTGGACTGCGACCTATGGCAGCACACGATGGGGCTGGCGGGTTCCGGGAAGGCTATCTTCACCGCCAGTGGTCTGCCAATAGTGTACCAGCCCTTTCAGGGGCGCCCCACCCGTGGGGGCGTGGGGGCGGGTCCAAGAAGCCAACCCGGAGCGGCGGGCGCCTGCTGGGATTTTAACCAGGGGGCGTGTGCCAGAGAGCACGGCCGTTTCAAGCACGACTGCTCGGGTTGCGGTAGGTACGGACACCCAGTGGTGCGTTGCTGGGGCCCCACCCGAGGGAGGGCAGAGGCGCCCAGGGGAGGCACGCGCCCGGGACCCGCCCCGCAGGCAGCCGGGGGGCGAGGGGGTAGGGGCTCTGGGACACAGGGCTCGTACTCCGGTTAGGTTAGATCATTTGGCGGCGGCCCTGAGAACCTACCCGGACGTGGGGGCCACAGAGTGCTTGCGCGAGGGTTTCCGGGTGGGGTTTCGGTTGGGTTACGCGGGGCCGCGTCAGAGGCGTTGGGCAGACAATCTGCGTTCCGCGAAGGAGCACCCGGAAGTGGTGCAGGGCAAGTTGGACAAGGAGGTGCAGGAGGGCAGAATGGCGGGGCCATTTTCAGAGTGGCCGTTGGAGCACTTAATTGTGTCCCCCATAGGGGTGGTGCCCAAGAAGGAGGCAGGACAGTTTCGCTTAATACAACATTTGTCCTGGCCGGAGGGGAGGTCGGTGAACGACTTCATTGCGGAGGAGGAGGCCACGGTGTCGTACTCCTCAGTGGAGGCGGCAATAAGATTTAGTGGTGCAGGCAGGACAAGGTGCAACAATGGCTAAGTGCGACATTAAGTCAGCTTTCCGGCTGCTGCCGGTCCACCCAGATGACTGGTGCCTACTGGGGATCCAGTTTCGCGGCCGCTGGTATGTGGACAAGGCGCTATTGATGGGCTGCTCCATGTCTTGTGCTCTTTTTGAGTGTTTCAGCACGTTCCTGCAGTGGTTTTTTACGGAACGCACGGGTCACCAGGGAGTGACTCACTACTTGGATGACTTTTTCTTGGTCGGGGCTCCAGACTCCACGGACTGCCAGGTGGCGCTGGACAGGTTTCAGGAGATCATGGAGGACCTAGGGGTGCATTTGGCGCCGGAAAAGACAGTGGGGCTAGGCACGGCGCTGTCGTTTTTGGGCATTGAGCTCGACTCGGTGCGGATGGAGGCACGGTTGCCTGAGGACAAAAGGAGGCAGATGTTGGGCTTGCTGGAAACAATGGTGGCCAGGAACAAGGTGGCGGTGCTGGACATTCAGGTGCTGTTGGGTCACTTGAATTTTGCATGTAGAGTGGTGCACGTGGGGAGGACCTTCTGTAGGCGTTTGGGCAGGGCGCTGGCGGGAAATAGGCCACCTCACCACCGGGTGCATTTGTCGGCGGGCGTGCGGGAGGATTTGCGGATGTGGCGGTTTTTCCTGAACCAGTTTAACGGTGTGCCCTTACAGCGGGACGTGGACATGGTTTGGGAAGTACAGATCTTCTCGGACACGGCGGGCAGCGACGGTTTCGGCGTGTACTGGGCCGGGAAATGGTGTGCGGAGCGTTGGCCTGAGGAGTGGAGCGGCGGGGGCCGGAGCATCGCGTTTCTCGAACTTTTCCCCCTGGTGGTAGCGATTTGGCTGTGGGGTGGGGTGCTCGCACACAGGAGGGTGAGGTTCCATGTGGACAATATGGCAGTGGTTTGGGTGGTGAACCGCCAGTCTGCTAGGGATGAACAAGTGTTGAAGCTGCTGCGTGTGTTTGTGCTCGGCTGCTTGCGGCATGACATTGCCTTTCGCTCGGTGCACGTCCCGGGAGTCGACAATGACATTGCGGATGCCTTGTCTCGTTCGCAGTGGGCGAGATTCCGTGGGTTGGCTGTGGACGCGGATCAGGATCCGACGCCGATGCCGGCGCAGCTGTGGCAAGTGGGCAACACCGGATGTTACAGCTGGTTCTAGGATCATTGGCGAACTCGACCAGAGCAATGTATGTTTCGGCTTGGGGGGAGTTCTTGACGTCCGGGGCGTGCTGGCGGCCGCCAGGAGCGGCGAGACAAGAGGATGTGGTGCGATATGTGCTCTCATTGATTGATAGGGGCCTCAGGAAGGTGACCATAGCCGGCAAGTTCATGGGAAAGTGGCACTGGGGGTACGCACTGTCCGCGGGGGAGCTCGAGGCAAGGATGCTGGAAGGCTGGGCCCGGGAATGCGGGCGGGTGGGGTCTTTGCGGCGTCCGCTGACGGAGGATCTGTTGGGGAAAGTGCTGGCGGTGTTGCATGGGGTGTGCTGGGACGAGAGGGAGGAGTATTTGTTTGCGACCCTGATGGTGTGGATGTTTGCAGGGGCGTTTCGGGTGTCCGAGCTGGTGGGGGGCAGAGGGGGCCAGGGAGTAAGTTGGTCAGAAATACAGCTGGAGCGTAGGGCGGTGCGCATTTGGCTGCGGATCAGAGGGGGGTGGGCACCTTTGTGTCACTGCAGGAGGGGGGTGGAGTGGCGTGGCCGGTGCGCTGGGGGTGGAATTGGAATGGATTACGGCAGGGGGATGGTTTGGTTTTTCGACATGCGGATGGTGCGCAGGCGACGGGGGCGCAGTTGTTGGGGGTGTTGAGGAAGTCCCTGGGCAGACTGGGGGTAGATGGCACCCACTCTTTTAGAATTGGGGCGGCATCGGAGGCGCATAGGCGAGGGTGGGGGAGAGGTGCCATCATGCGTTTGGGAAGGTGGTCCTCGTCTTGCTACAGGCGGTATGT
Organism: Lissotriton vulgaris; assembly: GCF_964263255.1. NCBI lineage: Eukaryota > Metazoa > Chordata > Amphibia > Caudata > Salamandridae > Lissotriton > Lissotriton vulgaris. The sequence continues at coordinate 435,999,224 of NC_141689.1, read as the reverse complement.
GCGAGTCCCGGAACTGGTTTGAAAGAACGCGCGTTAGGTTGGGGGGGACTATGTTCCTCACATCTGTTTTTCGTTTCAGGTTCGGTGGCAGGCCCGGCGGCTCAGGGCATGTTGATCTGGATTGTGGGCCATTCTTTTGTGAAGAGGGCGAAATTACAGGCACAGGACAGCTATTTCGGGGAGAACTTAGGTTTCAACCCGGCACTGTTTCAGGTGGTGTGGCTGGGGAGGGGGGGATGCGGTGGAAGGAGTTGATGGCCACGTTGAACAGCATGGTGCACATGGGTCGGTGCCCGGATGTTTTGGTTCTCCACTTGGGGGAAAACGATATGGTCGGGGAGACCGGCTTGGTGTTAATGAGGTCGATGCGGAGGGACTTGGCGGAATTGCGGAGGAGTTGGGCCGGGTGTTTGGTGGTGTGGACGGAGCTGGTTCCGAGGAGGGTATGGCGCGGGGCGAGTCGGCCGCAGGCTGTCGATAAGGCACGGAAAAAGATCAATGTGGAGATGGTCCGCTTTTGTCGACATCTTGGGTACACAAGGATTTGGCACCGGGATATTCATTATGACGCACCGGAGATGTTCAGGGGTGATGGGGTGCATCTCTCGAGGATGGGGATGGACCTGTACTTGTTAGAACTCCAGGAAGTGTTGTCTCGTTTGCTGGGTGTGCGCCGGGAGTAGGAGCTGTCGTTGGTTGGCGTGCGCGGCTGGAGTCTGGTCGGGAATGGAGTTTCTTCGGGGGGGGGGGGGGCAGGGAAAGGGGGAGGCGGTGTATTCACCGGCAATCCACCTTTCCCTGGGTGGCGGAGTTTTGGTGGGGATGTTGGACAAGTTTGGCTGGAGTTCGGTTTTTGGCGTTAAGTTGGGGACTTGGGGACTTGGGGACCGGGAGCGGGGAAAGGGGTAAATAGTTGGGGGTTACATTAGAGGGTAGATTGGTTACAGTTGCAAGAGGACAGACAGGAAGGTAGCATTTGTGAGGGTTTGGAGTTAATAGGTAGGGGACAAAGTTGGATACTCATAGGATGTAAAAGCTGTGATATATATATATTGTAATGTTGCAGTGGAGGGATATTATCATGTGGGTTCTTAGGGGTGGAGGGAGAAAGACAAAAAAGGGGGGTCAGGTAATTTGATGTCTAGAGAGGAAATAGTTTTGTAAGGCGGTTTGCCAGTTGGGAAATAATGTGAAGTGCACCTGTTTCGATAAAGCGGCCTTTTTCACACACAAAATGTTGTCGGTCTTGCTTGCCTCCCTCTCCCCCCTCCCAATGGTCTTACTGCCGAATGCAATCTTGGGAGGTATCTTAAAAAAAATCAAAATAGACAGCTACACTCTCAATATATTTTCTACACACCGGTGAGTATACCTCTGTTTAGCCATGATGTGGCTAGTTCATGAGTGCAATCCAATGTCACCATCCAGTCTAGAATTTCATGCACCTTTCTTGACTTCGTTGAGATACTGACAAGCTGTCTTTTTAGTTCACTCGAAGTGAACAGGATGCGACTTGACATGGGGCGGTGGGGGGGGGGGATGGGGCTATGCACAAACGGCTTTTTGTACTACGTTTAGTAGTACTATAATATAGTACAGCAAACAAGGTACAAAATGCTATTCACTAACCTGCACACAGGCTTTCCACCTCCTCCTCTCTTAACTTTTTATTTGTGGAGATTTCTGTCTGAACTGCGGCGTCTCCACACACCTAACTATGGGCCTCATTTATAAGGTTTTGCTGTAGGGAAACGCAGCAGGCTAGCAACACCCATTCCACGCCCCTTTAACGCAGAACACTGCGTTAAAGAGGCGGATATTTATCAGGCAGCATTAAGCCAAAAAAAGTGGCTTAGTGCGGCCTGATAAATATCACGCAGGCTTCTGCGCCACGGAACGTCACAAAAGTGACGTCGCAAGGAGCCTCATAAATGAGGCCCCATATGTTTTTGTGGTAAATATGGGAGGGACAGAAGGGAGTGGCTGTAAAAGGGGGCATACTTGCTAATAAAGGGGATAGGGAAAGCAAGGGGTAAGGACGGGTTTAGGCAGAGTTAAGGACGGTTTTATTTATGGAGGGACATGCACCCACTCACAAAAGTCTCCAGGGGAGATCTCCCTATGGTAAAGTATAGCACAATGTAATTTTTTTTTATCAAACTTGAACAAAATAGGAAAAAGTATGTTTATGTTAAATATTAATGTAAATGAATTATAAATATTTTAAATGTAGAACAAAATACAAAAATGCTGCAGCTCTATTAGCCTCATTTTTAATTGAATATTTATTTAATTTTAAATATATTAGGTTAAATTGAAAATATTTTTCTAAAGTTTAAGTTAAAAAAATCCCACCTAAAGTTAAAAAAAAGGATATTTCTTATTATGTAATAATTATTAAACGTGATTGAAGTATTGGATTAATAAAACGTTATTTATGTTTTATATAAAATAAAGGGTATTGAAATATTTTAAAATTAAATAATAAACGTTTTCTTTTTTAGATATTTGTTTGAACATTAAAATAAATGTATATATATTTTGAAATGGTTTAAACAATTTCACTTAATTGTATATTATGTTGTATGGAGCTGAGAATTCTTATTTTCATAGCTCAGCAGAGGAAGCTACAGTGTTCTTGTATCTCTTTTTCAAGGTCTTGTGCCGCTTCACACAAAAAAAGCTTTGCAACTGCGGTGCTACCAACCCTCTATTGAAGGGTGCCGCAGTATCAATGGTTCACTATGTGTGGTGCTGGACTTTACAGTGATTATTTTTGGCTTTAGTAGCGCCACCCCATGTTTCAGGGGGGTGGAAGTGCCTAAGTCTACATCTCTGAGTACCTTTACTATCCAAAAGTAGTAAGTTGCTTAAAAGCGTAAGATCAAACGCCTATATGTAAATTACTCACATGTGTAAATTTCCTTTGGGACTAGACCCTCCGTGTGCTACTAGAACAATGATGGTATGTTAATGACATTCCAGCTGCTGTAGAGATGTAAAAGATCACAGTAGGTGGACCACCCCGTCCATTTGGGCTTGTGTGCGTGATTTGGTCTATTGTAACAATATATTGTACACCTATGCAACATTACTGTCTGTCACCGCATACCGCAGAGGCTTCTGGGGACTCCAGAGCAAATCCCTGGCAAATAGAAGGGAATAGTTTCTAGGCAGGGGGGCCCGTTCGTGCTTGCCTCTGAGGTGATTGCAATTCTCTACTCATTTCCCGGAAATATCTCTTGGGTTTGTTATTGATTACTGTACTGTACTCACCACTGGAAACTTCCTTACTACAGAACTACTTTATGTCAGTTCTATCACCAGTGGAAATCGCACGGTTGGGGCCATCAGCTGAAGGCCACTTCTCCGACCCCTTCCAGTCAGTGTCCTTCCGGTCCTGGGAACAAAAAGCCCTGCAATGTGCCTCACACTATAAAGAAATCTTCCTGCGTGTGGAGGGGCAAATATTATGTTATCCATGAAGAAAGACCTCAGGTTTGGGAGTCTATCTTGAGAGGCAATTTAAGTGACAAAAGGTCAGCCATGTTGGCATTCTAGTGTGGACTTGCAGTCATGGTTTTTGTTCTACATAAGTGATCCTGCCATGGATTATGTGGGGGAAAATGGCTGCCAATATGGCGGACAAAGTTAAACTAGGCAGTGGCTGGTGTGGAGAGGCACAGCCTCCCCCATACTAGTTCTATGGCGGCCAAGCCATCTAACTCCGCTAGAGGTCTTTAATATCTGAAGGTAGAAAAACACTCCTTACTAACAATAACATCCCAATTTTGTCCGGTTTCTCTTTTTGTTACAAAAGACGTCTACGTTTGTCAGGCATTTCGCAGGACAGCGATGGCTCTCAGCGGATGACTGGAAAAGAATATATAATCGATGGACAGACAGTGCAGCAAAGCCTGCCCCTAGCGGCCACTCCCTGTCAATGCACAGTAAACAATGGGCGTGTGACACGGCAGGAACGCAGCTCAGCCACTACTTTTAACAATCGCGTCTCCACAGCTAATAGTCACAGTGCGCCATCCTCCAGCTTTCCAAACAGAGCTGACAATATTATATCTTTGCGGCTCCCATGGCAACATATCCCTGGCAGATCTGTGCAAGCTTTCATTACTCATTGCTGGGAGCTTCGCCGTGACCAACATACTGAGGGTTTGTTTTTATGCTCTCTAGCAGCAGCACGCGCAAGAGGTGTTCGCACTAAAACTTCCCTGGACAGCAGAGGCGTCGCGAAGCTAAAGGGGGGGGGGGGGGGGGGGGGGTAGGGGGTTGCCATGAGACACGATGTCCTGGTAAAACGACCCACTGAAAGGTGTATTAGTTGCGTTTTCGATTCTGCAGACAAAGGCGCTTAAAGGGAATACTAGATCGAGATCAAGACGGGGGTCAAGGGTTGCTAGGTGGGCCAAGAACATTTAGCGAGATGACAGAAAACGAAATGTTGAAAGCATTGAATATAGGGAGGCAACAAACAGAACAAAAAGAGAGAGAAAGGTAACAGTGGAAAATAAGATGAGAAAAGAAACAAAGATTGGAGGAAGAACGCAGAAAGGATTTAGGAAAAGGCAAAAAGAAAGGGTGGAAGGAAGAGAATATGAAAGGAAGGAACCAACACAGGAAAGAAGGAAAAGTTAAAGGATAGACGAAAGGAAGGAAGGGAGAGTAGAACGAAGTAAGGAAGAAGGGGCAAGAACAGATGGATGGGAGGAAGGAGGCAAGAGAGTACTGGATAGAATGGTGGGCGGATGAGTGCAAGAATGGATACATGTGTGAACTGATGTTTAAAAGAGTGAAAGGATGGATGAAAGTGAGAAATGATGGAAGAATGGAAAGGAGAAGGATGCATGAATGGAAGGTAGATGGAACTATTCTAGGAAGGGCCGATTTTCTCGATTTGTGTCATTAGAGGTTTTGTTATAAGTGGAAGAATTTAAATTTTCTGACAACTCCCTTGCTGCACCGTACAACAGGCCAAGACATTCTACCTGAGATGGTGGCCGGGTACTCCCTGACAATGCAGCCTGACTCAATAGCAACGTACTGGATTCATATGCTTTGCCTACTCGTGTGAGTTCATTACAACTGTTTGCTAATTTCCACTGGCGGCTCATTCAAGCAAGCAAAACCGGTTAAAGTAGCACACAGAACATCTTCCCGACCAGACGACAAAAAGTGGCATGGTGGTGTCAGCAGAAAGCCGTTTAAGGTTAGACTGCCCCATCAGTCGTGAATACAGTTTGACAAGACATTGGAAGAAAATGACATTCAACATGTTTGTATCAGTTACTCAGATTCTCAAACAGTAATGAAAGTTTTGCAATAGTATCTTCAATGGGCCGCCAGTAACAGGGCAGGCTGTAAACCTCACATCATGCAACAAGGATATAGGGTGTTTATTTAGTCTCTGCCTGCCTATGGGAAGTACACATTATATCAACCAATTGGGAACAGTCTCTGTAGGGTTGTATATGTCAACGATGCACAGAGAATACAGGACAATCTAGTAATCTCCATAGCCAGCGAGAAGACTGCGCTGGAACCACAGATAGGCGCGGATTGGCTAATGATAACACACTGGAACACACTGTCTTGAAGGAATGCATGCAGACCAGGCCTTGTCTGCTTTCAACTAGGTAAGCCAGTCCCGAGCTTCGGAAAAGACCGCAGAGATGTGTTCCCCTTTTCCAGACTTCTAATTCTCAGAAGGTCAATAGACACACTTCTAGGCATGAGACATATCTGCGCACTCAAGCCCACAATCGGAAGGAATGGTTCTGTTATTTGTTATACTCCTCATGCAGTAATAAAAGTAATGGACAACAGAAGGCACAACAAAGAGTCAATAGAGCCTGCAGTCCGTGGACTCTGATTTTAGGGACTTGGTGTACCAACTTCCAGAACTTGACATGGCACTGACTCAATAACCTAAACAAGCATTGGCAAACCCAACAGGTCTGGCTATTGGTTTTTCCAATGTGTTTAAGCCATGTTGTACACCACCACGACTGCTGTTCAGCACGGCTAAAAGTTAGTGATGTACAGGTGAGTGTGGTGCAGTGTCATAGAGATGAATGGCTAAAAGCGGAGAAGAGTGTTGTAGAATGGAGTGGCATTGAGTGTCTTGTATTAGAGTGGCACTGACTCAATAACCTAAACAAGCATTGGCAAAGCCAAAAGGTCTCTCCTATGCACGGGCTATTGGCTTTGCCAATGTGTTTATTTTATTTTTTATTTTTTTTTATTTTGAAAGTTTTATATAGCGCGAACAAGATCTTTGCAGATATCAGAGCTCTTTACAGACGAAGGTAATAGCATGTGAGTACATAACAATTGGGGTGGGGAAGGTACATGTGGGAGCATAGTCAGACTCAACAGCATAGTCAGATCAGACAGATACATCAATAATGATACAAGTACAAATAAGTAATAGCGTAAACAATCAGGAAGGTCAATAATACGAGTCATACAAAAATGCAAAAAAAGAAAAAAAATCAGCAGAACTGAATGGTACAGCAATAAGCATGGGCGGAAAATCCGTTTCGCTCGCGGATTTTGCGGATTTTCGGGAAATTCGCAATCCGCAAGATTCGCGAATCTCCCGCAAAATCCGCAAATCCGCGAGCAGCGGATTTTGCTCGCACTGCTCGCACTGTTCGTGTGAGTTCGCGGCTTCCCAGTACAACTTCGCGCCCCGCGAATAAGTGCAAAATTGCAGAAATACGATCTTAGCAAAACTGAAACTACTTACCAGGTTCAAAAGTTCAGGCTCATCATTAGTAGCCATTTCCTGTAGTGCTTCCTGAGGGGCCCCTCCAGAGTTCAGTTGCCAGTTGCAACTATTATGTGACCCTGCTCTGAACCTCAGAATAGTTACACATATGCCACAAAGGTCCTGAATTACAGCTAAGGGAGACAAGCAGGAGCCAGGCTGGAAGTTAAAATCCATTAATCAGCCCCTAATTCATTATTGTCAGTTGGGGCAGGGCAGGTGTTGTAACTAATTTTGCAACAATGAAAGCACTTAGCAAGTGCAAAAGATCACTAATCAGGGCGCACTAAGGAAGCAGGTGCCAGCTAAAAAAATATTCTGTGACACATTAATCAGCCCCAAATTAATTCAGGTCACTTGAGGCAGGGAAGGTGTGCTTTGCTTTGCCGAAAATAATGTACACTGGACAACCAGAGGGTGTGGTGATGAAACAGAGGGTGGCATGGGTGGGCCAGAGGGTGGCATGAGTAGTCAGAGAGTGGCAGTGGTGACAGAGAGTGGCAGTGATGAAGAAGAGTGTCCCAAACAGGCTGGACACGTAGAAACAACAAGTTCGCAAAACTTGCGACCCGACAGGTAAGTTCGCAAATTGCGAAATTGTAAAAACCCTCGCGAACTGGCAGAAACACGGGCGAACACAAAAAAAAATCCGCAAATTCGCGGGAATTCGCGGATTTTGCGGATTGCGAGTTCGCAAATCCGCAAAATTCGCGAACGCGAGATCCGCAAAATTCGCCCATGCTTATACAGCAACTGTAAATATCATACCCAGTAATAATTCAAGTGTATTTAGCCATGAGGATAGCTTTTGCTTCTTTCTTAAAAAGTATGGTGGAGGAGATGAGCCTGGTTTCAGGGGGGAGTGAGTTCCAGATCCTAGGTGCCATTCCTGAGAAGGAGCGCTTATAGGTTTTTTCCTTGCTAAATCTTTGGGGCTTTAGCAAGAGATTGTTTGTGCCTCTAGTGTTTCTGGAGCCTCCAGAAATCGTCAGCTTCTGAGCGAGGTATCCAGGTGAGCTCAGGTGGACAGCCTTGTGCGTCATGCAGGCGATTTTCAGATGTATTCTGGCATCAAAAGGCAGCCAGTTCAGGGATTTCAGATCAGGGGAAATGTGTGAATGTTTTTTTGATCCAGTGATGAGTCTCGCTGCGGCGTTTAGAGAAGCTCTTATGGGTGCCGTAGTAGTTAGGGGGAGACCACAGAGGGCGATGCTGCCGTAGTCTATTCAAGGGATGACTAGTGCTTGTACTGCAGTATGGAAATCTTTGGCTGGAAGGAAGGGTTTGAGTTTCCTTAAGGTATTGATCTGGTAGTTCGCACCCTTAGTTGCTTTGTTGATGTGTTCCTGCATGTTGAGGTTGGTGTCGAGTGTTATGCCTAAAGATTTTGCTGAGTCCACGATGGTAGGATGAACATTGAGTGCCGTTAGGTGTTTAAGCCAAAATTGAGCGGTAGTGATTTTCACAGGAGGTGAGATCAGGAGGAACTCTGTTTTAAGGGCATTGAGTTTGAGATGATTAGCGGCCAGCCATGGTTGGGTGCTTCTGATCGTTGAATTCAAGAGCATAATGTCTTTGGGTGATTGTAGTTTGAGATAAAGTTGGGTGTCATCGGCGTACATGTGGAAGTGAACATTGGATGCTTGTAGCAAGGTGGTGAGCGGCTCCATAACTAGGTTAAACAAAGTAGGGGATAAGGAGGATCCTTGTGGGACGCCTAGCGATACAGGTATTGGCGAAGACATCAAGTTGTTACTCTTGAATTTCTGCGATCTGTTGTGTAGAAAGGACGTGAACCACTTGAGCGCAGTTCCAGATAGACCCATTCTTGTCTTTAATAGATCGAGTAGATTCTCATGTTTGACGGTGTGGAATGCAGAAGAGAGATCAATAAGGATGAGGAGGCAGGTATCGTTTTGATCTTGGATTTGGAGGGCGTCGTCAATTATGTGAGTCATAGCCATTTCTGTACTGTGGTCTGCTCTGAAGCCTGATTGATGAGGGTTGAGTAGATCAAACTGATTGATGTGTTTAGTCAATTGTATTAGTGCGCATTTTTCCAACAGTTTGTCAAGAGTCGGAATATTGGTAATGGGACGGTAATTATTTAGATCCGAGGGGTCGGCTGAAGGTTTCTTTAGTAGAGGAGTGACTTATCCAACTTTGAGGAAGTCGGGATGGTCCCTTGTTGAAGAGAACTGTTGATGATTTTAGTCCAGAGTGGGAGGAGCGACGGGGTAAGGTCTTTGACAGCGTTGGCAGGAAGGGGGTCCGAGAGGTGATTGGCTGGTTTCACAGTGCTGAGCAGTCTACCAATTTCTTCTTCCGAATAGGTGACAAAGGATGACCATGTAGCATTGTTTTTTGGTTCAGTGGGAGCTGTGCAGTGGAGTTTGGGGTAAAGACTTACGTCAATGAGGAGATCATTCTTTATGTTGTCGGTTTTTTGGGTAAAGAAAGAGGCGAAGTCTTCACAGGTGGGTGCTTCGCCCAAAGTGCTGAGTGGTTGAGGTTGTTCCTTGGACTGGGTTCTGATTAGCTCAAACAGCTTTCTCGGACGATTTTCGGCTTGGTCGAGCTGACGGCTGAAAAAGTCTGATTTTGAGCGTTTTATTTTCCTGAAGTAGGCATTTCTCTTTTTCTTCAGCGTTTTTAAAAGCAGTGCGGAGGGGGCTGATCTCCAGGTGCGCTCTGCCATTCGCATGGCCCGTCTATCGTCATTGAGACTCCCGTCGTACCAAGGATTGGACATTTTTGTGGAGGCTCTTTTTAGCTGCATGGGTGCAGCTTCAATAACTATAGAGGTCATAGCGTTGAGATAGTGATCCGTCAAGGATTGGACATCCGTAGCGCCAGTAGGAGGAAGTAGAAGGTTGCAGCTGTTGGGGGGTAGAGAATTTGAGTTGAGTTTTTTCAGGTCTCTTTTCCAGACTTTGGGCTTGATGGATTGAGCCGGGTTAAATTTTACTTTTTCATTGATGAAGAATGTGACAATATGATGATCTGACCAGTCACAGGGTTGGATAGATTCGAGTTGGATAGAGTCCTCTTTGGAGATGATAAGGTCGAGGATAAATGTAAATGTATGTAAATGTATAGGCATTTATATAGCGCACTACTTACCCGGAGGGTCCCAAGGCACTTCGACCGCTGCGAAACCCTTCCTGGCTTCCCTGAGAGATGGTCCCTTAATGGGTATCTCCAGGGTGAGACCAGGCATCCCCGGCGGTCTGGTGGGGCCGTTAGTGAAGATGAGGCAAGCTAATGCCCAGAGTTGCCGAGTGTGATCGCTGATCAAAGTGGGCACCGAGGCGAGAGAATTATCGAGTCCGCTGACCCTGGTCCAGAAACCTGCCGCGCCGGGAACCGAACCCTGGTCCCGGGCCGTCCTCTGCTCTCGGGTCTGCCGCCTCTAACCAGTGTGTCGGGCTGTTGCATATTTGGGTGAGGCGCGGACGACGCGGTTTTAATGACAAGAATGGGGCAAGGGTTACAGGGCTGACTGAGGAGTACACAGCTTTTATGCTTGACCTTGATCTTCAAGTGACCGAAAGTAAAACTTTCACAATGATCTGTGGGGCAAGGAAATAGAGGAGACCTATTCATATTATTAACAATTTTAAAGTGTGTGAGACTATGTCCTTTTTGTACCTTGGAATTTAATTGGAAAGCAAATATACCTGGAAACCTATGATTAATTAAAAATATACAATAGCAAAAGTGTTACAATTGCCACTTAGGAGGCAGGCATTTGGGGCATGGTGGGTGCACAAGGAATATAGCAGATTGAGAACTTATTCCTAAAACAAACTGATGGCAGTCCCTCTTAGCTGCTCAAATGCTATAACACATGATGAATTACGAGACCCTTACACATAGGATAGGAGAGGATTAGTATGGCACCTCTTTTATTGTGGCACTCCACCTGGTGTAAGAAGGAGACAGGCCTTAATGAACTGACATTGAAGAACTTCCTGCAACTCCATGCAGCCCTTGATATACCATGGCTGGCTTGTGCATACTCTGTTTGTGAGGAGAATGGACATCTGGAGCTATTTAAGGTATCGGAATCAAGCATGATTCTTAAAAAGATCACTCTAAAGCATCTGTTTTTGAACATGTCCTGGTTGAAAAGAATAGAGAAGGATATGGTCAAACAGTCTGTCACTACATATAATCTTGTGAATAATGAGGTGTACCTCCCTTTCTATTTATCTTCAGTTCAAAATATACAACGTCACTATGTGTTGACCAGATTTTACCTTAATCTCCTACCTTAGCAGGTCTGAGTCCTTGCCCTTTTGGCCGGGCTTTCGGACAATCTAATGTGCACATATGTTCTTTTGCACACTTTAGGATATACCAAGAACAACATTTTTACTCTCCCTATTTAATGTTTTTAAATTTAGACAGTGTAGACCAGCCTTATTGTTTTTACAAAAATTACACAACCCTCTGATATGCCATGCCCTCTTTTATTTGGCAGGTTCTCAAACTTCAGAAAAATGTAATTTTAATGTGATGACGCAATACAGGCCTTTTATTTACATTAATGTATGTAAAATATAAAAGTTGTAAAATTCCTGTGTCTTGGACTCTTTTTAGAATGGATGTTAATGTTTTATGATTAGTTCTTTTATGTATTGTATTGTTGTGCTTTTATGTACAGAAATGTAGTGAATAGAGATTTTTTACTTGACTTGTACACTGCTCCACTAACTTTTGGCTAGGTCCGTGCTATGCAAATAACGCATTCATATATACATGTTTTGTGCTCTGTGATGAAACATTTTTATATCACATGACTTTTGTATGCTTTTTTTTACCAAACATTAATAAGATTAAAAACAAACAAGCCATGTTGTACACCACCACGGCTGCTGTTCAGCACGGCTAAAAGTTAGTGATGTACAGGCGAGTTTGGTGCAGTGTCATAGAGATGAATGGCTAAAAGTGGAGAAGAGTGTTGTAGAATGGAGTGGCATAGTGGGCCCGATTCACAGAACTAACTTAAGACAAAATCCTAAACTTACTACCATTTTCGTATTCACAGAAGGCACTTACTCATTTTGGTATTCACAGAAGACACTCATTTTGGTATTCACAGAAGTTAGGAGTCCTAACTTTAGGACTCCTAAATGCCTTCTGTGAATACCGAAAGTCTTAAAATTAGGATTTTTCTCAGTTTAGTAGTAGTAAAGTTAGGACTCCTAACTTTAGGACTCCTAAATGCCTTCTGTGAATACCGAAAGTCTTAAAATTAGGATTTTTCTCAGTTTAGTAGTAGTAAAGTTAGGACTCCTAACTTTAGGACTCCTAAATGCCTTCTGTGAATACCGAAAGTCTTAAAAGTAGGATTTTTCTCAGTTTAGTAGTAGTAAAGTTAGGACTCCTAACTTTATGACTCGTAAATGCCTTCTGTGAATACCGAAAGCCTTAAAATTAAGATTTTACTAAGTTTAGTATTAGTAAAGTTGAGAAAAATCCTAATTTTAAGACTTTCGGTATTCACAGAAGGCATTTAGGAGTCCTAAAGTTAGGACTCCTAACTTTACTACTACTAAATTGAGAAAAATCCTAATTTTAAGACTTTCGGTATTCACATAAGGCATTTAGGAGTCCTAAAGTTAGGACTCCTAACTTCTTTGAATACCGAAATGAGTAAGTGCCTTCTGTGAATACCACAAATGAGTAAGTGCCTTCTGTGAATACCAAAATGGTAGTAAGTTTAGGATTTTGTCTTAAGTTAGTTCTATGAATCGGGCCCTGAGTGTCTTGTATTAGAGTGACAAAGAGTGGCATACATTGGAGTGGTATACAGGGGAGTGGCATACAGTGCACTGGGGTAGTGTGCATTGGCAGAGTATAGTGGGCCAGAGTGCAGTGGCATAAAATTCAGCGGCAAACCATCCAGCGTCGTCTAAAGCAGTGGCATAAATTAGAGAGGTGCATAGTACAGTGCAGTGGTATGGAGTGAAGTGGTGCAGAGTGGACTGTTGCAGAGCAGTGTGCAGTAGAGTGCAGTGGCATAGCTGACTTGCTGTACAGTGCAGTGGTGCATAGTAGAGTGGAGTGATACAAAGTTCAGTAATGTAGAGTGCAATGATTCAGAGTAGAGTAGCATAGAGTGAATTGGTATAGAGTGCAGTGGTGCAGAATAGAGTTCAGTGGCAGAGAGTGCAGTGTTGCAGAATAAAGTGTCATAGAGTGCAGTGGTGTGGAGTGGGGTAGAGTGCATTGGCATAAAGTATAGTGGCATAGAGAGCAGTGGTGTTGAGTACAGTGATACAGAGTAGAATGCAGTGATGAGTGCAGTTGCACAGAGTGCATTGGCATAGAGTGCTGTGGTTTATAGTAGAGTAGCGTAGAGTGCATTGGCAAGGATTAGAGTGGTGTAGAGTACAGTGATAGAGTAGAGTGCAGTGGTACAGAGTGCAGTGACGAGTACAGTTGCAAAAGAGAGCATTGGCACAGAGTGCAGTGGTTTAGAGTAGACTGGCGTAGAGTGCAACAACATACAGTGGAGTGGCACCGATTGGCTTAGAGTGCGGTGGTGTAGAGTGCAGTGGTGTAGAGGAGATATTTTCAGAGTAGAGTGAAGTGGCGTAAAGTGGAGTGGTGGAGGGTAGAATGCAGTGGCATAGAGTAGAGTGTAATGATGTAAAGTGGTGTAGAGTGCAGTGGCATAAAGTGCAGGGGTGCAGAGTAGAGTGCATTGGCATACAGTGCAGTGGCATAGAGTGCATTGTTGCAGAGTGGCATAGAGTGGAGTTGTACAGAGTAGAGGGGAGTAGCCTAGAGTAGACTATAGCGATGCAGAGTGCAGTGGCAAAGAGTTCAATGACGTGGAGTAGAATGGCATAGAGTGCTTTACTGAATTATTCTGGGTCTTGCACCTCCATAGTTTTAAACATGCTTTTGCAATGCCAGGAGAACAGGTATTTTATTTATGCAGTATTTAAGAAAAGCATTGTTGAAAGAGGATAGTGCATTATATTTTTATGTGGATGTGTAATATATTTGACTTATAATAGATAAATATACGTACTCAATACATTAGACAGCACATATTAAAATGGGATTGTATGGATTGTAAATGAAAAAGAAATCAAATTACTTTGTATTTTTAATTATTACTTAGTCATATGTTTGTTTAGTTTAAGAGTGCAGAGTGTTAATAGTAATGTGATTGCTGTTTATTAACTTTTGTAATTATTTTCTGAAAGTAGGTTTGAAGTGTAAGTAGATGTTGAAGTTTGTCCCCGTAAGTGGGTGCGGGTGTGGGGAAAGTGGAACACATTCCCAGGGAACATATGCACCCCGCCCCCCACATGCAGAATCTGACCCAGATCTAAGTGACTAACGCACACAAAATACCATGAAGTCACAGGACAAACTTATATCAACGATTAAGAAATGCATGTTTGATGAGTTGAAATGGAATACGCACCTGAACTTCGCTTCCTCCGATGAGCTACCTTATACACTGTATACCCAGGAATTTGTTAATGTCATATGCTGTCGGCAAGTTTGTAAGCATAAAACAATAAAAATTAAAAACATAATAATAATAATAATCACATGGTAGGCAGAAGGGAAGCTCCTAATTATGAGCATTTCCATCCAATACCTTTATGGCTGAGAAATGTCTAGCATGCTGCTGACCAACTGATCAAAATCAGAACGAAATTCAATAATTTAGCTTCTTCTTGGAAAGAACGTCACTGGCTACCTATACAAGCGTGCATTATTTGCAAAATATAATATTTACAAAGGAAAAGTCTCCCCTTTCAGTCATCCAGCTAATTAAATTGGGCTTAAATTGATCACCCAAAATTGCCCGGTCCATAAATTAAATGTGGCAATTCCATGGCATACATGTACTACAATTTTTCTAATTGCTATTTTTTGAGAGCAGTCGAACCTCTTTATTCCACCCATATTGGCGGGCCATGTCGTCCAGCTTTTATTCGGGAGCTGTGAATGTTTCACCTCCGCTTGCCATGGATCTTCAGAGTTGTCAATTGATTAATTTAGCCCCAATTTTATCGGACTGTACCAAAAATATAGCTTACTTCTCTTTGCCTTACAGCCAACTAATGCAAGGAAACATAGGGGCATATTATCAAGAACAGGCGATAAAATTATTGCTGCTTTATCGGAAGGAAACTGCAGCTAAAGCGGCGATAATGGGCTTGATAATATGCCCTTGTGAATTCCCATAGCAGCCCAGGTTAACACCAGAACCTGGGCTCCTATAGGAATTCACAAGGGCATATTATCAAGCCCATTATCGCCGCTTTAGCGGCAGTTTCCTGCCGTTAAAGTAGCGATAATTTTATCGCCTGTTCTTGATAATATGCCCCATACTCTACACACAACATAAAGTACAACTCTACTGAGCACTAACACACATCATACTGCAAAAGTGCGTGAACATTATTTAGTGTGGGGCAGTAAAAGAAAATCGTCATATTCCTTGAGAAAGCAATAGCACCAAATCCAGGGAAATTACCACCTTCATACGGTCAGTGCTGTGAATTTCGAAGAGGAGACAATTCCTCTAGTGAATTATCATCCAAACCCAACACTTCCCCCAGAAACTGTGTGTTTGCCATTGACACTGCACTCAATCTCAGGCCCATAGTTTAAAGCAGTCTACAGACACACCCATTTATAAATCACAGCATAGATGTACAGAGCACAAACATTTCAGAAAACATATTTCATTTAGTTTAAATCCAAGCAAATTAATTCCGGCTGAATTACACATTGAAGCCACACGTGAAGAAAATCACAAATATAACAACACAGGCAACAGACATGAGCATAATTTACAACTTCCCTACCTGTCACAATGATACACCAGATGAAAGAAACAGGAGACTTGCAAATAACTAGTGCAGGCACTTTGTTGTATACAATCATAGTGTGCAGAATGGAATTGACACACAGTCACACTTTATTAGGTATGGCCAAACTAAAAAATGTAATGAAAATACCAGTGGGCCGCCACATACCCTCATGGATTAAGAGACTAATCTTGGACAAATGTGTATCCAGTCACTGATGCTGACATATGTAATGATTTAGATGCTTGGGGTGCTGCAAAAAGCCCATACCAAACACACTACACAGCATTGGCACAGGATGGAAGACTACTAAGGATGCTGGTGCCACTAAACTGTACCCTTATATAAGGGAATCAACAAATTGCCCCTGGGTGAATGCTTTATTGGAATTTCTTGGCATCACCCTCCGTTCACAGTCAACCCTCAAGATGGATATGCACTGATTATTGGTAGAGCATAAATGTCCCAAAGGCTGTTATATCCTTTGCAATGTTTCAGGTTTGCTCTGCATCTTTAAGTAGTTTACATGCGGAATTAGCCTGCTCTTGCCAGTGGATTTTGGGGGCTGCAACGCTTCCATTGTTGTGACTCTGCGTCTGACTTTGCCTCAGCCTACCTGGCTCCACCAATGTCTCTGGTCTCTGCTATGCTGGGAGAGTGGGTCTGCGCAGGCACAATTAAGGGGAGACAGTACTTGGTTGGCTGAGGCCAGGTAGAACTTCTTTTATTGATGTTCTATGGGCTCAAACGCAAGTCCATCACCGAAACAAAGCAAAAAGCCTATTACAAATGCAGCTGTAATCAAGTTGGAGGTAGAAATAACTGCGGAATGAGGTTTTGATGTAGTGTCAAGCCTTTTGAAGCTGCTGTGGGTCTTGTTGGATAACCGAGACTGCAGTTGTGAGTCTTCTCAGAGCCCAGTCTCCAAGGTGCTTTGGCCCAGGGGCGTAACAAAGGCCCCCGCATCCCCCGCAGTGCGGGGGGGCCCCCTCAGCACTGTACTCACGCCAGAGAGCTCCGGATGAAATCCAGAGCGGGCCCCTCTGTGTACCTTGCAGGGGGGGCCCCTACGACTTTCGTTACGCCACTGCTTTGGCCTTGACTGTCCTTTGTAGTTCAATTGGGCCTCACCGGCCACTTTATGCTATCCTCTATGGATACATTCAGGAAACAAGTAATCCCACTTTGGGGCACAATGCCAGTGAAACCAAGGTCGGAACACCTCCCCACATCGCCTTGCAGTTCAAACCCTTCCTTAGACCACAGTGTGTCAACTTTTTCGCACCCAACACCTCATAGCCCTCCTCTTTTCTTCTTTCCCTTTATGCAGGGGTGCCTCCTTCCCTTAAGGTGTTTTTAAGGCAGGTATACAGTGCTGTCTGGTAGGATCTCTCAAACCTCCATCTTAACCACTCACACACCAGAGATCCAAAATGGGTATGTTGGCTGCTGTAGTCAAGTAAAGCACATATGCTCCCTTCTACACCAATTAACATATAAAGTCTAAGCATACTTGCCATCGGTGTCCCTACATGGATGGGGCAAAGGGACCGGTTTTAGGGAACTTGCAGAAAATGTAAAATAGGAGGGACCAGCAGGCAACTTTCCCTGTTCAAGCAACATGTAAAAAGGTTTGTCCTGTAGATATAAACAGTTGTTTCCACAACTGTCAGTCCTTCACAGCCTAGTGAACGAATGGTAATCATGTTAAAATACACAGGGTGCACATGGTGTGCCATTCC
Source organism: Lissotriton vulgaris (assembly GCF_964263255.1). Taxonomy (NCBI): domain Eukaryota; kingdom Metazoa; phylum Chordata; class Amphibia; order Caudata; family Salamandridae; genus Lissotriton; species Lissotriton vulgaris. The sequence goes on along the minus strand of NC_141689.1, from coordinate 435,981,843 downwards.
AGAACACAGAGTCCAGTTCTGAGACTCAAACCATGTCCATGCAGTCCATCAGTCTGCATGCATGATTGATGTTTGAGGTGAGGCCACAAACAATCGAAAATAACCAGAGACTCACTATGGGGAACTCAAGACCTCCAACCAGAGCTGAATTTGACTTCAAGGATTGCAGGTATGGGTCACTGGCACTTATTTGTAGGGACCACCACTTATTCTCCTGCATCGGATATTTTCTAAGTGAATGGAGGAAAAAACACACAATTTAGAAAGATAAAGAGAGAAAATGACAACAAAACAGTCCGAAAGGAAGAAAGGAGGAACCTGCAGAGTGCAATAATGGGATGAGGAGGGTCTGGTAGTGGATGAAAGAGGCATGAGCTGGATTTAAGTTTACCAACCTCGGTATTTGTCGTACTGACATTTAAATGCATTGGCCACAGGCTTCTGAGCAGAGGTAGGGCACTGGCATTCTCTCTTTTAGAAATCAAGCACTGCCTCCATCAAGCACAAAGATAAAAATGTCTGGAACTTACCTCAATATTAGAGAATTCAGGGTATTGGGTTGGAAAACCATAAGAAAAGCCCATCTGGATTCCTGTGCTATAACAGTGCCTTGCGCTACTGATGAAAGTCCAATCCCTATAAACAGAGTGTCCTTGGAACTACTTTTGTTCACCTCCTAAAAGCTGTCAGACACTTGAGAGGTTGCAATACGTTTAGACATACACTTGGAACTAAAAAGGTAGGGCCTTAACCTTGAGAGGACCTGCACTCTGGCAAAACACTCCTACTCAAAAGCAACTGATTTCTACTTTCTGGACATGAACCTTTAGCTTATGAAGAAACCGGATGCTCCCTGCCCTTCTCAATAAGTTGAGTGAGAATGACCTGAACTCCCTTGTTGAAAACATCAGCATGCACGATGAAGGTTTGAGAGTAACCAGGGGGCTTCATAACAAGTGCATAGCACAGTGCAGCTTTCAAGCCGTTGAAGTTCTTCTGACACTTCCCAGCCCAGATCACTTTCCAGAGCTGCTTCCTGGGATTAGAGCTGTCAAAAGGGTTACTGTGGGCCCACTGTTAGCCAGAAAGTTACAAAAGGATTTATTGAGGGCTAAGAAAGCCCTCACCTGGGTCTGAGTGATAGTAACCTCGAATGTGAATGCTGCCTATACTATTGTCTCCAAGAGGTTTATCTGCCATTCCCCACCTGGTGTTCAAGATACACCACATTTGCCTTCGCATTTGAGAAAGACATTAAAGATCACAGTGTCTGGGACGTGGCTTAGAAACTGAGACAAGATGGCAGCGGACCTCTAAGGTCCGTCTTTTCAAAGAGCCTACAAATCGATTTTCGGCCATTGCGAGACCATGTTCAGCTCTCCCAAAGCTGGTCCCATACATCGCATTTCTGTGGCATACTAATGACTTAAGAGGAGATTCTAAACACCCGTCTTCATCTAATTTAGCTGCGCAGACGATTTCCCTCACACGCGAGCAGCTGACATTTTGTCAGCGTGCCGCTCTGATTATATTTTCTCTGGTTCCTTATGTGGCCAACAATGCTTGGGTGAGCCTTCTTTTGTTCTTCACCTTTATTCTTGCATCTTTGGAGCGGTTATGCTATGGTTCAATCCTGAAATAATGACTTTCCTCAGCATGTCCTTCTCTTTCAAGGACCCGTTCTAATGTTGCTTCGTTACCAGTTTACTTCAAGCCTTTAAGCCCAACTATCCTAATATATATATTCCTTTATATTATTAGTGGGCTTTAATGGCATACTGGCAATATTGGACTAGTTACACTTGCTTCTTCTGGCACTGAATCTAAAAGAGCCAAAAATGACCCCCCATCTCCAATCCAGTCATCTCCTAACCCAGTCCCATATACAATTTCAGACGAACTACATGCACTTAAACCGTTTATGAATACCTCCAATGAAAAACTGCAACAGATTGAAGACTGATGGACCAACATGAAAGGTAAAATCTTTGAAATGGAACAACTTGTGGACTACCGTCAAGACATGGCCACTAAAGTACCCTTGCTGGAACAAGAAATTCTAAGCTCAAGCTTCATACAGAAGACCTCGAAAATCGCAACAGAGCTCTGATCTTCTTTCCTTTTGAAAGACATTTTTGCTTGAACTTCACAACCTTCAATCCACGACTCCTCTTAATATCCAGTGGGCACATCGTCTTGGTAATCCTCAGTCTCAATCTACCAGACCACCTGGTATAATATTGCTCTTCTTACAATTCACCAACCTGATGCGTGTATTAAAAAGTGCCAGAGAGAATCGTCATCTTGTTTAGTCTGGTCATATCATCTTTATCGCACAGGATCTTTCTAATGCAACCAACGCTAGTTGTAAGGAATTCCTAGCTCTCCATCCTCAATTGAAATCTCTGAACATCCATTATGGCATACTTCACACGTGTCTCTTCAAAATTACTTATGAAGGTGTCTCTCGATCATTTGATGATCCATCTAAAAACAAACTGTTTCTGCAAACCATCAACAAGTCACCAATGTAAATAAATGCACAATGCCCTTAAATTATTAATTGTTCCTGGTTGTAATCTCTACGTTTGCTCTTCAAATACGGGTTATGTGGCCTGAATCTTTCTATCTCATCTCTATCTCTTTTCTCTTTGTTGTTGCTCTTGCCTTTGGATGCTGACATGCCTGGTTGTCACGTTGTCCTTTTGTTACTTCAGATCTGGCTTTATGTCCTTGAGCTGTCCTTTTTTTTCTATCTCCTAAATTCTTTTCTATACCCTTTTTTCTATTTTCTCCCTCTCTAGAGTTGCATGAGTATCTATTTGTTTATATCTTCATGTTTTTGGTAATTCCTCCATGTTACCCAATTCTTGATGAACCGCGTCTTTTTTTTCCACTGTTGTTTATGCAGTGTGTCACCATTGTTCCTGTACCCCTGCTTTTAATCATCAACATGTTTAATGTTGTGTCGTGGAATGTACGTGGTCTGGGTCATCCTGCTAAGCGGCAACAGGTACTTTCCCATTTATCAAAATTTAATTGTCAGATTGCTTTCCTGCAAGAAACTCATTGTAACAATGTTTTTTGTTTTTTTGTCCTCATACTCCATTAAATCTTAATAGAGCTAGCTTGATTACCTCTGCTGTCTCCCCCTGTCTGATGGGACCAGCAAGAGAGCTCCGATCTTAATGGTTTGCACTTTACACAGAACCTCTCGTGATTAGTCTGTTCTCTTCTTCTGTCTGTAAGCCCAAGAACTAAATTGATTTTTATTTTCCAAAATATACCGCTAGACTTCGAAGAAAAAAGCTTGAAAAAAAGTCAGTCAAAATGTAATTCATTTATATGGGCTTCTAAAGGGACTAGAATTTCTTGGAAGAAACTTTGGAGAAGGAAGAATAAGGGAGGGCTAAGCGCACCGGATATAATTATTTATGCTTGGGTCTTCTTAATGAAGGCTGGTAAGATGCTGATGAATGAGCCCAATCTTTCAGACATAGGAATAATGTTCAGGGAAATGCTGTAGGACACAAAAGGATTGTAACAATGTTGGGGCACATGCATCAAGCTAATTACCGGTCGCAAAGGGGCCAATTTTGTAAATTGACCCCTCTGTGACTGGTAATTAGCCATTTGGGATGCATCAAGCCCAAACCCAATCGCAAAATAGGTAATCGCAAAATTTGTGGTTACCTATTTTGCGTATGCATTTAGGGAATCGCAATTGGGATTCCTTACATGCAATGCAAGAAGCAATATGAGATTGCGACTTAGCATTAAGGAATCGCAAATTACCACCAACTTCAAGTTGGTGGTAATCTGCAATTCCTTAGAAAAATGCTTAAAATTGAATTTTTCTAAGTGCCATGTGACACACACAGATGCCCTTAGGTCATGTGTGTGCACCACATGTACACACATACCAGTTTTGGGGTGAATCAGAGTGGCCTTTTGGCCCCTATCACCTTTGAAATTGCGTGCAGAATTTGCGATTACCTTTTCGATAATCACAAATTGCAAGTGGTTTCCCATTCATACCTATAGGCCTCTAGACCCATAGGAATGAATCGGAAGGCATTCCCTATTAGCGAATCTCAATTTACGATTCGCTAAAAGGCAATGTGTAGGAATCGCAATTTATTTAGTTATTCCTACATGGATAGGGAATTTCCTTAAAAATCACTATTAAGGAATCACGATTAAGCATGGGCGAATTTTGCGAATCTGGCGTTCGCGAATTTGCGTATTTGCGAACTCGCAATCCGCAAAATCCGCTAATTCTCGCGAATTTGCAGATTTTTTTGTGTGTGTTCGCAAGGGTTTCTGCCAGTTCGTAAGGGTTTTGTACCAGTTCGCAATTGCGAACTTACTTGTCGGCTCGCAGCGGTCGCGACTATGTTGTTTCTACGTCTGGTTCATCATCACAGGTTCCCAGCACCCTCTTTTTCACCACTGCCACCCTCTGTTTCACCCATGCCACTCTCTGGTACATCAATGCCACCCTCTAGTTCATCATCACTGTAGATTATGGGGGGGAAAGCAAGCACACCTGCCCTGCTTCAACTGACATGAATTAATTTGGGGTTGATTTATTAATGTGTCACTGTTTAAAAATTCCAGTCTGGCACCTCCTTCCTTATCTGTAATTTGCTTTCTGTTGCAGTGCAATTTTTTTCCAGGACCTTTGTGGCCTATTTATAGCTATTCTATGAGCCTGCTGTGAGGGTCAGAGCAGGGTCATACAATTGTTGCAACTGAACTCTGGAGGGGCCCCAGTCAGGAAGCACTACAGGGAATGGTTACTATTACTAATGATGAGTTTGAACTTTTGCACCTGCTGAGTGCTTTCAGTTTTTCAAAATTCGTTTTTCTGCAGAACAGCAGCTGTAATGCCCCAAACAAACATAGGCAACTGAACTCTGGAGGGGCCCCTCAGGAAGTACTACAGGGAATGGTTACTAATGATGAGTGAACTTTTGCACCTGCTGAGTGCTTTCAGTTTTGCAAAACTCGTTTTTCTGCAGAACAGCAACTGTAATGCCCCAAACAAACTTACTTGTGAAAGTTGATTTCTAAACCAAAAGTGATCCAAAGAAAGTCAAAAGGCCTCAAATCCAAAAAAGTGCAGGTAAATGTCAACCTGAGGAGTTATTCTGATAAAAATCATAATTTCCAGAAGGTCTATGCGGCTTGCTAGTGGATTTCTTGTGCAGAATTGCAAATTTTGTAATTTCGCGAGTGCGAGATTGTTGCTGCCCGCCGCACCTACATGTTCGCAATTGCGAACTCTCCCGATGCGTCTCCAAACTCCCGCGGGATCCCGCAGCAAGATCCAAAATGGCGCAGCACTCGCAAAATATCGAGAAAAACAACTCGGCAAACGCTGAATGACGGTAAGTGAACGCTGCACGCCGCAAAATTGTATCACCAAGAAAAGAAAAATACGCTGCGTGCGAATTTGCGGATTTTCAGTAAATTCGCGAGCGTTCGCGGATTGCGAATTTACCGAAAATCTGCAAAATCCGCGAGCGGAACGGATTTTCCGCCCATGCTTAATCACGATTCCTTACATTGATGCATGTGCCCCATTGAATCTTCAAAACTTAAACATCAATGTGTGGGCCAGGTTGTTTTTTCTCCTGCTATCTATCGTAAGGGTGGTGTTGCCATCTTGTGTCATAAGTCTTTAAAATTTCAAATGTTATCAATTTAATGTGACATGAGTGGATGATGGGCAATACTCAATGCTACTGTCTAAAATAAACAGGTCACCTTTTTCAATATTTATGGACCGGTTAAGTCTGATCCGGATTTTTGGCATAATATTAAACTTAAATTGTCTTCCATTACTAACCCTAATATTATCATTGCTGGGGATTTCAATAATTGGCTGACTCTTTTTCTTACAGAAAATCAAATAGTAATTTCAAACCAGATAAATCGCAAAAAGCATTTCAGTCTGCTATTGCCTCTCGTTAACACTGCGATGCATGGAAAACTAGTAACCCTGATTGTTAGACTTGGCATCTTTGCTGAGTTTCCCCTGTCTTTCTGACCTCCCGGTTTTGACTCTTTTTTTGCTGGTTTAGTGTCTCTGTGCCCCTATAGCCCAAGATTAACACCATTCTGGCTTGGGAGCTCCTCAGGACCCAGACAGAGGTGAGAGCCTTTTTAGGTCTCAACAGTTACTACAGGAGATTTGTTAATGGCTATGGCACCATTGTTGTCCCCTTAACACAGCTGACTTCCAGGAAGTATCCCAAGAATGTGATCTGGACTGAGTCTTGTTATGATATTTGTCTTATGTCCAATTGCACTTTCATTTCTAAATATACTAACTTAAAATTCTCCCGACACCTATTAGATTCACTATTCACAGATGGTTCTAATTTTTATCAAGCTATTCTTGCCTCCCCTATCTGGTACAACAGATTTATTAAGTTTGCCATAAACCATTCTAGTTCAAACACTGGAAAGAGAAGGATATTCTATATGTTCACCAACTAATATCCCATAACTCTGTCATACCCTTCAATACATTACATTTTTCTTGCTTACCCCAATACTCCCAACAATCACAAGAACTTCAATTGTTTTTATTAACCAAGAATTTTCCTGCTGATGCTATTTTATTTACTCCTCTGACTCCTTTGCTTAATACCCCCCCCCTGACTTTAACCCAAAAGCCTCTTTCATGTACAAGCTTTTGTCTATTTCTATCTCTAAAAGACTGAAATCCTCAATTGAAACTGCTTAGGAGCAAGACCTCTCGATGTCCTTTTCGACTCAACAATGGAATAAATTATGGCAATAAATCTTCACCACCTCCAGAGCTGCCAATATTACTCAAACCCTATTTTTCTTATAGCCTTATAGCCCGCCGTAGAGGGTTATACCGGCTATTAAAGGCCCTCTCCAGCGTTAAAGGCCCCGAGCCGAAGGCGAGGGCCTTTAACAAGGGAGAGGGACTTTAATAGCGGTATAGCCCATCTACGAAGGGCTATAAGGCTATTAGAACATTCTGTCATTAGAGGACAGAATGTTCTAAAAAAAAACAAAGCCTTTTGGAAGCGTGAGGGGATTGGAATCCCCTCAGGCTCCCTGAAGCCTTTGTTCACAGCCAGAGCTATGAACAAAGAAACATTGGAATGTTGGAGCTCCAGGCTTATACCAGTCATTATAAGCCCGGAGCACTCCAATGTTCTAATATACAATAAAGTGGTTTGTACACTTCTCTTTATTCATAAAATGAATCCCTCCAATTGTCCTCTTTTCTGGTCATATCTTTCCTCTGATGGTGCACTACTCCACTTAATATATTATTGTCCTAATGTTTTTATATTTTGGAAATCTATTTGGTGTAAATGCTCTAAGAAATTTAAATGTTGTATTCCATTATCAATTCAAAATGTTTTTCTTGGATCCATGTCTGTTGATTTTCATGACACCCCCTAGAAGTTTAGATTATTTGATCTTTTTATTGCTCTTGTATTTAAAGTTATTCTTATCTGCTGGAAAGATCATTTTAAAGTATGTATGTTAACATGGTGGAATCTTATTTGTGATGAACACATAATTTATATTGTTTCCGCAGCAAGGTTATCTCAAAAAGTCAAATCTGATTTACTCTGGTTACCCTTTACTTCTTTCTTATCTTCACACTCATCTTTACACTAATTAGTATTTGACTATTCTTTTCCCCTCCCCTCTCCTACCCTCCCCTCTTCTGTTGCTCTCCTTCCTCTTCTGTCTTTTCTTGTTTCCTGTCTTAAAATATATAAATAACTCTTGTTTGATAGGTACTCTTATCTCTTTTCACTTTTCTTAAAGTGTATGGTTGCATTTTACAATCTTTTTCCTCCATGACTGTACCATATCTTTTATAGTACTATCACTTAGTTGTGTGTATTCACTATGTTATTTTTCTCACTTATGCTGATTGTTTTATTGGTACTCTCTTATTAAGCCAATAAAAATAATAATAATTTTAAAAAATCACGTTGTCTCAAGCACATAATATCCAACAACACCATTTGAGACTGACGTACAAGGATCCCTGTGTTGCATGTTAAACTAACTCTCCTAAAGCCTTAATTCCCACTTCCAAATGTATTCCTTCTGTTCTGAAAACTGAAAACAAAACTTTTCAACCTTTTATCGCTAGACAAGCGATCAAATAATGTTCTATTTCAATTCTTCCTGCCTCGGCCGGACTCCACCTTTCATGTGTCCAGAACATTCCTTGATATTCTACTTGACTTTTCAAGACCAGAACTATGACGTAGCCTAGGTGATATGCACCAATTTATAGAACTCCTTAACTAAAAAAATAATTAATAAGTAAATCGCGCTATCTCAATAAATGAATACATAAATACCGCACTGCCATATTTTGACGAACCTAATGTCAGCATGTCCATTATCCGTTAGCAGTGCAACTCCGGCATTTTATTTTGTGTGCACGTGTCCATTTCCACAGTGCAATAAAAATAGAACAGCTGCGATAGTTGTGCAGATAGCAGGGCTTTTGTTGTGTTCACAAACAGATAGCCCTTCAATGGTGAGAACCGTGTGATACCGGAACTTCTGCAGCTCTGTGCCGGCCCCAGGCCCTGCTCTCCCTCCCAATGCACCCTTTCACAGAGCTCAAGAAAGAACAATCCTGTGAAGGCGCGTGACCTCGGCGGCCTGCGAGCTAGGAGTGGCGCGTGCCCAAGACCGACAGGGCGGAAGTGCAGAGGAAACCCCTTTCGAAGCCAAGCAGTTTTTGAGCGCTCACATTCTTTTATTAACTCTGGTGTACTTAAAAAATAAATGTACTAGCAAAGAACTACACTTATCAAAAATACGTGAATATTCATGCGGGAGACTTTTTAGAAATGTTACCTGCATCATGTTAAGAACTTGGACATAATTAAAGAAAATGTCAGCTCTTGACATGGAGCTTGAATACACAACGTCTGTAACCAGGATATACAAGAAACGTACATGAACAATAGTTTCTTTGGGTGATGGAAAATATTCATTTGGGAACTGTTCCCAGTAGCGTGCTGTGGGCCACGTATCTTCCAATGCAGTAAACTCAAGGCTTTGCACCTAATTTGAATCATTAAAGTAACCTCTTAAATTACCTGACTCGTGTAGTGTAGGGTTGGATTTCATGCCAAGCAGGAAGTTATCTCAGGCGCGGGAAATCTTTTTTGCATTCTTCGCAGCTTATTTACAAGCCCCTTGTGCCACACGTAGGTCACTTTTCCCATGTTAAAAATTACGCGAAAGTGGCACAAGGGTCTTGTAAATATGCCCCTTTGGGGCATATTTACAAGGGCTTTATGGTTTTTTGGCTTACAAAGCCAAAAAAGCGGAGATAAAACCAGCGCCCTATTTACAAGAGGGTGCTAACATGCTTAATCGCATGTTAGCACCCTTTTTCCTCAACGCCTCCCTTTGCATCTCTATAGAGATGCAAAGCGGGCGTCACTGGGCGTACCCCAGATGGACTACCTTACAAATATTGCTGATGTTTAGATTGCGATATTTACAAGGCAGCCCACATTTTAGCACACATTAGATTTTGGCAAAAACAGCTGTTTTCGCCAAAATCTAACGTTTGCTAAAATCCAGACTTTAGCCATCCCTAACATAGGGGGTGGATTATGCTTACTCGACCCTGTGGGTCATATCAGCAGGGTTATCGCCTTTTTGCAGGGAACATCGCTGGAAAACCAGCGATGTTCCCTTCAACAGGGTGATAACCTCGCTATCTCTGGAATTTTTATCGCCCTATAGGGACCGGATCCCCCAGCATGCTCCACGCCCTCCCATCACCCACCCAATAATTAAAACTTAGATTTAGGTGGGTGTCAAAAAACGGCCATGTTTAATATCCACACAACATAAACATGACGATGCATAATTATTAAAATTATTAAAACTTGCAAATCAGAACACAAAATTAAACTGTACATTATCATTTTTAATAATCACACAGAATGGCATTATCCCCCCAGCACCAAGGGGCCCTCTGGCTAGGCTCTCCCCAGGAAGCGATGCCCACGCGAGGTGCAACCCACCTGCGTCCTAGAGTGATGGGCCCCAGCCCTCGTAACCTTGTCCGCCATTTCCAGGGCACCACCACTCCTCCACCAGGTTGACCCGGGACCCAGGAGGCTCGTACCTGTCGCCCTAGCCTCCCCAACCGGTGGTCTCCATCCCCCTGTGAAGAGCTTACCCTCTCTCCCCTCAGTGCTGGCCTAAGGGAGTGCTCAAAGGTGGACTCCCGTCTATGCCATCTATCAAGATCAGTGTTCCAATGTCTCTTTTCGCCACACCCCTTCGAACTGCTTAGCTAAGGGACGGGTGGGTGGGAGTTTAAAGAAAACAGGCTACCGAGCCTGGGGGTAAAGAGGGGCAGTAGGTGCGAGCAGGTCCGTACGCAGGCGAGGAAAGAGGCCGACCGAATTGCGAGTGTGACCTATATAGGTCACGGCCTCTGACCCCGCCCGCGCCGGAAATGCGTCACCGCCCCCCCGGAAGGACTTCCTCTACCCGGTCGCCTCCCATAGGGTGGACAACCGGCTACACTCTGCGAATGGGGTGCGTGGGACGGGGGGCCGGCCCCTAAAGGCGGGCTCGTCTAGCCTCGCCCTTGGTATAGGGACCGGATCCCCCAGCATGCTCCACGCCCTCCCATCACCCACCCAATAATTAAAACTTGAGATTTAGGTGGGTGTCAAAAAACGGCCATGTTTAATATCCACACAACATAAACATGACGATGCATAATTATTAAAATTATTACAACTTGCAAACCAGAACACAAAATTAAACTGTACATTATCATTTTTAATAATCACACAGAATGACATTATCCCCCCAGCACCAAGGGGCCCTCTGGCTAAGCTCTCCCCAGGAAGCGATGCCCACGCGAGGTGCAACCCACCTGCGTCATAGAGTGATGGGCCCCAGCCCTCGTAACCTTGTCCGCCATTTCCAGGGCACCACCACTCCTCCACCAGGTTGATCAGGGACCCAGGAGGCTCGTACCTGTCGCCCTAGCCTCCCCAACCGGTGGTCTCCATCCCCCTGTGAAGAGCTTACCCTCTCTCCCCTCAGTGCTGGCCTAAGGGAGTGCTCAAAGGTGGACTCCCGTCTATGCCATCTATTAAGATCAGTGTTCCAATGTCTCTTTTCCGCCACAAGGGCAACTAGGGGCCATAGGTCCAACGCCCTTCCCCCCTTCCAGTAGATGCAGCACAAAAGACCAGATTCCATTAATCCATGCGTCTATGCCAATGTCCGACAAGTGCACTCCATCCTGGTGAAACATAGCCGGGCCAGAAATCATCTTATGGGGTAAGTGCAGCAAGCGGCCCTTCGCTGAGCACAGCTTTGCCAACTCACCATTCAGACGTCTCACTGATATGTTCAAAACCCTAGCCCTGATGCCATTGCCCCAACATTTCCTCGGAATCATACATGACCATGCAATCCTGGCCTGTGGGAAGGTGTGACCAAGCCAAGAAAATTCTGCGAGGAGCGCCTCCTTGACTGCCAAGCGTCCACGGTCCACCATGTCGTTGCCGCCCAGATGGATTATGATTAGGTCCGGGGACTTCTGTCCCTCGCGTTCTTTAATCTCCTCCACGAGCCGCCGCAGATGCCGAATGCGCATTCCTCCCACACCGTGCCATAGAAATTCAGCCCCGACCAAACTCGGTGGTTTCCTCAGACGGCGCCGTCGCAGATGCTCAGCCGCCCGCCGCACAAATGAGTGACCCAACACCCACACCACCATTCCCGGCATACTAATCAGAGAGGAAATAGAAAAGTTAAGCAAAATCGTGGCAAAAACTGTTTGTCAAAGCAATTCAGGGCGAATGTAACGCTTAAAACAATCGGACGACCAGCGGCCCACCTTTTTCACAGCCACCGATGACAACCCTGCTCCTGCCGCCAAAGTTGCTGCCCCTATTCTGAGGGAGTGGGAAGAGTAACCCGCGCCCCCTAAACCCAGATGTGTTAAGGCCTTCTGCAACACCGCCTTGAATTGGAACTACGATACGCACTCCCCACTCTCATGGATGAACAAGGCTGCCCACCCCCCACTAGGGCGCAAGGCTAGATACTCCTGCATGCAGGCCACCGGGCATACCGGGGCTCCCAGAGCGGGGCGCAGGTTAATCACCGCCCCCTTACCCGCCTGGTCGGTCTTGGATTTCGTAAGGATCACCACCAGGTCACCGCGCTCAATTCTCGTGTCCCTAAACTGAATCCCCCCATCCTGATTGTTACGGGAAGACCCCACAATCTCTCCCAGGCGGAAGGCACCATAAAATGCCAAGGAAAACACTGCTGCAAAGAGACTGCCCTCATATGCTGAGGTGCAGAGCATAGGCAATACCCCCAGGATATCCCCCAAAGTCGTCACATCTAAAGGGCGCCTGCAATCCCGCCTGGGCCCCTCCAGCCTGGCCCAACCCGATAAAGCTTTCTTAACTACAAAGGATGACCCAGGATCGTGTGAACCAGCCAATCTAGCGAAGAACCCCACTGCTGAAATATGAGCCCTAGCATAAGAGAGAGACCTGCCCTGATCCCTGATTCGCTGCAAGATAGAATACATGGCCTGATCGGAAAACCAGTTTGTATTGCCCGCCTCCTGGACCAGGCACCTGTAAGTCAAAAAACACTGTTGATACCCAACCCGAGTGCGGTCACTCAGTGAGGCACCTACCAGCCCCGCTAGAGCGGGGCTCCAATCCTCCACAGTGATGGGGGAAACACTGTCATCTCGTCCTCCGCTTCCGGGTGGAACTTCCTGAACTCCTGTAACTTGGAACGAGACAAAGCATCAGCAGCGTGGTTGTCAACGCCCGGAATGTGCGCAGCCCTGAACGTCAAATTCAACTTCAGACACTCCAACACCAGCCGCTTCAGCAATCTCAACACGTGTGCACATGTAGCCCCCTGCCTGTTAATAGCTTCCACCACAGCCATGTTGTCTGACCAAAAGATCACTCATCTGTTCCTGAAGTGCTCTGCCCAAATGCTCACTGCTACCAAGATCGGGAACAACTCTAAAAATGCAATGTTCCTAGTCAGACCACTCTCATGCCACTCACGTGGCCATTCAGCCCCACACCAACGTGGGCCCAAGATTGCCCCAAAACCAATGCTCCCAGCCGCATCCGTGAACAATCCCAGTTCTTTGCTAGATACCGCCGGTGCCGGCCAGACAACAGAACCATTAAAGTTTGACAGGAAACTCAGCCACACTTTCAAGTCATTCTTCACCTCCGCCCTGAGGCGAACCCTGTGGTGCTTCTGGGACAGGCCTACCATAGCTCTTGCAATTGACCTCGAGAAAGGGCGCCCCATAGGAATGATTCTCAGGGCGAAATTCAGCTGGCCAACTAGTACCTGTAACTGATGTAGAGTCACCTTAGTAGAAGACAATGCCGCCTCAATGGCCCTAGAAAAAGCCTGAACCTTATCAAGGGGCAACCTGCACTCGCCTGCCACTGTGTTAATCTCTATGCCTAAAAATGACATACATGTCGCCGGGCCCACCGTCTTACCAGGGGCCAGTGGTATCTTGAACTCATGAAACATGGCCACTAACTGTTCCAAAGCATGCTCACAGTCTGCGGAAGCCGCTGGACCCATCACCATAAAGTCATCCAAGTAATGCACGACCCCCTTGTAACCAGACCTATATGAAAATAGCCAGTGGAGCATTGAACTAAATGTCTCAAAATATCTGCAAGATACTGCACACCCCATAGGCATACACCGGTCATAATAGAACTTGCCATCCAACTGGAAACCTAACAGGTGATAGTCCTCCGGGTGTACCGGCAAAAGGCGAAAGGCAGATTCTATGTCTGTTTTTGCCATGATGGCTCCTGGGCCTAGGTCCCTCAGTTTCTGTAAAGCGGCATCAAATGAGGCATAATTCACTGAACACAGGGCAGGGTCAATTGCATCGTTCACTGAGGCCCCTCTGGGCGCCGACAGATTATGTATCATCCTAAACTGACCAGGGTCTTTCTTGGGGACCACCCCTAAAGGAGAACACACATACCCAGGCAGGGGAGGAGTCAAAAAGGGGCCCGCTACCCGCCCCAACCCAAGTTCTTTGTCAATTTTGGATTTTACCACTGCTGGCTGGGCCCGTGCTGAAAGTAGATTATTGCAATAATCAACAGGGGGAACGTCCTGCGCTGGGATGCGAAAACCCTCAGAAAAACCTCAGTACAATAACTCGGCTGCTGACCGGTCAGGATACTGATTCAGCCAATAAATCAGTCTCCCAATGTCTACGGGAGTGGGCAATTCAAGGCTGTGGGGGCTTGATGTCCTTACCCCCTCCTCCCTTCTCTTTGGATTTTTTTATGCACTTGAACTCTGGGTGGGAGGGATGCCCACAATAGGAGCACACATGCTTGAACTTGCACTTATCTGAGGGCCAGGTGCATGTCTTCCTGTTAAAGGCCCAACAGGTTCCTCTTTTCTCACCGCCCCCCCCCCTGCGAAGTCCGAAAGGGCTGCCTAGCTGGTTGAAACCCCCCTGACTTGCCACCATTCACACTTTCAAGCCAAACATTGACCTCCACCTGGTCCCACCCCATGTCAGGATCCTGCACCTTTTCCCATCTAAAGTCCCTATCATAGTCTAACCAAGCAGAACCACCATGAGTTGCGTGTGCCTTCAAAATCTTATGCTGATAATAAACCAAGGATGCAGCTAGCTCTGGCTTCTTTTCAATCAACACTGTCATGAACACCTGAAAACCAAAAAGCCAGTTAGTAATGGACTCCTCTACTCTCGGCCTCCTATCCTTAGAAGCGCTGTCCTTACCATCTTTATCCTTGTACTCTACCTCCCACCATTTGGGTCGAATGAGAGAAAACAGATCCACATATTCCCCTTTCCAGATCTTCTCCTTAGTTTCAAGTGACACATGAGTAGCCAAGCGGCCAGGTTTAGATAGCACATAACCCTGCCCACCCCCGGCTTTCTGCCCACTGGCAGGCAAAACACTCGGGCCCTCAGGCTTACCTCCTGAAGACGCGTGACCGATCGTCCCTGATGCGGTGGTCTGTTGACCTAGCTGCCCAATGGCTCCCCGCTCCTTGACCAGTAACGCTAGTTGAGCCCTAATCTCGCTAAGGGTGGGATCATCAGATGCACTTGGCACCCATGGCGCGACTGCTGCGGTGGCAACCACTGCCCCTGACATGGGGGAGGGGGCTACCGCCACCGGCGTCGTCCCTACCCCCCCACCTTCCTGCACCTTAGGACCTGTTGACAATGCTTTAAGGGCCGCCAATATTTCAATGAGCGGGCCCGAAGCTGCACCCCCTGGGAGAGGAGTCACTGGTGCTGCAGGTTGGGGGGCCGATGGGACCGCTGGTATGGGCGCTACTGGAGCTACTGTGTCAGGTGGATGCACACCGCCCCCAGTGACCGGGACCGGCGCAAGGGCCGCTAATGCTCCCCGAATCTCCTCCAAAATCGCCCCCGTCCTGTCCTCCGGTGGGCTAACAGGGGCGGGCGTCCCCGGATTACCCTGAGGGCTGCCAGGTGCAGCTGGCGGTAATTCAGGCTGCCTAGGGTGCGGTACAATCAAAACATCTGGTTCGAGCGGGACCTACTTAGGGTGCGTCTTAGCCCGACCTCCCGCTTTCTTGTTCTTGCCCCGCCCGCCTTGCTTCTGAACCCTAGGTTTCTTATTTAGAGGGGGGAAAGCGGCCCTAGGGGGGACACCCGGCCTCCGCGGGCGCTCGACGACCGCCTCGTGCTCCGCCTTGGGCTCAGGAAGCTCCCCGTCCCCCTCCTCCTCACTACTGTCCTCGCCACCATCGAATTTGGCGAGCAACGCTTTGAGTAGCTGCGCTACCTCTGGGTCTTTACCCTTTCGCTTCTGGTGCACGCCTTTGGGTGGCATAGTGCCCTTGGAGTCCGCGCGCGGGAAAATCTAACAATTGCCCTTCTCGCTCGCCGAACAACCTACGCAGCGCCGCTCCGGCCAACCCCCTCCCGCCTTCGCAGCTCGCGCCCAGGCAGCAGGTAAGGGGAGTCAGAGCTCAGCGGATACCTATAAACAAAAACGCCACAGCCTGAACAGGCCCCAGGGACACCCACGGAACGGCTAAGACGCAGGGCGAACCCCGAAGCCCACCCAAGCCCGCAGCCTCGTGAGCTACAACCCCTTACCTGTCGCGCTGGTCGCTGCCGCCCAACTCTGCTCCACCGCGATTCCGCTCGGTCCTGCTCGCACTCCTCCACGCCTTCACGAACAGCCGCCGCAACTCCTTCGACACCACGAGGGAAGTGGGGGACAGCACCAACTACGGGGCAGGGGAAGCTACCAGATCGGGGACCGGTCAATACATAAAGTTTAAAGAAAACAGGCTACCGAGCCTGGGAGTAAAGGGGGGCAGTAGGTGCGAGCAGGTCCGTACGCAGGCGAGGAAAGAGGCCAACCGAATTGCGAGTGTGACCTATATAGGTCACGGCCTATGACCCCGCCCGCGCCGGAAATGCGTCACCGCCCCCCGGAAGGACTTCCTCTACCCGGTCGCCTCCCATAGGGTGGACGACCGGCTACACTCTGCGAATGGGGTGCGTGGGCCGGGGGGCCGGCCCCTAAAGGCGGGCTCGTCTAGCCTTGCCCTTGGTAGAGTAACGCGTTGTTAATTAGGCACTACCAGGGCGATAAATGCCAGAGATAGCATGCAGTAATATAATTATCGCTAAGCACGGCCAGCGATGATTATCGCTGGCGTTGTTAATATGCCCCCTGGTCATTTGAGCCGAATAAGCCTTAAAGGGCAATGTGCAACAACCCAAAGTAATTCAAAGTGCAGGTTCCAATCAGGAACATCTCACTCAAACCCCAGGGCCAAGAATAACTGCAATGGGTGGTCTTCATCTTTCTGTGGTGAATGACTCGTGAGTGAGATTAGAAACCCAAAAAACAGAAGGCAGAGTACAAAAATATTTTTGTAAATTAATACGTTTGTTCTTGTCAACCTTTTTCCTCAAATGTTTTATGTATTTTGGTGACTGAATATATTCTGTTTTCTTTTCCCTCAGTGTATTGGTGAAATTTCTCACCTTATCCCTAGTACTTCGCAATGCAGTGCTCATTGTGTTAGAAGCAACGCAAGAGAAGGTACAGTGACAGGCACACAGCACATTAGCGTCCCTAAAATAGGTTTGCTTGCACCGATGCTTCATAGAAGGCATCACAAGTTTGCTGACTATCTCTGAACACATGGGAGAGGCACTTCGTTAAATGTGGTGCATGGTTACCTCACCTGCTTTATGTTCTCCTAAGGGATGGAGGTGGGCAAGCCGTTTTCCAAAAAGCCCACACACCTTATTTATACTGGAGTTTGCAGCATCTGTGCCCCTCTGCGTCCCACGTGCGTTTCTGCTGACCGTCGACTGGTCCTCATGTAGTGCCAAAGTGCACGCACAGTGACTGAGTGGATGTATAACGTGCACATATAATCGAGTAATGGTAAGAACAATATCACACAATGAGTTTATAACCATCTCCCAGGGCCACACACAAATAACGCCGCCTTGGCTCGAAGCCTGATTTTGCCTATTCTTTTGGGGGGCAAAGCCCCTCCCCCTCTACTACCACAAAATGTACAATTTCATATCCTGAAAAAGGCATTTGCATATTTTCAAATTTTGCCCAAGATGAGACTGCGCACTTTTTCCTTCTATGACATCTGCCTTTAAAACTTTTTGATTTTCCTTGACTCAGTCCATGCACTGCCCCTCCCTACTTTTTTCCAATCCCCCTCTCTCTCTCTCTCTCTCTCTCTCTCTCCCCCTCCCCGTGTCTCCCTTCTGCAAAACTGTGTTTAATGTTAATTTTTTTTTTTTAAAGCTTCCCTTAACCTTTCCTCTGCATCTTACAAACGTGACTTTTTTTCCTCCCCTCTTCTCTAGAACCTAAAGGAACATTGGGGCATATTATCAAGACAGGCGATAAAATTATCGCCGTTTTAGGGGCAGAAAACTGCCTCTAAAACGGCGATAATGGGCTTGATAATATGCTCTATGGAATTCCAATTGAAGCTCAGGTTAGATGTCCTTCACTTTTAACATGGGCTTCAATTGAAATACCATAGAGCATATTATCAAGCCCATTATCGCCGTTTTAGCGGCAGTTTTCGGCCGCTAAAACGGCGATAATTTTATAGCCTGTCTTGATAATATGCCCCTCGTCCGCTTCCAATGAATTTCCTATCTCTCCTATCACTCTTTGGGGCATATTATCAAGGGGGTTTATCTCCGCTTTTTTGGCTTTAAAAGCCAAGAAAGCGGAGATAAAATTATCTCCCTATTACCTAGCTGTCGCTAACACCAGTTAGCGACAGCTAGTAGGAGATAGCGACCATCTTGGGCCCCACTTTGCATGTCAGTGATATTTATCACTAATGATATGCAAAGTGGGCGTGCCAAGATGTTAGAGACTGAAAACAGTCGCTAACATCGCTATCTCCTATTATCAACTTTTGGAGATATTCGCGCTAAGCGCGAATATCTCCAAAAGCTAACACCTGCCCTGAGCAGTTCTTAGCCATGTTATCCAATGGGAGGTGGATAACATGGCTAAGAGCATTAGCTCGGCAATGCATGAATATCGCTGACTTTTCAGCGATATTCATGCATTGCGGCGATTTTTATCGCAATTGCGATAAACCTTGGTAATACCAAGCTTTATTTGCGGTAAAAATCGCCCCAGCTCAGCGGTAAAGTTTTGTCTCTAACCAAGCAATAGCGATAATTATCGCTATTGCTTGGTAATATGCCCCTTTATTCCCTGTCGAACTTGTCTTGGCCTGGATTTTGGTGCATTTACAACAAAATCCTCTTATCCCTATCAATTCTGTACAGCTTTCCCTTTTAAATACTACCATGTTTAACCTGCTGAAATCTAATGAATGGTGAGGTATTTCATGCACCCATTGATTACCGACTATGATAAATTCAAAGCACCTCAGTATTCCAACCTCTGCGCAAACAGAAGTTTACGCAGGGGTTAGAAATCACTGACGGATTTATAATCGGGGCCTAGGTGTGCTTATCTATTCCCATAGCTTTCTCTAACTCTCTATACTGATAGCTTTCAATTTCGTCTCCCAAACCTCATTTAATGACCCCTTCCCTCTTCCCTGCTTGTGTGTTGCAGTCTCACTGTGTGAGGAAACCTCTCTCAGGCGGGTTTGAACGCGTGGCTAGGCAGTAGACTTTATAGGGTAAAAAAAACCTAGGAAGTTTGTGCACTCTACATACCTGAATGTTTGCGGGTATTCACAAAATCATCTCCGACCCCTTCTCACCCTGGAAAAGGTCTTAAATAAACGTCTGCCATTGGCAGGACTGAATCCTTTTTTCTGGGTGCAAACATCTACTAGAAACTGGCGGATATGTGGGGGGAGGTGTTTCCTCAATGGGTGTGCCCCATACAGAATCCACAAAGAAGAGAACATTTATCAAATGCCTTTGCTTGACTGATTTTTTTCTATGACAAAATATACAAATGCACATTTGCTGTTTCGAAAATGGAGTTCACAAAAGATTACTAGGAGTAGAAAAGGATATCTGTGACTCCTGCAGGTTTACAAGTGTAACCTAGAAAGACTTTGTGAACTCCCGAAATGAGCATAACCAACGAGAGGTCATTAACGTCTGTGTGTAGTTTGTGAATTGGGGCCAAAAAGTAATAGGACTTTTCCATAGATAGATGGAATTTCCTACACCTCTTAACCCCTCACTTCCCCGTGCCTTCTCATATTTATTCTCATTTCACCCTTTGATCTTCTACTTTTACATCCTCTCCCACTCCATATTTATATTATTTTCCTCTTTCATCTTTCTGCCAGAACTGAAACATTATCTATTTCCCTTTCTTTCATATCTTTCCCTTCCCCTAAGCTCATCCATCCAAACGTTCTGTATTCTGTCTTTGTATCTGGCTGTCTTGCTTAGGCGCTTTGTGCAAAAGCACCTTAAATGTGAAATTAATACATACATAATTAAGCTCATTGTTATCTTCTGCAAACGCCAGTGAAATGGCTGTGCTTATGTCGATGCACACATTCCCAGATACACACGTTTTGTTCTCTGCACATTCTTGTGTTTTTTCAGTTTTAACTTTTTGAAGTTAGATGGCGACTACTGAGTAGGAATGCAGAAAACAAAGTATTCTGTCAAAAAGTTTAACAGATAAAACATTTTCATTATGCATTAGTGTGCAGAATCATGTAAGAAGTTAAAAATGGAAAGCTCATCAAAAATATATGAAAATGTTATTCAGATGCAACACATTGACAAAATAGGATGTCAAAAATGCACACCAACCCATTAATAACACTTGTTCAATATAAAATCAATCCAAAAGTACTTCATGGCAACCATACTAAACGTGCGTCTTTTATTGCTTTGACTTTAGGACTCATATTCACTGCTTGGTATAGTATGTTGTCCATGAAAGCCATTAAATAACCAACACCAGTGATCCAGCAGAAACTGTTTCTCTATTTCAACTTCCGCACAGGGCCCATCACAATATCTTTTTGCGAATTTCTACTGATCACAGATTTACACTATACCCATAGAGGCATTGGTGCTCTGATGAATCTTTTTCAGTCGTAGTGAGGAGTGAGACTTCAGGACGTCCAAACCACAGTTAGCCACCCAATAAGGACCACTAATTATTGATCAACTCACAAGTTTGAAATGAGGTTCAAACAAATTACTTTCAGAGCTATACTGTAAATATAAAGTATTTCGATAGGGAGACCCAACCTCCTGAAGAAGTTCAGTCTAACCAGAATTTTACACATTAAGGGGCATATTACCTAGAAATAGCGATATTTATCGCTAAGCAGGGTTAGCGGGAATAATTTTATCGCCGCGCTGCGACGATTTTTATCGCTGAGATACCTTGCTATCATCAAGGTTTATCTCAGAAAGGATAAAAATCATTCGAAATGCGTGAATATCGCTGGAAATACAGTGATATTCACACATTATCATGACAATGCTCTTAGCCATGTTATCCACCTTCCATTGGATAACATGGCTAAGAACTGCTCTGGGCAGGTGTTAGCTTTTGGAGATATTCGCGCTTAGCCCCAAAGAGTTCTGCAGTGGCAACACAGAACAGATGAAGCAGAACTTGGTGCTCTGAAAATAATTTATTGACGCTCCCTACTACGCATCTAGATTCAACACTAAATAGCACAGTTTAAAGAAAGAACACTAGGGCACAATAATAGAATCAGGCAGATTTAGATACATTAGTTACTGTATTAAGGATACGGGAAACCCTTTTTGGGTAGCTGTGCGCCATACAAATATAAAAAATAAATAAATAAATAAAATAAATAAGGATCCAAAATCAATGGATACTAGCAACATTTTAAGTAGGTCAGCTAGAATGCCAATAACATGTAATATAAAACTACACATTTAGTCAAAGAATTTCAAAGAGGATGGTTTAAGCATTATAGTTCCCCACTACCAAGCAAGGCAGGAGGATGGTTAAAAAAGGAAAAACCTCATTCAAGAAGGTTCAAAGGATCAAGTTAATGCCCTCTAGGGAAATTTCCATGAACATGAAAAAGAACAAATATTGGGAAAATTCAGATTTAGTACTTCACTAAATCTCTCCAAAAGAGTTCAGCAAGCAAGTTCATTGGGAAAGAAAAACCAGAGCATTGAGGTCAGGTTGTCGGCGAGGACAGGAATCCAAAATCAATCAGCAGTTATAGCAGCAGCTAAAAAAGTATCCCAAGTCGCTGAGCAAAAATAAGAGCCAAAAATAAGACAGCTGTTTGCTCTGCATCTCCAGTCTAATTCTTATCCTTCACACACACACCTCCTCCTTTGGGGAGATCATCTTTAAACTGTAGATGATGCAGTTGTGACATCAGTGATCGAACCACAGTGATCTCTCCATTGTGCGGTCATCTTCCGTTTGTCCGCTATCATTTGCTACTCCAGGATTGTTTCCCTAGCTAACCATGAGAAATCATAGCTTTGCCATCCTCACAGGTTAGTTACAAAAAGAACAAGCATTTGCAATGCAATAGGTCTCGCATTTGCGAGAATTTGAGCTGTTGGCATTGTAAATGACAATGCTTTTTATTTATATGTTTTGAAAACCTGCAAGCGGTGCGTAAACATGCATTTTGTACTTCTAGTCCTTGCTATGAGAAGCAAGGCTGACAGTAAAAGAAGAGCATTTACTGCCAGCCTTGCTTCTCGTGAGCAAGGACAATAAGTACAAAGTGCTTGTTTACGCACCGCTTGCAGGTTTTCAAAACACCTAAATAATAATAATTTGTTATTTACAATGTCAATAGCTCAAGCTCTCGCAGATTCAAGACCTTTTGCATTGCAAATGCCTGTTTATTACTGCTGCGATCTGTGGTTTAAATGAAAGCTGGGTATCTATCAGTCCCCCTAGTTTTTTTGCCATACCTGTGGGGGGAGAGGGACTCACAGATGAAAGGCCAGGCCCCTAGCCAACTGGTCTGGGGGTCCTTACCGAAGAGCAAGATCTCGGTTTTGTTAGGATTGCATTGAATCGAGTTGGCATTAAGCCAGCCCATGACTGCTGTAATGCATGAAGGGAATTTCGTTTTGGCCTTCTCATCAGGCTTGTTATAAGTCAATAGCAGTTGGGTTTATAGTAGCATGATAAATAAGACAGAGATTGAAGTGCTTTAAAAACAAATGAAAATCAGAACGCGCACTACCGGAGACAATGCTGTACCAGTGCATTTACATCTTATATTACGTGTAATTTGTTTTTTTCCTAAGGTTCCAAAGTTCATTAGTCATAGAGCTGACATCCGCCATGTAATTTTGACAAATTCAATCCATTACCTCAGTTGAACAATGACACCCAATGATGCACTTGTGCGTTACAGAGTCATGACCTTGCACATAGATACTATATGGATGTGCATCACTGTTCAGTTTTAGGAGGTTTAACGTAGCGATGCTCGTTAGTAACCATAAAAACCACAACAAATTTAAATACAGGACAAACTACTGGGAAACAAAATTAGAAACTCATGTTTGCTATTCTGCAGATACAAGTGCTCCAACCACTTCAAAAAGTTATTAGCTAAAATACCTTTGGTTAACGTGGATAATCAAAGCACGCCTCTTAACATGTGCAAAACCTTTTCACTAAGAACAGGCATGTAAAAGTCCAGTCTACATTAGTGCAGCAACGTGGAGATAATGGGCCTGTAAATAACAAAGAAGGGCGAGAGAAAGATAGAGTGGATTTGTTCTCCCTGACTCAATATGTATAAACAACAGGAATCCACCTGTTAGGGTGATGTGTTCCCTACTGTGGTGGGGAGCACATAGTGTTTTTTAAAATACCCCTCACACACCAAAAAGACCCTTGGTGTCATGCTTCACCATCGCGGTCTTCGCACCTCTCTACGGGATGCGGCGTGCTACGACCTACGACTACGCGGGAGCACTGATCCAATGACTATGGATGGTGCGTGTGAGGGTTAAGTGTGAGTATGTGGTGGAGTAATTTAAATGAGTGAATGGTTAAAAAGTGCCTGGCTCGTGGGGTAGGTCAGGATAAGTTTTAATGAGCCCCCAGGCTAGTACTATTAAAAATAGGTGCCGGATGAGGTGATTATGTGGTATTAAGCACATCACCTCTTGGGTGCGTCGACATGTTTCGGAGTTCAACTCCTTCTTCAGGACGGGTTGCACCACACCCCACCTTACTCACGTTTTCCTAAGTAAAAAAGTGTTTTTACCAAAGAGTGAAAATGTAGTGCTACAAAGTGCCTACAATAAAGAGTTCTCTGCTATTATGCAAACAAACCTAGAGAAAGCAAAGGGGAAAAAAGAGACCACAGATGTAGTACTCTGCTCCTCCTATTACATACGGTACAGTGACCTGTAAAAAATATATATATATATAGTGTTGGGTTTGTAATCACTAGACAAATGTTGTCAATCTATTCGTGATGGTGACCCTGTAAAATAAGGAGACAAAGACATTACAGGCACACATTTAACATAAAACACACTCTCTAATGGATTTAACCTGCTGTGCCTCTAGGACATAACTTCTAGTGTGGATAGTAAAATATGGGAGGGTAAAAAGAATACTTTGTTGTTCTTTTTTCGATGCCTCATGAGCCTCCTAACGTTGGGGGTTTTCTCTTACCAATTTTCTCCTGAGGATAATACATGGTATTAGTATTGCGAGTACTTACAGGAGGATCACTCAATTACCGCTGTCTCCTTGATCTATACTCATGAATCTCTGCGGTAGGAATGTCCTTGTTCCCCCTAACACAGCTCTGCTGGGAATGCGGTAGTGCGTTAGATGGGTGATACATATAGTGCTCAGAAATTCTCATTGATTCCAATTAGAGGCATAATTGGACCCGTCGGAAAGACCTTGTATGGGTATTCCGCCGGCGTGCTTCGTGTGATTAGTTCACGGAGCGGTGTTTGTAGTTCTTTGTCCTCAGAGCCAAAGCGCATGTGCGGCTGAGGGAGACTCCTCTCGCTCGCGCCTGCTTAGTATCGTTTATGGCAGATCGCGCATGGGCGTGTCTGAGATGCATCTCTCGAGCTTGCCCCATGACGAGACACTCTCTATAATCGAAGAAGTACTATTCAGTACTCCTTGGAAATACCGGACACCCAGAGGAGTGGTTTTGGAGTGCATTTCCTTAGCACTCATCAAGAACTATTTCAGATATAACACGAACATATATCTACAAAGCCATTGGACCAGCATGGGCAGCACATTTTCTCCCAGTCTTGCTGGCCCATATGTCCATTATTTGGAAACCAATAAGATCATTAACCGCATCGCTGCTGCGGTGATTTTTGCGCTGTGCGGCTGTTTTCGATTAACCGCTATACATGACGAGCTCAGCTCGTCATTCGCACACGTCACCCGTGGCTGATGACGAGCTGAGCTCGTCATCAGCATCGAAGGGGTTAATGTGACAAACCCCTTCAGGGACAATATCCTGATCTGGAGGAGATATTTAGACGATGTCTTTGTAATATAGAAAGGTGACTTGCAGTCAGTCACGGACTTTATGACATGGCTGAACATCCAGAACGCCTTCCTAAAATTCACGAGCTCTGTCTCTAAAGAATCCATGGTGTTCTTAGATCTGAATATCTACCCTGAAGGTGGCACACTCAAAACAACCACCCATTTCAAACCGACTGCCAGAAACTGTCTGCTAAGGTTTGACAGCTTCCACCCTCGACACCTACAAGAGAATTTACCCTATGGCCAATTCCTACGCCTAAGGCAGAATTGCACTGACGTGGCTATGTACAAAACACAGGCAAGAGACCTAAAAACAAAGCTACAAGTAAGGCAGTATCCTGACCGAATAATTGATGCAGCAATGAAACGGACGAGGAACAACAACAGAGATGCCCTCCTAGAGGAAAAGGCCAGAACAGACAACGACCAGAAAAGACAAGTCTGTGTAACAACATACAATACACATACTAATGAGGTTTCCAAAATCATTAACAAAAACTGGCAGATCCTAACCTGTGGAGAACTGGATTTTGAAAAACCAATGTTTGCACTCAGTCACGGAAGGAATCTGAAGGATATGCTAGTCCATACCCGCCCCAAAGAATGCCAACCACATACACCATCCATGCATGGCATACAAGGACATTTCCCATGCGGCGATTGCAGTAGTTGCCATCTCACCAAAAAGAGTAGACAACTAACATTCAGGAACGGCACAACATGGGAACAAAGGAAATTGACCAACTGTAACAGTAAGAACGTGATCTATATGATTACATGCCCCTGCGCACTGGAGTACAACGGAATGACAACCAGAGCAATCAAAACACAGATGATTGAACACAAAAGCAACATCAGATGCAAGAAAAGTACCACGAAAATGGCAACACACTTCCTGGAGTCCCAACATTGTGTGAATTACATCAAATGGACAATGATTGAACAACTACAATCAGACAACGGCCTGTTCCAAAAGGAGCAACGCTGGGTATTTCGTTTGGGCACCCACATTGTAGGGCTTAACGAAGAAATCCCCCGAGAGTCAACTGAATTAATTATTTAACTGAAGTCTAAACATATTATCCAGTACTACCTTCTTGAGAAAGGCCTGCCACCATGCAGTCAATTTAATTGATATAGAATATGTACAACCTCCTGTGGGCCCCATGGCTATCACCTTCACCCCTGTTTTTCAGTAATCTGACTATAACCGGGGAATAATATCAGAAGGTTTACTATATTTCACTTATGACACCTTATTTATATTTGACCCTGTATGTTTTCTTAAAGCCTTCACCACCACTACCATGGTTTTATATCCTGGGGTACTCCGCCCCTTATAGTTCATATATCACGTGTTTAATGACAAATGCATCCAGCTACCTGCCTTCATCCCAATATCAGATGAGACACGTGCGCCTCAGATTACATGCGAGGCCGCATAAAAAATCTGACATGAGGCACAATCACTTCTGACATAACGCAGGAGAGACGCACCTCAGACACGCCCATGCGCGATCCGCCATAAACGATACTAAGCAGGCGTGAGCGAGAGGAGTCTTCCTCAGCCGCACATGCACTTTGGCTCCGAGGACAAAGAACTACAAACACGGCTCAGTGAACTACTTACACGACGCACGCCAGCGGAATACCCATACAAGGTCTTTCCGACGGGTCCAATTATGCCTCTAATTGGAATTAATGAGAGTTTCTGAGCACTATAAGTATCGCCCCTCTAACGCGCTACCGCATTCCCAGCAGAGCCGCGTTAGGGGGAACAAGGACATTCCTACCGCAGAGACTCGTGAGTATAGATCAAGGAGACAGCGGTAATTGAGTCATCCTCCTGTAAGTACTCGCAATACTAATACCATGTATTACCCTCAGGAGGAAATTGGCAAGAGAAAACCCCCAACGTTAGGAGGCTCATGAGGCATCAAAAAAAGAACAACAAAGTATGCTTTTTACCCTCCCATATTTTGCTATCCACACTAGAAGTTATGTCCTAGAGGCACAGCAGGTTATATCCATTAGAGAGTGTGTTTTATGTTATATGTGTGTCTGTAATGTCTTTGTCCCTGTATTTTACAGGGTTACCATCACAAATAGAATTACAGCATTTGTCTAGTGATTACAAACCCCACACTATATATATATATTTTTTACAGGTCACTGTACCGTATGTAATCGGAGGAGCAGAGTACTACATCTGTGGTCTCTTTTTTCCCCTTTGCTTTCTCTAGGTTTGTTTGCATAATAGCAGAGAACTATTTATTGTAGGCACATTGCAGCACTAAATTTTCACTGTTTTGTAAAAAAACTTTTTTACTTAGCAAAACGTGAGTAAGGTGGGTGTGGTGCACCCCGTCCTGAAGAAGTTGAACTCCGAAACATGTCGACACACCCAAGAGGTGATGTGCTTAATACCACATAGTCAAGTCAAGTCAAGTCAGTAAATTTATATAGCGCGCTACTACCAGCCCGGGGGCTCATTAAAATTTATCCTGACCTACCCCACGAGCCAGGCACTTTTTAACCATTCATTCACTTAAATTACTCCACCACATACTCACACTTAACCGTCACACACACCACGCATAGTCATTGGATCAGTGTTCCCGCGTAGTTGTAGGTCGTAGCACGCCGCATCCCGTAGAGGGGTGCGAAGACCCCGATGATGAAGCATGACACCAAGGGTCCTTTTGGTGTGTGAGGGGTATTTTAAAAAACACTATGTGCTCCCCACCACAGTAGGGAACACATCACCCTAACCGGTGGATTCCTGTTGTTTATAGATAATGGGCCTGTGCTATTTTCCCAGGAATGAATGGATGAATACTCAGTGTGAGTTCTGCCTTTTGACAGGACTTTGAGCCAACCTTCTGAATACTGTATACTTCGGCTCTTAACTCTGAGAAGTTAATGAGCTGACTTACTGTTACAGGCTTTTGCTTGTTTGGATCAGTTAACTATTAATGGGAGGTGTTTTCTTTACTTTCACCATATATATGCATGCAGTACGTGTACGAGTATGGCACGAACACAGGACCATGGGGAACATCAAAAACCAAACTAACAAAACTTACACACTGAGATTGACTCGAATGTCAACAGTTTAATTTGTAATTTTATTTCTGTATGACCTTTCCCCCAGATTTCTACAACCAGCAGGTTGGAGGGTGTGTGTGTGTGTGGGGGGGGGGGGCAGGGGGGAGTAGCTCCTGTTGTTGCCTGTGGTGCAACACGAGAGCTCATTAGATAATGACTTTGGAGTTGCCTGACTGGAGAGGTTCGCAATGTACGGCTTGTAGTGAAGTGAATGATAGAAGAAGGTGATCAAGAGTATTCCAGACAGCAGCATCTACCTCAGAACAGCCCCAAGGCATACAGCAGAACATCGATAACTTTATCTGCACACCCAATGTCCAATATATGTATTACATGCATGTGGCGGTTAGAGTACACACGCTAAAACGAAAAGTAAAATACAATTGCTAAAGCAAACTAATGAGATTTAAAGAATAAAAACACAACACTGTAAAAGTTGCCAAAGTGAAATAATTGTGTCAAACAACAGCGTTGTCAGGGCTAAATGGGAGCCTTTGAGCGCGATGCGTTCCGAGCTTATGCCTAGATGCATCAACCTATTTAGGAAGTGCAAACGGTGCGAATCGCAAAATTCGGCTGTTTGCACTTCCTAAATAGGTGTCTGGGATGCATCAAGCATTTTTGGAAAATCGGTATTTTTAGCGAATTCCAAACATGCGATTGCTTTTAAGGAATCGCAAATTTGCGATTCCTTAAAAGCAATGCATGATTATTTTTAAAATTGCGATTTCACAAATAGGGGGTGCAAATTACCACGAGGTTGAACCTCGTGGTAATTTGCAAAAATGTATCAAAATGCCCAAAGATGCATTTTAAAACACTGTCATGTTACAGACACACATGTCCTTAGGACATGTGTGTGTGTAACATGCACTGTAAAATACATTTCAGGGGTGCAGGGGGGGTTCCTTTGGACCCCCCCTGCACCCATGGAATGCATTAACAATTTGCGAGTTCCAAATTGCGAATTCGCAATTCCCATTGATTCCTATGGGCCTTTTGACCCATAGGAATCAATGGGAATTGTGAAATCTCAATTTGAAACTCGCAATTTTATTGCGATTCGGTAAAAATTGTGATTTTTACTGAATCTCAATAAAATTGCGAAATAAATGATGCATTGCCATTTGCGATTCCTTATTTGCAATTCCTTATTTTTCGCAAATAAGGAATCGCAAATGAAAACGTTGATGCATCTACCGGTTAGTGTAATAAAATGACAGAACAAGCGGCTCGGGGAAAAGGAAGATTGACTGCAGCCTCGATTTTATGGTGCAAAATAAGTAAGTAAGGGAACGGCAGAGACTTACTTGCAGCCTGGACTGCCATCCACTGTTCTAAAAACAGAAGGGCCTGTTGTGGGAGAGACTGGGTGAGCGAGACCACGGTCAAAAAGTGATGGGAGCAACAGTATAAAAAGTTCTGCCAAATGAACAGAAGAGCAATGCAAGTGTAAGAAAACAGTACTTGGCAGGTGCTCCCACAAGGAAAAACGGAAATGACGTATTTCTATCTGAACCAACCAGCTGGGTGGCAGCAAATAAGAGCCACGCTTGTCTGAACCTGTCAGGAGCAGGAGGCGGGAGTAAGTTGAGAGTAAAGTCCTTTAATTGACCACAGCAGGTCTTGTAGACTCGACCTAAAAATGTATTTGTAGCTCCTTCATGGGTACAGTCCAACGAGCGGTTCCCACCTATTCAATTCACACAAGGCATAAGCCTTCCATCATAGTTGAATTGTTACATTAGACAGGAACGTTTAAAGCAACATTTGAAAGAAACATGTTCATTTTACTATGCTATGAAATAATGCAGCCTAAGCAAGAAATTTTCAATGCATTACAATAATCTTCTTTTGTAAATCAACTTATTCCAACTATTCAAACAATAGGAAAGCAAATTAAATGTTTCAAAATAAGAAATGATGATAGTTTTGTCAGTAATTACTATATAAAAAATTAAACAATCCTAAATATAATCTGCTCATATGAATTTCAAAAGTAGCAACATTGAAACCTATTCTAAAAATCTTTAAAACAAATAGTTTTCATTAATATATGTTCTTTATAATGTTAGGTACTTGTACCAAAAGTTTCAAGCATGCAACCCTTATCAACGTTGATTTACACTAATGCTGACTTTGTGAAAACACTTTGTTTTTTAAATTAATTGAAATGATAAACTTCTCATTAGTTCATAACATCCTGTTATTATTATTTGACTAACCCTACTATTTGTAGCTAATCACACGCGCTTTTGCGGTGCTGATAATTCAACTTTTTCTCTGTTTCTGTGATGCTTTTCATCAAAGTGTATAAAGTATATGTTATTATTCCAGTGTCAAATCAAGTGCATATGTTGTGTAAAGAATAATCGATATCTACACTGTTACACCAAGGAAACAGAATTAGCATCAAGTTAAGTCAAACTTTATTTATACAGACATCAGCTCAGGCAAACAGGGCAGTAAACCATACAAATCATTACTGAAAATTTAAAATGGGCCGGAAACTATATATTAATAGATATTTTAAACGCTTTTTAAATATTTAAAATACAGTAACAAGCATGTTAAATTTGCTGGAGACATTATAAAAACATAACTTGCCCTCTAGAAATAAACTCTCCATTTCTGTGAAAAGAGGTAATGAAATCCATCCTCGTTGAGCACTCAGATCATGGCACATATGTAAAATATGATCTAAACTCTGCAGGCCGCCACTATAAAAAGGACATATCCACTGTTGCACGGAAAGACCCTTCCAAAAATATAATACTGCTTCAGTAGGTAATCTGCCTGATCTTAACTTAAATAGTATTCTTCTGTTGTCAAGATCTAGTAATAGACTTAACAGTATTGATGAATTAGCGATAACATTGTACGTTTTTAGGAATGGCACTGTAATCTATTTTGTGGCTTTCAGGAGTAATCACTGTATTAAGGGGTAAAATTAGTGGCAATATGACCAATCCTTTATATGATCCAACGCAAATTCCAGGATTGATAATGCATGAGTAAGGATCTGATAAAAAAACATTACTAGAGCTAAAAGCTCGCACCCCACATCACTGAGACCTGCCTCAAACCCATATTCGCCCCAGACATGGCCAAAGCGATCACAGACAGATATACAATCACTCAGCAGGACAGCAACAACAAGCCAGGAGGAGAAACACCCATAATCGATAAAGAGACCATACAGTGTACCACCACCACCCCCATGGATCATCTCAGTTTCAAGCTCCACACGGACGACGAGACACCCATCACAGGCACCCTTGCATACAGACCTCTAGGCCCGTGCTCCAGTGTCTGCAACACCATCTCAGATTTCATTGCATCCCTTGCCTTAGACTCCAAGGACTACATCTTCTTCAGCACCCTAAATTTCCACATTGATGACCCCAATGACAAAAATACTACACACCTCCTTGACAGTATGAGCAGCCTCGAATTGCCCCAGATCATGCACAACCCTACATACATGGCAGAACACATGCAGGACTCAAATTTCACCTCCAGCAACCTCATCAAATACAGCCATGTCTCAGAACTCACATGGACAGATAACTCCATCATCCACTTCAGTATCTCCAGTCCACGCACCACCACCCCCAAGATGACTAACGCCCCCACCGGAGGTGGAACAAAAAAGACCAGCTGGGCGAATGCCCTCAACACCTCCAATCCTGCTACCACCACAAAACCTCGAACAGGGAGTGAAAAACTTCAATGCCTGGATCACCAATTGTGCAGGTAATATCGTCCTCATTGTGAGAAGTTGGCCTGATATGTAGTGCTCACTATTCTAGTGATCACTGTGTATCATTCCAAACGACCCTTATTGATGATTGGTTGTAAGTCAACCTTTTAGACCAGCTATCCTAGTAGCGTGGACAAGAGCAGTCTTTAGGCTAAACTCTAGAGGGCGTGTTAAGCCAGCTGTTATACCATCACATATACCCCTTGAACACCAAGTGAAAGGACACCACACAAGTTGTTATGAAAATAAAAGGATATTTATTATAACACAACAGCCCTGGACTCTTTATGAGGACAGGGCGCTAAGCACAATACAAAGCTCTTAAAGAAATTCTGAAAGTCGCACAATTATGCAAATGCCCGAGGGGCACGGAAAACCATATACTACAAAAGTGGAATGCGAAATACTAGCAGGTAAGTAACTAGTTTCAAAGGCTTTAGGATCGCTAGGACTGGACTACTGAACCTTCAGATTACGAGCAGGAGGCCTAGGGAGATCGTGTGCAGAGTGTGCACTCTCACGCGGGATGCGGGACAAAGTCTATGGATGCTAGATTTCGTAAAGTTAGTGTTATCGGACGAATCCGACTAGGTAGAGCTGAAACGAAAAAGGATCTGGACACTTAGATAGTTAAGCTATGCTGGAGCACCGAAATGCTCAGGTTACCTAGCCCAGGGGCTGCGGCTGCATAGGTCTGAAAAGACGCCGGGAATCCTCGTTGCAGTCTATGGAGCCTGAAAGAAGTTGCTGGCAGGCGACCAGTGATGAAGTTCGATGTGATCCAAGCCTGGATCGGTGATGGAGGATACCTGTAAGCAGAGGGGACCAATTTCTGAATCACTAGCCAGTGATTAGATGGGCTCCAGGATGGCACCGGACGAAGTCACCTCGACCAGGTGAGTGGGCGACGCTGGGCTCTGCAGTCTCTCGGACCAGGAGGCGTTGTCGGCAACCAGGATGGAAGTGCGAGCTGTCCCACGATGGTATCTGCTGTCGACGTCGCTTGACCCAGGATTGGGGCAACAACTCTTGGCAAATGCAAGCCCACGCGGTGGACTCAAAATGGCGTCTGGAGTGGACCAGGAGGGTCCGGGGTGCTCCTCTGTTGGAGGGGAGCAAGGGCCAGTCTGGAGCAACCAGACCAGCAAAGAAAGTATCGTCGTTCATCATCAAGAGGGCTACAAGCCAGCAGGCAAGTAGCCGGACAACGCGGTGAGCAGCAAAGAGCAGAAGGGCCCCACGCAGATCTCGTGGATGCTGGGGGGCTGGACTTCGGTGCTGGAGCTGCTCAGGGTTAGGGCTTCTCAAACCCCAAAGCACTCACTCGAGCATCCCTCGGCGGTCGTGCTGGATAAGCGTCGCGCAGTTCTGAAGATGGCCTGTCCCTCGAGGTCTCGTCACACCCACGGATCTCAGCTGGGCTGATGATGTAGGTAGAGGTCAGAGGTGCCAGAGAAGCTGGGTCTCGTCATGCTGGTCAGTCGGATTCCTGAGGAAGGACGTGCAGCAAAGCGCAGTGTTCTTAGTTGGTGCCCGCAGATGCAGGGTGACTCTTTAGTCACAAGGGAGAAATCTTGAGAAGAAGTCTTGAGTTCCTTTCGTAGAAAGTAGTTTCAGGATTCAAAGATGATCTAATTTGGAAGGGTCCCCACTCCCACCTTTATACTAAAGAAAGGGGCTGGTACGGGACTAGGTCCTGCCCATGGGTGGGACCAGGAAGGGGGCTGGTTACACCCCTCTCCCATGCCAGACTTTCCCCAGCTCAGGGGCTTGTGTGCCCCTGGAACCGGTTCAAACTGGCAGATGCACAGTGAGCACCGGGGTGCCACTTGCAGTCACCTTCCTATTCAGCCCTGCCTACCTAGGATACACAAAACCCTGTCTGGGATGGTGCTAGCACCGCCCCTGACAGGAAACCCTTTGTACAAGCTCCCCTCGCTGGAAGGACTCCCAGCTGCAGGGGGTCAGACTTGTGTCTGTGGTGGCAGCATCCATTTTGTGATGCTGAGGCTCGAGTTAACTTTAACCGGGGTTCACAGTTACATACATGTTGTGTCCCTCTAGAAGGGTGGAATGCTAACCCCGTCGCTAAAATTGGCGAGGGGTTAGTATTCCAATTCGTATGACACCTTACTCGACATGTTTTGATAAAGCGATACCAAAGATAGCAAATGCACTTAAGAGTATATGGTACGCGTTATCATAGAACAGCTATTAGGACTTGGTTCCGGCATGAGCTGCAGACGGGCTCAGCTCATGCCAGAGCACCATCTCACATAATTCCAAGCACTCTGCCTTCAGGATTGTTAAGGCCTGCCATAGGAGTGACTGATAGGAATACATGTGTCCATTTTAGGGTTAGATATAGGTATACTATATCTAAAGCAAAGGGTGATTACACCACTTTGCCCCAGCTGTCGTGCAGCCAGTTGTGTCAGATTTAGATGGCCAGCCAGGGGTGGCATAATACATGCAGCAGCCCCTGGTAGGCCCTGGGTACACCTATGCCCTGAGTTACAGGGTCTGATAAGGTGGCCCAGTACCAATTGGTAAATGCACATAAGGTACATGGAATCCATTTTACAGAGAGAGCAGTAGGCCTGGGGTCCTGATTGGCAGGGTCCCAGGCCAACTATGTCAAAAACCAGCTAAAACACAGGGCAAAAAGTTGGGGGCAACCATAGTCAGGATCTACCTTCCTACACTCATCATGAGCAACATTTAGACAAAATACTCTAAAAATGGCCAGCTGGCACACCCAAGAACACAGAACAGCAAAATGGAACAGAAAACAGTTGGAAAGAAGATGGCACGCCAGCAAAGGCATCCCTGGCAGGGCAGCCTTCAATACCTCCCTCAACCTCTACCACCACCTGCTGAGGGCAACAAAGAAGACAGCCCTTGCCGCATGCATCAAAACATGCACTAATAACATCAAGGAACGTTTCCGCATCGTTAAGTGAGTCTCCAAACTGGCTGCCAGCAAAAACATCATACCCTCACAGGAGCTGTGCGACAACCGCACCCACTTCTTCAACAATAAAATCTCAACCATATACAGAAACTTTGAACCCCAACCCACACCTACAGCCTTCTTTGACAGATACGCCAATACCATAACCGGCATGAACAATGCACTGACCACCTGGAACATCCTCTTCACGTAGGACATCACCTCCACCATGAAATCCATCCACTCGAGAGCTCCCACAGACCCATACCTGCACCACATCTTCAACCTCAGAAACCAAAGGATCGATCAGAAACTAACCACCCTACTCAAGACCTTTATCACCACCGCAACATTTCCCAATACTTGGAAACACGCCAAAGTCAGACCACTACTCAAAAACCCTTCTGCCAACCCCAGCAAACTCAAAAACTACCAGCCAATCTCCCTGCTCTCACTCCCAGCAAAGGTACTGGAAAAGATCATCAACAATCAACTCATGACACACATGGAGCAGGATCCACTACTCTATGCCTCCCAATCCAGGTTTCCGCAGCATTAGCAGCACCAAAACTACAGTGGTCGCAGCCACTGATGATATCCGAACCCACATCCACTGAGGAGAAACAGCAGCTTTGATCCTACCCAACCCCTTGGCAGCCTTCAACACCGTATCCCACCCCACACTGATTGAAAGACTCCACCTTATCTGCATCCATGGGGATCGCCTCCTTCCTCACTGGAAGAACCCAGAGGCTCCACCTTTCACCTATGAAGGATCACCTGCGGTGCCCCCAGGGCTCTTCCCTTATCCTCACGCTCTTTAATGCATATATGTCCCCGCTGGACAACATCGTCAAATCCCATGGTCTCAACATAATTTCCTATTCAGACAACACCCAACTAATCCTCTCACTCACTGACGACCCTACCACCACCAGAACCAACTTCCACAGATGTATGACAAACTTTGCCGAAATCACAGATCAAAGCCATTTCCTCTGCCTGCTTCCTCACTCTGCGCACGCTACCTAAGATTTTCAAGTGGCTACCTTTACACATGAGATGCACCATGACACAGGCCCTCATCACAAGAAGACTGGACTACAGCAACGTCCTCTATGTAGGAATTGACGCACACCTCCAACAGAGATTTCAGACTATAAAGAAAGCCTCAGCCAGATTTATCATCTGCCTTCCCCAACAAACCCACATCACACACCACCTCAGGCAACTGCACTGGCCTCCCATACTGAAGAGATGCCAATTCAAGCTGCTGACCCACACACACACCAATGATCTACACAACCAAGGACCCACTTATACTAACCACCTCCTAAAGTTCCACAAATTATTGACAAGTGTACGCTCTGCTTCTCTTTGACTTGCCCATACTCCCCGCATATACCAAAGCAGAAGTGGACACTCTTTCTCCCACATCGCAGAAAAGACCTGGAACAGCCTCTCCTCTTGCCTCTGGACTATCACCTCGCTACAGGAATTCCGAATGGCACTCAAGACCTGGCTGTTCAAATAAGCCTCTGGGACCTGAAAGCGCCTTGAAACCCTATTGGGTAATTAGCTACGCTTTATAAGTCCTGATTGATTGATTGATAAAAGCTGATAATAGTTCATTGCTGAAATGCCATCTTGACAATTCTTCATTGGCATGTAGCAATTGGTATCCCCAGTGCACAAATGCCACAAGACATATGAAATAGGCACTAGAAATGCCAAAACCTCATCTCATGGCTTGTATTGTGATAGAATAAATTACCATCAAAAGGACACATACAGTCTGCCCCTCTACTTGTTGTGATAAGTTAAGTATTGGACCCCATATAACAATGTTTGGGGGTGATCTTGTACTTATAGGCCAAATCTAAGTGTTTAAAGTGTCTTTTCCTCACTGTTTTGGAAGGGCCAGTTAACAGCCCTCTGAATAATTACTTGGCAACTTAGGTGTTCTATTTGAGGTTTCAGGCTATGGTTATAGGAGAATATTCTGCAGAAATAGGGATACGTTTTTACAGACTCCATTTTGTCAGGTCCTAATTTTCAAGGCCGGGACACTCCTGGGAGTAGCCGCGCGCTTTATAAATACCATAAAACATAACATATAACATAACATAACATAACAGTTATGTAACTTTTTTTTACTTTCTAGCATTAAAAACGTCTATTTTACTTTTCTTAACATTTATCTTTAGAAAATGTTTAGCTGTAAAAAGATTTAATGTATTCAGATTTCATTGCTAACCCATTGGTGAGAGATGAAACAAAAGTAAATCACCAGGGGACAAAAGATTAAAGGTACAAAAGAGGTAGCCCTGGTGTAAAACACTGTATGTTTTTATCTGTCACAACGTACCTGGAGCCGCCATAACGGAGTGCGAGGGCAAAGACTTATTCCCCACTTATGTCTCTCCTCTTATGTATCTCTCCTCCACATAGGATCCCAGCAGAAGTAACAACGCCATCCCGGCTGCTACACTGACTTCCGGGGTTAGGACGGCCAAAGCATACTCCTATCATGTGGACCTATCAGTAGCAAGGAATATGGCCCGACTCCCTTGATAGGCCGCCCGGCTGCTGACAAAAGGGAGAGTAATTGCATGCCGGAGATGGATTAAGCGCTAGACTCGCCAAGACAGGAAGAAGCCGCTGAAAGAAGGGAGAAGCCGGAGGTATCCCTGAGCAAACCCTGGTGTGTGGGAGCCAATTCCCAACAGCATCAGCAGAGAGGGAATCCGGACCCGATCGGTGCCGCGACAAAGACCGCCACGTTCCAGGGGGAATGTGGCTGTCAGAGGTACGTGCATGGCTACGGGGCATTTTGTTAAGGGATCCCGGAGGGACGGGAAGGTCCTCTGAGAGTAAGGGAGGGGGCGCTCCTTAGCACCTGATAAGTGGAGGGAAGCTCAGAGGTTGGGACTACCCTTAGGCGGGGCGCTGGCGTAACACAGGGAAGCGACATTGGTGGTGGAACTGGTGACTAGGTGACCCCCTCACTCCCTTCTACCTGAATAAACTGAGGCGCTGAGACCGTTCTCACCTTCTTTTCATGTTTTTTGTGTGTTTTCCATTCCCCCTCCTTTTTTGAGGACCAAGAGGCTTCACAAGAAGAAGGAAGAGCCGGTGCAGAGGGTCCCTTGTCTGAAGCAAGTCAAGTGAACCAACTGAAACCCCAGAAACATAACGTCAACTGACTTCCTAACTAGAAACAAAAACATTCAAAGCAAACCCAAGCTTCCTGTTGTTTCTCACACTGCCACATGTGGTGTCAGAAGTGGGATCATTCTTGATAGAACAACAAAATGGAGAACCTTATCCAACACGTAATAAGTGGACAGGAGAAGCTAGAGTAGGCAGTGGAGAGCCAGTTGACTTCCACCCTGCCGGACAGAGAACTCCTCAAACACTCCCTGACCCAACAGTTAGACAGTATACAGAAAGTAGCTGTAGACCAGCTTCATCTAACCTCTAAAATATGAATGGGGTCACAAGAAGAAGGAGGAGCCCGTGCAGAAGGTCCCTTGCCTGAAGCAAGTCAAGTGAATGAACTGAAACCCCAGAAACATAACGTGAACTGACTTAATATCCAGAAATAAAAACATTCAAAGCAAACCCAAGCATCCTGTTGTTTCTCACACTGCCACATTATCCTTCCGTGGAACTCTCTTCATCCACCTAATAGCACACTGCACCAGGTAAAAAAGTATAAGGCTATTATTAAACTCAGCAGAACCAATGGGATTCCCAAACTCACAACTATTCTCCAAATAACTGAAAAATGAACCAGTGGTGGCTGGCTGGGAGTGAGGGGCGAGGGATAGGGTGGGGTGAGGGGGGAACAAAAGATTTAAAAAAAAAACACTTACCTCCTTGTTGCTGCCTCTGTCCCTCCTCCGTTATTGCTGACGAGTCCCGGAAGCATACAGGCTAAGTCAATTACAATGCTGCAATGCTGGGTTGGGATTGGTCTGAGCGCCATGGTTCGGGACTCAGATAGGGACAGGGAGCCTGTGCGTGTTCCTGAGCAGGTTGTGTACTACAGCTTGGTGGGAAACATGCAAGTGCACATGACTGTTTGGCTGGGACAAGACTGCCGGCCAAACCATCATGCACAGACATGAGTCCCTTTCTCACTGCACCATCAGGATTCAAGCAAGCCGGGCCGAAGAAGGCTGAAATGCCAGAAACCGGTCCCCGGTAGCTTGTCTCCTTTCTGGTGAAGAATTGGCTTGGTAGTTTAGTCTGCCCTGTTCCCATGATGCACTGGGCTAGGGACAGACTGATTTGCATATAGCCAGGTTCTGAGCTGGGATGGTGCAGTGAGACAAATAACGGGGATGGATCAAGCCCTGATCTTTGGACTGGGTAAGAGTGGTCTGCTTAATTTGGACACTCTGTTCATCACCACCCCCTTTTCTGAATCGTTTTTGGCCACTATAGGTGTGGCAGGGTATACTCAGACATGAGTCCCTTTCTCACTGCACCATCAGGATTCAAGCACGCCGGGCCGAAGACGGCTGAAATGCCAGAAATCGGTCCCCGGTAGCTTGTCTCCTTTCTGGTGAAGAATTGGCTTGGTAGTTTAGTCTGCCCTGTTCCCATGATGCACTGGGCCAGGGACAGACTGATTTGCATATAGCCAGGTTCTGAGCTGGGATGGTGCAGTGAGATAAATAACGGTGATGGATCAAGCCCTGATCTTTGGACTGGGTAAGAGTGGTCTGCTTAATTCGGACACTCTGTTCATCACCACCCCCTTTTCTGAATCATTTTTGGCCACTATAGGTGTGGCAGGGTATACTCAGACATGAGACCCTTTCTCACTGCACCGTCAGGATTCAAGCAAGCCGGGCCGAAGACGGCTGAAATGCCAGAAACCGGTCCCCGGTAGCTTGTCTCCTTTCTGGTAAAGAATTGGCTTGGTAGTTTAGTCTGCCCTGTTCCCATGATGCACTGGGCCAGGGACAGACTGATTTGCATATAGCCAGGTTCTGAGCTGGGATGGTGCAGTGAGATAAATAACGGTGATGGATCAAGCCCTGATCTTTGGACTGGGTAAGAGTGGTCTGCTTAAATCGGACACTCTGTTCATCACCACCCCCTTTTCTGAATCGTTTTTGGCCACTATAGGTGTGGCAGGGTATACTCAGACATGAGTCCCTTTCTCACTGCACCATCAGGATTCAAGCAAGCCGGGCCGAAGACGGCTGAAATGCCAGAAACCGGTCCCCGGTAGCTTGTCTCCTTTCTGGTGAAGAATTGGCTTGGTAGTTTAGTCTGCCCTGTTCCCATGATGCACTGGGCCAGGGACAGACTGATTTGCATATAGCCAGGTTCTGAGCTGGGATGGTTTAGTGAGATAAATAACGGTGATGGATCAAGCCCTGATCTTTGGACTGGGTAAGAGTGGTCTGCTTAAATCGGACACTCTGTTCATCACCACCCCCTTTTCTGAATCGTTTTTGGCCACTATAGGTGTGGCAGGGTATACTCAGACATGAGTCCCTTTCTCACTACACCATCAGGATTCAAGCAAGCCGGGCCGAAGACGGCTGAAATGCCAGAAACCGGTCCCCGGTAGCTTGTCTCCTTTCTGGTGAAGAATTGGCTTGGTAGTTTAGTCTGCCCTGTTCCCATGATGCACTGGGCCAGGGACAGACTGATTTGCATATAGCCAGGTTCGGAGCTGGGATGGTGCAGTGAGATAAATAACGGTGATGGATCAAGCCCTGATCTTTGGACTGGGTAAGAGTGGTCTGCTTAATTCGGACACTCTGTTCATCACCACCCCCTTTTCTGAATCATGGCTAGAAGAGACATGATTTTTGGAGGACAAAAATCATTCGGTGACTCGGATTTCACATTGGAAAGGTCTTTTGAGACCTTTTCAATAGTGTTCGGTTCAATGCTCTCCAAGGAACGGTTTGTTACCTTTCACCTATCCTCTAGTTTGTTCAGGGTTTCAGAAACTGAAGGAGCTAGCAAAGGAAAATAATCATAGATTT
Source organism: Lissotriton vulgaris (assembly GCF_964263255.1). Taxonomy (NCBI): domain Eukaryota; kingdom Metazoa; phylum Chordata; class Amphibia; order Caudata; family Salamandridae; genus Lissotriton; species Lissotriton vulgaris. The sequence goes on along the minus strand of NC_141689.1, from coordinate 435,940,896 downwards.
TGGATATCTTATCCTAAAAATAGGTCACCAGTGAGTTGCATAAATCCTGAGACACCGTTGGAGACTGCCTGCAAACTTTAGGGGATGTGAAATCTCTGACTATACTAAACAGATACTAAGACATACATCTTGCTGCTTTAGGTTCAGATGATATCTGGCCAAAGGCTGTCTATACAGTAAAATATTTTGATGGACCTTGCTAGCTTGCCAGGTTCTTTCCAATCACCTAAATTTGGCTTTTTCCGTCTTTAGCTCCTCTGTATACCAGGGAGTCAAGATCCACCGTTGAGGGGTGCCATGTTTTTTGGGTATAGTCTCATCAAAAGTAGATTCTAATGCAGCATTAAAAGCCTCCAACTTTTTGGGTGCCTCCACGATGCTATTTACTGGTTCCAAGGAGTAAACCTCATTGAAAGCTTCTAAGGAGAGATTACGCCATGGCCTATGCTACTCTGGTTTTTTCCTGATATATGGTTCCACATTCCTTTGCCGGGTCTGATGGATAAAAAAAGTGATCATAGAATGATCAGTTCATGTAAGGGGATCACGGAAGCCACAGCTTAGTTGGTCATAGTTGGTAAACACCAGATCTAATAGGTGACCAGCTCGGTATGTAGGGCCTTCGACTCTTTGTGTATGTCCTGTTGATTCCAAAGAGGAAAAGAGTTTATTAACCTCGGGGTTGGAGGTGTTTTCCCCATGAAAATTAAAGTCCTCTAGCAAAAGAAACGTATTTGGCGCAAGCACATGTAGAGCTATGTGTTCGACCAAAAGGTCTGTGAAATTGGCTCTGGATCCTGGGGGCCGATAAATTAAGACACCATGCCAGCTATCCGTGGGAGATACAGCCACCTTAAAGATTCCCAATTCCAAACATTCATTTTTTACAGTAAAACCCCAATTCACAGTGAGGTGATTCTGGAGGGAATGGCTATGCCTCTTCCTGTTTTTTCCTCCCTGTCCAGATGGATACATTTATAGTTTTCAGGGATCGCCAAGTTTATCATGGGGTGGTTGGAGGGATTCAGCCATGTTTCCATAAAAAAACATAGTGCAGGAGAATGTGAGACATTCATGTCCCAGATGTTATGTTATGTTATGTTAAAAATTCTTATACCGCGCACGTTCACCGAAGCGGTTTCTTGGCGCTCATAACAAACACAGCGGGCAAGGGCCAGATGGTTACTCGAAGGCAGCTTTAAAAAGGAACGTCTTTAATGTTTTGCGGAAGCATTCATAGGAAGGGCAGTGACGGACGGAGGGGGGAGGGAGTTCCAAAAAGAAGGGCCTAGGAAAGAGAAACGTAGACCGCCATGTTTCTTGCGATGGATTTGAGGGATGCACAGAAGATTGTCGGCGGAAGAGCGTAAATTGCGTGTTGATAAATACCGATTTAGATTGGAGGAGATAAAAGCAGGTGCCAGATTGTAAAGGGCTTTAAAGATAGTGCAGCCAAGTTTAAAGGTGCACCGTTTGGCCACTGGAAGCCAGTGGAGGCTTCTCAGCAGTGGAGAGACGTGCTGGTGCTTGGGCTGGTGGAACACCAGGCGGGCAGCCTGATTTTGTATCAGTTGGAGCCTCTGGAGCTGGTAAGCAGGGATCCCCACATATAAGATGTTTGCAAAGTCAACCCTGGAGATGACTAGGGCCAAGATGGCTAGAATGAGTGCCTCTCTGGTGAGAAATCGACAAATCTTGCGTATCCTGCGCAGGTGGAAGAAGGAGGATGATGTAACTGCCAAGATCTGCAATTTCATAGACAGGTCACCAGAGATGACTACTCCGAGGCTTTTCACAGAGCTGACAGGGCGGGGGGGGGGGGCGCCGAGAGAAATGGGCCAGTAATTGTCATTCCACGGATTGGCCGGTCCGCCCACCAGGACAAGTTCCGTCTTAGTAGGGTTTAACTTGAGCTGGCTGTGGGCCATCCAATCCGAGATGTGAAGCATGGTGGTTTGGAAATTGGTGAGGGAAGAGGAAGAGGTATCAAGAGGGAAAATCGGCTGCAGATCATCTGCATAATTATAGATAGTTGCAGAGGAGTGAGGGAGAGAAACCATAAGGGGTTGCATATATAAATTAAAAAGAAGGGGGGATAGAGCCGAGCCCTGAGGGACTCCGCAGGAGAGGGAGGAAAGGGGAGCCGAAAAGGTGGAAAGGTGAACTGCTTGAGAGCGCCCGTCGAGGAAAGATCGGACCCAATCAAGGGCAAGGCCCTGAATGCCGGCGTTAGTGACACGGTCGATCAATATTAGGTATGGGCGAATTTTGCGAATCTCGCGTTCGCGAATTTTGCGGATTTGCGAACTCGCAATCCGCAAAATCCGCGAATTCCCGCAAATTTGCGGATTTTTTTTTTTTATGTTCGCACGGGTTTCTGCAAGTTCGCGAGGGTTTTGTACAATTTCGCAAATTGCGAAATTGTACAAAACACGTGCGAACTTGCAGAAACCCGTGCGAACACAATGTGCCCAGTAGGGTATGTGCCTCTTGTGTAAATAAAAGGTCAGAGAAAGATCAGTTCAGCAGATGAAGAGAAAGAAGCTCCTGGTCACAGGAACAGCACAGGTCTTGCGCTCGTGAAAGTCAAGGATGCAAAGCCTATCCAGCATCACAGCTGATTTTCCACGGTAGATTTGGGAAGAAGGCACACCTGTCCAGCCTCGGCGACGCTCACGATTGTTTTTGGGCTAATGAATGAGTCACTGAATTTGAGCATCAACTAGTTCGAGCGACCATGTGTGTGTTACTATGCAATCGCCCCGAAGGGCGCAGGGGTCCCTTGAGTGAGCTGCAGACCTGTGCCCAGCCATGCAACTATTTTACAATGGCGCCAGCAAGCTGCCAGTGCCGTTGTAAAATAGTTACAAAGTTAGCTTGCACAGGAAGCACTTAGATAAAATAAAACAGCACCTGCTTCGTTTTATCTAGTGGTTCCTGTGCAAGCTAACTTTGTAACTATTTTACAACGGCGCTGGCAGCTTGCTGGCGCCATTGTAAAATAGTTGCATGAGTGGGGGTTCAACTTTTGAACCCGTTACGTTCGCGGATTTTTTTTTGCGGATTTTGTGGGAAATCCGCAAAATTCGCGGATTGCGGATTTCCCCAAAATCCGCAAAATCCACGAGCGTAACGGATTTCCCGCTCACACTTAATCAATATAGAGTGATCGACCTTGTCAAAAGCCGCCGACAGATCTAGCAGTACGAGGGCTTGGGAGATGTTGTTATCCGCCCCCGTTCTTAGAGTATCCATGACGGCTGCAATAAGCGCCTCAATGGAGTGAAGGGGGCGGAAGCCAGCCTGTTGAGGGTCCAAAAAAGATGAACTCTCAATGAAGGCACTCAAACACCGAGTCACATGGGTCTCTAAGATCTTTCCCAGGTAGGGGAGTAGAGAAATAGGCCTATAGTTACTCAGAACCAAAGGGTCTGAGTTGGCTTTCTTTAAGATTGGTAACACTACTGCCTGTTTGAAGGAGTCTGGAACAACTCCTGTGGCTAACGAGGTGTTAAGAAGAGCCAAGGCGGGGTCAGGGCAGGCCAGGAAGATTTCTTTGAGGATATGGGGGGGCAGCAGTCATTGGGAGACCCGGAGCTGACTTTGTGCAAAAGGCTCTGGAACTCAGTGATGGAGCTAGGGGGGAAAGCGTCCAATTGCTGGGAATTTTTAGGGGGTAATGGGAATAAGTGGGACGAAGTGGGTGAAGGAATATTATTATTATTATTATTATTTTTTTAAAACCTTTATTGTACCTTCTTATAGTTACACAGCAAGTCGCCTACAACCCTGAGGGGCCGGCCGCTAAGAAAGAGCAGTGATAGCCATTCATAAATGAAGTCCACACAGTAATGACGCTGCTACAGTAAAAAGGCACATCACGAAGTCGAGTTGAAGGTATTTAGCCAAAATCACATTGCAAATTAAGTGAGGTTTTCGTTTTTTGTTTTTTGAAAAGAACAAAAAGAACAACCAGGAAATCCCATTGCGGTCAATGAAAAGTAATAGTGCAGGTTAGCTGTATGAAAGATTCACAGGACAGTATAAGTTGCTATGTATTGTCCGAGGACCCTATCCGAAGTGAGGGAGGATAATCCCCCCATCTCCATTTCTACCCTTATGGTATGCCTATCTCTCCCATCTCCTTTCATTCCACCCCTCCCTCATCGTCTGATTCCAACTGATCATCTTCCGGCAGCGGGTCACATATGTCGCCACGGTACACATTCCACGGGGACCAAACCTTATTCCATTTGCCTGGGCATGCACGGCTTAAGTATACCGCCCTCTCAGTTATCATTATCTTGTCCATATTCGTGCACCACTGCGACTTCGTTGGCAGTTCTGCCGCCCCCCAACGCTGAGCTATATCTCTCTTCGCTACAATCATTCCCAACGTCACCCAGAGTCGACTATGTCTGGGTAAATCTGTTGGTTCCCACACGTTTAAGAGACATCGCCTTGGTTCTGGGAGGAGCGAGATCTCAAGGGTCTGTGATACAGTGCGCAATATTTGCCGCCAGTAATTTTGTATGCGTGGGCAGTCCCAAAACGTGTGATAAAAGGAACCCTCCTCCCCACAGCCACGTAGACAGAAGGGGTGCTGTATTCTGTGGATGCGATGTAATAGTGTTCTTGTGTAATATACTCTATGGAGGACCTTGAGTTGGACGAGTCTCATCCTAGCCGAGATGCCCACCTCTTTCGGTGACGCTAATGCCTCATTCCACTCGTGTTCATCTAGGGCGTCTACTTCCCTCTCCCACCTTTCTTTCAGGGGAGCCAGCGGGTCTGGCAAGTTGTCAGGAGCTTACGATAAGTCAGCGATGTCGCTCTTTCCACCATAAAGTCAGTTAGGAGGCGATCCTCCAGCGGGGAGGACTCAGGTAGAGCCGACCCGGAGGGTGTAGCAGGGTTTCCGTTCTCCCACAGAACTGTGCACAGAGATCTAGAACCTGGGTGAGTTAGGGTGACCCAAAACTCACCTTAGTTTCAGAAATCCCCTTACCAAGCTATCTACAGTGTCTCATAGGGAGTAATAACTTCCCAATGACTTAGACAATCCAGAACATGAACTTAGGGTACCTCAGGTATCATGGAACACATGAACACTCTTTCGTTATATAATCATTACAAACCGAAACTGGGAGGCAAAGAACACACGTGCAAGTTTGAAATGTTTATTTTTCGATGCAAAGTTCTCAAACGCAGTATCTTATATAATATCAACATACATATTATAAAAATCAGAGTTAGCAGCATAGTCACTAGTCCATAGTAAGCGAACGGTGATAGCATATTATAATGCAAAATCTATAGAAATCTGTATCACCTATATTTCGCGCACCCTATTTAGCATATTATATTATATTTAAGAAGGTCACATTTGGGTTCTAGCAGGGCGGGCCCATACCTCTAAATTTCAGTAGGAGTAGATCACATCAACAGCTACCAGCTCTCTGCATGCGAAGCATCAAGTGTGTTGATTCATTCCCTGTAACTCTATCTTAAACCCGCGTAGAGCCCAATGTTGGCAGCAACATTATTTGTGTTATGTCTAATGTAGTGCGAGGATCAGGCTTTCAGCAACCTTGTGTTAGGTTATTCTTAGAGGGTGCAGTTCTCAGTGTGCAGACAGTTGTACCAAGCACGACTGATATCAGAGCAATAACATATTATTCTCAAATAAATCACATCTTTCGTCTAGGTTGAAAGCTACAATAACAATTAGGTGTCGTGTACAAACTGAAGCCGAAGGAAAATATGTTGTTTAAACATTTAATAAACTCATGCTAACTTAACACAATATATAGAAACGCAGTAACCATATGACACCCCCCCAATGATCCGAGGACGGTTAAAAAAGGAAGAAAATATAAGCCAATACTATATGAGAGGCAAAACATGAAAGCAGAGTTCAACAATATTGAGCCAAGCTAAATGTATGTAAATGTATATATGTTTTCAATAATAAAAAATATGTATGAATGCCTATAGTGGCCACACAAAAATATAAAAATTCGAACTTAAGGCCAACTACAAGTCCACAGGCCTAGAACAAATGAAAGTCGAATGTTCGTAAATAAAAAAGGCACCATTCAGAATTACTAAAAAGTCACGTGCCATAATAATGAAAGTCTTCAAAGTCACTCATGGGTTGAATGAATATGCAAAATAGGTAGCTACAGCTTCCAACATGAAATCACTGTCATCATCCGAAAACAGTTCAGCCATCCAATTAAGCAAAGGGAAAGAACATACGTGCTCCTCCAGCACTGAATCCTCTAGCAACATCAGAGGACAACTCAGTGGGTTTTCGAGAATGCTATGCGCCAGAAAGTCATGCGCCGCTGCGGATATGTCCCACTGACCCATTAGTCCATGCATCGCTGCCACGGCCATAACCCTTTCGCCAGAACAAACCAACTCGTGAGCAACTACGGGGCTCATTAGCTGATCAAAATCGGCGTCAGGAGAAGTCGGTAAGCAGAGATACAAATCAATGACCCAGTCGAAATCACAGCTCAGGCAATGAAACACAGGCTGGACACATGTGAAATAGGAAAATCGGAAAGATAATCCAAAAGCCGGGCTTAAAGTCGCAAGCGGTAAGGAGCCATAGTAATCAAGCATCCGGTTGTGAAACAGCATCAGTAGGGGCTGAGCGTTTCCTTGCGCAGGATGGGCATCCATGTTCTATAAAGCAAAATATCACCAGAACGCCTGCAGCCAAAGCCAGCAAAACAGGGAATCCGCCAAACAAGCTTGCGAATATAGAATGAAAAAACGCAGGGATAATACCAAATACTTTTTCAAACGTAGTCATGAGACCACTGCTAACCAATTTAAAAAAATGTGCTAGGCCAGTCGTGGAAGAGGCATTAAAGATTTGATGAACCAGCTCGCAGAAATGAAACGGCAAATCAGTATTTAAAAGTGCCTGCACCTCTGTGCGTGTGTTAGCTATGTGAAGGACATAAGTTTCGCGGGACGAGCTCAGGGCCACTTCTTTTTGAGACAATAGGGCTCTTATTCGGCTCAAACCATTGAACTCCGCTCTTATAGTTGGTATTCGTGGCCAAATGGAAACATCTGAATTCCCATGCGTGGGTGGATATAACACATTCTTGCAACACACCACACGTTCTAATACAGTAACCACATAGGCGATACCGACCATTAACCCACAACACATTTCGTTATTCAAAAGTAAATAACTACCGTTAGACAATAAAGTGAAGGTGGGAACTATTGCAGGAACCGGTGTCCCTTTTAAAACACAGGCTAAATTAGGCTTGTCCTGATTACAAGAACCATGCAACTGGATGTGTCTGCATATTAGTGAGCGGTCAGGCGACTGTGTACATTCTTCACCATTCAGATTCACTTCATTCCCCTCCTTTAGACATCTGTATGTGTATGGTAAAGACCATGGGGCATATTATCAAGGGGGTTTATCTCCGCTTTTTTGGCTTTAAAAGCCAAGAAAGCGGAGATAAAATTATCTCCCTATTACCAAGCTGTCGCTAACACTAGTTAGCGACAGCTAGTAGGAGATAGCGACCATCTTGGGCCCCACTTTGCATGTCAGTGATATTTATCACTAATGAGATGCAAAGTGGGCGTGCCAAGATGTTAGAGACTGAAAACAGTCGCTAACATCGCTATCTCCTATTACCAACTTTTGGAGATATTCGCGCTAAGCGGGAATATCTCCAAAAGCTAACACCTGCCCTGAGCAGTTCTTAGCCATGTTATCCAATGGGAGGTGGATAACATGGCTAAGAGCATTTGCTCGATAATACATGAATATCGCTGACTTTTCAGCGATATTCATGCCTTTCGGACGTTTTTTATCGCATTTGCGATAAACCTTGTTAATAGGAAGGTTTATCTGCGATAAAAATCGCCGATGTGCGGCGATAATTTTTGTCTCTAAACAAGTTAGAGACAAAAATTATCGCTAGTTGTTGGTAATATGCCCCCATGTCTCATGGAGGAAAGCACTGCCTAATGGTTCATATCGCCCTATAGCAATATATCTCATACAATTTGTAAATTTATACAGAGCAAAAGGTAAGGTAATAATACCATGGATAAGCCATGTAGCAGCAGTTACCTCAGCCACAGAAAAGGGCAAGGATTCTAATTTTTCAATGTGTAACATAGAAAATGATGCATCTCGCATGGAAAGCATGCGCTGTTTGTCAGTCAAATTAAATGGGGCAAATAGTGATGAGACGTTCATATAACTCCAAGGCACTCGACCAGCCTTCAGAGTCTGTAGTGTCCAAGCAAACTGCATGACAGAAGGCAATTGATTTTGACCATGATACAACACGGACACTTCATCATGTACAATGTCAACAACAGAAGACACTATATTGTTAAACCTGTAAATTCGGGAAGAAAGCGTGTTAATACTGTTATCGACAACTGCAAGCACTTTTTCTAAATTTGCTTGATCAATTGCCCTCAGGCGCTTAGCAGCCTCAATTTGAGAAACTTTCCAAATTTCATTGTAAATCGCATAATCCAACGTTTAGATCTACCTTTAGCTGGGCCTTTTATAAAATCGTTCAAATCCACATTTTCAGTTAATTGAGACAGATGTAGTTTAACTGCAGCTAATGTGGAATGTTGTAACCAATTCTGACACAGCTTCCCCACAGAATAAGTTGTGACAGTATAATCTTCTTCAAAACGGGGATCAGGTGTGACTTCTGTGAACCCTTCAGCCAAACCCAGAAAAAGACGTTGGCAAGAATCAGCACTCCTATGCCACATCAGCCAACCCTTGGAATCCAAACTGGAAACGTTAAAGGATGAATTGTGCAATAGAGCTTGCAAATCATGAATGGACAATTCAGTATAATTACCCCAACCTGAATATTCCTCTAAATCTGGGATGGTTGGTGTATTTAATTTTTTAGAAGTAGCCAATCCAAAGCATGTTGTTTGGAAAATGGATGAATTTAGAAACAAAACACAAAAGAGGAGACCAGGTCAAATAGTGGTATGCTATCCTGAGTGGAGGAAAGGGATCACAAGGACAACCGTGTGAGTATGTAAATTGGGTCACACTGGGCTGTAAACATCCCATCAAACCACCCTCTTGGCGGCATATCATCATGTGGGGAACGGCAGCCACTCCATATACCGCCCGTGCCACAGTGCGGGAAATGAACTGACCGTCTATTCTGTCACAGTTGTGCCCAAAATAAAGTGTAAGGAAAGTGCAGTGCTATGAAGAAGGGTGATGCTTAAAAATGACTACCTATACTAAACAGGTGGCTTGTCAAAATAAGTAATAGGTGTCAAGATTAAAAACACGCCTGGTAGTAAATAGGTGGGACTACATCATGGCGCTGTGTGAAATGGTCAACTAGTTTCAGCTAGATAGGAGCATTACTCCAGCTTTCATCAGGACCAGGGGTAAGCTACTGCAACACAATATGCTATACAGGGTGTACAGATATGGAAGAGCAAAATTTGCATCGAAATACTTAAGGAGGAAGAAGTGTCACCCATTCGGAACCTCAATGTCCTTCGTAGACAGCAAAAGAGTCTCCTGCCTGTCAGGGAAAACAAAAAGATACCATGTATACATTTCACACAGAAATCTACGCAACCCCACTCACACCATCAAGAACAACCACATGTGCGTAAACATTTTGTGTTCCGCGTTGTAAGCCTATTAGCTTTATCACGAAGAGGCATTTCCTCACAGTGATACTCACCCAGCTTTGTGTGGGTGAAGACCTCACCTCGCCCGGCAACCGCTCGGGTAATTGAGGCCCCGCTCTGATGTGTAAAAAAGAGGACACAATTAACACAAAATTTAAGGGTGTCCAGCCGAATCGCTATACACAATAACCCAAAATACGTGTGATAGACTCCTGACTGCCCAAAACATTGCCTAACCCTGCCACTGAGCCAACAACTAATGTCTATGTTGAATGAATAACCCTAAATTAGGGTGATTGTAATACTGGGGATGTCGATGTTATTACCCCTTAACTAATGTTATAAAACACTGTGGGGTAGCAGTCAAATTTGCTGCCAACTCGAAAAATACACAGAATTGATGGAAGAGTTATGAATGCCTCTGTTAGTGCTAAAAAAGATGTCTGGGGAAACCTCAGACACAAACGCTTCCCTGTAAACCAAAGGCATTGCTCAACAGGGGGGAGACTATTTGCTCCTAGCACTGCCTGCACCCATACTGAAAGCTAAGACCCTATGGGGGCCGACCTATGCAAACTAGACTGCTCATCCAATCTTCGTTGAACTGACCTGTCCGTCGGTGCCCACGCTCCAAGTCGAGCGGAAGGGGAGGCGTCGGCGGAACCGCCCGTCCGAGTTTAAATATCTGGGCTTGCTGTTTGTACAACCAATTGCAGCCACTGGTGAAGAACGAGCTCTTGGCGTGAAGCTGAAAACAGGGAGACGCATTCGCTCGCGGTAACCGGAAACAAGTCCGGGGACGGTCTTACGAAGCCGTCACTGATCTCTGCGCGCATGCGCAGAAAGCACTCAACTGTAATATAGAGAGTGCCAGAGCGCGTGCGTGAAGCTATTCTGAAATTAGACTACACCTGTATTAAGACGTGGGGGTTAAAATGACCCCTTGATAATAAACAAACCCTCGTAGACATTGACGCAAGAGTTTAGAGAAATTGCAGCCCAAAAACACTATGTCTATTTGAAACACTACCAACAAGGTGTGTAGTGGAATAAACAGCTAGGGGTCACACAGATCATTCGATGCTTTCTGTAATGTCAGACCAAACTAGGGAAAATGCCCCTGTTTGTCAGAGAACATATTCTGGCTGTGGAGGTAGTAAGGGTATAAGGATATAATCACCTGGCAAGGTGAAGAATCACTGTTTTATAAGGAAGTTTAAGTGCCTGGCCAAAGGGGTGCAACAAAACAAAGGTCAAGCTCATTTAGAAACAACATGTGATTCGGGATGAGACATGCACGGTGCAAAGCCCCAGTGCCTTGTACCTGCCAATCTTTGGTACCCCAAACCGATTTAAGGTCAATTGTTCCTTTCCAAAACTCGTAGCCGTCTACAGCCAATCTGTCTAGAAAGGACTTCGAATACAGCAATTTTGTATCGGTAAGTCTAACTTTGGACATGGACTTTTGTGTCATTTTGAAATAAAATGACTCAGGATTTGATTGATTAAAATCTGTGAAATAAGTGTATTTTTTCAGAAAAGTATTGGAGCTGCCTCCCAATGGAGCAGGGCAATGTTCCCATTGTGTATAATTTACAGCAACCCTCCTGGAATTTGTCTTATGCAAAAAATGATTACCATAATGCTGAAAACAAAACAAATCACCATAATTAATAGAATCTAAATACAGATCCTCAGCATCGAAGGCAGCATAGTATTTTAAATCAGAGAATAATGCTTCTACGGCCTGAATATCCCAATCATCTGAACGTATATTTTGTTTAATCACATCTCCCATGTTTACTCTAAGCACATTCGGAACATTAATCACTTCAGTGGGCCCATGTATTTGAAATCTAACCGCATCCCACACAATCCCATCAAGAACAGGCCAAGCAGTAATGTTGACTGTATTCAAGTTTCGTTTCAGTCTGTGTGCTGAATGTGAAGAGGAAAGAGGGGCCAATGTTCCATTTAGGTACCGAATTCCAGTTCTTTCTTTAACGTAGTGACCATCGATCAGGCGGAAAAAATAAAACACAAAACCAATTGACATAAAAAGGTAAAATGAAAATAGGATCAACCAAATGTATGTCCAAGGGGGAATTAAAAAATGTTTTTTAAACAACGTGGCGTATTTGGGAATAGTTGAGGGTTTCTTTGAAAGTTCCGAAACAGAGTCAAAAGAGAATCTGGACTGGTCGGCCAAACGAGTCTGTAAATCAGGCATCGATAAATCAGCAGGATAGGTGTAGTTTAGCTCATCAATGTTAGTAACAGGAATATTATTTAATAAAGGACTGGATATGGCAGGCATCTCGAGGGACACCTCCTGTTCTGCACCAGAAGTTATTGCTAGCACAGAGTGCCTCACCATGGAAGGACAGGATACAGCCGGTGTCATGCTATGAAGAATCGGCCACCCTGTGTGTCTTGACATTGTCAATAGAAATAAATCTGTTTTCCTTATGACCTGGAAGTGGTGGTAAAATGACTGTTCTTGTGCCCTTCACTCCAAGAACTCGAACCGGTGCTCGATATGAGGGACCAAACACTTTCTTGTTATCGATCTTCTCTCGAACCAGTTCTCCAACTTGGGGTAGCCAGCCAACTACCGGGATCTGCAACGCATCATCCGATGTGGAGGTCAAATGTTCCTTTGCTAGACTGTCTCTGGTCTGTTGTAGATCCTGTAAAACGTTGCAATGTTCATCTACGTCAAAGGCCGAGGCCTGGGCCTTGCAGTCTAAACCATCGAGGTCAGGGACGTACATCTTGATACCAAAGAGCATTTCGTATGGGGTCCGCCCACCCAGAGACCTTCTAGGGAGATTATTAAGCGCACGCTGCACGCCATTGAGGTGGGCTAACCAGTTTCTGCCAGTGCCTATAACTCGGGCTGTCAAAGATTGCTTTAAGTCACGGTTCATTCGTTCCACTACACTGTTACCCTCGGGTCTGTACGGACTTGAAAAATTGACTTGGACCGCCAACGAAACCATAGCATCCTTATACGCCTTAGAGGCGAAAGCCGGACCCTGATCCGAATGGAAGGTACCACAGGCAAAAATCCCTATAAAGACTCGCAAATCCTTGATGACAGTCCGTGAATCAGCGCCCCGATGTGGCCATACCCACACAAAGCGTGTGCATGAATCAACTGCTACTAAGATGTACTTGTATGCAGTATCAGAAGAAAATGGACCGCAGTGATCCAAATAAACGCATCCAAGCGGTTTATTAGAGATATACAACTGTGTCTGAGGCGGACGCGCAGCAGTCGAAGGTTTAATCTGCTGGCAAATGTCACATAGAAGGACATAATCGCGCGTCTGTTTGTACAGTCCCCGCCACCAGAACCTCTGTTGTAGCTGAGTTACAGTGGCTGAGACGCCCGCATGCGCAGACGCCACACCTTCATGAGCCGCTGTAATCAAAGCAGCCCTGCGATCCGAGTTGGGAACTAGCCGTTCGCCAACATCAGGAATTTTCATATAAGGAACCTTATCGGGACTTAAGTGGTATGTGTACTTGGAAGGGAACCCCGCAGGATATTTACTTCCCTTCTCGGTCGCAGCAACAGCTGCCAAGATGTCATCATCTATTTTGCTTTTGGACCTCGTGACTGCTGCAACTAAGTATTTTGATACCGCTGACTTCGCTGCTTCATCAGCAAGCGAATTGCCAACAGCGTGGACCCCCACGCGCTGATGACCGAGAGTATGAATCACAAACACGAGTGGCAATTTCTCTTTAAGTTCTGCCACTCGGACCCAGATCATTTTATGTTTTATTGTGCTACCTTTGGAATCACGAAATTCATTCTGAATCCAAAAGAACAAGTTTTCATTGTAAGACTGGACACAGTAGTAAGAGTCACTTACGATCAAAGTAGTCACACTAGGATCTGCGTGCTCCAATGCAAGCATCAGCGCACGAAGCTCTGCTAATTGTGCGGTGCAGTCCCCAAGCGTCTGAGTGTGCACGACACTGGACTTGAACCCATCGTTCACCATGGCACCGACCACAATGGCGCATGCGGAAACCTAGGCATGTTTAGAGCCATGCGCAACCTGCGCCGAACCATCCATGTAAATGATGCAATGGAAATCCTCCAACGGCCGCATTGCTAAAGGAGCAGGATGAACAAATTCATACTGTAAATACTCCTGCGATCGTAAAGTGGCACAAAAAATAAACGTGACATCCTGGGATGTCAAGGATGCAGACGACTGAATCCACCGAGGGTGCAAAGCTTTGGAATTAGGTACACTGGCTTTCATAACTGCCTCCAAGGCAGGACACGGGGTAACAACCAACATGCGTTTTCCCTGTGACAGGGCACGTTCTTTAAGAATTGCCATCTGCACAGCCGTCAAAACTTTCTCCACAGTGGAAAAACGCAATTCAGCCGAAGTGTACAAGTGTGACTTGTAAGCAATAGGTACTGTATCTCCTTCATTAAAAGTCAGGTACGTGAAACCCACCGTTCCAGGGATAATTCTTATCACCAGGTTGGTCTGGTTATCACGAGTCTGTAAGTATTCAGAAGCGAGCAAATCAGCCTGCAAAGACTGCAGAATGGCTGAATGCTCAGGCAGCCAGCATGATTTGGAGAAAGATGGTTGTATCAAAGCATACAAAGGCTTGATACGCTGGGCATATTCCGGAATGCAAGTTCTCCCGAAATTCAAAAAACCCAGCAACGATTGTAATTTTTTCAGTGTTGTCGGAGAGCGCAACTGTGCGCATTTCTCCAGGAAGTGAGGCGCTAACCCCTTTCCCTCGTTGTTAAGCTCGTAGCCTAGAAACAACACTGTGTACTCTGCAATGTGCCACTTTGCAAAGTTAAACTTGTAACCTATATCTGCAAAGTTACAAATTATGCTATTTACTCGACACAGATGCTCCCAAAGATCGTCGTCTGTGAGATAAATGTCATCCACATACGAACAAGCAACTGGGTCGATGCCCTCCAGAAGAGAGACAATGCGGGCGGAGAATACCCCGGGACTATTCTTATAGCCCATTGGGAGACGCCGAAACATTTTTTGCACACCGCCGCATGTAAAACTGGTCTATTGGGAACTTAGACCATCCAATCTATGGGCATAAAAACCATTGGAAATGTCAAGCGTGGTTTTGAACCGTTTACGCTCAAGACTATTCACTAAAGCAGAGCCATGAGTATTCTGTACTGCGCAGCTACGGCAATGCGAGTTTAAATGCCTATAATCCAAAACCAAACGATATGAGCCGTCAGGCTTGTTTACAGTAAAAAGAGGGTTATTCATCGGTGACACACACGTTTCAATTACACCTTGATATTCCAATTGTTCAAGGATAGCCGCGACTGAAGCTTTGGCTTCACGTCGTATGGGATATTGAGGTTGAGGCCGCGGCTGAGACCGTAATGGAATCTCATGGCTTGGAGACAATTTATCCCAGCCACATTGATTGCGGTACACAGCCGGCGCAAGCACCAGAGCCCACTCTTCTGCAAAATGCAGCGCTTCCACTCTCGATACAGTGTGCGCGAAACTGGGGAGGATCACCTCCTCCCCTCGCGGAGCTGCGAGAACAAAAGGTGGGGGCCAGTCAGCCTCCGAAGGCAAAATGTCATACGTAGACGAGAGATTTTCCCAAAATACCCCTTTTACAGTTCGCTGCATGTCACCTTCTATTAACAGGACAATTTCAAAAAGACGTTCAGGGGGAGCAACATGCGTATCAGCAGTTTCAATTACAACATAAGTGTCAGTCGCTGTCACCTTCAACAGTGGACGGAGGGCCTCTCTCACTATGGTAATCTCTGCTGCGCTGTCCAGCAAGGTCAGAGCCCACGTCAGATTCCGAAGCCGCGTTCTCCCTATCTGGGGCATATCGATGCGCTGTCAGGGCGGCGACTTTCTTCGTGGCAAACTGTGGTCTCTTGGGCGTAGCGCCTTCCTGCTGATCTCCACCGTTACGCGGGCGGGGCTGACCACGTCCTTGCTGGCCACCCCGTCCCCTGCCGCCCCCTCCACCACCGGTTGACTGAGCTGATGAGTCCTGAAAGGAACGAGGAGAGCGTTGGTCAGAAGCCTGAAACCTTTCAGGTGATTTAATCATCGCGCGATCGCGCAAATCATAAACTCGATCCGACTGCGCAGGCAACGGAGACGCAGGAGCAGAAACCTGTGTTTGTTGTTGTTGTTGCTTACCCTGATTCTGCTTTTTAGGCCAATTTTGTTTTTTGGACTTAGGTTGACCACTAGTATCCGACGACTGACCCTGGGGCTGCTTTTTCTCCTTATCAGGAAAAGCCTTAAGCCCCTTCGCATTGCGGCCAACCGTTTTATAAGCAGCCACAATGATCCTTGCCAACCGACGGGGTCTCTCGGCCTCGGGAACCAACGCCAATGCGTTAGCAACCTGAAAGTTCACTGCATCCCCCTTGACATTCGCAAGGATCAGATCGCAAACTACATCAAAGGTGCCACACAGGCGCATACCCAATTCAACCGCCGACTCCGGTCCGTGCTCATCCTGAACACGTTTAAGGACCGCACCCAGATTGGTCACAGACGGGGTACCATAGCACCTCGAATAGACCGCTGCAAAAGTCTTACCCCAGGTCTCACAGTCAACAAGTTCAGGTGCCAAATCTTTCGGTAAACTTAGTGTAAGAATCCTGTGTTTATCACCAGGACTCGTGTTGGGAAACACAGCTTCCAGCTGGCCGAATTTCTCAGCAAGCCAGAACGGAAAATCATCCTTGTCTTGGGGCTTTTTGCCCATCACGGAATTCACCATGACAGGATTGATTTTCAAACCATCCTGTTCTGCACGAAGCTGTGCACCCCTAGGGGCTACGTCCTGAACATTACGGCTAGTGTAATGAACAAGCGCTCTAATCACTGCCACTGCGACTTCATGAAGCCGCCGCAGATCAGCCACGTTACAAGTGGCGCGATTAGGATGAGGAGTGAATCCAGCCAAAGCGGGCCAAGGTGTGCCCGGAATGGACAAAGGACCTAACCTCGGAGCGGTTAAAGCGTGTGGTAGGGCGCCACCAAACCAATCTCCATGCTGCCAAGCATCAATAGGAACTTCCAGTGCCCTGTACGGAGCATACGCAACCGGTACAGCTGAAGCAGTGTATGAATGGAATACTCCAGAATTAGCGTCCACCGCCGGAAATGTCACCCACGAATAAAACAGTTCGTACGGGTAAGCATGTTCCGCACTCACCACCAGAACCACAGCCAAGCCGTCCACAGGGACATTATAAGCCCGCAAATGGTCACGCACCGCAATGCGACTATGCTGCGAGATGTCCACGGCTTGTGCCATGTCAGCACAGGAAAGTGAAAAAACAAAGATTACTTTGTAGCACAACTGGGTAGTAATTCAAAGAAACCGTTTTAGATTAATTCAAGCTTGAAAAGACCTATTTCAAAAATAGGTAGGTTTTTCCGACACCGCCGTTTTTCGGAAACGGGAATGAAGGGGTTAAGGTTTGAATGATATACTACTCGAGTGTCATGATATAAGGCCAACAACGTATGGGCGCCATGTAGCAGGGTTTCCGTTCTCCCACAGAACTGTGCACAGAGATCTAGAACCTGGGTGAGTTAGGGTGACCCAAAACTCACCTTAGTTTCAGAAATCCCCTTACCAAGCTAGCTACAGTGTCTCATAGGGAGTAATAACTTCCCAATGACTTAGACAATCCAGAACATGAACTTAGGGTACCTCAGGTATCGTGGAACACATGAACACTCTTTCGTTATATAATCATTACAAACCGAAACTGGGAGGCAAAGAACACACGTGCAAGTTTGAAAAATGTTTATTTTTCAATGCAAAGTTCTCAAACGCAGTATCTTAAATAATATCAACATACATATTATAAAAATCAGAGTTAGCAGCATAGTCACTAGTCCATAGTAAGCGAACGGTGATAGCATATTATAATGCAAAATCTATAGAAATCTGTATCACCTATATTTCGCGCACCCTATTTAGCATATTATATTATATCTAAGAAGGTCTCATTTGGGTTCTAGCAGGGCGGGCCCATACCTCTAAATTTCAGTAGGAGTAGATCACATCAACAGCTACCAGCTCTCTGCATGCAAAGCATCAAGTGTGTTGATTCATTCCCTGTAACTCTATCTTAAACCCACGTAGAGCCCAATGTTGGCAGCAACATTATTTGTGTTATGTCTAATGTAGTGCGAGGATCAGGCTTTCAGCAACCTTGTGTTAGGTTATTCTTAGAGGGTGCAGTTCTCAGTGTGCAGACAGTTGTACCAAGCACGACTGATATCAGAGCAATAACAGATTATTCTCAAATAAATCACATCTTTCGTCTAGGTTGAAAGCTACAATAACAATTAGGTGTCGTGTGCAAACTGAAGCCGAAGGAAAATATGTCGTTTAAACATTTAATAAACTCATGCTAACTTAACACAATATATAGAAACGCAGTAACCATATGACAAGGGGATGGCCGCGAGCAGAGCATGACGTATTTGTACGTAACGATATGATTCGTGTGGCCCTAGGTCATAGATTTCTCTCAGGCGGGTGAATGAAATAACTTCACCCCGCTCCCACATGTCGCCCACCGTGGATATTCCAATGGAATCCCAGTGGGAGAAGCCCTTGCTATATCTCAAGTTTCCCAAGGCGCGTGTGTCCCAGAGCGGGGTGAGTTTGGTAATTTTCCCCTTCCAGCCCAACGCAGCCGTCGCCACATGCCAGATTTCCACAGTGAGTTTGGTGGGTCCTGTTAAGAGTCTTATTTTCCATCGGTCATAGAGTGGGGCAAGTATGTTGTTAATGCCCAGCTGCACCCTATCTGCTTGAAAAGCCGGATCAGACTGTGAGGCGTGTAACCAATGATTAATGGGCTTAAGTTGCGCCGCCCAGGAATATAGGTGCAGATTAGGCAATGCAATGCCCCCATCGTACCAGCCTCTGCATAGTTTAGCCTGCGCTATACGTGCCGGTCGATTGCCCCACAGCAGCCCTGAAACAACCGCGGCTACCTTTTTAAAGTATCCCGGTGCCACCAAAAAGGGCGTATTATCTAGGATATACAGAAAGCGGGGCAACAACATCATTTTGTACAGTGCTGCTTTCCCCAGCATGGTCAGTGGTAACCCCGCCCAGAATTTAACGTCTTGCTTAAGACGTTCCAGTGGTGGCACTAAATTCAATTTCGCATATTCCAGTGGATCCCTCGTGACATGGATCCCCAAATATTTGAAGGAGGAACCGGCTAATCTCAGGGGGCAGTCTGGTCCGAGTGTCGGGATCTGGCCTCTCAGTACATACATCTCCGATTTGCTCCAATTAATTGTGTATCCCGAAAACCTGCCATGCTCGTCACATAGATTCAAAGGAGCCGGTACACCTTGCTCGGGATCTGTTAAGTATACCAGCATATCGTCTGCGTCATGGGACAGGCGGTCTTCCCACCCTTCCCTCCATTGTATCCCTTTAATCAAGGGTGTTTGTCTTATGTGATTAGCCAGTGGTTCCAGGCTTAGCGCAAAGAGCAAGGGAGATAGGGGGCAGCCCTGCCGGGTGCCTCTCCCCAGCGAGAATGTTCGCGAAATGTGGCCATTCGCTACCACGTGTGCCACTGGCTCCGCATATAACAGCCTAATCCATGATATAAAGTTCGGGCCGAAGCCCATGTAAGACAACACCTCAAAAAGGTAGGCCCATTCCATCAGGTCAAAAGCCATTTTTGCATCCAGAGCCAGTATAACTGCGCTGTCACGGATCTGGTCCGCCCTCGCCAGCACCCCGTGAACCCTGCGAAGATTAAGTGCAGTGTTCCTATGAGGCATAAATCCCGATTGATCTGGATGGATAAGATCAGGCAGATAAGCCATCAGCCGGTTAGCCAGGAGTTTAGCCAAGATTTAGCTTTCTGCATTCAGTAAGGAGATGGGGCGGTAAGAGGAACATTCTTCCTGTGGTTTACCAGGCTTTGGTATTGCCACGATAGTGGCTGTTCTCTGGTCTAGTGGAAGCACCCCCTTCTCACGGCATTCTTCATACATATTGAGCAAGTAGGGACTAAGGTCCTCAGATTGGGATTGGTACCATTCCACCGGAATGCCGTTTGGACCAAGAGCTTTTCCGGGTTCGAGTGCTCGTATGGCAAGCTGTATTTCATCGCTAGTTATTGCCGCATCCAGGTCGGCCACTGCTTCCGTTTGTAATACTGGGATGTCTATTCCACTCAATGCACCCTGGGCCATGATCGCGGTCACCTCCCTTTCAGGAGTATACACCTGTTCGAAATGGGCCGCCAGTGCTTCCACTACCTGTTCAGGGTCGGTCTGTGTCTTGCCATTTCTATCTTTCACCTGTTGAATCCCTCTGGAGCTACCCCCTCTTTTATCAAGCCAGGCCAGCATCTTTCCTGCCTTATCGCCTACGTCATATACCCGATTCTGTGTATCGGTAATGTGCCCCTGTACTGTGAGACAAGCATGGTCTGTGTACAATCGCTGATGGAGTGCAAGGGTATGTGCCGTGTCTTCTGTAGGGTCAGCCTCGTGTAAAGTTGTTACTGCACGCAGTTTTAGCTCAAGTGTAGACTTTTCAGCTGCCTGTTCCTTCTTATGGGCCACAATTGAGCTTATAGCCTGCCCCCATAGCACTGTCTTGTAGGCCTCCCAGAGCACCTCGGAGGAGGCCACAGTTGCCACATTCTCAACAAAGTATTGTTCTGTAGCCTTCCGGAGAGCCTTCTTGATTTTTGGGACTTTGAGGTATGATGCTTGAATGGGGTATATGCGGTGACGCGATTTTGCCTGGGTGGAAATGGTTAGAGTTATCGGGGAGTGATCTGAAATGCCTCGAGGGTGTATGTCAACAGTGTCGACGCGCTGTATTCCTTCCCCTAAAGCCAAAAAGTAATCAATCCGGGAAAGACTGTTATGGACTGTGGAATGGAACGTGTACTGTTTGACATGAGGATGAACGTGACGCCAAATATCTACTAATCCCAGTGCCATTAGGAATCGCTGAAACCTAGGGGGTCCCCCAGGTGAAGCTGTCATCGGAAACCTATCAAGGTGTAAATCCGCTGTTGCATTAAAATCCCCACCCAAAATGACATCACTCTCCGGGAGAGACAACAAAAAATCACCAAGGGCTGGAAGCATTACTGAGTGAAGGGACGGCGGGATATATACTGAAACCACTGTCAACGGACGACCGTCCCATTGTCCCAGCAACGCTGCGAAGCATCCCTGACTGTCAGTTTTCGTGCTCATTGGAATGAAGTGTGAGGATTTTTTAATCAGGACACCCGTACCTCGGGAGCCCGATGAGAACTCCGAATGAACAATCATCTTGTATCCTTTCCTATCTAAGGCCTTAGTAGCCCCTCCCACCAAGTGTGTCTCCTGCAAGAGTGCTAATTGGGGATTGTGTCGTTTCAGCTCAGTTAGTACTAAGCCGCGTTTCACCTTATCCCCTAGTCCCCTTACATTCCAAGAAAGTATTCTAAGGGAGGAACCATTCGACCGTGACCCATCATTCCCCGCGGCAACTAGTTGTTCATCCGCCATCTTTAATCACGCAGCCACATGCAAACCGTCCAAAAAGAATCAATCGTACCTGCAGTAACACCATTTTAGTTACGCCACACACACCAGTTCCTGACCGACTTAGTGAATTTCCAATGAAATAAGAACAACCCCCCTCCACCCCCTCCCTCCCTGCCTCCCTGCTTAACGGACCTTCAACTGCCCGCCACCCCAACTTAGCAGAGCGCTTGACCCATCCCACAAACAGAGTACTTGCACGTTGGGGGAGAGTGTCTCCCAAAGCAGGCAGCTCCCTTGCTGCCCTCGGAGTACCCAGGCCGGCGTCCACTAACGACCTGTATGAGCAACCAATGTGTGAGGGAGACAGAGTCCAAATATTTCACGGCCTGATGACATTATTTGCCCCCGGCAGTCCCAGACAGGTCCTGCGTCGGCGATGCACTCGCGCTTCTTCCAACTGAAGTCTGTGAGCCAGGCCGGCTATCATTCTGCTGTCTGTTGCGCTGTCTGCCCGACGTGCGGTCCACTGTGCGCCATCCTTCAAGCCAGTCTCTTGCTGCCTCGGGGGAGTCAAAAAAACAAACTTTCTTGTCGGCGACCACCCGCAGCCGGGCTGGGAACAACATAGAGTACGGCAATTCCTGTTCGCGCAGTGTCTTTTTCACTTCCAGAAAAGTTCTCCTCCGTCTCGTCACTTCAGCTGTATAGTCCGGAAAAAAGGATATCCGTGAGTTTTGGATTTGAATGGCTGGTGCCACCCTGGCCGCCTGGAGGATCGTGTCGCGATCTCTAAAGTTAAAAAGTCTCGCTAGGATCGGATGCGGCGGGGCCCCTGGCTTAGGTGTTCCTCCAGGTACCCTATGGGCTCGTTCCACAGTGAAGAAGTTAGAGAGTCCCTTAGGGGCTAGTTGGTTTTTTATCAAATCCTCCACATACAAGCCCCTTTGGTTTCAGATTCCGGGACCCCCAAAATGCGGACGTTGTTCCGCCGGGAGCGTCCTTCATGATCGTCCAGCTTTTCTTTGAGCAGTTTATTGTCGGCCTGCAGCTTCTCCATTGCGACCTGTAGATCTGAGACATCCTCCACCAATGATTTAGCTACCACCTCCACCTGCTTCACTCTTTCACTCATCTTCTGGAGGTCCGCTCGTATCAGGGTCACTTCTGTAGCAGTCGCTCCCACCGCTGCCTGTACCTGCGCCAGGGCTTGCAAGACATCTTCCAGGGTAGCCTTCTTTGCCCCGTCTCCTTCCGTGCCTTTGCCCATCGATTTGCGCTGCTCCGGTTGGGAGAGTGATTGTTTATCATAAGCGAATTTATCGAGCTTAGCCTGAGTGGTGGTGTGTCGGAGTCCTTTCCCCGCCATAGTGATTCGCTGGCGTGTTCAGTCAGCCACTGCGTGCTGTTGGTGGAGCAATCACGACGTATGATTTGTGAGGCCGCCCTTAATTCGGCAGTGTCCAGTCTTCTTAGTTGGTAGACGTGCCAGTCGTTAATTGCGATCCACGGATGGCGTCTAGTCCCTTCGGTGAAGAGTTCGTACCAACAATGGCGGACGAGATGTATGATGGCGGCGACTACGCACTAACTTTCCAACTTCAGTTACACTTATTGCCGCCGTTGTCTACTGTAGTGCATCGACGTTGAAGCGATAATGCAATCCCTTATTTGATCTAAAAGGATCTGCAAAGTTCAAGTTCCGTTGTCGTGGGTCTGCGCTCGCCGCGGGCACTTCCGTTTGACAGCACCGACAATGCTCCACTTCTGTCCGGGCAGGTCCCAACTCAGCCACCGCGGCTGCACTCGTGCCACCAGGCCGCACTCCGAGATAGTTGAGGTAGTTGTTTCCTCCCGTTCCGGGGGTGCCAACGCTCCCAAACTTCTCCTTCAAATGTCGTTCGGACCCGGGGCACCCCTTCTGGGTTCGTTGTTGAGCGGATAGGCATGCGGATTGATGCGGGAAGCCGCCTCGCTACGGGAGCCTCTCTAGTTTGCTGCCGCCATCATCGGCTGCTAGCCACGCCCCCGGAATATTATTTTTAATAGTGGAAATTTTATCCTGGAAGTAGGTGCTGAGCTCATCACAGAGAGCCTGAGTGGGCACAGAGGGGATGGTTAGCAAGTGACCGTACATTGCACAATATGTTTTTTAGTCCCATAGTAACTGGAACTGGGGCCTTCCTGACAAGTGAAAAATCCTCTGCTAGTGGATCAGTGTGAAATTGACAATGATTACACGTCACGGGACCTTCTAGCGTAATGAGAAACTTCAGAGTACAATTAATGTGGCTTTGATTCTTGGTAAGTTCAAGCGCTCTAATAGCAGGGATTCAGCTGAGTAACATATAAGGGTGTGATGACTATTATTTACCCGGGCGGGGGCAGCATATCTGGTCTCTGGGCTTGGCTGGGCACGTACGGCGCAGACGGGCATGCCTTTGGCGCGCTGCTGGCGCCCCTGCACGCACGCTTAGGCATCCTCTTTTGTAATCCCAGAGGAGCCAACCAATTGAGCGCTAACTGTGATGCCTGCCCAATATTTCTGCTCGCTCCTGAGGTAGACCAAAGTGAGTGTGTGTTATCCCTCCTGAGCCCAGCACCTAACCGGCTGAGAAGTGAGGTGAGAAACTTAAACAACTTTAAAAACGAAGTGCAATTTAAAAATGAAACATGCGGCACAAATAAAGAAAACAGAAAAACTTCCGGCTTCCGCCTCAGGAGCCTATCAACTAGTGCAGTGCGCACGCGTTGGCGTCCTCTTTTGTAATCCCAGAGGAGCCAACCACTAGCGAGCTGCCTCGATGCCTGCCCAATATGTCTGCCCACTGCTGCGGTAGAACAAAGTGCGTGCGTGTTATCCCTCCCGAGCCCGAGTAAGGTGTTAAGCACTTTATATTGCATACACATTACACAGAGACACTAAAACATAGTGTGTAAATCAATTTACAGGAAATGTTACATCAGACAGAGGAATAAAAAATGTATTTTCTTAACAGAGCTTGGCTGCTAGGGTTTTAAGCAAACGTTTGGAGTGATATTTGGCACTGCACACACACACAGTGTGGTTCATGGCACACATAGCCATGGCTGCAGTACACAGAGACCCTACACTGCCGCACACAGAGGCAGGAAAAAAATTAGAGAGACCATTGGTTGGGAGTATCATGCTGACCAATTTATTATAAGCTAATTGTACCATATGCTGTTGTGAGTGT
The DNA here is from genome assembly GCF_964263255.1 of Lissotriton vulgaris. NCBI lineage: Eukaryota > Metazoa > Chordata > Amphibia > Caudata > Salamandridae > Lissotriton > Lissotriton vulgaris. The sequence goes on along the minus strand of NC_141689.1, from coordinate 435,916,430 downwards.
GGAGAAGTGAAAAGATCTGAGATCCATTAAAAAATGTATTTTCAATTCAAAACAGGTTGACACATTACATTTTAGATTATACTAGCAGCCCGTCCCGATGTTGTCCGGGTATGAATTGCTGCCGGTCAGTAGTATAATGTTTTGTAGGATTTCGTTTAGATAGCATTTCTTATATGTGACAGGCCTGTGAAACGCTCCGATTTACAGTGCACTGCTGATGCACTTAAGAGTGCGCGCTCAGTAGTGTGTGAACTCGAGTTTCCCTACTTTATTTTTCCTTGCAATATTATATAACGCGAACTCGACAACATGGCATGAGCACAATTTACATTACAGAAGAACACATTCATTTGTGGTAGGCACGGGGAGACAAAGCGACTTGCCTGGAATCACAGGATTTTGAGCTGATGCCGAGATTCAAACGTAGCTCCCCAGTTCTAAAGTTCGCAATTCTAGAACTTGTGGCGGGAGGTGTGCCTAAAAGTGTATGTCGGTGCTGGTCATCAATGAGAGAGACCTGTGCTTTTTTCAAATGGGTGGTGACAAAATATGAGTATGTTGCTGGAGATGTGGGCCTCCGTGCCACCAATGCACTTACAGGGTAAACACCCATTATTCCGCAACTTTCTTTCTGCATACCATCACTCCGCATACTTTCCTTACGAAAGTACATGACTCCGCAATGCCGTTATAATGCATGGCATTACATTTTATATGCTTTTCCCATGCATACATTTGCATGACTGGTAAAAGCATGTTTTTTTTAATGTTTGGATAAGGTACGTATGGGTAATGGGGTATATGTTTTGGGGTACTGAGGTATATGTTTTGGGGTGTTTTGGTATTTTAAGGGTTCAGATATAGTTTTGAGTTATGGGGTACAGGGGTAGTTTTAGGGTTTAGGGATAGGTATGGGTTTTGGGGTACAGGGGTATTTTTAGGGGTCAGGGCTAGGTTTGGGTTTTGGGGTATAGGGGTATTTTTAGGATTCAGGGGTAGGTTTGGGTTTTGGGGTACAGGGGTATTTTAAGGGTTCGGGCTAGGTTTGGGTTTTGGGGTACATGGGTATTTTTAGGGTTCAGGGCTAGGTTTGGGTTTTGGGGTACAGGGGTATTTTAGGATTCAGGGGTAGGTTTGGATTTTGGGGTACAGGGTTATTTTTAGGGTTCAGGGCTAGGTTTGGGTTTTGGGGTATAGGGGTATTTTTAGGGTTCAGGGATAGGTTTGGGTTTCGGGGTACAGGGGTATTTTTAGGGTTCAGGGCTAGGTTTGGGTTTTGGGGTACAGGGGTATTTTAGGGTTCAGGGGTAGGTTTGGGTTTTGGGGTACAGGGTTATTTTTAGGGTGCAGGGCTAGGTTTGGGTTTTGGGGTACAGGGGTATTTTAAGGGTTCAGGGCTAGGTTTGGGTTTTGGAGTACAGGGGTATTTTAGGGTACAGGGGTTGGTTTGGGTTTTGGGGTACAGTGGTATTTTTAGGGTTCAGGGCTAGGTTTGGGTTTTGGGGTGCAGGGGTATTTTAAGGGTTCAGGGCTAGGTTTGGGTTTTGGGGTACAGGGGTATTTTTAGGGTTTAGGGATAGGTTTGGGTTTTGGGGTACAGGGTATATTTATAGGGTTAAGATGGGTTAGTGTTTAAGGGTGTTGGGGTATTTTAAGGAGTAAGGGTGGGTTATGATTATGGGGTGTAGGGGTATTTAAAGGGAGCAGGGGTGGGATTAGCACACGATATGAGACATGGCATGAAGGGCGGACAGTACCACACGCCCCCAGCGTTTGTCACACCCCCAGCACACGCCCCCAGCACACACCCACAGCACAACGCAAACACGCCCACAAGGGACTACTTTGCTGGCACGGTTCTTTTACCTTTTAACTGTATATGGTGGGCGTCTGCATAGCCTATGTCCTTCTGCTGCAACTGCCCTTTCCAACGCTGTATTGAGTTTTGTGATTGGTGCTGTGGTTCCTGAGATTTCCCGCCTCAAAGGTTTGGGCTCTCTCTTTATTATATTAGTATGGATTGTTGGTCAGTACCGAAAATAATAGCCAGCCGACACGTGTTTCGTCACACCGTGATGGAGATGAAGACGCATCAAGTCCGTGCGTCCGTGTGGCGCGGTCCGAGGTAATGGTCCATTACCCGGACTGCGCCACATGAACGCACGGACTTGATGCTTCTTCCTCTCTTCTGATCCAGGTCACCCTGATAGTTCTGGACGTACCCATCCAGTACTCTCTCTCCAACCTTTTGGCACGGGTTCCCCCGGTCTCCACCGTACCTGTTACCACGTGGCAGACTTTGCATCCAGTAGTCGCCACCACGAACCTGGTTATCCTCCAAGCACATCAGCCCTGATCAGTCACATCTCCAACACAGTGTGACGAAACACGTGTCGGCTGGCTAATATTTTCTATACTGACCAACAATTGACTTATAAAAACATTTTAACCCACATGAAACTTTGTGTTTGATCCTTTTGAACCTTTCACGTGCTATCCATTTTCATGCAAATTTGCATCCTGACTGCAGGACCACTGATTCCACCAGCGTGTGCACAGGATCTGTTCTCCTACATTTTCAATCATGTTCACTCTCATAAGTATGATTAGCTAATTCAAGAAATGTCATGATGTGTCCAATTATTATTGGAGAACTTTCTCAAAACTTAATAAGGTTACCTCATTGACAAATCTTATATCTTTTTGATTGCAAATTTCTTTCAAATATTTTTTCCGTAGATCAACAACACCGAAACATAGGCAGAATTTGTGCTTGATAGTTTCATGAGTTGCAAAACAGACAAAGAGTATTTTGTACTCTAGATGTTTTTCTACCTGCGCCATCAAATTGGGCAAAAGTGGGATAGAGAACTCTGAAGTGTAAGAAAGAATTTTATTGTTTGTGTATTAATGTTTAAATCTCAGTAAGGTTATCTCTGAATCATGTAAGGTCCAACCGTATATCAATTATTTTTGAATGATAATGATTTGTCAATGTCTAATAAAAAATTGTTGAGTTTATTTGACTGTTTCACCAGTAGTTTCTGCGCCATCCAGTCCTTTTTACAAGTTTGCATGATCATGGAATTAAATTTTCCAGCAGTAGCTTGGTCTTGTAATGTTCAGCTATTGCTAGGTATTTATCACTTATGCTCCATTTTTCTTTTAACAATGCTTTTAAAGTATGTTTTTCCGCTGCTAAACAGTGCACAAAATAATTTGTTTGGGTAATGCATATGATTGGACGCAAAGCTGTTAGGCCAAATTTTAGTCTTATGCAACACTGTGGAATTGATGATCTTAGATTAAGTAATTGGTGGATGCCATTAAGGAACAGAGGGGCATATTAGCAAGAACCTCGTTAAAATGATCACCGTTTTATCGGCAGGAAATGCTGCTAAAACGGCGATAATGTGCTTGCTAATATGAGTTACAGAATTCCAATAGAAGCCCAGGTTAGATGTGCAGGACACAATTCCACTTTTCTCTCAATTGAAGCTTCCAGGTTAGTATTCCATAGGAAATATAAGAATTCATTTCGTTTTTGTCACTGTTAGTGCTGCAGCTATTGCCCCCTTCATATTTTATTGCACAACTTTTTATGGTGCTAGTTTCAGTAACAGTGTTGCTGACGAGTTGTTGAAAATGCAAGTTTTACATCTTGTGCAGTTCGACGCCAAGGTATGTATGGTGAAGCACATATTTGTGCCTTGTAAGGCCCACAGCTCAGTGAATTTTGGCAAAATCCCAAAAAACACAGGAGCATATTATCAAGGGGGTTTATCTCCGCTTTTTTGGCTTTAAAAGCCAAGAAAGCAGAGATAAAATGATCTCCCTATTACCTAGCTGTCGCTAACACCAGTTAGCGACAGCTAGTAGGAGATAGCGGCCATCTTGGGCCCGACTTTGCATGTCAGTGATATTTATCACTAATGACATGCAAAGTGGGCGTGCCAAGATGTTAGCGACTGGAAACAGTCGCTAACATCGCTATCTCCTATTACCAACTTTTGGAGATATTCGCTCTAAGCGCGAATATCTCCAAAAGCTAACACCTGCCCTGAGCAGTTCTTAGCCATGTTATCCAATGGAAGGTGGATAACATGGCTAAGAACATTAGCTCGGTAATGCATGAATATCGCTGACTTTTCAGCGATATTCATGCATTGCGGCCAATTTTTATCGCATTTGCCATAAACCTTGGTAATACCAAGGTTTATCTGCGATAAAAATCGCCACAGCTCAGCGGTAAATTTTTGTCTCTAACCAAGCAATAGCGATAATTATCGCTATTGCTTGGTAATATGCCTCTCAATACTTTTGCTTTTCCCGAAATTGATCTGGAGTTTATTTTCAGAGTGATATGTATTCAATCAATTTAGTTTTGTCAGTGCACAGTGGCAGCTGGCATCTACTGGGTAGGGGGGAGTGGACGCTCACAAAAATAAATTAAAGAGACTTACCGAACAATGTCCTCAGCTCCGGAGTTCTTCTATCGCCAACGCCCAAAGGAACTGGATGCTGCAACTCCCTTAATCAATACTGGCGCTGCGTGGAGTGGAGGTAGTGGCCTCACTCTACACTCCACAGTGCCCTGGAGTCCTGCACTTACTTTAACCCAGCTTTTTTAAGACGGCTGGGTGAGAGGTTTCAAATTGCACATGTCTGGTTGGCCATCGCAATACCACTGGCCATGCACACTTTGAAAAGTGCATAGCCAGCCCTCCCTCCTTTCTGCTGATGTCAATCAGCAGCTGCCCTGCCCCTGTCCTGATGCTTTGTTCAGGACGGGGGATGAAAACTAAAATGGTAATAAATTACAATTTTATTTTTCATCTCTGGGGCTAAGGGGGGGGGGGGGGGGTTAGTGGGACGACGCTCCTCTGCTCCAACGGAGGAGCCGGCCCTGTCAGCAAAAACTCTCTCCTTCATATTATTACCTGTATAATGTGTCATGCTATTCTTTATGTATAATTCAACTCTGGTCACTGGAAAGCGCTCTGATATCCGCAAGGATCTTGTTCGCGCTCTATAAAACATTCAAAATAAATAAATAAATAAAAAAACTATATGGGATATTGTGACATTAGCTAGCATCTCCGTCATTATGCTTTAATTCAGCTGGTAGGTCATCTAAGAACAGAAGGGAACAGCAAAGATACTAAGATACATAAGTGCTTCAAGTCCTTTCTGCTTTTCTTAGGGGTCAAGCCTTTCCTATCAGATAGCTTTATCTGAACCCAGATTTCACCATGTAGTTCAACTGTTAGATGCAATAAGACTAGATCAAAGCTCCACTAAGCTAATTTGCACCAGATTAATTGTCAGTCCACTTTATCAAATGGTGTTGAAAAGTCGGAATAGCATACAAATCTGGCTTCCGTCCAAAACACTACACGGAGACGGCTCTCATGGAATTAACGGATACCATCAGAAATGTACAGGTTGAAGGGAAGAACGCCGTCTTGATTCTCCTTGATTTATCGGCGGCGTTCGATACCATCTCCCATAAAATCCTCCTTGATAGGCGGAAACTAAATGGTATAACAGACGGGCTCTGAATTGGATAAAATCTTTCCTATCAGAAAGAACTCAGACCATTGCCTTAGGACCCTTCCACTCAAAGGAGAAGAGTGTCACCTCAGGAGTCCCCCAGGGCTCCGTTTTGAGCCCATTACTCTTCAACATTTATATGGTGCCCCTCATTTATTTGATTGAATCCCACGGGATAATGGTAACATCATACGCTGATGAAACACAATTGATTGTATTCCTGGATAAAGACTCTGGCTTGGCTGAACAAAATTTTCGGAATTGTCTTGTGGACGTTTTTCAATGGATGAATGATAACTGTTTAAAATGTAACTCCGAGAAAACAGAAATACTGCCCATTGGGAAAAATGTTAACTTTAGTCCCAATGACTGGTGGCCAGAGGGAGCCACTGCACCTCCGAGTTCAGTAGAAACGGCCAGGAATTTGGGCATTCTTTTTGATGCGTCATTATCTTTCGACCACCATGTAAGGAGTTTGGCCGGTAGTTGTTTTAATGTCATCAAATCATTGAAGAAATTCTTTGACTTTCTCCCTATTGATGTGAGAAAATCAGTGGCGGTGGCCCTTATACTCTCCCGCCTCGACTATTGTAATGGTCTTATGGCGGGAGTAAAGAAAACGACCTTAAAAAAACTACAAAGCGTCCAACATGCAGCGGCTCGTCTGGTACTGAAACTCCCCAGGAAATCATCTGCCTCTGCGGCGCTTCGGAAACTTCATTGGCTCCCCTTACATAAAAGGATTCTCTTCAAAATTTTGTTGACCTCCTTTAGAGCTTTAAACAACATCGGCCCCAAATATCTTATTAAAAGATACTCCCACTATTGTCCCACAAGACCTCTGAGATCAACAGGCTGTAATTTAGCCAATATCCCCTCTTTCCACCTTAAAACCAAAGGGGGACAACCCTCAGTGTCCTAGCCTCTAGGGCATGGAATTGGATGCCAAAGGAGCTAAGGCTACTTGATCAGGAAATGCCTTTTCGCAACCAACTTAAAACTTGGCTTTTTAATCTGTCAGATGCTTATGTACTCGCTGCCATATAGATCTCACTTCTGCTGACCTCCCCGTTCCGATGGCGCCAGGATGCTCCTTTCGGAGTGATAGTTTGCGCTTTATAAATTCCAAAATAACATTAACATTAACATTAACATTAACAAACCGTTTTTTGTCTTGTTTGTTCATGAACTTTGTGCAATCGACCCATATTTCAGCTCAACTATTGGCACAGCACCATCTTTTGTTCCCAAAATAACAGCATTTATTAAGGAGGAACCTACAATTTTATATATACTGTTTTCATTTGCTTCTTTTTACGCATATCGCTGTTGTCACCCGTATGTCACCGTGCGCCGTCACCGTTTGTCTCACTATCACGTAGTGCACAAAGCCCCCTTGGGTTGCCACCGCATTACATGCTTCGAGTGCTGCTTCTCCGATTTGTTGCGTTTGACAGTTTCGTAAAAATTACCCTTTAATATATGATGCTATAGGCACCTTTGAAAAACGAAAATTCTGAGTCTCTCTTTCTTTATGTCGAGATCCTTTGTAATGTTTTACACATGCAAATGTATCCGTTGGTCAAAGGAATCCTATTGAGATATTGTTGTTTTATACATACAAATGAAGTTGGCACCAATATCACAAACACCCCTCCTTTATTTATAGCAGAAAAACAGGAATGCTGGTCCATGCATTTCCCTTTCTTACTTCATAGAAGCCAACACCTTAAATCAGAAAAACATCTTGCAAGCCCCCCATGTGTGTAATTAAATAATGGTTTATAAAACTAGATGGTGAAGCCCATGTCGCAGCTCTACACATTTTAAATATAGAAGATCTTTGCAATTCACCTATAGAAGATGACTTGCTTTTAGTTGATCTGCCATGGACCTCTAAAGAAGAATCTGTCCTTCTACTCCATTTACTATCGCACTCAGGGTTCATATCCAATGGCTCAAGAAAGCTGTGGAGAATTTTAATGCAAAATTAATATTTAATCCCTTTAAAAGGGAGAGCTAGACGTTGTTTTGAAAGAAGGTAACTAACTCAAAACCACTCTGCCCTGAAACATTTTACATTAACATAATTCATGAAATAAATATCCCAGTCCTCCTAACTTTTTTGCAGATGTAGTGAGTGGTGACTATAAAAAAGATTTTTAGAGTTAGATACTTGAGATCAAAGAAGTAGAAGATAATGCCCCTAGAACTAACTTTAAATCCCAAGAAGAAAACTGTTCCTGAGATGGAAGATTGATTTTGTTTAACCCCTCAAAGAGATGATCCATCATCTGTAGGGGTCCCCAAAGATTTCTGAAATCTGTGATGCTGCCCATTACATTCCTAAAGTCATAGGGGCAGATTTATGAGTTCTGGCGCATCTCTGCAAATCAGCAGGGATGCGCCAGAACTGATGCGTCAAGCAATTCCCTCCTTGCGGCACCACAGATGCGCCACATTTACAATGCGGCGCACCATGGTGCAAGGAAGGGCAGATGCGTGACGCATCTTGTGGTGTACGGGCGGCGCATTGCTGGAGTAGCGTCGCCAGTGCGATGCAACTCCTGCAATGTACAGAGGCCACCCATGCATAACGTGGTGCGTCACTCCTTACGCCTGCTTCAAGCAGGCGTAAGGATTTGACCCAGCAGCGTCATAAAACTGACTCAGTGAAATCTTGTAGATTTCACTGAGTCAGTTTTACGGGGCTTTCCTACGAGGGAACGCCCACCCTGCGACAGAATGCCCACATGAAACCTGACGCAGGTTTCATGTGGCGCAGGGCTTTACAACGTGACGCATCTGCCTAGATGCGTCACGTTGTAAATAGGTCACAGGGATGCGCCACGTTTCCGCGCCGTTGCGTGACGCAACGGTTGCGTAAACGTGGCACAAGTCCGACATAAATCTGCCCCATTATCTTTAGACCTATGGGCACATGATCTTTCAGAAACTGCTAAATGCATTCTAGATTAACTAATGTTGGATTATCTACCCCTCTAACTCCCTCAGATTCATCAGCCGAGGAAGCCAGTTGGAGCTGGACCATGCCAGAGCTATCAAAATGACTTGCTCTCTCTCTCTCTCTCTCTCTCTCTCTCTCTCTCTCTCTCTTTCTCTCAATTTCTCTCTCTCTCTCTCTCTCTCTCTCTCTCTCTCTCTCTCTCTCTCTCTCTCTCTATCTCTCCCTCTCCTTCTCTTTCTCTCTCTCTTTCTCTCTGTCTCCTGAGCCACATCACAAGAAGACTGCATCAGGGGACAAGAGGGAAAAGCATAGAGGAGACCAGAGGTCCCTCTTCATGAGAGGGCATCCACTGCCCAAGCCTTCTCCTCTGCTAATATGGCACAGAATCTCTGAACCTTCGCATTGGTCTTTGATGCAAACAGGTTTACAACCGTCCTCCCCCCAAAAAAAGTGCATGAGGAGGGAATCTCCCAACTTTAGGTCCGTACTCGAAAGTTGTTGAGTCTCCGAATATGGATTGTGACAGAAAGAGAACTGATATCAGTGGCCATAGAAAGATGTTTTGCACTTTTTTGCCCAATTATCAAGACCTTGTTTCTCCACCTGTTAATGAATGCCTTGGCTGTTATATGGTCTTGGTCAGGATACATTTGTTCTGCATTAGGTGACTTAAACCTCTTAAGGATCTCCTGATCACCTCCACCTCCTACCAGTTGGAGGATTTTTGACTCTGAGCTAAGGATCAGAAGCCCTAGATCTGCTGGAGCCCCAACCATGCCCCTAACCAGTTAGGCTCATATCTGTGGTGATTATCATGAATGGAGGAGGAGATAGAGACACTCCCTTCCAAATGTTTCTGCTGATCAACCACCATGAAAGCTCTACCTTCATCTCCTGAGTCCCAGGAACTCGCTTGTTGAGATCCAGAGAAGTGGGAGACCAGTTCTTCAAAAGGAAACTCATTAGTTGATGCAGGTGAACCTTGCCCAAGGTACAAGAAACACAGTGGCTGCCAAATGTCCTTGGACCTGCACCCAAGATGCTATTCTTGGGTATTTTTTAGCGATTTCAAAATTTAAATCCATGGTAAAGTATTTTTGAAGTCTCATTGCCCAAGTCTATTTGGAATCTTGCTCCTATAAAAATTATGTTATGAGAAGGGGATCATTTGTATTTCTCCTAATTCACAAGAAAACCAGGTACTTTTTCTTTATGACACGTGACCAGCTCTTTTGATGCCGCTTGGACAAGCTTGTCGTCCAAATAGGGATGAACAACTTCTACCTGCTGATGTAAAATGGCGAGTAATGGAGTCAAACCTTTCATGAATACCCTTGGTGAGGACTTTAAAACGAAGTATAGAACCCTAAATTTAAAGTGTTTATCTTCTATGGCGAATCTTGGAAATCTTTGATTAGATTTTCTATTGTGTACTTGAAGATATACATCCTACAGATCTACTGCTATAAGGAAATTGTCCTTGTTTACCAGAATTTAGGGTGAGCATGCAAAGGTGCGTAGTACTCACCCAAGAACTTGCCCACTTCAAATCTAGTACTGGTTTGAAAGACCCTATAACTTTATTGACCAGAAACGAGATTGAATAGGCACCTTTGGGGTCTTCCTCTTTGGGTTCTCTATGGTTTGCTACCTTGTCCAATAACAATTGTATATATTCTAGAAGGGCTTCCTTTTTTATAGAGTTGTTTGGAATGTGGGTCACAATTAACCCCTTGGCTGCAGGCCATTCTGCATAATCTACTGTGTAGCTGATGTAATCAGAAAAATGGCCGGTACTTCCATGTAGATTAAGTAAGTTACTTTATTTAAGTTAAGATGTTAATAAGATAAAACGATAACCCCATCAGGAGCAGCTGTCCTGCTGCTCAGCCCTCACCCAACTGACATTCACAACCCTCTAACATTCCATTCATCCAAAGTTCCACATCACATGCTTTCTAGCTGAGCAGCAGGAAGACATAAGATACAACATATCTCCGTTTGTTGGGGAACAAAATATAATGGATGAAACAATTAGGATTATGACGATATGGAGAGTACATATTGTCAATAAGTTGAAAACAATGCACTCAATAAGCTTTAAATACAGCACAAATAATAAATATGCAATATAACGAATATGTAATACAATTCCAGACACCTCGCACCCCAACCAGTCACAAACTGACATAAAAGAAACATCCTGTCACACACCATACCAAATCTCATCAAACTGACAAAGAAGATACATCCTGATACCTTATATTACATCTCCTCTTGCACACAACTATGCTAAGGATTACACACCACACTATAATCTGAGCAGAGCATCACGTAACTTCCTGAAACAAACCACTATCCTACATCTTACACCAACAAACCCATGTGCCACAAATCATACCAGTTGGCCAGACCAGTACAACGAGCAACACACACAGGAACACATCTTAACATCATATAAATCAGGAAACTACGTATACACTTCAGACAAATGAACAAGCATTCACAAAACTCATTCATACGCCAAACAACCCAACACAACCCTGATGTGTGAGGGACACTCCCAATGCAAGCATGACATGCAAGGGGCACTGCCAATGCAACCTTGACATGCGAGGCAAAAGACATTTCCAGCGCAACCCTGACGTGCGAGGGACACTCCAAACGCAACCATGACATGCGAGGGACACTGCCAACGCAACCTTGATGTGCGAGGCAAAAGACATTCCCATCGCAACCCTGACGTGCGAGGGACACTCCCAACGCAACCATGACGTGCGAGGGACACTGCCAACGCAACCTTGACGTGCGAGGGACACTGCCAACACAACCTTGACGTGCGAGGCAAAAGACATTCCCATTGCAACCCAGACGTGCGAGGGACACTCCCAACGCAACCCTGACGTCCGAGGTACACTGCCAACGCAACCTTGACGTGCGAGGGACATTCCCAACGCAACCCTGACGTGCAAGGGAAAAGCAAAAAAAAACAACACAGGATACATAACCCACAAAACATGCTTGGACAAACATGGTACACACCCCACAGGCATTTTATAGAAAATCTCAATAACACACAACACCTGTTGTGGGACAGCTCTTGGTGACTTCTGCACCTGCTACCAAACTACACTAATACTGAGAGACTATACTGCATTCACCTCATACACACTCAAACCAATGAGTGGCCTAACAACCAGACACCACTCATACACAACACCTTAGGGATCATAGACCCTGTTGTGGTAAAGTTCTAGGACCTGTGTCCCCAACAGGAGCTCTTCAACCCCGTATTTTGCCTTTCCGTTGCGTTCCAAGTCCTGTGACGTTGTCCAGCTTCCATTAGCGGGACCTTTGTCCTATCACAGCATCCACAGTGCTAAAAACCAGCTTGAAAATACCATTTGCTTTCCTTTTTTAATTTACATCCGGGCTCTTAACCTTCGCACTGCCGATATCCACTGAACAATGTTCCACACAGATGTAAGACATGTTGGTGACATCCTTTGGCATTTTTTAAATACTCAGCGTAACCCGTTTACACGTTTTTTAAAGATGAAATCTCTGGCAATCTTAATTCCAGTACCTGATATACATCAAAGAGCCGCAGCATTCTCTTCAAAACTCATCTTAATAGCACACTGTCGACAATAGTACGTTTTCCATAACCAAAATGGATGCTTGCAAATCGACGTCGTACCGGCTGTTTCACGGCACGAACTTGCACCAAAAACGCTGCACAATAGTCTTTCATGTATAGAGTGACGTGTCGTCACAGAGGAAGACGCCAAAGGTAAGCCATTTCATGTTTCGGTTGTCTCGTGCAAACCATTCTCAAAAATAAACTGTAACCGTTTGCTCGCCATGACCCAATTATAACAAAATGTTCGTTTAACTTGTATTTTTCCTTTCAGAGATTCAGTTCTCCACGCACTTCCAACATGCTTTTATTTATCCTTTAAATTCCGATTCTTTCATTCTTTCTTAAAGTCTCAGATTATTTCATCAATTTTCAACAATGAATAAGCAGCACAAAGGCCCGTTCTCCGCCTTTCATCAATCCGTAGTGTACAATTCACAGGGAATATCGTCCCTTCTAATGTACAAAGGATAACTGCTATCACATTTTAGCTCACCACACTGAGGCTCGATTTTTGCCCCCCAACCACAACCAAACCAAACCGGCTCGTAATTAGCGCTTGTTTTACGCTAAAGATAATGTCACTCTAAATTTGCCCTGTGGCTCGATCTTTGCTCCCAAACATCAAACAACACAATGGCAGGTAATATGCTCGCACTAGTCACTGAAGCTCCATTCCTTGCCCCGAGCCACGCTAATTAACACTAATCTTTCATGCTGTTGAATCTGGCACGCCTGGGTTTACGGGCGACCGATGGCATGGTCACTGATGGGGTTTGATAGTCAGTCAGCGGTAAACAAATACTCCTAGATAGCATTAAAAATCATTTACCCTGATATTTCTTTACAAGTTCTTTTGTTTAATACTTCTCTGCTTTCAGTCTATCCGCTTGGAGTACTCTACTAAGTTTCTGTCCATTTCACGATGGCTAATTAGCTTCTTTATAGTTGCACGCATGGATTCTTCAACAAAACATCGCCAAATGATGTAATCAGAAAGATGCCGGTACTTCCATGTAGATTAAGCAAGTTACTTTATTTAAGTTAAGATGTTAATAAGATAAAACGATAACCCCACAGGAGCAGCTGTCCTGCTGCTCAGCCCTCACCCAACTGACATTCACAAACCTCTAACATTCCATTCATCCAACATCCAACATCACATGCATTCTAGCTGAACAGCAGGAAGACATAAGATACAACAGTAGCCATCTCTGATGACATGCAGAAGCCAATGATGCAATATCCTCTGCTCCCAAACATGTAGATAGTTCCGGATTTCTGCTGCTACCTGGGCTCCATCATTATCAGGACTTCTTTTTATTACTTGCGCCCGTCGGCTTAAAGAACTCTCCTTTAGACCAGAATTTCTATGTCTGGTACTTCTTCTTTTGTTCAGACCAGCACATATATTCTGTTTTAGGTGAAGATTCCAATGAGTAACCACAGGCCTTCTAGTAAGAAGAAGACAATATTCCTTTCTAAGTAAATCTATGCCTCTAATCTGTGAAGGCTTTAGTGGGTATGCTATCAAGCTGGGAACCAAATAGCATCTTGCCATCAAATGGACTCTTTAGGAGAAGAATGGTAGAAGGAAAGGTCTTTATGTGGGTTTGGTTTCTACAGAGGCATCCCTGCCTCATAGCAAGGGAGGGGCACTGAAGGGATTTGGCATTTATTAATGGAGATCTACAACAGCTGTCAGTGGAAATAGTTGGTCCCCTCTTGTGTACAGGAAGTATTGAACCTTTCCATCAAGGGAGTATATGGTCACTATGTAGTACAGAATTGACTTTGAAAGTCCAGAGAAGTTTCTAATTTTCCATTTGTGTGACAAAATAATTTGATTCTGTATATATTTCACAGTAAGCCCTGATCTGGCAATTCGTGGCAGGCACATAGGGAGCCACTAACACAGCAGCACCTGATTGCCCCTACAAACACAACATTTCTTTCAAATGATTTAGATGAAGCAATGTCTCTTCCGCTGGGGCATCCAAAATCTTGCAAAAGGTCTGCCTGATTCATCTTATGCTTGGTCATTTGAAACCCAATGTAGAAAAGGTATTTCATACATGGCAGCTATCTGTGTGAATGCATTCTCGATTAACTTATAGAACAAAAGAGATCTGGGCAATTGTTCAGTGGTTCACTCTTACCTCTCTATTTATGACCAACGAAAAGCATTTATCCAAGGCACCGGTTAATGAAAAATTTGATTTGAAAGGGTAGAGAACAGAGCAATTCAAATACGGTTCAGAAAGGTTAACTACAATTTAAACAAGCATTGGACTAGCCAATAGGTTTCGCCTTTGGGACCTTATAAGTGTTTAACCAGAGGTATTGGCTTTATCAATGTTGTACAGCATTGTGGCTGCTGTGCAGCATGTTGAAAAGTTCTAATAAAGAAGTGTTATAAGCATTCTTGCTTATTAGCGGATATCATACCAAGAAACAAATACAATTGGACAACCCTATAAAAAAAGAATTAACATAAAAAATGTCTTTTCGTTTTTTTGTCCTGGCAATGCTGGCAACTTCTTCCTGCCTGTTCAATTACTTGTTTGTTATAGCTTTTTTTTTGCTATGGGGGGGGGCAAAAACAACAAGAGGTTGAAGTTGGGAATTAGTACCTGAATTACAACACGAGCAGTAGACAGACACTAGGGGAAAATGGACAGATGGCAGACGTGGTGCTGAGTGATGCTGAGCTGGTGCTGAGGTGGTGGCGTGCTGGTGCAGAGGTGATGCTGAATGATACTCAGGTGGGCTGAGTGATGCTAAGATGGTGGTGGCACCATCTGAGTATCATTCGGCATCACCTCTGCACGAGCATACCACCACCTCAGCACCAGCTCAGCATCACTCAGCACTACGTCTGCCTTCGAATCTGGCATCTGTCCTTTCTCCCCTAGTGTCTGTCTACGGCTCGTGTTATAATTCAGGTAATATTTCCCAACTTCCACCCTCCTGTTGCTCAGGTGATGCTGAGTGATAGTGAGGTGGTGCTGGGTGGTGCTGAGGAGGTGCTGAGTGACGGTGTGGTGTTAATTCATGCTGAGGTGGTGATGCTGCACTGATGCTCAGGTGGTGTTGAGTGATGCGGAGTGGGGAACATCCTTTTCAACGCAACTTTTACGATGCATGCCTTTACATCGCACGTTTTACAACGCATGTCATTACAACGCATTGTGCTGGGGGGCGCTCTAGGATAGCGAATAGATTTAATTTACTATCCAACACCTTCCATAAAATCCACGGGGACTGGAGTTGGAATAGTAAATTAAATTATTCACTATCCAGCACCCCTCAACAGTATGCATTGTAACAGCATGCGTTGTAAAACTTGCGATGTAAAGGCATGCGTAGTAAAAGCATGCGTTGTAATGTCATACAACCATGCTGAGTTGGTGCTGTGCTAAAGTGATGCTGCACTCAGATGGTGCTGTACTGATGCTGAAGTGGAGCTGAGTTGGTGCTGTGTTGCTGCTGAGGTATGGCTGTGCTGTTTCTGAGGTGAGGCTGCGCTGGTGGTGGTGCACTTATGAGGAGGTGGCACTGTGCTGATGCTGAGATGGTGCTGTGCTGATGTTGAGGTGGTGCTGCACTGATGCTGAGTTGCTGTTGCAGTAGTGCTGGTCCACTGATGAGGAGGTGGTGCTGATGCTGAGATGACTCTGTGCTGATGCTGAGGTTGTGCTTCACTGGTGCTGTGCTGGTGCTGAGGTAGTGCTGCACTGGTGCTGAGTGATGCTGAGGTGGTGCTGAGGTTGGTGGTTTGCTTATGTCGAGGAGGTGGCCAGGTGATACTGAGGTGGTGCTGAGTGATGCTGAGTTGGTGCTTAGTGATGCTTTGGTGTGCTATGCTGGTGCTCAGGTGGTGCTGAGTGGTGCTGAGTTGTCCTGCACTGGTGGTGGGGTGATGCTGCACTGGTGGTGGGGTGATGCTGCATTTGTGCTGCTATGGTGGTGCTGCACTGTTGCTGAGGGTGCGCTGATACTGTGGCGGAGCTGCAATGGTGCTACACTGGTGGTGGTGCACTGATGTGGAGGTGGTGCTGTGCTGATGCTGAAGTGGTGCTGTGGTGGTATTGAGTGATGCTGAGGAAACGCTGGGCTGGTGGTGAGGTGGTGCTGAGTGATGCTGTTGTGGCAATGAGTGATGCTGTGCTAGTGCTGTGCTGATGGTGAGGTGGTGATGCTGCACTGATGCTGAGGAAGTGCTGCGCTTGTGGTGAGGTGGTGCTGCACTGGTGCAGAGGTGGTGCTAGTCTGGTGCTGATGTGGTGCTGGTGCTGATATGCTGAAGCGCTGGGGCTAAGCGATGCTGAGGTGGTGCTGTGCTAGGACTGAGGTGGTGCTCAGGGGCTGCTGAGCGATGCTCAGGTGGTGCTGCAGTAGTGCTGCTGAAGTGGTGCTGAGTGGCGCTGGCTGGTGCTGAAGTGGTGCTGCACTGATGCTGCGGTGGTGCTGAGGTTGTGTTGCATTGTCTACTTGCAGAATATTTTGTTAAGTAACCCTACAGTAAATGCATTTGGAGAGCATGTGGAGGAATACCTTGATATTGGTTTTATTTGACCAACTATTGAAACCTAAAAGAAAGCATCAAAAGTTGAAACCGTGCAACTTAAAGCTGTTCCTACCATTTTAATGAAGCGGAGCAATAACAGCATGTTTACCTCTCAAATCGTATCCAAATAATCAGGCTATCAACAGCACAATGTAAATAGGTTGAGCCTACTGTCAGTCATCTTCTTAAACTACACTTCTATTAAGTAAGTATATTATTTAAGGTTTACAAAACCTAAAATGTTATAGAATAAAAAACAACAGAACCTACGGCTGAAAAAGTGCTTGTGAAACCAAAGACAGTGAGAAACAAGATAAGGATATGATTTGCAGTCCTCAGCTGAGCGTATTCAGAAAGCCAAAACAAACCCAAGCCAAAAAAAAAGTAGTGCGCTGAAACTAACTTATATGATCGATAGTGAAGTGATCCATGAAACAGTGCCAGTCTCCAGGGCGTGACAAAAACAGCAAAAGGAGGAACAAATGTAAAAAATTCACCAACGAAAGCAATGGAATTTCAAAAGGCACATGAAGGAACTAAATTGATGGGTATGGTGAAAGCCCATACAGTAGATACAGGATGTCTCAAGGGACAGCGCATGCGCTGCTTAGGCGAGACCTAAATTCTTTTTTTTTTAAAACAGTTTTGAAGATTGCATTGCATCCCCATTTAGATTCCTGCTAGGTTTATATTGTACAGTACACTTAGCATTATAATACAGTATCAGATTAAATTATTAAATGCCAAAAGATTGCATATCAAAAAAGACAGTTAATTCTCAGTAACTTTATTACAGAAGAAAATAATTTTAGGGGCCTTGTTGAAAATTAACTTTTGACTATATTAGATATGTTACAAGGTTTACAAATCAACCCTTATGAAAAGGATGCTCTATTGAAATCAATCACTATTAAGAAAACTCAAGCTATGACAACAGTTTTCAATCTATCTAAAATATTGAGAATTGCAGAATGATATTATAATAAATCTAACCTTTTATTTTGTTTTTTTTCAATTTCAAAATATTTTCCCTAAAATGTTGTCCTCTGGTCCACCAGCTCCATGTAACACGTGAGGTAAATAATGCAATTTTCATACTTTCTGCAGCTTCTAAACATGGTGGTTTTAGATGTGCTAAAACGTTATACCCTGGTTTGTGAATACCCCCTGATTAAGAGATGAGTGTTTATCACATTTGCATTATATTTGTTTGTCTAGTTCTCTAACACATTTTTGGGACAAATATATAGTTGGTATAAATTTAAAGTTTTTCAAGGCGTAGGCTAGATTTTCTGCAATTGGCTTTCTTTTTTTTCACAAGTATCTTATCAATTTCAGCAAATAAGTGAACTGAGGCAGATAGAAATGAAGAGACTTCTCTAGATTGAGATAGTATAGGGCCAGATGTAGGTAGCCCTTTACCGATCGGAATCGGCCGAAATTACCGATTTTCGGCCGTTTCCGATTGGTAAAGGGCTAGGGAGATGTAGGTGCACATATTCGGTAATTTTACCGAATCGTTATTATTACCGAATCGGTAATAAGTACCGATTCGGTAATAATTACCGAATCGGTAATATTTACCGATTCGGTAAAATTACCGAAAATGCTATGTGGGTAGCCTATTTTCCATTGGCACATGGCTTACAGAATCGGTATTTTACCATGGAATACAAATCCATGGTAAAATACTGATTCCTGTGTACATGCACATCTGTGCATGTACACATGTGCCATGTGACAGACAGACGTGCCCTTAGGGCATGTCTGTGTGCCACATTGCACACATGCCCGTTTTGGGGGTGCTAGAGGGTGTCAAAGTGACACCCCCTGCACCCTTGTGAATTCATTAATTACCGATTCGGTAAATACCGAATCGGTAATGCCTAATCATTCCTATGGGCTTCAAAGCCCATAGGAATGAATGGGCATTACCGATTCGGTATTTATCGAATCGGTAATTAATGAATTGTTAAGGATTCGGAAACGAATCCAGATGTTGGGACCTACATCCCATTTACCGATTTTGAAATACCGAATCGGTAAAATTCGGTATTTCAAAATCGGTAAATGGGATTTACCTACATCGGGCCCCTAGTCACATCATCTACTGAGAATCGTCTACCCCTCATCTTGAGTCATTGGCAGCTGCTGTTATATCAGGGTAACCCATTCTGGTACGTTTTTCTGCTCTTTCAGTGTAAGGTTCAATGGGTGTGGTCTTATGATGTGTGATCTGGTCCATCGTGAGCAGACTCTTTCCTCTGTTCCTTCTGTGTCTTTATATGTATGAATCTAAAATAGTTTACTTACTCTTAGAGCCATTTCATATGGATAAGTTGCACTTGCACTACTTTATTGTGACTGTTAAACTTCTTGTATGGAGGATGCTTAAGTATGAGGGAAAGAGATGGGATAACCCTGTTTCTTTAATGAGTTGCTCTTGGTGTTCAAAAATTGCAAACGTTTCTATGAGAAGGCCCGAGGAGAGGGATTTAGAGGCTCAGATCTGTATTTTTAGATGTTCGGTGCAGTCTCTTATTATATTTACCCCATGAGTGATTTTTGTTTTGTTCCTTGAGTAAAGTTAACGGCTCTTGCCAATGTAACCCTCAGAAGTAGTGTCTATCACACATTTGAATACTGTTAATATTGTAATTCTCCAATTCAAGCCTAGACTAGGACTATTTTATCTTCTACCTGTGATTGTCATTTTGGGGGTTTCTTACACCAACCACCATGCTTATTTACAAGTTCATATACAATTCCCCCCTTGTTCACTGCAAATACTGGGACACACAGTTCATAACCATGTGTGTACAGCCGGAGTGTGCAAATAATTAAGTACCTTCTTATGGTTTAATTAGAAGGTTCTACTCATTCTCCAATCCTCTGCAGGCCTGACAGTGCTACCAGGGCATGTTCACAGGTAGCATTTGCTAGTAAAGCAGGTTAAAAACAATGGAAACTTTAAGTCCTGCAAAGTCTTTGACATACATAATGTCTTCCTATACGGTAATCTACCTCCCCCATAACATGACTTCTTAATTACCCTTCCACATATGGATGCCCGCCTCGTGGAAAAACTCACTCATTTGCTGAGTTTTCAGGTGCATCACTCGTAAGCTTCAGTCACGTTACTTACTATGAAAAGCAACTGGCCTGTTTACAAAGCGAGCAGTTTAAGAAATACTTCACTAAAACACCTTAAAATTTGCATTTTCCATTCAGGATTGCAAAGATTGGTTTTAAAAACGTTGACGGGCCTTAAAAGAGAGTACATTCGTCTGTCTGATGAATGGGGTGCCTTCAAATCCACATAATGCATGTGTATTTTCATGGTTTTTACAATAAATATAAAAAATGAACTGATTCATGTTGAAAGAATCATGTAAGAGTCTGTTATACTAATTTGAATTTAGTGGATTACGTTTGTTTACTGTTCAAATGAGTGATTTTCTTTTTTTTTCGTAAGTGTAATGTCAGGCGCCAAACTAATAGCTTTAAAAAAAACCATTAAAAATCAAACCACAAAAATGTGTCACCTAGGTTGTTCATGGAAATATTACTGGTAAGTCTTTACCGAGTCGAAATGCAAACATGTTGTTATTAGAACGCATATTCTGTTCAAGTCTAGGACTGTTACAGGCAGCTTGGAATGCAACCCTGATATAATATATTAACACGTTTTTCTGCATCTTAACACCAAGCACCACAAGCATGCCAACTGTGTACCTTTCTCTGAAGACTTCATCCAGGATGTGGTTAAAGACAGAGAACAGTTTGGAACTCTTATGCATAGAGATGCTGTTGCTTGAAAAAACAAAGACTACTTTATACATTGTTGTTGGTCTTTATTGTGCCTGATGTCAACATGAGGCTAGGTCTGGCGGAGCTACTTGTTTACATGCTATTACAGAAACAGTGCATTGGAGTTTGCATATTTGTGTATAAATGTTGAAGACGTGGATACATAAAAGAGAAAAGGCAGCAAGTTAGCAAATGGTCACATAAAGTGCATGATGGGCATAAGAAGGAGTTTCAGAGGTGACAGGTTAGTGGGTGCTGAGTTGTCACAGCGGTATAATTGGAGGGGTGGGTTTTGTTTGTAGTCATTAAGCACAAAAGGAAGGCTGGGAGATCCCCTCAGCTTTGGGTGGTGTTGGGCGCACCCCAGAACACAAGGTTGCTTCTTGTGGGTGTTCCATGCACGAGAGCATGGCTATGCTTCCGCCCATGTATAGCCTCTCTCCTTCACTCTCTGAGCAGGCAGGAGTGCAGGCGCTTGACAGACCTGCAGCTTCTCTAACAAGTTTCACAGATTTCAGGTGATGTCCCTTCAGCTCTGGTAGAGTGGCCGTCAGAATATCACCAGCCCTGGATCGCAGCAGCTCTTCAAGTACTCTATGGAGCACACCCTTTCTTGGTCAAGAAAAACCTCAAACTGGAATAAAGTTGGATAAGTTGCATCCCACCTTTACACTCATTTTGCAGAGAAGGTCAGTTGATCCACTGCCAGAACTCATGCCACCATTTGTGGTGGTTCCCTTTCAAATTTCATTTTATGACTGCAGTGCAATCATAGCCTTTGTGCAAGGTGGAGGTTCTTACAGCAGGTAGTGTTGATGATGGCTCCAAGCAGAAGTATCCACAACATGGGCACAATGCAGTATGTAGACTCTGCACCTGACTGTCATCAGACCTCCTGGAGTTGCAATCAAGCGAAGAAAAAAGGGCAGGAACTACTTACAAACTTCCTCACCTTTAACAACAGAATCTGCTGACTCACGCCATCTTCCCTACTATCCACTGAGTTGTAGTGCTCAAGAAAGACTAATCAGCAATACACTGCTAAAAGTTCCTTATAGGTTTTATCATGGTAGGCCTGTCTATATCCTCCCTCCTTTTGTAGTGTTGTTCCTATTTTCCCAATAGGCCCTGCGCATTGGAATAACATAAACAGTAGTATCGACGTAGAAGTGCGGATCTTCCAGGCCTCCACTGACTATGCTAAACTTAATTGGGTTTGTTACCAACTAGCTCAGAGGTCACTGGAAACTTTCTTGACTGAATAGGAAGTGATCAGCTTCCCTGGCACAGCCAAGAAGGGATTCAGTTTTCCAACAACCGTGCAACATGACAACTTTGCTCCTCAGATCAAGAGTCAATCTCTAGGGTTGTGTGAAACAATAGACAGTTATTTTACTCAGTCAGTGGTTGTGCAGTTTACTTTCATAATATGTAGAGAATAGAGAGACGGGCGTTTTCAATAAAGGGTAACATTTATTGAACAGTCTTTCTTCTCATACAAGAGAAATGAATTGCCACAATTGCAAGACTTGTTATTATAAAAAGTACGTACAGTAAGATAAGTATTGCAAAATAATACTGTAAAAGCATTGGTATGGTTTCTTAGCCATACAATGGTTTAAAAGGAATAAAACATATATACATTCATATATACATTAGGCTAAAATACTCAACTGGTGCTTCTAACTACGCCTACCCCAGTGTACCTGACCTAAGCCTAACACTTGGGAGGGGAGTAAGTAAGTAGCTTTAGTTTAAGTTGGTTTTGCCAAGGTTTGCTTCAAGAATTCTCTCTCAAGGGTTTAGTCAACACCATACCTCTGGAATAGAATGATGGAGGTCTGGTATATCCCTAAGGCTCGATATCCCAGTCACCCGCAAGGGTAGACCAGAAACGCCGGAGCTCGATTTCTCTGCAGGAGAAAGACAGCGTCTCTTCTCAGCGTGTCGAGGAGGAGGAGGAGGAGAGGCAGCGTCCGCGGGCAGCTTGCATCTGCTGGGCTCTTTGCAGGGGACGGCTGTTCAGCTCCTAAGTTCACCACACCATGGTTCGCTAGTTAGCAGCGATAGCAGTAGCGATAACAGCTATGGTATCATCAGCATGACAGCTTCTTCAGCAGCAGCGAGATAGCTGGCAGCATCAGCTTCAGCGATGGCATTAGTGTAAACAGCAGCAACATCAGCGAACAGCAGACAGCGTTTGCTTAAGGCAATGTTGGTAATATTTATACCTGAAAGGTGCCTTGTTTGACGTAAGTTTTTGGACATAAGACGTCAATAAAGATGTCACTAGGAAGTGATCGTCTATCAGTGCTCATTAGAGTTCTATTACTAATCAAAACACAGCAAGCGGGGATTTCCAGGTTTGCTGAGTTTTTATCTTGTTGAAGAACTCGGAGTGTTAATCTAGGAATCTCAGATAGTAACTTCTGCTATGTCATTGTACTAATTGGTTGCAAAGGAAGTGGCAGAGAAAGCTATTCTGAAATGTGGCTCTGTTCGTGTGAGGCCAGAGACGAGTTTCTGAATATTGCACTCGAACAGTTATGCCAATATAGGGAATAAATGGATTTATAGCCGAATAGGGGCATAAGGTCACAGTATCGATCAGGGTCCTAGATTAGAACGCTACACCCACTCCACGAATTCATGTCCATCAAATTACTAAAACTAGAGCAATAAGATGCATGTGTAACATTGCCCGCCCCAAAATACATATATGCATTTGAAATAGGCGTATATTGTAATACGTGAAAATGTAGGTACTGTACGTTTTTGAAGCATAGAAATCATTCAAAAATTATAGCATATGAAATCAATGAACGATTATGCAAAAAGAATTACACATGAAATATCTCTGAAACAGAAGAAGGGCGAGATAATTTCATCACATATAAATGCATTGCAATAAAATGTGCTAGAGGCTGGTGTAAAGTTATTATGTCTCTAGATGTATGTAGAAATAGAAGTTGAAGCTACTGTTCTCAATGAATAGTTTTACTTTAAGCAAATAATTTTTCGTGCCAAAAAGGGTGAATATTAAAAAATGTTCAATTCAAAAGAATTATTGCTTGAACGGGGAAAATAGAGTTCCAACGCTTTTAGCAGTTTTTGTTGTTCAAAACTGAAGGCCGAATTCAGAGTTCATGGGAACGCTGTGTGTCGGAATGCTTCTCTAAAGTTATTGTTTCTGTTCGGGTGAGAACATCATATCAGACAGGCTCTCAAAGAATTGGTCTACAAAATCAGGTGACAGTTCGGCCAAATTCGATAGTGCTGTAACTTGGCAAGTGTGAGAATGATTGCTGTCATCAAAGGCTGGATCAGCAAAGCTCACAGAAGGTCGTACCTGGGTGATGTTGCTTTTGTCACTCGCTCCACTGTTACCACCTAGTCGTAGCACAGGAGTCTCAACGAATGCCGTCATCAGGATTGGTAGCCGCTGGGGACAACACAATGCGTGAGCCGTTATCGGACTTAGCAAAGTATCGATATCCATTGGTACTGCTGATGGAAGTGAAAGACAGATGTCCAACACGCACTCATCTCCGCATAGCATACATCGTAGTACAGGTAAGATGCAGGATTGCCATATCGGTCTGAATGAAAGGAACCAGGTCATGTTTAGATCTCTCAGCCTGGCCAATCCAAGGACTCTAGTTATTCTGTCCCGGTAGCGGATTGCTAGGATTGTCTCTTCCATTCCCATAGGAGTCATGTCTGAGCTGTGGCTTGCCATAACGAAGCAGGAGGGTCAAAAATAAAATCCCTGCTACAAGTCCCAAAAATAGGGGTATGCCGCCAAAACAGAGTGGACAAAATTTGGAACGATTCCCAGAATTGCTTGAAATGGTGTTAGAAGTCCCGTAAAAATCGTCTTAAATATGCCTGGGATGCCTGTGGCACTAGACATGTTAAGGAGTTGGCTCAACATTTCTACGAAATGCACGGGGCAATTTGTTGATAAAAAGTCATGAACCTCCGTAGCTGTCATTGCAACTAGAAGATCATACGTCTCTTTTGATGATGTTATGGGCACTGTTGTCTGTAAAAGCACAGATTTCATTTTGCTTAAAGTATCAATTCGTATAGAAGAGAAATGCAGACGAGGCCAGATGGGAGTCTCTATGTCTCTAGGCCCGCTCGGGAACAATGCTTGCATACAGCATTTGACCATGGATGTTACGCTTACGAGATAACTTTTCCCTGGAACAAGGCCACAACATCTGTGATCCGTTCTTAGAATGTAACTCCCATTCGAAAGTTGCATAAAGAAGGGCTCTATCTGCGTTGCAGGTGTGACAAGCTGGTGGCATGAAAGGTGGTTAGAATTACCTTCACAGGCTCCGTGTAAATTAATACCCTGACTCAAAAGTATACCGCTTAGTGAACGTTTACAGTTTTCACCACTAAGAAATACATTTTTGTTGCTGTCACTATAGCACGAATGTGTATATGGTAATTTCCATTCTGATTTTACATATCCTTTACCCAATCGTTCATACTGGCCAGTAGGTATGTATTCAAGGCACTTTTTTAATCGGAAAGTTGTTATCGGAATAGTGATAATTCCGTGTATTATCCATTCAATGACAGGACTTTCTGACATTGTCAATGGTAATCTCTCAAGTTTTTCGATGCTCAGGATTGTATAGTCTGCTCCTTTCTGTGCCAAACTGATTTGTTTATCAGTAAGGTTAAAAATGGAAAATAATGACGTTGTGTTGATTAAACGCCAAGGCACATAGCCTGAACGAAGATTTTGCAGCGTCCAGCCTAATTGTACAATAGAACGTAATTGTGACTGGCCATGCTGTAACATTAGCAAGTCTCTGTCTATTATGTCAAAGGCAGAAGATACAATATTGTCCAACGAATATATTCTGGAGGACAGAGTCATTAACCCATTGTCCACTACAGAAAGTGATTTTTCCAAATTATTACGATCAATTTCTCGTATTTTTTCAGCTGTTTCAATTTGTGTGACTTTCCAAGCCTCGTTGTTCGCAGCATAGATGCTGGCCGCTATGAAAGTTTTTGACGCTGTTTGCGTGGACCAAGAATGAAATCGCACAAATCAGCACCATCTTTTAGTAAAGACAAGTGTTGCTTAATTTCAGCCAGTGTGGATGTTCCTAGCTATTCGAGGCAGAGTTTCCCTACACTGTATGTTGTTACTATCCCTGGATGTTGTCTCTGGGAGTATCTAGGGTCTTGTCTGGTCATTTTTAACCCCTGTGTTTTGTTCAGGAATCTATCTTGACAGCTGTTTGTGTCAGTAGGCCAGATTGACCACTTTTTCCAATCAGGATGTGTTCTGTTAAAATGTAAAATTTTAGATACGTCTATCTCAATATCTGTTGTTGCATTTTCAGGTATTGGCTTCGGAATAGACGGTTTGTTAAGGTCTTTGATCTTAGCTAGGCCAAGACAGGATGTTTGGTGAATTGTGTCATTTAAAAACATCATTTGTTCTGGTATCATGCAGGTTCTGAATAGTGCTTCAAGGCCTTGTACCTGCCACTCTTTCGTACCCCAAATGGTTTTTGTTTCAATGTTATTTTTCCAATAATCAAAACCAAATGTCATAATTTTTTCATAAAATGCTTCTGAATATATTAATTTAGTGTTTGTCAGCATTGTTTTCATTCCTGTTTTAGCTAACAGTTTGTAATAAAATGTTTCTGCATCACTGGTGTTAAACCCTGAGAAGTACTTGAATTTCTCAAAAAATGTTTTAGAACTGCTTTTAGGTGGTGTAGCACAATGTTCCCATTGATTATACTTAAAAACATTTCTAGGCTGTGCAGATTTATGCAAGTAATGATCGCCATAATGTGTAAAACAGAATAACTGTTCATAACTAGACGAACCTTGTAAATAATCATGTTCTGTGAATCTAGCTGACATTACTAAATCAGACATCATGTCATTAATCCTGTTAAAGTCCCAATCATCAGAGAATGTACTAGGTTTTACAAAGTCACTTAAGGAAACCTTCAGTTGATGAGGATACTTCAGGATCTCGACCGGACCATAGATCTCATAGTCAGTTTTCTCCCATACTACCCCACCGGGTATTGGAATGGCAGTGACATTTACTGTTGACAGTTCTCTTTTCTTCACGTGGGATGATCTGTGTGGTTTGAGGACTAAGTTGATGTTCTGACTTGCTGTGTCCATTGTACTATATTTTCCCTCAATGAATTTTCCCAAACAAAGTACCATGATGAGCCAAAGCAGGAGGAAAAATATACCTAGACCGAACCAGAACTCTAACCAAGGGGAAATAAGGTAGATTTCCTTCAGTTGATGAAAGAGTTCCGTTGCTTTTTCTTTAAAAGTCATTTTTGTTTCTGGCATCACTTCGGGGTTACTTTGATCCTCGGAAAAGTTGTCAAAGTCGATGAAATAACCAGAGGCAGTTCTGTCAATTGTTGCGATTGTTCTTTCAATCTGTCTTTCGGTAGCACTTTCTGATGCCACATTATTGTAGACTGGTGTTTCTTGACGAACTGTTTCAATCTGTGTCTCAAGAGGCACGAGTTCCATGGCATTATTGCATAGTCCTTCTCTGTGCACTGCAGGCTGATCGAATGTGATTTGTCTTTCAGTTTGAACCTCTTGGATTGTTGCAAGTTTGGGTATTCTGTTGTTTCTTGGGAGTCCACTGGGCCTACTGTTGATTATAGGCCACATGCTTGTGGTTTTACCAGGTCGATAGATACAACTCTGTTCTCCTTTTTACCAGCAAGGGGCGGTAGTACAACTGATCTTGTTCCGTTGACTGCCAAGACAGGTACTGCTTTTCTGTAAGAAGGCCCAAATTCCTTCTTCACCGCGATTTTTTCTCTGACTAGATCCCCAATCTTTGGAATCCAGACAGGCCTTGCTGGGGCTGTTGCTTGTGGTGCCTCGTCAGTGGTATCTGGCTGTTGCTTTAACTTTATGTTGCTTAAGGATTTTCTTGTTTCATTCAGTTCCTGTTAGAAACGGGACCCTGGCTGGCCAAGACTCGCGTCAAGGTCAGTCAGGGATCACCATTCCCAAGGTCAGGGCAAGGGAGTTACACGTCAAGATAACCCCTACTCGCCCTCTAGGTAACGTGGCGCGAGCAGCAAGGCTAAACTTGGAGGCGATATGAGTTAAGTATTTGCGCACGCACCCCAGCAACAACACCCAAGGCCCACCACAAAGGAAACTCCACACAAGGGTATATATAAAAATAGCCTTTGTATTCCAATAAACATACATTAGATAAAACACACACTTTACATTGTGCCATGGGCACGGGCAGAATTTACAAGGGATATTTACAAGACAGGGCCACCTGGACCACTGTCAGGAATCAGCACTTTCAGAAGTAACGCTTTTAAAAATAGCACTTTTAGAATGTAAAATCACTGTAGCACAAAACAAGTAACTACTGGTAATCAGGTAAGTACTCCCTACGCAATCCTAACCACCCTAGGAACAGGTCACGCAGGGAACCAGGACCTTACTAGCACCACCTGCACTAGCAAGAACAACCAACTAAATATCAACATACATTTAGGGGTATAGACCTGGGGACAAAACACATGATGTATCAACAACACATTCAGCGGTGTAAGGAACACATGACGCATCAACACACGTTCAGCGGTGTAAGGAACAAGGCACATGATGCATCTACAACACATTCAGAGGTGCAGCAAAGAACACTTCGCATAAATCACATTAGCACATAAATCATACATGCGCCAGAATCACATTAGCCAGAACTTACAAAGTCCAGGTTGCGCCACTTGCGCCAGAACCTGAACGTAGCAATAGCAAAATCCACATTAGTCACCAACTGCGACTTTCCCTAGGCCAACTGGTCTTGTTGGGGCTAGGACGCCCTGTGTCTCAGAGTCAGGGTCCTAAACGTGGCAGTTGCCCACAAAGTGCTGGGCAACTGGTGCAAGCAAGGATGGGCCAACGTGGGAGCCTCGCAGGCTCTGCATAAACAAATGGCCCCTGAGCCTCTCTGGGCTCTCAAGACAGGAATGCCCCCTGAGCCTCTCGGGCTCTCCATGAACTGCAGCCAACGTTGGAGCCTCTCAGGGCTCAAGAACAAGGTGGGGGGCAAGCGGAGTCCCCTCTCTGGGGACCCGATCTGGCCAGGGATGGGCAAAGAGCCTCTCAGGGCTCGGAAGCAATGTGGGGCCCTGGGGAGCCTCTCGGGGCTCGAGAGCAACACTGGCGGTAGGCTGAGTCCCTCCCGGGGGACTCGGCATTAGGGGAGGCCTCACGGGCCTCTGAACACCACGAGACTCGCTCTGGAGGGGAGGGGCGGGCACCGGCAATATGCCCCGACGCCCCCCCTCTTCTGGGAAACACTCACCGGTCTCTGGTGCTTGGCGGCGGCTCTCCTCCTCCACCGGGGCTCCCTCTCGCTGGGGGAGCCTTGGGGACAGACACAGCTTCCTTGGCCGGGCAGGAGCGTGGGGTGGCCTCCCGTCCGCTCCCTGCCGGGCTCTCTGTACTTCCGGGTGCACGCGGGGAAGCCCTCGAGGCCGGGCCAATCCCGGCGCGGCCCCACGATGACGCGTCGGGAGTCCCTGCAGACGGGACCAATCACCAAGCGGCAATCCCTCTCCGGGGCCGCCAATGGCAGCGCGGCCCTGGGGGGATGGAGGCGGGACAGCGCCTCAGAGCAGATCCACGGGCCGGCGGCGGTGATTTTCGAGGGGTGAGCTCCCTCAGAAAGTAAGTCGTGCAGCGAGGTGGGCACTCGCTTGGGGGCCAAAACAACGGCACCAGGTCCCTGGCGGGGTGGGCACCTGCCAGGGGACGTTAAAATTGGCGTGGGCAGCCGCAAAAGGAAAATAAAGCGCTCCCAGGCGCTCTAGGCAGATAAAGCGCTCCCAAGCGCTATAGGTAAAAATCCAGCGCTTCCAGGCGCTATAAGGCAAATGAAGTGCTCCTTGCGCTAGGAGGGAAAAGGTCAGCAATTCAGTCCTTCAGGGGTCCATCAGCAAGCCAGGGGCTGGGCAGAGCCCAGGGGAGGCAAGCCTTCCCCTGGGCCCAAGCAGCAGCACGCCCCTGGTAGATCCAAGTCAAAAACAAGAACATCTTCATGGGGTCACAGCCCCTCTTTTATACACCTTTTCCCTTTGTCTTTAGGTGCAGGGTGGGGGGAGAACCAGTCGCAGCTGGTTTTGGAGTACCCTTGATGGCCCAACCACCCCTTTCATTCATCAGGCAGGCTAGGGTCATCAGTCGCACCACAGGGGGCGGAGCCAGCATTGTGTGGGGAAAACCCAGCCCCATTCAGGACACAGGCGCAGCCCCTCCCTCACATCAGCATGCTAATCTCTCCATTCACCACCGGGGCAGACCCACACAGACTTCCTGGAGCCTGGCATCCCAGCCAGCTCCAGCCAATCACACGCCAGCACCTTCACAGCACATACACAGTCATGTCTAGAAGTGGCGCTTCCGCACAAGACACATACACGCTGCACATACCATTGCGCAGCATTCACTCTCACGAGTTCGCACATACCAAGCTTGACCATGCACGCCTCACGCATCAGGAACTACCAGGGACACAGACATTCCCCATGCATTCCTATGGGAGAGCAGGCCAATCTCACACACACACTCAGGGAGAGGACGCACTTTACACTGCGCCACAGTGTCAAAGTGCGCAAAGACCAGAAATCACTAGGCAAAAAGTTCAGGGGTGAACCTGCCAGAAGGGCCAAGTCCAACAGTTCCTGTAAAACAGCCAAACGATCTTTGATGTCAAAGTCTGTTGTTTTTTCTTGTACCACTGATATCTGACTATCTAAGTCCTGAATTCTCATTCTAATTCCGAACAATAGTTCGTATGGGCTGAAACCTTTTAGAGATTTTCTTGGCAAATTGTTAAGACTGGTCTGGACACTTATTAAATGTTTGACCCACCCAGCGCCTGAACCTAATACCTTCGCTGTTATAGATCGCTTCATGTCTCGGTTTTTTCTTTCTACCACACTATTCCCTTCGGGGTGCGACGGACAAGAATACCGCAACCCAATTCCCATGCTGGCCATGGCCTCCTTATAAGCTCGAGAGCTGAAAGCAGGACCCTGGTCAGAATGGAACGTGGTAATTGCGTATGTGCCGATAAAGACTCGCAGATCTTTTATAACCGTTCTAGCGTCAGCCGAGCGCTGGGGCCACATCCTTTAAGTGTGTTCAGCCTTAATAATTAATAGGACGCAGGATGGGGTGTAGACAGCGTTACGCTGTTTCTGATTGGTAGCCGGTAGCATGGTTCACTACCGCGATCCCTGTGCCAGTTTTCACAGTTGTTTGCATATATTTGGTGTTGTACACTCATTCCCGGCCACCAGTATACTGATTGTAATTCAGTCAGGGATTCCTTGATCTCTCTGTGCCTAGGACCCAAACCCATGTGTGCGTCTGCTATTAAAAATATTCTCCTGTTCGTGTTTGGAATTACCCTATCCCCCACTCCAGGGATTCGAGCAAAAGGAACGGAGTTTGCATCGATTACGTATGCATAATTGAGTGGATAGTTCACGGGTAGTGCTGCACAGTCGCCTTTTACGGTCGTTTTTACTGCCAGCATGGTTTCCCCGTCTATGTATTTTTCTGTACGCTTTTTTGTGGCTACGGAAGCCGGTTTAGTTGCTTCCGCTGTGGCTGTATTAGCCAATGAATTCCCTGCAACGTGAACGCCATCACGTTGAAGACTCTGTGCGTGTATCACATGAGTCTTTTGTAGTTCTTTTTGTAAAAGAGCTACCTGTTTCCAGAGCAATTTATGCTTTATTGTGGCACCTGTGTCATCTTTGTAATCGTTTTCAATCCAACTATGAAGTTTATTATTGTAAGAGTTGACGCATAAATGAGAATCGCACACGATAAGTGTCGGGAATTCACGTTCTGCATTTTCGAGCGCCATCTTTAAAAATCTGATTTCAGCTATCTGAGCCGAACAGTTTCTTACTGATTCAGTTTTTGTTATTTCCGGTCTGAATTTACCCCACAGCCAACGACCTTTAACAATCGCACAGGCTGCATCGTAGGATTTTCTCTCTACGTTGAAATGCTGTACAAATCTATCTGTATAGATTATACAGGCGTACTGTGGGAGAGGCAGAATTTCGATTGGCAGAGGATATTCTTCTTCATATTCTAAATCATTCAGTTCTTCGAATTGCGAGGCGAAATAGTATTTCACATCTTCCGCTCCTAGAGAATCTATACACTGTATCCATTTCGGATCCAGTGACACTGTAGGCAGGTTTACTGGGCTGAATAGCGCCTCGAAGGCGGATTCCGCTGTGAGGATATTAATCCGTTTGCCGTGTGCTAGTTCTCTTTCATTTGCTAATGCAATTTGCACTGCTCTCACAGTTCTTTCTGTGTGACTGAATGTTTTTTCTACTTGTGTGTACAAGTGAGATTTAATTGAAATTGGTACCTTTTCTCCCTCATTAGAGGTTAGGTACGTGAATCCGCATCCTCCTGGGATGACTTTGATTACAAGATCGCGTGTATTGTCACGTGTGTCTAATTTTGTTTTAGCTAACATGTCTGTTTGCAGTGATCTCAAAATTTCTGTGTGTTTTTGAGTCCAATTGATTTGTTTAAAATCAGGTTTAATCAGTTCGTAGAGAGGTTTAACCCTCTCTGCGTAATTTAGAATGTATGTTCTTCCAAAATTCAGAAAACCTACTATGGATTGTAAATTCTTCAGCGTTTTTGGAGCTTGGAGTACAGCGCACTTCTCTAAGAAGTTGTCCGCTACGCTTTTTCCATCACTTGATAATTCGTACCCTAAGAATAGTACTGTCAGATGGGCAATTCGAGACTTTTTAAAGTTGAATTTGTAACCCTCTGCTGCGAACCCAAGTATAATGGTGTTCACTCTTTTCAAGTGAGTATCCAAGTCGTCGTCTGTGAGATAAATATCATCTAGGTAGGATAATGCCTCATCATCATATATTTGTAGTAACTCTGTTACCCTAGCTGAGAATAGTCCTGGGCTGTTCTTGAACCCCTGTGGGAGTCGACAGAATTTTTTCTGCGACCCAAATGCTGAGAAAGCGGTCAAGTATCTGCTTTCTGGTGCAATGTTTTGATAAAAGAAACCATTAGATATGTCTAATGTCGTTTTATATTTTTTCCTAACTATGTTATTCATTAGGGCTGCACTATGCGAGTTTTGTACTGCAAAAGTTTTACAACATGCATTAAGGTGTCTGTAAACCAAAACTAGACAATATGAATTGTCTGGCTTGGAGACAGGAAACAAAGGATTGTTCATTTGAGAGGTGCATGTTTCAATCACCCCCTGGTACTCAAGTTGATATAAGATCTCCCTGACTTGTTTTTTAGCTTCTTGCTTAATGGGATACTGCCATTGGGCAGTTGGTTCACTTTTTAACTGGATTTTGTGAGGAGGTGAGTCCTCATCCCATCCTACATGATTTTTATATAATGCCAGTGCCTGGGCTACTGCCCATTTCCTTGCATATGTATATTTTTTGTGAATCGGAATGTGATTCGAGAAGGCAGGCATAATGATTTCTTCGCCACGAGGGCACTCCCTGACAAACTCTGGGGGCCAATCTTTTTCAGCTAACAGAATATCATAGCCTTTCGAGAGTTTATCCCAAAATAGACCCTTTATTTTCCTAGTCTTATCACCCTCTATATGCAATGTTATTTCGTATATCTTATGGGGCTCGCTAAGTCTGGTGTCGGCAGTTTCAACCTGAATGTATTCATTCGTGTCCACTGTCTCCAGATGACTCATCAAGATCTTGCGGGCTATACTGATTTTTGCTGCACTGTCCAACATTGTCTGTACCCACTCCCCGTTTTTCAACTGTGTCCTCAGTATTCTCGGCATGGTTGATTACTCTAATACTGGCTACCTTCTTTTTTGGAAATTGAGATTTTTTACTCTGAGCAGGTTCCTTGTCTTTGGACTTGGTGTGCACTCCTGGGTCTGACCGTCCTCTTCTTTCCGATTTCTGCGAAAAAGATCAAGAGGGACGTGTATCAATACTTTGATATCTATCAGGTTTTTTCAAATTATCCCTATTCTAAGGTTATATCTTTTCTCAGAGGGCTCCCTCTGGGGAGACTGGTGTTCTCAAGTCGGAGTTCTTTCTCTCCGTCGAGGAGACCTTCCTCTGGACTGAAAAACTTTTTCCTTGGGAGTGGATTGTTTATTTCCATCCCAGCTCTTTTTAGGATTGTTTGAATTATTTTTAATAAATCATTTTTCAGGATTTTCGAGCAGTTGGGGCTTTACTGGCTTCCCACCCAAGCTGTCTCTACCTAATTCTTCATAGCACTTTTTTATGATTCTGGCAAGCTCAACTGGCTGATCTGTTATATCTGTTTCCTTCAACTTCTGGCGAATCGCCACAGATGCTGCTTCCCCCTTTATGTTGGCTAATAATATAGCCGAGACCTGCTTGATGTCTTTCAGTAATTTCATACCAAGATTTAAAGCGGGCTCTGGACCGTATTCATTTTGAATCTGTTTTAGCACATCCGGTATTACCGCCATAGACGGAACACCATGTGTTTTTGTGTAAATGGAAGCAAAGACTGTACCCCAAGTGTCGCAGTCCTCCACGTGTGGTGCGATTCCCATAGGAAGGCAGATGGTCAAGATTCTGTGTTTCTCAATAGGGGTAGTATCCGGAAATACTGCCTCTATTTGAGTGATTTTCTGTGCTAACCAGAAAGGAATTTGTTCCCGTTTTACGGGTGCTTTACCAAGACATGACTGTATGTTCTGTGGTGTAATTTTATTAGTGTTCCCCTGATGAGGGGTCAGCTGTGGTACATTAACAGCTGGTTGGACTGTTGCAGTCCGCATTACATATTGGACTAATTGCCTATGTATTTTAATTAATGTTTTTAGCTGTACTAACAGCTCTTCTCTAGACATTTTTGCAATGTCCGAATGTGGTGTGTAGCTGGCTAGAACCGGCCACGTTGCTCCTGGTCTACCTAGTGCGCCAAGCCTGGTAATATGATATTTATGTTTTAGGGCGCCATTAAACCAGAGCAGGTGCTCTTGGAATTTTAGTGGGATTTCAGTCTCCTCGAAAGGAGCGTACTCTTCCGGTGGTTTCTCTATTTTGTAATAGTGAAACTCTTTTGTTCTAGCGTTTGCCGCTGGAAAGTTTATCCATGAATAGAATACCTCTGTCTGCCGATATTCGTGTGCCTCTATCACGAAAATTACTGTACCACTTTGTGGTGTCAGTCCATTTTCTATAAGTTTTAAAGTTATAGATTTTCTTAAGTGTGCCGGGATGATTATTGCACCCGGTACTGTATCGTCGGGACCCTGCTGAGTCGCATCTGCTGCGCCCCCAGTGGTTCCGTTTTCTCCTGGCATTTTATTAAATGCAAGGTTTGCAGAGTAGGTCTCCAAGGAGACAAAGATTAGGTGCACAATATTTTGGAACACTGTATCCTTCAACGTTGAATAAACCAGAGCTTTACATAGGAATCTCTTCCTACTGAGTTCGGGCGGATTTTAACCTTTCACCCACTCCAGACGTCTATTGAAGTATTTACGGGAGAAAGGGGTCTGTGTGAAAAATGCACGACTGAGTTACTCTAACGTCTTGCGTTAGTTTATCGCCTTACCAAACGTTGGGCGCCATGTAGTTTAGTTCCTATTTTCCCAATAGGCCCTGCGCATTGGAATAACATAAACAGTAGTATCGACGTAGAAGTGCGGATCTTCCAGGCCTCCACTGACTATGCTAAACTTAATTGGGTTTGTTACCAACTAGCTCACAGGTCACTGGAAACTTTCTTGACTGAATAGGAAGTGATCAGCTTCCCTGGCACAGCCAAGAAGGGATTCAGTTTTCCAACAACCGTGCAACATGACAACTTTGCTCCTCAGATCAAGAGGCAATCTCTAGGGTCGTGTGAAACAATAGACAGTTATTTTACTCAGTCAGTGGTTGTGCAGTTTACTTTCACAATATGTAGAGAATAGAGAGACGGGCGTTTTCAATAAAGGGTAACATTTATTGAACAGTCTTTCTTCTCGTACAAGAGAAATGAATTGCCACAATTGCAAGACTTGTTATTATAAAAAGTACGTACAGTAAGATAAGTATTGCGAAATAATACTGTAAAAGCATTGATATGGTTTCTTAGCCATACAATGGTTTAAAAGGAATAAAACATATATACATTCATATATACATTAGGCTAAAATACTCAACTGGTGCTTCTAACTACGCCTACCCCAGTGTACCTGACCTAAGCCTAACACTTGGGAGGGGAGTAAGTAAGTAGCTTTAGTTTAAGTTGGTGTTGCCAAGGTTTGCTTCAAGAATTCTCTCTCAAGGGTTTAGTCAACACCATACCTCTGGAATAGAATGATGGAGGTCTGGTATATCCCTCATGACTCAATATCCCAGTCACCCGCAAGGGTAGACCAGAAACGCCGGAGCTGGATTTCTCTGCAGGAGAAAGACAGCGTCTCTTCTCAGCGTGTCGAGGAGGAGGAGGAGGAGAGGCAGCGTCCACGGGCAGCTTGCATCTGCTGGGCTCTTTGCAGGGGACGGCTGTTCAGCTCCTAAGTTCACCACACCATCGTTCGCTAGTTAGCAGCGATAGCAGTAGTGATAGCAGCTATGGTATCATCAGCATGACAGCTTCTTCAGCAGCAGAGAGATAGCTGGCAGCATCAGCTTCAGCGATGGCATTAGTGTAAACAGCAGCAACATCAGCGAACAGCAGACAGCGTTTGCTTAAGGCAACATTGGTAATATTTATACCTGAAAGGTGCCTTGTTTGACGTAAGTTTTTGGACATAAGACGTCAATAAAGATGTCACTAGGAAGTGATTGTCTATCAGTGCTCATTAGAGTTCTATTACTAATCAAAACACAGCAAGCGGGGATTTCCAGGTTTGCTGAGTTTTTATCTTGTTGAAGAACTCGGAGTGTTAATCTAGGAATCTCAGATAGTAACTTCTGCTATGTCATTGCACTAATTGGTTGCAAAGGAAGTGGCAGAGAAAGCTATTCTGAAATGTGGCTCTGTTCGTGTGAGGCCAGAGACGAGTTTCTGAATATTGCACTCGAACGGTTATGCCAATATAGGGAATAAATGGATTTATAGCCGAATAGGGGCATAAGGTCACAGTATCGATCAGGGTCCTGGATTAGAACACTACACTTTCAGTGTCTAGGTCTCGTTCCTTCAGCTTCAGTAATGCACAAATGCACTTCCACTCTCTGGGCAAGCTTTATCCCTTCTCAATCTTGTGCTATCTCAAACCACTCTCTATCCAAAATAGGCCTTACTGGTCCCAGCTATCAGACTTTCATCACAGTCCTCACTCACACACATATGTGGCACACAGTTCTGCTACCAACAATATCATACATGCACTCATCACACTCACGGCATGTCAGCACAAGAGCCTGTGGGGTCACATTAACACAGAAATTTACATGCTGGGAGGACTAATTAGTTAAGAAATAGAGGTAAAGGTCTATCAATTAATTAAAACCAGTATGCCACCACTACCATTTCCTGTCAATCTTCTAGGACATGGGGTCCCATGTCAACAAGAGGGGTGTTTTCTTGGTGCACCCCATCCAGGTCATTGAATAGATCCTGGAACTGGAAATTACCATGAAAACACTTAGGGGCAGATTTACAAGCCCCTTGCGACACATTTACGCCGCTGTTGCGTCACTTTTGTGATGCAGCAGTGTTGTAAACAATGCGCCACATTGTAACACATTTACACATTTACCTGCATCAGGTATTATGTATGCAGGGTGGGCGTTCTGACGCAAGAAAGCCGCGTAAAAGTGATGGAGTGAAATCTTCACGTTTTGACTGAGTCACTTTTATGATGCCACTGCGTCAAAACCTTACGCCTGTTTGAAGCAGGCGTACGGAGTGACGCATCATAATAGAAATAGGTATTCCGAAGCATTGCTGGAGTTGAGTCATGCTTGCGACACGACTTCAGCAATGCGTTGCCTATATGTTATGTTATGTTATATTTATTTTATACAGCGCGCAGCTACTCAAGAGTGTCCCGGCGCTAACTACCAGAAAGGGCCAATGAGCACAAATCAACGACTAAAATAGCAATGTTTTCAGTTTTTTCTTAAAGAGCAATGGGTCCTGGATGCACCGAAGAGCCAAGAGCAGTGTGTTCCAAGCCAAACTGGCTTTGTGCACAAACAAATTCCCACCAAGTCTTTGGCGGTTGAACCTAGGGGTCTGTTACAGCCGCTGGGCATACGAGCACACCTGTCTTCCTGGTGTATAAAAAACAAACCTCTTCTGCAGGTAAATGGGATCAAGCCCATGAAGGGACCTATGTGCGATAATCAGCATCTTGAATGTCAAACGCGATTCGAATGGAAGCCAATGCAAGGAACGCAAATAAAGGCAAACACTGTGCCTTGAGACCAATCCAAAGAGCAGTCTGGCTGCCGAGTTTTGAACAACCTGCATTTTCTTAATAAGAAAGCTCGAGCTGCCTACCAATAGGACATTGGCATAGTCCAGTGTGAGTAGAATGAAAGAAAGCACCCTGCCTAAGGGTATAGTGGCCCTAGCTAGAGGATCCAAACAATATGCAAAAGGGGTGATTAGCCTAGAAGCTGACACTGCACACAACAAACACAAAGTCAATCCAAGTGGACTCAACAGAATATATTAGAAAAATATATATTTTTTATTCATTTCTTTTAAATATATTTTTTTGAATTTGAGGTGACAAACATATAAAGGGTAAATAGTGCTTTTGGGTTCAGGTGATACTTTTGGAGCATAAAAGGGACATATACTCATGGAAAAAAAAATTAAATTAAAGGGGAGAGGGAAGATGTAGACTAAATTAAGACCTACCCAGTAACAGCCACACTTCAGACATACTATCACACTCACTTGTTTGAAAGTTTACTCTACCTACTATTCTAACATTCAACTTTCATTCTTCCATTCATTCTTCTAGTCCTGGCGTGTGCAACACATAGATGGTCAATATGTTGCATAGATCGGGAAGTTATTCCAGGCAGATGACATTAATACGGGTCCTGATGTAGTTAGGACAGAGTGCCGTATTCCTGGAGACACAAGCCGACGCGCGTTTCGGTGACAGGCCAATGAGGCCACACCTTCGTCAGGGCTGGGGGCAGTATACTGGGTGGGGAACAAGAATAAAATCTGAAAGCTAAATGACGTCAGGCGATGATAGGGATAGGTCACACCTCACAACACAAGGGGGTAAAAATTCCCAATCACTCCCAAAATATTAGTTGTCCAAAAAGCATTGTCCAGCGAAATTCGATTTAAGACAAGACGATCAGGGACATGACTCACGAACGCCGTATTTCTGACGATTTAGGACGGCTGGTAGCTATCAGTCGTGATTTCAAAGCGATGGTGCGAAGAACGGTGTATCGTTGCTGTATTTCTGCCGCAAGTAGATTGAATTCCTTCAAGAGATAATCAGGCGCCTTTGAATGGGGTTCCGCCAACTTCAGCGGTCAGCCTAATGCCACGAATGGGGACGGATCAATCGGGTTCCTTCGTGAGATGGTCCGTCGTTTTTAAATGGGGTTCCGCCGACTGCACCGGTCGACCTACTGCGGGAGACAGGATACTCTCTGGCATAGTCCAGTCGGGACAAGATAAGAGCCCGGACCACAGTTTCTCTGGCACTGCCTGGCAGAAAGTGAAGAAACTTCCTCAAGATTTTCAAGGTGCCAAAGCATGTGCCCGCCAGCTTCTATATTTGTGTGGAGAAATTCAGATTGTCATCAAAACCAGATGCCCAGATTTTTTGCTGCACCTTTGCCTGCCATTGGACAGGGAAAGCATGGAGGCCAAAGCCTTTCTTTTAAATCCGAAGTGAACGTGCCGTAGAGAAGCACTTCCGATTTTCCTTTGTTACATTTCAGCTGAGCGTTGGCCTGCAACTGGAAAACCCTAGGACAAACAATGTAGGGCCACCACTACCGAGTCATCCTCCTTGCTCCATGAAAACAAGAGGTGGGTGTCGTCAGCGTATGCCATCACTTTAGCCCCTAGTGACTCCGCAAGATAAACCAGCGGAGTCACATAGATGTTAAAAAGTAGGGGGCTCAGTGATGTTCCCTGCGGCACCCCAGTGGTAACCAGCATCGGCTCGGAGGCACACGGAGGAAGCCAGACCCCTGTGACCGGCCTTCCAAGAAGGACCTAATCCCTAGCAGGGCTGAGCCTGAGATACCTATCTCTGACAAGCGATCAAGGAGCAAAGAGTGGGGCACCGTATCGAATGCCGCTGAGATGATCTAGCATAACCAATGCGGCTCTCCCGCCGGCATCCAAACACACCTGGATCGCCTGTGTCACATCAAGCATAGCTGACTCCGTGCTATAAGATTTTTATATATTGTAAAAATGGTCCTTAGAGAAACACATACATCACGGAAAATTAAATATAGACCAAAAATAGGCGCTATATCAAACAGTGTCCAGCCGGACAAAGTACTAAATCAGATAAATAGATTTTCATAATTAGCAAGAGCAAAAAAACAATAGTGCCGGATACAGTCCTGCATCCAATACAGAAAACAAAAGACAAGAACATATGAAGAGTCAGGATTTCAGACAAGAAGCAATGGAAGCTTGATTTGATCGAAAGATTAAACAAGCTATCACTAATAGTATTCACAATAATGTCACACAATGGTTAAATGCAAAGAACTATTCTTTAGGTCGACGACGTTTCAATCCCTTTCAGAAGGTTAAAGGGATCATCATCAGGACAAATTGATTAATTGCCTGAGGTTGAAGACACTGCCTTGGCTCAGTGAGGAGCCAATGCAGGAAGTGATTCAGCAGCGTCAGAATGCTGCTGGAGGGTAAAGCGAGTCGTTGGTGAAATTAACCAATGGAGTACTCGTGGCAGCAAAGTCCGCCGGTAAAGAAGCAAGTATCCGATAACCGCGCGGCACTGGCAAAGTTGGATTCAGTAGTATCAGAGTGCTGCTGGAGGGTAAAGTGAGTCGTTGGTGAATTTAAACCATGAATTACTCGCGGCAGGAAAATCGCCGATAAAGTAGCCAGTATCCGATAACCGTGCTGCTGATATGCAGAGGTGCATCAGTTCTTGTAAATCTGCCCTTTAGACTACAGCGCATATGCTCCATTAGTTTGTCAGCAGGGCCAACAAGCAGTGGGTCACTCAGGGCAGGGCTACATGCCAATTTCCGAAGCAGGGGACATTACTTTCCCAGCAGGGAGTGAGCTACAGAGGGAGAGTGGAAATGCCAGTGGGGAGCATGTCTATTTTAAGCTGTCAATGCAAAAATGCTTAAACTTCCAACATTGAACTCAAAGTTGTTCCTGAGATTTTGGTATGTAGAGTTGTTTTGAATGGTGTCCAAACCTTCTCTCCACATTGAGAATTATCTAGTTGTCATCTGCATACATTTGCCTGCAGGTGCCGGAAACCTTTGAAAACGTAAGGGATGTGACCTCATTCCAATGATAAAGGAACAAATACATGTATACTTGTGCTTGACATGCATAGAATTCAGAGAACAAAACTATAATAGTGATGAGTAGAAAAAAAGGCCTCTTCTAATATATAATTTACCGCTTTATGCATTTAAAAAGTAAGATGTAGGAAATACATGTTGTAATATGTCTTGGGTAGACTGATTCAGGAAATGGTTTGGTGTAGTTGGAAGGATGCACAGATCTGTGGCAATATTGAGAGAATTATCTTGAGGATGTATCTGAAACATATGTATCAAATGTCTGCAACCTCCAGTCGGATTTTAAATCTTTGTCCCCAGTCTGACTGTGTGCAAACTGAAAGCAGAATTCACCATTAGTTAGGTTATGTTGTGTTGTATGAATAAGTAGAGTGCAGCTAATCATCCATGAGGGCATCTAGCCACTGATTATGGAAGGCTTGAGGAGGGAGGAGAGATCATACCTGTTTCATCTGGAAGAGCCATGTCTTGAGGTTCCCCCTAAAGTCCATAAGGGAAGGGGCGGTTCTGAGGTGTTTCAGGAGGTTATTCCAAGTCTTGGGTGCAAGGCATGAGAAGAAGCATTCTCCACTTCTGGTCTTGATGCGAGGGAGGTGTGTACTTGCCTGGGATGCAGATCGAAGGTGTTTGGTGAGTGATAGAAGATGAGGTATGGTTGAGGTAAGCTAGACTAGTGTTGTGGAAAGCTTTGAAGGTATGGGGGAGAAGCTTGAACTTACATCTTTCCTGGACTGGAAGCCAGTGGAGATTGTTGATGTGTTGAGGGATGTGGTTATTTTGAGGCATGTTCAAGATGAGTCTGGCGGCAGCCTTCTGGGTGGTTTGGAGTCGGCATAGGACATGGGCTGGGAATCCGATGTAGACGGTGTTTATGTAATCAAGTCTACTTGTGACAAGAGCCTGGGTGACCATTCATCTGGTGTTCAGTAGGATACACTTGAAAATCTTGCATAGCATTCACAGGATGTGGAAGTATGATGAGCAGACTGCATTGATCTGTCTGCTCATGGAGATGTTGGTG
The DNA here is from genome assembly GCF_964263255.1 of Lissotriton vulgaris. Classification (NCBI taxonomy): domain Eukaryota; kingdom Metazoa; phylum Chordata; class Amphibia; order Caudata; family Salamandridae; genus Lissotriton; species Lissotriton vulgaris. Next base: position 435,874,310 of record NC_141689.1, on the reverse strand, counting down.
TCCAGGATTATCCTGATGTTCTTGGCATGGTCCACAGGGGTGGGCGGGGTGCAAAGTTTGGAGGGCTAACAAGAGGCGTCCCAGGGGGAGTGGTTGTTGCTGAAGATTAGGACTTCCATTTTGTCTGTGTTAAGCTGGAGGCAGTTGTTTTTCATCCAAGCAGCGACGTTTCTCATGCAATGGGCACATTTTGCTTTTGTGGTGCTTGTTGAGTTGGTAAGGGAGAGAATGAGGAGTATCTCATTTGCGTAGGATACTAGGTTGATGCTGTGTGCTCTGATAATGTCCGGGTGGGGTGTCATGTAGACATTGAAGAGCATTGGTCTGAGCAACGATCCTTGAGGGATTGTGTAGATGAGTTTCTTGGGTTCTGAGGTGTAGGGTGAAGTCTAATTAATTTCATTTCTGTCTACTATGAAGTAGGATATCCACTTGAGGGCTGGTCCTCAGATACCTAAGTGCTGAAGCTTTATGGGGAGCAACTTGTGGCAGACTGTATCAAAAGCTGCAGAGAGGTCGAGCAGGATGAGTGCAGCAGTTTCTTCTTGGTAGAGGATGCATCTGATTAGTGGCTGCAATGAGGGCTGTCTCTGTGCTGTGATTGGTGCAAAAGTCTGATTGAGCACAGTCTAGGACTTGATGGAGTTGAGGATGTTGGGGTCCGCAGTTGGTTTCTTCAATAGGGCATTGACTTCTGCATGTTTCCAGCAACACAGGAAGCTGGCGTTGGTTATTGAGGCGTTGATGATAGTGGTGAGTGTGGGGAGATGATGGTTCTTCCAAGGATATATAAGAAGTAGGGGCATGGGTCTGAGAGGCTCTTGAGTGGATGGTATTCATCAGGGCGGTGGTTTCCTCATTCGAAAGGGACTTCCAGTTGCTTAGCCGCTGTTTGGGGATGAAGGAGGCATCTGGCTAGTTGGAGGAGTTTTTTATCGGTATGCTATGGGTAAAATCTGTTGTAGATCTTGGCAATCTTCTGTTCATAGAAGTTTGAGAGGTCGCTGCAGAGTGCTTGGGCTGGGATGATGTTGTTGGCAGCTGTAGGATTGGAGATCTCCTTCATGATGGTGTAGAGTTCTTTGCCGTTGTTGGAACTGGCTTTGGGTCTAAAATTTAGGGCCTTTGTCTTTGCATCTCATAGTTGTTGGTGGTAGAGGTTGAGAGCGGCTTTGTATGTGGATCTTGCGGTGGTGTTTTGTTGTTGAGTCTCCCTTTTCTCTCAAGTTCTTTGCAGTGACGCTTGGACTCCCTGAGGTTGTTTATGTACCAGCGGGGTCTTTTGTTGTTTTTATATGTCTTGTTTCTGGTGGAGCGGTGTGTTTCGCACACTAGGGGAGCCATTTATTGAATAGCTTAGTGCTGACATTGAGGTTCCCGGTGGGGTTGAGTGGGTGTTCCTGTAGCGTTACTTCAGATATTGTGCCCCAGTGTCTTGATAGTGCTTTGTTTTTTTTTTGGTGCGGTGGCTTTATAGGCGGGTATCATGAAATGTATAATGTAGAGGTCAGACTATGTGAGCTAGGTCATGTGTGTAGTGGTGATCCTGCTGTTTGAGGAGAAAACAGAGTGTGTGGTCTGCTCTGTGAGTTGGTCCTTGGATGAGCTGGGTGATACCTAGGGTGCAGAGGCTGTTGAGGAGGGCAGTGGAGTTGGGGTCTGTGGTGTATTCTAGGTGGAAATGTAGGTCCTCGAAGAGGATGTGGTTGGTTGTTCTGATGGAGAGAGGAGCAATGAAGTCTGTGATGTGGTTGCAGAATTCTGCTCTGGGGCTCGGAAGACGTAAGTGAGGGTTCCCTCAAGAGTGGCATTGTGGGCTGTTTGAATTTTGAATTAGAGGTGTTCCATTAGGTTAGAGTCAGAGGCCGTGGAGGTGGAGCAGCCAATCGTGTTTTTGTAGATGATCGCAAGTACTCCTCCTTGTTTGTGGGTTCGGTCATGGTGATTTTGTAGGTGGGTGGGAAAGCTGCAGAAATGTCCAGGTCGAAAGCTGGGTTCAGCCATGTTTCGATCAGAAAGAGAAAGCTGGGGGTGTTGCTGCTGAGGAGGCCCCAGATTTCGGTGACGTGTTTCCCGAGGGATCAGACGTTGAGAAGCATGGCGGACAGTTGGTACAGGGTGGCGGTGTCGGCTTACGCCGGTAGTTTGTAGGTGGTTGTGTTGGAGTCTGAGCTTTCACAGATGAAATCGCAATGGGTTCAGGAGAAAGGTCCTACCATGGTGTTGCGGGATGTACGGCAGCATCATGTTTGGTAGTATGTGTGGTTGAGGTTGTGGAGGATGATGTAGGAGTAGTGGCAGTGTTCATTGGCTTTGGTGGTGGCTGTGGTTGTGGTTTTGCTTTGGATGGTCATCGGGCCAGGGTTGCTGGTGCTGTGCATGGTACAGGTGCGGACGGATGAAGATGGGCTTGCCTTTGGCGTGCCTTTAGCGCACCATGCATTAAGTAGGTCCTGTGGTGGGCGGGCCTTCTGCTGGTGGGAAGAACGGTGTGTGGGAAAATCCCGGGCAGGAAAACCTGGGCAGCAGCGGTGTCACTTGGTCAAAAGGTGGCAACTGATTCAGGCTGGAAGAAGCAGGAATTGGAGAGCACTGCCAAGCTAGGTACCCAGGTGCTTAGCCCGACTCACAGCATACTTTTTGACCGCTCATCTCATTTGAATATATGGAAGACTGAGGGCTGCTTCAGGTGTGAAATCAGATACATGCTTAAATTTTTAAGAGATGCTTCAGGCTCTGAGTCCTTCCCAGGATCACTTCCCCTAAAAAACAAAGGAAGCCATCATGATAACACAGGTAATACTTGTCTTCAACTTGCGTTGTGTAAATTAATTTGCCTCAACTTGTGCCTGGAATTCTTTTCCTACCCCTAAATTAGTGCCTTGTTTGTAGTTTGGCCCACACCCAAGTCCCAAACGTGGTGGATGTCCTTGTCACTAGCCTTTGGCACTTGTAATAAAGTGGCGGGATACCCGGCACGTTTTGACAGCATATTTTACCAGCCAAACTCTAAGTATGGAAAGGGGCGACCATTCGGTCCCCCCGAACGTATGGTGGAGTACCCCGATCCCCCCGGGAAGCCATCTTGGGCGGGAGGCGAGTCTCGGCTGGTATGCCCGAAGCGGCGTAGCCGGGGCGCGCCTTTTCCCGCCCTCGAGTGGGTTGTCCCAGACACTGACGCGGCTGGCCACGCCCCCGGAGGCAGGCGGAGGCGGGTTTACGCCCGCCCGAAGACGGATAAAAGGAGCAACTATCCAAGAAAGCATCCTCTTGTTCCTGTGCTCTGAAGCTGCACCTCCCCGCTGCACGTGAGCTCGAGACGGAACGAAGAGCCAATTTTGAGCGTTGTAATTTTGTTCTTGTTCTTTCAGATATCTTCGTTGGAGAATGCCGGGCAAGAAGGTCGGAAAGCGGGTCGGGACCGATCAGATGCTCCGCATGCTCATAAAGGAGGTAGCCGATTTAAAGAAGCAGATGGCGGTAAAGAACGGGGAGGGAGGACCGAAGCGAATCGTCGGACCAGCATTGCCGGGAGTAGTCCCTAGCGGAAGAGGCAAGAGGTCCAAGAGGGGGGCACCTGGGGGGGAGGCCCCGGTTCCCGATACACCGATAGAGGAGCCAACCCCGGTTCCGAAGGAGGGGCATCCGATCCCCGTGGTGGTCACCCCCGTGAACGGGGAGGATATGCCTCCCGAGTTGGCGGCACAACTGGCAGCGTGGTTGGGAAAAGATAGTGAGGGCACCACGGCTGACGACGCCAGGGCAGTAATGAGACAACTGCGGGAATCTAGAGAGGCTGTGAAGGCACCATCTTCTGTTCCCCCACAGGTTCCGGTGGCTGAGATTGCAGCAGGCGCGAGTTCAGCAGCAAGTACAGCACCTAGTTCAGGTAAGCGGCTACTGCCGATTGCGGGGGAGGGGTCTGTACCCTCACGAAGGGAGAAAGTGGCCCAGCATGTTCCACTTGAAATTAAGGAAAAGATTTGGGCCAATAAGTATGTGAACATGTTTTCTTTGCTTACTGACCATTACGAGATGGAGCATGTGAAGGGCCAAAAAGAGCTTATGCATCCGAGTGTTTGGCGCGCAAAAATGGCCGCCTTTAAGGTCGACGAAAACATAGGTACTTGGGGCAGAGCGTTTGGCATTTTTACCTCCATTATGGGTGAGCGAAGGCCCGAGTTGTTAACGGAGTTGCCTATTTATCAGACACGTATCATGGAGTATTCTCTAGCGTACGAGGGCAATCAGTGGTTTTGTTACGACAATATTTTTAGGAAGGCTAAGGAGCACGACCCAGCTCTAACATGGGATTGTTATGACTCCATTTCTTGGCAAAAAATTGAGAATTCAGGCATGTTAAAAGTACCATTGTCGGGGAGTAACGGTGGTGAGTCTTCCCGCCAATCCTCTGGGACACCCTTTCGGACGGGTGCAGGTAACGAGCACCACTCGAAGTCGAGTGGCAACGCAGGTAAAAGGGGGATTTGTTGGAATTTTAACAGGGGAAAATGTACGAGGCCCCAGGGGTCATGCAAGTTTAGGCATGAATGTGGGGGGTGTGGACAGTCCTCCCATCCTGAGACCATGTGCAGAGCCAAAACGGGTGATAACGGTGGTAGGGGAAGCGCCAAACAGGTCTAAAATAGTCCGAGGGGCGCCTTTACCTACCCCGATTGATACCATGGCAATGATTCCTTGGCTCAACGAATACCCGGATCATGTCTCCGCTGGGGTGTTGCGAGACGGTTTTTCATATGGTTTCCGCATTCCAGTGGGGGATTTTCGAGGTGAAGCAAGTTGTAAGAACCAACTATCGGTCCTGCAGCATACGGCGGTGGCACAGGTAAAGATTGGGAAAGAGGTGACTCGAGGGCGTGTTGCCGGTCCATTCCATTGTCCACCGGTTGCTAACTTTGTTTGTTCCCCATTAGGGGTGGTCCCCAAGAAGGACCCGGGTGAGTTTAGGCTAATACATAACTTGTCAGCCCCACGAGGTCTTTCCGTGAATGATGCGATAGACCCGGAAGTGTGTTCGGTGCGGTACGCATCTTTCGATGAGGCCGTCGCCATGTTGAATCGCCTGGGGCCCGGGGCGCTGATGGCAAAATCAGACATCGAGTCAGCGTTCCGGTTGCTCCCGGTACACCCAGACGATCAGCGTCTTCTTGGTTTCATGTTTCAGGGTCGCTATTACATGGATAGATGTATGCCAATGGGATGCTCTATATCTTGTGCTTATTTTGAAAAATTCAGCTGTTTTCTACAATGGGTATTCACAAGAAAGACGGGTTTTCAACATGTTATGCATTATCTCGATGACTTTCTTTTCCTGGGGGCAGCCGGGGATCCGGAATGTGGACAGGCTTTAAAGGAATTTTGTGTTCTAATGAATCATTTTGGTGTGCCATTGGCACCAGGTAAGACTGTGGGTCCTTCAACTTCACTCGAGTTTCTGGGGATCGAGCTCGACTCGGAGGAAGGTTGTTTTCGGTTACCCAAAGAAAAAGTGTTAAAATTCAGGGCATCACTTGAAACTTGTATTCGTGAGTCTAAGGTAAAACTGCATCAATTGCAACAAACGGTGGGCCAGTTGAATTTTGCCCTCAGAGTAATGACAATGGCCCGCCCCTTTTCCCGCTCGATTGCACAAGCCATGGTCGGCCTTAAGGAGGGACACCACCGCACGAGGCTCTCGGCGGAGATTCGCCAGGACATGCGCATTTGGCTGGCATTCTTGGCGGATTTCAATGGTCGAATTGTCTGGAACAAACCGGCGGTGTCCTCCGAGGAGCTGGGGCTGTGGACAGATTCGGCGGGGAGTATAGGTTTTGGCGCCATATTCGGTACGCAATGGTCGGCTCAAAAATGGCCGGCATGGTGGCACGAGTGCGGGCTGACGAGTAACATTGCTTTTCTCGAACTTTTCCCTATTTTGGTGGCCCTGAAAACATGGCCTGAGGGGTTCCGGGATCACTCTGTGGTGTTTTGGTCGGATAACATGACCGTGGTTGAGTGCATCAATAGTTAGGCAGCACGTTGCAAATGGATTCTGAGACTGCTCAAGGAAATTGTGTTATTGTGCATGCAGTTGAATGTGCTCTTTAGGGCGCGACATGTCCCGGGGGTGTTGAATCAAGCGGCTGATGCGCTTTCTCGTTTCCGTATGCAGGCCTTCTGGGGTTTTCTGCCCACAGCGGACCCGGTGGCGGCACCCTTTCCCGAAGCTCTCTGGTCTCTCGGTGCCCCGAACTACAAAACCTCGTGGGAGAGAGTTTAGCACCCAGGACAAGGAAGGCATATGAAGGGGCGTTTCGTTCCTATTGGTCCTTTTTGGGTTCTGCTAGGGGGGAACTTTGGGGCCGGGAAGAGCTTGTCGTAAAATTTTTGCTGTCTTTACATCAGGCAGGCAAATCAGAAGCTACGGCCCAGAGGCATCGGGCCGCCATTTCCTTTATGGCAAGGGCTCATGGGATCCAGGACCCGACAGCGTCTTTCGTGGTACAGAAAGCGCTACGTGGGTGGCAACGCCTGGAGGGTCGCAGAGTAGATGAGAGACACCCGATAGGTCTGGATAGATTGGCCCTGTTATTTTCTGTACTCCCTGCGACATGTTCATCCCAGTATGAAACAGTGTTATTCCGAGCCGCTTTTGCGCTAGCATTCCATGGGGCTATGCGGGTAAGCGAACTGGTGGCGAAGAACAAGCAGGATACGGTGGGGGGACTGTGCCGAGTGCACATTCAGGTTAAAATGGAGATGATGACTGTCTCGTTTGTCAGGTCCAAGACCGATCAGGGTGCGATTGGGGACTGCATAGTCATACATAGGATTCCCGGGTCTCCCATGTGCCCTGTTGTTTGCGTAGAGGAATATTTGGCGCAGAGGGTGGCATCATGGGGGGGGACCTTGTTGAGACACGCTGACGCCACCCCACTGACGAGGTTTCAGTTCCAGCGGGTGCTTGCGATGGCAATTTCGGCCGCGGGCTTGAACCCCGGCGAGTTCGGGACCCATTCCTTTCGGATAGGGGCTGCTACCGAGGCTACAGCCAGGGGTCTGAGTGTGGAAAAAGTGAAACGTTTGGGGCGTTGGTCCTCGAATTGTTACAAGAGGTATGTGCGGTTGCACATGTTGTGAGGCTGTAATGACGTACTCACGCTTCTTGTTTTTGTTTGGTTTACAGTTTCGCGAGCTTACGAGGCGGGGCGTACTGTGCAGTCGACCCGACACCTGGGAACCAGCGGTCAGACATCACCGGCTGCGGAAAGAGAGGTGTGGGTCGTGGGCCACTCATACGTGAGGCGTGCCGCGGACGTATTCAAAGCAGGTGACATGATTCACATGGCTGGGGAATACGGGTACAGGGTGACCTTCTACGGAAGGGGCGGGCTCTGTATTGACCATTTTCAATCCTTTTTCGAGGGTTTGTTAGGGCGGACGAGGTCACCGCCGTCTATAATCATAGTCCATCTTGGGGGCAACGATTTGGTGGCCACTGGTAGACGACTTCTTCTCGAGGCAATACTCTCCACAGTAAGTTGGTTGGCGAGAAGAGTTCCAGGGTGCACAATTGCATGGTCCCATATGATTCCACGGACAGTGTGGCGGGGGGCGAATTCGGTTTCTGCTCTGAATCACTCAGTGAAGAAAGTAAATAACAAATTGGGTAGATTGTTTCGTTCAAGTACACTGCATTCTATTCCGCATGGTTGTATCAAGGGGGACAGCATGTATCTGGCAGATGGGGTTCATTTGTCCCGGGTGGGGAATGAGTTACTCATAGGAGACCTCATAGCTTGGCTAAAGAGTTTAAAACATGACCTTTAGGCAGGAGTTGTTGTGGGGGGTCCGGATAGCCGGTCAACTATCCGGCCTGTGGCGGTAAGGTCATGATCGGTGAGCAGTAATTGGAAGATCCCTATGGGGGGGCGTCACCCATTACGGATGGGAGCGCTCGGGGGAGGTGGCCATTGGCCCCTCAACGGGGAGGCGGTCCCTTCTAAGGATGGGCCGCCGAAAGGAAAGGAAAGGCGGTCAAGGCCCCTTCCTGGATAGGAGGGGCTACGGGCCCCTCCTGGGGAATTTCCCGGGGCCAGGACACCTGCGACGGCAGATGTGGTAAGTTGTGTGGGGTGGGGAGGGGGTTTACGCTACCTTCTAGACACCTCACACGAGTCCTCGGACGACCTTTAAATGGCGTCGAGTTCATAGGGGCCCCCGTCAAGTCAAGGGAAATTGGTAGATGCACTTGAGGTACGCCTCTGTGCGGTCGCCCCTCCCAAGTGGGGGGGGTATTTCTGGTTAGGGATCTGACACCGGTTACGACCTTGCCGTTGGCCCTTAAAAGTTAGGATGTACAATTTCAAGTTAAATGTTTTGTAGGATGTTAGTTCGGCTAGGAGAACCTTTGTATTAGAAATATGTTAAGGTTAGCCAAACATCGTAATGTGGAAATGAAATTGTACATAATATGAAACTGTTATTTTAATGTTTTGATTTTGTTTCATATTTTAATAAATACGGCCGGGAGGGTCACTCCCTCCCGCCTTCCAAAAGTTCAGAACCGTTTCCGGTTTCCCATCCTTGGGGATTGTGTCGAGAGGGGGTGGCGGGTATCTCAGCCATATGGAAAGGGGCGACCATTCGGTCCCCCCGAACGTATGGTGGAGTACCCCGATCCCCCCGGGAAGCCATCTTGGGCGGGAGGCGAGTCTCGGCTGGTATGCCCGAAGCGGCGTAGCCGGGGCGCGCCTTTTCCCGCCCTCGAGTGGGTTGTCCTAGACACTGACGCGGCTGGCCACGCCCCCGGAGGCAGGCGGAGGCGGGTTTACGCCCGCCCGAAGACGGATAAAAGGAGCAACTAGCCAAGAAAGCATCCTCTTGTTCCTGTGCTCTGAAGCTGCACCTCCCCGCTGCACGTGAGCTCGAGACGGAACGAAGAGCCAATTTTGACCCACCCACCAGCCCCTGAGGACAGCCAGTTGTTTTAAATAAAGTTTTGATGTGGTAACTCTATTTCTTGCAGGTTGTGATGATTGTTGTGTTATTTTGAGTATGCAATAAAGAATGGTCATTTACAGTATGTTTTTTCAAATGAAGTAATACTGCACTAGTGTTGATCAGTAATCATACGTGAAACAGTTATGGTTGTTTATTAATTTAGTAATTTTAGTTAAATTGTCGTATTTATTTTGGTCGGGCGGTAAGGTCATGATCGGTGAGCAGTAATTGGAAGATCCCTATGGGGGGGCGTCACCCATTACGGATGGGAGCGCTCGGGGGAGGTGGCCATTGGCCCCTCAACGGGGAGGCGGTCCCTTCTAAGGATGGGCCGCCGAAAGGAAAGGCCCCTTCCTGGATAGGAGGGGCTACGGGCCCCTCCTGGGGAATTTCCCTGGGCCAGGACACCTGCGACGGCAGATGTGGTAAGTTGTGTGGGGTGGGGAGGGGGTTTACGCTACCTTCTAGACACCTCACACAAGTCCTCGGACGACCTTTAAATGGCGTCGAGTTCATAGGGGCCCCCGTCAAGTCAAGGGAAATTGGTAGATGCACTTGAGGTACGCCTCTGTGCGGTCGCCCCTCCCAAGTGGGGGGGTATTTCTGGTTAGGGATCTGACACCGGTTACGACCTTGCCGTTGGCCCTTAAAAGTTAGGATGTACAATTTCAAGTTAAATGTTTTGTAGGATGTTAGTTCGGCTAGGAGAACCTTTGTATTAGAAATATGTTAAGGTTAGCCAAACATCGTAATGTGGAAATGAAATTGTACATAATATGAAACTGTTATTTTAATGTTTTGATTTTGTTTCATATTTTAATAAATACGGCCGGGAGGGTCACTCCCTCCCGCCTTCCAAAAGTTCAGAACCGTTTCCGGTTTCCCATCCTTGGGGATTGTGTCGAGAGGGGGTGGCGGGTATCTCAGCCATAAGGTCTCTAGCGTTTGAAATGAAATCCATGTCATTTCCCTAGATGACGCATTCAAAGAACAGCCAGAGAAAGGCTCGCCCAGACCCCTGTCCCTTCAGCACACTCTACCAATGAGTGCTGGTGAAGTAGAATCAATCAGAATGCACCTCCTGTTGCTTTTGTGCTGCAAACTTTGTATTCTTTTGCACTGCGGTGCTGCTTGTGAATCAATCCCAGGTATGATGAAGACATACACCCTCACATTTATGAGCTGAATGCTTCTCTCAGATATGTGTATGTTTATGAGTCTTGCCTATTATGAAAGAAAGACAAAGACGAAAGGGACACTTTAAGTAGGCCTGACACTAGCCAAACTCTTTTAATTTTACTAAAATTGAACGTAAAATGTACTTACTTATGTGGGTTTTCAACCAACTCTGTTCATACGTTGGGCTGTTATTATGTCATTTACATTTTTCTTCCACCCACTGCAGCATAGAGGATGGGGCAATGTATCAGCCCACTTCAGCAATGGGTTTTATCAAGGGCTGCATCCATACACAAACTAATTCTCTTGAGTGCCAGGCGCTTCTATGGCAATGTGTGCTTTGCTTTATGAGACCTAAAAATAAATATAACTTTTAGCCAATATTTTTTTTCTAAATAGACGAGGGCCCAGAGGCTTTCCCAACAATAAGGTTCTGTGGAAACCATTACACAGCAAAAGAAGCATTGATAAAGTCATAAGGCTGGCGGCCATTGCCAGACTTATTGGCTTAACCAATGCTTGTACATTCTTAGCTCCTTGCTAAAAGTCAACTTAACATTCCCTGCTAATTCAATGGACTTGCAAAACGAATACACCATCCTGACAATTAGAGGAGACAGGCACTGTACGAGAGGCATGACATAAAGAAACTGTTGTTTCTTCTAAGTGGCTAAGCATTTACTGGTGTCCTCATATGGGGAAAGGGACGTCAGAAGAGAGGAGATTATTTCAAAATGTTTTATAGTTGCCATCTCTCAGTATGCACCAAAGAACCTTCCAATGTCCGGAAGAGACTTTTAGTAACTTCTTAATCATGTCACTTTTATTGCATTTTTGTCTATTTATATAGCCCCAATTCTAAAGTGAAAAATCATATTTGCACTTTAAGAATAGATGATATCTGTCTATCTATCTATCTATCTATCTATCTATCTATCTATCTGTCTGTCTGTCTGTCTGTCTGTCTGTCTGTCTGTCTGTCTGTCTATCTATCTATCTATCTATCTATATATGGCACCTATTTGATCAACCTAAAAAAAAGCTGGACCTGTTTTGATATTACACTGTGGTCTGCAGGTTACTAAATTGCATCCGATGCATTAACACAATGGGCTAGCTTGTTAGGATTAAAACTGGTGATTCTAGGACTCCCTCTCCCATCACCGCAGTTGAACCATTAACCTACCTCCCTATCCTACTGGCATTAGAACTAGTGGCTGAAAGTTGCACACACATATTTTCAGCATTCACATTACATTGCTTTGCTATCCTTGTTCAAATATGACAGAAATAGTGACATGTGGCTGCTCAGAAGCAGAAATGCACCAACTAGCCTAGTCCCCACCATGTTCCATATGAGCTGAGGCATGTCAGTCACGTAGCACTGTGGGCAAAGGGAACCCCTAAAAGCTTATATCCCAAAAGACACCTCAATAGTACACCTACAGGTGGGTGGTATCCCAAAATATGGTACAAAACAGCAATACAAATAAGTGAAATAAGAGAGGACAGATTCAATAAGTGAGGCCTCGGGTGGATTTAGAAAATTTAGAACGATTTATTAAAAAAACATAAAAAGGCAGAATACAGAAATTGCAAATTGCAGTCCATTAACCCCCAGATTCATGAAGAACACATTTTGCTATTCCTTAATAGCGAAAAATACCGATTCGCTATTAAGGAATAGCAAAATGCTATTCATCAAGAAATCCATTCAAAAATTGCGATTTCTAATAATGCCTTAATTGCGAATCGCAAATTGCGAGTCCCAATTAAGGAATATCTCCCCATTCATTCCTATGGGCCTATAGGCCCATAGGAATGAATGGGAAGACCATCTCAATTTGTTAATCGCAATTAGCGATTCGCAAATTGAGATTGCGATTTCAAGGGTGCAGGGGTGTCCAAAGGACACCCTATTGCACCCCTGAAATTGATGTGTTCACATATGTTGCGCACACACATGCCCTTAGGGCAACATGAAACTTTGAAAAATGAACTTTAGTGCATTTTTCAAAGTTTTTGCTATTTACCACGTAGTTTAACTTCGCAGTAAATAGCTGCCTCAGATTGCGAATTCGCAATTTTTAAATGGTTCATGATTTGCATTTAAGGAATCTCAAATTGAGTTTCCTTAAATGCAATTCATCGCAATTTAGCGATTTCTATAATTGCGATTTTTGCATTTGGGATGATGAATCCCAAATGCAAAATTAGCGCTCGCAAAGGGCCAGATTCTCAGAATCTGGCCCTTTGCGAGCTGAATTTACTTTGATGAATCTGGCTGTAAGTCATTGCCATGAAGGCACTTGGTAATAAGACCATACAGAATTATGGGCAAAATCAAGAATATTTTCAGTCCGGATTTATTTTACTTTATTATAAAGGTTTTATATAGCGCTAACATGACCCTTGCGGGTATCAGCGCTTTACATGAGAAGAGAGTAGGAAGCAATAGGAACACAGGAATACATAATTAAGACTTGTAGTACAGTTCTCAATTGCGTAAATGCATATGTACAATGTTTCATCAGAATGTTTCAAGTTTCAATGTTTCACGTTTCATGTGCCTTCATCAAACCTCTCCTCTGCTCTTTCAGGCATGTATGCTTTTTTTTATTTCCCAGTTCCCTTTTTAGCACACCACAGCCCCCTACTATTTTTTTTTCCCTCCCTCCTCTCCCCTCTTTTCAATCACACACCCCCATATCACTCTTAGTAAGAATTTAACAAGAAAGTACCAGTTAGACTACTTAATGATACATAGTGAAAACATACATATTGAAAACATCCCAAAATTAATCTGTCTGATCCTTCATCTTAGTTAACACTGCATCGACTTCCTCAGGGAAATGACACGTGTACATTTTGTTATTCCACATTATTTTAAGGAGTGCTGGAAATTTCATTTGCACTTGTGCCCCCATGGAGCGCAACTCAGGCATTCTAGAACCAAGCTCCCATTGTCTTTGGGCTGTCTTACTGCCTATATCTGATCTAAAATGGTAGGGGTTGGCTCGATAATGCAAAGAGGTGCGAGAGAGGCATCTAGTGAGAATCATCTCTTTTACGCTATAGGTCTGAAAATATACTAGGATCTTCCTGGGTGCTTTTCGATCAGGGCGCAACTTGAATGGATCTCTGTGGACCCGCTGAATTTCTGCTTCCAAATCAATGTCTGGACGATCCTTTAAGATGTTTTCACGTAGCAATCTACATACAAATCCCTTTAAATCCTCTACTTCCGTCCCTTCGGGAATTTTTAAAATCCTCAAGTTGTTACATCGAGTCTGTGTTTCCAACCTTTCCAAGTCCATTGCTAAGGTGCGGTTCTGAGCTTTTAGGGCTGCTATATCTTTGGAATTCATTTTGGAGGATTCGGTTAGAGATGTTACCTTTCCTTCTAGGACACTGGTCCTAGCATTAATACCCTCTATTTTGGCCTCTAACAGGTCAAATCTGTCGTGCAACCCCCTCTGATTTTTTTCTGAAATCTCAAATCTCCCCAACAGGTCTTCTCTCAAAGTATATATTAGGGAACCCAGCCTTTCCTCTGCAGTTCCACCTCCCCCGCATGCCCAGGCTCCCCCATTCGAGTAAGAGAGTAGGCTATTATTTTCCACACTTGGAGTAGGCTGTAGGGGAGAGCCCATAGGTTGAGATGAAAGCTCCGTAGTATGAATCCTTTGATCACTGCTCGGGGAACTTTCGCTAATTTGTATACTGTTACAATCAGGAGGAGATTGAACTGTCACCCCCGGTAATTCTTTGAGAGGTCCGGAGTCCAACACTGCATATTTATTACTCAGAGGAAAGGCAGCTAAACAGGCAGAGTTCATAGTCGTATTTGATTTATTTGATTTATCACTTTCATTACCTGTGGGATTACTTGTAGGAGAAAGATTGCCTGTGGGGTTTCCTTCTTTAAGTAAATCATTTTCATTTTCTCCAGCTTCATGGATTGTTTCTTTATCAACCTTATTCTTGGAGGACACTGCTTGCTCCATAATTTTAAAGTAACTTTTTAATGAGGGAGTTCCTCTAAGTAGTTGCGTTTGTTTTATGCCTTTAGAATTTCCTCTTTTAACCTCCCTCTTCCTACTTTGTTTATAAGGTGGGATAGGCGCTGGGCCAGCACTTCCTCCTTCCACCAAGTCAATGGGACTGAGGACACCTTTTTTCTTAAGCCCTTGTTTAGAGCGCAATTGATAACGATTTTTTACAACTGTTTTATTAGTACTCTTGATAATAGCCTCTTTAGTTTTGGTATCCAAAGAGCAGGCGGATGCAAGTCCCTCCGCTGTTGTTTCTCTTCTGCAGGTATCTACTAAACCGATGATAGCTTTATGTGTCTCAGGTACCTCCTTAACTGCCTCCATACAAACAGCCAAATTATTAGCAGTACTGGTCACTAAGAGGGAAACCCGGTGTGTGAGTGCAGCTGCTCGGTACCAAAAAGCGACTCTCGAGCGCAGCCATAAATTGTTGCAGCTTACCTGCAGACCGGACACATTCCAGGCTTGCACACCACCTCTTGCGCCTCTATTTTTACCTGTTGACCCCGGTCTCAAGCTCCCGCTGTCTGGCTTACTCGTTATCCGGCATATCAGACCGGAATGCGGCACCTCAGCGTACCACCGCTCTTGCTTGCATTGAAGATCTTACTCTCGCATAGCAAAGACTGCCGCCGTGCAGGTCCTAGTGCCGCCGGATTCCGTGCGCCGTGTTCGGCATTCGGCAGACTAGGAGCTCAAAAACGAGACAAAAGAAAGCAGAAAGAGGCTCAATGACTGCCTAGCAGGTCCGTGTAACAAATCATTCCTGCTCACCAATGTGTTAACTGCTGCCATCGATGTTCACAATTCCTTGAGACAGCATCTGAGCTCGTCTAGGGCGTTCAGGGTCGGAGCCTCGCAGCAGCCGTTAGCCTGCCGCCGCCATGTTCCTCCGCCCCCTCCATAATAGTAGGGGGCTGTGGTGTGCTAAAAAGGGAACTGGGAAATAAATAAAAAAAGAAAAAAAAGAAACAAATAAATATGTTTACGCAGAATAAGAGACCTGCATTTCTATCTTTATATATTGGCAGGGCTCTAGGGGTCAAGGGCCTCCTAAGGCGTAGTCACGCCAACCAGGAGGGCAGGGTTCCTCGGGGGGGGGGGGGGAGGGGTCTCAGGGGGGGAGGGAAAAATCAAACAAAAAAGTCCTCATGTGTCACAAAATGGTATTTTTCTTTAGTATTCATAAGTCTTCATAGATTATTGCGCTCTATGCTGGCCTTAAAAGGTAGAAGTGCAGAAATACACTATGCCTCAATCTAGATATACCAAGATCCTCTCCTGGAACTTGAACGGCATGGGGAGCCGTAGGAAACAATTAAATGTATCCCATTTTTTGAAAAATACTGATGCTTCTATAATTCTCCTACAAGAAACTAATTTGGAAGCTGAGGAATGCAGAAACGTTTTCATTAGGAATAAATGGGTTCAGGAAGTCTTTTGTTCAAAGCAAACTGGTACAACGAGAGGTGTTGCGATGATAATCAGTGCTAATGAAGGAATTAATGTTCACGATTGGGCTACAGATCACACAGGAAGGTGGTTGGCTGTACTAATCTCTATTAGCACTGTTAAGTTCCTATGTGGGGTTTACTATGGTCCGAATGAGGATAATCCTTATTTCTTACAGAAATTAGAAAATTATATGCTTCAGTTTACAATTCCCATAGTGTTGGGTGGTGACTTTAATTTACTACTAGACCCTGCTGTTGATCGCACTTCAAAAGCCAAATATAATTGTCCAAAAAAATCTCTCTCAGTGCTGAAGAACATTATGAAAGAATATATGTTGTGTGATGTGTGGAGAGTTAAACACGGTATTCAGAGAGAATATTCTTTCTTTAGTAAAAAATACCATCAGTTTTCGAGAATAGATTTTTTCTGTTGGATCGATCATTATTAGCAAATACTCATTCTATTTTTTATATTCCGAACGGATTATCAGATCACTCTGTGGTTGAGATGAATATCAATATACAAAAGAACCTTTCAGAATATAGATGGACATTAGATAGGACTATTTTGTTAGATGGAGAATTTAATTTTAAAATCAAGGAACAGATATTAGAGTTTTTTGAGTTTAATCAAGAATCAGCTCCTGATTATATTGTTTGGGATACTTTTAAATCTGTCTTAAGGGGAATATACGGCTCTCAAATGACCTTAATTAGGAGGCTTACCAAAGAAAAGGATAAAAAGGATCTCAGTTTGATTAAATTAAAAGAACAGCAACTTCTTGCTGCTATCCATGATGATCAAAGCAATGTATCAATACTGGAAAAGGAATTATTTGAGTTACAAACAAATTTTAGACTAAGAACTGAAAAAATTCTTAAAAATAAATGGGAAGTTAGCAAATTACGTAATTTCGAGTATGGGGAGAAATGTGGATCATTGTTAGCGTGGAAAGCCAGGACAGAGAGGACTAGAAATAATATTAAATCGTTGATACAGCGCGGAACGGGTCTACTCCTACTACTGTCAGAAGACGGAGAGATCAAGAAGGAAGCTAGATCTTTTTACGAAGAACTTTATCGGGAAAAAATTAATCGGCCGGAGGAGGAATTAGAAAACTTGTCGTTTTTGGGGGATCTCCCGCAGCTAAGTAATACAGACATTGTCTCTTTGGCAAAGGAAATAACTGAAGGAGAGATCAGATCTCAGCTAAAGATGATGGCAAGAAATAAAGCTGCAGGCCCTGATGGGCTCCCAATAGAGATTTATAAAGACAATATAGAAGAAACTTTAGCTTCACTACAGAAATTATTTAATAAAGTTTTCATCCAGGGAGAACAAATTCCGTCCTCTTGGCTAGATGCAACAATTTCATTAATTGCAAAACCAAACAAAGATCCGGAAAAAATTGAGTCGTACCGACCCATTTCACTCTTAAATTCTGATCTAAAGATTTACTCTGGAATTATGGCTAGAAGATTGGCAAACGTTATTAAGAATATTATTCATCCTGACCAGAGGGGATTTATTCCCGGTCGCCAATTAAATGAACTCACATTTCTAGCAATTGGGGCTATAGATTATGCAATAGAAAAGAAGAAGCCTCTTGCTATCATTGCAATAGATGCAGCCAAAGCTTTTGACCAAGCTAACTGGCCCTTTCTTTGGAAAGTAATGTCTACATTTGGTTTCCCAGAGATATTTATTAATGGGGTAAAAACTTTATATAGGGGCCCGAGAGCAAGGATATTAGTAAACGGTAGTCTGTCTGACTGGTTGCATATTTATAGAGGAACAAGACAGGGATGTCCTTTGTCTCCATTACTATTCGACATATATATTGAGCCATTTGTTTGTGCCTTAAGACGAGACCCTGTAATTATCCCCTTTAATATTGGGGAATTAACAATTAGGACCGCATTATATGCGGATGACCTACTTCTTTACACTTCAAATCCATCTGAAGCAATACCCAGATTATTTAAACTTGCAGATGATTTTGGTACAGTCTCTGGATACAGCATCAATAGGGACAAAACAGATGTTATGTGTTGGAATATTCCAGGCTCCATACCAGAAGCTAAGTTTAAGATGAGATATCTTGGTATCCAACTGACTAAGAAGTTAGAAGAAATCCCTAAGACCAGTTGGGAAACCGTGATAAAGGAGATTAAGAAACTTTTGCTCAAATGGAACTCTCTACCCTTAAATATCTATGGCAGAGTGAATTTAGTTAAAATGATCATTTTACCGAAGGTAACAAATTTTGTTTAATTCTATCCCTTTAGTATTCAATAAAAAAGATATTCTTAATTTACAAGGTAGAATAGGATCTTTTATTTGGGCGACAAAATCCCCAAGGATAGCACGGAAAAAGTTAAGGAGAGGACTAAAATTAGGAGGCTTGGCTCTTCCTGATTTATTATTTTATTGTTATGCCTTCCAGCTCAAAGATTTTAGGCTTTTAGCCAATAAATTGGACTTTGCGTCTAATAGTTTACTTTTTCAGGCCATGTTGCATGACCTCCCATACGATGCAGATTTCTTTTTGTTTAAGTTTGGAGATCAAAAATTCTTCAAAAAGGTTAGATTGAAGGTTTTGAAGGCTGCCCTACATTACTGGTTTCAAATTTGCAAGTTGCTAATATTCATTATTATCATTCTTATGCTCCGATTTGGGATTCCCCTGGTACCCCTGATTGTTTGAGTGATCAACTAGCTCTCCCGTTGAAGAGAGCTGGTCTCCTTAGGTGGGGGGACCTTTTAGATTCCTCGAAAGCACTAAATTGGGAATTTTTGGTTAGTTTAACTGGGGGCACTCTCACAAGATTTAATTTTTATCAATTGTCAGCTTGGTGGGGAAGCCAAACCTGGGATGTAGAGGACGAGAGTCCCCTTTGGGATTTAATTAATAATTCTAGAGTGAGGAGAGGGGAGATGGCATTACTGTATAAAATTCTACTTGATAACAGGGAAAATCTAGAATCAGAGATTGTTAAACTGTGGGACCCCTCAACGCTCCAGATTTCAGATAATTTAAAGAAACTGTGGACAGATTCTTTCACTATGTCTCAGAAAATAATTAAACCTTCTAATCTAAGAAGAAATCATTTATATACTATGTATAGAGTTTACTGGACGCCTGCGAAACTCTCCAAGATGTCTGTTGTTAACTATTTTTGTCCCAGATGCGAGCTACAGGATGCAAATGATATTCATATGTTTTTTGAATGTCCTAATATATGTAATTTCTGGGAACAGGTGTGTAAGTTTTTGGAGGATGTACTTGCACTTTCAATACTATGTACCTCCGGATTAGTTCTTTTTGGCCTCCATTCGGATTATGTTCTTGATAGCAATTCATCACAGTTTATTTTTTATGTAATAGTGATCGCTAGAAGAGAAATCTGTAAAGCATGGAAATCGGTACTCCCTCCGACATTTGCAGATTGTCTTAAAAACATCATGGTGGTGAGTAAATTTGATTTGTTATGTGGTGGAGAAAAGTCTGTAAACCTATGGTCAGCCTTGAATGCATGGAGTGAAAAATAAACTATAAGGTCCAGTGATTATGCCAGAGGTTTTGTGGTCCTGTCCTTCCTGTGTAGCAAGCACCATCACGTCAGGAAGTTGGATGGGTAACAACCCTACCTCTGGGCAATCTCCATGGGCTATCCACAAACATGAGGGTTGGAATAGGAAGGTTTGTGACAGTGGCCTGAAGAGCGCCCATTCAGAGTAATTACTTTCTGGTGGCATATATGAGGACACAAAAAAAAGGTAAAGAAAAAAAAAGGCATGTATGCTTGCATCTTAATGCCTGAAAGCACAGTGTTGATTGGCTGTTTGAATGTTTGCCTAAAAGATTATTCCCAGTCTCTTGACATTTATTGTGGTAGCAGGTGCAGTGCACAGACTCTTGAAGCATCAGAACAGGAGTATGGGATGCTTGCCCTTCGCTCTACTAGGATCTTAGATTTGGCTCGCTAAGGCGGAAGTACCATTCTCTCATCCAGTGACGACCTTGCTCTGTGCCTTTAATGAGCTTAGATTCCCTGACTGGATCATTTTCCAGTCAGATGTGGATTTAGGTCCTATTGGCTTAAATCCAGAAATAAACCCGATGTTGTTCCATTAGCTTTGCAAATGGCACAGGAATCTATTCTATCAATAACAATTACTTGATTTTGTATTGCACTCGTTTTTTCCCCGATTTTCTGGTTCTGATTACTGTAAATACCTTGTGTTAATATTACCCATAGTTATGAGATGGCCGTTATCGTTCTCGGAAAATAATTCCGTTGTATGCCCTACAAGTTACACCAGATATCAGTGATATCAGAAAGCAAGGGCTTAAATCAATGATCTATCTTGCTAAGTAAAGACTGTCATATGACATTCTACAGGCAAAAGATTGTATGTACCCAGTACAGACTTGCATACTGTGCTCCTAAAGGAAAATGTACACCCAGTCAAAAGCATTGCCATTTACAACTATTTACTCTTTCATTCTGGACAACAGGATTTCCCTCTCCTTGCCGTAGATATCTTCAGAGAGACTGATGAATATCACGGCAGCTTGGCCTCCCAAAAGCAATACGAAGATCTTCTATTAACAATCAGTTCCCCCCAGTGACTAGAGGGTTTGCTTTATGCCTTCAGGCAACTGGTTCTTTGACCATTGTCTCTTTTTCAGGATTCAGACAATGACTGTCTACTTCACCTGAATTGGAGCCAACCCAATTTAAGAGGGACATGTTTATTAGGTTAGTCATATTGCCTGCAAATGTACGCAAAATCAGTAAGAACTCAGACAGCATTGCTAGCAGCATTGGAGAGGTCTCCGACTCACCCCCAAATTTGAGGGTTTATATATGAAATCTTCTCATAAAACACGATGCAAACTGCAGCCTCATCGTGGTGTGAGCAAAAGAATACATTTTCAGCAAATTAGTGTACATAATCAATAAAAGTCATATTGCCTTACCACCTACGCACTAACCCACTGGAAGAATGTTTATTCATCCCCTTCCTTGCGAAAGAAATTAGGAGATTGTGGAACACACTAGTTACAAAACAACAGTGCACTATCGTGCATGAAAGCAATACAGCGAGCAGGGGGAAGAGACCTTGAAGATTGAAACATTACTGGGCCTATGCTAGAAAGTTTTCAGAAATAAACAATCATGATTTGCATGAATACGAGCCAAAAAGTAAACAGTGAATGTGCAGGTTGAGGCATCCATTTTGAACAAGATGGCCTAGTTAGCATAAGCCAAGTAAAGGTACTCTATCTAACAGGTCATAGTAAAATTGGTTAAAAAGCAACAGATAAGTGCACACATGTTCATTTGAATGTAGATCCATATTATGCACATTGTTAATAAAACACAAATAACATTACTGTACACAACAAATTCGACACCACCTATGTATTCCTCAATAAACACAGGACTGATTTTGTATTTCTATTTAAGTTTTTTTGAATCACAGTGTTCAACCCGGCTGGGGTAACTTGGCCCTAAAATAAGGTCTAAGGATCAAAACACAGAACTTTACTGCAAAACACCACTAAGGGTGGGGGAACAACCAGGTCTTAAGTAACTTCTGAAACATCAGCACGTTTGGCCCATCTCAAACAAAGGATGCCAGCACGTTCAATTTGCTAGCAGCTGCTACAGAAAATGTACATCCGCTAACCAATTTGCAGTAGAATTAGGGCCCCACAAAGCTGGAATGAGAAGCAGATCTAAGTGAGCGAATAGGTTGGTATCGAATAACTCGTAAATGAATAGGAGACTTAAAAGGTTTGCAGATGACAATGGGCAAGACAGAGAACCTCAAAAAAGACCATTGACCTGGCCAGAAGCCAATACATTCGAGTCAACACTGGAAAAATGTCAAAGCATTGGTGTAGACTAATTGCTAACCTAGCAGCAGCATTTTGGACCAGTTTTAATGTATAGATGAGACTGTCAAGCAGTTAAATAGGCTGCATCACAGTAGCCCAATCATGACAGTACAAGAGCGTTCAGAGTAAGAACCATCTGGCCAGGTTTGATGAGGTACATGACATCTTTCAATATTTCCAGCTGGAACTTACAAGACTAGACAACAGCCGACACCTGAGCATTAAACGATAGAGCGAAATCCATCACCACGCCAAGATTTTTCTTTACAACAGAGGATGAGCAATCAGGAGGAGGGCAAGGCTACCGAGCCAGAAACTTTCAGGGAGAGGGGCAATTAAAATATTGCAGGACAGAGAATTTTGGTTTTTAAGCAATTCAATTAAAAAAGACATTGGCATTCATCCAAGACTGAACCTCGCTTAGACAATTTGACAGGTGCCCTGCTGCTCAATGTGAATGATCCTCAAATCTAGCAAACATTTGGGTATCATCTGTGTATAAATAGCATTTGAGTCCAAAAGATTTAATAAGTCGAGCTAAGTGCATAATATAAATTTTAAATAATAAGGCCAAGCGAATGAACCTGAGGAATGCCCCAGGGGCAGAGACTGTCAGAAGAAGCAGGGGGTGTTTGTGAACCCTGAAATAACTCATTTGCAAGAAAATACTTGAGGCAACATAGAGGCAGACCATAAATTCCGGATGTATGACGTTACAACGCATACTTTTACCACGCATGCCTTTACAACGTGGTATTTACAACGAAAACCTTTACAACGCATAGTGCTTTGGGGTGCTGGATAGTGAATAGTTTAATTTACTATTCCAACTCCAGTCCCCATGAACACTAGGGAAGGTGTTGGATAGTAAATTAAACTTATTCCCTATCCTAGAGCGCCCCCCAGCGCAATGCGTTGTAATGGTTTTCGTTGTAAATACCGCGTTGTAAAGGCACTGCGTTGTAAAAGTTGCGTCGTAAAGGATGTTTCCCATAAATTCCACTTTCAGCAAATCTTTCAAGCAGGACACCATCCGCCAAACTCTACATCAGGCTCAGAATCAGCACAGAGAAGAAGTGTGGCTGATTGGTTAGAGCGGCAGACCCTGATGCAGAGGTCTAGTCCGGGACCAGGGTTCAATTCCCCGCCTCGGCGGGTCTTGGGCTCAAAATTCCATGGACCTGATTGTTCTCGCCTCGGTGCATATTCCAATCATGGAGTCCCACTCAGCAACTCTGGGCAATAGCTTGCTTAATCTCCACAACGGCCCCCACAACACTAAGGATGCCTGGCCTCCACCTTGGGGGTGCCCAGGAGTGGACGCCTCACAGGGAAAGCCAGGATGGGTTCCACAGCGCTATTCGTACAAGCGCCTTGAGACCCTTGCGGGTGAGTAGTGCGCTATACAAGTATCAATTTACATTACACAAACCAAAATAACACAAATCAAAGAGGTAATCAAGATTCACAATCTCTCAAACTTATTTAAGGTTTGAAGTCATTTGTTGACAGTGAAGGGAAGGCATCAGAGAATGTTATGTGGTGTACAGTCTGTGCTGGTTTAGGTAATGAGGCATGGTGGAGGCACAATTGGGATATTTGATTTGACAAGTGCTGCTTCTTCATATCCTTATACAAATTGTACTGGTAAAGAATATGGGTTTGATTAAAAAAAAAATTTCAATCAGCAGTTGCATCTGTTTTCGAGTAGTTGTGCCTTACTTCTGTCTTGAGTCAGAGTTACCCTTGCATTTCTATACTCGCTCACACAGCATCTTATGTAAGTGGCTATATTTTATTCCAGAATCAGGAGAGTCATATGATTCTCCAGGAGTGAAATGTGCTAACTCACAGGGAAAAGGCTTTTCCTTCAGGGCTCTGAGTGAGCATGTACTCACAGAAAAAAGCTTTGGGACTAACCCCCAGATTCATCAGGAACACATTTTGCGATTCCTTAATAGCGAAAAATACCGATTCGCTATTAAGGAATTGCAAAATGCTATTCATCAAGAAATCCATTCAAAAATAGCAATTTCTAATAATTCCATAATTGTGACTCGCAAATTGCGGGTCGCAATTAAGGAATATCTTCCCATTCATTCCTATGGGCCTAGAGGCCCATAGGAATGAATGGGAAGACCATCTCAATTTGCTAATCGCAATTAGCGATTCGCAAATTGAGATTGCGATTTCAAGGGTACAGGGGTGTCCAAAGGACACCCTGTAGCACCCCTGAAATTGATGTGTGCACATATGTTGCGCACACACATGCCCTCAGGGCATGTGTGTGCGCAACATGAAACTTTGAAAAAAGCACTTTAGCGCATTTTTCAAAGTCTTTTGCTATTTACCACGTAGTTAGACTTCGCGGTAAATAGCAGCACCAGATTGCGAAATCGCTATTTTTAAATGGGTCATGAATTGAGATTCCTTAAAAGCAATTAATCGCAATTTAGCGATTTCTAGAATTGCGATTTTGCATTTGGGATGATGAATCCCAAATGCAAAAATAGCGCTCGCAAAGGACCAGATTCTCAGAAACTGGCCCTTTGCTAGCCGATTTCGGCTTCATGAATCTACCTGTAAGACCCTATAGTCTATTTGTTAATTTACGGAGATGTACTCATTGTTATGATGAAGAGAGTAGCCTGGCATAGACGAGTTCTAGAACCAGGAGGGCAAACATTCTATATTTAGAAATAACTAAAGGTTCTGTTACTTGATTGATTGATTGATTGATTGATTTAAAAGCTTATACCGCGCACGTACACCGAAACGGTTTCTTGGCTCTCATAACAGACAATAACGGGCCAGGGCAGAAGGTTTTACTCAAAGGCCGCTTTGAAAAGAGAAGTTTTTAATGTTTTTCGGAACAACTCATAAGGGGGGCAGTGACGAAAGGAGGAAGGGAGAGAGTTCCAAAAAGAAGGGCCTAGAAAGGAGAAGCGCAGTCCGCCGTGTTTTTTGCGGCGGTTAGATGGAGTGCATAGAAGATTGTCGGCAGAGGAACGGAGATTGCAGGTTGGGAGATATCGCTTTAACTTGGAGGAGATAAACACAGGTGCACGGTTATGAAGGGATTTGAATATGGTACATACAAGTTTGAAGGAAAACCGTTTCGCTACTGGGAGCCAGTGGAGGCTCCTCAAAAGGGGGGAGACATGCTGGTGTTTGGGTTGATGGAACACCAAACGAGCGGCCTGGTTCTGGATTAACTGGAGTCTTTGGAGCTGATAGGCAGGAATCCCCACTTATAGGATGTTTGCGAAGTCAACCCTGGAGATGACCAAAGCCAGTATGACTAGTATGAGTGCCTCTCTGGTTAGAAATCGGCAGATCTTATGGATCCTGCGCAGCTGAAAGAAGCAGGATGATGTTACAGCCGAGATCTGCGATTTCATAGATAGGTCCTCAGAGATGACCACTCCCAGGCTTTTCACAGAGCTGACCGGGCGAGGGGGGATGCCAAGAGAGGGGGGCCAGTCTAAGGGTCTTACTACGAGTTTGGCGGTCTGAGCACAGTGAGCTCAGCAGTCTGACCTATGTATTATGAGTTGAGCGCATCAGCTTTCCGGATATCGTCACTGGACCACCCAGATTGCCGACCGCCAGGGTCACGGTCGGGGAAAGCCAGTCACAATTTTGCGATACAAGGAAGTTGCACTGCTGTCCGTATTGTGAGTTACCTGTTCCATGAGTGGACCGCGGCAGTTTAAACCGTGCATCAAGGTGGCGGTGACAAAGGATTTGGGGTGCGTACTCACCCCTTTCTTCTTTTTGTTCCAAGCAGATTCCAATGTGGCTCCTTTTATCCAGGTCCACCTTTCACAGCACGATCTACACCCCTAGGATCACGACCCTGTTTATGGCGATCTTCAGGTGAGTCCATTCCAAATCATATACACATTGCCAGGACTGCCCACATATGGGCTGAACCCCGGTAATGGGTATATGATATTTTTCCACATATATCATGCATATTTGTGCATTTGACACATATGCAGTCAAAATGCACACACAGGCATCAATATATCTGTCGAAAATAATCACCACCACTGCCCGCCCAAAGGGTTCATGGACCAGCAGCTGCGGAGCTGAATCAGATCAGCGCAGGCAGTTGAAGGTTTTTTTGTTTAATGTGTGCATCTTGCAGCTATGAGAGAGTATGAGAATGTGCATGATTGAGAGAACATGTGTATGTGTGAGTGAGTGAGTGTGTGTGTGTGCATATGTATGCGTGTGTATGTGTGTGAGTGTGGATGTGGGTATGAATGTGAGTGAGCCAACAAGAATGAGCGATAGGGGAAGTGAAAGACTATGAGTTAGAGGGAGTCAAACTGTTAGGGAGAATGAGTAAATGAAAATGAGTGAGTCTTATTGACTGTGCATAAGAGACTGAGTGGAAGTTCAACTAAGAGTGAGTGAGAGTAAGATAAAGTGCAAGTGAGTGTGAAAGTAAGTGTGGGTCTGTGACTGAGAATGAATGAGGTACACATGAAAAAATGCCGGAGCTAGCATATTAGAGGTAATAATGGGCAATTCTTAAAAATGGGGTTATCCATGGCAAAATGCTGGTGCTGGCATATTGGAGATATTTTTGACATATGATGTATCTGTGGCAACATGCAAGTGCTGCAATACTGGAAGTAATTATTGACATAAGGGCCACAGATGGCATAATGCTGGCACTGAACTATTTGAGGTAATTCCTGGCCTTTTGGGTACCCATGGCGAAATGCTAATGCTGGCAGGTAATTCTTGGCATAAAGGGCATTTGAAGGCAAAATGCTGGCACTGGCATATTGGAGATGATTCTTGGCATAAGGAGCATCCATTGCAAAATGCCTGCTCTGACACATCAGAGGAATTTTTGGCATATAGGATAACCAAGGCAAAATACTGGCATTGGCATGGTGGACCTAATTCTTCACATTAGGGAGGACAATCATGGCTTATAGAGGTGAGGGCAGGCAATAATGATAAAATACTGGGCCTGACATACTAGAATTAACTTTTGACCTAAGAGTCAAACCCTAGTATATATTGATGGCATTAAAGGATATATTTTGGAACTGGCATATTGCATGTCATTATAGGTGTAAGGGATCATATGTCCAGCAACCCATGACAAAATTCTGTCCCTGGAACACGAGAGGTACGTATAGAGCAAAGGGTGGCTCCCACTGCACATTTCATGGAAAATGTGTGTCCATTCCTGGGAAGCGTTAGGCTTCATTGGCTTGGCACACCATGAAAGTACCTGTTTTTAATGAGTGTCCTTTCAAAGCCTATGGCTCTTGAACAAATTATTGGGGAAATTGGACAATAAAATTAACAATTCCACCCCAAAATGTGCACCATGTTATCCAGGGAGTAGGCAGACCCTCGGGCTCGTCTAGAAAAAAAAATCAGGCTTTCTTACTAGAATTCAGGGCAAATAATGCGCACTACTGCTTTCAAAGCCTAGGAATATTAAAAATGAATGGTAACATGTCTGGCCTGAAATTGTGTCTGAGAGTCAAACTGTGAGCGGAAAACAATTCTGCCACTACAGTAAGTCACATAATTAAAGTTGTGCTGCTAAAAAGAAAAGACTTATTGCGAATTACCAGACTGCCCAGTGCGTGTAATTATCTACATTTTTGTATTCACTCTCTTTTTTGCAGAAAGCTTATGCATTTCATTCTAAAGCTCAAGCTGTCAGAGGTGAAAATAAGCTTCTCTCCATGCCAAGGAGTTGATGTGACCGGAGGACTGTGCTTTCATCTACACGATAGGGTGGTAGGTATGATTTCATTCTTTTTGTCTACTGCTTAGCTCATGATAGTCCTGCATAGTTGATTGGTTTCTATAATGTTAGCTTTTTGTTTACATAACCCCTGTGGGTTTCATTTATGAGGTTTTGCTGTAGGGCAGCGCAACAGGCCTTCTTGCTGCTTGCCCTGCGGCAAAAGAACGGGGCAGGGATACGCCACCTCTATCAGATACGGCGCATTCATGTCCTTTTCCCCTGTGCCAGCTCTCAATTTACTGCCGTGCACTTTGCGTAGCGTGGGGAGGGATCTGACGGCACCCTGATCAAGGATCTGATGGAGACTGCTGATGCCCGCTGAGCACCACGCCTCCTACTTCAACATCTTGCCACCTATGCGGAGGCTTGAGTTGTGCCACAGTGGAGCGTGGTCATGATGAAGGGGTGCACCCCAAAGAGGCGATGGGCCGGTCACAAAGATTTGACCATGGCTTGCAGCATCGGGTTGGAACCCAGCAAAGGCATGCTGCCCTTGTAGAGTGGGTGTAATCCCTGCGGGCAACCCATCAGTGAATGTTATGCCAACACCCACTGCGGCGCAGCCAAAGTCCCGGGAAGCATGCTCACAAGCTGTGATAAGTGGAGGGCTAAGGCGCATTTGAAATAGTTTGGTGCTTTTATGATGTTATATCTGATGGCCAGGGCTGGCTTTAGTGCTGGTGGCACCCGGTGCGACAATCATTTTTGGCGCCCGACACCCCATGACTGCCTCCTCGGATTCTCTCACTACCACAGGGCAAAAGTGCATCTCATCTCTCCATTAATAAGCTATTGCTAAACAGAGCAACCCCCTGAGATGAGCGCTCTCTCCACAGGTCAGCGCCCAGTGCGGCCGCACCGGTCGCACTGCCCTAAAGCTGGCCCTGCTGAAGACCGTCACTCTGGTTTTGATAATGACACTTTAATTGCCTCCCTTGTCGTGGAGGGGGACAACATCCAACCAAATGCCTCTCAGTATAGTTAAACCAGTTTGTAACTGCACTTATTCACCCTACCCGATTGGACTCTAACTTCACTTTACAATCGCCAAGCTTTATTTTTGTTTCTGACAACATTCGGAAGTAACAGACAGACAACACGCTTAACAAAGCTTCAAATGTGATGGACCAGAGGTACAGTGCTCTTGAGGCTACGCACCCAGTACCCTGCTGTAAATCCCCCCCACTGCCCCCCCCCCCACAATAAAATCTAATTTGTCTTTTCTGGTATCGAGCCAACCTTTTTAAAATTTACATTACTTAAAAATATTTTATGTGTTATAATTGCTTTCTTAGTTTTGTTTCTAAACCACTAGAAATAACTCCATATATTTTAGAACAGACAAAAACACTCTAAACTAGGACCATCCTTCTAAAGTTTTAGGGGCAGATTTATGTTAACTGGCGCATCCCCAGGGATGCGCCAGTTAACATGCGCCACCGAGCGCCACAGCTCCGCCAGCCATGGTGCGCCGCATTTATAATGCGGCGCACCAGGGTGCAAAAACGGCACAGATGCGTGACGCATCTGTGCCGGAAATGTGTCGCATTGCTGGAGTTGCGTCGCAAGCGCGACGCAGCTCCAGCAAGGCTCGGGGGTGCCCCATTTTAACAATGCTGCGTCAAGACCTACGCCTGCTTCAAGCAGGCGCAGGCTTTTGACGCAGCATTGGCTTAAAAGTGACTGAGTGAAATCTCATAGATTTCACTCAGCCACTTTTGCGAGGCGCACCTGCCCCGGAACGCCCACCTTGCGCCGGAACGCCCACAAGCGGCGCAGGGCTTTACAACGTGACGCATCTGCCTAGATGAGTCACGTTGTAAATCGTTCGTAGGGATGCGCCACGTTTACGCCGCCTTGCGTGACGCAACAGCGGCGTAAACGTGGCACAAGGGCCTCATAAATCTGCCTCTTAGTGAGCGAGCACCCAAATGAGCACTCAGCCTTTAACATCTACCAATCTCTTGTGCTGCTAGTCACTAACCTGATTTGATCGTTACACTATTTATACTTTGCCGCAGCATGCTCACTTCTCTCTTCCTCTGCCATCGCTCCATTGGTCATGCTGCACTGCTTGATGGTATTTTGCCCCTGCCCACTCTAGTGCTCAAAAGCTGATCCCAGGGCCGTCACTTAGAGATAATTGTCGGGGATCCCCCAGTCTTATCAGATAAACACAATTCCAAAATCACATGGACTTCTGCCAGCTCACCTCCATGTTAGCCTCTTTGACATACTGGTGGTTAATGCTTCAGATGCCATCTCCATGCAGCAGAAGGAATGTGTATTGCATTGTCTCTGCCTCAGTTGAATATCTTCAGGCCGCTCCTTATCATGGACCTTACAGAGTAGCCAATCAAGGGGAACCATCCCAGTCCATCAGCACCCCACAGTCCGGGGCTCCTACACTAAGGTGCTTCTGCACTAACAGTGCTTAATTTGTAAAAAAAAAGAAGTGCAGGTGCTGAAAACTTTGCCAATCAGGCCACAGCTCACTTCTTCCTCCGGTGATCCCCACTTTCAGAACTCTCACTGCCACAGTCTCTATCTTCTAACCTTGATCTGTTGTCTGTCCCCTACGTCTTTGCTCTAGGAGTCTATCTTCTAACCTCTCTAATTGATTTCTATCATCTTTGTCACACCTGGTGTGTTACCTTATTCCCTGCATTTCTGATTTACCCTCTATTCATTCTACCCCTGCCGTTTTTTCTCTTCACTTGTATCCATGCTCTGCTCTCTATCCCCTCGATTTTGGCTCTTTACGATCACTCTTCTAGCAGTGATTAGCTGCGTCTCCATTTTATCCTTTGTCTGCTTTTTTTCCTCTGTCCTGTCCTCTACATCCTTTCATTCCATCTTCTCTCTTCTTAATGCTCTCTTCTTCACATCACGGCTGCTTTCTATTTATATATGATTTGCTCTCCTTTTCTTCTACTTAGCTCCATCTTATCTCTCTCCTCTCCTGTTGTTTCTTTCTCCTCTTTACTCCTGCTCTCTCTCTCATCTGTAACACTGCTGCTGCCTGTGACCCCTGTCATCAGCCTGTACATGTCCCAGCTGTTTTGAACTCTGCGTTTTCCTGTTGTCTTTCCTGAAGAAGAGGAAGATGACATGTGTTTTACTTTCTTACCTACACCAAGTGAAAAAACAAAATGTACACCAAATGAAAATTATGTTTTTTGCATATATTAATCAGTGCAGTATAACTGGGTTATTTGCAGAACAGGTAGCTGCTCAAGCACAGCAGGTGATGTCACTATAGTGCTGCCTGTAATTAGCAGGTTCAGGGAAGGCAACGGCATTGGCATCCACTGCTCAGCTTGTTGTGACCCTGCCTGCTACAGCACAGGCATTGTCCCCAGCCGTAATGCTGCCAATGCCGGTAAGTATGGCTGTGGTGCCTACTGGACTCGCGCACGCTCAGCAATTACCATGCTTGAGTGCAGCGCACAGATTCTACCGGTGACGCCATGGCGCACAAAAGTTGTGTTGGGCCACAGCCACATCGAACACGTTGAGGATAGCAGCAATGCAGGGCTGCAGAATATGCTACTCTGGCTACTCAGCAAGTGGAAAGTCCACACTTACTTTTGTTTAATTTTCCTCAAGAACCTTCACTCCCAAGTTCCAAATGCGCTCTTGCAGCTTCCTTTCCTCAACTCCGTCTTGAGCCAGCCCCCAGCCACAATTATCCAATGGGAGGCTTAGGCTCAGGCAGTGACATGGTGCAGCAGACTCTGGGAATAGAATGCAAGACATAGTTTGTCGATGACTTTTTGGATTTGTGATCGGGAAGATGACATCATCACTAACTTGGTGATACACAATCATGCGTGCTTGGACAGGCGTATGCTGGCCTGTCTATGAACATTTACCAGCCAGAAATCATGCAATCTATGTTATTCTTTTTATTTTTATTT
This sequence comes from Lissotriton vulgaris, assembly GCF_964263255.1. Lineage (NCBI taxonomy): Eukaryota > Metazoa > Chordata > Amphibia > Caudata > Salamandridae > Lissotriton > Lissotriton vulgaris. The sequence goes on along the minus strand of NC_141689.1, from coordinate 435,842,996 downwards.
TGAACAACTAATATTGAGACAACTAATATTGAGACCACCACCTGCAGGGTCAGAAATTGTAGCCCCGACCCTGTGAATGAAATGCAGGTCCTGAGCATCTGAAAGCTCCTGCTCAAATTACGCACTGTGCACTAACCTTAAGAGGTAAGACACATGCATCTACTCTTCCGTACTTCTCTACACTCATTACTGTGTATTTCCAAGTGTACTTGCATCCCAGTTCTTCTTACACACTTTCTTTGCCAATAAACAGAACCTTGTCACTGACCTGAGTGACCCCACCTTGCATTTCAAGAGGGAATATTTCTGTTTCGCATTATCCAGCTGAAATCCAGGAAAGAAAGGTACTTCTCTGCATCTTCTCATTTTTCATGGATAAAGCACTCGCAGTCTGTCAGTCAAATCCTTAAACATCCTCATTGCCCAACACATGCTCGTACTCGTGCTCGTGCTCGTACTCGTGCTGGTCCTGTCCACTAACAAGAGTTCGCCTCAGTAAGAGCAAGACCGACTAAAACACATTGCAGCCCAGACCACTGCTCCAGACTGTGCTAAACCTTTCAAATACACTGAACAACTCATGGGCAACCATCTGCCATAAGTGCACTAGGGGTGCCTTCAATGCCGAAGTTTTTTCTAGCGTAATTGCCCAAAAATACAGCAAAATTACTCACAATTATGCAGAATTACATGATAAACACAATCCGGCATTTAGCGCGCTTTCATTAGGGCAAAATGCACCCTCTTGTCCAAATGGGCCAGAGGATGCATTTTGCAATGAGAAAATAGCAGTAAATACTACAGGACACGTACCGCAGCAGCCGCTCCTGTTCTCTAGGATCCTTCTTCCTGTGCTCCTGCGGTATGGTTTTTGCCCCAAATTACTCTTAATTACTCAGCTGGCAAAATCACGTCATTGTGGTAATTTCATACCATGAGAGTAAAACAGAATTACTGAAATTATTCGGATTACTCCTGCATATTTAACATTTTGGCCAACCATGAAGAGCACCCAAACTCTACTGAGAATCTCAAAAGTGGGTCACTGTCAGTTTGAACAGCTAGAAGTCTAAATGCCGACTTGATGTCAGTCAACAAGACACCTTTCCCATTCTACAGCGTTTTACTGCTTCAAATGATATATAAGTCACTGAACATTCATCCTTTAAAGTAAGGCCGGTCACGCATGTGTATGGAAGGCAATGAGATCCTAAATCTTTCCAAATGGGGTTGTCCCCTGCTCAGTGCCCCTTCATTGTTTGGCTTTTCCAATAGCATAAGGTGCAGCTCCCCAGCAAATGCCATGCATAGAACCGGAGTGGCTCTGAGTGGGATCCTAAAAGCATGAGTTAAAGCCATTCTCCACCACCAAAGCGGTCCACAGTACCTGCCCCGCTGACCTTAATATAGTTACTTATTGTGTCTCACTTCTTTTGTTTGTGCTCTGAAGTTTCACTGCTCCAATAACCTTTCCACCATCCTCTGTGGGATCACACTTCTGATCTGATCAGTGGCTTTTCCCATATGTCCTCTGAAATCTGATCTGACATGCAACAAAACACATGTAATGCACCGGTGCAAGCATCTGCACACTGAGCCTACCTGGCACTGTCACAGATCACACTGGCAACAAAAGTCTTTCCCTCCTGGTCTATGCATTCGCTTGAATCATTGAACCACCTTATGCTGACTCAAAGGGACCGCAAATTGTCCAGCGCTAACTCCTTATGCTTTGTAGCACAACGTGTCAGGGTGTTTGTCTGTTTTTTATGCTAACTGGATACATTTCCTATTAGGATTTTTGGCTGGGTTCTCTCAAGTAGTTGTTCGTGTTTTTGTGGTGTCATTATAATTATTACTATAGAAATCCAAGCTAACTAATGTGTGAGCGAAGAGAAGGTTGGCTGATTAAGGGAATTCTCTCTCTGCAGCCGAAATATACATTATTGCTCAGCCAGGGTCTGGGAGTTAGGCTAAGAATGATATGAAACCAATCGAGTCTATCACAGACCCAAGTGCTGTTCCAAAGCAGGACTCGATTGTGGTGAACAGCAACTGAATCAATGTTGCAAATGGCGGGCTGTTTCAGTTTGTCGCTTGGCTCCTTGTGTAATGCTAGAAGGCACCCTTCATCCCCAAAGCAACTTACAAGACTTCTCACCATTTGTGAGACATTGTGTACTTCAAACCACCACATTATATTACAAGGTGATTAATGTGGTGAGACCCAGGTGTGATGCAATGAGAGAATAAGAACAACTCCCCTGCAGAACTGAGGTATGTACGTCCTTGCCTTGTGTGTGAAAATGTGATAATTTAGTAAAGGGATATTATGTGCACAACTCTCTCCATACTCCTTGACGATATTTTGAGCATGATTGTACATATTGTTTTAAAGTACTGTGACTATCCTCTGCACACACAGAATTAAGGGGCAGGTGTACAAAGCATTTTTATGGCTGCAATCATTGCTTTTCAGAATTTACATTCGCAAACATGCTTTTGTTAATGCACTAATCCTATTCTCTACACTTTCACTTTTCTAAACTATCCCGTCCACGGTATTACAAGTGCCATTGAATACAATGCACTTGTAATACGGAGAACAGGATAGCCATCACATTTGTAATAAAGTAACCCATCCGCTGAACTCTAAATAAGGCCCTTAGGGGCACATGCATCAAAGGTTTTTGTGAAACGGTGCGATTAGCAAAAATCGTCCATTTGCGATCGCAAATTGGCCTTTGGAGATGCATGAAAGTATTTCCTATCCGCAATTTAAGAATTCACAATTATTTGTGAATTTCTAAATTGCAATTGCATTTCAGGAATCGTTGCGATTCCTTAAATGCAATGCTAGAAGCACTTTCAAATAGCGATTTTGCTATTTGGGACCGCAAATTACAGACAAATCAAACTTGTCTGTAATCTGCAAAAACTTTGAAAAATGCACTAAAATGCTTTTTTTAAAGTTTTAGGTTACACACACACATGCCCTTGGGGCATGTGTGTGTGCAACATGGGTGCACATCACAATTCGGTAAGGGGCGGTAAGGGGCGGACGGTGGCAGAGTCTTCCCCCGAATTGCTTTGATGCTAGTCAGCATTTGTTGCAGTGAAATCTCGAGGAAATATTTTTACTTACTGTGAAGCAACATTTAAGATTTTATAAAACGGATATCTTTTAATAATAGTAAAATTGTAGGTTTAATGCGTTTTTAAGGCAATTTAATACCTTTATTTACACTGACCCTCAGGGACGCTCTGTGCTCGATCACTCGCCTGCACGCCTCGGTCCGACTCGGTGATTAACACCGTTGATCGGAGGGCGGACAGGCAGAGCCAGAGACACTTCCGCCTCACAAGCGGTTAGCGCTCTAGCTCCCACAACAGTAAGGGCTACAAAGGCAGCGAGAAGCAGCGGCGCTTGGCGGTAAGGGGAGGACGGTGGCAGAGTCTTCCCCCGAATCGCTTTGATGCTAGTCAGCGTTTGTTGCAGTGAATTCTCGAGGAAATATTTTTACTTACTGTGAAGCAACATTTAAGATTTTATAAAACGGATATCTTTTAATAATAGTAAAATTGTAGGTTTAATGCGTTTTTAAGGCAATTTAATACCTTTGTTTACACTGACCCTCAGGGACGCTAAGTGCTCGATCACTCGCCTGCACGCCTCCGTCCGACTCGGTGATTAACACCGTTGAGCGGAGGGCGCACAGGCAGAGCCAGAGACACTTCCGCCTCACGAGCGGTTAGCGCTCTAGCTCCCACAACAGTAAGGGCTACAAAGCCCTCCACCCCCATCGAGCGCGAAGGGGTGTGCCTAAGAAAGCGCCTAAGAGAAGCCACAGAGTAGCCCGTCAGTGCCCGTCCGCGACAGGACGGGACCAGGGGCCATGCCCCTTATAAGCGGTATTCATGATTCGCCCACCGGGTAAGCTACTCATCACGAGAATTATTTAGTATGTGGACGCCCGCACTGTTGGGATGTTCAGGAGAGGCGGGATATCCCGCAGCAGGCCCGTTTTCCTGTCGCACTTGCCAATTTCAGGCCAATGTTGAGGACAAAGATCATGGACATGGTCTCTCTATTGTAGGGAAGACAGAGCCTGAAGCAAGACTAGGTTATAGGAATATACTGTGTAACATTAGATCATTGCCCAAACACCATGCAGAAGTTTGGGAGCTTATCTCATCTACACAACCAGACCTATGTTTTCTTACCGAAACATGGCTAAAGCCCCACACGGTCCCAGCCATCACCTTAGGGATCCCACAAGGCTATCATATAGTCAGATTCGATCGCCCAGTTAAAACAGGTGGAGGCATCGCTATTGTGTATAAAAATGAAATACGACTATCCATTCTAGAGGAACGGAGTACTCCTGAGCTGGAAATATTAATCTTCAAGATTGAAACTTCACGTACTATGAGTCGGAACGGGGCACTAGTCTATCGCCCTCCGGGCTCATGTGCCAACTTCTCTACCACATTGCTGGAAGTGCTGGCCAGCCATGTTAATCCCGGAAGTAATTTTTTACTCCTTGGCGATTTTATTGTCCACAGTGAAATTGCAGATTGTGTCGAGGCGCAATCCCTTCTGTCTGACTTTGCGCTATTGGGTCTTACACAGATTAATAGCGGACCAAAGCATTTGGCAGGGCATACCCTGGACCAGTGGCGTAACGAAACATGAGGGGGCCCCCCTGCAAACTACATGGAGGGGGCCCCCCTCCCATCCTCCGTGCCAGTCTAGAGCTCTCAGGCCAGCGACCCGCCATACTGCAGGGGATGCGGGCGATTGTTACGCCACTGTCACCAATGCAGCCGTTAATAGTAACACTGGATGGTGGAGTTAAAGGTTGGGCTTAGACTGCCAGCAGGCTATCATAGGTGGTGGTCCATTCATTACAGGGTCCCTGCCATCAGTAGGCCGGGGAAGTTTGCCCAATTTTAGGTGGGTTTCCTGATGCAGACTCCTGTCATGATATACAACATCGGGCCCACTCATTGTTTAGTTTTGACAAAAGTGCACTCACTGCTCCTTCTTGTTTCCGTTTTAAAACATTGGACAATGTTTCAATGCAGTATTTCAAAAGCAGATGTAACTACAAAGAGCACATTTTGATAATACATTTTTATTTTTATTAGACAATAGCAATGTTGAGAGGCATTGCATAGCTTCATACACTCTTTGACCCCAATTCCATCACAGTCTCTCTCTCTGTCAGTCAGTATCTCTCTTTCAGTCAGTCAGTCTATCTCTCTCTGTCATTCAGTCTCTCTTAGTCAGTCACTCTCAGTCAGTCTCTCTCTCTCTCTGTCTTTCTCTGTCAGTCTGTCAGTCCCTCTCTGTCAGGCAGTCTCTCTCTCTGTCAGTCAGTCTATCACTCTCTGTCATTCAGTCTCTCTCAGTCAGTCAGTCAGTCAGTCTCCCGCTCTCTCTCTGTCTGTCAGTCAGTCTCTCTCTGTCAGTCTCTCTCAGTCAGTCTCTCTCAGTCAGTCTCTCTTAGTCAGTCTCTCTCTCTGTCAGTCAGTCTCTCTCTCTCTGTCAGTCTCAGTCTCTCTCTCTGTCAGTCAGTCTCTCTCTCTTAGTCAGTCTCTCTCAATCAGTCTCTCTCAGTCTGTCAGTTTCTCTCTTAGTCAGTCTTTCTCTCTGTCAGTCAGTCTCTCTCTCTGTCAGTCAGTCAGTCTCTCTCTGTCAGTCAGTCTCTCTCTGTCAGTCAGTCTCTCTCTGTGAGTCTCTCTCTCTCAGTCAGTCTCTGTCAGTCAGTCTCTCTTTCTCTCTGTTAGTCGGTCTCTCTTTCTCTGCCAGTCTCTCAGTCTCTTTCTCTCTGTCAGTCTTTGTCAGTCAGTCTCTCTCTCAGTCAGTCAATCTCTCTCTGTCAGCCAGTCTCTCTCTCTCCCATCCAGCCTCTCTCTCTCCCAGTCAGTCAGTCTCTCTCTCTCAGTCAGTCATTCTCTCTTTACCCCAGTCAGTCAGTCTCTCTCTCTCTCTCTCTCTCTCTCTCTCTCAGTCAGTCTCTCTCTCAGTCAGTCTCTCTCTCAGTCAGTCTCTCTCCAAGTCAGTCTCTCTCTGTTAGTCAGTCTCTCCCACAGTCAATCAGTCTATCTCTCTGTCAGTCAGTCTCTGCCTCTCTCTCTCTCAGTCTCTCTTTCTCAGTCAGTTTCTCTCTACCTTAGTCAGTCTCTGTCAGTCAGTCTCGCTATCAATCAGTCTCTCTCTCTCTCTGTCAGTCAGTCACTCTCTCTCTCAGTCAGTTTCTCAGTCAGTCAGTCAGTATTCAGTCTGAGTCAGTCAGTCAGTTTCTACTCTCTCTCCATTCTCTCTCTCAACTCTGTCCACTCTATCTCTGTTGTCTCTCTCTCCACTTTCTCTCTCCACTCTCTCACTATCTCTCTCTCTCCACTGTCTCCCTCCACTGTCTCCCTCCACTGTCTCCTTCCACTGTCTCTCTCTCCACCCTCTCCCCCTTCTCTCTCTCTACTTTCTCTCCACTCTCTCTCTCCACTCTCTCTCTCCACTCACTCTCTCTCCACTCTCTCTCTCCACTCTCTCTCTCTCCACTCACTCTCTCTCCACTCACTCTCTCTCCTCTCACTCTCTCTCCACTCACTCTCTCTCTGCTGTCTCCCTCCACTGTCTCTCTCTCCACTGTCTCTCTCTCCACTGTCTCTCTCTAGTCTCCACTCTCTCTCCACTCTCCACTCTCTCTCCACTCTCTCTCTCTCTCCACTCTCTCTCTCTCTCTCTCTCCACTCTCTCTCTCTCTCCACACTCTCTCTCTCCAAACTCTCTCTCTCCACTCTCTCTCTCTCTCCACTCTCCACTCTATCTCTCTCCACTCGCTCTCTCCACTCGCTCTCTCCACTCGCTCTCTCCACTCGCTCTCTCCACTGTCTCTCTCTTCACTGTCTCTCTCTTCACTGTCTCTCTCTCCACTCTCTCTCTCCACTCTATCTTTCTCTCCACTCTCTCTCTCTCCACTCTCTCTCTCCACTCTCGCCCGTGTCTCTCCATGCTCTCTCCACTCTCTTTCTCTCCACTGTCTATCTCCACTCTCTCTCCACTGTCTACTCTCTCTCCACTGTCTCTCTCCTCTCTCTCTCTCTCTATAGCCACTCTCTCTCTCCACTGTTTCTCTCTACTGTTTCTCTCCACTCTCTCCCACTCTCCCTCACAAAGTAGTGTGCGTTCCATGGGTGTCCGCAGAAATGTTTCCAGGGGGGCACATTTTTAACTTCATCACCATCCCCCTTGCACCCTTCTCTCCTCTGCCTTGCACCCTTCTTGCCCTCCCTCTTGCACCTTTCCCCCCTCCCCCTTGCATCCTTCTCCCCTCCCCTTGTACCCTAGTCCACCTCCACCTTGCACCCTTTTCTACCTTGCACCATTCTCCCTCTGCCTTGCACCCTTCTCCCCTCTGCCTTGCACTCTTCTCCCCTCTGCCTTGCACCCTTCTCCCCTCTGCCTTGCACCCTTCTCCCCTCTGCCTCGCACCCTTCTCCCCTCTGCCTTGCACCCTACTCCCCTCTGCCTTGCACCCTTCTCCTCTCTGTCTTGCTCCCTATTCCACCCCCGCCTTGCACCCTTCTCTACCTTTGACCCTTCTCCTCTCTGCCTTGCACCCCTTCCCCCCTCCGCCTTGCACCCTTCTCTACCTTGCCCCTTCTCCTCTCTTCTTTCCACCATTCTCCTCTCTGCCTTGCACCCTTCTCCCCTCTGCCTTGCACCCTTCTCCCCCTCCACCTTGCACCCTTCTCCCCCTCCACCTTGCACCCTTCTCCCCCTCCGCCTTGCACCCATCTCTACCTTGCATCCTTTTACTCTCTGCCTTGCACCCTTCTCCTCTCTGCCTTGCACCCTTCTCCTCTCTGCCTTGCACCCTTCTCCCCTCTGCCTTGCACCCTTCTCCCCCTCCGCCTTGCACCCTTCTCTACCTTGCACCCTTCTCCTCTCTTCCTTGCACCCTTCTCCCCTCTGCCTTGCACCCTTCTCCCCTCTGCCTTGCACCCTTCTCCCCTCTGCCTTGCACCCTTCTCCCCTCTACCTTGCACCCTTCTCCCCCTCCGCCTTGCACCCTTCTCCCCCTCCGCCTTGCACCCTTCTCTACCTTGCACCCTCTCCTCTCTTCCTTGCACCCTCTCCTCTCTTCCTTGCACCCTTCTCCCCTCTGCCTTGCACCCTTCTCCCCTCTGCCTTGCACCCTTCTGCCCTCTGCCTTGCACCCTTCTCCCCTCTGCCTTGCACCCTTCTCCCCTCCACCTTGCACCCTTCTCCCCTCCGCCTTGCACCCTTCTCCCCACTACCCTGCACCCTTCTCCCCCTCCGCCTTGCACCCTTCTCTACCTTGCACCCTTCTCCTCTCTTCCTTGCACCCTTCTCCTCTTTGCCTTGCACCCTTCTCTTCTCTGCCTTGCACCCTTCTCCCCTCCACCTTGCACCCTTCTCCCCTCTGCCTTGCACCCTTCTCCCCTCTGCCTTACACCCTTCTCCCCTCCGCCTTGCACCCTTCTCTACCTTGCATCCTTCTCCCCCTCGGCCTTGCACCCTTTTCCCCTCTGCCTTGCACCCTTCTCGGCCCCCCTCCTCCCCTCCTGCGGATGCCCATGGTGTGTTCTAACAAGAGGGCTTACCTGAGGGCACCATTTTGCTGCCTCGTCCCTTCTCATGTGAGCTTTGCCCTGGAGAATGCTCTCTCTGGGGGCCCCCACTCCCACCCTTGTCAGGGTCCCGAGCACTGCTCTGTGCTGTCTCCTGCTCTTGCTCTCTGAGGCCCCCACCCCATCCTTGTCCCTGTCTCTTCTCTTCTCTTGTGGGGTGGGCTTTGCTTATGGAGAGGAGAGTGGGGGCCGGGCTCTGAGCTGCCTCAGAGGAGCAGTGGAGAGTGCTGTCTCTGGGGCCCCCACCCCACCCCATCCTTGTCCCTGTCTCTTCTCTTCTCTTGTGGGATGGGGCCCCCAGCCCATCCTTGTCCCTGTCTCTTCTCGGGTGGGGGCCTGTCCCTGTCTCTTCTCTTGTGGGATGGGGCCCCCACCCCATCCTTGTCCCTGTCTCTTCTCTTCTCTTGTAGGGTGGGGCCCCCACCCCATCCTTGTCCCTGTCTCTTCTCTTCTCGGGTGGGGCCCCCACCCAATCCTTGTCCCTGTCTCTTCTCTTCTCTTGTGGGGTGGGGCCCCCACCCCATCCTTGTCCCTGTCTCTTCTCGGGTGGGGGCCTGTCCCTGTCTCTTCTCTTGTGGGATGGGGCACCCACCCCATCCTTGTCCCTGTCTCTTCTCTTCTCTTGTGGGGTGGGGCCCCCACCCCATCCTTGTCCCTGTCTCTTCTCTTCTCTTGTGGGGTGGGGCCCCCACCCAATCCTTGTCCCTGTCTCTTCTCTTCTCTTGTGGGGTGGGGCCCCCACCCCATCCGTGTCCCTGTCTCTTCTCTTGTGGGGTGGGCTTTGCTTATCAAGAGAGAGGAGCAGTGGACTGCTGTCTCTGGGGCCCCGTCCTTGTCCCGGGCTTGCCTCTGGCTCTGACTGAAGAGAAACAATGTTGATACTTTGTTTCTCTTTAGTCAGAGGGAGGGGGGTGAGGGGAACAGAGCAGGCTGCACCTGCTTCAGACAGAGGGAGAGAGGCTTGCTTCAGCGCAGGCCTCTCTCACAGCCAGCCCTCAGAAGAGCTGAGGGGGCTGGGGCCCCCTGGGGGGCCCCTTCATTAACTGTAGAGAGTGAGGCCCCCCGCACCGCAGGGGCTGCGGTGGCGTTTGTTACGCCCCTGCCCTGGACCTTATCTTCTCGACTACACCACATGCTATTAACTGTTCTCCCCCGTACAAGTGAGCTGGACAGATCACTACATTTAGGAATTTTATACCTCTAGACCAGAGAAACCCCAAAAACTAATAAGGACACTACCTATCACACGGAGACCATGGCACAAGATTAACTCGGATACCTTCCAGCGAGGGTTCATTGAGCCAGCTGTATGCTCCACGGATGAAGTGGATAATGCCCTAGCAAAATTTGATCAAGCTATACATACAGCAGTGGACAAAATTGCCCCAATGAAAACCTTCAAAACTCGCCCAGCTCAGAAGCAGGAAGTGTGGTTTTCGGAGCATTTACATTCTTTAAAACGGGCAGCAAGGAAATTGGAAAAGGTATGGAGAACATCTCACGAAGAAGATGACAGGAATCTTTACTGGTCGGCTATTTCTACTTATCATAAGGCTATTCGATTGGCACGCAAGACTCACATTGCGTCCCTTCTATCATCTGCAGGAAATGCCCCTAGAGTGCTGTACCAAGTTTTACAGTCCTTTGTTAAGCCAGCAGCCTGTGAAAGTCCTGAGCTGACGTCACAGCAATTATGTGACGAAGTAGCACAGTTTTTCACTAACAAGATCGACAGGATTTATAATAACATTACTAATGCTAGTTTATCCGCCACAGGAGGAGTGGAAAGGCCACATATCCCAACTAACTCCCCCGCAAGCTTCCTTAGCACATTCCCTCCAATATCTTTAGATGAGGTAGATGGCTACATTAATCAAATTAAAAGTGGAAGCCCATTGGACATCATTCCAGCAAGAATAATGCCAATTGTTGGGGATATACTGGGCCCAGGCATTCAGAGAATTGTGAATCTCTCACTGACAAGTGGTCAGGTGCCTAGAGAATGGAAGAGAGCATCGATCAGACCAATCAGGAAAAATTCTACCATCCCATGGACAGATCTGTCTAATTTAAGACCAATATCTCTACTCCCTTTTATGGGAAAATGAGCTGAAAAACATGTAAATAGGCACTTATCCAATTTTCAGGAGCAGACCAACTGCTTGGATCACTCCCAGTTTGGCTTCAGGCCTAAACATGGCACGGAGACCGCATTACTATCAGTAACTGATGATCTTCATAGATATCAAGACAGAGGCTTTTCCGTTGTTCTGGTGCTGCTAGATCTGTCAGCAGCGTTCGATACTGTATCTCACAGTATCTTACTCGAACGATCTGCTGACATTGGGCTGAAGAACACGGCTTTAGCATTGCTAAAAAGCTTTCTATCCAACCGGACCCAGACGGTTAGCATGGGTACGTTTCGTTCAGCTGAAATGGAGATTGCCAAGGGGGTGCCACAGGGCTCATGTTTGCGCCCGACTCTTATTAACATCTATGTGGCCCCCCTGGCAAACATCCTGCAAGAGTTTGGTTTCATCCCCGTATCTTACGCGGATGATACCCAGCTACTATATCCTTTCAAGCATCTTACGAACGAAATGAAGGTCTCTTTCTCCAATGGCATGAAGGCAGTAGCCAAATGGATGTCATCAAACTGCCTTCAATGCAATGTGGGGAAGTCTGAGGTCCTGCTGCTTGGAGAAGCTAAGATCCTATGGACCCCAGATTGGTGGCCGCAGGATCTAGGGCTAGTACCTGAACCCAAACTGGTTGTGAAAAACTTTGGGGTGCGCCTGGATCGAGATCTCTCCTTGAAACAACATGCCAACTCAGTGGTGGGCACTTGTTTTCATGTGATCGGCCTTCTACGTAAAGTTTTTCCCTTACTACCGGATGCCACCAGAAAAACTTTAGTGCAGGCCCTGATCCTTAGTCGTTTAGACTATTGTAATGGGCTCCTGCTGTCAGCCAACGAGGGAGTCAAAGCTAAACTCCAGGTTGTGCAGAACACAGCAGCAATGCTGGTTTTAAATGCCCCTCCAAGAACGCCATCTAAACCACTCCTGGCCAATCTACACTGGCTCCCTATTCGGAAAAGGGTGATATTTAAAATCTGTTGCCTTATCCACAAGAGCTTAAATGAACTAGGGCCAACACATTGGGCAGACAAATTTGTACCGTACATTCCGGTGCGATCTCTCAGATCCAGTAACCAGCTGCTTCTAACAGTGCCAGATGTAAAAAAGTAAGGCAGGGTGGCAGGGCTCTATCCGTAGCCGGCCCGACCTTGTGGAATGGATTACCTCTGGCACTTAGGAAATGTACAGAACACCTGAGTTTCAGGAAACAACTTAAGACCTTCTTGTTTCAAGCATAAAACATTTCCTCTGGACTCGCAGAAAACGCTCTATAGGTCACAGGCGCAGAGATACTCCTCTGGGAGTCGATTCCTAGCGTGGTACAAACCTATAAATAAATAAATAAATAAATAAATTCCAGGGGTGCAACAGGGTGTCATTTTGTACCTACTGGTACTCGCAAATTGCGCAAGCAATTTCCCATTAATTCCTATGGGCCTGTAGGCACATAGAGAATGAATGTGACTGCATTCCTTAATTGCGACTCGCAATTAAGGAATGTTTAGGAATCGCTATTTTTATAGCGATTCCTACATGCATAGGCTTTTGTGATTCCATAATTGCGATTCCTTAATAATCACAATTAAGGAATCTCAAAAGCCTACCTTGATGCATGTGCCAGTATGTCTGTTCTGCCTGGGGCAGTTGCTGGAGTAGGCAGATGGGGAGTTAGGCACTACACAGCTGGATCCAGAATATTCATGAACCTGATATAATAGCGGCAAGTGGTAGAGCAATCCACCACTGTGGACGAGTTTAGTAAAGAGTGTGTTAGCGGCAAAAGCACCTGTGTAGCAGAGAAGATAGCATGATTATGGGTGAGAGCATTGGTTTAGTCATTTAGGTATTGCATTCCATGTCCTGCGTGTAAATGTTGGAACGAAGATCCTTAAATTCAATTTTAGGCTGGTGTACTAACCTATGTGTGTTGCTCTGCATCTTTGTGTTTTAATCAATCGTTTATTTCTATTCACTTATTCTACTACAGAAACAAGCTTCCGAGGACCGGGTATGCTCAGACGTGAGTCCCTTGCTCACTTTGCTCACTTTGCCACTGGATTCAAGCAAGCCGGGCTGAAGACGGCTGGAATGCCAGAAACCAGTCCTCGGAAGCTTGTTTCCGGTCCAGGGAAGACATGGCTTGGCAGTTAGGGCTGGACTGTTCCCATGAGGCACAGGGTCAGACTGATTTGCATATAGCCATGTCTGAACTGGGGTGGCAGAGTGGGCTAAAGAACGGTGTTGGATTAAACCCAGATCTTTTGACTGGGTGTGAGTGTTTGATTGATTCAGATGCTCCGTCCATCACCACCCCCTTTTGTTCCTTAAATCGTTGGCAGAAAATTACCTGTGTGGTCTCTTCTATTTAAGGTGACTTTTTGATAGGTTTCAACATACATGTACATAGCAGTGAAAAGGTGCAATGAGAACTTAAAAGAAGCCCAGTTACATCAAATAAGTTGCCTCCACACAATCAATCAGAAGTTGTTTTACCTAAGTAATTACTGATTTGTGTTAAATTGGGGCAGGGGTGTGGGGGTGAGTAAGTTCTATTTCTTAATTCCATTTTAGTGATTTTAAAGCACGTAAAAGACTATAAGTGGGGTTATTGCCCAGAGTGAGAAGACCATTCAAAGATGAGGGCTAACCAGATCCAATGATCTAAATCTCGTGAAGGTACCAGGTAGCTTCTAACCAGTGAGGAGAACGGGATTTGCAGCACAAAGGCTGTTTACTGTGACGTGGCAAGCATTTGGGTGGATAGTAGAGAGAAGACCTATGATGAGCTTTGAACACTCATATTTGGAGTTTGTACTATGCCGTCTGCCTTGCTGAGCGACAGGAAAAAGCAATGGCTGTCTATGAAGGCTAAACTGACTCTGGGGCGAAATGAATGACTGTTGGGGTGGGACTGCTTCCTAGGCTTGCCCTGGGACCTGGGGAGGCACCCTAGTTATTCCCTCATTGTACAGAGTGTGGAATACTGTGCCGGTCATGGGCTTCGTACATAGATCGGTGGTGGCAGCGTACGGTATTTTGATAATCCACAGTTGTGATCCTTATCATTTGTGTCACTGTAGTGGAGGCCTACTTGTTTAAAGTAATGATTCTATGGGCTTACCCTCATCATAGTGCTGACATCCAGAGTAACAATTGCTGTTCCTCTTTGCATGGCTAGCTTGCATGGTACATGCATGGAGCGTGTGAGTGAAAAGGAGTCATGGAGGCATGTGAGTTCCATTTTGGATGTCCCTGGCCTTGCCGTTTGCATAAGATGAAAGTAAGCTTGTTTGCCCAGACAGTGGAGCATTGCTGATATTACTGCAGGTGGAGGGAGAAGACCTAGACACTGAAGTGAGGGGAGAGGAGACAAGGCTCCTTTAAGAAGTTAATAAGCCATTGATGAGCAAACAACTACTGATAAGTCTTTCTAAGGCACTGGCATTTGATAAATGGTGGGGGTGAAGTGTACGACCACAGGTTCTATTGTACGAGGCAAAGAAGGTCCTTTGGTGAGGCCCAGCCTTTTGTCTTTCCCTAAACACTCTTTAATGTAGCTGATGACAGCCAGATGAGAAAGTTCACACCTCTTTGTGCATCTGTGATGGGTAAGCCAGCCTGGAGATTACCATGGTGTGCGAAGCATCACTCTACACAAAGTGTATCTGAATAACATCCTGGAAAGGACATTAGAAAGGAGAACCACATCAAGCACGTTCTGAAAGTGCAGAGACTGTATACACATATCCTGTCTGTTTACTGGGGGTCCCACTGGCCCACTTGATGTTCTAGTTCCAAGTTCTCTGTGACCAAGGGAGAAAGTGCTCTGCAGAGTACTTAGAGGTCTCTTGTGTAACCAGAGCTGATGTCTGTCTGGCAAGTAACTTTCTAGAGGGGAGAAATAACATCTTAGTTAGTTTACCCCTTACCAAAAAGCTGTTCACCCATCCTGAAGTGCCTAGAAGCCAGCCTGCCTACAGAGTGAGGTGAGAAAGTTAAACAACTTTACAAAAAATGTACAGCCTATTCATTTAGGAATGTGCCTTCATGTTAACATAAAAATGTGTGATAAAATAGACATTAGGGAAATTCAAATGTGCAAAAGGGAAACTGCTGCTTATTTCTGCAGAAAAGTCTAATTTCTATTATTCCAGCACTAGTAGTCCTCACTATTCTGTAATTCTTCTCTTTCCCTGTAAGAATATAAATGCTTTCACAAAAGATTAATTAATGTTATAATTGAATTGTGGAACCTGACTTCTTCATGAAATGTGCGGTTTCCTGAAAATTATTTTTCTCTTTTCCTCATACCATATGATTTCAGTGTATTTAGATTATTTCCTCTGCCACATATTCATAATGAACAGGCGTAATTAATGAAAGAAGATGCTTGCTTCAGCTTAAATTTGGGATCTAACTAAGATATACCAGCTCTAAATGTTCCATTTCATAGAACAGTTCATTGCTACATGATGGGACACCAAGCAGCTAATGGAGTAGGCTTGCAAAAAGGTTCCTATAAGAAGCGTTGTAGATGTACCTTATTGTAATAAGTTGTAGCCACATATGAATGACTTCATATCAACATGGATGTTTTCTGTGAGAATTGAGGATGAGTGTGACGGACCTTCAGAAGATCTTCCTCCATTGGACGTTGAAGACATATTTGCCTGTTTTTGCAACAAGTGGATTTTCTATATAGTTCATGTTCCTAGCTAGAGCGTCAAGTCACTCTCTGCACTCCTGTCATGCCCCTTAGCACAATATGGTGCTAGCTAGAATTATCATAAACTATTGCTAACTGTCCCTTCTCTAAGTGAGGAGACTTTCTATCTCTATCCCAATCATAGCTACTGCTGTTGTTTTTTCATTCTACTTGTCTTAACAGCTGCTACTCAGCTGTGACTCCGGGACTACCTATTATGGGGAGTTCAAACTTTTCTCAGTTATCTGAAATTATTCGAGAATTGACTTGCTCTTTTCCAAAAGGAACGTTTTACGGGTCCTCGATAGGGTTGGATAGGTCCTTTAATTTAACATAGGAACTCAATTCTGAATGGAACACACTATTATTTTCTATGCTTATTCTAACTAATTTTAATTTTGATAATTTCTGTAATTTGGATCTATTTGACTAATCTGAATAAAAGAACAAAAATCTTGACTAATCTCTAAAAGAGCAAATAAACTTTTGAAACACACCAAACCTCTCCATATTGGCTGATCATCAAATGCAAATAATGATGATTATTTTGTGTGATGCGCCATTCTAATACGATGACAAAGATTCATCGATTTTGGAAGGCGTGGAAATTCCGGGTGCTCGCAGTAAGTTTAAGGTGACATTACTTGTGGTATTATTTATACTATTTCCACTCTCGCAGAAGAAAGGAGCCTCCCATTCCTGCAGGAGGAGGGACTGTCCAGGAGGGGAAAGGTGCAGCCTGACCCTGGTGCATTGGGTCTGCAGAAGAGGAAGACTGCAGAGAAAGATTTGCTTGCTATGGTGTTGATGATGGAGATTGATCTGCATGCCCTGGTGTTGGTGGCCCCAAACTCTGTACTGCCATTCCTGATGGAAATTATGAATTTACGGTGTCACATGTGTCTCTGTGCTCAAATCATGAAGCTGAGTTATAACCTGAGCCAATGTACTTGAATCATGAACCCACAACATGATCTGAGCCTCCAGACCTGAATTATGAAGCTGCAGTGTGACCTGAGTCGCTGCACGACCTGAGACTTTGCATGATTTAAGCCTTAGTCCCCATTCAGCTTCCTGCTGGAGACCGGCCTGTATGCCTACACCAACTCAGAATGAATCAGCCCAAGCAGGCCTACACTGAGCACCCACCAGAGCAGTTGTCAGTGATTTAGCACATCCCCAAGCAGCCATTCCCATCAGCCACATCACCACCGATGCACCTGCCAAGGCGGCCAGCTCATTCTCAGTAAGAAAGAGGGAGAGCAGAGGAGGAGCACAAAAGTGCCGCCTGAAAGCGCCAACCAGTCATGGATCAAGAGACTCATTAGACGAGAAACAGTTAAATGAAAATAAAAGCTGTGCACTGTAAAAAGAGTATAGGGGTAATCTGTACCTGTGCCTAAGCACACTAGGTGTGGACCCAGGGAGGGAACAGCCTGGACTATAAGGCAGTGAACAGGGCCAATAGTAGGAAGAGGCACCAATATACTATAAAGTTAGGACACTAAATTATGTCATTTACATTTTCCTATATGTAGTATTTAATTTTAGTATGCATTAAAGTACTTTCCTTCTTGAATTTTCAACAGTGAGTTGGAAAATCATTCATTATACTAACATGTGTTTGTTGAGTGCTGAGCTAAAGCACCCACACACTATCTCCCTGAGAAGCTTGTGGTTGCTCACTATCACTGCCACTGAAAGTCAAGTACTGACGGAGTTTCACTTGGACCAGTTTGCGGAGCTGTAGTTAAATACACCCCAGGACAGGGCAGGAAATCAACTTCAACCCCCTTGGTTGAGATGCAGTAGCCACTGCTTACCCTGTGGCCACTGAATGGGGTTGGACAATTACTTTGTTGATGAAGGTTATGGAGTACAAAGGGCTCCTGCAAATGGACCATATCAATAGTTACATTTGCAACTTAACTATTGGGTTTATTAGCAATTTTGCTAAATGGCAGGAGCAGCAAATCTTTTTAACATTCAGTACCGGATACATGGAGACCAGTGGCAGCTGCCACCGAGTAGCACAGGCTGGGAGGGAGGGATAGAAAAATAAAATAATTACTCACCTTGCTGCAGGACTGCAGCTAAGTGTTGTCCTCCTCTGTTCCTGCTTGAAGCAAGAAGCACACTCAGGCTCCCCTAAGCCAATCACAACACAGTAATGTGATTGGTCTGAGGGCCGTGGTTCAGACAGGCAGTGGGAGCCTGTGCATGTTCCTCAACGGGCAGCTCTCCTCTACCTTAATGGAGGAGCTGCAGATGATTGAGACAGAGAGGGACATAAAGGTCTCCAGCCTAAGAAAGAAATTTAACTGAACCTGCAGATGCTTTGGGCTTTAAGATATCTAGTATGAACAAACAAGGATACAGTCGGTCTGGGACCTTTGGGTAATTGAACTTTTTCTAAAGACAGTGGTCCCCAGCCAGAAAATAAATTAAGATCAGTAAATATAGACCCAATCAGTACTATATTGTAGACATCTATCCAGCTGAACATGACAGTTAATATGCAATCAAAACAATATTTACAAGCAATAAACACAGAACAGTTTCAGTGGGACACAAGCCTGCATCCAACTTGGGCAAGAAAGACGTACAACATAAAATGAGGGGTTCAGGCAGGGGAGATTGTTTGTTTCAAGCACAATTCTTATAGAACAAACAAAATATGCTAAAGACACCATTACACAAAAATTACAGCATTTTAAAAGTGTATATGATGTACAAGGTGTCGACAGCGTTTCGATCCCTTAAAAGAATGCTGGGATCATCTTCAGGACATTATAATTGACATGCCTGTTTATGTGTGGCATAAATTGCCCCGGACAGATGGCAGACTGTCTTAGAATCAAGAAAAAAGATCATGCAACACTGATTGATTAACAGACCCAAGACCACGTACATTTGCACGGAACTGGTCTCGAGACCGTAAAAGCAGCTTGTTATACATTCAAACATGGTTGGTTACCTTGGACCTTTCCTAAATCGCATTGGCCAGGAACTTGGATCGTGACCAATAATGCGGCTTGTTTTACATCCTATCACGTTCTAACTGGAACTTTCATAATTGGTCTCCGTTTTCCCGATGCGTCACTCCTCGCATCCTTATCAAGACCATCCCTTTAGCACGCACCATGCAGTTGCTCTGGCTAGTGAATGGAATCATGGCCCAGGGGAACCAGACCTTAGGCATCTTTTGGTACCTGATGTCATAGAAACTGCGTACAGTGCAGTATTCCAGGTTTTTACCCTGCTTCGCTAAAATGGTCCAAAACATACCCAGAACCCATAAAGGCATCACTGCTGATTTTTCTAGCAAATGTGTTTACATATATCTTTACATATTGCATCTGATGAATGTTTAGTATAAATTCTAATCACAGTTTAAGGGTCGTTTTAGAAACCAGGACCCCATATTATACCTCAACTAGGATTCGTCTCTAGGCTATGAACCCTCTGGACAGTTAGGCATTTTATAAAGTTTTCAAATAAAAGGACGTGAAGTTACATTTTGTGTCTGATGCCATTATCCACATAGACAGACAAGATTCCAGGTTTTTCTTCTTCAATGGTTCTGGGAGTGGATGGATTATGTTTTTGTGTGTGTTTTTGGTTATTAAACCTCCAATATGCCCATTACTCTAGACCTTTACTGAAAAGCTTGGAAACCTGACTTGGTAATAATTTTCAGATGTCCAGTTTTCAAGTTCAAGTGGATAAAGTCATGTTTCATGTACGATACCAAGGAACATTATGTCGGGTACGTTTTCAAGTCCTTCCCCCCCCCGGCTGGGTTTGACAAAAATTGTCATTAGAGCTCTTCTTTCTAGATTTTCAAGTGGTCTCTAGGTCCTGTAAGCAGACGCTGTACCCTTGTTTTAGCATTAATCTTTACAGTTTATATTTTTAAATTGAAGGGGACAAAGTTACTTTTCATGGCCGATACCAAAGAACAGGGAATCTTGTTAAATTTCGTACTGAGCCCCCTTGGAAATGCAAACATTTTTAAAATTAATATTTCTTTAAAAATTGCAAAAATGCTTATTTATTTAAAAACCTTACTGGTGCATTGCCTTTGTCCTGATTACCTCTCACATGCTTTGTCAACTCTTTAGGTGGCTTTGGTCGATACCTGGGGTTCTGGACAAGGGATCGGCTCCGCCAGCGCAGCCACGTGGTTTTCTACCGCCTCGCACTAGGGCTTCTTTGAGCTGTTCAGCTACGAGACGCATGAAAGCCTTCCGTGGCCATTTGCCACCCTCAATGCATAGGGAAGGTGGCTCCTGCTGGTACCAGTGGCCCACCTTGGGTACCAGGCCCCAAACATCCATGCAAGCTTTACCCACCTCCCACTGGGACTTCTTGGAGCTGGCCTGCCCAGGGGAGCACAAGAATTATGTCAAGACCCAGAGGACTAACTCAGGGGCATAAAGCAGAGATAAAACTATCGCCCTATCAACAAGAGGGTGCTAACATGCATATTTGCATGTTAGCACCCTTTTTCCCTATGCCTCCCTTTGCATCTAGTGGGCGTTCCTTCCCAAAATAACTGGAGAAATGTCGCTAAACGACATTTCTCCAATTATCAAGGGAATCACTAACATGCTTAGCGACAATAAAAGTAGCACTAACCGCGCTTAACGCAAGTTCCTGTATGCCTGCTTTTATTCTGATGGGACGTGGATTACATGGCTAAAACCACCCTGCCCTAGCAGCAAGGTATCACCGGTCGCAGTGCGAATATCGCCGGTTTTCCAGCTAGTGCTTTTAATGTTATTGCTTTTGAGATAAGTGTTGCTGGTAGCACGCTATCTCAGCGATAAAATTAAGCGGTAGCCGGCGATAATTATCCTAGCGCTAAGCGCGCTTAGCGATAATTGTCGACGGCCCTAGCTGATATGCCCCTCAGTCCTTCTCCTGAGGTGAGGTATATCTATCTAATCCCCAATTCCTCTTCCAACTGAGTGCATCCTTTGAAGTTCATATAGGGGTGCAGATCAATAATGTAAGGTGAAGGGGGTGTAGGATGAGAGAAATTATAAAGGATGTCTGGGCTTGTCACAGGTGTCTGTTTTCCAGGGATGCTCTCTAATGCCAGAGTTCGTTGCACCTGCCTGGTCTTCTGGAAGCTTTGTTCTGTGTGAATCAAACAAATTACGAGTGTGATCTAATCCATGCTTTTAACTTTCTTTAATGTTTAGGTTTTTTTTCTTTTACCTAGCTTTTTTTAATTGTTGTTATTAAGATTCATGCAAATGTCAAGTGCAAACAATAGGAACAGGTGTTCCTACAAAAAAAAAACGGCCAGCGTGTCGTTACATTAATACAAGGCTTCATAGTACAAGACATCGGAGTTACACATATGAAATGATACATCAAGCATGCAGCACACGCAGGTCAGGTAACAATATATCAATACACATCACAATTTTTAGTGTAATCCATTTTGTATTTGAAAGTCACTTGAAACATCGGAGGTGAACAAATAGCACAATACAGCCATACCTACCAGTTCAAAGTCATGCATGGTGGAAATTTTACAAACACAATGCAAACTAATCTAGTATATTGAGGCAACACAGCATTAGGCATCTGCACCACACTGGGCGCAGGGAACTCAGCTCTAGCGCGCGCCCAACCCCGGAATGGCTCCCATATGTCACGCTGTCTTGAAGTCGGGGGCATCAGCTCCCAGATTATGCCAAGCTGTGTGTGACCATAAGTCACATCAGACAGCCAGTTCTTGAACCTAGGTACCCTCTTTCTCCCCCAACGAATAGCAACCTGTTGTCTTGCATGCAATAAAAGAAGTGCATGTAATTTGCCCTGTTTTGGCGGCGTGTCTTTCACATACCCGAGAAGGCCCAACGCTGGGGAGGGGGCATCCGTTCTGCCAACAATCTGGTTTACCGCAGAGAAGACCTCCTGCCAAAACGCATTGATTCGTGGGCAGTTCCAGGCATTATGCAAAAAGGATGCTGAGGGATACCCACAGCGCCAACATCTATCATCCTCCCTGAGCTTTATGCGGTATAGGTTGATTGGTGTCCTGTAATAGCTATGCAAACATTTTAAATGTATTAGGCAAAGCCTATAATTTGGGGATAGTTCAGTCAGCTACCTGAAGCAGAGTTTCCAATGTTCTTCCATCAATTGAGGGTCCAATTCACTGTTCCACCGGTGTAGGGACTTTGGCCGGACTACCGGGCGGTATTTTGCATGCTGGGATATAAGCGTGTGACTAGTTTGCGTGGGGATGGGGATTTCAGGATAAGCTCTAAAGCTGGCAGTATTGGGGGAGCTTCGGGAAAACCTGTCCAAAGTGCACGATCCTGTACCTAGTTTTAATATGAATAATTCCACTCTTAGCCTGAAACTCCCCTGTTAGCTACATTACTGAGGACTACTGGGCTTCACTACGTTCTTTACATTAAAAGGTAAAATCAGATGTTACTGTTTATCTTCTCAGTAAGGTGTTTCCTCTAATGTTTTTATGAACTAATGGATCCAGGTTTAATTTGTTTTGGTCACAGTTTAAAATAATTCACTGTTCATGGAATCAAAAATAACGTGATCATTCTGGGCCACATGTATCAAAAAAGCATTTTGCGATTACCAAATAGAGATTTTTATTGAATCGCTATTTGGTAATCACAAAATGCTATGGGGCAGATTTATGTTAACTGGCGCATCCCGAGGGATGCGCCAGTTAACATGCGCCACAGTGCGCCACAGCTACGCCACCCATGGTGCGCCGCATTTATGATGCGGCGCACCATGGGGCAAAAACGGCACAGATGCGTGACGCATCTGTGCCGGAAATGTGGCGCATTGCTGGAGTTGCGTCGCAAGCGCGACGCAGCTCCAGCAATGCTCTTGGGGGGCCTATTCTTTCAATGCTGCCTCAAGCCTTACGCCTGCTTCAAGCAGGCGCAGGGTTTTGACGCAGCATTGGCCTAAAAGTGACTGAGTGAAATCTCATAGATTTCACTCAGCCACTTTCAAGAGGCGTTCCTGCGCAGGAACGCCCCCCCCCCCCCCCCTGCGCAGGAACGCCTCCTCATGGCGCAGTGCTGTACAACGTGACGCATCTCCTAGATGCGTCATGTTGTAAATAGGGCTCAGGGATGCGCCACGTTTCCGCGCCGTTGCGTCACGCAACGGCGGTGTAAACGTGGCGCAAGCACTTCAGAAATGTGCCCCTAAGTATATAAGGAATCCTCAAAGATTTAGCGAATCCTTAATGTTGCTAAATAGAGATTCTGTAACTAGTTAATCGCTATTTGGTAGTACAGCTCCATTCATTCATTTGGGCCTAAAGACCCATAGGTGCAAATGGCTTAGCATTAGCTAATTTGTGATTATCTGAATGGTAATTGCAAATTAGGTAATGCAAAGCCAACTGTGCTGGGGGCCTAAGGCCTCCCTGAAGCACCACAGCACATTAAAAAAATTGCACAGGTAAAGCAATCACATGCCCTAGGACCATGTGTGCGCCAAATGGCACTTTAAAAAATGCATTATTGTGCATTTTTCAAAATTTGCACATTGTTACCATTGACCTGAAGTCAATGGTAATAGCATTTTACTAAATGCACAGTTTGCATTTAGAAAATGCTTGGTACATGTGTTAAGGAAATCGCAAACTGCAATTCCCTATTTGTAGTTGCAATTTTTAGGTAATCGCTATTTTGGCGATTTCCTAAAATTGCAACTACAAAGCCTTTCTTACAACTTGAAAGGCTATTTTGAGTTCGCAAACAGCCGAAGAAACCGATTTTCACCATTTGCCTTTTCAAAATTGTTTTATACATGTGGTCCTCTGTTGCACAGCTAAACTGTCTTGTTTCCTTTGTAAGGATATTTTCACATTGTCAATTTTCGAGATTCAACTGTTCATCAACTAAAAGTGCTAACAATATGTATTGCTCTCAAGGTTCTTTCACAGACTGTCTTTCTCGCAAAACAAAAGAAAATGTATTTTAAAAATTAGTGGGTCAACAAGGTTTCTTTTTTAAACACAAATTGATATCAAGCAAGTTTAATCTATCTATAACAAAATGTATTCTCTTTCCAGGTTTGGGTTCAAATGAAATGAGGATTCAGATACAACAATGTTATTCTTGTCCTTTAAAATGTTCCCTTCTGAAATGCTAACCTACAAAGTGTTCCAGCTGTGTCTCTATCAGGTTAGTTTGTATGCTATTTGGGTGCCTGTGTCTTTCTTACCGTCTTTACTAATCACCTGCCTAGAAGGCAATGCCACGCCATGACCTTGGGCAGGGCTTTTTTACCTTAAGGAGATGCCGGTGGAGAAGATCTGGGCTTCCCCCGCCGACAAAGTGACTCATGCAATGGGGTGAGTGTGTGGAAGCCCAAGCAGGCAAGCCAGTCTGCTCCTGGCTCTCAAATCAGCAACCTTCAAGCAACCACTGGGATTTGTACATGAGGGCTTTGACTGGTACAGATTCTCCATCAAAAAGACCCAGTGTTCCACCATGATGCTGCCCTTTTCCCATCCAAGCTGTCCTGCTGCTCAGGGTGGGCTGCTTCTCAGATGATTCAACTTCAGACAGGCTGGAACAGGTTACTGGCCCAGGCAGCAGGACTCCTGGAAGGCACTGAGATTTGATTCCCCGGGACCATGCTGGGTCCTTGTAGGTTCTGTCTAAGGAGTTACTAGGGTGTCCCAACTACACGCCTTTGCTGACAGGCCCTTCTTGCCCCTGCAGTGGCTTCACGCAAGACCCAGGCCACAGGTGCTCTGGCCCTTGGGTGTTAGGAGTGATGTCTAGGTGAGACGCACAACCCACACTGAGTTCCCGCCTAAGCAGCTAGCAACTTCTTACCACTCTGTTGACCAGGTTGCAAAGGGCAGGCCAGGCCTTGTGCTCGTTTTCATCCGGAAAAATGCAAAAACAACAGTTGATGGACAGAATGCAGAACAATGTCATACATTCACCCTAGTACAGAGATCTGGGCCTAAAGCCATCGTTTGTTTGCTCACCACACCATCCCAGTTCAGACATGGCCATATGCAAATCAGCCTTGACCTTGTGGCTCATGGGAACAGTCCAGCCCGAACGGCCAAGCAAATTCTTCCCTGGACCGGAATCAAGCATCCTAGGACCGGTTTCTGGCTATCAGCCGTCGTCAGCCAGGATAGCTTGACTCCAGTGGCGTGGAGAGCACAGGATTCACGTCTGAGCATACCCGTCCCACTAGGGGTGACAAATGCAGTTGATGGACAGAATGCAGAACAATGTCCTACATTCACCCCATGTGGGTGGTGTGGTGAGCAAAAAAACGATGGATTTAGGCCCAGATCTCTGTACTGGAGTGAATGTATGACATTGTTCTGCATTCTGTCCATCAACTTTTGTGTCGTAATTTGACGTAATTCTGATAAAGTGATATAGTACAGTCAAGCTGATGATTCTTGGTCTTATTTGTTAAAATTCGATTTTTGCAAATTAAGGTGTATCTGAGAGCATCCGTCCTAGAGTGCAATTTATAGCAGTCTTAAAAGCAATTTTGTTTTACCGAACAGAACCAACTTTTTGCTTAATCGTATACTACCTAGGTTCTGAGGGACACAGGGTTACCCCTTTTCTTTAATCTGTTTTTACTCCAAGGACACAATTAAGGGCATTAAAATGGCACTCAGAGCCACTGGCTGGGATATTTGGCAGCTAACCTTGCAGACAACTGCCAGCTCAATCTCAAAATCCAATATAAGGTATTTAATTGCAACAACTTTAATATTGGAATTACCAATGCTCTTGGCACCAGAACTGCTTTAAATACATCTTCGTTAAAGGATTTGAAGTGTACTCATTCAAATGACAGGGCTTCAAAAGTATTATTATTTTTGTCGCTACCTCCCAGTGTCAGAGTGTTTAATGTATGCACATGCTGACTTCGTTGGTTTTTGTAACTGTTTCTCAGAGAATCAAACTCGGATTTCCTGTTACCTCCAGTCGCTATGATGTACACAAAAAGTACCAATAAATATTGATAGGGCAGACATCCAAATGTATCATCCCAGTCACAGGGATTTTGTAAAGGCCTGAGGATAACTAAAGTCATCAAATCAGCCAGGTGAGCCCAGATTAGTATTTTCTGATAATTGCCCACATCCCAGGAAGTTGGCTACACCGGCAAGTGTTAGCTTTAAAATTACCACAGTTATCCAAGTTACAGGCTGAACGAACAAAGTAACTAGAACTGACTTAATGGGCCATTTGCATTTTCACTATACCACCATGCATACGTATACATACATGACTTAATCTTTGAAACAAGCATCAAGCATATGGAAGTGGAAGGATCAACCAGGTAGCGACGCCTGTCAGGACAGGGAGCCGCATTTCCATCTTAGACTGACCTTCACAGTACCCCGACAGCTTGCAGGCTCTGCTGCCTTCAGGAACTGGGTGAATAGGATGATGGCATGGGCAAGGTGGGGCCAGGCTGCTCCACAGTGACAGAAGGGAGAGGCAGGTCAAGGTGCAGCTTGAGAGAGATATAGAAGTTCCCATCTCACCACTGACATGAGTGGTGGGGACCACCCCAATGAATAGTTGTTGGGAGTTGTTGCAGAACTGCACTGGGTGAAGAAGGTCCCCATGTGATCCATGGAGCCCAAGTAGATTGGTGCCATCCGGAACTAATACCGCCTAAATCCAGCCATTCTTGTCAGACCACTAGGAGGTGAGCTGTTGGCTCCTTGGCTTTTGCTCTTCTGGGTGAGAAGGTACTCTGAGAGGGCCTTGCTGAAAGGCACACCTTTTAGTTGGACAGTACCAAGTAGCATGGAACCTTTTTGTTTGAAACAATAGCCAAGACAGGTCAAACAGTCCATCCCTAATCAGTGTCCCAGAGCAGGATGCCCATTCTGGAATGTCTGCTTCATGCCTTTACCTATGGCCTTGGAAGACAAGCTTAAAGAAGTTCCTCTGGAGCAAATCAGGAAGACTGCTGATAGTCTGTGTCTCTGGGGGCCTCTCACAGGGTGACAGGAGCCATTGCACTGTCCAGGGAGAAAACAGTTGATGAAAAGCGGGTTGAAACCACCCTGTGCCTACTCATCTGTAGGACGGTCACTAGCCTTTCTTGTAATCCCTGCACCCTGGGTGACAAAAAGGGACTTTGAGAACATGTGTTTGATCTCCTGGAGCTCATGCTTGGCTACACACTTCAAATAGGCTCATCGTGAGTTCTAGAGCAGTCTGGCACCACATGCATTCCTATGGTGCATGACTACAGATGGTTATTTCCCAGGTTTTATTAGCTCTTTGCAGTTGAGGTTTATCTGTGCATAATTAGAAGAGTGATCTACAAAACCCAAATGCAAACACAAATAATACAAATAACAGGACTCGATAACGGCCATCTGATTTCACCCTCTCTTCCCAGATGAACTTCTGCTTGCTCTTGGGGGCACCAGCCAGAGCAGAGGGACACTGCAGATGGGCAGCTGGAGCTCAGGCCTGGGTTCAGGCCCTGAGAGGCACTGTGCCTCCTGGAGTGCTAACTGGGACTCGGTCAGATCTTTCCACCCCACCAAAGCAGGAGAGGTCTCCCTAGGCCTTTAAAACCCCATCATGAGCACTTTGTGACACCACAGGCTGTAAACAGAGCCTGCAGCTTCCTGGGCCCACTGGAGTCTGACTGGGACCTGTCCAGAGCTTTTCAACATGCTGAAGCAATGGAGTCATCCGTAGGCCTGCAGCACAACATTCTGGGCACTTTGTGATACCACAGGTCAGTGTATTGAGCCCATGACCTGGGGACGCCCCAACCATGCTGGTTGGAGCTGTGTCTGTGGCCCGATTAGAGCTTACCACCCCACTACACCAAAGGAGCCCTCCTTGGGCCCTATGAATTCCATCCTGGACACTTTGTTACACAGCAGACCTTCCGATGGATCACAGGTCCAAGGCTTGGGCCTGCTGAAACTCTGACCAGGGCCCAGTCAGAGCTTTCCACCCCGCTGAAGTAGTGGAGCCCTCCCTTGGACTTTGGAACCCGATTCTGGGCACTTTGTGACACCATGGCTGGTAACAGGAGCCCAAGGCCAGGGACAGTCACCACCAGGACGGCTGAAATCTGACTGGGGCCCGATCACAGCTTTCCCCCTAACAAAGGATGAAAGCACATCCAGGGCTTATGGGACCCTGTCCTGGGCATTTTTGAAAGCACAGGCAGACCTATAGAGTGCAGGCTCGGGTCCCAGACCCGTGGACTTCCTGGGTCTGCCAGAGCTCTGATCAGAGAATCAATCAGAGCTTTCATATCGGCTCTGAGGTGGGGGAACCTCCATGGGTCTGCAGAAGTATATCTTGCATCGTTTGGGACACCGGTGGTTGGTGCCCTGAGCCCCAATGGTCCAGTGGTCGTGCCTGGACCTCTCAGCGCTTGCCACCCTGTAGGAGCAGGGGCCTGAGGTTCCCCGTCCAGGGAATGGAACCATGCCCCTGGCAGTGGATGAACCTGGCAGTCCCATGGAGCAGAATATCAGCTTTGTCACACCCTCTTGACTGATCGATGCATCTCTTTGGTGCGGCATGCCTCTCTCCCCAACAATAAAGATGGGGGTGAAGGTGACCAGGCTTCCTGTAATCTGAGTGGACGACAGCGGGGCTTCTGAGAAGATGCATCTGACCTTATGGCGCTTCCCCGTGACAACATCTTAAATGGGGCCTCATGGGGAATTCCAGGGCAGCTTGGAAATCTGAATACTGAGTTCTGCCTGCGAATCATGTGTAACCTCACCAGTGACGTTGTCTTGTCAGAGTTTGCACCCTCTGAGTGTAGGGCTGGTAAATGTTACAAGGACTAGTTTTGCAAACTCCTATAATGAAATCACCAGGCCTACTCAATATTGCACAGTCCCATCTCCTGTATTAATTCCCCTGCATCGCTTATACTTCAATGTATCTTTACAATCTTGGTGGTTAATCCACTGCATACTTGCCCTAATGGAACGGAATACAATTATTGGATTTCATTCGAGAGTGTAGCTAGCACAGTATCTCTGGATCTTTTCAAGAAAGCTGTTTGCACTGTTCTCGGAGCCACAGCCATGTCTGATAATCCCAAAGACATGTTCAGAAATGTTATATTTAGAATCTGAAAAACATAGCTTTCAATCTGGCTCCCATTCATATTACAGATAGCTATAATTGGCTGCGGCAGCAGTGTTTGGAGGGATGCACGTACCGTATGGAGGTCAGGGTTGGAGAACCAGCCCTGGGCACGACATGGCCCTTCGGCTGAGCAGCACGAGTCGCCGTCTTGATTTCCCTCAGCCACTCATCTGTCAAACTATCTCATCTCTTCCGCGTTCATTCTTTAGGCTTGGTGTGTCATAGCTGTAATTGACGAGGGACTCTGAGGATGACTTTTTAATGCAGGCTGGCAAGCACAGCGGCTTTAGTGACCAGTCTCAAGCTCAGCATCCATGGCTAAACTAGCTCTGCCAAAGCCAGTAGGCTGGCTTTAATTTGTGAAACTGTTCCACTAGCACTTGTGCATGCCTTGGTGGCATATTAGCACCGCGCTTACTAGCCTTGAAAGTGCTTGCCCAAAAAAAGTGCATGGAGCGCTACAGTAGGGGAAATGGGATTCCAGACGAAAATATTTTTTAAAGAAAGCTCACCGCAGTGAAAGGCAAAATAAGAGTGGACTGAATTTGTGAAAATAACGTAACGTGGGATGATTCTGTGTTCTTTTCAGCTGTAAAGTAGTCCCTCGTGCATTGTAATGCAAGCACTCTATAGGAGGTGGCATGAGACACCCAAGCCTCGCCTTGGGTAGCACTCTTTATATTTTAAACAGATGGTAGAAATTGGCAGACAGATCTGCAACGAAGTGCCGCAGCGTAGCACCGCAAACCTTTGGCTGCACCACGATGTGGCACTTCCGAAGCACAGGGATGCAACTATTTACAAGAAGGTGTTGCATCTCTGTGCTTCCTCCTGCGCTGGCACAGAAATTGCAACTATGCGCTGGCGCAGGCACCCTTGCACCATGCTGCAAGGATGCCTGCGTCGTGGGGAGATTGTTTTTGTGCAAGAAGGGGTACCTTCCTGTACACAAACAATCACTGCAGGCTTCTTCCTCTTTCAATGTGTGCTGTAGAATGCAGCACACATTGAAAGAGGAAAAAAGGAGGAGAAATGAACACATTTCTACTCGTTGCGCCTCGCTACATACCTTAGCATTCAGACAACTCCAGATTTACAATTTCTCATAAATCTGTAGATGTGCCTTGTTCCATCGGTGTTGCGTGGGAACACCTACAGCAACACCCATGGAACGCCCATTCAATGCAAAGTGCTGCGTCTAAGAGGGCCGTAATTACAAGGTAAGGAAAAGTCATGCAGGGTGGCTTTTCCTCTCCTAAATATGGAGGAGCCCCCTGCGCCACCTGTACATCATGAAAAGTGACATACTGGTGGTGCAGGGGGCTTGTAAATCTGCCCCTGGGTTTTTAGACAGCTGCATTGTTAGGCAAGCCTGATCTACAAGGGAAATATATACAAAATATATACAAAGACACCAAACGAATAATGGCATACCAATGATGATCAGGCGCCTTGATACCTGCGGGTTATTGTTTTGCGCATTATAAATTTTCTTTCAATTCAATTCAATCTGTATGTTGAGGGTGAATGGTGTGTCCCTTTCTGGAATGTATAGCTTCCTTTTAATACTATGGTCCTGTGGTTAACTTTGTATGAGGTAACTATATTGGTTAAAAACACTAACGCATGCAAACCCTACTCTCAGAAATGTGCATTAAAGTCCTGCACCCAGGGCAATCCGTACTACAAACTCATCTAATGCTATGAGTGCTGTACAGTCTTGCCACCCAGTGCCCCCTTCTGTTTTATTTGTCTCCCGATGCTTACCAGCCATACAGGATATACTCGTTTGCTTCCAATATTTACCGTATTATTTGGCAGGCGTGGTGCGTCCATGTCCATTGGGCATTGGGGCATAGCCCCACTAAGCCACATGGACACACCGTCACTCAAGCGCAATCTCCCTGAATAAATTATTATATGTGTGTCCCGCCAACTGAAAATGCGCTGGTGAAGCCAGGGGACGGGGCAGGAGCTGGGCTGCACCAGCTGAGTGCCAGTCTAGACTCAGCTGCTGCAGCAGCGCATGTGCATTTTTGGGCTAGGACCAGCCCAAACATGCGGGCAACAATCTTCCCATTATGAGGGAGTCAAGGACCAAAGGGGGTGCTGCTTCATACAGTAGCGCCAGGGCTGTGGCTCTCGGGTCTCCTTATGGGCGAAGAGTAACTGTGCCCCCCTAGCCATTCCTGGCGCTGCATGTAGCGCCAGGATTGGCTGGTCCACCACACAGAAGGGCAGGCAAAATGAGGCAATCCATTTATTGGGTACCGCGCTGCGGGGTGGAGGCATTGCCGCAGCCGCACTTATGTATGGGCAATCACTGTGTGACTTCATGTGAAGCCATGCAGTGATTGGCCATTTTCCGGTGGTGACGACAATCATTCTGATGCAGTGGAATGTGCCTCTGTAGAACATTCCACCACCTCCTTTCGAACTCCGGAATCGTGGAATCGTTGCAGATGCTCTCCAGAGGACTCGCGCGGACTCCATTCTAGAAGAAACAGGAGCGGAGGACGAGGAAGCCTAGGTAAGTATGTTTTTGATTTATGTTGGCTCCTTTCAGAGCCCTTTGAGTCCTGCTGCCTGCCTGTAAAAAGAAATTTTATTGCCATGTGTCCGGAAGACTGGGCCGCTCACGCGTTGCTGACTGCCCTTCTAGGACAAGGTGAGATACTCCTAATCCTGGGGGCATTCAGTACATCATTTGTATGGGGTACAACAAGTGTAGCTTTCTTTGGAGAGCAAAGTTGGTGCTGCTGAGTGCTTGGATGATATGTTGGCGGTGTACCTTTGATTTCACCCCACACCTCTTTTCTTCCACTTCCCTACGTCTTCTCTACTTATCTCACTGATGCACGTTCATCTCTATTTCTGCTACGAACACTGGTCATTGTTTTCGCATTCATGACTCACTTTTTCTCTCTCGTGCTCTGGGCCAAATTATGATGAAAAATAAATCATGTCCGGTTCCACCACTTGCAAGTTCCCTAACAAATTACGCACTGATATTTCTTAACATTAAGGACCCCATAGCTGATTTGAGGTGTACGCAGAGTAAGGGGGGGGGGGGGTGTGGGGGGGCACGATGAAGAAACGGAGCTGTGTTCTAAAGCATGACTTTGAAAAATAAATAATGGCCGGTTCCACCACTTGGAAGTTCCTCAACAAATTACGCACTGATATTTCTTAAAATTAAGGACCCCATAGCTGATTTGAGGTGTACGCAGAGTAAGGGGGGGGGGCACGATGAAGAAACGGAGCTGTGTTCTAAAGCATGACTTTGAAAAATAAATAATGGCCGGTTCCACCACTTGGAAGTTCCTCAACAAATTACGCACTGATATTTCTTAAAATTAAGGACCCCATAGCTGATTTGAGGTGTACGCAGAGTAAGGGGGGGGGGGGGGGCACGATGAAGAAACGGAGCTGTGTTCTAAAGCATGACTTTGAAAAATAAATAATGGCCGGTTCCACCACTTGGAAGTTCCTCAACAAATTACGCACTGATATTTCTTAAAATTAAGGACCCCATAGCTGATTTGAGGTGTACGCAGAGTAAGGGGGGGGGGGGCACGATGAAGAAACGGAGCTGTGTTCTAAAGCATGACTTTGAAAAATAAATAATGGCCGGTTCCACCACTTGGAAGTTCCTCAACAAATTACGCACTGATATTTCTTAAAATTAAAGACCCCATAGCTGATTTGAGGTGTACGCAGAGTAAGGGGGGGGGGGCACGATGAAGAAAGGGAGCTGTGTTCTAAAGCATGACTTTTATTGGCCACTTGAGAATGTCCAGGCAAGTGTGTAGGTTTGCTAAACAACGGGGCATTGAAAGTTCACTACAGTTTAAAATTCAGCTTCCTTGAGGTAGGCTGTGTAGAGCATCCTTGGTGAGCAAAGCTATTGCATCCCGAGCGTTGCCTTGGCAGGGAGTGGAGCTAGAAATGCGGGGCATGAATCACATGTGCACATGCTCTGCATGTAAGCAAGGTTTACAGAATACTGTGACGAGTCTTCAGTGCCAGATGGTGACAATCAAATGCATTTGGGTATTGGAGTTCTGACTCACTTCAACTCGATACAATGCCGTGTAAAAGAAAGACCAAGAGGCAGATTTACAAGCCTCTTGCGCCACTTTTGCGTCACATTTAACATGGGAAAAGTCACGCAAAAGTGGTGCAAGGGTCTTGTAAATTTGCCCCCAAAAGCATTGAGCCCTCGGTGATAGTCATATGGTAAATTTGCTTTTAGGAGGGTTCTGCTTATTTTCTAGAGCAAAATACAGTAAAAAGAACCCATTTCATAGCAGTCCTGTCTGGTTGGTAAGGTCACTCTCAGTTTCATTTTATAATTCAGGGCCTTGTAGTATTATTTAATCTTAACCCAGTACAAATCTAGGGCTACCATCCCGAGAATTCTAAGGAAAAAGACCAGGACTGGACTATCGAGTTACACTTGGAACCGGGAAACTTGGCAACTATATAACACCGATGCAAGTGGTTCGGTTCATGAATATTGTAACTAACCCAGCTGTAAGAAGTGCCTCTGAAAATTGCCTAGGCTCGGGAGAGTGGAGTGCTGCATATAGCATCAGTAATCAAATACATAACTTGTTGAAAGAACTGACAGAAAACGCATGCATGCCATAGATAAACAAATCTATTTAGCCCCTCTCTTTCGTAGCCTGTCTGGTGTGTCATAAATTGCGTTCTTTGGTGCTACTTTTTACAGGGAATCAAATGTCATTAACAGATTCAGCGCTTTTAAGTGCAGGTACGATGAGTTTTTCCAGAGGTTTGATGCAGTCAGAGAGCACTCCAAGGCGAATGCGTAGGAAGAGATGAAAAAAGAGCCAAGAGCCATATCATGGAGTAGTGTACATATGGTTTATACATATCACATGAGTGGGGGTGAAGGGGTGCAGGTGGATAGCAGGATCATGGCCCTGTGAGAGGTGCTAGTGTCACTGGTTTGATCTGCTCAGTGCAGGAAAGCAGGCATTGTCTTTATTTAATTTTTGAAGTGCAGTGTGTGTGTGAACTCGGGGTCTTTACATATGGTAACAGCCTGGGGAAAGCTTTCACTTTATTAGTACCAGTTTACCACCACCCACATACAGTAATAAGCAGCTGAAAGATGACAAGTCAACCTTTGAGACGGGCTTTCCGCTGCAAAAGAGCAAACACATGCTGCCATGTTTTTCGTTACTTTTGATCTGTCTGAGCTAGAAACAAATTCTTTTTCTGTTCAAATCTGACGATTATGCAACATAAGATGGATCATGTGGTACTTCATGTCACATTCACAAACTGACACCACTGCATAACTACACTTTCAAAATTGCTTTAGTAACCTTCTTGCTTTCTCAAATTTGCTTGAAAATGCACTGTTTGTCCACTCTTTTTTAAAATAAAATTCCCAGTGGGAGAACTCCCCTGAACCCTCTTTATGACACTGAGGCGCGCTTGCTAGGATTACTCGCCACCAGCCACTCATCCAGAACTTTTACGCCTCACCACTTTCAAATTTCACCAGCCGCCACAATGTTTAAATCCCTTGTGCTATTCTTCTAGCCTTTAATGCATTTCTACCAGGACAGGGGCCCTCTGTTGTGCTTGTTCTTCAGCAGGCAGCATTGGTAGGCAACCAGCGCTTCTTTGATGCACACTGATCTTTAATGTTCCCTCTGTAATGCGCCAATACACGTATCTCTAGGTTCACTTTGCAGCTTTTGGTGCTGCTCTGGGAGTGGTGTCCGCACATGGGTGACGATCAGACCCTAATTTTAGTATTTAAGAGCAAGTTTGCTGAATATTGTTGTTTTTGTCCTGGGGAGTTCTGTGCATAGTTTGTCTTTTATAAATGGGTCATATAATTGGCAATCTGTGAAGGCAGCTTGTGATTACTGATGCATCATTTTTGTGCATGTCACTAGTTCCTAAAATCAGTTTGAAGGTCAGAGGGTCTTCTGAATGCGAAAGCATGTTTTGTTTCAGATGTGTTCCTTAAGAGTGAGGAGGGTGTCTAGGGTGAACCCAAGTGGCCTGGCATTAAGTGAAAGTTGGGGTTAGAAGCCATAAATGTTCCTGTCATTGAACCAAGTTTGTGTTATTTGTTGCCTGTTGTTCTTTCCAAATAAGAGAAAATATTGATGGGGTTGAGTTTTAGATAGGTGGTGGGCATCCACGTCTAAATGAAGTGTAGACAATGTTTATGGGGTTCGATATCTGTAGTAGACATCTAGATGTCAGGAGTAGAGGAGAATTTTAAGTAGAGTTGTGTATCATCAGCATATTGTTGAATGTGATACTGTTATCAGTGGTATTTCCCTAAGGTAAACAATAGAGAGACTGAAGATAACACAGGATAGTATGACCCCTGAGGGAGACCACAGAAGATAGGGATCTTCTTGTTACTGAAGATGCCCACATGGTGTCAGTTGAAAAGGTAGACAAACCACTGAAGAACTTTCCTAGTGAACCCCTGTTTGAGACTTCAGTGAGGGAGAATTTGAGCTAGCCGACAGACCCAAAGGTAGCAGAGAAGTTCATCAGTAGCTGGAGGCAAGGGTCATCTTCATTTGTAGTCAGGAGGGTGTTGTCTGTGTTGTGTAACACAGCTGTCATAATGGTACAGAGTCATGTGAAGTCAAATTGTGGGCAAAATGGTGATTAAGAACAAATGCTTGCCAGCATTTAGCAAGGATCCTCAGTCTCATTCCAGTGATCTTTATTGCTTTCAAATACTTTGTTCTTGACAGGTTTCCTTGGAAACACTATGGGTGTATCCTTAATAACATGTTCGGTTCAATGAGCATAGTCATCTCAAAATGTAAAATATTTTCATTCTATCACGAAGCTTCATTGCTAGAATTGTAATGCACACATTAACCTAATTTATATCCATAAATGCATTTCATATTCACGTTTCTCACAGCGTTCACACTGGACATCACATGCCATATAAATCCATTCCTCCAAACAAATCTGTCTGAATACTATAAAATACACCATCTTAATGCAACATCTTAACAGAAGAAGCCATCAACAATTATTTATCAATCTTCGATTTTAACCGTCCAAACAAAATTGTCAAACGAAATATGAAAGTATTTTTCTATTGTTTACTTTTTTATGTATAATTGAATTGGTAATTTATTTTAATTTTTGTCAGTTTATACGTGATTTTTGTGTGGGCATTTGTACGTATATATATATATATATATATATATATCGCGCTCCTCGTCCCCTCGCCCTTTCAAAGAGACACAGCACTCACGGGGGGAAAGTCGTAGATTTTATTCCCACTTACAAACGCACCAGACGGGTTTCGGCATACGCCTTCCTCTGTGGTACCACAGAGGAAGGCGTATGCCGAAACGCATCTGGTGCGTTTGTAAGTGGGAATAAAATCTACGATTTTCCCTCTGTGAGTGCTGTGTCTCTTTGAAAGGGCGAGGGGACGAGGAGCGTGATATTTTACGGTAGCACTTGCCGTAAGTACAGCACCCGTGTACGAGTCCGTGAATCAAGTGCAAAAGGAGCCAAGATATATATATATAGTAGCAATAATACTTCAATGAAGAAGACGCCGCACGCCACTTCAAGATGATTACTTCAGTTCTTTATTTTCCTGTAGGTTCCCCACATATGCGTTTCGGACCTGCACGGTCCCTGGTCACGGTTAACAAACATTTGTCCCTCATATTAATTGCAAGGCTGTCCCAAACCTCGCAGTCAGCCCCAGTTAATTAGCTGCTCCCCCCGAATATATATATATATATATATATATATATATATATATATATATATATATATATATATATATATATATTTATATTTTTTTTAAACAAAGGAGGCGGCACAATCAGGAATCGATTTAAAGCCTTATTTATTACAAGACTTCACCCCACCAACGCGTTTCGGCCTCACTCGGCCTTGCTCACGGTTGGTTAGTCCCTCTACAGTGTTTGTATTTATACTAGCCCATTTGTAGCCATTTATGAGGCATTATGGGAGATGTAGTTTCAGTGCATTTTAGTGATTAAAGAAAAGAAAGACTTTGCATGCTTTTAAATATTAGCACTTAGGTAACAGTCAGTGTTCACAATAGTGGGTTTAGTACCCATTGTCTTGACTTGATGTTTCCTTTTTATCCGTTGTTGTTCAGGGTGTAGTACCCATTTTTGTTCTGAGGTTCTTATTCCAGATGAACATGCAGATCCTCTCCAAAGTTCATCCCCTTCGGGTATTTGGTTCGGAGTCTAACTATCATGCGAGACTCCATCTGTCGCAGTCTTCTGACCACATCACCTCCTCTTTCCATTTTATCCAGCACTTTTGCTCCAAAGAAATGCATTTGCCTCCAATCACCATTCTGGCATGTACTCATGTGCTTCGCAGTGGCATATTGCATGTTGGCATTTTTTACTGCTCGAATATGTTCCAAAATTCTTTTCTTCAACATGCAAGTAGTGCACCCCACATATTTCATTCCACATTTACATTCGATTATGTAAATAACATTTTTTGAGGTGCATGAGATTTGTTGATCTATTCTCATTAACTTGCCATCTGGTTCTTCAATTACTTTCATACTTTTTCCAATCTTGCAGGCTTTGCAAGTGTTGCAGGGTTGGAATCCTTTTCGCTGCATTTCTAGCCAGTTCTGTTTTGGCTTTTCTTGGAAGTGGCTTTTGACCAATAGGTCTTTCAGTGAAGTGTTTTTTTTGTATGTTATTTGTGGTGAGTTGCCAATGGTACTGCCAATATCAGGATCATTTTTCAGAAGATGCCAGTATTTTTTCATTATTCGGGCAATGTTGGAACTTTCTTTACTGTAGGTCATTATTAGTCTTGGAGGTGTGTGGGTTTCACTCTTTTTTGGTTGTTCCATCAATGTTTGGGTGCGTGTTTTTTGGTCGATTTTCCTTTTGCAATTGGTCAATACTCTTTCTTCATAGCCTCTCGCTCTGAATCTGCATTTACTTTCTTCAATGATTTTCTCAGCATCTTCAGCTACCGAGCAATTCCTCTTTAGTCTTGTAAATTCGCCATACGGTATACTATGCAAGAGTGGCGTGGGATGGAAACTTGTCCCATGAAGTACACTGTTCGTGGCTGTCTTTTTTCGAAATAGAGTTGATTCCAACTTTTCATTGAGCACATATATTTTTGTGTCCAAGAAATCTATTTCCTTAGTGCTGGTGTTGCATGTAAATTGTAATCCGACATTGTTGTTGTTAAGTTTGTTGAAGTATATCTGAAATTGCTAATTTGTGCCGTGCCAAATAATGAACAGGTCGTCGATGTACCGGACCCATAACATTATCCGTTCCAGATCTTGTTGATTTTCTTCATTCCATGCTATGGTCTTCTCCCAAAAATTCATAAGACCTTAAATCAACCACCAGGGAGGCCCATTGTTTCTTCATGCGGATCATTATACGAAAACATTTCCAATTACGTCGACAAATTTTTGGCCCCCATTGCCCAAAGTCTCCCATCGTATATAAAAGACACTGGTGATTTTTTGAGAATTCTAATGAATGTGACCTGGAACCCCGAATTTTTGCTAGTAACCATTGATGTAGTCTCACTCTACACCTCAATCCGCCATGATATTGGAATGCAAGCCTGTGAATACTATTTCAAACAACGGAATATCATATACCTGGACCATTCAAAAATGCTAATGTCAATGATTGATCTATGTTTGAAGAACAATGTTTTTTTCTTTAACAAGCAACTATTCAAACAAACCTGCGGCACCGCTATGGGCATTTCTCTATCACCGAACTACGCCAATATCACTATGGGGTGGTGGGAGAAGACCATAGCATGGAATGAAGAAAATCAACAAGATCTGGAACGGATAATGTTATGGGTCCGGTATGGCACATTTTGGGTCCGATATATATCTGTAACAGCGCTCCGGGCAGCGATCCGGTCCGCTTACTTTTCGCTTATCGGAACTTTGCGCGCAGAAAGCTGATTGGCTCTCCGGTGTCTGTCAACATTCTAAACAGTCCGGAGCGGCCGCCATCTTGTCTCTCGGTAGGATCGAGAGAGAAGAAGAGGTGAAAAACGAAGGGGGAATTTAATGAAAGGGGGCAAGGTATCCCCCTCTTGACCCCCTAGGAATGTTGTTGGGGTTATTAAAGGGTCCCGTGGGGAAAAGGAAAAAAAAATGATTTTTCACGGTAGAAGCGCTTCACGGGCCGCGAACTGGGCCGCAAACTGGTAGCGAAACGGGAATTCGCCATTTTGTGCTTCGTTAATTAAATTACTAGGTATAAGGGGGTGCGGGAGACGTATCCTAATCCCCTATGTTTCCTGAGGGTGGCTGAGGAGGCTGATATATGTTGATACATCTCTTCCAGCGGCTGTGCGTGAGCTTTTTTTTATTTTGCTGCGTGACAGTCCGGAGCGGCCGCCATCTTGTCTCTCGGTAGGATCGAGAGAGAAGAAGAGGTGAAAAATGAAGGGGGAATTTAATGAAAGGGGGCAAGGTATCCCCCTCTTGACCCCCTAGGAATGTTGTTGGGGTTATTAAAGGGTCCCGTGGGGAAAAGGAAAAAAAAATGATTTTTCACGGTAGAAGCGCTTCACGGGCCGCGAACTGGGCCGCAAACTGGTAGCGAAACGGGAATTCGCCATTTTGTGCTTCGTTAATTAAATTACTAGGTATAAGGGGGTGCGGGAGACGTATCCTAATCCCCTATGTTTCCTGAGGGTGGCTGAGGAGGCTGATATATGTTGATACATCTCTTCCAGCGGCTGTGCGTGAGCTTTTTTTTATTTTGCTGCGTGACAGTCCGGAGCGGCCGCCATCTTGTCTCTCGGTAGGATCGAGAGAGAAGAAGAGGTGAAAAACTAAGGGGGAATTTAATGAAAGGGGGCAAGGTATCCCCCTCTTGACCCCCTAGGAATGTTGTTGGGGTTATTAAAGGGTCCCGTGGGGAAAAGAAAAAAAAATGATTTTTCACGGTAGAAGCGCTTCACGGGCCGCGAACTGGGCCGCAAACTGGTAGCGAAACGGGAATTCGCCATTTTGTGCTTCGTTAATTAAATTACTAGGTATAAGGGGGTGCGGGAGACGTATCCTAATCCCCTATGTTTCCTGAGGGTGGCTGAGGAGGCTCATATATGTTGATACATCTCTTCCAGCGGCTGCGCCATCTTGCCTTTTTTCCAATGCCACAATTTTGTCGTGCACGGCATCCATTTTAGATGCCAGGCTGGTCCCAGGCTATCACCTACCCCTGCGGATGTAGTTTATGGCCCCAGCTGTAGAGAATTCAGACATGCCAACCCTCCCGATTCAGGCGTGTGACTACTGATTTCAGTGCTAGTCTCCCGCCTTCCGATTTCTGCAAGCAAAAACCCGGGGGCATATTACGAACAACTAGCGATAATTTTTGTCTCTAACTTGTTTAGAGACAAAAATTATCGCCGCACATCGGTGATTTTTATCGCAGATAAACCTTGCTATTATCGCAGAAAAGTCAGCGATATTCATGTATTATCGAGCAAATGCTCTTAGCCATGTTATCCACCTCCCATTGGATAACATGGCTAAGAACTGCTCAGGGCAGGCGTTAGATTTTGGAGATATTCGCGCTTAGCGCGAATATCTCCAAAAGTTGGTAATAGAAGATAGCGATGTTAGGGACTGTTTCCAGTCGCTAACATCTTGGTACGCCACTTTGCATGTCATTAGTGATAAGTATCACTGACATGCAAAGCGGGGCCCAAGATGGTCGCTATCTCCTTTTAGCTGTCACTAACTGGTGTTAGCAACAGCTTGGTAATAGGGAGATAATTTTATCTCCGCTTTCATGGCTTTTAAAGCCAAAAAAGCGGAGATAAACCCCCTTGATAATATGCCCCACGATTCCTTGGGGGTTTCAGCTGACAGGGCTTGGTATTGTGTTACATGGTAATTTTTCCAGGAAACGTCAGAGGGTCGATGCAGGGGTTCTAGAAGAGGTGATAAACCATTTAAGCCTCATGAACAAGCGCATGGTCTTTTAAAGATTTGTGAAGTACTCGGGGCGGCGGTGTGTGTGTGCCCTCTTTTAGGAGCGGGCGGGGAGGCACTGCCAGCAACTTGCCAGGTCAGGTAGTGTTCAACACGTGCATCACCCTTTCTCTGCCTGCTATTGCGCTCCATGCTTCGGAAAGGTAAGAAAAAGAACGTGCATTTGAGTTTGAAATGTCCGATCCTGCAGCAGCACACTTCCAAAGCCCACACATGACAATAACCCGATTCAAGGCCCCATTCACCCGTTTTAAAAAAAATAGATAACACTCCAACAAAGTAAGATTATAAAACTTTATTAACTATTAACTATAACGAACGGAACAAAAACTAAAAACATTTAAACATTTTTCAACACAAAAAGCAACAATGGTTAGAAGCTGTCTTTTGTGCGAATAGTCCCAAGGCAGCACAACGTGCAGAGTTCTGGACGGCACCCAGGTGATGTCGCCTGGGTGCCGCACTGGTTTTGGGATCCTACAATGCAGCACAGAAAAACAGCGTGGGGCGTCCCGGGTGGTGCGGGGGGAGGCCTCGTCAGTAGCGGTCTGTTGTGCGAATAGTCCCAAGGCAGCAGAACGCGTTGAGATGTTGATGGGACTGTGTCCAGTGTCACATGGCTGACACAACATGTACGACAGGCACCCAGGTGATGTCCAGTAAACTGCCGCACTGGTTTTGGTATCCTACAATGCTGCTCCGAAAATTGGCGTGCGGCGGCCCGGGGGTGGGGGAGGCGGCGTGAACGGGCATCCCCAGGTGGCGGCCATCTAGCTGAGTTGCGCCCGCTCTTGCGGCTACAGCGTCTCGCTCACCATGTTGTTGAGTTGCTCCCACTCTTGCAGTGCAGCGATAGGCGGCTGCAACATGGCTCTTAAAATGGCGGACGGCTCCTCGGTTTTGGGCCTGGTCCACTGAAATGGCCCTGGGACACCTTGGAACTCGGACGCTTGCCTGCTAGGGCTTGGGCTCCATTCTCGAAAAGCGTCCCCTCAGCCGTGAAGATTCTACAAAAGTCTTGGGGGCCCCCGACTCCCGCAGGCTTCCGGTGGGGAGCGGCTGCCATGATTGCTCGCGGAATGACCATGACGGAGCCACGAGATGGTGGTGCTCTCATGCTGACGCCAGCTTCAGTCTGAATGATCCAGAAACAAGGTGGGGCTTTCATCGTTTGGGAAAAAAAAATGTTCTAAACCAATGAAAAGTGTTATTTTTAGGTCATATGACCAAGCCTTCCATCTTTAGGAAACCAAAAGTAAAATGAACCAATGAAAAATTTTATAAACAAGTCACATGACCTGTTATGCGGCATAGGGCTACAAAAAGCGTAGAAAATCCGTTGGCACGTGAGGCGGCGTCAGTAGCGGACCGATGTGCGAATAGGCCGAAGGCAGCACAACGCGCCGAGATTCGGATGGCACCGAGGTGGTGTCCAGCAAATTGCCGCACTGGTGTGGCCATCCTACAATGCTGCGCCGAAAGACGGCGTGTCCAGCTGAGTTGCGGTCACTGTTGCGGTACAGTGACTCGAACGCGCCGAGATTCGGATGGCACCGAGGTGGTGTCCAGCAAATTGCCGCACTGGTGTGGCCATCCTACAATGCTGCGCCGAAAGACGGCGTGTCCAGCTGAGTTGCGGTCACTGTTGCGGTACAGTGACTCGAACGCGCCGAGATCCGGATGGCACCGAGGTGGTGTCCAGCAAATTGCCGCACTGGTGTGGCCATCCTACAATGCTGCGCCGAAAGATGGCGTGTCCAGCTGAGTTGCGGTCACTCTTGCGGTACAGTGACTCGAACGCGCCGAGATCCGGATGGCACCGAGGTGGTGTCCAGCAAATTGCCGTACTGGTGTGGCCATCCTACAATGCTGCGCCGAAAGACGGCGTGTTCAGCTGAGTTCCGGTCACTCTTCCGGCACAGTGACTCGAACGCACCGAGATCCGGATGGCACCGAGGTGGTGTCCAGCAAGTGGCCGCACTGGTGTGGCCATCCTACAATGCTGCGCCGAAAGTCGGCGTGGGGTGCCCCGTTGGCTTATGAGGTGATGTCAGTAGTGGACTGATGTGTGAATAGGTTGGAACCAGCACAAGGCGCCAAGATCCGAATGGCAAGTCCTGGATGTTGAGTGCCTCAGTTGAGAGTTCTGAGCAGTGCTTG
Organism: Lissotriton vulgaris; assembly: GCF_964263255.1. Taxonomy (NCBI): domain Eukaryota; kingdom Metazoa; phylum Chordata; class Amphibia; order Caudata; family Salamandridae; genus Lissotriton; species Lissotriton vulgaris. The sequence goes on along the minus strand of NC_141689.1, from coordinate 435,800,120 downwards.
TAAGACTGTCTGAAGCTTATTTGCACCTGCTGCAGCTTCACTATTGCCCTGGTGTGGCCAAAGGTGGCACATGACATAGGCGGCCGGCTCCCGAGGTGCGGCAGAACTTTTTTCCTTTTCCTTTCTGCTTCTTTTCCTACAATCCGTTTCATCTGAAGACACGACCAGGTCCCTGAATGTGTGCAGTGGGACGCTATTGATTGAATGAAAATGGCGGCTTGACACAAAGCTGACTCAAGCGTTACTGTTGATGCTATACAGACAAAAATTGGTTTTCAGTTTGTACATTCTTCAGGTTTTTTTTTTCCATCCAAGTCTGATTGAGAGTTTGTAGAAAAATGGCTTCAGATTTTCCACATACTACTCTTCAACATTCTTCCTAAATGTAACAATGTGAAACTCACTAGGAGAACGGCTGTTTCTGTTTCCTTTCAAAATGCTGCCAACAATATTTTCTGAATGGAAGACACCATCTTGTAGCATAAAGGGCCGAAAGGGGTTCTGGTCTGGCCGATGGTTGGTGGAGACATTTTGACTATATCTTGGACCTGCCCGGCATCGCCCAAAATGGCGCCGGTATAAATGGGACTCGTAACTCCTTGCCCGCAAATGTATATTTAGAAAATGTTATTGTAAGTGGCTGTGTCGTATTTTAATTACAAAATGTACGTCCACCGATTCCGCAACTGTTAGACACCTTTGTTCTTGCAACCTAATGGCCCGCTCGTTACGTTCTTCTACAGTGTAAATGTCTCCTCATCATATACGATTTCAGTTTGCTCCGTGGCCGGCCCACGTGGTTATAGGCCCGTATTTGTATACTGACATTTTCACAATAAAGGTTTTTAAAACAAAACACGGTAGTAGTATTTACATTGGTAAAGTTTTTACTTTTAGTCACTGTTTTCGAATCAGTAAAGGCAAGTGAAATAAAGCAGTCCAATTACATGACGGATAAAAGGTATAATATGTAGGAACGCAGTAAAGATAAATGCTTAATAGCAGTTGTGTTTTTCATGTCTGCAATATAAAGTGATCGATAAGAATCTGATAATCAGGCGTATCGGCGACTAAGATAGCAGGCCGAATCTCTTTTACTCAACGGCTCCGTTATGGAAGGAAGAAACGCCCTTTTTCTCGAAAAAGGAATATATTTTACTTACAAGACAGTTGTAAATTTTCCGGGAAAGTACATTAGCCTGGAATATTATAACATATGTTTGAAAAAAAGAATATTGTTCGAAAACAATAAAAAGCGTAATTTTTAGGTCATATGACCAAGCTTTTCATCATTAAATTAACAAAAGTAAAATGAACCAATGAAAAGTTTTATTAACAAGTCACATGTCCTGTTATGCTTACGTTGCGCGCTGCGCGCCGCGCCGCGCGCCGCGCCGCGGATCACTTCCAGGTGCGGTAACGCGGCGTGTCATATAACGCATTACGCGACAACGTAGGTCAAGAATATAGTCAAAATGTCTCCACCAACCAGCGTTCGGAACACAACTCCTTTCAGCAGTCCAAAAAGTTCTGTTAAATGACAACAGAGGGGACAGGCAACAAGAACCATCAGTCAAAGAGGGGAGGGCAAGTTCTTCTCTTCCGGGTCATGTTGGGGCGCTACCGGAACTGATCGAATTGGTAGTCTACAGTGTTTCTGGATGTTTCAGACTAAAGCTGGCGTCAGCATGAGACCACTACCATCTCGTAGCTCCGTCGTGGCCATTCCACGAGCAATCATGGCAGCCGCTCCCCACCAGAAGCCTGCGGGAGTCGGAGGCCCCCAAGACTTTTGTAGAATCTTCACGGCTGAGGAGAGGCTTTTCGAGAATGGGACCCAAGCCCTATCAGGGAAGCGTCCGAGTTCAAAGGTGTCCCAGGGCCATTTTAGTGGACCAGGCCCAAAACCGAAGAGTCGGCCGCCATTTTGAGAGTCCTGTGGCAGTCGCCTATCGCTGCACCGCAAGAGTGGGCGCAATTCAGCTGGATGGTGGGCAAGACGCTGTAGCCGCAAGAGTGGGCGCAACTCAGCTGGATGGGACAAGGTTCAGAATTGAAGAGTCATCAAAAGGCAAAAAGTTCCACCGGATCCCGGGAGCCGGCCGCCTATGTCGGGGGCGATCTCAGGCTACACCAGTGCTATAAGACTTGGGGAGGGTGTCGGAGCCAAGCGTCTTCTCCGAGTCCATGGCCATCACACCGCCCCTCAGGGGCCTCCGTCAAGCTGTTTAGGAAGGTAACATATCACATTGTTTTCTAATGCAGTCAGGTCCACAAACGACACTCACTTACTTTGAGAATAGTGAAGCTGCAGTAGGTGGAAATAAGCTTCAGACAGTGTTACAAGCGCTGCTCAGAACTCTTAACTATGGCACCCAACATCCAGAACTTAGGCTATTTGAGAATGGCAGTGACATCGAAGCATCTCAGGGACCAAAACCATTAACGTACTTTCACGTATGAAAATCTTACTTGGGGAGGGGGCAGGAGCGAAGCGCCCCCTCCCAGTCAGCGCCACCACACCGTATGTTGAAAATTTGAAACCATCGTTCTACAAAGTCAACCAAACTTGGATTAAAAATCTAGAAAAATGTACAAACTGAAAACCAGTTTTGGTCTGCATAGCATCAGTAGCAACGCTTGAGTCAGCTTTGTGTCAGGCCGCAAATTTGATTCAACAAAGCACAGACATTGAAAAAGGCTCAAATTCAGAACTCTAAACTATGGCACCCAACATCCAGGAGCTTGCCATCCGGATCTTGGAGCCTTGTGCTGCTTTCGATCTATTCACACATCGGTCCACTACTGACAACATCTTATAAACCAACGTTATGTAAATAGTTTTTTAATAAAATGTTTTACCCTGTTTCTTTGCTGGTGTGTTGTCTATATTTTTAATATTTGCATAGGGTTTGTCGTTATTTTGGGCGGGGTGGGTGACGGAGCCGAGCTGTCTTGCAGCCCTCATGGTGTGGAGCTCAGTTCATCTCACTATTTTCGTATTTCTCATGAAGGGTTGTTCCTAATATTTCTATTTTAGCGAGGTCAAAAAGAGATCCAATTAGTGGCCTACTGATTTTGCTCGATTACTTTTATTTTTTTTACACGATTTTTCACTATCTGCAAAGACTAAACAGAGTGCCACGACGGATTACAACGGGGGTAAAGGCCTGCGTTAACTACCCTTCAGTATCTGCAAAGAGAGAGTACTACTAAGACAAAAGAGGGGAGGGGGGGGGGGGGGGGTGCAGCGTTCAAAGCACATCAGCGTGCATAAATACGAAAATGTTTTTATTTATCACGTACTTGACATTTTTAAGCTTTTCATATTTGCTATTAAAAAACCAATGAAATTCACAGAAAAAACCATAGGTTATAGTGGATATATAGTTAGGAATTTGCATTTACAAAACCTTGAAAATTCTATGAAAAAACCATTGGTTTTAGGCCATATATAGTTAGGGATTTGCATTTACAAAACCTTATTTTACTCGCATAAAACCATTGAAATTCCATATATAGTTATAAGCGCTAACTATATATCGCGCACCCGCAATCCACTGCTGATGATGTCACATATTACATCATTCATGACATGGTTAGTGACATCACTGATGACATCACTGATGACATCTCAAATGACATCACTGATAACATCACTGAAAACATCTCATTTGACATGACTGATAACATCACTGATGATATCATTCATGTGATAATACGATGAACTTCTTCAGACTCTAATATAACCTTAGATACAATCAGTGTAAACAGACACTCACAGACTGTCACTCATCCATGGAGTTACTCACACACCTAGTCAGTCATGCAAAGAATCAATCACACCTCCATTTCCTCAACGATACAGTTATACAAACTTTACTTATTCAAACATATACTAACACATATTTACTCTCTTATACAATCCCTGATACAAGTTCACAATGATCCATACAGCCACTCACACATTCACTGGCTCTTATGCACAGTTGTTTATATATGTCAACTCTCACATGTACTGTGTTTTACATATGTACTTACTTTGACATGTAGCACTGAGATATCCATTCACTCACCAATACACTCATGCACACAGTCAACCGCCCATACAGCTGTTTCCACATGCACTTTTGAAACCATACATCTAGTGAATCAACTGCTCACACATCCATGCACAGAGTCACACACCTCCCAGCTACCCACACACACTCACTCAGTATCCCATACAAATACTTGGGCAACCAATCAATAACCCATATAGTTACTCATATAGCTACTTATCAACACATGGAACAGTTTACAGAACAACAGACATAATGATGCACAAATTGAGACAGTTTAGTCATTAACCCATGCACTCAGTGAGACACATTTAATCACTCACTCATATAGTCAGTCCTGCACCTACTAAATCCTTCATCCAGACACTTATATATCCACTCATTCTTCAATATGTAAGAGATATTTTAACTTTACAGAAACATACAGTTACTGGATGATGTCATTTGAGATGTCATCAGTGATGTCATCAGTGATGTCACTAACCATGTCATGAATGATGTAATATGTGACATCATCAGCAGTGGATTGCGGGTGCGCGATATATAGTTAGCGCTTATAACTATATATGGAATTTCAATGGTTTTATGCGAGTAAAATAAGGTTTTGTAAATGCAAATCCCTAACTATATATGGCCTAAAACCAATGGTTTTTTCATTGAATATATATATATATACACATCCACACTCGCAGGAACCCCAAGTAAGGAGAAGGCACAGGAAAGACGTAGTGCTCATTTCATTTATTGGCAGCTTGCTAGCAGGAAACATTCAAGCAGCATGCATCTTGCAATTAGTACGTCAGACGCGTTTCAGGAAAAAGATCCCTTCATCAGTGACGTTGGTAAAAGCACAGTGAAAGCGCTGATGCGCACGCACAAAGCTGCGAGCTGGCTTTACCCTGCATGAATGCCAGTCCGCTTTCCTCCCGTATGTTGCAGCACCCCAGTGGTGCTGTCCCGGACCCTCGTAGGTGAGCTTCTCCTCTCGGCCAGGCAAGCCGAAATACATCCACACTCGCAGGAACCCCAAGTAAGGAGAAGCCACAGGAAAGACGTAGTGCTCATTTCATTTATTGGCAGCTTGCTAGCAGGAAACATTCAAGCAGCATGCATCTTGCAATTAGTACGTCAGACGCGTTTCAGGAAAAAGATCCCTTCATCAGTGACGTTGGTAAAAGCACAGTGAAAGCGCTGATGCGCACGCACAGTTCAAATTTAAACAACTGGCCTGATGGGCGTCACCGTCCTCAAAGCCTTCTGGATATTGTAGTGCGCACGTTATGTTCCCAAGTGGGTGCGCTAACTGAGTTAAAATAACACCATTATTGTTCCATTCGGTTGATGAAATGCTGGCAAGTAGGCTCCTGCCCCGCTTTTCAGCTGTCAATAACAAAGCTGCGAGCTGGCTTTACCCTGCATGAATGCCAGTCCGCTTTCCTCCCGTATGTTGCAGCACCCCAGTGGTGCTGTCACGGACCCTCGTAGGTGAGCTTCTCCTCGGCCACCTCAATAAGACCAAAGTGGACCCCAAGGACCTCAAGAACTTCCGGCCCATCTCCCTGCTCCCGTTCCAGGCAAAGGTCATCGAGAAAATAGTCAACATGCAACTGGCCCGCCACCTGGAAGACAACAACATCTTGGACCCTTTCCCAGTCCGGATTCAGACGAAACCATAGCACAGAATCAGCCCTCATCGCCGCCACAGACGACATCAGGCGCGAACTAGACAACGGCGAAACATCAGCCCTCATCCTCCTGGACCTGTCAGCCGCCTTCAACACGGTCGGCCATCGCACTTTAAAGACACGCCTCCTAGAAGCTGGAATCCAAGAGAAGGATCTTGATTGAACCACGTCCTTCCTCTCCGGCAGGACCCAGAGCATCCGCCTCCGCCTCCCACCCTTCCGATCCGAAGCCACCGACATCATCTGCGGCGTCCCCCAGGGCTCATCCCTCAGCCCAACGCTGTTGAATGTCTACATGGCCCCCCTCGCACAAGTGGCCCGCCATTACAACCTCAACTTTATGTCCTACGCTGACGACACCGAGCTCATCCTCTTCCTCACCAAGGACCCACACACCTCCAAAACCAACCTCCACGAGGGAATGAAGGCCGTCGCCGACTGGATGAGGAGCAGCCGTCTGAAGCTGAACTCGGACAAGACGGAGTTCCTCATCCTCGGACCCACCCCCTCAGCCTGGGACGACTCCTGGTTGCCGACCACACTGGCAACAGCAACAACACCCACCGACCATGCACTCAATCTAGGATTCATCATCAACTCCTCCCTCTCCAGGTCTAAGCCGGTCAACGCCATCTCTTCTTCCTGCTACACCACCCACAAGGAAAATAAAGGTATTTCTGCTTTTTTTGCCTCCCTTACACCTCCCCTGGGGAGCTGTGTGGATATGACGCATTCCCAGCTTTACAAAACGTTGTAAATCTGTAAATGAGTCAGGTTTCATGGATGCTGCATGGCAACACCCACAGCAACACTCATGCAAAGCCACTTTCCTGCAGAATAATGTGTGAAAGGGACCCATATGTAGAAGGCCGTGAAAAGTCACACAGGGTGACTTTACGTGGCCTTTCAAATATGGGCAAGCCCATTGCTCTGCCACCCTTCCTCCCGACCTCATAGCGCTGCTGTGGTATCGTAGCGCTGCTTCTCCCCATTGCCTTATATTTTAACTAAATTGCCTCTGCATCCGATCTGTAACGTAGCGCTCCGCACTGCTTACTTTGCATATCGTAGCGCTGCTTCTCCCCATTGCCTTATATTTTAACTAAATTGCTTCTGCATCCGATCTGTAACGTAGCGCTCCGCACTGCTTACTTTGCATATTCCATTAATATTGTGCCTGTGTGCGTAGCGCTGCTCCTCCCCTCTGCCATAGATTTAAGAACATAGAATTGGAACCCGATCTGTGGCGTAGTGCTCCGCATCGCTTTGTCTGGTGATTTCAATTATTGTGATTTTTATCTTGTGTTACACCGCTAGTTCGCTTTTCCCGCACTGCCCCCTGAGGTCAATTGCTGCCTGATTGCGCCCATAGCGTACTGTTGTCCTTCTTGTTGTTGTTTGTCCACCATTTTGTGGTGCCTGCAGCCCGTCCCTCCCCCTACGCTCACGCCTCCCAGCTCCCCCTCCCACGCTCCGCCCCCTCCACCTCTCAACTTATGTCAGATGCATCTACGCGCAGCGTTCACGTGCAGCGTCCGCGCCCCAGTCGCGCCGAAGGTGCGCCAAAGGTAAGCCCGTCTACGCCCGTCCGCGCCTGGACCGCGCCCAGCGCCAGACCCCCTGGCCCCCGTCCCACCCATCCCCCCCGCATTACTTACGACGCCTCCACCCTCCTAGCACTTAACCCCGGCCGACTCTCCAACTGCGCCCAAGCCGCTCCTGGACACACCCATGGACCCTTCACATGCTACTCCTGCAAGTTCGACGGCACCAAGAAAAACTCCTCATCCACGAACACAAAACAGATATCTGACTCCAACCACCTAAAATGCATCCTGCTCAACACCCGCTCAGTCCACAGACACGCCATCGACCTCTGGAACTTACTAGACACCATTTCCCCCGACGTCGCCTTTCTAACTGAAACATGGATGAACGCCTCCTCAGCCCCAGACATCACCATTGCCATCCCGGAAGGATACAAGATCATTCGTAAGGACCGCGCCGACCAAACAGGAGGAGGCATCGCTATCGTCCATGAGAACTCCATCCGCATCTCAACCAGCTCAGACGTCAACCTTGCCAACGCCGAACACCTTCACTTCCAGATCCACACCGACCCCAAGACCACACTCAGAGGCACCCTCCTCTACAGGCCACCTGGACCCCGTGCACAATTCAGCGACGATATCACAGACTTTATCACTCCACATGCCCTCCCCTCCGTGGAATACATTCTACTGGGAGACCTCAACTTTCACCTGGAAAAGAGCAATGACAGCAACGCCACCTCCCTTCTGGACAATCTCACCAACCTCGGACTCAAACAACTTGCCACTACGCCCACCCACATCGCAGGTCACACACTCGACCCTATCTTCACCTCCAGCAAACATGTCTCCTTCAGTCACACCACAGCTCTCCATTGGACGGACCACAGCTGCGTACACTTTATTTACAATAAGACCACAACTCACAACCATCCTCAACCTACTTTGCGAAGAAACTGGAACAAAATCACCATCGACCAGATCTCCTCATCGCTTCTTCAAAACCCCCCTGCCCACTCCTCAAACCCGACCAAGCAGCCACTAACCTCACCCAATGGCTATCCAACAGCGCCGACATCCTAGCACCGTTGAAAAAACGTCAAATCAAACTAGGCAGCAAAAACGCCTCCTGGTTCAACGATGATCTTAAGAAATCGAAGAAACTCTGTCGCACCCTCGAGAAGGCCTGGAAAAAAGACCCAAACACCAGCACCAGAGACGCCTTCAAAAACGCCACCCGCATACACCACCAACTAATCCGGTCTGCCAAGAAATCTGCATTCAAAGACCGACTAGATAACAACGCCCACAACAGCAAGGAATTATTCAACATCGTCAAAGAATTTACCAACCCCTCAGCCAACTCCAACGACATCACCCCCTCTCAAGCCCTCTGCGACTCCCTAGCTTAGTTCTTCCACAACAAAATCGCAGACATCCACAACAGCTTCGACAACCGACCCGGAGACCAACCCACCCAACCTTCTGCAGGACCCTCACCCCCACTTAACATCCTTAATAACTGGAACCCAATCTCCACTGAGGACACCATCCGCCTGATGAACTCCATCCACTCAGGATCCCCGACAGACCCTTGCCCTCACCACATCTTCAACAAAGCAGACTCCATCATAGCACCGCACCTCCAAAACGTCATCAACTGCTCCCTAAACTCCGCCACCTTCCCGGAAAGCTGGAAACACGCAGAACTTAGCGCCCTTCTGAAAAAACCCACAGCGGACCCCACCGAACTCAAAAACTACCGCCCCATCTCGCTCCTTCCATTCCCGGCCAAAGTCATCGAGAAAGCTGTCAACAACCAGCTCGCCGCCTTCCTCGAAACCAACAAATCCCTCGACTCCTCACAGTCCGGCTTCCGAGCCAAACACAGCACAGAGACCGCCCTCATCGCAGCAACAGACGACATTCGAACTCTACTGGACAATGGAGACACAGTCGCCCTCATCCTCCTCGACCTCTCCGCAGCCTTCAGCACAGTCTGCCATAGCACCCTTCTTCAGCGCCTCAGAAACATCGGAATCCAAGGAAAAGCACTGGAATGGATCACCTCGTTCCTCACCGGAAGAACCCAGAGAGTCCGCCTCCCACCATTCAAGTCAGAGGCCACTGAAGTCATCTGCGGCGTACCACAAGGATCCTCACTCAGCCCCACCCTCTTCAACGTATACATGAGCCCCCTCGCGACCATCGCACGCCAACACAACCTCAACATCATCTCCTACGCCGACGACACTCAACTGATCCTCTCACTCACCAAAGACCCTAACACCGCCAAAACCAATCTACATGAAGGAATGAAAGAAGTGGCCGAGTGGATGAAGCACAGCCGTCTGAAACTAAACTCAGACAAAACAGAAGTCCTTATCTTAGGCACCTCCCCCTCCTCCTGGGATGACTCTTGGTGGCCAGAGGCCCTTGGAAAAGCACCCATCCCGACGGACCACGCACGGAACCTGGGCGTCATCCTCGACTCCTCACTCTCTATGAACAGACAAGTCAACGCCGTTTCATCATCTTGCTTCAACATTCTCCGCATGCTCAAAAAAACATTTCGCTGGATCCCCACCGAAACCAGAAAAACGGTCACCCAAGCACTGGTTACAAGCCGCCTGGACTACGGAAACACCATTTACGCCGGTATCACCGCAAAACTTCAGAAAAAACTCCAACGCATCCAGAACGCATCAGCCAGACTCATACTAGATATCCCGCGTAAAGACCACATCTCTAATCACCTGAAAAACCTCCACTGGCTTCCCGTCAATAAGAGGATCACTTTCCGCCTCCTAACCCACGCACACAAAGCACTTTACGAACTTGGACCCGAATGCCTCAACACACGACTTTCCTTCTACACCCCCTCCCGCCAGCTACGATCCTCCAACCAAGCCCTTGCTACCGTACCTCGCATCAACAAAACCACCATGGGAGGTAGATCCTTCTCCTACCTCGCAGCTAAAACCTGGAACTCACTCCCCACTCACCTTCGTCTCACTCAGAACCACCTAGCATTCAGAAAGCAACTTAAAACTTGGATATTCGACAAGTAATTCCCCACCCTCTTCAAGCGCCTTGAGACCCTACGGGTATGTAGTGCGCTATATAAATCTTTTGACTTGACTTGACTTGACATCAAAAAAGTGACAACCTGGCGGTGCTATGGGCTTGTAAATGAGACCCTGTGTTTGTACCAAAATGGTGTGCCTACCCAAAGGAGAAGTAACAAGGATAAATATCATTATTTCTCCTCAATACTTCCTCTTTCTATGTGTGCTGCCTGAAGCACACATGGAGAGAGGAATATTCCTTTAAGAATTGTTTTTGTTTAGGAAGGTACCCTTCCTGCACAAAAGCTATGCAGGCCCATTGGCACTATGGAGCAAGAGTGCCTGCGTTGGCGCTAGACTGCACACAGTACACCAGCGCAAAGACAAAGCAGACGTGCTCCATATCTCTGTAAATATGGAACTTTTCTACTGTCTCCCCTTCACACAATGCAGTGCAGCAAGATCCCTTGCTGCGCTGTGTTGCATGAAATAATAGTATATGTGCACTTCGCAGGTTTGTGGTAGAGAGAGACCTGTACAGCATGCGTGCTATCCTGAGTATGCAGCATTTCTTTGTTTTGCTTGGGAAAGTTTACCACAGTACTGGTCTGAAGTTCCTGAAGGTACCCAGTGGAGCAATTAAAAGAAGGATTGGCAAGGTAGGAACTGTTAGTATGAAGGGGCCTGGAGATAGGTGAAGCACGGATAGGAGACAAAACAAAGGTAATTCATCTCCAGTTTAAATGAATCAGCCTTCTACTCTTCTCCAATGAAAGTACCAGATGTGACAACGGTTGGACAATACATGTGAAAATACAGCGTGGATGATGCTGGGAGAGAAGGAAATATCTTGGTTGTCCGCAGTGATACCAGATTGGGTCAGTGAAGCGACAGACTGGTTGGATGGTGAAATAGTTTATTGCGTCTTGACTTGAGGGTTTTTAGGGAAATTGAGGGGCATATTTACGAGTTCTGGCGCATCTCTGCATATCAGCAGAGATTCGCCAGAACAAATGCGTCACACAAAACTACCCTTGCGTCACGGCAGATGCACCGCATTTACAATGCGGCGCGCCGTGGCGCAATGGTAGGCAGATGCATGACGCATCTTGTGACGTAAGGGCGGCGCATCGCTGGAGTCGCATCGCAAGCGCGACGCAACTCCAGCAATGCTCAGGGCCACCCAATACTTAACATGCTGCGTCAGTCCTTAAGCTTGCTTCAAGCAGGCGTAAGGAATTGACGTAGCATCATCGCGGAACTGCCTGCGTGAAATCTTGTAGATTTCACGCAGGCACTTTTGCGAGGCGCACAGGTGCCGGAACGCCCACCCTGCGTGGGAACGCCACCATTGTGGCGCTGGGCTTTATAACGTGACGCATCTACCTAGATGCGTCATGTTGTAAATGCCTCGCAGGGATGCGCCACATTTACGCCGCTGTTGCATCACGCAAGGCGGCGTAAACGTGGCGTAAGGGGCTTGTAAATCTGCCCCTGAATGTTTCTTCACCTAGCTCTGCAACTTCAAGAGGGAGTTATATTGTCAGCCCGTTAGCCAGCTTAGTTGAGGAGCAACGACTTAATCATAACTTCACATAAAACTGATTGTGACCAGAGTGACGTGATTTAAAAACACCAATTGTCAAAGTTTATTATTATAGTGCCATTTTTACAAGCTTTGTTGGGATGCTTTTTCTAGCCACTGTCATTCCGCAATGCTGTTTTTGGTAAAATAAAAGAAAGGACTGAAATACAAAATGTAACCTGCTCTTTGTGCTTGTCATGCTTTGTCTTTGAACGTGTACTTTTTTCATCAAATTGTTTATGTAATGATATTCTAAATCGTGATACTATATACTAGACTAAAGGATATGTACAAGTGCATTCGTGCAAGTTCATGCAACAAAATGTGTATGAATATTAACTACATTATTGCCATAGATGACAGTATTTATGTTATGAAGCCAGAGATGTTCAGGCATGGGCAAAGTGGGCTCTGTCCAGGACCCCAGCCATTAGGGGTCCCCTGATAGAGTCAGATTTGTTCTGCAGAGAGTCTTGTCCTGATGACCTTTAATTGATAAGTAGATTGTTTTAACCCTTTCTATGCTCATGACGGAGCCGTCCGTCATGAGCCTCGGTTGAGCTGTGCTCATGACGGAGCGGTTCCGTCATGGCCCGCTCGGCGCGCCTGCGCGGTGCGAATTTCGCGCCTGCGCTGGACGTTCCATTGAGCGGGCGGGTCCATTACGGAACCGCTCCGTCATGAGCACAGCTCAACGGCAGCTCGGGACGGAGCGGCTCCGTCACGCGCCGCTCGGTCCCCCCGCTCCCTTAGCACTACGGCGGAATTCCCGCCACAGCGAAGAGGTTAAACATTGTTTTCCTTTAAGTTATTTTTAATGTGGGTGATGTGTGAGAGTCTATTACAGACATTTTGCAGCAAAAGCGTATTTGTGTTTCATGAAACATCCATAAAAACGTTTTTTAGATCAAACCAGGATCTCAGATATGAGAAATGGGAGGGTGTCACAGCGATTATTTGTAGTAATATGAGTGAGATGCTGCTATGTTAAAATATTGAAAACACACATCACTATCCCTGAAAATTAGATGCAAATGCATTTAGAATTTGGACAGGTGTGCCTGTGCAGGTTGCATAACGGGACAACGCAGGGAAATACTGTGCATCCCTTTACCACACATTTTGTACCCCACATGCGTGCTAAAGGAACAACATGGTAAAAACCTTGCCGTAAAGGCTGTTTCCTGCCTGTGCACTGCCAGTGACCTGGCCAAAGATGGCATGAAAGAGCTGATACTGGCCTGATATTGGACTGAATAGGAGCCCTCAAAATACGTTTGGCCCAGGCCCCCCAAAATCCTTAAGATGTCCCTGTATGACACGCATAAGTTCCAATGCAGTGGAATTCCAACACCCAGTAATTGCTGGGTACAATCAAGTGGCTACCCTTCATTCAATTAAATTTACAGAGACATGCAGATTTTTGTGTGGTAAGCACCAAAATCTGCATGTTATTCTAAAAACGTGGAGTAGGAGTAATTCAACGCACCTGATAAATTCCATGGGCCTTATTTATGAAGGCCTTGCGCCGCCGGTGCGTCACTTTTAACATGGGAAAAAGTGACGCACCGGTGGCGCAAGGCCTTCATAAATAAGGCCCCATACATCTAAGCAGTCGGATTTTATCAGGTGCAATTAATTGCAGTTTCCTCCATAATCAGGACCAAGAAGTGCAAAATAAAACCCATTCTCAGTGGCTTTGTATTAATAAAAGACAGAGTAGACTTGTCCTGGTACTTACCAAGAACTACAGTAAAGTGTGGCTATAACAAATAGAAAAAACTGGCACGAAACAGGAAAAAAGTCCAAATGAAAAAACTTTCTAAATGGAACTAAAACTTAAGTATTAGTTTTATTATTAATATGCTACCATAAAAGTAAACGTTAACTAGAATAAGGAAGGGAGTAAGAGACGTGCTTGAGGGGAACACCCTGCTATAAAAAAATAAATACAGAGGAAGCTAAGGGGTCAATTTAAATGAAAACATAAGGAAGCAAAAGTCGACAGAAGGTTTAAATGCATGGTGTTCCGGGGGAACCCCTCCCCCCTACAAAACGAGAAAGGATAGAACAGAGAGGGTGGTTTTACAAAAACATGCATTGTCTTAGCACAATTTGAGAAACTGAATAGGATGGGAAAAATGAATGAATAGGATCGTCTAGATAGAGGCAATGGAGAAGTGGGTCGAGGTAGCGGGTGGAGGGGAGGAAGGGAAAAGAAGCACACGAGAGGGAGAGCAACAGGGCAGAGGAGAGGCATGCAGGGACAGAACAAGAAATGGGTGGAGGCAGTGCCAGGCTGGCCTTTTATTCAAAAGTCATTGTTTGATGGATGAGTTTGTATTCATTTAAGTTTGCATATATAATTTTCTCCTTTCGTGAGATTTAGCGTTTGTATTTTGTGACCAAATGCTGTGGAGCATAATCCTTAATATTTTACATAAATTCATTATTAACCTTACCAAGAGTCCATGATTATTTTATTTACTATCTGTTGGGAAGGTAGTAGCTATCATTGCCATCAACTATTCAACTAATTGGTCCATCCACCAAGTGGAAGGAAAGTTGATGTAAAAGTTCGTTATGATGTCTCATTTAAATAAATGAATAGGAAAGAATTGAACGTAGATATAAATTGACCCCAGCGCATCAGGGATTCAGGGAGAATGTGTATGGGCCATTGTAATATGATGTCATTGAGTATTGATCCCTGATCAATTATTGGTGTTGTGCTGGATCACATGCAGATCACAAAGTGCACATAATTTAATAGGTCAGTGGGTTACTACTTTTGTCAGAGAGACCCTATTGTTACTTGCAGTTAATAAGATAAAATCCTAACATAGAACAGTTAGCTATTAACTGTCATGCAAGAGCTGCATGCAAACTGCATTGTATAAATTAGAGGGTTATGGTTTTTTCCCCAGTCTTTGATTATCCTAATGTTGCAAAAAGGGTTCATTTGGGTAGAAATCAATTCTGATTATTAAAGAGAACCCCCAACCATGGTATTAAGTTTTAAATTCTGAGTTTGTGTTTCTCCAGGCCAATCACTATATAACTATGCTGCCTACTAGTAAGGTTGTCATGTGACTCCTACACCTTGTAGTCCTTTGTCTTATGTAACATTTCCTATAAAGTGATTTGCACACGTATGATTGATTGTCTCTGTGTAATATGTACAGCTCTGCCCAGAATCCTGTTCCCACCACAGCCACTATATATATATATATATATATATATATATATACAGCAACAGCAGTATTTCAGGGCTCCGCATTCCATCGACCCAGAAAGACCACACGAATCCAAAACGTAAATAAAGGCACAGGGTTTATTAAAGTTTAGTCCAACAAAATCTGACACGTTTCAGGCATCCGCCCTTGCTCACAGATATATATATATATATATATATATATATATATATATATATATATATATATATATATATATATATATATATATATATATATATATATATATATATATATATATATATATATATAAATGTATCTGCTTTAGCAGTATATCTATTTATTAGTCTTCAATTGGAGTGTTTGTATTTACTTATTGTTATATTGTACCCTAGAACTTTTTCTGTAATGCTTGTTTTTGCACATTGAATTGGAGTGTTGTTTTTTTATCACTGTTATACTGTGCCCTTGAACAACTCCTGTAATCCTGTCTCTGCATATGTAAAGCGCTCTGATACCCCTGGGTCTGGCCAGTGCTATATATAAAACCTTTCAAATAAAATAAATAAAAAATTCAATTGGGAATTTCCCCAGTGGGCTGATACTGCTGAAGATGGGTTTTAAAACCCCAAGGCCACTGCTGGTGCCTCTCTCATTTTCCCCAAGAGAGAGAGAGAGGTTGGGCGAGAGGGAAAAGAGAGAAGGAAGGGGAGAGAGGGAATGTACGGATGGAAACAGAGGGAAATAGGTTGGTCTGAGCTTCTTTTGGTGCCACAGCCCGGCACTGGGCGAAGAGAGAAGCATACAGGTGAGAGCAACACAGAGCGTGAAAGGAGCAGCAAATGGGTGAGGGCTCCTTAAATGTAATCACATTTAAGAATCCCCCATTTTTTGGGAACCAAGTGCCTTCCTTGGATCTACTATTGAACGTAGTTGTCATCCTATTTGCAACCTTCATGTCTTCATGGGTGTTGGCAGTATTTTGAAAAAGGATGGTGTCCCTAGAGATGTCTATGATGTGTGTCGTAGCTTTGTTGATAACCCATTCTGAGTACCCTATTTCCCTAAATCTTTGTAACATGTTCACCTCTTCTATATGGTACGCAGCCTCTGTGTTGCCATTCCTTTTTGCATTCAGCATCCCTCCGAACAGAATACTCTAGGTGGCTGCTGAGGGCATGAAGAATGCGGTTACCTGCTGTGGGCTTACTACAAAGACTGGTCTAAATTTTGTCCTCCATGACTTCAATCAACATATCAAGAAACTCCAATTGCTTTTTACTCTCCATGTAAGTAAAATCAAGGCTAATGGCGTTAGCTTTGATTTTATTTACAAACTCTGTAGCTGAATTTTCTGTTCCTTTCCATATAATGAACAACCCTTTTGTGGTTGTAAAACCTGAGGAAGTTAGAGAGGGTATAGCAGTGCTAACAAAAAAGAAGTCTCCAGGCCCTGATGGGATACCCCCAGACCTGTACATTTTAAACATGGACATCTGGTTTCCAACCCTGACCGCGGTCATTAACGCCGCAGCTGGGTCCGGCTGTCCGGCTTCTTGGGCACTATTTACAATCGTACCAGTCTTCAAAAAGGGAGACCGGGATAGTACCCACTGTAATAGGCCTATCTCTTTACTGGATTCAGTGGTAAAGGTGGTAGGCCGTATCATTCTTAACAGGCTCTCTACCTGGGCAGAGGAAAAAAACATCCTGCGTGGTGCTCAATATGATTTTGGCCGGAGTCGATCACCAGTGGACCAAAGCTTAAAACTATACATGGTACTCTGTATGTACGTACACTGTTGCATGGCCCGGCACAGTATATTTAGTCTTCATGGACCTGTGTTATATTCTTGTTCATTACTTTCTCTTTAAGTGTACTACTATGGTCGCATGCCAGTGCAAGAGACATGTTTATCTTTGAGAATATTCTGTATTCTAAAGCTGGTTAGCTGAGGTTTTTAACTGTTTGAGCTTAGTACAGCCTGAACTAAGATACTGATGGATGTCATTCGTGCTGCTAATGAATCAAGACTGTAATCTTGAAGTTGACTGGATCATTACTACAATTTTGGCGACAAGGGAAATCACCACTTGCAGCACGGATTTCAGTGGTGTTTTGAACCCATTTTATGCAATTCTATTTGATTTGGAAAATTTTCTATGGTATGTATAAGTTTCTTTTACAAGCATTTTGATTGTGCCAGCGGCTGTACTTTATCCATGTGCCTTGATAGCACCTGTGTTCTTCTTTTATTTTAATCGATTTTACTATTTTTCCTCATTGGATTGTGTACGGAATCTAAATCGTACTGGAAGATATATATATATATATTTTTTTTTTTTCGCTTTGGTCTTCTTCTGCCTTTTTGTCCATCTGCTCATTTTGTGGCTTTGATACATGGAATTGAAACATATTAGCGCACTTTTAGTGATCACGCGACCTAGTTTATTTTTAAAAAAGAAGCTCGCGTCTTACCTGTGTGGAATCCTCATACGCGCGATCTTCAATGATGTCACTTCAACAATGTAATGCGCATGCGTGAAGACATTTATCACGCACGGCGTATTACGTAATACGTCCGGCATCCATTTTTCTTCAAGCTTTCAGTTGCCATAGTTACAGCAACGACGGAGACATCGTTATTTGACATCGACTCCGATTGTATTTCTTTTTCTAATTTTGAGCAGAAATAAGCGTTCTTAGCAGAAGTAAGCATTTTATTCATTTACATTTTAACATTTTCCACAATTGTTCTACAAGTTAATGTTCTCATTATTTTGTGCCACTGCGCTTTGAAGTTCTTTTATGCATTTTCACCACAAATTTTCCATACAATACTCAAAGGAAAACTTATTTATTTATTATTTTAGAAAAAAACCTTTTTATTACATTTTATTCCATTTACAAGCAACATGCAATTTGACCCTCCTACCAAGTTTTTACAATCAAAAGGTAATCCACCTATGCTATGGACAAGGTGGAAAGAAGAGTTTGTAAATTACATGAAAGCTATTGATGGTTAGAGGATGGGTGCGGAAAGAAAGAAAAGTATTCTTCTTCATTGTCTTGGCTCAGAAGGTCAAGAAATTTTTAGATCTTTACCCCAGATCACTTCCAGCAATGAAGGTGGTCGAGATAATTTAAATCCTTATACTGAAGCTCTTGCAAGACTTGAAAAAAGATTTAAACCCAATTTAAGCATTGCACTTAAACGTTTCGAATTCTATACTAGAAAGCAGAAAGAGGATGAATCTTTTGAAGATTTTTTGACTTCACTAAGGTCTTTAAGCCTACATTGTAACTTTGGTACTATCACAGATGAAATGATACGAGATCAGATCATTGTTCATACAAAGTGCAAAAAAACTCAGGATAAACTTTGGGTTATGGGTGATCCGAATTTAGCCGAAACCATTGCCGTAGCTAAAGCACAAGAACAATCTGATTTATGGATGAATACTGTAAAAAGCAACACTGAGAAAAAACAAATCGATGAAGAAGTTTGTGTTGTAAAACATAAACAAGGGATTAAACAAGATTCTTCCTTCAATAAGACAAAAACATTTCTTCTCAGAGGTCCTTCAATCAGAATTTTCAAGGAATGTGTTTCAGATGTTGTAATAAATTTCACATTGCTTCTTTTTCAGGTTGTCCAGCTTTAAAAAGGGAATGCAATTTTTGCAAAAGAATTGGACATTTTAGTAACATGTGCAGGGACAGACGTGCTCCTGTGCAAAATAAACAACCTGTATCTATTGTCTCTGAATAAACTGTAAACAACTCTAGGAATAGTGAATCTTTTAATGAATCTAACTGTGAATCTGGTTTTGTAGTTTCAATTTTAGATAATCAATGAGATTTACAACGTAATTCACCAAAATATGTTTTTACAATTTACGGAATTGATTTATTCCTTATGGTAGATTCAGGATCTCCATGGACCATTATTACTCAAGAGTATTATGAGAGTATGTTGTCTCATTCTACGAAGTTAGGCAGTATTAATGAGTCCGATATTTCTGCTGTAAATGTTTCTGGTACAAAGATTGAAATGATTGGATTTTTCAAAGTTGAAATTCAGTTTAGGAACAGGAAAGCTTATATTAAGTTATACATTTCTATTAAAGGTATCAATGTGTTGGGATGGTTTGACCAATGGAAGTTAGGTATTATATTGAATCCCAGGGCAAAAGAACCGGTGTCTTTGTGTGATGATAGCTTGATGAATACTATTTCTGTAGTTGAGCTATCCAATAACCCCATTCTAAGCAGTAAAGGATGTGATCTTATCAAGCACTTTGATACAGTGTTCTGTGAAAAGCTAGGGAAACTCAAGAACTTTTAAAATAATATTGTGTTAAAAAAGGATCATACACCGGTTATCCAAAAACTTAGAGGTGTTCCCATCAACATTAGAGAAGAATTCAAGGCCATGTTAGATGATTTATTGAAGGAGGGGATTATTGAACCTATAGAATCATCAGAGTGAGTTTCTCCCATAGTTTTAGTAAGAAAACCGGATCAAAAGTTAAGATTATGTGTGGACCTGAGAGCGTTGAATTCCAATATTGTTATTGATTGCCATCCTTTACCAAATATACTTTTTGATGGTGCAAAAATGTTCTCTACATTAGACTTAAGATCTGCCTACCATCAGATCGAATTAACAGAAGAGTCTAGAAAACACACGGCATTTATAACACCTCAGGGTCTTTTTCAATATGCACATATGTGCATGCCCTTCGGAATTGCGTCCGCTGCATCTGTTTTTTAAAGGGTCATGTTTCATATATTCAGAGATGTAGATACACATGTAAAATGTTTTCAGGACGATATATTGGTGTTTTCAAAAAAATACTGATGAACATGAACATCATTTGCAAGAGGTATGTAAGAGACTACAGAATAATGGTCTAACAGTGAAAGCACATAAGTGCAAACTTTTTCAAGAGTCAGTAGAATATTTAGGACATACCTTATCAGGTAAAGGGGTGTTTCCAAAAAAATCCAATGTGGAAGCTATCACCAAAGCTCCGGTTCCAGAAAACAAGGATCAATTGTTATCTTTTTCTGGTATGTGCGAATACTACAGCAAGTTTGTAGAACATTTTGCTAATAAGAAGGAACCTTTGACAAGATTGTTGAGACAGGGTGTAGAATTTCGTTGGTCTGATATACAACAACAAGCATTTGATGAAGTTAAAAGAGACATTGTTAAAGCTCCCAGTTTAAAACCTTTTAGAATTACCAAAGAATGTATCATCACAGTTGATGCCAGCCTGTATGGTTTGGGTGGAGTGTTGTCTCAAAGGGAAGGCAGTGAGGAATGGAATGTAGCATTTGCATCGAGAACGTTGAATGAGTGTGAACGTAAGTATTCCGTGATAGAAAAGGAATTATTAGCGTGCGTTTGGGCCATTGAGCATTTTAGACTTTATGTTTGGGGATCCAAATTTACTTTAAGAACAGATCACAAGCATTTAGTCAATATTTTATCTGTGGGAGGAGGATGGAATTCCACAGCCAGAATCGCGAGACTAACTTCTAGGTTGCAAGAATATAATTTTGTCACGGTATATGTACCTGGGAAAAAGAATGTTACGGCAGACTGTTTGTCACGTTTGCCATGCAAGGTGGAGGATGTCAGTGTAGTTAAGGAGTGTGATTTTGTTTTAGCTATTCAGGATGTGTTACAAGGGAAATTTAAGAGCGTTGCTGAATCTGATTGGCAAGAATGTGTTAGAAAAGATTTGAGGTGGGAAGATCTAGTCAATTATATTCAGAATGGGTGCCCAAATAAAAACAATATCAAGTCGGAATTTATGCCATTTTACAATGTTTTGGATGAATTGGAATTGGATTGTGGTTTCATTTTCAAGTCTGGCAAATGTATACCGCCAGAGGGCATGCAGGACATCATTTTACAAATTACGCATGACACACATCCTGGTATTTCGTCCATGAAACGTTTGGTTTGTTCGGTGTTTTGGTGGCCAGGTATTGACAGATTTGTTGATAGGACGGTTAGAGAGTGTCAAGAGTGTGTGTGTAAAGAAAGAATGCTAAAAGTGTATACTCCACCAATCAAAATAGTTAAATGGCCTTCGGAGCCGTGGCAAAAAATTGCTTTTGATATATCAGGTCCCTTCAATATTTTACCTGAGTCTTCATGTTACGCCTTAGTGTTAGTGGATTATCATTCCAAGTGGCCTGAGGTGAAGTTTGTCCCTAAAGCTACCACTGAAGCTGTCATTAATTTATTCAAAGAAGTATTTACTAGAGAAGGATGTTCTTCTGTTTTGGTTTCTGTCAATGGTGTTCAATTGACATCTAGTGAAATGGCTAATTTCCTTAAAAATTGTAACATTGTTCACAGGTTAACTTCATTATACGAACCGCATGAGAATGGCCAAGTTGAAAGGTTTAATCGAGTTTTGAAGAATTTTGTGGTGGAATCTCTCAAATCTGGAGTATATTGGGTAAGTGCTTTGAGGGAGATGTTATGGACTTACCGTATTACACCTCACACTATCACTGAGGTAAGCCCTTTTAAGTTGTTCAAGGGTCGCAATCCAGCATCAAGAATGTTACTGTGGTGGTTGAAGGAGAAATGCAATCAGTTCTTAGTTGACAGGGTTAATATGAAGGATGTTGCAGACGTGTGGAGAATAAGCAATTTAAGACTAAGGAGTGGTATGACAGAAAATGGAACACGAAATCTCAAGAATTTCAGGTGGGAGAGCGGGTGAGATTCCTTAGACCGGGTTTGTTATCCAAAGGTTCCAATAAGTTTAGTGATCCCATTCAGGTCAAAAAAAGTATTCTCTAATAGTGTCATGACACAGGATGGGAAATTTTGGAATGTCAAGAAATTAGCAAAATGTACTGTTATGAGTGATAAGAGAAACCCATCTAATAAGCAAAGTGATTTGTTTGGAGATGATTCTATTGCTCATCGAGTTAAAGATGCCAAATGTGTAATCAATATTCCTAAAAGATTTGTTAATTGATTTTATGTGTTAAGACTTTATTTTTATGTCTTAAGATATGTTATTTAGTTTTTTTTGCTTAAGTTTCTATTTCCTTTTGTTTTTGTAATAAGGGAGATGTGTTATATTCTTGTTCATTACTTTCCCTTTAAGTGTACTACTATGGTCGCAGGCCAGTGCATGAGACATGTTTATCTTTGAGAATGTTCTGTATTCTAAAGCTGGTTAGCTGAGGTTTTTAACTGTTTGAGCTTAGTACAGCCTGAACTAAGATACTGATGGATGTCATTCGTGCTGCTAATAAATCAAGACTTTAATCTTGAATTTGACTGGATCATTACTACAACCTGTCCTCAGCTTTTCACCTTGTCAATAGATTGAAGCTCTGGCAGATCAGGTTGTCCTTAGGAGTTAGTTCAGACACTGTATATTTTTTAACGGACTTACAGAGATACCAAGGCGGTGGTACGATAAACTAAGCACCTGAGAGTCACACACCAGCTCCCAATTGAGAGAGGGGTTTGACAGGGGTGTATTCTGGCTCACTTTCTCTTTAACCTGTACATCAACAACTTGGAGCAGACCCTTGTGCAGCTGAAAACCGACTACACAGGTGAGTCGGCGGAGCCTTCTTGTTCTACTGTATGCGGACACCCAGATCTCATGGTATGCAAGTTTTACTGAATTCCTTTGCCCATTTAAAGAGGACCTGGACTTGCTGGTGAATAACAACAAATATTTCATAATTCAAATAGGATCACACCCCAATAAACCTTATACTTTTGCAGTGCAGTCAACGCGAGCCCCAAAGACTAATGTCTTCTTATATTTGGGGGGTAGTGTTTGACGCCGCTATTACTTGGCGCCCCCTCATCAGTAGGAAAAAAGGGGACTTTGTCAGGGTCAACGCTACCATTTTCAATTTCTCATCTAGGCTGGGCCGAAGACCTATCGGGCCCTCTTGAAAATCCATAAGGCCAAATGCATCACTAAGGAGGCTTACGGGAGCGAGATCTGGGGTTTTATGGAGCATGAGGAACTCCAAGCTTTTGAAAATACTTTTTTAAAATGACTCTTATGTTTACCGCAGTGAAGCCCCTCTATTGTAGTCCATGAAGAACTGGGGCAGCTTTTCTCTCTAACTTGTTGTCTTATAGCCCCTATCATTGTGGATGAGATTGTGGATTAGGGAGGGAATTGCCATAAGTAAGGACATCTTAACTGATTGCCTTTCCCTTGACTACTACCATTGTATTCCTTGGCTCAAGTATGTTAGGGACTGTCTCGCTGACCAGGGAAGGGTTGACTTATTTATCAATCCCAAGAGCATGTGCAGAAGAGACCAGGGCTTGGTGAAGGAGAATTTGTTTTAAAACAGCAGATGAACAGGGAAGAAGGGGAGCTGAAGAAGCCTAGGTTGTGCAGGTACTTCTTGAAAACTGTGCTATCAACTGAGCCCTATCTTTTATGACTCAAAAGTTCTCATGATCGTTTTTTACGGAGAAGGTTCAGTTTGAGACGTATTCATTACCCCCTGGCCCACCCTGGTGGCGCTCTTAGGGGTCAGAGCCTCCCTGCTTGTGGTTGCGACCGGACATGCATTTCTTAATGTTTTGCAATCTCCAGGAGGTACCTAGGAAATCTTACCTTATTCCCATTTTAATGAAGGGCGACTTTAGACAGATCAGACCAGATTTTATCTTTTTTCAAATGCTTACCAGCAATTCTGTGTTACACTTCCTTAGCTTTTTGAGGTCCGTAGACAAGCTTAGATCTAGCTGCGACTAACTGAGATGGCCGTGCCCTTAAAGAAAATTGCATGACTGTGATGAATATAACTGTTCCGGTCCATGTTTTAGCACACTTTTATCTTTATAACCCAGTGGGCTAGTGTTCTCGAATTGAATTTTTAATGGTACATCACCCTGGTTCTTTACTACATATACCCCAGTTTTATTTATAATTGTAACCTTCTTTTTAAATGAAGTTCGATGATTTTAAGTGAAACCTTGATAGACTGAAATGTAAAGCGGTTAGCCAATTGAGGTTAGCACCTTTCTCACCTTCCCTTTGATTTTAACTGGAATTGGGGTATTTTTAACTGTTTTTAAACTGTACTCGTAACCATTTCACCTTTTTGCATTGTACTGTAGCTTCTTTTATCATACTTGTACTTTTATGGTCTATCTTGATAGATCGAATAAAGTTTTGTGAAACCAAACAGGTCATCGATATATATCAAAGCCCTATAATGTCATGTTCCATCTCACTGGCAGTTTCCGGTGCAATGGACACCTGCTCCTTACACCAGCCCATGAAAAGATATGCAAAGCTGGGGCAAAAAATGTGCCCATCATAGTCCCCAGTCTGTTGACTGTATAAGACCCCATTTAACATGAAAATGTTATTGGTGAGACTGTATCTTATGTCCAACAGCATCTTGGTGTGTACGCAAAGATGTATTGATCTAACCCTCAGAAAGTGTTGGCATGCCTCAAACCCCATATTGTGATAAATGCAAGTGTTTAGGGAGAATACGTTCAATTACATCAGCAGCAGATCATCTGCCCACTCTATGCCCTCTAACCTACTGAGGAAATATTTGGCATCTCTTACATATGAAGGAAGAGATGTTACAAAATCCCTCAGGTAGACGTCAACATTTTTGGGCATATTTACAAGGGCACTGCCCTTGGATGAGACACTTGGCTTATTGGGTGCTTCAGACTTATTCTTGTGTATTAAGGTACAATACAGGCAAGCAAGGGCATTCATTTGTAAAATACTAGTACTCCTCTTGTTCGAGTAGTCCTTGGTCCCTCCAATCCTCCAGGTGTTCCCAAAATATGAACACCATATTAGTATAGGTTTTTCTATCTACAGTCTCATAGCATGTGGTGTCACTCAGTTGGTGATTAGCTTCCTCAATACACATTTCTCTAGCCAAAATTATAACATTTCCCCCTTTGTCAGCATGGCAGATCATAATGTTATCATTAGTAGCAAGACTTTGTACAGGCCTCCCATTGTGCCTCTGACAGATTATATCTGTTACTATGTCTGACTTGGCACAACCTTGGTGCATGTACAGCAGCTCCCACTGTCCAAAAGCAATGTCAGCTTTTGCTGGACTCGGGGAGCCGGCAGGGACCACGGGGGCCTTGAACTCCCCTGTGTTCCCAGTGCAGAGTGGGTGCCCTGGGAGTACCCACTTTATGCAGCCAGACCACGGGGTATGGGGTCCCCCAGCCCGAATATAGCCCAGGGAGAGGGCCTGCTTGGCCCGCTCCCCTAAATGAAAAGAAAAAAGGCCTGACCCAGGAGATGGCATCCTCGTGGTCACATCGGCTTGTGAGGTGGGCGTGCTTTGTGGGACTTATGGAGGTAACAGGAGGAGTTGTTGGCCCCCAAGGATGTTCTTTGGGGCCAACTATCCCTCCTGTTACTTTCAGTAAGTCCCACACCGCTGGATTGCTGAGAGGTATTCGTGACTATGCCCCCTTTCACCACCACTCTACAAACATGCCTCCTGGCACACTACTAGTTGGGGGATGAAGTCACCTTGGCTGCTGAGGGTCCTTGGGGGCAAACAGCACGTCTTGTTACCTCCAGTAAGTCCCACACAGCAGGATTGTTAAGAGATCTTCAGAGGCCACACCCCTTTCTCCACCACTCTGCAAACTTGCCTACTGGTGCACTACTGCTTGGGGAATTAAGTCCTCTTGGATGCTGAGGGACATTGTGGCCAAGAAGCCCACCTTGTACCTCCTGTAAGTACTATTATGTGGGATTCCTGAGAGTTGGTCGGAGGCCCCGCTTCCTTTCTCCACCATAGTGAAAACGAGATTACTGCTTACAAAAAATATAAGTTCACTGAAGAAACCAAAGGCTACAAGGACATTAAAGTTAGGAATCAGCATTTAAAAAAACCTTAGAAATTCACTGAAAAAACTAAAAGTTACAGGAACGTTATAAATGCGAAAATTGAATTAAAAAAAACCTTAGAAATTCACTGAAAAAACTAAAGGTTACAGGAACGTTATAATTAGGAAATGGAATTTAAAAAAAAAAAAAAATTCACAGAAAAAAACAAAACGTTACAGGGATGTTATAGTTAAGCTCAGGTTTCACTTGTGCAAAACCAGTGAAATTCAGCAGTTACAGTTAGGTGAGAGAACTATAACTCACGCCCCCTTTCTCCACCACTTTGCAAACGAGCCTCCTGGTGCAGTACCAGTTGGGGGATGAAGTCCCCTTTGCTCTTGAGGGTCCTTGAGGGCCGACTACCCCTCCCGTTACCTCCAGTAAGACCAACACAGCTGGATTGCTGAGAGATCATCAGAGGCTACTCTCCCTTTCTCCACCACTCCGCAAATGCACCTACTGGAGCACTATTGGTTGGTGGACGAAATCAACATTAGTCCTGATGCCCTCAGGAATAAAGTGAAATTCATTCTTCAACCAGCAACGCGCCAGAAGGTGCGTTTTTGGGGGCAGGAAAGGGTATGTGGCCCCCAAGTCCTCTCTGCCCTCCTGCTGTCTGGGATTTACTGGACGAAACAGAAGGGGTTCCTGGACCCCAAGGACCCCCAGCATGCAATGGGACTTCATCCTCCAATTACTACTGCGCCAAGAGGCAGGTTTGCAGAGTAGTGGAGAAAGGGGTCAGAGCTTTCCACAACTTACGGTCCATATGTTTTGTTTTTTTATGGGAGGAGGGCTGCGTGATACCCCCTACCCTGGGCCAATTTGGGCCTTGGGGACCCTCATCCCTCGGGTCTAGTTTTTCTTTTTTTTATTAAAGGTAGGGGGGATACTTTTTGTGTTAATTTTGCCCGGATTCTCAGATCCAGCATACATTTGCAGCAAAATTGGCAAAACAACATGCTTTTAAGGCCTAGCATGGTACCTCAGGGACCCCATAGGATTTCTAGGGGGTCAGAGTATTCCTAGACTGACCCCTTTATTTTTTTAAAATATTTTTTCTGGGACTCATCGTCAAGCCAAGTCCCAAGATGGCTGCCAATACTTCCTGGTTTAAAGTGTTTGCAGCCCATCATATCTCAGAATTAGATCTTGGAGGTATCATAAATCCTCCGCCTCCCCAGTTGTATATCTGAAAATTCTTTAAATCACTTCACAACTACTGAATGGATTTACAGCAAATCACAGAAAGGCATTTCCTTGGACCAGCATCTACCTTCCTGCCACATTTGATGCAATTCCGTTCAGCAGATCAGGCTGTAGCCATGTCTAAAGGTCCTGGCGGAATTAACATGGGAAAAATATGCTTTTAAGCTATTGACAAATGAAAAAATAAACTGGTCGTAACTATAACTACTGGCGATCGGCAGTAGGTAAATTATATATAACAGCTCGGGTGGAGGAGAATATGCCAAAGGCTCCAATGGAGATTGCTACTGTTGCAGATTTGTCTTTATTGAATACACTCAGACAGTTACAAATTGAAAGTGAAGACTCCAGTTTGGAGGTCAGCAATCAGGATAGTATACAAGAACACAATATATAGGTGGGAAAAGCCCATCTCCACCACTCCGACCATGTTAGAGAGCAATGCCAGCCACTATAAAGGACAACATAGATACTTTTCATGAGCTGATTACTGAAGGCCTAAAGAAGACTTTGAGGGACCAAAGAAGATAGAGCTAAGAGAACAGCTATCAAATGGAAATTCTATGGGCTAGTGAAAAAGTTAAGAAAGAACAAAAATGGGTGGTATGGAACACTGACAAAGTTGGCAACGTTGTGCTGTGGCCTCTGAACATGTATCTGCAGGAAGCTCAGATCCAACTAGGGCAGAGAGACTGCTAAAGGAAATGTAAACAAACAACATAAAACCATGGCTCACTCTGAATACAAGAGTTGGAACAATGGATGACCAATGGTATGTTTTTCCATGATGAACATATATACCTGAGAAATGACACTCCTAAAACTCCTATTATGTATTTAATTTCAAAAGTACACAAAAATGTTATGTGCCCCCCTTCCTGGATGCTCAATATTTGCTGCAATTGGAAGTATGTGGAAAACACTTCCAAATACATTGATTTCTTCTTGCAAAACTATCTGAAAAACTTGCCATCCTGCATTAGGGATAGCAGTGATTTCCTGAAGATGATCTTTGACATTCTCATTGAAGAGGACTATGTTCTGATGGCACAGGACATAACGACTCTCTAAACAAGCATAACTCACAAGGTTGGCCTAAAAGCCACACAATATTTCCTATGAGATAGATCAGTTGGCCTTTACAACCATACCCAAATGCTGATTACCATGGCAAGTAGATGCCTGGAGAATACCTTTATTCTGTTTGGGGGAGAGCTATACCATCAACAGTGTGGGACTGAGATGGGTACCTATTTCGCCCCCAGTTGTGCATGTTTACTTGTAGACTGGTGGGAGGAACAGGTGCTCCACAGAGAACATGCACAAATTTGGGACGAACACACAGTTATATGGGCTGGATACATAGAGGATCTTTTTGTGGTTTGGAGGGGCTTGATTAATTCTGCAGATGAATTGATATTTGGTAATGAATTGAATTTAAGGTTTACACATGACATCAGTAAGACCAGCGCTACATTTCTAGATATAGAAGTGTATGTCTAGGAGGGTAAGTCGGAAACTAGGCTCTATAGAAAGAAAGATAGCTGGGAAT
This sequence comes from Lissotriton vulgaris, assembly GCF_964263255.1. Lineage (NCBI taxonomy): Eukaryota > Metazoa > Chordata > Amphibia > Caudata > Salamandridae > Lissotriton > Lissotriton vulgaris. The sequence goes on along the minus strand of NC_141689.1, from coordinate 435,771,299 downwards.
ACAACGCTCCATGCTTCCAGCTTCCATCCCAACCATACTAAATTGAGCATTCCGTACGGCGAGATCTTGCAGGCGAAAAGAAATTGCAGCACACAGGTGGAGTTAAAAAAGTTCCAGGATGAGACGACTGATAGGCTTCTTGAGAGAGGGTACAGGGAACTAGTAATTGATGAGGCCTGGCAAGCGGCTAATAAAAAGAAAAGAGAATTGGTTGTATTCTCTACTAGAGACTCAGGAAAAACTCAGGCTCCTCTGAGATTTTTAACGACTTACAATATACAGAACAAAGCATTCAGGGACATACTTAATAAAAACTGGCACATTCTAAAATTAGACTCAGTCATAGGGGAGACATCCCCCCATAACATATCGAAGAGCACCATCTTTAAGAGACTCAATAGCAAAGAGCAGTCCTGAGATGGACTATGAACCAAGCTGGCTAAGACCACCCCTTGGCTTTAGAACATGCACTTGAAGCAAAGCTTGCAGCATAGGTAAAAACACAGCAGTTTACCATATTCCATTCGGAAGAAGGGAGGTGTTGATCAAAAGAGCATATAACTGCAAAACAGAATTTGCATTTGACGTATTAACTTGCTCCTGCAACTTTTGATATGTGGGCAGCACAACCCTGCATGTCCATAAGTGAATTTTACAGCCCATGAGGGCAGTAACAAATGGGGATCAGTCTTACCTGGGAGCACAACACTGTGAGATGGTACATCAGAAGAACCCAGCACATATAAATCACTATGTTATCGACGCAGTACCAGCAAACAGGGGGGGGGGAGCGCACAAAAGTATTCCAGGAGCTGGAAACTAGGTATATAATGATGCTGAATAGCAAGGTACCGAATGGGTTAAACCATGATGATCTGCATTCGTGTCTATAAACCTCAAATATGATCCTAATGTATGAATAGTTTGGGCTTAAAATTTGACATGAGATGAGCAGCTGATTTGAAAGCTTAGCTGAGTAATTGTTTTGTATCTGTTTTTTTGTTATTTGCATACTTTATTGGCTTTACCCCCGCTTTGTTGATTGGAAAAAGGGTACAGGATGTTAAGAAGGTGGAAGTTAAGTAATGCAGCACTTGCTAAATATGACAATACACTGAGCACCTTTTAACCCCTTGCATACTGCCGCGATTCTGCACCTGTGCGGCACATTCTGATCGCGGGTGCGGTCATGACGGCCGGGAGCCGTCATCAGCACACGAGCACTGTGTGCCATGACGGCTCCCGGCAGTCATCAGCATGCAAAGGGTTAACAATACCTGGACAGCTTTTTAAATAGAGTATGAACCAGCTAACTCACCATTGAAAATGGATTGAAGTGTGGCTCCTGTGTCATTACTTTCTAGTGGCACGAACGGAACAACGTGATGCTTAACGTGGTGCTTTCTACAGTGAAGGAAAGCGAAATTATCATCTGTGTGCATCTCAAGCAACCCACTACGGGATTTTAAACCATTTGGAGGAGAAAGTGGCAGTGAGTACCTCCAACAGTATTGCCTCATTGAACTACAACATTGAACTACAAGTACTACACTGCATAGCGGCGAAACTAAGAGGTGGAACTTAAGAACACCATGAAATGCAAGATCTCACTGCCTCTCCCCGTAGGCCATTTCCCTGGATGAAGGGCGCGGTGATGCCCGAAACGCGTTGGAACTTGAATGGCTATTCCTGCTCGAGCTAGTCAAGATATTTTTGTGCTGCTGGAGGAAACTGAATAAAGTACACGGATGTGTGAGGGCCTCCAAGCATATATATATATTCCCAAAATCTGTTTCCAAACCTCCTTTAGACAAACTGACACGAATCCAGAATCTGTGCTTGATAATTTTATTGATGTGAGCACTTCGACATTATGCGTTTCGGCCGCCTACCGTCTTGATCACAAGACAAACTCCCTTTGCGGATCATCGGTTTGTAAACAGACTATATGAATTCAAGTTGTTCCCTGATCACGGGAAGTGTTGCCAGCAATATACGATTATGTGCATTGCCAACATATATCTGCAATTAAAAGACACAGTCAGAATTTAAATTGCCTCTTAAGTGCAGTAGAAATAAAACTATGTACATAAATGTATATCATCATCATTGCATAATATATCTGATTGTAACTGACATTTTATTATAAGTGCACAATCATAATGTAATTGCAGTAAAATACAGATAATAGACTGTCATCCAAAAAATCCATTCAAAGCGTTAATTTAAAGATGGTGTTACCTCCTGAACCAAAAACCATTTGTAATGTGCATAGTGCTGTGTGGTGAATATAATTTTTTAAAGAAATTTTTATGGTTGTGTTAGCAGCAGTGAAGAATGTCTATATGGATATTTTCATCTAAAAAAATCATCAATTTGCAGCATTGGATTGACTTTATATGTCTTCATACATCTATTGCTCAATTCAGCGGGAGGGAGATGGCAGGGAGGAAAGATGCAAAATAGCCTATGTTGATACTAATCCTCTAGTGTCCCTTTTGTGACCTTCTCATAATCATAGCACTTATTGATTACGCTGAATGTGTCCGACATATATTAAGAACATTAAAATATCATATAAAACATGTGTGTATGTATAAAAAGACCTAATAGGGGCACAAAAGGATAAAATGGCATATCTAACTCTCATATATATACATGTGACATTTTACAAATAGGTATAGAGGTCTTCTGTGGTGTTTAGACATATATATATATATGCATACATATACACACATATATATATATATATAAATATATATTTATATATATATATATATATATATATATATATATATATATATATATATATATATATATATATATATATATATATATATATATATATATATATATATATATATATATATATATATATATATATATATATATATATATACATACATAACAAAACAGCGACTCCCTGCTTTTCCCTGGATGACCGGTTATTTTGGCACAAGGGAGTTTATTGGAAGCAGTCTCAAAATATGTGGACTACTTCTTACATGATTTTGTAGAGAATTTACCCTAGTTTACCCTGAACAGCGGACTCTCGCTGCAACGACACCCTTGAATTTGCTCGCCAACTCACGAGGGCGAGGCGCGTCACGAGACACGCCCCCTCTGCTGGCCACGCCCCCTCACCAAGTGATATAAATAGCGCGCCAAATGCCCTGGCGTCGCATTTAACATCGGACTCCTGAGGCGGAAGCCGGGAGTGATAGGATATTATCTTTTAAAACTTGTTGTGATACTGTGATTTTAAAATACCTATTCACTTGCACTTTTGGCTCCCTGAACAGCGGACTCTCGCTGCAACGACACCCTTGAATTTGCTCGCCAACTCACGAGGGCGAGGCGCGTCACGAGATACGCCCCCTCTGCTGGCCACGCCCCCTCACCAAGCGATATAAATAGCGCGCCAAATGCCCTGGCGTCGCATTTAACATCGGACTCCTGAGGCGGAAGCCGGGAGTGATAGGATATTATCTTTTAAAACTTGTTGTGATACTGTGATTTTAAAATACCTATTCACTTGCACTTTTGGCTCCCTGAACAGCGGACTCTCGCTGCAACGACACCCTTGAATTTGCTCGCCAACTCAGGAGGGCGAGGCGCGTCACGAGACACGCCCCCTCGGCTGGCCACGCCCCCTCCAACGCCCTGACGACCGACTATATATCATGTGTCTCGGTCGGAAGCGCAGCGGACGAGCGCAGCGGGCGCGACGATTGCGCGCCGAAGGCGCGCCTAAGGCAAGCCCGTCTGCGCCCGTCTGCGACCAGACGGGGCCAGGGGCCATAAACCCTGATCCCCACACTCTTCTGGTCAGGACTTATTCCTCGGCGGCCCTTCGTAGCATAGGCTGTGGAGTCGGTGCTCACTGTACCCATATCTACGACCCTACAGAGCTTCCTACTCAATGTCTATTCTGTAAATATTCCTTCCGCCACCCCTCTACGTCTATTTTAGCACAAACATACCGCATGTTTGCCCTAAATTGCCGCTCCCTACCCAAACATAGCACGCAGATTGCTATGCTGCTAGAGGAACAAAAACCAGACGTACTTTTCCTGACGGAGACGTGGCTCACGGCGCACTCCGAGCCAGACGTAGTATCAGCTCTACCTACAGGGTATCATATTGTCCGGTTAGACAGATCGGAAGGGAGAGGGGGAGGTCTGGCGATCATATTGAAGACCCAGTACCAATGCCGCACCTCAACAGAAACCATTCCTGAGTGTGAGAGCATGGCATTCTGCATTGAGATGAATGCTAATAGCTCTTTCTCCGGCACCCTGATTTATCGCCCCCCAGAACAAACAAAAATGTTCCACAGATCTCTTCCAGAGATTATAGCAGAAAGAATTATGGCTTCGGCCAACCACACGGTCCTAGGGGACCTTAATTTCCATTTTAACTCCCCCTCAGACCAATTCGCTAAAGAAGTAATAGAGGACCTTGGAGCTCTTCAAATGTCCCAGATGGTGTTAGCTCCAACTCACGAAAAGGGCAATTTGCTTGACCCCATATTCAGCAACTGCCCGGGTCTGACGGCCGACTTACCTATCCCCATCCCATGGTCGGACCACTTTCTAGTCCCGTTTACTTGGACCACACAAAAAGTCCCCCAGTTACCACCCCAAGCCACTACTAGAAGAAATTGGAAAAAGCTCCCTTTGGATGCCTGGGTACACAATCTGGACGCTACTCGTCCACTACCCTGCCCAGACCCTAATGTGGCAAATAGTAATTTTGTAGACTGGATTACAAATTCATTGGATCCGATCCTCCCTCTTCGCAGATCTTCCTCAAAGAAAACACACAAATCTGCACCCTGGTTCTCCGACTCCCTGAGGGAACTAAAACGCCGTTGCAGGCAACAAGAGAGAGCCTGGCGACTAGATTTCCTTCCGGACAAAAAGGCCGCCTACAAAGAGGCGATTAAAGCTTACAAAAAAGGAATCAGGCTCGCCCAGGCAACCTACTACTCAGATAAAATTCTTGAAGCTAAATCTAAGCCGAAGGAAATCTTTAGTATAATAAAGCTATGCACCAGCCCCAATACGGCAACCCCGCCTAATAAAACCCAGGACCAATGCAATGAGCTTGCAAACTTTTTCCATGATAAAGTTGTAAAAATCTACTCTACATTCCCATCAGTAGCCACAAACCGGGACGCGACTGCCTCACCTCTTCCTAGATCGCACCTTCATCCCGAGCAGCCCTCCCTTGAGCACTTCCCTCTTTTGGATCTCGACACCTTAGACAAGGTGGCACGCCAAGTTAAATCAGGCTCCCCATGTGACCCTGCCCCCCCAGATGTCCTGCTGCAGGCATCTAAAACCACCTTGCCAATAATGCTGGAACTTCTCAACTCGTCCATCTCTGCATGCGTAGTCCCCACGACATGGAAGCAAGCCATGGTGCGGGCGCTGCTAAAAAAACCTAGCCTAGATCCCGATGATAATGCTAGCTACCGCCCCATCTCACTTCTCCCTTGGGTCAGCAAGGTTCTGGAGAAGTTTATAAACGTCCAACTCGTTCAGTTCCTAGAGAACCACTCTCTGCTACACACATCGCAGACAGGCTTCAGACCGAAGCACGGTACTGAAACCGCCTTGCTAGCAGTCACAGAAGAATCTCGAAGGGTACTGGATCAGGGGGGATCAGTGGCAGTGATCCTCCTTGATCTAAGTGCCGCATTCGATACGGTCAGCCATAACACCTTGCTGAACCGTCTCCATGACATCGGAGTATCTGGCGACGCACTAAGGTGGTGTGAGTCTTTCCTGTCTGAGAGATCCTTTCGGATCTTTGATGGCGAGACAATGTCCTCTAGGAAAACCCTCAGCTGCGGAGTACCACAGGGCTCTTCCCTGAGCCCTGTGCTGTTCAACGTATACATGAGGCCGCTGGCGGGTGTCGTCGAACCGTATGGCATCAAAATTGTGTCATACGCCGACGACACTCAACTAGTGGTCTCATTGGCCGCTAGTAACAACAGGCAATGCCCGGCAGATCTGCTAAAATGCTTAGAGGATGTCAAGGGATGGATGACCTCCTCCTCCCTAAAACTGAATGGGGACAAGACGGAGCTAATGCTCCTAGGCCCAACCCCCCCAGTACCTTTCACCTCTCTATGGCCCTGTACTCTGGGTCCCTCCCCCACCCCCAAGGAAAGTGTTAAGAGCCTAGGAGTGTGGCTGGATAACAAACTCTCGTTTACCACCCAGGCCACGAAGTTGTCCGCCACATGCTTTGGCCTACTAAGAATTCTTAGAAAGTTCCTTCCACTTCTACCGTTAGAAGCTAGAAAGGTGGCGGTACAAGGCCTCATTCAGTCTCGTCTGGACTCGAACAATGCCCTGTATGTTGGTGCTCCCGAAATGACCCTCCGGAAATTACAGATCGTGCAAAACTGTGCAGCACGCACCCTGCTACAGATTCCACGATCCCAGTCAGCCAGACCTGCTCTGAAGAGTCTCCACTGGCTGCCAGTGAGGCAGAGAGTAGCATTCAAGGCGTTATGCATGGCACATCACGCCTTTTGGAAAACAGGCCCACCAATTAACAACGACCTTGTCATCCCCATCACCCAAACAGGAATCTTAGGTCGATGGAAGCCTTCCTTGCTGTTGTTCCCAGAGTGAAGAGAGCCAGGTCGGGTGGCAGGATGTTCTCTCTAAACACTGCCAAACTCTGGAACGCCCTTCCCCTCTCACTCCGATCTAATCCAAATCTGCTTTCATTCCGGAAAAACTTGAAGACACTACTGTTTGCTAAATCCTTCGTGTCTTAATTCTTCCGTTCCTGGTCACTCCGCCTCAGCACAACTCAGCGCTTGGACGCCCCTGGGCAGCAATCGCGCTCAATAAATTTATTTTCATTTCATTTCATTCATTCATTTCATTTATTCATTCATTTCATAGTTTATTAAGGACACAGGTCACTTCCTGACCAAACTCAAAAATGTTGAATGGGAATCTGACTTTGTACTTATTGCTCTAGATATCAGCACACTATATACTAGTATCTAACATGTGGACGGTCTTAATGCTGTTAAATATTTTGGGATAAACGAAGCATTGTATACAAACAACATAATGCAATGGTGTTAAGGATGATAGATCTGTGCTTTACTCACAATTATTTTTTATTTAACAAAGAGGTTTGCCAACAGCAAAGAAGAGTGGCTATGGGGGCATACCTCTCCCCAACCTATGCATGTTTGCATGTAGGGTGGTGGGAGGAGCATGTACTCAGGGGGACACTCAATTCTCTAGTGGGAGACAAGATAGTCCACTTTTGGAGATTTATAGACGATATTTGCATGATATGGAGAGGGACGCAAGAAACAGCCATGAATTTTGTCAGTATAATAAATGAAAATGACCTCAATCTGAAATTCACGGCACAAATAAGTACAGCACATATACAATTTCTTGATGTAGAGGTTTACATTTCTTATAATAAAATTCAAACTAGGCTGCATAGGAAGTTAACAGCGGGTAATGCGATTTTGCACGTTAAAAGTGCACATCCAGGTCACCTCATTAAAAGCATACCCTATGGAGAGTTCCTGAGGATGTGAAGAATATGCAGATGTAGGTCTAGAGGCATGTCAAACAGAGGCTTATAAAAGATTCTTGGCCCGGGGCCACTGCTCTAAGGAACTCAAGCTCTCAAAAGATAAGCCCAACAGTCAGAGTCAAGAGGAATGCTTGGCAGGCATCAGCAGTAACAAGCAGCAGCCTAATCATCAAGACCCGAGTAATGAAAGAGAAAGAATTAGTCTCATTACCCATTTGGATTCCTCCTGCTACATTCAGGCTCCTGAGATCCATGATAGTGTCCTTCCTTTGGGGGGCAGGTCGACGCAGAGTAGCCTTAACAACGTTAATGAGACCTAAGTCGGAAGGGGGCTTGGCGGTTCCCGACTTTGAAGTATACTATTTAGCAGCTCAATTGCAGACCTACACCCAGGAAATAGCACGCGAAGTTCGAGGGCCGGAAGATAAACAGGGCCTAGGAATACCTCGACATGTGCTTTCTTTTATAGTGCGCTACAGCAGAAATTAGTCCTTCGAGACCTCACGCAAGAGGAAAAAACAATAAGATTGTGCTGGAACCGTACACAGCGTAGGGCGGGCATGTTGCACCCATACGCCCCCAAAATCCCGCTAGGAATGCTGACAGCATTACCACACGGCGGAGATTGGTCGCAGTTGCAGAGATGGGAGGAAGCGGGGATCCAAGTCCTGGGGGACCTTTACGAAGACGGAACGCTGTTACCGTTTCCGGTACTCTTAGACCGATATGATCTACCTAGAGGGGACTTCCTACTGTATTCAGCACTCACACGAGCAATACAAGCGCATTGGAGAGAAGGGCTCACAGAACCAAGAACAACGATGGCTTGCCAATATACTATGATGGCAGCGGGAACGTTTAAAGCGGTCTTGTGCCTTTACTCCAGAATTACCAATGAAGGATTGCCTCCTCTAGTGACGCTGAAGGGTAAATGGGAAGCAAATATAGGGAGAGTGATCCCTAAGACGGCATGGATGCAATTGATGAGAAGGGCTTGGAAAAGCACACGTAATGCGCGATTTCAACTAGTGCACTTCTACATCCTCCACAGAGCATACCTGACCCCGGGTTAGATCAAAAGATACTTTGCTGCAGATTCCGCAGGATGTCCCAGGTGCACGGCAGTTGGTGTAGAATTAGAACACATGCTATGGACATGTCCTATTTTAACTCCTTACTGGAAGACAGTGGGAGACACTCTTAACGAGATAACAGAGAGAGGCTTAGTGTTTGACATGGCCGTTGGGGTTCTACATTGGTTCCCTCACACCCCTAAAAATAAGATTACGAGCAAATTCATAGATATGGGGCTCATCCTTGCAAAGCGTGAAATTACACCACACTGGAAGGCAGTGACGGGTCCCACGGGCACTAGGTGGCGAAACGAGTTTCTTAAATGGACTTGTGGGGAAAGTATGTTGAGGTTTCAATCTGCACAGCGACAACAGAATGACAAGGCTTTAGAAATGGCGCAAGCATGGGACGCACTAGTACAAGCACTGCGTGACTACGACACACGGCACGACTCAGAGAACTAACACCATGATTGGAGCATACCCCTATAACACAACAGGTATATAGCACGAACCATTGTCTGACGACTCCTGTGCTTACTAACCACCATGACTAGCATATTCCGCGCACCAATGGTGGGATTTGGGGAGGGGGGGTACTTTTAGCATTTATTGAGTAATTGGGCAGGACAAGCTAAGAATACCCTTTATCGGGGTTTCCTATATTCGATCCTGTTCATACCTAGGTCCACCACCTAAGATTATAAAGAAAAGGGCTACTTTCAGTAAAATTGAATAGCATAGGAAATGTAATCAGTGATGTATGTTGTGTGAAACAAAACCCAATAAAATTTGTTAAAAAAAAAAATGAAGAAACATTGGCCGCTGCTAAAAACTGACATCAGTTTAGCCCAAACACTACCAGAGGAGCCATCTATTACCTTTAGGAGGGCCCCCTCTATGAGGGACACTCTAGTAAAATCTAGCCCTGAGGTAATTAATCAGAAAAATTGGTTATCCCAAAAAACAGGTTTTTATAAATGCATATCATGTAGAGAATGTAAATTCGGAATTAACACCAGCGAATTCTACTCTGCTTTTGACCCTAATCCTATTCAGATTAAGGGACTATACAATTGCCGCACAGATTTTGCGGTATATGTGTTGCAATGCACCTGTGGGCTCAAATACATAGGCAGCATCAAATTACAGGCCTATAATCGTATCCTCCAGCATTTGAGGGCAATTCTGAATTCTGATGATAATTATCCCGTAGCCCGCCACTAAAAATTTGCCCACAATAAAAACATCAACGATATTAGTTACTTTATAATTGATGCGGTACCAAAAAGCATAAGGGGGGGCAACAGAGAAAGACAACTCAGACATTTGGAGAGCAAATATATTGTATTATTGGACACTAGGATCCCTAACTGGATGAACACAGGGGAGGATTTACACAATTTTCTTTAAATATATGTATATGTATAAGAATAGGTTAACTCTCTATGTGTAAACCCGAATGAATACTTGACAGTATATATACACTATAGATTCTAATTACATGTACCTGTGTCCTATAGATTAGAGTACAGATCCAATCATTTTGCTTGACCATAGGCACCCTCCCTGTAAGATATTCAGTGATTGTTGCAAAAACCAAATTTATGAGGCTGTTTTAATTGGGGTATGCACTTGCACTTTATAAGTATGACCGGTATTTTGAGAAATTAATAGTATTGCAGTGCCAGAAATTTGGAAATTTGGAAATTTGAAAGTGAAATGAAATAGAGAACAGTAAGATAAAATGATTTTGAAACATGTTATCAGTCCATGCTATAAATGAGATGTATTACTTTTTATATTGAGCTTTTGAACTTGGAGATTTGATATGTCAAATTCTAAATACCTTTTTTTCCAAGATTTTCTGTACATTTGCACTTTTACACTATTTTGCACACTGTTCAATTTTTGCACTAGAATTTTAATTCCTAAGTGTGGAACTCTTACTGGGCACAGCAATAATCATGGTGGACTTATGGTAATATTTCGGAGTTATAGGTTTTAACAATGAAAAAGCGGACGCCAGAACTGTGAAGCTGCTGTCATTTATTGTGATTAGTTTTATCTAAGATAAATGTATGGATGATTAATTATTTCCATTTTAGCAGTTTTGCTTCTATATTTATTGTGCCGGATCCGAAAGTATATCTTCCATATCTATGTGCCTGGTGACCTGCTAGATGTAATATGCACAGTATTTAAGCACACCCTTTGGTTCGTAATGTCATGTGAACACGGCTGTGGTAACGCAGCCGGAACGCGTCATGCTGAAGACAAGGGAGAAATAAACACCAAACACTCTATTCTATGCGTATTTGTGGTCTGTACCTGAAGTTATCGTTGGCTTTAGAGGCCGAGGTTCAGGATTTGGAGTTTGATATATATATATATATATATATATATATATATATATATATATATATATATATATATATACATATATATATATATATATATATATATATATTCCACCAAACACCCACAAGCTTTTCGAGAGCGCACACAAAGCCACTGACACCATCCGGTTTGTTTGATTAGGCATCTTGCTTCTTTATTCTGGGAAGACGATTCAAACCTGACCTGACGCGTTTCGAGTGGGACTACTTTACCCAGCATGCATTAGACATGGCAAAATGAACTCAGCGGAGCCCATTTAGGGTAATCTACAATGCGCATGCATATAAACATTTATGCCGGAATTGCCAGTGTGAGAAGCGTGACCTTTGATAAAGAGGTGCATACCTCGAAACGCGTCAGGTCAGGTTTGAATCATCTTCCCAGAATAAAGAAGCAAGTTGCCTAATCAAACAAACCGGATGGTGTCAGTGGCTTTGTGTGCGCTCTCGAAAAGCTTGTGGGCGTTTGGTGGAATATATATATATATATATATATATATATATAACCACCCATCCAGAAAGGAAGGTCCGAGGCCAGAGGGGAGATCAGAGAGGAACCAGCTTTATTCAGGCAGGCAAAGCAATGTTGGCGGGCGGATGCATTTTGGCGTTTCTGCCTTCTTCGGAGCCCTTCATTGCAGGTGAGGCTCAAACTCAATGTCCAATTTCTGCATCCTTTACATTAGTAGGCTGGAAGCTCCACCCCTAAGCTGATTAGGCTCACCTGTTGGCTTTCGTGTGACTTGAACGAACTCCAAGTCCCAGAATGCACGGAATGGGTGCATCTGGGTCGGTGGTGTGGGGAATGTTGGTAAAATAACAGGAGACAAATCCAGGTGCTGCAGGTGGGTAGTTGGGCCGCACACAAGAGATTGTCCGAATCCACCAGCCCCTCCTCGAGTCCCCTCGGACTATTGCTGCCTTCAAATCCAAGTGAGCAATACGGCAGGGACAGCCATTATCCACAGCGTCCTAATGGAGGTAAATTACCTCGCTCCGCCGGTGCCGTTTTGAAGTGGGAGGCGGACACTAGACTTCTCGGTAACCCCGAGCCAAGTTGTCGCTGGAACAGCGAAGGTGCCAGGCTTAGTCTATGTCACTTCCGCAGCAGGGCCATCCGGAATGCTCCGCTGGCTGGAGCATAATATATGAAGAACTACCAGGTGTAGATCTAGATCCAAAATGTATCGAGTCTTTAGTCTTCTGAGCTTTAATTCTCTATTTCCTCCTCTTCTTGAAATGGGGACTGAATCTATAAGGAAGTATTGCAAATCACTAGTGTTGTTTTTATGTACTTCATTAAAGTGCTTTGCTACAGGGTATGTGGGGTCTGAGTTCTTAATGGCCTTGATGTGTTGCAATATGCGCTTGTGGGCTTGTAATTTTGGTCTGCCCACATACTGCAGTCCACATGTGCACTGCAGTATGTATATGGTGCACTCTGTTTTAGACGTAAGATGTTTTTAGAGCTCGCCTGCTGATGCACTTGCGCATAGCTGGCGAGCTATATTGTGGTTTAAACAGAGCTTACCCATCTCGGCGATTTGTTGCAGTGCCCGAGAAAAACAAGCTCAATGCGCAAGCGCATTGGCAAAAAGCGCGTGCACATCAAAGCCACCAGCCTCCTCAGGCATCTCCCCAGCGTGGTGCCTCCAGCAGCTTCTCCTCCCCTAATTATTCACGGCCGGCCTAACTTAGTGCTTGGCCAGTTTGACTGTTTGTAAATGTCTATATTATTTTATCTTCAACACCAACACGTTCATTAATATATAATATTTTGTGGTGCCTCAGGTTTCTTTAATGTACATCACTCCTACTCGCAGATCAAGCATAATACCATTACTTCGCTTACTGTGTTTTTTTTTTCATAACCCATATGCTTTCTCTTAGCCCTGAATTTCCTACTCCCGCACTTGAGTGAGTAGACACATGAAGCGCTTTACAAATAAAATGTGTTTTTATTTAGTTTGGCGCATGTAGCGCTAAACCACTCTACATATTCCCACGCTGAGCAAGACATGGAAAATGCATAATGTTGAAGAGATTTATCTGCCAGTGCTGTGCGGTTGGTTCCCTTTCCGAGATTTGCATGCAATGAAAATATTCAAAGCTGTGAATATTTGAAAAATGTTTACGAGGCTGAGTGTGGTTCCCCTTCATTGTCCCCCATACTCCTTACAAGTGCCCTCCAACATTTTGAGGATTATTTTCCCAGGTACTGCAAAGGTACTACTCTATCCTGCACGCAACGAAGGGCAACTAGAAAACTTCCTAACAAGTGCGTGCTTCAATGTGCGGTATTGAATAAGCAGCTTTAACGCTACTTGAATTCTTAACGGCTAATTGCGTTCTCTGACATTCCAGTGATATATATATATAGTTCGTGAAACGAGTGAGAGACTTCTCTTAATTAATCAGTAGTTCCATGGGTTGGTTTCAATGGGAGAATTCTTCTCCTCGGGCGTGAATAACGCGCTGCCTTATTCTGCTGCGCTTTTGGTATTAGTGATATGTTGTTACAATTCGTAATTAATATTTTCCCTTCCTGATGAGGGTAGGGGGTGGTTGTGTTTATCAGTCCTGCCGATCTTTGAGAAACAGCAGCCCTAAGGCCGGCAAACAACTAGTCGAGATCGTTCTTTCCAGTCATAGGCTTTGATTTAATAAAACAGTGCATTCTGAGAGTTGTAGTATTTCTCACGTGCAAGTACACAAACTGTTTAATGTGTGGGGGCCTCAAATTCACATACCTATCAGGATGACAGTGCATGCGATTCTCACAGGGCGCCTGTTCTGTCCCATGCACTGCCCCCCCCTGCTTGTTTAATAATTCTTGACATACATTATGAACGCTGACGGTTTCTCTCTCATTGTCGATTTTCCCAGCTCCATCTTCTCACTTTCTGTGACCCCTTCCCCCCGCCCCCCCTCCACCCCAAATCAGTCAGCAGGCTTCAGCACAGCCAGGTGGACAAGAGGGAGCGAACAGGTACAGTACTGTGTGTGTAGTAATCAATCTCATGGGGTATCTTATATGTGGATTACAAGCAGTCGTTTTAATAAAAGCATCGAGCAGTATGGACGCGTGAATGTGTGATTACTGGAAGTTCAGTGGTACGCAGTTACTTCCTGGCTGGACTTCTGGAGTAAGTGAGTAGCACTGCAAAAGTAAGTTGCACCTACTCAGTGATATCTGTGAATAGGCCAGCAGTTCAGACATGCTTGTTTCATGCAGCCCTTCCTACCGCGCGCTTGCTGTTAGTACATTTTAAGCTCTGGGAATGGCATTCTATCTCCACGTGGGTCTCAAGTGAACTTGTCGCAGCTTCATTTGCTTTGGCCACCAGCTGTTTCCCATTCCCACGGTATGCTTTGATGTGCTCTCGACGCTCTGCTCTCTGCATTTCACTCCCAGGTCCTGACCTGGTTCCTGCATTGAAACTCTAGCCATTACTGTATTGCCTCCGGTGCTGCAGAGACACTTTGTCTAAGCCAGGGCTTCACACATGTAAGGCAATCGATTTGACAGGATCTCTCGCAATACATGTTTCAGCCTCTGACACTTTACACTCGCTTGACCAAAGGGCTGGGCTAAAAATAAAAGGATGGCATGGACGTCTTTATTGGGTCTGAGATTAAACTGTCCAACGCAGCGCTGCTCTTGAATCCTGGACATGTATTTTATTGTGTTTATTGCGTCTCGTGCCGGGCTCTTGATAACTGGGATCTGGAACAGCGAAGCAAGAATGACTCCACGATAACTCTTGAGGAACTGGACATGATACCACAAATTTACAGCGTCTGTGGTCGCGCATGCACTTAAATACATTCTGGAGGGAGGTGCTTGCAGCCAGTAGATCTATGGGCTCGAGCCTCAGCAGAGACCACACAGAAGAACTACATCATTATGAGGGCAGAACATTGAGTAGCTATATTGACATTTATAAAACATGGGCGTATATGCTACATACATTAGCAAACCCCTCGCCCCATTCATTCGAGCCATTTGATGCTGTGCCCGTGAAAACCAATGTCCATGCGCAAGCGCATTCACCTAAAAAGTGCGTGCGCATGAAAGCCAGCCATCTGTTCCCCAGCGTGGTGCCTCCAGCAGCTTCTCCCCCCCTAATTATTCACGGCCGGCCGGCCGTGCTTTCACTTTGCCTCTGTGTCTCGCGTCTCTCTTCCCCCCTAACTTAGTGCTTGGCCAGTTTGACTGAAGAGTCGTACACGCCTTGTGAGAGTTTAACAAAAGTTAGTGCCACCAAGTGCAATAATTGCATACTACTGTTTGTAAATGTCTATATTATTTTATCTTCAACACTAACACGTTCATTAATATATCATGTCTTGTGGTGCCTCAGGTTTCTTTAATGTACATCACTCCCACTCGCAGATCGGGCATAATACCATTACTTCGCTTACTGTGGTTTTTTTTTATAACCCATATGCTTTCTATTTCTGCCTGCGCTATCTTTGCTGACCCTGCCTTCGGAGCTTTTTAGTGTAACGCTTTGCCATGCGTATTGTTTTCACATCTGGAAACACTGCCCTCTGAATCAGAATGTGAAACGCCCTTTGCTGGAAAGCAGATTTCAGAATTAAAACTATGATTCGAGCACACGGGGCCACGTTAGGAGGAACAGCGGAAGAAGTGAAAGTTACAAAAACGCCTCTTTTGTGGTTACCATTACGCTTCTGTTCATGAGGTTTATTGTGAAAGTTGTTACCTAAATTGCAGAATCCTGTGCTTCTGGGTTGTAATTGGGATGCACTTTGCGTTGACTTTAGGGCTCGTCACACGTTGCCAGCATGCTCCATTTCACCGTGTTGCGCCCCTTCCCCCACGCATTCCCAGCCCTTTGATGCTTCCGCCGCACTCCAATTGCTCCCCTCTCCCGTGGCGTTTGTAACCCTCCCCCCTGCGTTGCCCCCTCACCCTCACACTGTGCTTGCATCTTTGTTTGACTAATACACTCCAATGCTTATTGTAGTCGCTGTGTAAATTGTACTGCCTCACACGGAGCATACCACTGCAAAGCACTCGGCTGCTCAGCAAAAATGTGCCTGCCAAACTTAGCTTTATCCTAAATGTTTATTTACAGTGTACTACCTGCATGGTAAATTTTCTGATTCAAGACTGAAGTGTATTCCGGAATATCATTTGTTTGACCTAATTTCTCTGCCTACATCCAGTTACGTTGCATTCACAACTTCTACAGTGTAATGTTGCGTGGCGCAATCCCCTTAATTCACAGTTCCTGACCCCAAATAAAATGTAGCCTGTAAGGTTCCAGTTTCCATGAGGAGTGCTTCCATTTAATTGCTTTTTTTTATTAGGCATCAAGCTCCTAAACCAAATGTGCCTTCCTGGTATTTCATGGTGCTGGAGTCGATAACATGGTTCTCACTCTCTCCTCCTCTATCCCTCCCCCTGCTCTCTTCTCTTCTCTCTCTCTCTCTCCCTCTCTCTCACTCCACTCCCTCTCCTCTCCCTCCTTCCTTCCCTCTCTCTCCCTCCCCTCACTCTCTCCCTCTGTCTACCTCTCTCCCTTTCCCTCACTTCCCTCTCACTCTCTCCTCTCTCTCCTCTCTCACCCTCTCCCTCTCTCTCTCTCCTCTCTCCCTCTCTTTACCTTCCCCCTGCTCTCCTTTTTCTCCCTCTCCCCATCTCCCCCTCTGCCTGATCTCTTCTCTCTCCCTCCCCTCTCTCCCCTCCGTCCTTCGCTCTCGTCCTCCCCCTCTCTTCTTACCCTCCCTCTCTGCCTCTACCCTCTCTCCCTTTACCCCTCTCCCTTTCCCTCACTTCCCTCTCCCTTTCCCTCTCTTCCCTCTCCTCTCTCCCGTCTCTCTCCACTCTCTCCCTCTGTCTCTCCCCTCTCTCTCTCTCTCTCTCTCTCCTCTCTCCCCTCTCCCTCTCTTTACCCTCTCCCTCTTCTCCTTTTTCTGCCTCTCCACATCTCCCACCCAGCACCACCACAGCACCACTCAGCACCACCACAGCATCACTCAGCACCACCCCAGCATCACTCACCATCACCCCAGCATCACTCACCATCACCCCAGCATCACTCAGCGCCACCCCAGCATCACTCAGCGCCACCACAGCATCACTCAGCGCAACCGCAGCATCACTCAGCGCAACCACAGCATCACTCAGCGCAACCACAGCATCACTCAGCGCAACCACAGCATCACTCAGCACCACCACAGCATCACTCAGCACCACCACAGCATCACTCAGCACCACCATAGCATCACTGGTTCAAATATGTTCTTTCAATGTTTCAAGCTGTTTTCAAGCTTTCACGCTTTATTACAAATCACAAAAAGATGTTAATATTTCACTTCTGTTCTTGGATTTTGTCACAATAAAAAACACTGAACATAATCTTCACAAAAGTTATTTACAAAAATTTTAACTATTGCCATTAAAAATTAAATAAATTATTTAAGTATTAATTATTTTAAAAAAATTAAAAGCATTGTTATTTGAAATATTAATACATCTAAGTCACGTAAATACAAAACATGTTGCATTACAAATGCTATAGGTGTCACATTTGCGAAAGTTATAACTATTGCCATTGTAAATGACAAAGCTATTAATTTAACTATTTGAAAAAATAACACATAAATAAAAAAAATCATTTATAAGACCAATAGCTCAAACATTCCTAATGCGAACCCTATTGCATTTCCAATGCTTGTTTTATTTTCTTTGCTTCATCACAGACGCAGTAGTGTATGTGGTTCTGTTCACCCCATGCGTACATGCCTTGCAGCTCGAGCGTTTGAAAAAGCCTTTTCTTGTACTTGGCCATGAGGTCCCCTCTTCCACTTCCCGGCTGCTCTTAACCAGAGCATCGCCCATGGATTTAGTTTTTCTATAGGAGATGGAAGGTGATTTTGGTAAAAAGATGTCCTATAACAGGATCATCTATTACTAAGGGCCAATTACGTTTAAACATACTCCTTAACTGTTTTCCTGCTTGCAATAAGTTAAGACGATTCTGATAGGATCATTAATCTGATCAACTCCTGTTCTGATTTCCTCCTCAGATACGGTGGTTTTACCAAATAAAAGTTTGGTTCTGCTTAGTTGATTGGATGTGGATATAGCCGTGTCTATCATTTTGGAAGAGTAGCCTCTTTCTAGGAATCTTTTTTTGCGTGCCTGTTGTGTAAGTCTTAGCTCTTGCTCATCACTACATATTCGCCTTAGTCTCAACATCTCTCCATATGGTATGCTGTTTATTAGGGGGACAGGGTGGGAACTGGTGGTGTGAAGGACTGTATTTCCTGCAGTTGATTTACGATGTAATGATGTAACCAATTTATTATTGGTTATGCTGACCTTTTCATCAAGGAAATCAACTGAATCTGTACTAACTGTAGCTGTAAGTTCTAAGTTGATTTCATTCACATTTAATGAAGATGAATTATAAGGAACTTTCCTCTGTTCCTCTCCACACTACAAATAGATCATCTATATATTATAGCCAAACTACAACATGGTCTGCCAATACCTGATAGTAATCGCCTCTGAGGACAAGCTCCTACCACCAGCCTATGTTTAAACATGCATAGCTTGGGGAGAAGCTGGCCCCCATGGTGACACCACGTAGTTGTTGGCATATTTGATTTTGAAATAAAAAAAAAATGTTTTCCAAGCAGAATGAGATCATATTCACGAGCATTTTAGTATGTGGTGTCATATATGTCGGACTGTTGTTCAGTACAAATTCTAGAGCTCGGATGCGGTCTTTATGTTTTACACTTGTGTATAACAATGTGACATCCATAGACATCAGAATATAGTCCTCTTGCCACGCCAGATTGTCTATTTTTAGTAAAAAGTCATTTGTGTCCTTTATATAGGACGAAAGTAGTCGATATTGCACGATCTGTTTTCCAAAAATCGATCACATGCTGCACTGATCGATCTCCCTGGTGGCTGGCTTTCATTTTTGTGAAGTTTTGGCACTAAATAGATCACTGGCATGACAGGATACTCTTTTTTCAAGAGTTTATATTCATCCTTGCTTAGTAATCCGGCACATTTCCAAACCAATAATTTAATGTGAAATTTATTATATGTGGTTTTAACTGTTAGTGGTGAACTTTTTTTATAGCATGCAGTTTCATTTAATTGGGATAAAGCCTAATTCATGTTGTCCTTCTTTGGCCAAAGAACAATGTTTCCTCCTTTGTCTGAGTTT
Organism: Lissotriton vulgaris; assembly: GCF_964263255.1. Lineage (NCBI taxonomy): Eukaryota > Metazoa > Chordata > Amphibia > Caudata > Salamandridae > Lissotriton > Lissotriton vulgaris. The sequence continues at coordinate 435,752,012 of NC_141689.1, read as the reverse complement.
CTAATTATGATTTCTTTGTTTTTTTTAAAGTTTTGTCAGGAGTTGGCTATCTCTCCACTCCATTCTTGTGTTTTTATGGTTATACTTTTGTAGCCTGGTGGTTGAATTGCTTGATCTGTGCCACCACTTGTTAAAAATATCTAATGAAAATATATTATATATATCAGTCTGCCCCGAGGAAGGGTCCTTCCGGGATCCTGCACCCTTGGTAAGGTGGCACGTTTTTCGGCGAACCCCAATGCCGAATCAATTATTTATAATCCACAGTTTGCTTAGAAGCATAACGCGCACTCGGTAGTATCGATGCTCAGATATTTATTTCTCAGAAAGCGTTACACGTTTCGACACTATATGTGTCTTTCTCACACGTTAACCAACATGACATTTGGTTTGTTTAAATAAACAGAGGAAAAAAAGTTAAATAAACAGTGAAAAGGTACACATACTTTTGCTTGTTGGTATTAAACGTAAATGGATCAGCCATTTTGGAGTGGTATACTTCCTATATAATGGTACCATAGGTTTTAGTTCTGAGTATCCTTATTACAACCAAATCATATATGCACTGGAGAGAAACATTTTCATGTCACATTTCAGAAATTAATGGGCTGAAAAGCAAAAAGAACCCATGGTATTGCTAGTCTCACAGTATGCATAATATTATATTAGCGGTCTATTGCCTGCGATACCAATTGTGGTAATCATGGACCAGTTGCTATCTTTTGTATCCGTATAGGCTGTCTTTTCAATTGTTTACTTTGCATTGGTTTAACTGAGAAATTCGTGGTACTCCGTACCAAATGCTTTGCGAATACAAATAAGTCTTGACTTTTGGTTGCGCAAAACAAATACTACCCCGCCAGTAATCGGCGGTTCCTGATGCCGTTTTTCATATACTCCAGGACGGTGTTGTCAAGAATTACGGTCAAAGTTTATCAGATCACACGTAAATTCGTATGTCCTAGTATTCCAATTTGTACCGTCTTGTACCCACCTGCCCCGACGTAGCACAATCCCCGTGAACCCTTGAACTCAACCGGCGAAGCCTCCGCACTCCTGCTTTGGCTTCCTCCGAGAGAAACAAAGGCAAAACCGAAGGAAGGCTTACCGTTCTGGGTCAAGATGTCACCTCCGATTCTGATTTTCTCGTATGTGAAGTCCACTTGCAAAAACGTCCAGCTCTGGATCCCTTGTTACAAGTCAGTCTGCTCCAAAGAAGGATCCTTCTGGGATCCTGCTCCCTTGGTCAGGTGGCGCGTTTTTCGGCAAACCCCAATGCTGAATCAATTAATTATAATCCACAGTTTGCTTAGAAGCATAACGCGCACTCGGTAGTATCGATGCTCAGATATTTATTTCTCAGAAAACGTTACGCGTTTGCTTTGATTGGATATAAATCATGACCCAAATTGTGTAAGCATGTGGTAGCATCACAGGCACTAGACCGTGTACGCACCTCGGTTTTATACAGAAACCAAGACCGAATATGTCGACTAACTACAAGGCGTATCATTTGAACTATTATGTACTTATATTACTTGGTAGATAATTTATTACTAAACTAGGGGTTCTAGATAGAAAGTACTACTATAATAGGCACCAATCGAACCAAGGATGCAATAGAGGTGGTCCATGATTACTACAATTGGTATCGCAGGCACTAGACCGCTAATATAATATTATGCATAATGTAAGACTAGCAATACCATGGGTTCTTTTTGCTTTTTCAGCCCATTAATTTCTGAAACGTGACATGAAAATGTTTCTCTCCAGTGCATATATGAGTTGGTTGTAATAAGGATACTCAGAACTAAAACCTATGGTACCATTATATAGGAAGTATACCACTCCAAAATGGCTGATCCATTTACGTTTAATACCAACAAGCCAAAGTATGTGTACCTTTTCAGTGTTTAGTGAACTTTTTTCCTCTGTTTAGGTTTATTTAAACAAGCCAAATGTCATGTTGGTTAACGTGTGAGCAAGACACATTTAGTGTCGAAACACGTAACGTTTTTTGAGAAATAAATATCTGAGCATCGATACTACCGAGTGCGCGTTATGCTTCTAAGCAAATTGTGGAATATATATATATTCACTGAAAAAACCATAGGTTTCACACCAGTTATAGTTAGGAATTAGCATTTAAAAAACCTATTAAATTCACTGAAAAAAACATAGGTTTCACACCAGTTATAGTTAGCTGGAAATTTTACTGATATAAAACCATTGAAATTCCCACGTTATAGTTAGATGGACTCACTATAACTTGCGCGTGCAATGCACTGCTGATGACATCACATATTACATCACTCATGACATGGTCAGTGACATCACTCATGACATCACTGATGACACCATCCAGTGAATGTGTGTCTTTCTGAAAAATAAATATATTTTATATATGTATATGTAAAAGTTGATGGAAGAATAAATGTTTAAATAAGTGTCTAAATGGATGGTTTTTAAAAATTGATTGGTTAACTGGCTTAATAAGACATCATCAGCAGTGCATTGCACGCGCAAGTTATAGTGAGTCCATCTAACTATAACGTGGGAATTTCAATGGTTTTATATCAGTAAAATTTCCAGCTAACTATAACTGGTGGGAAACCTATGGTTTTTTCAGTGAATTTAATAGGTTTTTTAAATGTTAATTCCTAACTATAACTGGTGTGAAACCTATGGTTTTTTCAGTGAATTTCATAGGTTTTTTAAATGCTAATTCCTTTTTATATCGAGTTTCTAACCTTTTTTTTTTTTTACAATTTGCTGTTTTTTTTAAAGTATTCATGTTTTTTTTATATAATTTTTTTCTTTTGCGCTCTGGGTGCGCGCTCCGGGAAGCTTTCATCTAAGCTCTCCGGTAAGCTTTTCCGTAAGCTCATCTGAAAGCGCACCCAGAGCGCAACTGTCGTTCGTGAAAAAAAATATGAATGAAAAGTTAATAATAATGCAAAACATTTCGTACCATACAAATAAAATTAGTTTTTTTTAATAAGGAAAATGATTATGCATTTCTATAAAAGATTGATGACGTCACTTCGGCGCGCAACGTAAGTGCCCTCGGAAGCGCCTACGTTCGCGGCGCATAAACGCACGCAAAAGCGCCTACGATCGCGCCACGTTTGCGCCCCGGAAGCGCCTACGATCGCGCTGCGTAAACGCACCGGAAGTGCTCCGGAGCGCGCAGCGTAAACGCGTCGGGTCATGTGACCCTAAAATAACACTTTTCATTGGTTGCTAACAGTTTTTTTTTACAATGAATGAAATCCCCACCCATTTCCTTCACTTCTTCTTTCACTTTTGTGACTGAAAGACCTGCCTTTTTTGCTGTTCCATATTTCTTGATTAATCATGGCTGCCAGACCATCCAGCAGTGAAGATGACTCCAATGATTTCATTGATGAAGAGCCTCCTCAGCCGAAGGTCAAAGAACATTTCATCTGGAAATTTTTTAAGTTTCCAGCAGACCAGAAGAAGGTGAATGCACCAAAAGTAGAGTGCAGGATCTGCAAACAGGTCCTGTCACGGGGTAACCCCCCAAAAAAATACTCTTTTGGCAACTTCACCATGATTCGCCATGTGGAGAGGAGGCACCCCCAGAATTTTGCCCGGGAAAGTGTCAGGGCTCTGGCACAAGAGGTTCCCAGAGATGGGGCCTCTACATCAACAGGAGGAGCAACTTCTTCTGGGAGAGAACAATCGCAGGAGCAGGTGGCAAACATACAACCTGCATTTAACCATGGGGTCGTCAAATGCAGATACTGCAATCAACTCCTCACCTATGGGGAGCAAAGTGTCCTGCTCATGGTTCGAGCATTGGAGAACCATCGCTGCCCTTCCCACCCCTAATTTTTTTCTTTTCTTTTTGCTCCTGTTGAGCAGTTTCCATTCCCTGTTTTTGTTCCTGTTCAGTTAAAAGAAGAAAACCAAAAGTTCTTTTCAGAACTACCTCCAATTCTCATCAAAGAGCTATATTCTTAAAAAAATGAAGAGTAAGTGAAATATAGTGCATTGATAATTGAAAGGAGAATGAGTAAGAAAGAACAGAAAGGTATGAGAGGTGAAAGGAAGTGAAGTAGGAGGAATGAAAGAAGGTGAGTGTTAGAAAAGAAAGTTATGACACAGTGAATAAACTGGAGGCCTCATTTCTGAAAAGTGACGCATCGCTACGTGAAAACAGCGATGCGTCACTTTTCTGGACGCACTCCTTATGACATTCCAGATATGTCATATTTAATATATGACTAATCAATTCGCAAGGAGTTACAGATATGTCAGTATTTCTGACGTATCTGTAAACACAAAAGTAACGCATTGCTGGAGTGCGTCACAAAAGTGACGCAACTCCAGTAATGTGTCCTTTCACATGGAAAAAGCACCATGTGAAAGGTTTGCTGTGAAGCAGGCGCAAGATTTTGGCGCAACAGCATCCTAAAAGTGACGCACTGCGTCATTATTACCAAGCTTTTTGCAAGGGAACACCCCCTCTGCATGCATTATACCTGACACTATTTTTTAAAAAGTGACGCATCTAGGTACATGGGTCACTTTTTAAAACTCTGCGCCACATTATATCTGCATCAGGTATAATGTATGCAGAGGGGGCAATCCCTCGCAAAAAGCTTGGTAATAACGACGTACTGAAATCTATGAGATTTCTCTGCGTCACTTTTAGGATGCTGTTGCGTCAAAATCTTGCGCCTGCCTCGCGTCACTTTCATGTTTACAGATATGTGAGAAATACTGACGTATCTGTAACTCCTTGCAACATGATTCATCATACATTAAATATGACACATCTGGAATGTCATAAGGACTGTGGACAGAAAAGTGACGCATCACACCAGCAGTGTAATAAAATGTGCCTCGTTGCACTATATTTAAAGGATGCAACAGCATCCTAAAAGTGACGCAGTGAAATCTCAAACATTTCACTGCGTCACTATTACAAAGCTTTTTGTGGGGGAACACCCCCTCTGCATGCATTATACCTCACGCAGATATAATGTGGCGCTTGATTTTAAAAAGTGACCCATCTACCTAGATACGTCACTTTTTAAATATAACGCAACGAGGCACATTTTTTTACACCACTGGTGCGATGCGTCACTTTTCTGTGCGCACTCCTTATGACATTCCAAGTAACGCATTGCTGGAGTGCGTCACAAAAGTGACGCAACTCCAGTAATGCGTCCTTTCAAATGGGGAAAGCAGCATGTGAAAGGTCTTGCCTCAGTCTAACACCTGCTGTAAAGCAGGCACAAGATTTTGACGCAACAGCATCCTAAAAGTGACACAGTGAAATCTCAAAGATTTCACTGCGTCGCTATTACAAAGCTTTTTGCGGGAGAACACCCCCTCTGCATGCATTATACCTGACGCTATTTTTAAAAAGTGACGCATCTAGGTACATGGGTCACTTTTTAAAACTCTGCGCCACATTATATCTGCGTCAGGTATAATGTATGCAAAGGGGGCATTCCCCCGCAAAAAGCTTGGTAATAAAGACGTACTGAAATCTATAAGATTTCTCTGCGTCACTTTTAGGATGCTGTTGCGTCAAAATCTTGCACCTGCCTCGCATCACTTTTATGTTTACAGATATGTCAGAAATACTGACGTATCTGTAACTCCTTGCAACATGATTCGTCATACATTAAATATGACACATCTGGAATGTCATAAGGAGTGCGCACAGAAAAGTGACGCATAACACCAGCAGTGTAATAAAATGTGCCTCGTTGCACTATATTTAAAAAGTGACGCATCTAGATAGATGCGTCACTTTTTAAATATTGCATAACAATGCGCATTTTTTTACACCGCTGGTGCGTCACAAAAATTGACGCACAGGAGGCGCAAAACTAGCAGCGCAAGGCCTTCATAAATATGGTCCTGGATTTTCCCCGTGCTTCGCCGGTGCGCGTACCATGCGCTTCCCCCGCGCAAAACGAAAAAAAAAAAAATTTAATGCCCTGCAGGACCCTATTTTAGTCCCTACATCAAACCTAGGGGGTCAGAGGGGGTCTACTCTTCCCCCTTATGGTCATTTGCCCCTTTTTTTTTCAAACCCCTTGTGTCTCGATTTTACCGAGACACAAGATGGCGGCCGCTCCAGACTGTTTAGAATGTTTACAGACACCCAAGAGCCAATCAGCTTTCTGCGCGCAAGTCGCGTGTCGCGCCAGGAGCGCACTCCGGTGCGCGCACCGGAGAGCGCCTATAGATATATATATTTTTTTGAACCTAAATTACTCAAAATCCACTGGAGCACATATCTTGAGACATAGCAAAGGCACATCGGGCTACCAGTCCCTACACTTTTGCCAAGTTTGGTGTAAATCCATTCAGCCGTTCGGGCTAAAAGTGAAATCGACCGCCCTATGGAAATTAACATGGGGAAAATGCGTTTTGGGACCCCCCTTTTATCTCGGCCCCCGCTTGACGTATCCCCCCCAAACTTTCAGGGAAGGACCGGAGCTCAACGAGGCCATTTTCAGGAAATTTTCAGGCAGATTCGTCAACCGGTGCCAAAGTTATTCCAAATAGAATTTTGAGATTTAACATTGAAAAAAATCCTAACTATAACTACCTACTGGCGACCGCCAGTAGGTAATATATATATATATATATATATATATATATATATATATATATATATATATATATATATATATATATTTTCAATACAAAGAAATGAAGTCGCTGCACAGATTCGATATTTCCTGGATCAACAACCTATCAATCGAAGGGAACATTCGAAAATGATAATGGAAATGATTTCCTTGTCCCTATATAATAATGTTTTCCTTTTCAACAAAACCATCTATAAACAACGCTGTGGAACTGCAATTGGAGTTTCCTTCTCTCCAAGCTACGCTAATCTCATGATGGGGTGGTGGGAGAGAAGCGTGGCTTGGAGAGAAGAAAACGACCATCATATGGCCAAAGTGGCCCATTGGCTACGATTTATTGACGACCTTTTCCTCTTGTGGAAAGGCACAGAGTCAGAGTTCGACACATTTTTTGCTGTCCTCAATGATAATCAAGTGGGTTTGAAATTCACATGTTCCATCAGCACGAAGGAGATAGAATTTCTGGACACAAAAGTATATATTGCCACAAACAGTCTTCTTCATAGTCTGAGCTTCCACCCACAGAAACTAAAACAGAGCATACCGTATGGAGAACTATTACGGATGAGAAGAAATTGCTCAGAAGACACGGAAATGGAGAACAAATTTAAAGAAATCAAAGATTGCTTCAAACAGCGAGGATACAAAACATCTGACCTTAACATGTGTGAAACAAAAGCAAGAACAAAAACAAGAGCGGAAACTCTTTTGAACAAAGAGGACAACAGGAACCAAGCCAAAGCAGGAACCCAGCATAAAACAGAAGAAAAGGATGAACAGCCACGAATGATAATGACTTTTAGCAAAGAGAGCTACAAAATACAGAAAACACTAATGAAATACTGGCATGTACTGCTCAAAGATCCAGACATAGGAACGAGCATTGGTGATCACCCACTGATATCATACAGAAGAGCGCCAAATCTTTCTGATCATCTGATTAGAAGTCATTTCGAAATCAAAAAAACTGAATCTTGGTTGGACACAAGAAAACGTGGCTTTACCAAATGCACAACATGCAAGGCATGTAGAATAGGTTGAAATATCAAAAACCTAAAGGACCCAGAAGGCAAGAACTTTACAATAAGAACAAGCATTACATGTGAATCAACATTAGTCGTCTACATGCTGCAATGCTGCAATGCTTTTGCGGCAAAGCCTACATTGGCAGTACGACATGCTCCCTCATAACAAGAATTCTACAACATATTCGTGCTATTCAAAATGGTGACCACTCATATGCCATTGCGAAACATATGGCCAGCCATGACACCAAAACTTGGCTGGATACAAAATACTTTGGACTGGCAAACATCCAACAGCATGAAAGAGGGGGGGATCGAATACAAAAACTTGAGACGACTTGAATCAAAGTTAATCATAAGATTCCAAACCAAACAGCCGGCAGGCCTGAACGGAGATGAAGAACTTTATGTTCATTTATGACACTGGACAATTTGCTAATTAAAATGCTTGAATATCTGCATTATAAGACAATGGTCACTCTGAATACTAAAAGGGTTGTCGGTAATTGACTGTTTCAAATGATAGACCGAACCTGCTAGAAATGTGAACCGATAGCAACAATCTCAAATTGCACAATGTGGGCGGTGACACACAGTGGGGACGTAGGGCACTCAGCCCTTAATTGTTGTATGACATGGTAGTCCAAAGTTACATACTAGGATCAACGATCAGGTACAATGATTCGTGATCAATTTCGCTTGTGCTTGTCACGATTGCGAAAAGAAAGCGGAAGTGTCCTTTAATCTAAGGAACGCTTTCAGTGTTGTAACAAAACAAACACCCCGCTGACACGCACGGCCCACAACGTGCAATGCAATTCGAGCTATAAAACTTGCAATAACTACAAGTTCCAGCATGCCCCAGGTTGTGAAAGGGGTGTGCATCCGTATAAATATAGAAATGGAAATGGGACTATTCACAATTACTACCGTGAACAGGAACTACGGTTCGAAACGCGTAGGAGTGTTGTGTCACGTTTTGAATAAAACAACTGCGTGAAATCCATGTGCAGCTACTTAATTTCGTTGTATTGAATTAATATTGAGACACTGTCCTGGTCTCAACGCTGGCACCCACTGGACTGTGCTCCCGCTGCGACAGGACAATTTGTTCACACAATATATATATATATATATATATATATATATATATATATATATATATATATATATATATATATATATATATATATATATATATATATATATATATATATATATATATATATATATATATATATATATATATATATATATATATTTGCTCTCTCCACTCCAAAGAAGGCATTTCTCCCCTCAGTCAGCAAAGATCACCAGAGACACAGCGGAAGTAAGGCAGGTAACTTTATTGACAAGAACCGGTTTCGGCTGTGTGCCTTCCTCAAAGCCTAGTTCGTCTGCAGTGTAAGCTCCAACATAGGGATTTCTTTTAAGCTCCTCCTAACAGTGGTGGCGGGCTCACCTGCTGCGGATTGTCTCTGCGTACGTTAGTGTTAGGGACTACCAGTTCCAAGGTGCAATGTGCTGACAGTCCTGATGCAGTGGTGGGGCTTACACATTCTTTTTCCTCACTTGTGGCTGCCGAACAACTCCATCTCTCAACCACAGCCTCCGAGGAAACGCATCCTTAGGCACAGAGCAGGTATCGGAATCTCTCGGTACCTTCCATGCCTGATGTTCTTTAATGCATTTCTCTGCCTCGGGGGTTTCGGTGGCGGGCTGTGGCTTTCTCCGACTCCTCGGCTTCAGGCAAATAAATAAATAAATATATATATAGCTTGAGTTGAAGCGAACTGTGTGCATTGGAATATATATATATATATATATATATATATATATATATATATATATATATATATATATATATATATATATATATATATATATATATATATATATATATATATATATATGAATCAACAAGTATTTTCTTCTCCACTTTGCCGAAATAAACATCTTTGAAAAGCATCCAGAAGTATCCTGAGTTATTTTCTTGTGGAGAAGAAAATACTTGTTGATTCAAATTGAGGGTGACCGGCACCCACTCGGGATCGCAATCGTTTTGAGCGCCAGGAACAACCGGACTCTTGTGTTTGGGATATATATATATATATATATATATATATATATATATATATATATATATATTATAAAATCACCTCCTGGTCATACACTCTTCACAGAAACCAGAGTCGAGGCCCCAATAGTGTGCAGAAAAGGTTTATTGGCACAAAGAAAAAATTACCCTACGCGTTTCGAGGTCAGCCGACCTCTTGCTCACGGGTGGAGATCTCATCCATTGCCATTCCTTTTAAAGTGACAGTGACATGTTTCATTATTGTGCACGTGGTCAAACAACATAAACAAAATACTCTGAGCATTACATTGTTACTCAGTCAAGATATATATACACACACACATATACATATATACATATTACCTACTGGCGGTCGCCAGTAGGTATATATAGTTAGGATTTTTTTGAATAGGGATTTCTGAAAATTCTATGTTGAATAACTTTGGCGTTGAATGACGGAATTGGCTAAAATTTTCAGGAATATGGCACATTTTGTTTCTGAGCGTCCCCTGAAAGTTTGAGGGGGTTTCGTGAAGTGGGGGCTGAGAAAAAAGGGGGGTCTCAAAACGTGTTTTTAACATTGAGTTTTCCATAGGGCGGTTGGACTCACTTTTAGCTCGAACGGCTGAATGGATTTCTATGAAACTTGACAAAATTGTAGGGACTGGTAGCCTGATGTGCCTTTGCTAGGTCTCAAGATATGTGCTCCAGTGGATTTTGAGAAATTAACGTTCAAAAAAATATATATATCTGTGACAGCGTCAAGGTTAGCGCCCCGGTTCGCGTGCCTGACGCGTAACGGAACTTCGCGAGGAGAAGCGGATTGGCTCCCCGGTGACTGTGAACATTCTAAACAGTCCGGAGCGGCCGCCATCTTGTGTCTCGGTAGGATCGAGACACAAGAGGTGGCAAAAACAAAGGGGGAAATGAGCATAAGGGGGCAGAGTACATCCTCCCTGACACCCTAGGTTTGATGAGGGGGCTTTAAAAGGGCCCCGCGGGGCAAAAAAAACAATTTTTTATTATCGGTTTTTTTGAGGGGGGAGCGCCCGGTACGCGCACCAGTAAGCGGTCCGGGGAGCGTAATATAGGGAAAAAAGAATTAAAGAATTTTCAAATATTGTATGTTTATTGATTGTTCTTTTTGTTGTATTTTTTTTATTTTTTTTTATTTAAGTACCAACCTGTAGGTACCAATGCAGAGTCTAAAAATAAATATACACCGTCTCCTTTGTAGATATCTTGCATGTTGTTTCAGAAGTTATTGTGGTATATGGAATGCATAGTCTGTCAGGAAAGCAGAAAGAACATGGAGGCAGGAGATGATAAAGAGATGTTAAATACACATTGGAGATAATATAGTGGGAGAAAGGAAGTAACTATGAGCAAACTTACTATGTACCACAAAAAAGTTGCACAGTATATTTTAATTCTCAATTTATATTTTATCTTTTTGGGTACTATTTCATAATTTTCATATTAAAAAGAATAATGTCTCAAACAATTTTAACTTTTAAAATTTAAATTTATTGTTCTGATTTTTCAAAATCTAAGAGAATTTGTAACATTAAATCATCAGGTATGTCCTCCTTTTCATTCCAAGAATCACATTCTTCAGCACATTTTATTAATTCTTGGTCTAGTGTTTCATCCATAAAGTCTACTTCTTCTTTTTCTTCGTTAGGATTGTTTTCAATCTTAATTTGAAATGAAATTGTATTTTCTTTTTGCTGTGCTTCCATTTTCTTGCTGTAAATTGCATAAAAAATAAATATATCAGTGGAGATAGGACACTGTTGGGTTTAAGTTCAGACAGGTACTTGTGAGTTTTTAACAGTGAAGTTATCTTTGGGCAGTGCTTGGTTTCAGGCAGGAAGTAGAACTATTAAAAAGTGCCTGTGATGAAGCCTAAGTAAATTCATAATTATACCACAGAAGCCTAACTCAATCAATAATTTAAATAATTAAGTCTTTCTCAATGACTAACTCTTATAGAGGGACAGTATGTAACTATCTGAAAACGTTTTCCTAAATTAATTTAAAGTGCATAACATAGTTCTCCTTTAAATTTTTTAAAATTAAATCTTACCTTTGAAAAAGAAGTTAAAGTTGTCAGTGAAAATGCTGTTGAAATGTACTTCAGGAAGTAGTAGTCAAAATGGCTGTGTTTCTCTCTCGTTCTTCATATATATTCAGGTACTTAACCAATCAAATGTCTTGAAATAATAGTAGAAAATGAAAGTAACATTTTAATTGGTTGTCAATTCTAACACTTCATATGTGTTTTTGTCATGTAATTTACCTCAGGATATTTAGTCAGGCCTACAGCATAATTTTCTCAATGGAATTCCATCAAATTTGGGTAAATGGTAGGGACTGCTATGTAGTAGGGCCTATTCTATATTTGATGAAAGTGTCTCCAGTGGTTTTTCTGTAAATTACTTTCCCACCTTTTTTTAGCGAGCGCTCACCGGTGCGCGCCCCGGTACGCATACCGGCAGCGTTACGGGAGTCCTCCATTTTGTGTTTCGGTAGAATTGTGACACAAGATGGAGGGCAAACAATGTTCGGAATGGGTAGAAGGGGGCAGGGAAGACACTTCCTGACCCTCTAGGTTTTCTGAGGGGGGCTTAGGACGCTCATATAGGCAATAAAAAATGCAAAAAATTTTTTGGCGTGGGGAGCGCCCGGTACGCGCACCGGTAAGCGAACCGGGGAGCGTACTTTGGTGAAAAATAGTGAAAAAAGTTAGAAAAATAAAAAAGTTTTGAATGATCAGAGGTAGGGTAGCTCTGAAAAGAGCTATTGGGTTCTGTGGCTAATATAGGTACCTACAAGTAGGTTCCAATGCACAGTTTTAAATTCAGGAGGAATATTCTATTCCCCTCATCGGAGAAGTGCACACCATATCCTCTGTAGATGTCTTGCATGTTGTAACGCAAGTTATTGTTGTATATTAAACCCATTCTAAAGTCTCTCATGTAAGCAGAAACAGATTTATTCACATGTTTCCGTGCTTTCTCAAATTGTGGACAAAATTGGTTGGACCAGTTTCATTTTTGTCTTTGGCATATATTGGAATATACCAAGGCAGTTTGGGGAAAAAGTGTCATCAATTGATGAAAGGTGTCCTTTAAAAGCATTTCCAGACCAACCCCAGTCAAAGTGCCCAAATCATTTCCACCACAGTGCACTATTAAGAGGTCAGGGTTTGGCAGATGCATAAAATAATTATATTAAAAAGATATCAAATATATTTTTCCTTTAAAAGAAGAATACATTTTACCGCTTTTGATATTTGCTATTAAAAAACCATTGAAATTCACTGAAACAACCATAGGTTATAGACCATATATAGTTAGGAATTAGCATTTACAAAACCTTGAAAATTCACTGAAAAAACCATAGGTTATAGACCATATATAGTTAGGGATTAGCGTTTACAAAACCTTATTTTACTCACACAAAACCATTGAAATACGCATATATAGTAAGTTGCACTAACTATATATCGCGCACCCGCAATCCACTGCTGATGATGTCACATATTACATCATTCATGACATGGTCAGTGACATCACTGACAACATCACTGTTGACATCATTCATGTGATAATACGATGAACCTCTTCAGACTCTAATATAACCTTAGATACACTCAGTGTAAACAGACACTCACAGATTGTTACTCATCCATGGAGTTACTCATACACCTAGTCAGTCATGCAAAAAATCAATTACACCTCCATTTCCTCAACTATACAGTTATACACACCTTACTTATTCAAACATATTCTAACACATATTTACTCTCTTACACAATCACTGATTCAAGTTTTCAATGATCCATGCAGCCACTCACACATTCACTGGCTCTTATACACAGTAATTTATATATGTCAACTATCACATGTACTGTGTTTTACATATGTACTTACTTTGACATGTAGCACTGAGATATCCATTCACTCACCAATACACTCATGCACACAGTCAACCACCCATACAGCTGTTTCCACATGCAGTTTTGAACCTATACATCTAGTGAATCAACTGTTCACACATGTATGCACAGAGTCACACACCTCCCAGCCACCCACACACACACTCACGCTCCCATACAAATACTTGGGCAACCAATAAATAACCCATAAAGTTAATCATATAGCTACTGATCAACACATGCAGCAGTTTACAGAACAACAGATATAATGATGCACAAATTAAGAAAGTTTAGTCACTAACCCATGCTCCCAGTGAGACACATTTAATCACTCTCTCATACAGTCAGTCATACACCTATTAAATCCTTCATCCAGACACTTATACATCCACTCATTCTTCAATATGTAAGACATATTTTAACTTTACAGAAACATACAGTCACTGGATGATGTCATCAGTGATGTCATCAGTGATGTCACTGACCATGTCATGAATGATGTAATATGTGACATCATCAGCAGTGGATTGCGGGTGCGCGATATATAGTTAGTGCAACTAACTATATATGCGAATTTCAATGGTTTTGTGTGAGTAAAATAAGGTTTTGTAAATGCTAATCCCTAACTATATATGGTCTATAACCTATGGTTTTTTCAGTGAATATATATATATATATATATATATATATATATATATATATATATATATATATATATATATATATATACACACACACATATATATACACACACACACACATATATATATATATATATATATATATATATATATATATATATACACACACACACACACACACACACACATATATATATACACACACATATAGAGCTTCGAAATGAAGTGCAAAATAACTCAGAATAATATAAAGCATCATTAATGCTATTATACATACAATCTGTATCGGTGAAGGAATATTTATTTTATGTGCAACACTGACCCTATACCATACCCTTCATGGGTAACCAATTTCATGTTGAGTAACAACCACAGATAAAAGGGTAACCTCTACTGCACACGGTGTTCAATCTGTATACAACAGTTCAGAAAAAATGGGTTCCTCCAGATCCTCAAGCCCTGATTCATGTCAAATGCCCTATTAAGGACAGTATTTACTTGTATAAAACCCCTCACAGAGGGTTTGAACAAATAGGGTATATCAACCCCCCAGACCCCTGTAAACAAGCCGGGGCATGTGTAAAATACTCCACACTGTGAGGTATGCTGTGTGCCCTGCAGCCACAAAAATTTAAGTACCTGCTTGAATTATAATTTTATAGGTTTTAGTGTTAACAATGGGCCCTTTTTTGTTTCCTCTTCTTAAAATGTTGATTTGTAGATAAACACTCCCAATCATTGTATATTTTTAATGGACAATGGGAGCACTGATGTAAATAAAGGCAAAATAGAAGGCAGTACAACAACTAGAGGCATAACTACCAGAAATATATTCACCATTGAAAGAAGAGGTAACAATTCATTCAAATATGTGCTTCAACAAACAAGTATGACAGGGGCAGTTTGTAATTTTAACGCCTCTGGAATTTCTCATTACATCTTCCCTAGAAACAGAAAATTACAACTGTATGCACATTTAAGTATATGGAGGTTCTTTAATAGAGGCCAGTCATCTGCCATTTATACTATGTGACAAACTTCTTTTGCCACAGTGAGTATACTGTGTGAGTGAATCATGATTGAAGCTAAAATGTAGTGTGAATAGACGAGTGATGAAGTATTAATTCCTTTCTGTTTCAACTGAAGATGGGGTGTATCCAGTGGACACAACATTGAGATGTAGTGCATTAGAACAGATGTTAAAATAAACACAATACAAATGTTGTTGTTTGTGGATTGGGGTTCTTTACAATGTCCAGTTCTAAATCTAGCAAATAAAGAGACTGCGGTACGCAGAATACCCAATAATACCAAATCTAGGATCTAAAGGAGTAGAGGGGGATTTGAGAAACCTATAAGTTTAAATATGTTAAGAACTGTTTTTTTAAAGTTATTACATTTCGTCTATATATTTTCTTCCTCCCTGTCTATGTAGATATAAATCTGCTGTGCGGAGGAGTAAGCCCCATTTATATGTTTAGTCCTGAAGAAGGTGGTCCTTTAATCATGTCTAATGGAAAGGGGCGACCACTCGGTCCCCCCGAACGTATGGTGGAGTACCCCGATCCCCCCGGGAAGCCATTTTGGGCGGGAGGCGAGTCTCGGCTGGTATGCCCGAAGCGGCGTAGCCGGGGCGCGCCTTTTTCCCGCCCAAGAGGGGGTTGTCCTAGACACCAACACCGCTAGCCACGCCCTGGAGGCGGATTGGAGGTGGGTACACGCCCGCCCGAAGAAGGATAAAAGGAGCGACAAGCCAAGGAAGCATCCTCTTGTTCCTGTGCTCTGAAGCTGCACCTCCCCGTTGCACGTGAGCTCGAGACGGAACGAAGAGCCAATTTTGAGGATTAATCGTGTGTTTTTCTTCTTTCAGTGAGTTCGGGGCTTTCTGCTTAAGACCTTGGAGGAATATACGTGGACGATGCCTAGCAAGAAGGTCGGAAAGAGGATCGGGACCGATCAGATGCTCCGTATGCTGATGAAAGACATGGCCGATATGAAGAAACAGATGGCGGTAATGAATGGTGTTGGGGGGCCTAAGAGAGTCATCGGGCCGGCGTTGCCGGGAGTAGGCCCTAGCGGGAGAGGCAGAAGGGCTAAGAAGGGAGCGATGGGGGGGAAGCCCCGGTGCCCGAAGTACCCCCTGCGCACCCGGTCACCCCGATCGAGGCCCCGACTCCGGTCCCAGACGTGGGCCAACCCATCCCTGTGGTAGTCACTCCGGTGAATGGGGAGGATATGCCTCCTGAGCTGGCTGCCCAGTTGGCCGCATGGTTAGGCAAAGAAAATGAGGGGGCCACGGCTGAGGAAGCCAGGGCAATAAGGAAGCAGTTGCGGCAATCGAAAGATGCTGCGAAGGCACCGTCTCCTTTTGTTTCCCCGCAGGCTCCTGTGGAACAACCAGCGTCGGGCGTTGGTTCGGCAGGAACTACGGTCACAGTGGCCGGTTCAGGTAAGCAGCCATTGCCGATTGCGGGGGAGGGATCGGTACCTTCAAGGAGGGAAAAAGTTGTTCAGCATATCCCGATGGACGTAAAAGAAAGGATATGGTCTGATAAATATGTGAACATGTTTTCCTTGTTGACCGATCATTATGAGATTGAGCATGTAAAAAATCAAAAAGAGTTTCTGCATCCTAGTGTATGGCGCGCCAAGATGGCCGCTTTCAGGGTGGATGAGTCGATCGACAATTGGGTCAGAGCGTTTGGAATGTTCATTGCAATTATGGGGGAACGTAGACCCGAATTGTTGGTGGGTTTAGCCGTGTATCAGACACGTATCATGGAATTTTTTGGGACATATGGTGGCAATCAATGGTTGTATTACGATAGCATATTTCGTAAGTCCAAGGAGCACGACTCATCCCTGACGTGGGATTGTTTCGACTCCATTTCTTGGCAGAAAATGGAGAAGTCAGGCTCGGCGAAGTCGCCATCTTTAGGGGGGGGTATGGTCGAATATGCCCGCCATTCATCTGGGACGCCCTTTCGGGCAGGATCGAGCAACGATCAGCACACAAAGAATAATGGCAACTCAGGTAAAAAAGGGGTCTGCTGGAGCTTTAACAGAGGTAAATGTACTAGACCGCAGGGATCTTGCAGGTTTAGGCATGAATGTACCGGGTGCGGGCAGTCCTCTCACCCTGAGACCATGTGCAGAGCCAAAAATGGTGATCCGGGAAGTAGAGGGGGCGCCAAACAGGTCTGAAATAGTCCGAGGGGCGCCTCTCCCTACCCCGATTGTTATCATGGCAATGATTCCTTGGTTGAACGAATATCCGGATCATATCTCCGCTGGGGTGTTGCGAGATGGTTTTTCATATGGTTTCCGCATCCCGGCGGGGGATTTTCAGGGTAAAGCACAATGTAGGAACCAACTGTCGGTTCTGCAGAATACGGCGGTGGTACAAGCTAAGATTGGGAAGGAGGTGACCCGAGGTCGGGTTGCCGGCCCATTTGACATGCCGCCTGTTGCTAATTTTGTTTGTTCACCTCTGGGAGTGGTCCCCAAAAAGGACCCAGGGGAATTCAGGTTGATACATAATTTGTCAGCCCCGAGGGGTCTTTCGGTGAACGACGCTATTGACCCGGGAGTTTGTTCGGTGCAGTACGCATCTTTTGATGAGGCTGTCGCCATGTTGAATCGCCTGGGGCCCGGAGCGCTGATGGCCAAGTCGGACATCGAGTCGGCGTTCCGGTTGCTCCCGGTACACCCAGATGATCAGCGTCTCCTTGGTTTCATGTTTCAGGGACGTTATTACATGGATAAATGTATGCCAATGGGTTGCTCCATTTCTTGTGCGTATTTTGAAAAATTCAGTAGTTTTTTACAATGGGCGTTCACAAGAACAACGGGGTTTACACATGTTATGCATTACCTTGATGATTTTCTATTTCTGGGGGCAGCCGGGGACACGGAATATGCACAGGCTTTGAATGAATTTTGTAATCTCATGACCCGTTTTGGCGTGCCATTGGCACCTGGTAAGACAGTGGGCCCGGCTACTTCGCTTGAGTTTCTTGGAATAGAGCTCGACTCCGAAGAGGGGTGCTTCCGTTTGCCTAAAGAAAAGGTAACGAAGTTTAAGACATCACTTGAAACATGTATTGGTGAGACAAAGGTAAATTTGCATCAGTTGCAGCATGCTGTAGGTCAGCTGAACTTTGCCCTTAGAGTAATACCGATGGCTCGCCCCTTTTCCCGCTCTATTGCTCAAGCCATGGTCGGCCTTAAAGAAGGACACCACCGCACAAGGCTCTCGGCAGAGGTCCGCCAGGACATGCGCATATGGTTGGCATTCCTGGCGGATTTCAACGGTCGTGTCGTGTGGAACAAACCAGCGGTCTCCTCTGTGGAGCTGGGGTTGTGGACGGACTCAGCAGGGAGCGTGGGCTTTGGCGCCATCCTGGGTAATCATTGGTCGGCTCGAACCTGGCCGCCATGGTGGCACGAGAATGGGCTGACGGGTAACATTGGGTTTCTCGAACTGTTCCCTATCCTGGTGGCCTTGAAAACATGGCCTGAGGATTTTCGTGATCGCTCTGTGGTTTTCTGGTCTGATAATATGACCGTGGTTGAGTGTATCAATAGTCAGGCAGCACGCTGCAAATGGATCTTGAGACTGTTGAAGGAAATTGTCCTGCTGTGTATGAGACTAAACGTCCACTTTAGGGCGAGACATGTGCCAGGGGTGTTAAATCAGGCAGCTGATGCACTTTCTTGTTCCCGTATGCAGGCCTTCTGGGGTTTTCTGCCCTCAGCGGACTCGGTGGCGGCACCATTTCCCGAAGCTCTCTGGTCTCTCGGTGCCCCGGACTTCAAGACCTCGTGGGAGAGAGTTTAGCACCCAGGACAAGGAAGGCTTATGAAGGGGCGTTCCGTTCTTATTTGTCCTTTTTGGGTTCAGCTAGGGGGGAGCTGTGGGGTCAAGAAGAGTATGTCCTGAACTTTTTGTTATCATTACATCAGGCAGGCAAATCAGTGGCTACGGCCAATAGGCACCGGGCCGCCATTTCTTTCATGGCGCGGGCCCATGGCATACAGGATCCCACGGCGTCTTTCGTGGTGCAGAAGGCGCTGCGTGGGTGGCAACGCCGTGAGGGTTGCAGAGTGGATGAAAGACATCCGATAGGTCTTGAAAGGTTGGCCCTGTTACTGTCCGTACTCCCTGCGACATGTTCGTCTCAATCAGAGTCAGTGCTATTCCGGGCCGCTTTTGCATTAGCATTCCATGGGGCTATGCGGGTAAGCGAGCTGGTAGCGAGGAACAAGCAGGATACGGGGGGAGGTCTGTGCCGTGAGCACATTCAAATTAAGGGGGAGACAATGGTAGTCTCATTTGTCAGGTCCAAGACCGATCAGAAAGCGATCGGGGACAGTGTAGTGGTTCAGCGGATTCCGGGATCTCCCATGTGCCCGGTAGCCTGCGTCGAGGAGTATTTGGCGCAGAGGGCGGCATCATGGGAGGGAAGCTTGCTGAGGCACGCCGACGCCACCCCGCTGACGAGGTTTCAGTTTCGGCGGGTGCTAACGATGCCGATCGCAGCGGCGGGCTTGAACCCGTGCGAGTTTGGGACTCATTCCTTCAGAATAGGGGCTGCTACAGAGGCTACAGCCAGGGGTCTGAGTGTGGAAAAAGTGAAACAGTTGGGGCGTTGGTCCTCGAATTGTTATAAAAGGTATGTGCGGTTGCACATGTTGTGAAGCCTATGTCTTGTACTCACGCTTCTTGTTTCTGTTTGGTTTACAGTGTCGCGAGCTTACGAAGTGGGGCGGACTGTGCAGTCGACCCGACACCTGGGAACCAGCGGTCAAAGATCACCGGCTGAGGAAAGAGTGGTGTGGGTCGTGGGCCACTCATACGTGAGGCGTGCCGCAGATGTATTCAAAGCAGGTGACATGATTTACATGGCTGGGGAATACGGGTACAGGGTGACCTTCTACGGAAGGGGTGGGCTCTGTATTGACCATTTTCAAAGTTTTATCGAGGGTCTGTTAGGGCGGACAAGGTCACCGCCATCTATAATCATAGTGCATCTTGGGGGCAATGATTTGGTGACCACTTGGTAGACGACTACTTCTCGAATGGATTCTATCCACAGTGAGTTGGTTGGCGAGAAGGGTTCCAGGGTGCACGATAGCATGGTCCCATATGATTCCACGAAAGGTGTGGCGGGGGGCTATTTCGGTGGCTGCTATAAATCATTCAGTGAAGAAGGTGAATAACAAGCTTGGTAGATTGTTCCGTACTAGTACATTGCATTCTATTCCGCATGGGTGTATCAGGGGGGACCAAATGTATCTAGAGGATGGAGTTCATTTGTCCCGGGTGGGGAATTCTTTACTCATAGGAGACTTCGTAGCTTGGTTAAAGAGTTTGCAGCCATGACCTTTAAGTAGGAGTTTTTGTGGGGGGTCCGGATAGCCGGTCAACTATCCGGCCTGTGGCGGTAAGGTCATGATCGGTGAGCAGGAATTAGAAGATCCCTAGAGGTAGGGCGTCACCCATTATGGATGGGAGCGCCCGGGGGGAGGCGGCCATTGGCCCCTCAAACGGGGAGGCGGTCCCCTCTAAGGATGGGGACGCCGAAAGGGAAGGCGGCCATAGGCCCCTCCCTGGGGAGGAGGGGCTAGGGCCCCTCCTGGGAATTTCCCGGGGCCAGGACATCTGCGACGGCAGATGTGGTAAGTTGTGTGGGGTGGGAGGGGGGTCTACGCTACCTTCTAGACACCTCACACGAGTCCTCGGACGACCACTTAAGATGGCGTCGAGTTATCAAGGGGCCCCCGCTAAGACAAGGGAAATTGGAAGTTGGCACAGAGGTACAGTCCTCTCTGCGACCGCCCCTCACAAGTGAGGGGGGGAGTTCTGGTAGTGGGATCTGACACCGGTTACGACCTTGCCGTTGGCCCGTAAATGTTAGGATGTACAATTTCAAAGTTTGAGTAATGCATTTGCAAGATGTTTAGTATCGGCTAGGAGAACCTTTGTATTAGAGATGTGTTAAGGTCAGCCAAGAACATCGTAATGTGTAAATGAAATTGTACATGATATGAAACTGTTATTTTTTAACGTTTTAATTTTGTTTCATATTTTAATAAATACGGCCGGGAGGGTAACTCCCTTCCGCCTTCCACAAGTTCAGAACTGTTTCCGTCTTCCCATCCTTGGGGATTGTGTTGAGAGGGGGTGGCGGGTATCTCAGCCATATAACCACCGAAACGCGTCAACACCAGTTTTTTTTTTTAAGAATCCAACTGGACAGGACTAGTAAACCCACCAGGTTTTCTTTTTGAACATGTAGTGTTTTAATTAATTTGGGCAACAGTATATTGCACTGTGAAGATTGGGTTTCCGTCTGTAGATTGTTATAGATGTTTTTTAATTGTGCTGTCGTATTTCATTTAGTGTGTATGAATTGAATTTTGTTAATCATTGTTATGCTTTTTATGAATTTTTAAATGATGTATTTGTAATTTTACACTCTGGTTCCCAGAGTAATTGTATTTTTAGCCTATTCTCCCTTTTGCTTAGAACAAAATAAAATATATGTAAGCGCTACATCAGAATTCTTTTTTTTATACTGTTATGATTATAATTCTATGTTAATCTAAGTAAAGGCACATGCTCGGTAAGAATGATTTGAGAGTAAGTGTAAGTGTGGGTGTTTATTTTTAAAATCCAGGGGAAATCTGTTTGTTTCACTCAAACCCCTTACAGTCACCAAATTTACCAAATTTACACAGAGAAATGAAGTGAAAATCAGCAGAAAAAGTGGGTACTCTAAACAGTGTTTACACTATGGAGACAGTTTACTCTGTACTCAACTTATTTGTAACAATGCAAAGATTTATAAAAATACCTCTACAAATCTATGACGCACATATGGAGAAAGGCTGTACAAAAATATGTTGAAAAGTAATAAGGTAGATACCCGCCAATATGTAAAGTATATAACAAAGTAACACACTCATTGGATGATGTCATTAGTAATGTCATCAAAGATGTAATTTGAGATGTCATCAATGATGTCATAACTGATGTCATAAAACATGTCATGAGTGATGTACTATGTGAGGTCATAAGCAGTGAATGGTAGGGGCGAAGTTATAGTTAGCTCCACTAACTATAACTGGTGAATTTCTGATGTCTTTTGAGTTAAAAACTTTAATGTTGTCACTGGGATATTAATAATAATAATAATAATAATAATAATAATAATAATAATAATAATAATAATAATAATAATAATAATAATAAGAGGTTTGTAGAGCTCATGGCTACCTTCAATGGAGATGTCCCGGCGCTACTAGTACTGATTTTCACCTAACTGTAACGTCACATTAAATTTACATTTTTTTCAGTGAATGCCTTAGGTTTATAAAAAACAAAAAAGATCTTTTTATCACACCTAGCTATAACGTTAATTTAACCTTTGACTTTTTTTCCCGTGAATTTTTAGGGGCTTTGTAAACAAAGTAATATTTTATTACCATACCACCCGCGGGCAGCCAACCCCACGCCACGTACAACCTTTGGTCATGCATGGCTTGATGTTGGTCACAGGGCCTCGCTTACAGCCAGCATCTGCATCCAGCTCCCTGCCAGCATCCAATCCCATTTCTATTCGCAGCGGGGGCTGGCCACAAGGCTTGGCCTGCTGACAGTTTCTGTAGCACAACTCCCAGCAGCTACTAACAACACGCCATGCGCAGCCTTTGGCATGAGCACATAGGGTTGCCCATTCATGCTCCATGGATGTCATCCTGGGGCCAAAACATTAATTAAGGAGAGGGAGGCAAGTAGCCCCCTTGAACCTTAATTAGCCCCCAGGACCTAATCCATAGGGAAAGTTCCTTACCTCCATCCCCCGGGGCCAAATACAATTAAACAAAACTACTGAAAAGATTCACACCAAATCACAAAAAGCACGCTCTGCGAACCTAGATCTATCTTCCAGCCAAGTTTGGTTTCTTTGTGGTAGCCCTGCCTAAAAAGACTATAGAAAATGCATTCCCCTATTTTCCTACCAAGCATTTGTGAAGATCCCTCAAAAGGCGCAAATGTTATTAGGAAAACAAAAAATGCATTGTCAATGGAAAAGAAATGGAAAAGCAATCCTGACTATAACTATTCCGTGTGGCAGGGTGGCGAGTCACAAACAATCATAACCAACGCTGCAAAAACCTGTATTTTTAATGTTATGGCAACAGCGCAACGTGTTTCAGAGCTTGCGCTCCTTGTTCACGAGTAACATTGTTGCATTAGCAGAAAGATTTAAATAAACATGTGACAGTTCATTAAACAACACAGAAAAAAGACTTCAAGTTTGCTTCAAGTTCATCTACTCAAAAAAGATTACTAATGCAGTTATATTTCATTAAAAGTTTATAACTAATGGCATAACAACATTACATGCCATGATCGGTATGACGAGTGTGAAATCGATAGAAACGTTTGACTGCAATTAAACCGGCTCGCAGTTACCAATTGTTCTCTGCCCGTCTCCCTGATTCAATGGAGTTTTAATCTAGCTTTATTGTCCTTAGTCAAATCGACACACACTCAAACACCGGTGTAAAAGTTCTATTAAAGCAAATGTAATGCAAAAAAACGTAAAACAACATTGATCTCGCTATCAGCGAAAACATTGATGTTACATAGATTTAAATTCGTTTCTTAAATCCGATCTAATAAATGCAACTATTACTGCCCAAATGGGCAACACCATACGTTATCACCACGCTCTCATACTCAGCACTTAAAAAGGCGATATGTCCGATTGTGTATTGCTTTGAGAAACGAACACATTTTTTAGAAGGGCACAAAGCAGAATTTATGCAATTTGGCAACCCAAAGAGTGCTCCATTTTGGTTCTTCGGTGAAGGTATGTTGGAGAGGAATTTGTAGCGTGCAAGCCACACGCACGCCGGACGCACCCATCGACAAGGAGTTTGGTAGTCTGTTGAAATTTGATGGACTGTAACTAATATTTCTGCCAGAACCGCCGCAACCCAACAAAGAAACTTTGCCTGCCAACAAGAAGTTGGACATGACTATATGATGAGGCGGCAGTCACTGAGACCTAACCTTCAGGCTTGAGACTTTTAATGGGCAAGTAAGCGGTTGACGAGGGGGAGAATGTGCAATGTAGTCACCCCCAAACATTACAGTGCAGAGTGGCACAATGCAGTCGATAATATTACTAAAATAAGAACATGATCACTGAGATCAATTTCACTAAGATTACACCAAACATATACAAAGATGGCGACTCTGCTAATGGAAGGTATTAAAATGAAATCGTAGTCCTTCCTTTT
The DNA here is from genome assembly GCF_964263255.1 of Lissotriton vulgaris. Lineage (NCBI taxonomy): Eukaryota > Metazoa > Chordata > Amphibia > Caudata > Salamandridae > Lissotriton > Lissotriton vulgaris. Next base: position 435,727,368 of record NC_141689.1, on the reverse strand, counting down.
GGGCTACACTGAAGGGGGAGCAATGGGGACCAGATAACCACCGGCTCAACTTGAACTCTCACATTCAGCATTTGAAAAAGGCGGTATGTCCGAAACCCGTCATGCTATGAGAAAGTAATGCATTTTTAAGAAGGGCATGAAGCAGAAATAATGTAATTTGGCAACCCAAAGAGTGCTCGTTTTGGTTCTTCAGTGGAGTGACGTTGGTGAGGAATGTGTAGCATGCAAGCCACATGCATGCCTGAGGCACCCGTCGATAAGGAGTTCAGCAGTCTGTTGGCATTTGATGGACTATATATTACCTACTGGCAATCGCCAGTAGGTAGTTGTAGTTAGGACCTAGTTACCATAGGATATTGGCAACATTATATTCGCAATAACGTTGGCGCCGATTGACAAATCTTCAAGACATTTTCAAAACAAATTCTTTGTTGAGATCAGCTCCTATGTTGAACGTTTGGGGTGATTTATCAAGGGGGGGGCCGAGAAAAAAGGGGGTCCCAAAACGAGATTTTTCAATGTTAATTTTCATAGGAAACTTTAGACAAGGCTACAGGTCGAACGGGTGAACGGAATTACCCCAAATTTGGCAGGGAGAAGGGTCTTGGTCTAGAAAGCACGTTTTTGTTGATTTGGTGTAAATCCGTTTGATAGTTTTTGAGAAATATTGACATTTGCAGATATCAATATTTGGGAATTCAGCCATCTTACTGCTTATTGGCTGCAAGCGGTGCGGGTGGTTGCAACTAGGAAGTGTTGGCTGCCATTTTGTGATTCTATTCTAAGGGGGAAAAGGGCAGATAAAAGTGAGAAAGAGGAGGGTAGGAGCGCTGTGAGGTCTGTAGGGTGGTTAGGGTGTGCTGAAGAGGGAGTGTAAAGCGAAGTATTCACCCCTACCGGTGTGAAAGTGCTGTTTTGCCTACTGTGAGATGGTGCTGAGGTGAGGTGCTGGTACACACTGGGATGAAAGCTTGCATGTAAACTGTGAGCTGAGTGCTCTGGGGCGCTGTAGCATACTGGCCGAAGCGAAGTATTTACCCCTACCGGTGTGAAAGTGCTGTTTTGCCCCCTGTGAGATGGTGCGGAGGTGAGGGGCCGGTGAACTCGGCGATGAAAGCGTGTGCCTAAACTGTGAGCTGCGTGCTCTGTAGCATCCTGGCAGAAGCAAAGTATTTACTCTTACCGGTGTGAAAGTGCTGTTTTGCCTAGAGTGAGATGGTGTTGAAGTGAGGTATCGGTAAAGTTGGGGATAAAAGCGTGTGCTTAAACTGTGAGCTGAGTGCTGTAAACTGATGTGCTGTGGGCGCTGTAGCATACTGGACGAAGTGAAGTATTTACTCCTACTGGTGTGAAAGTGCTGTTTTGCCTACTGTGAGATGGTGGTGAGATGAGGTGCCATTACACTTGGGGATGAAAGCGTATGCCTAAACTGTGATTTGAGTGGTCTGTAGCATACTGGCCAAAGCAAAGTATTTACCCCTGACGGTGTGAAAGTGCTGTTTTGCCCACTGTGAGATGGTGCGGAGGTGAGGGCCTGGTAAACTCGGCAATGAAAGTGTGTGCCTAAACTGTGAGCTGAGTGCTCTGTAGCATCGTGGCAGAAGCAAAGTATTTACCTTACCGGTGTGAAAGTGCTGTTTTGCTTAGAGTGAGATGGTGTTGAGGTGAGGTATCGGTAAAGTCGGGGATGAAAGCGTGTGCTTAGACTGTGAGCTGAGTGCTGTAAACTGATGTGCTGTGGGAGCTGTAGCATACTGGCCGAAGTGAAGTATTTACTCCTACCGTTGTGAAAGTGATGTTTTGCCTACTGTGAGATGGTGGTGAGGTGAGGTGCTGGTACATCTGGGGATGAAAGCGAATGCCTAAACTGTGAGCTGAGTGGTCTGTAGCATACTGGCAGAACCACAGTATTTACCGTTACCGGTGTGATAGTGTTGTTTTGTCTGGAGTGAGATGGTGCAGAGGTGAGGTACTGTTAAACTCTGGGATGAAATCATGCACCTAAACTGTGAGCGGAGTGCTATAAACTGATGTGCTCTGGGCGGTGTAGCATACTGGCTGTTTTAGCATATGTGTGCAGGTGGTGTTAGTATGCGTTTAGAGTATATCAGGAGTGGGAAGCAAAGTACTCACTGGTACCGGTATGAAGAGTCGGGGATGAAACTGAGTGTAAGTCATGAGTTAATTGTTGTAAAGTGATGTGCTGTGGGTGCTGTAGGATACTGGCAGCTGTAGCATACCTGTGTAAGTAGTTTTAGTGTGTGTTTATACTGTACAGGGAGTGGGAAGCGAACTAGTCACCCCTATCAGTCTGTAGACTCGAATGAAGTGTTTGAGGAAGCAGGAATAAAAAAATAATCATGAAGAATATAATGTAGAATGTTGCAATGTCACAGAAGAAAAATGGTGAAATGAGGTGTGTCTAAGAAAGTGGGTGTGTGTAATAAAGGCATGGAGTTTGAAAATTATTGCAAAGTTGAAGCACTTCTGTTGTATTCAAACATAAGCTTCTGCTTCAGTGAATTGTATATTACATGTTACAGTTGCATGTGACATAAACAATAGTTATTACACTTGAATGACTCTACATTCTGTAAGGAAAATAAAGGTAGGATATGATTACCACATGTATCCTTAAAAAAAAAAAGAAATTGCAAAATGTAATCAACAAACTTTTTAGGTACCTTGGCTGTGCTTTTTTGTAACACAAAATTATCGACACTAGAATAGTCAGCAATCTGTTGTACAGTAGATTCAATGTGGTGTGTGTCAGAATTGGTACTTGTTCCCACATTGGAACTTTGAGGATGAATACAAACATTGTACCTCGGAGAAGCACATTCGGTACCTTTGTAGTGAAACTATACATTATTGTATTCAGCTGTTTCAAAATAACAAATCTTGTGTAGAGAGCTAATGCATCGTGCTGAGACAAACTCCGAACATTTCTGCTGTAGTCAAATCGAAGCTCCTGCATCAGTGAATTAGAGTTCTAGCAACATGCTGAATTAGAGTTCTATGTGACCTACACAATAGCTATTAGACATGGATGAATACATTGTATAATGAAAATAAAGGTAGTCTACGATTACTACACTGTGCCAACCAGTTGCTAAACAGTCTTCTTTTTTTTTTATTGTGAGGTTCTGAGCAGAAGTTGATTTTGAGTAAATTTGTGTGAAAGGGCTTTGTGAATAACAGGGAGGCAGAGAGGCAAGTGCACAAAGAATAGACATGGTTTCAAAATGGGTGTCGGGTTTAGGCTAATTTAGGAAGTAAATAGCGTATTAGCATAGGCCTTGCATGACCGATCCATGGTTTAAGTGGAGATGTAAGGGGCAATAATGAAGATAGAGTTAAAATGTCTGAGTATACTTAGAAAGTTGTTATATGAAAGTATGAGGATTGAAGTGTATTATAAAAAATGTAAAGGAAAAAGTTAAAGAAGATGGAAAAAAATCCATTCAAGGAGAACTACTCCTAGTCCCACTACTCCTGCCAATAACTATACAACAACGAATTCCTGCTACCCAGCACCGTGAAATCCTTCGGGATGATTGTTAGCGCTCTATAAATAAATAAATAACGTGAGTTTCTTACAAGTTTCCGAAATTCCAGTCCAGAAGTTCTTCAGCGGCTTAAAATGCTTAATGTTCCAAGAGGCAATTGTTGCCATAGTCTGAGAAAAGCGAAGCGATACAATTCATATCTTCGAAGGGACAGTAATGTTTGTCTAATTTTGGAGCGGTAATTTGAATTGGCAGGCAATCTGCGATGTTGTGAAAAGTTGCACGTTACAGGAGATATTTCGCGGCTGCGCAGAAATCCCATTTCGCTGCAATTCCTTTTTGCATTGCGTTCGACATTTCTCCACTGCCAGAACAATCCCGTTCATGGTTTTCAAGATAATGCATTACCTGCTGGATATCGGGAGCGATTGTTGGGATGTTGGAAAGGCATACATCCATTTGCCAGTCAAATGGTCAAGTTTTTGCAATTAAACAATGGTTGTACGCATATTGCATAAGTGTAGATAGATGTTATGTTGTAGCTAGCTCCGATAATAGATAGAGGCAGGTAGCCGAAAAGTTTTTCAGTTTTTTTTCAGTATTGATGTAGCTTGGTGTAGAGTCTTATTTTGTCGGACATAGTTGTTACCACATAGAGCGTAGCTATTTCTAGAATAAGAATTAGTAGTAGGATGGCTGCAAAGAGAGCGAGAATTGTGGGCACTGTTCCTGTTATTCCAGAGATGATCGAATGAATGTAGTCTGCTATTAAGGGAAGAACAGTTTGAAATCGTGTTAGAAGGCTGTAGGAGAGCGTGTTAAAACAAGTGTGACAAACCTTGAGTGTGAAATGTGTTGTAAATTGTGTAACAATTCACAAAGTGTAATGAGCGGTTTGTATTTAAAAGGGAGTGTATTTTACTTGAAATTTGTGGTATTTGTAATCAATACATATCTTTTGCAGAAGTGAAGGAGAGTATTGTTCTGAGCAAAAGCGCTTTTAAGTTGGTTTGTTTCTTGAAATCTGTTTTCACACTAAGAATTGAAGGCCAATTTGAAGTTTGGTAGTTACTTTGTGTGGGTGGGAATAGACATTGCCACAGGAAGTTACTCTGTTTGAAACAGTAAGAACATGCGGTGTGCCAGCTAGCATTCTGTAGGAGTGCTTGTTATTGAGAAGCAGATAACTACTGTTAGAAAGCTGTGTGAATATTAGTCTGATTGTGGGAGTAGGCGTGCTTTTAAGGAAGGACGCAAGGTTGGGGGCTGTAAGCTTAGAAGCACTGTGCAGTTAGACATTCTTCGATAATAATGAATGACAGTCATTGTTGTCGCACTTTTTACCTGTGAGAAAAATTTCTGTATGCTCTTTAAGACAGCGATATGTAAATGGAAGAAACCACTGCTCCTGAATAAACGTGCTACCTTATATAATCACATACAACATTGAAAATAACATGTGCACCTAGCAGACACAACATACTGTGGGAAACCTGGCTAGCCATGTACACAAACTATACATGGCATGGCACCTCTGCCTCATAATGCAGAAAGCAGGGAGAGATGGAAGCAAATTATGTGCGAAGGTGGTAAGTAATTATCGATTATAAAAGTATATAATGTAAAGTCTTGAGGGGATGTGCCGGACACAGTTGAGTATGCAGAGCACCGACATGTACATGTCAACATACACTGATGGTATATTGATTGAAGTGGATAGTGGACGGAACCATGATAGTAAAGTCAGTAGGGAAGATGACGGAAAGGTAGCGCTTACGCACCTCCCCCCTCAATGTTTAGCGTAGTGAGCTGGCTTGGCGTACGCAAGGCTAGCGTTGGGGTTTGGAGAAGAGGCACATTTCTCTGGGTGTGGTTCTCTTCCGGATTGGCAAACGTGTCTGCCAGGTCTGTGCAGCTTACATCGCCACGAGGCTGATGCTGTGAGCGAAAGTGGCTGCGTGAATGATGCTTTCAGCGTGCTAGTATCTAGAAAGCGTAACGGCTGATACGACACATATATGCTCCATAGTTCACCTTTTGAAACCGCCGTATGTGAAAGAGGGCCCACCACATGCTGACGGAAGGTCCTGGGCAGAGGTCTGTGAGCTCGGAAGGCTCCTGAGATTAACCCTGGCTACCCCGACACAGGCACACAGCGCCCAGCCTGAGGCCCAGGAGCGTGGAGTGCTCTGTATACTACTAATACAGTAGTCCGACAGGTACCCACAGTGGAACTGTGTTTTTGAGACCATAGTGGGCGATGCTAGAACTGTATGTGTGAGTGGAGATAAAGGTACTCCCTTCAACAAGCGTAACCAACTCTACGTCCAAACAATGGAACGTTGTCTTGATCCCACAATGGACGCTGTCCGATATTACCTGATGGTTGCTTTTCACAGAGCTTCCTCCGTTGAGGTGCATCAGACTCTGTGATTCCGTAATTAACTGTTGCATATGACTATTGAGCTTGGTTGACAGCAGTCGCTGGACTACACCGTGGAACAGCAGGTCCAAACAGGGTCTTAATTATATGAATGAGGATGTGAGAAGTTACATTTTGTGATGATTTCGGTGTACCCTGTCTGATGAGGTGCAATCAACTGTAGGTCCCAACAGTGAAACAGTGTCTTGACCCCACAATGGACAATGTTAGAACTGTATCTGAGAGTGGAGATGAAGATACTTCCTTTGACCCGCTGAAACCAATTCTAGGTCCCAACAGTGGAACGGTGTCTTGATCCCATAATGGATGATGTTAGAACTGTATCTGAGAGTGGAGATGGAGGTAGTCCCTTCGACCAGGTGCAACCAGCTGTATGTCTCAACAGTGGAACAGTGCCTTGATCCCTTAATGGAGGATGCTAGAACTGCATCTGAGACTGGAGATGAAGGTACTCCCTTCGACTAGGTGTAAGTAAGTCTAGGTCCCAACAGTGGAACGGTGTCTTGATCCCATAATGGACGATGTTAGATCTGTATCTGAGAGTGGAGATGAAGGTACTCCCTTCGACCAGCTGCAACCAACTCTAGGTCCCAACAGTGGAACGGTGTCTTGATCCCACAATGGGCGATGTTAGAACTGTATCTGAGAGTGGAGATAGAGGTACTCCCGTCGACCAGGTGCAATCAGCTGTAGGTCCAACAGTGGAACGGTGTCTTGATCCCACAATGGACGATGTCAGATATTACCTGCTGCTTGCTTTTCTCAGAAGTTCATGTGTTGAGGTGCATCACACTCTGTGCTTCCATAGCTAACTGCTGAACATGATTATTGGGCTTGGTTGACAGTAGTCGGTGGACTATACTGTGGTACAGCAGGTGCGAACAGTGAAATGGGGTCTTTATTGTATGATTGAGGATGTGATAAGTTAAAGTTTGTGATGATTTCTGTGTACCCTCTGTGATCAGGTGCAACCAACTCCATGCTTTTGAATCGAAAGGTATGTGGCTGTGAGGTGGTAATGACCAGTGCATTTGTTCTACACTGCGGTTTGCAGGGTTCACAATTTAGATTGAGTGGTGATTGTTTAATTACAGACTCCAGTAGTTAAGTAATTAGAACGTCAATTGAACATACACAATATTGTTTTATTAGAACATTGGAATGTTGGGAGCTCCATTGAAAACAATGGAGTAGCTCTGTTCTTATAATGTCTTGTATAAGCCTGGCGCTGCACATTGCAAAGTTGTCTTGTTCACAGCTTTGGTTGTGAACAAATGCTTCCGGGAGGCTGAAGGGATTCCAAGCCCCTTGCGTTCTCTTAAGGCTTGCTTTCTTTGTTAGAAGATTGTATCCTCTAGTGGCAGAATGTTCAAATAGCCTTATAGCTCTTTGTAGCTGAGCTATAGTGGCTATTACAGTTTCTCTGCCTTGTTAAAGGCCCTCGCCTTTAGCTTGGGCCTTTAATGCTGGAGAGGGCCTTTAATAGCCGGTATAGCCTGCTACGGCGGGCTATAAGGGTATAGTATACTTGGTTGAAGAAGTTTTTTTAGATGAGTTGTAGGTTTAGTACAATGACCAAATTCATCTTGCAAGTCGAAAGGAACAGTGAATAGTATAGACTGTGGACAGATGAAATCCCAATTCGAATTGTTTTGATTTATTTATTGTAGAGTTGTATTTTGTGAAGAGTGAGTGAGAAAAAGTATTGATGGTTGTGTGTGTGAGTACTGCCTTCAATTAACAATGCAGTGACAGTAGTGTTCACAATTCAGATTGAGTCACTATTGTAGATGATGTAGTCCTGTTAGAGAAGAGATTGCTGTAGTTTGCTCTGTCTGCATCACTCATACGCATCATTGCAGAATATGCACATGTTTTGTTTTGCTTCGTGTATTGGAAACTGTAGAGCTCAAGTCAATGCCATGTGGCTGTGGGGCCTTGCTGACTGCTCTCTCTGGCCTACACTGAAGATAGCAGTTTTCATAACTGAGATTGAGTTGCTATTGTAGATGAGGTAGTCCTGTAGGAAAAGACATTGCTGCGGTGCGTACTGTCTGCACCACTCATACGTATCATTGCAGGCTCTGCACACATTTTGTTTGGTTTGCGTATTACAAACTGTAGAGATCAAGTCAATGCCACATGGCTGTGGGCTCTGGCCTGTACTGAAGAATTCAACATTTACATTTGCAATTGAGTCGGTATCGTAGATGATGCAGTCCTGTAGTAAAAACATTGCTCCACTGTGCTCTGTCTGCACCACTTATACCCATCATTGCAGGCTTTGCACAAGGTTTTTTTGCTTTACATATAGCAAACTGTAGAGCTCAAGTCAATGCCATGTGATTGTGGGCCCTTGCTGACTGCTCTGTGGCCTACACTGCAGACAGCAGTGTTCACAATTTATATGGAGTCCTTTTTGTGGATGAGGTAGTCCTGTAGGAAAAGACATTGCTCCAGTGCGTACTGTCTGCACCACTCATATGCATCACTGCAGGCGCTGCACACTTTTTTTGATATGCGTATTGGAAACTCCAGAGCTCAAGTCAATTTCACACAAAAGGAAAGGGGAGAGGGTCAACTACTCATCTACCCCGAACCCTCTATTACAACCTATTCGCACCAAGAGGGATAGAAAGGAAAACGAGACTGAAACACACATGCAGGGGCACAAACCCCCACATGCATCATCCCGGGTGTTTGCGAATTCTAAATTGCGAAAAATAGCGATTCGCAATTTAGAATTCGCAAAACGGGATGCATGAATATTTTCGGTAAATTTATGCGATTCGGTAAAAATCTAAATTTTTACCGAATCGCATAAATTACCGAAATACAATTTGCGAATTCGCTATTCCCATTGGTTCCTATGGGCCAAAAGGCCCATAGGAAGCAATGGGAAGGCATTAGCAAATTGCGATTTTCACTTTGAAAATCGCAATTTGTTAATGCATTTCATGGGTGCAGGGGGGGGTCCAAAGGACCCCCCCTTGCACCCCTGAAATGTATTTTTCGCATCATGTTTCACACACACATGTCCTAAGGACATGTGTGTCCGTAACATGAATGTTGAAAAAAATGCATTTTCAGCATTTTAAACACTTTTTGCAAATTTACCGAGTGGTTCAACCACTCGGTAAATTTGACCCCCAAATTGCGATTTCGCAATTTTAAAAGAAATCATGCATTGCTTTTAAGAAATCGCAAATTTGCGATTTCTTAGAAGCAATCGCATTTTTAGAAATCGCAAAAATGTTGCGATTTCTAAAAATGCTTGATGCATTCCAAAAAGCATTTTTGGAATCGCAAACGGCCGATTTTAAGGAATCGCACCGTTTGCGACTCAGAAAATGCTTGATGCATGTGGGGGCAGGAGTGTTAGTAAATCTGCCCTCACTCACACACATCTGTGTGTGACATGCTTCATCATCGGGTCTGCTTACAAAACACCCTGGCGTAACCACGCACAGGATGGAGCATAGGGAGAGGGTAGAGAAACAACATAAATAACAATCATAAATGGATGAGTACAAAGTGCTACCAACCCAGACTGAGAACATTGATAGAAATAAGTGTAAAAATAAACCTCAAACTGGCTTGTAGATACTCTATTGATACACTTTATTCCAGGGTCCCACTGACAGGATTAAAATCAGAAAGGATGGGCATATTTGTGAGAATATTAGGAACTCACAACAACCCTCCATCGACTGCCAAACTCAACATGTTTCGACCATGATTAATGTGCCCACACTCATGGATCATGCCGGTCTTCTTCAGGACTCTTATCAGTCCCAGTCAAGCAACCCTGTTATCTTATTCTGGTTAATTACCAGGGTACACAAATACAGCAATCCTGGCGTGTGGAGGCAATTCCTCTGACACGGGATACAAGTACTGTAAAATAAAATACATATATCCAGGGATGTTAAAAGGATTCTAGTTAGTCACACCAGATCTCATTAAAACCAACAACCCATGCCACAGGGACATGCATACATCTCCTGAGCCATATATGTATGCACACGCCCCTCCTACATAATAGGGGTGCAAAATCGAAGACATCAATATTAATTATTAACAGCCTTATTCATGAAGGCTAAATCGGCTCGCAAAGGGCCGGATTCTGAGAATCCGGCCCTTTGCGAGTGCGATTTTTGCATTTGGGATTCAGCATCCCAAATGCAAAAATCGGTAATTGCTAAATCGCTAAATTGCGAGGAATTACATTTAAGGAATCTCTATTTGAGATTCCTTAAATGCAATTCATGAAGCATTTGAAAATTGGGAAAATGCAATTTTGGGCCGCTATTTACCGAGAGGTCAGACCTCTCGGTAAATAGCAAAAACTTAGAAAAATGCTTTTAAAAGCATTTTTCTAAGTTGCATGTTGCACACACACATGTCTTTTGGACATGTGTGTGCGCAACACCTGTTTCAATTTGCATTTAAGGGGTGCTACAGGGTGTCCTTTGGACACCCCTGGCACCCTTTAAATCGCTATCTTATTTGCGAGTAGCAAATTGCTAATCGCAAATAAGGAATACTCCCCATGCATTCCTATGGGCCTTTCGGCCCATAGGAATGCATGGGGAGTTATTCCTTATTTGCGATTAGCAATTAGCTAATCGCAAATAAGGAATCAGTGGGAATCGCAATTAATATTGCGATTCCAACATGATTACCGTTTTGCGAGTCTTAAATAGCGATTCCTTATGATTCGCTATTTGAGCCTCGCAAAACGGCCCGATCATGAATCAGGCTGTTAATCTGTTGCATAACCATTCACCCCAGATATTCAAAATAGCCCTTGTCACACAACAGAAATATACTCCACAAACACAGATCAATGACTAATGAGATCTTCCTTTGAAAATACCTTCATGGCCACTACTAGGCAGCCCTCATTTACTTCTCTAAAATGCCTCACTCACTGAGTTTACTGATATTGAAAGCTTGAACTGGAGGCGGGCGAGGAGAACCCCTAAGGACAGTACCTGTAATGAGGGCAGAAAGGGAGGAAAACTTGATGCAAGCCATCCTTAAATACCAACATGCACCTATTGTAATAAGCATTCCCATTCACGGCAGTAGACGGGCGAAAAGAGACAGGAGGCGACCAACAATTCAGCCTCAAATAAACATACTGTCGGAAATCCGAATAGCACACTTACTACCCGCAGGTGATTCACGCCCAGTCGGCTCACCACAGATCCGCCATGTAGTCTACCGGTCAGCCATCGTAACCAGGGTTAAATATACTACTTCTGCATGCGTCCATAGATCACGTGAGGGCGCGTATGCGTCAGAGAGATACAGGCACCAGACATCATCGAGGTCCCACCCCCTCTCCTTTGTCAGAGGAAAGCTACAGCGCAAATTACAGTGTAGTCAAGTTTGCGATTTACATGCCAGAAAACGCACGCACCTATGCCCAAACAAAGTCAAGACCTCTCAAGTAAATGCCGCTCAAACAAACGCTGAAACCCTGGGAAGCCCGACCACATTAACCCAGTCATTAATATAGCACAAATCACAGCGGAAAAGGCTAAATACATTTGGCCAAAAAGGGAACCGTGGGACGAGATCCCCAATCAATCGGTTCATGTGTGTAGGCACAGGGGCGGTCAGATTTAAACACTCTGCCATTCATAATTCATCATAACACAAGCAGCGGGAAAGGGTGTTTTCTTATTACAGTTGGCATTGAGGCTATAAACTAACCTGAAGACGGTTGAGAGAGGAATGTTACTACTCAAGAATCGACAGATTCGGTGCCCGAGATGAAAATCACCTAGTAAGTGCAAGCCAGGGAATGTCATTGTGGTATATCTTCTATTTCTATTTTAGTTTAGTTTTGTAGTTCTTTTACCTCTTAGATCTTTTGCTATGTAATTTAGAATTCTTTTCTTGTAACCTAGTGATCTAGATTCTACTTCAGTGAAGCGGTTGGAGCTGAACTGAGGAGATGCCTGGAGTCTAGCACCAGTGGGACTTATTACTACTTTAACAATAAATTACCTTTAAACCTATTTCTGCCTCCTGCCGCTCTTTACAATGGCGACGAGGTTTATTTAATTAATTACTAGACCCACTGTGTAGCTTTTACCTTTAAAAATATAAGGACTTTTCCTTGTCCTTTTCGAACTCTATTGATACGGACCCTCTGCGTGGTTGTGCCGGCTACCACACTTCTTTTACGAAGATTTGGGCATCTCTACTCCTACTCCTGAAATTTTCGGATGCTCTAAGGTACTGTTTCATATTTATTTTCCTTTTGGGATAAAAAACTCTTACCGATCTCAAAGACCGTTGGATTTTGCTCGCGCTGTACACACGCGCTGGATCCTATCTCGAGCTGTTCCTCTGTGACGTTGCACGCTGTCAGGCAATCTCTTCGAACGCTGACGTTGCACGCTATTCTGCTGAAACGCACAAACCTGCTGGAACGCTTCGTTCTCACGTAACGTGGCGGCCATTTTCGCTGCATTGTTCGTGATCTTCACGAAGGTGGCGCTTCTTATTTTTCTATGCGTTAACCAGCAGTAGCGAACTCAGTGATTCGCTCACTTCATTATATATTTTCTCTAACTCGAGAGTCATTATTTCATCAGCGCTAACAGCGAGCAATCTAATAATATTGCCTTAAGAGCTTATTTATTTTTTTTAAGCGCTATTCTCTGCAAGTCACCAATTCACACTTATTCTACAAGTACAACTTTATGTTAACTTCAGTGACTTGCACACTTATTTTGCAAGTGCAAGTTTTACCTGCAAGTCACCAATTCAGTGATATGCACACTTATTCTACAAGTGCAAGTTTTACCTGCAAGTCACCAATTCAGTGATTTGCACACTTATTCTTCAAGTGCAAGTTTTACCTGCAAGTCACCAATTCAGTGATTTGCACACTTATTCTACAAGTTCAAGTTTATGTTAACTTCAGTGACTTGCACACTTATTATACAAGTGCAAGTTTCAAGTGCAAGTTCTGTTAAACTCAGTGATTTGCACACTTATTTTACTAGAGCAAACCTCTGTAATCTTCAGTGAATTCTACTGAGTGTTTGACATGGCTTCTTCTCAAATTTGCAATCAACCTTCAATTTTCTTGCAAATTCCTGGAAAACCTAAGTTATCTTGGAAAAAATGGTTCGAATCCTTCGAAAACTATATTATTGCAATTGATGGTTCTAAGTTCTCACCAGAAAGGAAAAAAGCCATTCTTTTCAGTTACTTAGGAACAGATGCAATTGAAATTTTTAAAAATCTTGAACCTATTGCAGCACCGGGAGGTGAAGGAGATGTTTGGAATGGATTCTTAGAAGCTGTTGCCAGACTAGAAAAGCAGTTTGAGGATGAACCGAATGTTTTGATCGAGAGACATGCTTTTCACAAAAGAAAACAATTGTCTGATGAATCTGTAGAAGATTACGTGGCGGCCTTGAGGGTATTAGCTGCCAATTGTCAATTTGGAGCACTTGTTGATTTCTCTATCAGAGACCAATTTGTTTTTAATTGCTTCTCAAAGAAGGTACAAGAAAGACTTTTGGCGTGCCGCAATCCTACGCTAGGAGAGGTGATTGATCTAGCCAAAGGCATCGAAAGGTCTATTGAATCTTCCAAAATTATTGAAGCTGAGTCTGTTAAAAGCGCAAGTGTCTCTTCCATTTGCTCAGTTCAAACTTGAAGCAAAAATCCTTTCAAGACTAACAGGGAGTCTGGTTTAAGCTGTTTTAGGTGTGGTTCTAAATCACATTTAGCGAACTTCTCTGATTGTCCTGCACTAAAAAGGAAATGTACCAAGTGTGGTAAAAGTGGTCATTTTTCTTCATTCTGTAAAACTGTTAAAAGAAATGTAAATACTACGGTCAGTTATGTTTCTGATGTTGAAAATGATATGCACAATATGATTATCACCATTTATGATGATACTTTTGAGAATTATATTAACAGTGTCATTCTCCCTTTCAAAGCTCCTTTGGGTACTGTTTCTGTTGGAAAGGTTGAGTTTGAAGCCATGGCTGATTCTGGTTCGCCAGTAACCATTTTATCTGACGTATTTTTCAAGGAAAATTGGAGTGGTGTCAAGCTTAACATTTCCGACATAAATCCTAAGGCGTTTGGTAATTTTAAAATTAAAATGTTGGGTTTCTTTCAGGATTTTCTAAAATTTGAGACTCGCCAAATTTTTACTAAAATTTACGTGGCTATTGACGGGAAGAATATTGTGGGTTGGTTTGACCTTGGCAAGCTTGGTATTAATTTATGCCCAGGTTCTGATCACCCAATCCAATTAAGAGATATGCCTGTCAATAATATTATTTTAGAGGATGATTCCCTGTCTTCTATCCTTCATAAGCATGAAAAAGTGTTTGAGGATGTTGTTGGACAGGTAAAAGGATTTTCTCACAAGATCAAACTCAAAAAAGATGCTTTGCCTGTCCAACATAAAGTTCGCATGGTACCTCTGGGAGTGAGAGACAAACTTAAAGCACATTTAGACGACCTGTGTTGTCAGGGTATTATAGAACCTACGGACAGTTCTGAGTGGGTTTCTGCTATAGTGATCGCTCTTAAAAAAAATAATGATATTAGGCTATGTGTTGACCTTCGCTCTTTAAATAAAAATATTGTTATTGAGACCTATCCCTTGCCTAGGATACAGGAAATGTTGGCGGCTGTTAATGGGGCAAAGTTTTTCTCCATTATTGATCTTAAATCCGCCTATCATCAGGTGACTCTAGTAGAGGAGTCAAAGGATTTGACAGCCTTTATCACTCCTTTTGGCCTATATAGATTTCTTAGAATGCCTTTTGGCTTAGCGTCAGCTGCCAGCGTTTTTCAAAAATTGATTGAGAATCTGTTTCATGGTCTCAAAGGTGTACAATCATTTCAGGATGATATACTAATTTTTGCTAAGACCATTTCTGATCATAATGTAATCTTGGAAAAGGTTTTAAGCACCTTAAACAACAAGGGAATGACAGTGAGTAAAGATAAATGTAAATTTTTGGTCAGTGAAATTAATTATTTAGGCCACAAGATAACCCCTGAAGGCATCTTTCCAAAAAAAGACATCATTTCCAGTTTAGAA
Organism: Lissotriton vulgaris; assembly: GCF_964263255.1. Classification (NCBI taxonomy): domain Eukaryota; kingdom Metazoa; phylum Chordata; class Amphibia; order Caudata; family Salamandridae; genus Lissotriton; species Lissotriton vulgaris. The sequence goes on along the minus strand of NC_141689.1, from coordinate 435,712,319 downwards.
AATTGTAGTAAACCCAAAGACAAGGATACCTTGCGCTCATTTCTTGGTTTGAGCGAATATTATGCCAAGTTTGTCAAGGGGTATGCCTTGGTTGTGGAGCCACTTAGACTATTACTTAAGAAAGGTGCTAAATTCTTGTGGACAGATATTCACGATTCTGCTTTTGTGAAGGTTGTTAATCTCATTGCTAAGGCACCCGGTTTAAACACCTTTGACCCTGAAGGTGATTCTTTTGTGACTGTTGATGCCAGCACTGTTGGTTTGGGTGCGGTGTTCACTCAGATTGTTGAAGGCAAAGAACGTGTCATTTCTTTCATCTCAAGAGGTATTAGGGGTGCAGAAGCTCACTACAGCACAATTGAGAAAGAGGCCCTAGCCTGTGTATGGGCTGTTGAAAAGTTCAAGAACTTCTTGTGGGGGAGGCCTTTTACTTTGGTGACTGATCACAAGCCGCTTGTCTACATGATGGACGGCGTGAGAAGTGGTAATGCTTCCTCAAGGTTAGTTAGATTAATTGCGAGGTTACAGGAGTTTAATTTCGTCATTCAGCACATTTCTGGTGGAAAAAACGTTACTGCAGATTGCTTATCCAGGTTACCTCCTGTTGATGATTCCAATGATGAAGTTCTTGATCTGCACGAATGTGTTGTAGCTTCTGTTGATGCTTTAGAATCTTGTTGTTTTGGTGTTGAGGAGAAGGAATGGAGTCATCATTTTTCTAATGATAGTGTTTTGCAGAAAGTTAAATTTTATGTCGCTAATGGTTGGCCATCTGTTAAGAATTTAGAGTTACCTCTGAGAAGTTTTGCTCAGGTCTCCGAGGAATTGTCTATTCAAAACGATTTTTTGCTAAGACAAGATTTGTTCATCCCTCCTGCTGGTCTTAGGGATAGAATTATTCAGTTAGCGCATTCTGGGCATCCTGGTGTGTCTGCTACCAAGAAGCTGTTGAAGTGCCATTACTGGTGGCCTGGTTTAGATGCTTCAGTGGAAAGATTCATTGATAACTGTTCTATTTGCATCAATTCTGATAAGCACTGGAAGGTTGCTTCTGAACCGTTGTCTTTAGATAGTGGTCCTACAGGTCCTTGGCAAAGACTTTCCATTGATTTTTCTGGACCTTTTGAGTGTCTGGGTAGAGAGATGAGGTTTCTCATTGTGTTAATTGATGATTTCTCCGAATGGATTTATTTTTCTTTTGTAGAACACCCTACCACTGATGAAGTTGTGTATTTTTTGGACAACATTTTTAGGGTTGAGGGAGCACCTGTCTCTTTGATGTCGGACAATGGGGTCCAGTTTGTTTCCAGTAAGATGCAAGTTTTCTTGAACAAGTTTGGTGTTACTGCTGTCAGAGCTCCTCTTTATAGTCCTCGCTCCAATGGTCAGGTGGAGAGGGCTAACAGATTTTTTAAGGAAGGGGTTCAGGCCGCTTTAGAGAGCAAACTTGATGTTTTGGAGTTTTTAAAAGAAAAGATTTGGAGTTACCACTTGACTCCCAATTAGGCATGGGCAGAAAATCCGTTCCGCTCGCGGATTTTGCGGATTTTCGGGAAATCCGCAATCCGCGAGATTTGCGAATCTCCCGCAAAATCCGCAAATCCGCGAGCAGCGGATTTTGCTCGCACTGCTCGCACTGTTCGCGTGAGTTCGCGTGAGTTCGCGCCCCGCGAATAAGTGCAAAATTGCAGAAATACGATTTTAGCAAAACTGAAAGTAACTACTTACCAGGTTCAAAAGTTCAGGCTCATCATTAGTAGCCATTTCCTGTAGTGCTTCCTGAGGGGCCCTCCAGAGTTCAGTTGCCAGTTGAAACTATTATGTGACCCTGCTCTGAACCTCAGAATAGTTACACATATGCCACAAAGGTCCTGAATTACAGCTAAGGGAGACAAGCAGGAGCCAGGCTGGAAGTTAAAATCCATTAATCAGCCCCTAATTCATTATTGTCAGTTGGGGCAGGGCAGGTGTTGTAACTAATTTTGCAACAATGAAAGCACTTAGCAAGTGCAAAAGATCACTAATCAGGGCGCACTAAGGAAGCAGGTGCCAGCTAAAAAAATATTCTGTGACACATTAATCAGCCCCAAATTAATTCAGGTCACTTGAGGCAGGGAAGGTGTGCTTTGCTTTGCCGAAAATAATGTACACTGGACAACCAGAGGGTGTGGTGATGAAACAGAGGGTGGCATGGGTGGGCCAGAGGGTGGCATGAGTAGTCAGAGAGTGGCAGTGGTGACAGAGAGTGGCAGTGATGAAGAAGAGTGTCCCAAACAGGCTGGACACGTAGAAACAACAAGTTCGCGAAACTTGCGACCCGACAGGTAAGTTCGCAATTTGCGAAAGTGTACAAAACCCTCGCGAACTGGCAGAAACACGGGCGAACACAAAAAAAAAAAAATCCGCAAATTCGCGGGAATTCGCGGATTTTGCGGATTGCGAATCCGCAAATCCGCAAAATTCGCGAACGCGAGATCCGCAAAATTCGCTCATGCTTACTCCCAATTCTTGCACTGGTATCTCTCCTTATTTTTTAATGAGAGGTAGGGAACCTAGATGCTTGTTCATGCCTTTAATTGGCAATACTAAATCTAATAAGATCAGTTTGGAGGATTCCATCATTAAGGCCAGGGACAGTATTCATTCTGCTCGTCTGTCTGGTAAGGCTTATCATGATTTATCCCATCATTCTAAGAACAAAAGTGTTACCATTGGTGATTGGGTGAGAATTGTTAAACCATCTTTTACTCCCAAGGGTTCGTCTAAGTTCTCTGAACCTTTTCAAGTTGAGGATGTCACCAACTCCACTGTCTTGCTCAAGGACAAGGGTTGGTGGAGTAAGAGTTCTGTGATAGTTCTTAAACCTGGTCAAGAACGTTTTTTTTCCAAAATGGGAGATGGTGCCTTGTTTTATGATGTTGCTCTTTCTAATGACAATTCTAATCACAATGACAATGTTTGTTCTGTTCCTGTATCTGCTCTTCCCAGTGACAATGCTGAGAAATGTTGTGATCCTGTTCCTGACAGTGCCTGTTTGCCTTCCTCTGATCTTGTGGATCTTGATCTGGGGAATGATACTTCTTTGAATTCCTCTGTTATGGATGTACCTATTTCATCTAGAAGAAATGTCAAATTGCCAAAGAAATTTTCTGATTATGTTTTAGATTAATTTTGTTTTTTTGTTTTGTTTGTTTCATTTTGTTCAGAAAGGAACATGTGGTATATCTTCTATTTCTATTTTAGTTTAGTTTTGTAGTTCTTTTACCTCTTAGATCTTTTGCTATGTGATTTAGAATTCTTTTCTTGTAACCTAGTGATCTAGATTCTACTTCAGTGAAGCGGTTGGAGCTGAACTGAGGAGATGCCTGGAGTCTAGCACCAGTGGGTCTTATTACTACTTTAACAATAAATTACCTTTAAACCTATTTCTGCCTCCTGCCGCTCTTTACAGTCATCATTTAACCCCACTATGTGGCTTTTAAGACGGTAAACCCACTTCTGTTCATGCAGTAATAGTGCCCTATTTTTAATCCCACCAACCGAATTGCACTGTCGTTTTTCAAGAATGGTCCATCTTTAGTCTTCCGTCGTATGTCCCATTTCAAGGAAGTGGGCAGTCAGTCTCATATTAGATCTACTACATCTAACAGTGCTCCAATGCTCCATTACTTGAGTTTTTACTTTTCGGCTGGTCATCCCAACATATTGCTTCATGCAGGGACATGTAATCAGGTAAATGACCCCATCTGAATTGCAATTCGTATGGGTCCTCTGTTCCCAAGGATACGTTAAGTCAATGTCAATGCATTTGGTGTTAATTGTCAAATGACATACACTGCAAGATACACAGTGTTTGTGTCCAATTACTGGAGGTAGAAGAGTAGATGTCATACTTCCACCCCCTCGATTGACCCTGGGTCTAGTATAGACTAATAAGTCCTTCAGGTTTTGGCTTTGTTTGAAGGAGAATAAAGGCTTTTCCATGCTCAGCCCATTAGAGTTCAGAATCCTCCAGTTTTTGAGAACCAGTCATCTAATCTGTTGGGGAGGTGTATTAAAAGTGGAGACAAACACAGGTTTCTTGGACACTGGTCTAATAGTCTTGGACAGAAGTCCATCAAGATTGATGTTATTCGCCCTCTTCCTATCCCTCCTAATAACCTGAGTAGGGTACCCCCTACTTGCAAGTTTTGCAGATAGTACAGAAGCCTCCTCCGTAAAGTCAGCCCTGGCAGAACAGTTCCGATGTACTCGGGGAAAAACTGTCCTACCGGTAAGTTTTCCCGGAGGGATTTGGGGTGGAAGCTATCAAAGGCTAACAAAGAGTTTTTATCCGTGGGCTTGTGAAAGACTCTTGTGGGAAGTACCCCCTCTCTGGGTTCAATCAGAAGATCCAGGAAAGGGAACCCTGTTTTCATGATAGTGGAGGTAAAGTGGAGTAGAGGATTTCTCATATTCAGCCACTCCAAAAATAGGTGAAAGGAACTATCATCCCCCTTCCAAATAACCAAGACATCGTCAAAATACAAAGACACCAAAGTCTTATGTGGGAAGACCACGGGCAATCGATGCCATAAATCACAGCTGTCTCAAAAGCTCCAACATAGAGCCCTGCCAAGCTCAGGGCAAAAACACTCCCCATGGAGGTACCATGTGTCTGCAGATATAATATTTACAACATGGGATGGGGCAGTGAGATAAATAACGGTGATGGATCAAGCCCTGATCTTTGGACTGGGTAAGAGTGGTCTGCTCAATTCAGACACTCTGTTCATCACCACCCCCTTTTCTGAATCGTTTTTGGCCACTATAGGTGTGGCAGGGTATAGTCAGACATGAGTCCCTTTCTCACTGCTCCATCAGGATTCAAGCAAGCCGGGCCGAAGACGGCTGAAATGCCAGAAACCGGTCCCCGGTAGCTTGTCTCCTTTCTGGTGAAGAATTGGCTTGGTAGTTTAGTCTGCCCTGTTCCCATGATGCACTGGGCCAGGGACAGACTGATTTGCATAAAGCCAGGTTCTGAGCTGGGATGGGGCAGTGAGATAAATAACGGTGATGGATCAAGCCCTGATCTTTGGACTGGGTAAGAGTGGTCTGCTCAAATCAGACACTCTGTTCATCACCACCCCCTTTTCTGAATCGTTTTTGGCCACTATAGGTGTGGCAGGGTATAGTCAGACATGAGTCCCTTTCTCACTGCTCCATCAGGATTCAAGCAAGCCGGGCCGAAGACGGCTGAAATGCCAGAAACCGGTCCCCGGTAGCTTGTCTCCTTTCTGGTGAAGAATTGGCTTGGTAGTTTAGTCTGCCCTGTTCCCATGATGCACTGGGCCAGGGACAGACTGATTTGCATATAGCCAGGTTCTGAGCTGGGATGGGGCAGTGAGATAAATAACGGTGATGGATCAAGCCCTGATCTTTGGACTGGGTAAGAGTGGTCTGCTCAATTCAGACACTCTGTTCATCACCACCCCCTTTTCTGAATCGTTTTTGGCCACTATAGGTGTGGCAGGGTATACTCAGACATGAGTCCCTTTCTCACTGCTCCATCAGGATTCAAGCAAGCCGGGCCGAAGACGGCTGAAATGCCAGAAACCTGTCCCCGGGAGGTTGTCTCCTTTCTGGTGAAGAATTGGCTTGGTAGTTTAGTCTGCCCTGTTCCCATGATGCACTGGGCCAGGGACAGACTGATTTGCATATAGCCAGGTTCTGAGCTGGGATGGGGCAGTGAGATAAATAATGGTGATGGATCAAGCCCTGATCTTTGGACTGGGTAAGAGTGGTCTGCTCAATTCAGACACTCTGTTCATCACCACCCCCTTTTCTGAATCGTTTTTGGCCACTATAGGTGTGGCAGGGTATACTCAGACATGAGTCCCTTTCTCACTGCTCCATCAGGATTCAAGCAAGTCGAGCCGAAGACGGCTGAAATGCCAGAAACCGGTCCCCGGTAGCTTGTCTCCTTTCTGGTGAAGAATTGGCTTGGTAGTTTAGTCTGCCCTGTTCCCATGATGCACTGGGCCAGGGACAGACTGATTTGCATAAAGCCAGGTTCTGAGCTGGGATGGGGCAGTGAGATAAATAACAGTGATGGATCAAGCCCTGATCTTTGGACTGGGTAAGAGTGGTCTGCTCAATTCAGACACTCTGTTCATCACCACCCCCTTTTCTGAATCGTTTTTGGCCACTATAGGTGTGGCAGGGTATACTCAGACCTGAGTCCCTTTCTCACTGCTCCATCAGGATTCAAGCAAGCCGGGCCGAAGACGGCTGAAATGCCAGAAACCGGTCCCCGGTAGCTTGTCTCCTTTCTGGTGAAGAATTGGCTTGGTAGTTTAGTCTGCCCTGTTCCCATGATGCACTGGGCCAGGGACAGACTGATTTGCATATAGCGAGGTTCTGAGCTGGGATGGGGCAGTGAGATAAATAACGGTGATGGATCAAGCCCTGATCTTTGGACTGGGTAAGAGTGGTCTGCTCAATTCAGACACTCTGTTCATCACCACCCCCTTTTCTGAATCATTTTTGGCCACTATAGGTGTGGCAGGGTATACTCAGACATGAGTCCCTTTCTCACTGCTCCATCAGGATTCAAGCAAGCCGGGCCGAAGACGGCTGAAATGCCAGAAACCGGTCCCCGGTAGCTTGTCTCCTTTCTGGTGAAGAATTGGCTTGGTAGTTTAGTCTGCCCTGTTCCCATGATGCACTGGGCCAGGGACAGACTGATTTGCATATAGCCAGGTTCTGAGCTGGGATGGGGCAGTGAGATAAATAACGGTGATGGATCAAGCCCTGATCTTTGGACTGGGTAAGAGTGGTCTGCTCAATTCAGACACTCTGTTCATCACCACCCCCTTTTCTGAATCGTTTTTGGCCACTATAGGTGTGGCAGGGTATACTCAGACATGAGTCCCTTTCTCACTGCTCCATCAGGATTCAAGCAAGCCGGGCCGAAGACGGCTGAAATGCCAGAAACCGGTCCCCGGTAGCTTGTCTCCTTTCTGGTGAAGAATTGGCCTGGTAGTTTAGTCTGCCCTGTTCCCATGATGCACTGGGCCAGGGACAGACTGATTTGCATATAGCCAGGTTCTGAGCTGGGATGGGGCAGTGAGATAAATAACGGTGATGGATCAAGCCCTGATCTTTGGACTGGGTAAGAGTGGTCTGCTCAATTCAGACACTCTGTTCATCACCACCCCCTTTTCTGAATCGTTTTTGGCCACTATAGGTGTGGCAGGGTATACTCAGACATGAGTCCCTTTCTCACTGCTCCATCAGGATTCAAGCAAGCCGGGCCGAAGACGGCTGAAATGCCAGAAACCGGTCCCCGGTAGCTTGTCTCCTTTCTGGTGAAGAATTGGCTTGGTAGTTTAGTCTGCCCTGTTCCCATGATACACTGGGCCAGGGACAGACTGATTTGCATATAGCCAGGTTCTGAGCTGGGATGGGGCAGTGAGATAAATAACGGTGATGGATCAAGCCCTGATCTTTGGACTGGGTAAGAGTGGTCTGCTCAATTCAGACACTCTGTTCATCACCACCCCCTTTTCTGCAGATATAATGTCCCCTCATACTCAAAGTAATTCTTGGTCAGAGCACCACTACGCAATGAGTTTGACCGGTGTTGCCGCTGAGCTGCCGCTTAAGGTCCCACGATTGGTGGCAGCAGAGTGGAGGTCCGACTTATACAAAGAGGACTAGACCACGCACAATTTTTTCTGTACTAATAAACCATGATATAGTGCAAGTTTATATTAAAGACCATGGTGTTTTAAAACCGGATTCAAACGTATTAAATATTGAAGTGACACAGAAGACTCAGGGAGTTTTATCCATCCCCAGAGGAGGAGATCTGTGTGGGTCTCATTTGATATATGTTTTAAGATTTCTCCTGGGACGTACAGTGGGAGCCATTGGGAGCCCTGTTTTATACCCGAGCGAGCAGTATGAATAATATGAATATTCATGCCACCTCTGACATCACTGAGGACAATATTATATCAATTTGACAAGAGAGACTGCTTTATAAATCTAAGTCTTGATAAAGGTGGTTTGAAATTGAGTAATTCCATCGAAACTCGTCGACGCCTGCTCTTTATTGGTTGTACCCCAGGAACACGTTTATGTCCAACAGAATACGTCAGGCTGTGGACATTTAAATGTTTTAAGACTGGGATTACTTAGGGAACAACTTAGTATAGATGCAACTATCTATTCGCACAAAGCTTTCATTGTCTCTCATTTTATTTATTCTTTTGTAATAATGTGCTTTTTATGATGTGTATTCCTTGATGTATTGTGTTTTTATCTCTTTCTTTATTTTGACATTTTTAGGAGATTTTGTGACCAAGTAAGAATAAACCTGTTTATACAATAACTTTTACTTTGCACACATTACAATTGTCTAGTGGGGTCTAGGCCGTTTTGGGTGACTGTGTATGATTGTGGTTTATCACGTGTGGGTGAGACCAACACTGGAAGAAGATTTGACGTGAACAAATATATTTTCTTACTTTCCTCTCCAAGAGAATTTCATTTTTTACTTACCAGGGCTATTTCCACCAAATGTAAGAATAAGGCCTTAGATGTTTGATAGGGCCAGTCCTCTGCAAACAGGATGTCCTCCAGGACTCTGAGAGTTTCTCTTTGCAGAATGTTCATATATAAGGCTTCGATGTCGAGGCCTATGAGAAACTCAGTCCCGGGGTCAAAAGGTAAGTCCTTCAGATGTTGTAAAATATCTAAGGTGTCTCTAAAATATGCTGGTAGCTTCTGAACCAACGGTTTCAAATGAAAGTCACAAAATTGGGCTAGAGTTTCCAGAAGGGAACCCATCCCAGACAAAATCGGCTCCCGGGGGGAGGTCTGACTGGTTTATTAATTTTTGGGAGAACATAAAAATAGAGAATTCTCTGCTGTTTATTCACCAAAAATTCTGCTTCATGGTCAGAGATCCAATCATTGGATCGAGCCTCCTTAACTAGGGAGACAATTTATTTAGTTATCTCCTCTGCAGGATCCCTGGATAGTTTCTGATAATTCCTCTCATCAGATAGAAGGCGGGTTCATTCATTGTCATAAGTAATTCTGTCCAGAATTACTACAGCCATGCCCTTATCTGCAGGTTTCAGGACTATGCTAGAATTTTCTTCTAGTTCTTTCAAAGCTTTTTTCTCCACATTAGATAAATTAGAGAACGAACGGGTTCTATTCTCATTTAAGTTCTCCAAATCGTGAATCACTGCCTGTTCAAATGTTCCTACCTCCAAAGGTAGTACCGATAGCAGTGATGTCATGTGATGTGACATGGTCAGTGATGTCACTGACCATGTCATGAGTGATGTAATATGTGACGTCATCTAGCAGTGCAGTGCATTGCGGGCGCGGGAGTTATAGTTAGTTCAACTAACTATAACTGGCGAATTTCTCTGGTTTTATACGAGTCAAATGTCAAACTAACTATAACGTCCCTGAAACCTTTTGGTTTTTTTCAGTGAATTTCTAAGGTTTTTTAAATGGTAATACCTAACTACAACGTCTGAAAAACCTATGTTTTTTCAGTTAATAAATATATATATATATATATACATATATATATATATATACATATATATATATATATATGATACACACACACACTTTTTGTGTAGAAAGCCTGAGTCTGCCTATCTATCTCAAAATCAGACCTAAAAAGAGTATTAAGGTTCTCAGCTTGGCAGGTTAAAAAACGCAGATCAAGACAAAACAAGTCCTTACATGGTGCTATGCATTTTAGTCAACAACTGCCCACAGCAGCCTGTTTTCCTGCACAGATAAGAACACTTTCTGCGGATTATATTACGACTCAGTTTCTGAAAGGCTGGTGGGAGGCATAATTGCATGCCTTCACAAACCAGATGCAGCAGTAATCACAGCAGAGCATCATGCCTGAGATTTATCAGTGATGATGGCAGAAGGCGGGAGTGAAAGAAGAGCGAACAGTGAGCCCTGCTTGGAGAGGCAAATGGCATCTTAATTAGAATTCTTGATAGTTTTGGCAGAAAAACAAAGGCTAAGAAAAAATAAGCAGTTTTTTTAAAACTACTTTTTGCTGCACAATATTGCAGTGAATTGTTTGTTGAATTATCACTATATCTTGTCGCAGCATAACGACTAGAAAAACATCCATTACTTTCAACTGTTTACAGAACGCATGTCCTAGACACTTGTTTTCTCCCCTGAACTGTGCAACACCTGTTTCAGTAGAGGGCGATTACGTTGAGATTATTTTAAATTGCTTAGTTTCCTGTATCTCCAAAATAAAATCAAAATATACTGAGAATGATCAACAATTTTAAACCACCTGGAGGTACACGAACAGAAACTAGGAAAATGATTCTAGAAAATTAAAACAACAATCATATGTGCACAGCTCACTCTAAAAACAAATTGAATTGTCTTAAGTACTGATAACTGGTGCTTAGAGTCACATTTACATTGAGAGCTCAAAACAGACTTGAATATAGTAGTTTTTGCAAACATCACTTACATATGTTGTTGATATAAGATCCTGAAGCTGGTCCTGCGATGCAGCTGACGTATAGCGCTGTATATCTCTTATTCGCCAATCCATGTACCAAAATGTGTGCATGGTGGTCACAGTATTGTCCAACAAGAGTTCTGCCTGGTGCAAAGTTCACAATGACATACGTGCCTGCCTGAGACACGTCCCGTGTCACTGGGGTTGGACCCTGTGCTGCACTGCTCACGTCAAGCTTGGACAAAGGGTACATTCAATTTATTTCTCCAATTCGAAACTTGATTTAAGGTATTGATATGTGCAGCTTTTTAAGCCCTCTGCATTTAAATGCGGTTCTATAATCTAATCGATGGAAGGGAAAGAAGTCTGATGACTACAACAGGCCACAGGCCCTTTTCTCATGTAAGTCTTGGGAGTCACAATCATTACATATGAAAGCAGGAAGCTCAGGCTCACTGCTCAGCACACAGAATATGATCTCATTGCCTGGCTTTCCCGGTCCCCTCAGGGCCCACCTATGAAAGGGATCTGTGGCAGACAGAAATGACCATCTACAGTTGTGAAAATGCTTCTGCTGCTCCCAAATGAGCAGACATTCCGCTGTCTATTCAGCTCAAGATTTCTTGCAGACATGGAGTCATCTGGCAACTCCCTCAAGGCTGTGCTCAGTCTGTGTTTAGGGCTCCAACCAAGTGGGAGTCTTCACTGTATGCACACACAATAGAAGCTACCCTCAAATAATGCTCACTTACATAATGTAACCATATCCCTACAAAGCACTAAATGAGTTGAGTGCTGGATATCTCAAAACATGTCATGGACTGTCCTCACACACAGTGAAGGTGTCATGCTTCATCATAGGCAGTCCTCATTCTCTAAAAAACTGGTTTGATAGAGAGCGGGCCTACACCTGGAGACATGGAGGGATTACTAAAAATATAAGTGGGGGCCGTGCAATAATGATTTAAAAACCAATGGACTACCCCAATTTACATTAATTGGTAGGGCACATTATGTGGTTCATAACATTGGATATTTTCATGTTTATTACTACATTTTGTATATGATGTAAATTTTTCAAAAACTGTGTTTTGCATCAGATTAATGTATGAATTAATTTGCTGATTTTGTCATGTTGCAAGCTGTTGCCAATAATTTCTTCACAGTGTCTAAGTCCATTTTTGTCTTTAAGTGTATGTTACTGTGAATTCTATATAGGTGTAAGTTCATGTGTGAATTTGATAAGGCTGTGTTTCTTTTTCAGTCCCAAAAAATTGTTTTGATCAATGTTTAAATTATTAAGAAACAGGAATGGTCTAATAGAAATTCCATTCGGACAGATACTCCATGAGTAGTAGGAGTGTACGGTAGTACGGAGCCGGGTTCATTGTTTTGTGTTCTGAACTTTCTAAAAGTGGCATTTTCAGACCTGCAACTTAAAAACCAACTTCCCTAAAAGATGTGTTTTAAATTATGAGTCCAGAGACACCAAACTTGCTCTTTATTTCTTTTCCCAATTGGAAGTTACACTTATAAAGTGTTACCAGGCAGTGGCATAACCAAACTTGAGGGGGCCCCTGCAACTTGCATGGAGAGCTCCCCCGACCTAGTCTGGAGCTCCCAGACGAGGGGTCTGCGGCCCATGCACAGTGTCAGAAGGGGCTCCCTGGAGCTTGGGACCCCCCCCCCCCCGCGCCACAGGTGCTGCAGGGGTTAATGTTATGCCACTGTTAGAAGGCAGTTCCAATGATAACCTATGGTAGAGATAGACTTTGCTACAGTGAAAAACGAATTTAGCAGTTTTTCACTACCTGCACATGTAACACCCCACAGTAATTTGTCCTACCAGTGGTGGCTGGTGACATTTGAAAGTGGTAGAGCGCAAAAGTTTGGAGTGAGTGGCTACCGGCGACCGAGCATTGTGAGAAATTACGAATAGGGCATTTCCATAGTCGAGTTTAGATAGGGCCAGGGTGCCGGTCACAACTATCTTCTGAAGATCAGGTGGAATGAAAGGACGGATCCTTTTATTCAACTTCAAGATTTAAAGAGAACGATTATACCAATGCATTGATTTGATCTTCAAAGGTCAGCCTATTATCAAAGATAATTCCTAGATTGCGTACCTTGTTTACAGGTGACGGAAAGCACCCATGTCCTTATGCCACCAAATGGGTGACCAGGAGGAGGTGTCGTTTCCCAGAGACGCATGCCTTTACAACGAATTTCATTGTAAAGGTATGTATGGGCGGAATTTGCGCAATCCCGTCTTCATCTTTGGAAACTGCGCATGCGCGGGAGCCTGCACATGCGCATTCCTGGCCTGGAATGCGCATGCGCAGACTCCCGCGCATGCGCAGTTTCCGAAGATGAAGCCGGAATTGGGAGGAGGCAGCGCATTAAGGTAAGTTTGCTTTAAAGTTCTATTTAGCCTTTTAATTTATTGTAATGAGGCAGGCGGGCGGGAACGGGAGGCAGGCAGGCGGGAAGCGGGAGGCGGGCAGCATCGCGAAACGGAAATATCGCGGAGAGGCACAGAGATTGCTTTAATCTCTGTGCCTCTCCGCGATAGTCCCTTCCGTGACTTCCGCCACCCCTAATCAGAACCTTCCTCTGGCAGATCATTTGGAGCAGAACAAGACCTTTTACAGACTTGTCACCCACTTTTATTGGCCCCAGATGAGTAAGACTTCAGATGTGCTCTGCAGGTCTTGTCAAATCTGCCAGACGAGTGTCAAATCTGGGAAAAGGTGCAAGGTTCCTCTCCAACCGTTTCCTGTCGTGAGCACCCCTTTTGAGCGGGTGAGCACTGAGATTGTGGGGTCTCTGGATTCCAAGACAGCCATGGGCAATAGGTTCGTCCTGGTCTTGGTAGACCATGCCACCCAGTACCCAGTAGCTCTCCCACTACGGACGGTGACTGTATCCAACGTGGCTAGGGCACTGATGGAAATCTTTATACATGTGGGTTTCCCAAGGAGGTGGTATCTGACCGGGGTACCAACTTCATGTCTTTGTACATGAAGGCCATGTGGAAGGGGTGTGGTGTTACCTATGAGTTCACTACTCCTTACCACCCCCCCAGAGTAATAGGTTGTTTGAAAGGTTCAACCGTACCCTAAAGGCCATGATTATGGGTTACTCACAACCCATGAGGCTTAAGTGGGACGTCCTCTTCTTTTTCTTCTTCTTATTATTATTTAACATTTTATAGAGTGCATGGCTACCCTTAGGCATCCCAGCACTAGTGACAGCAAGCAGACAGATGGAGGAAGTCTTAAGGTAGCTTCTGAAAGAGCCATGTTTTCAATTGCTTCCGGAATGAGAGATGGTGGGGCATGGAGCGAAGATGAATGGGGAGAGTGTTCCATAGCCTTGCAGCGTTGTAAGAGAAAGAACGGCCTCCAGCTAATTAGACTGGCCTGTCAAGATCAAAGTGATCTACCCTAGTTGCTGGTCAGTGGAGTACTCAAACATTGTCCACATGCCGATACCAAATAGTCACATGTTCTAAACATTGTCATACTATGACAGCAAAAAAGTATGATGAAACAGTCAAGTTTAGCAAGTCTCTTCAACTGACATCTAATAATGGCAGTCAAGAAGATGGTAATGCACTCTATGCATATAGGGTTCTGATTTTGAATCTCACGCACCCCTCATCACCCTTTATCGTTACCTCTTGCAGATCGGTATGCTCAGAATGAATGACCTTCTGCCACAGCCAGCACAGGAAACTTGATTGAGAGTATACTAGATGTTTCTAACACCATAAAGGGACTTGTAGTGCTAACCAAAGCTGCCAGCATTACATACATTCTAAAAATGTGTGTGTGTCTCATCTATCACACAGCTAAGCAGTAATAAGTTTCACAAATCAAAACCTGATTGTGGGTTCCTGAGATTTAAGATCCACATGCCTCATTATACGGATCAGTCATGCCAGTTCGACAAACCAGGGATCCTGTTCATGGATATTTCTGGACAAACAGCCTTATTACATTCTGTATTATCAGCTGAGGTTTGGGAACCTCTAGACCCTGTTTGTAATGTTCTTAAATGCATTGCTGCATCCCATACGCAATAACACACATGCACAATATGGGGCCGTTTATCACACAGGCTCAAAGCAAAATCTTTCGAGCACACATCCACATGGTTTAGTGTGCTATCCTCTTGGACAAGCAACGCAACATCCCTCATAGTGGTAGTGAACATAATACAAATACTATAATACAATACTGTTTTGATGGGTGCAGCTAACCTACAGGATCAAGGTCTTAAAATCTTCCCTTACTTGTTTCTCTGTGGAGACTGGCCTCTGTTCAGATATTTTGTTTTTCTCCATTAGGGTATTTTTCTGAAGGATTGGGCAAACCATGGCTGATTCTCCAAAACGTAAAGCCCTCCCTCTGAAGCTGATATTGCTGATCAGTCAAGGAAATTCCTATATGGTTAGAAATCTCTGAGCTCTTCTGAATCTCTGTACCAATCTTAGCATGAGGGCCATTCAAAACTACTTTAACTTTCAATGCCTTCAATTAACTATGTCCTTAATATCGAGATTGTATCCCCTCTGATCTAATCTGTTATATTTTCTCCTTTTGTGCCAACAACTGTGTTTGGTAGTCACAAACTGTTCCTTTAAAAGGTGGGTCCACCAATTTGAAATGCCTTTTCCTACAAGGTTTTCTCATCTATGTGTTCTCCGAGTTTTCCTGGAGTCTTCCTATGGATATCTGGTTCTAACTATAACTACAAGGTGGGGGTTGCCTCTGTGTAGTTATAGTTAGGTCAGAATGTCCATTAGGAAGAATGTTTTTTGTTAATGTCTTTGATGAATGTTCGTGAACCTTTCCAAAATAAAAGTTCATCCATCTCAGTTCCTTTTAGGACAGTTTCAAGGTGACCCATCAAGTAGGGGCACAGAAAAAGGGTAGTGGTACAGAAAGAAACAGCTGAAAAGAAATACACTGAATTTGACAGAAAGCTAGATCTTTACTCAGAAAGCATTGCACTTGAGATTTGGGGTAAATCCGTTCAGCTCTTTCTTAGAAATTAAAGGTCAAAACAAAGTGAGATCTGAACTGTTGGAACCACAGTACTTCTGCGGAATCGCAAATTAAAAAAATGAATCACTCTTATTGGCTGAGAGGACTTTCGGTCTCATGGGACCAAGCAATGTGATTGGCTGGCTGCATCATCATCAGAAAGATGGGTGCTGTCATTTCAGGACTCTGGGACTCAGTCCTTGTCTTATAAGCTTGCAAAAAAAGTAGCGTAAAAAAGGGTATGGTATGGTTAGCCTGATCCCTGGCCCTTGTTCAGTGGGCACAGAGGCATCCCGCTGGGGCTAAAATGATTTTCTTTTGTGCTACAGGTCCCATGGTACTCTCGCACTTTCAATGAGGCCTCTAATGAGGTCCAGCAGAACTTCTGAATGACCTAGTATGGCCCTCCCATGTGATTCTGGGGAAGTACTGTGGGCTACCATGGGACTGTGCAAGCATTAAAAAGTGAAGTTTGCCCTCTCCCGTGATATCTTTGACTGCCAGTTGAGTGACATACTGCGTCAGTATCTCAGTACTACAGAAAAAACAAAACAAATTAGAATGTGGGTGGGTGGGTGACTGTGGGGGGCTGCAAAACTGTAGGGGGATGGACAGCCACAGGGTGCTGCCTGCAGGGCCCAACCATCCACCATGCACAACAAAAGCTATCCTCAGTGAGGGAGTTGGATGAATTTGATTTTTTTTAAACCAGAAATTCACGGAGGAAAAACCCAAAGCTTAAACAAACATTAAAGTTACGTATGGTTATAAGATTTTACTTTACATTACAAAAACCTAGAAATTCACTAAAAATTAAAGGTTAAAGTGACATTGTAGTTAGATATGTTAATAATAGATTACTTTACATCAAGGTAACCTCAGAAATTCACAGAAAAAAACTAAGGTTTAGTTTGGTATTGTACTAAGATTTTAGTTTGCATTTTAATAAACCTAGAAATTCTCTGAAAAATAAAATTTAAATTAACGTTATAGTTGGCCCTTGCAATATTATAAAAACTATTGCTTTGAAGCCAAAAACAGCACTGAAATTCACCAGTTATTAATTTACTGAGCTGACTATATATTGCACCCCTCCATGCATTGCATAGGACCTCACATGTTACATCACTCATGAGATGCTAAATTACATCATTGTTGACATGAATGAGGACTTCTCAAATGACATCATTGAAGGCATCACTAATGACATCATCCAAACCTAAGGTACATATAGACGTAATTTTCTTAGCCTCTTAACTGTTAATGGGTGTAAGCTTAAGCACCATGTTTGGCCTTCGAATGGGTCTTGCGTGTGTGAAGGAAGTGAGCTCTAAACAAGCCGTTGTGCACAGCGACACTACTTTGCGCAGCAGGGACTTGTGAATTGTTGACTGCCTACAAGGCAAAAGTTGTACGCAGGAGGGTTTTGGTCTCCTAAGGGTACTCGAGTGTCTGGAGGGAATGGGATCTGCGTTAGAACTTGTGCATAGCAATGTAAGTACCAGATACTAGCCTACCCATGTGTGCTTGACTGTCCAAAAGAGAACAGATAACTACAAAGTATTTGGTACGGGGGAAAGCAGTGCATAGTAAAGTCTTCACCACCTAAGTGTCCCTGTGTGTCTAGAGAGAGTGGGTTCTCTGTGGAAGGGTTCAGCATATGGTGATGATTGTTCACAGTAGGTGGTTCCCCATTTATGTCTGGTATATTGTCTATGAGAGTTTGGCTACCCACGAATTGTTCAGTACAGGGCAAAGGCTGTTCATGATAGGGGCTTGGCCATACTTAACACAAAGAAGGGGAGAGAGCCATTCCTGTTTAAACTCTAATACCACAGGCCCCCATGCCAAATCAAATGTTCACACTAAAGGGGTATGTAGAGTACACAATAGACATAACCAAGAAATATTTCTCAGTTTTGAAAAACTGCCCTCACTCACATACCGAAGTATGTGACATGCTTCATCATAGGGCCTGCTACAAATGCCCTGGTGTAGCCACATCCAGGGCGTAGCATTAGGGAGGGGAAAAAAATAATAAACTACACTACAAGACGTACAACCAAATAATATCAACACATACAACGAGTAACACGAAATGAGGTGAAGAGCGTGTGCAAAAACACCCCGTGACTGGAACTGATAGTGCGACAATAAGGTGCAGTATAGGAAAGTGATTAAAACTGATTAAGGGTGCCAATAGAAAGAATTACTTTATTGAACACAATTAAGTACCCCTTCCAGGATTAAAAATAAGAAAAGGATGGGAAATGTCTTATTGAGAAAGTGAGGTTTCTCAAGACTTCCCTCCTACCACTGCTGAAGTCAACATATTTCGACCGCTGGAATTGTGCCTAAAAGGTCACCCCGGTCTTCGTCAGGACTGTCGCGATCAGTGCCACTGTTGGCCCTTCCGTAATCCGGTCAAAGGCCCCTCGGAGGAGAGTAGGTCATCAGTATCCGTACTCTTCCAAGTCTTCTAATTTAAGAATTGAGGCTGATCTCATAATGTGGGAAAACATTTACTGAAAAGGAGCAGAAAGAGTTGATGGAAACCCACATTCTTTCAATCGCTCACTCTCCCAGCCCCCGTTTGTTTACAGCGTCTCTATTGACAGTATTGCTCGTGATGTGTTAAAAAATGGCTCACGCAACTATGGCAGTAACAATGTATCTGCTATGCTTATGCCCGGGTTTTAGACTCCATCCCCTTGGGATTATATAGCATTTAGCCCTCGTTCACCAATGGTAACGATCTCAAGTGCTTTAACAAAAGAGGCAACACACTGCCTGCTCCCAAGCCCGCTTGGTGTACCCCCGTAACCCACCACGCACCCATACACACAAACCACTCACTAAGAAAATGCAAGTTACTACTAGCCCCTGATAAGGTAGGTAACCCACATGTAGTTTTAAAACTCACCGAGTTCATGAATTTCACAAACCCGAACAGGTGTCCGCCAGGAGGGTCTCCCTAAGAACACAATCTGCAAAAAATAAGTAATACGTGAGGCTTCTGTACCTTAAATGCGTAACATCTCCCATCAGAGACTCGACAGCGGTACAAAAACCACCCGTGGGAGCAGCCAAATAAATCCAAAGGTTCAGAGAATTGAGCCTTTCTCCGATCACCTTACCGTTCTGCGGGCTAGCCCTGTCAAGTCTGCCTGAGTCACGAGACACAGCGAAGATAATTTACGCCATGTCCAATCGATCTTTTAAGGAAAAGTGATCCATGACCCGTTGCGTCCCTAGCGCTCCACGTGACTAACGTTGTGTCGTCACGACGTTGCGCACGGGGCAACTACGTTCAATGAGGAAATGTAGTTCAGAGATGTTGAGCCACCCGAGAGATATGCGCAGTGTATAGTCAGAAGTGTAGGCTAACTGTGCTCAACGTCACTACGCCCATCATGACCCACGTGGATCTAGCCGCATGTGAAAGCAGGAGCAGCGCATCTAAACAAACAGGGCAAATGGGAATTAAGATAAATCGGCTGAGCCAGCCGCCCCCAGTCTCCCGTGTGTGTAAGAGCCCTCCCCTACTTCCAGTGAATGATGGCAGTCTGTAGGCAATAAAGGGATGTGTCCGTTCAAATGGATAATCTAAATCCCGGAATTTACGGGGAAAAAACAATTAAGTGTTACTCTGTTGGAATTGGCCATGTAATGGTGCTTGGATGTCTTGGGCTTGGGCGTCTTGCGGAAGTGGGTGGTCCATTAAGAAGTTGCTCACAGGGTGAAGACTGCCCAACGAGGGTTAGCTATCCACAAAATGTTTGATTCTGGACAAAGGATGTGCTTAGGAGGAGCTTGTTTCATCTAAGAGTGCTTGTAAGTCTGAAAGTTGATTTATGCTTTACATGATTGTCTGCCATTTAGTACTTACTGTCATATCTGAAATGCTGCAACGTTTAGAGAGTAATTTAAACAGCAGTAGTTGGGTGATGCCATCACTGATTTCATCAATGATATCATTTGAGATGTCATTGGTGACATCAATGATGGCATTGAGCATGTCATGACTTTGGTGACATCAATGATGGCATTGAGCATGTCATGACTTATGTAATTTGTGTGTTCATAAGCAGTGCATGGCGGGGGTGTAACTTATAGATAGCCTAGTAAACTATAACTGACATGTCATTTTTTTTATAAAATGCTAGTTTTTGCACTATTACAAGGCCTAACTATATTATAACTTTTTTTCTTCAGTGAATTTATATATTTTTTTTATTCAACCTACACACTAAGGGGCATATTTCCAAGCCCCTATCGCCACCACTTGTGCAGCACACATATAAACAGCAAATTACCTTTGATTGTTTATATGCAGGAAGGTTACCCTATCTGCACATAAACAATCATTTATAAAAAAATTCAATTTTGCAACTTCTATGTGTGCTGCATTAACCCCTTCAATGCGTCAGATGGACCCTGGCAGTCTGACGTCACGGTGAGCGTGAGCGTCGGACATCCAAACCGCGCATGCAACATTTTTTCCAGCATCGCGTCTGCCGCAGGGTAGGCGTTAAGCAGCACACATAGAAGTTACAAAATAATATTTAAAGATTGTCTATGTGCAAGAAGGGGGTACTTCCTGTATATAATCAATCTTCCCCTCAACGCAGACACCCTTTGCAATATAGTGCAATGGTGCCTGTGTTGACGCTAGGCAGCTGAACTCAGCGCCGGCGCCAGGGTAAACGCAGGCGTGCATCGCATTCTTGGGATTATGGCACATCCCTGTGTTTTCGAAATGGAGAAGCGTGGGGTTAGCAATGTTTGACTAATGCCACGCTTCTCCATTCTATTGTAAATATGCCCCTAAGTACCTTAAATACCTATAATGTTATCCAACACATCCTTGGCTGTCTTGATTTGTTTATTATAAGAGCTTCTAGCTGATCTGAGGTTTTTTAGCTGGTCCGCTGAAGCAGTGGATCTCCAGGAGCGCTCTAAGGCCCTTGGATTGCGACGTTCCACATTTAGGTTGCTATTGAACCATGTTTTAGATATTTTTGAGGGTGCAATTTTTTGTTGGAGTGGAGCAATGTCGTCCATGATGCTGGAAATAGAGTTATAGAAGTCTGTGAGTGCATGTACTTCAACTAAGTCTCTTTGAAGAGAGGGCATGCTTACAGCGGGTTGCTAGGTCAGCTGTGTTGATGTTTCTGAGGTCTCGTTTCCAGACCTTTGGTTTAGTAGTTTGAGAATTACTCTGAGAAACCTCCAATTAGATTTGGAAGGAAATGGTGTGATGGTCTGATCAATCGCAGGGTATGATGGAGTCCAAAGTGATTAAATGTCCTTTTGAGATGAGGTCAAGAGTTTCCCCTTTACTGTGGGTAGGCTGGTCACAGTGTTGAACCAAATCGTGATCCTTCAAGAAGGAACTGAGGCATGCTACCGCTTGGTCATTAGGGTTTGACCAATGAAGGATAAAGTCTCCCAGGTAGATGTGCGGCTGCACTGAATCCACATTGTCCACTATAATTTCCATTAATTGTTCAATGAATGGTAGATTGTCATCCAGAGGGTGATAGAATATATGAAGTTTGCAAACCATCTGCTTATTACTGGAAATGTTGAGGCAAAGGTATTCAGGTTAATGGGGAAGAGGACTCTGAAAGGGAGATCGCAAGTGTATTTCGATGTATACAGGCTAGGCCACCTCCCAATTTTGTAACTCTGTCCAGACCAATTATGTCATGGGAGGGGGGCACCAAGCGGTCTAGAATCGGAGTGGACGACTGGGTGAGACAGATTTCTGTGACTATAATGATGATCTATCTCTTTATGTTGTATGAGGTCGAAGATCTCAGAGCCATGTTTGTTGGCAGACCTGCAGTTGAGTAGTATGCATTTGAGTGTAGCCGGAGACTGGGGGAAGGAGGCTGAATGAGGTTCACTCGCCTCAGGTTGTCATTATTTATGACTCTGCAGGTATGGTGGGATTCACTGTTCGGGTTAGAGTGAACTGTTTGAATTATTCCCTTTGTACTTGAGTTGGTGTCCGTGTTTGATGAAAATGGCTTGACTAGGCTATCAGCTTTGTTGGGTGCAGGCCCTGTCAACGAGCATCTGGGAGAGAAGCTATGTTAAGAAAAGGGACGATAGAAGGGGAGGAGGGATGGTCATGGGGAGCTTTCTCTGTGACACTGGTGGTGGTACTGGGCCAGTTTGGATGAGAGAGGAGGGGACTTAACAAGGGGAGATATTCAAGTGAGGGGGCTTTCAAAGCATGGAATTTGTTGGAGAGAAGGTGTAGTTGGAGGTAGATATCTTCCAATCGTGCCAGCACATCTGGGTGATGGGAGATGGGCAGAAGTTGAGTAAGGAGATCCGGAGGGGGGGGGGGAGTATCGGTGTGCTAGAGAGATCTGCGGCAGTGAAGGGGTATTCCAATGGAGAGGGTTGGTCATTGTGTGTGAGCGGAGTTCCAGAAAGCCTTGACCGGTATGTAGATTGGGTGTGAGGATCTAGAGAGGGTGTCTATGTGGGATAGAGAAGTCATAGACATTAGTAGGAGAGTTAATGGCCTCTTATTATGAGGTTCAGGCGGAACCACAATTGGCAAGGGCAAGGAAAGGGAATTGGGTGAGGGGGGGAGGTAAATCTGAGGAGGAGATGAGAACATCGTTTTGAAAGGTGCTTGAGGTGATTAGATCTAGATCTTGTCGTACATAAGATGAGTTGTTCACCATAGAACCTTTGATCTTTAGAAAGAGCTTGTCAAATTGCTCTAGGTTTCGATTGGAAGCTTGAATGAGAACGATCCAATTGTTGTAGATAGTAATGGTGATATCTATTTTATAAATAGGAGAGAATGTAGTGGAAAGACTAAAAACATGGGGAGTTCTCTTTATTTGTTTGCACTGGAAGAAGGATAGGAGAAATTTCCTCCATTGGACCCTTTTGTTCATGAAGAAGATTAGGTCCGACATGATGTCGCCATTAGAGATGCTGAAACAAGTATCTGAAATAAGTGTTTCCAAGTTTCTTTTGATTAAGTTATGTTTGAATTTTTAGATGCATTTTTAGAGAGGTGTAGGGGATAGGTGATCCTATCGGCACTGTGGCCCACTTGAGAGAGTGAGCCTTCGGTCGGGCTGGTTGTGTTGGCCTCCATAACGTACCCCAATCAAGGAGCCAGTCTTGTCAGGTAGTTAGGGAGGAACTGATCACTCCACATTGTCCGGTGGAGGGAAACTAGAATGATTCCAGGACAAGTACGAGAAAGAAAAAAAAATGGCCTCCAATCGGTCGAACCAAGAGCCAATTATGATATTAGTCCTTTGTTTAGTTTTATGGCCAAGACCACAGTCCAAGTCCTATTTCTATGGCAATGTCAAAGGCAAAGTTTTAGTAAACAAGGTAGCAACCTGGAGTGTAAATCCCCATAGTGTTATCAGATAGGCACCCTTTTGAGGTAATTGGGTAGAAGTTCAAAGGCTGAACGAGTCAAAATGGAGTATCTCCTGTGGCAAATTGGTCCCTACCTAGGAACTAGAGAATACAGGTTATATGCTTCAACCAAGTACCTCCCACATGTCCAAAGATCAAAAAAGGAGCACCAAAGTCCCCACAATAGACAAAACCATCCATGTTTTGCATAACTCATCAAAACTGTTCAGAATTTCGGTATTATATCTGGATAAAACCTATGATAAGATAGGTATTGGACGAATGTGGGAGTATGTCTCAAAGGATATAGTGAGAACCATTATTGAAATATATCAATCATGTGGTATGCAATGAACTAAAAAAAGAGTTTTTGTATATGTAAATGATATATTTGTATTGATTAACAAAAATAAACAGGAAAGAAATGTAATACTGTTGAAGGAATGAAAATATTTTTGATATTGATTAGCATCTGGTAATTGATACATTGATATTGAAATTGTGAAGATCCACTCCATATTAAATGTTTTGAAAATTTGTGCACACATGTTATTCATCTTCATATAATATATATCCAAAAGGGGGCGTGGCCAAGCAGCATGGCCGACAGGACGTGAGCTCCACCGGCTCCCGTCCTGAGGACCCTAATATCCTGATTATTTATCATACCTGGGCTGCTGTTTCTTGGTAACTAGAGCTGGATGTCCTTCTCATACCGGGGGCCTCATTTCTGGACGTCGCCGGAGGTCTGAGGTGTGGTTCCTCAACGGTAGTGCTGACGGCGTGTGAGCTGGGTCTCTGTCCAAGTGAGACCGTGGTCTGCGGCCTACCCCCGAGTGGAGTCGCGGAAGCGGACCGGCCTGCCGCACTCCTTGGGGTCGTGGTGCTGTATGAGGACAGCGGAGCCCGCTGCCACCTGGGGCTCCACCTTGCTAAAATCCGTGTGCGGCTGCTGTGCTCCACAAGAGACCCCTGCTGCATAGCCTTGACTCAGTGGCGGCGAGGTGATACAGAGCGGAGGCCCTTCCCCCCCGGGAGTGGCCTGGATCTTGCTGCGAGTGCCCCCCGGCTGGGAGAACGTAATTGGTGAGAGACCTCCTTTGCCCCAGGGACTTGGAAGGCTGGCTGGAGCCTCCACCGGCAGTGGTGGAAGCGGTGCTGCGGGGCTTGCGGGTCCGGCTCTGCGCCCCTCCCCACGGAGCCGCCATTTTGCTCTCACAGCAGTGCGGCCGCTGGCTACCCTGGGGAGACCTGAGGCCTGAGCGGCCCGCTGCCCCGTGTTCCCGCACCGCGGTGCCCCACCGGCCATGGAGAACTGCTGGCGTGTGACCTGGGAGCCGGGGCGGCAGTGCCCGTGAGCGCTGGGGTGAGAGGCAACAATTCGGACCGCCGGTCCACCAAGATAGGCCTGCTCCCTGTGCTGGCCTGTATGCTCCGGGCCCCCACGCTTGCCTGGCACGGAGGGTGGGTGCTGTTTGGACTTTCCGCCTATCATCCTGCGAGGCCCACTCCTCTATCGGGCGGCTCCTGGGGGATTGGATTGTTGCCCCGGACTGCCCTCCATGGGTGCTGCGCTGTTGGAGTAAGACCCGCGAGCCAGGGCGGCTGGAATAGCGAGAGCAGGGGTGCCCAACGGACTACCAATCAATCAATCAATCAGTGACACTTGTAAAGCGCGCTACATACCCGTAGGGTCTCAAGGCGCTGGGGGGGGGGGGGGGGGGTGCCGCTACCGCTTGAACAGCCAGGTCTTCAGCTTCTTCCTGAAGGAGAGGTGGTCTTGGGTCAGGCGCAGGTCGGGAGGGAGGGAGTTCCAGGTCTTGGCGGCCAGGTAGGAGAAGGACCTTCCTCCTGTAGTCGCTCTTCGGATGCGGGGGACGGCGGCGAGGGCGTGGTTGGCTGATCGGAGGTGGCGTTTGGGAGCGTAGAAGTTGACTCGGCTGTTGAGGTAGCTCGGGCCTTGGTCGTGTAGGGCTTTGTGTGCGTGGGTGAGGAGGCGGAAGGTGATTCTTTTGTTGACGGGGAGCCAGTGAAGGTCTCTCAGATGTCCGGAGATGTGGCTGGTTCGTGGGATGTCGAGGATGAGTCTGGCTGAGGCGTTCTGGATCCGCTGGAGTCTCTTCTGGAGCTTGGCGGTGGTACCGGCGTAGAGGACGTTGCCATAGTCCAGTCGGCTGGTGACGAGGGCCTGGGTGACGGTCTTCCTGGTCTCGGTGGGGATCCACCAGAAGATCTTCCGTAGCATGCGTAGGATGTTGAAGAACGCCGAGGTGACGTTGTTGACTTGCCTGGTCATGGAGAGGGAGGAGTCCAGGATGAAGCCCAGATTGCGTGCATGGTCTGTTGGTTTGGGTGCGGTGCCCAGGGCGGGAGGCCACCAGGAGTCGTCCCAGGCGGAGGGTGAGGAGCCCAGGATGAGGACCTCCGTCTTGTCCGAGTTCAGTTTCAGGCGGCTGGTCGTCATCCACTCGGCTACCTCTTTCATCCCTTCGTGCAGGTTGGCTCTGGCGGCGGCGGGGTCGTTGGTCAGGGAGAGGATCAGCTGGGTGTCGTCGGCGTAGGAGATTATGCTGAGGTTGTGTTTGCGTACGATGGCCGCGAGGGGGCTCATGTAGACGTTGAAGAGGGTGGGGCTCAGAGATGATCCTTGAGGGACGCCGCAGATGACTTCGGAGGCCTCTGACTTGTACGGTGGTAGGCGGACTCTCTGTGTTCTTCCGTCGAGGAAGGAGATGATCCATTCCAGCGCCTTGTCCTGGATTCCGATGTTGCTGAGGCGCCGTACTAGGGTGCGGTGGCAGACAGTGTCGAATGCCGCCGAGAGGTCTAGGAGGATGAGGGCTGCTGTTTCTTCTTTGTCCATCAGGGCTCAGATGTCATCGGTGGCGGCGATGAGGGCGGTCTCGGTGCTGTGATTGGCTCGGAAGCCGGACTGTGAGGGGTCGAGGGATCCGTTCGTCTCGAGGAAGGCGGCCATCTGCTTGTTGACGGTCTTCTCGATGACTTTGGCTGGAAACGGGAGGAGCGAGATGGGGCGGTAGTTCTTGAGGTCGGTGGGGTCCGCTGTTGGTTTCTTGAGTAGAGCGCTGAGTTTGGCGTGTTTCCAGCTCTCAGGGAAGATGGTGGTGTCGAAGGATGTGTTGATGATGTCTCGTAGGTGGGGTGCGATGACAGCGTCGGCCTTGTTGAAGACGTGGTGAGGGCAGGGGTCGGTCGGTGATCCGGAGCGGATGGAGTTCATCGTGCGGATGGTATCTTCGGTGCTGATCGGGGTCCAGGCGTGTAGGGTGGTGGTGGGGGGTGGTTGTTCGGTCATGGTGTGCGTTGGTTGGTTGTTGAAGCTGTTGTGTATGTCCGCGATCTTGTTGTGGAAGTATGAAGCAAGGGAGTTGCAGAGGTCCTGCGATGGGGTGATGTCTTTGTTTCCTGCGCTGGGGTTGGAAAGCTCTTTCACGATGTTGAAGAGTTCCTTGCAGTTGTGTGCGTTGTTGTCCAACCGGTCCTTGAATGCTGTTTTCTTGGCGGCGCGGATCAGCTGGTGGTGTTTCCGGGTGGCAAGTTTGAAGGAGGTCCTGTTGTCCGGTGTCGGTTCCCTTCTCCAGACTTTCTCGAGGGCTCTGCAGTTCTTCTTGGAGCTCTTGAGTTCGTCGGTGAACCATGTGTACCAGCCTGACGAGACGAGCTTGCTCCTTGTACCGGCCTGTTTGCCACAGGCCCCACCGCTTGCCTGGCGAGGAAGGGGGGTGCTGCTCGTGCCTGCCGCCTAAAATCCTGTGTGTCCCACTCCATTGTCGGGCGCCCCAGGGGAGATAGCACTGTCGTCTTGGTCTGCCCCCACTGCCGCTGTTGCTCTGGGTAGTGCAGTGGGTCCCCCGCCCTGGATATAGCTGTGTGGACTGGCCTAGACTGCGGCGAGTGCGCTCTTGGCCCCTGCTTGGCGTCCCCCCGTTTGACGCCTCTTGGGGCGAGCTGGAGGTGCGGTGGGGTGTGCCGGACATACGACCTGAGGAGCTGCCTGGAGACCCGCGGCTGGGGGACGGTGGGTGTAAGAGGTCCTTGGAACTCCCCTGGAGGGATCGTTGGGACTTTGACGACCGGCAATGCGCAAGGACAGGATGTCGAAGTCCACCCAGCCCAACACCATTACACAGTACACAACCCAGCGGGTGCCATTGCAACGAATTACGCGACAGACCGGTCAGGAGGAGAGTGCGGATGGGCCTGCGGAGCCTTCCCGGGCCGAACTATTGAAAGCTATACAGGGCTCCCACACTGCGCTGGAGCGACAGATTGAGACTGTCTCAATTGATGTTAATCCCTTACGGACGGATCTTCGGAAGGTGGCGGATAAGGTCTCGGATGCAGAAGGCAACATTACCCAATTGGAAGGCGAGGTGGCCTCCCTCAAGAAAACGGTAACGCACCACGGCCGCGACGCATGCCTTGGAGCAAAGAGCTGAGGACGCGGAGGGAAGAGCGCGTCGCAGTAACATTCGGGTCCTGGGGATACCGGAACGGTTGGAGGCGGGTAACGCCGAGCGTTTCCTGGAGACCTGGATTCGAACCCACCTGTGTCCGCAGGGCCTGTCGAACGTCTTAGTTATTGAGCGGGCGCACCGGGTCCTGGTTCCGCCTCCGCGCCCGGGGGAGCCCCCGAGGTCACTCATCGCAAAGATCCTGAACTATAAGGACCGCGATTGCATATTGAGGGCGAGGAGGGAGACGGCGAATCTCACTATAGAAAACAGTTTCGTCTCCATATATCCTGATTACACCCAGGAAAGTGCAGCAGCAGCGCAAGTCCTACCTGGGGGTAAAACAAAAGCTCAGAGAGATGAAGCTCCAATACATGCTATTGTATCCGGCCAAGTTCAAGGTGATCTCGCAGGGACGTGCGCACTTCTTTGAGTCCCCAGCGGAGGTGTGGGAGTGGCTGGACATACGGGCGACGACCTGCCACCGGGAGAACGTGGGGGACCCCGTGAGACGTGGGGGGCCCGTCCTCAGAGACGACGTCGCGGAAGACGAAGGCACCGGTCTGGGTCCGAAGGTCCCGAGGGGCCTAGAATCATGGTGGGTGAGGATGGGGCACTGCTTCTGAGACCTTCTGGGGAGGAGACAGGTCCTGAGTTCCCGGGCAGACCTGGCCCTGGGGAAATTTTGGTTCCGGACACCTTACAGGATATGGTGCCGGGTACGGACCCTATGGTCCCGGTGATCCCGGAGACTGGCATGTCCGAGCCACAGGTGGAGACGGCTCCATCTTGAGGTACTGTTTGGTATATGCTACGTTGTTCTCGGCCTGGGAGGGCCTTGGCTGTATTTTTGGTTGTTTGGGATGCCTGTGGCCCATACTGTTTGCCCGTGGATGGCGAGACGGAGTGGAGGACTTGTATCCTGCTGAAGGAGGGCTCTGGGGCGGTGAGTCTATATGGTTCCTATTTCTAGCCAGCCTAGGGACTGTTATGCTAGTTTGGGTCCTGTGGGGACCTGGAAGGGGGGAGGGTGGGTGGTATTGGTTTGGTTGTGTGTGTGTGAGTGTTGTGTGGAACGGAGGGGTAGCTGTGCACGTCCTGGCACCGGCAGGGGGAGGGCAGGATAGCATGTTTTGTTCTAGCTGTCTTTTTGCTCGTGGGTGGGGGTGGTGGGGAATGTTCTGGGGGATTGGTGGGGTTGGGGGTTCTTGGGGGTTGGGAGGGGGAGTTGTTGTTGGCATCAAGAGTGCGATGGTTCAGGTTCGTGTGTGGCTGGTCCTGTGGGTTGAGATTGCTGACCCGGATGGAGCTTGGCCCAGGGGGTGGCGGATCGCAATCTGTGTGTTACAGAGCATGGATGGGCGTCATTGTCTGTTATGGGTTTTAAATTCTTAACTTGGAACGTGCGCGGGTTGGGCACATGCACCAAAATGCACAGGGTCCTTTCATTCCTCCGACGACATGGGGTCTCTGTTGCGTGTCTCCAGGAGACCCACTTGAATGAGGAGGGTGCTCAGAAGCTGTCCAAAAAAATGGAGGGACCACGCCTTCCATTCCTCCTTCTCCACTTATGCCAGGGGGGTCCTGATTTGGGTGGCACCCGGGGGTCCCTGTGCTGTTCAGTATGTAGAGGCAGACATAGAAGGCAGGTATCTGCTGCTGCAAGTTAAGCTGGATGGTAGGGATTTTATGCTCCTTAATTCATACGCACCGAATGTAGATGACCCTGGCTTCTTTTCCAGTCTTCAGGACCTTATTGTCTCGGATCTAGATGCCCCTTTTCTCTGGTTTGGGGATTTTAATTGCGTATTGGATCCGGATTTGGATCGATGTCCCCCCTCGCTCTGGCACGAAGCCGCGCATGACGGCGAGGTTCTGGGAAGTGATGCACAATCTGGGAGCTGTGGATGTGTGGCGCACAGGCCACCCTACTCGGAGGTTATACAACGGTTATACCCCGATGCATGGCACCCATAGCAGACTGGATCGCATACTTGCGGCCAATATTGCTGCGTCCCTCTCCTTGACGGTTACCCACCAGGCCCGTTTTTTGTCGGACCATTCCCCAGTGACGTGCGAAGTGGCCTGGGCTGATCAAGCTACGCGCCCCCGTACTTGGCGGATGGCAACAGACCTCCTACAGAACCAGGTGGGGAAAGACCATGTGGAGACTGCCCTGACTGATTATATAGATCTGAACTGGACCGCCGGTAACTTGCCCTACTCAACCAAATGGGAGGCCCTGAAAGCGGTGGTGCGTGGTGCCTGTATGGGCCTCACATATGGAGTCCGGAAGCACTTGCTTTGTGAGTTGCAAGACACGGAGGATAGACTCCAGCGCTGTCAGTCTCTCCCGGATTCAGTTGCCTCGGACCAGGCGACGGAGAGGGAGGCTCAGGTGTCCGTCCATGACATTCTTACCCGTCTGGACAAATATACTTTAGGTCAATATCGGCAGTGCCTCCACCGTGAGGGGGACAAGTCCGGCCGACTGTTGGCCCGGATACTTCGGCGAGAATTTGCACCGGAGCGGATAGTTGCCATGCGGGGCCCCACTGGTGACATGGTACACTCTGAGCCTGCTATCCTCGAGGTCCTTTCTTCTCACCTACAGGAGGTGTACACCCCTGACCCCGCGATTACGGAAGCCTCCTATCGGCCTTACCTCCAGGGATTGCCTCTCCAGGCCCTCTCAGGGGAGGCTGCGGAGGAGCTCGACGCGGCGTTAACACTACGGGAGATTAAAGTGGCGTTGGCCGCCCTCCCGCGTGCTAAGGCACCGGGCGGAGACGGCTTTCCGCCAGAATTTTATCACTCGTTTGGGGATGCCCTGGGCCCCCTCTTATTGCAGGTCTACAATGAGGCCCTGGAGTGTGGCGTCCTTCCGCCCACCATGAATCAGGGATGTCTGTATCCTTTTGAAACCGGGAAGCGACAATTGCGACCCTGCGGATTATCGGCCTATCACTCTGATCAATACGGACGTTAAGATCCTCACCAGGCTCTTGGCCACTCGGCTGGCCCCTCACATGGCACACTTGGTCCATCAGGACCAGTGTGGATTTATAACTGGTCGTAATACTGCAATGAACTTGAGGCGTCTGAACCATATCCTCCATGAGGTACGTGGCAGTGAGGAGCCACACGTCCTGGTGTCGATCGATTTGGCTAAAGCCTTTGACACGGTCTGCTGGGGATATTTGTTGGAGGTGCTCCAGATGGTAGGGCTGGGGCCAGTGTTTTGCACTTGGATCCAGTTCCTCTATGGGGCTCCCCGGGCTAGAGTTCGGCTTGGGTCGTCCCGCTCAGAAGAGTGGTCTTTGGGGAGGGGCACTCGCCAGGGGTGCCCCCTGCCGACGCTCCTATTCGCCTTGGCGGTAGAGCCTTTGGCGGTCTCCATTCGGGCGGAGATGGAACAGTGGGGCATTAAGGTGGCCCGCATTTCTGCGGTCGGACAGACAACTGCCCTAGGTGTGGGAAGGAGAGAGCTGGATTCTTACACTTAGCCTGGGAATGCCTCCAGGTCGGTAGCTTTTGGAGGGCGGTGGTGGAGCGCATTGGCGCGTTACGAACCTCCGGGTTGCATTGGCCCCACTTCACTGTCTCTTAGCCTTGGTACCCAAGCCCAAAAAGAGGAATTTATCCTACAAGTTGCTACAGTTGCTTCTGGTGTTAGCACGGAGGCGCATAGCTATTACATGGATGGGGCAGAGGGCCCCCCCGAGTTCTCACACACATGCAGCGCACGCGCCGCGATGAGAGGCGTCAGGAAGACCTACTGGCTTGGAGGGTGATGTGTGCTGAGGGGCTGCCTGGTGATGACTCGGATGCGACTAGTGCCGAATTGTTCACCCCAGAGGAGTCTGAATCTGAGGAGGTTGCGGCAGGAGGAGAGGTGGAGGGGCCTGGTTTGGGGTAGTGTCCCGATCTGCGGATCAGCACCAATTATGCCCTCACTGTGCACTTGAGGGGAGCGGGCCTATCCGGTGGGGCCCGGGAGTGGGCCGATGGCCGTGGACACTGGGGCGGACAGGACACTCACGAAGCAGAGCACCGTTAGGCTGGACTGAGCATAGGCGCCGGGGCTCCTGGGCTTGGGGTCCGCCGTGGAGGTTGCATGCGTCTTGGCGGAGCCCGGTGGCGGCGCTTTTGACCCCTGTGGTGATCACACGTTTGCTCAGAGGTCTTTCGCAGCCCACAGTAGGCGGGGGAACCCCGGAGCACCACCCGTGCAGCACTACAAACTGGTGGGCCTTCCGCGCCTCTGGTTCACCATGGCCACTGCACGGAAGAAAGAGGTGAGATCACTTAAGGAGATGCTCTGCAAATCACCTTCAAGCAAGAACAATAGTTGGTATGGCTCTAATCAGTAAGGCTGAGCCTGTGAACATCAAAACAACCAGAAATGCCTGTACTGATAGCTATTCAAAAACCTTTTATCGGACACAAAAGCCACTGGTCAGTCTGTGTCCAGATTAATCAATAATCTTTATTTCATTGGAAAAGACAGTTCATTTATTGATAAACCCTTTCTCAAAAGAAGCGCCGCAAGCTTTTACAAGGAATGTAAAAAAGTGTTGAAGAAATATAGACACCACACTTGGGGTTTGAACAAAGTTAATCTACAAACAAAAAAGAATATATGCAAACTCAAGACTCAATTCACTCATCCAAACCTTCCATCATTCAAACCACATTTTCTCAATCATCCTGTTGAGCATTCATACACATACTCATGACCCCGTGAACAAAAGAGACATTTTCAAAAGTTTAGGCAACCTAGGGGGTCTAAGACCAAACAATGCAAAGATTCGATATAAAGGCTTGGCTGTGCACAAACTCTTAGATGACAGTGATAAACTTAATACACAATTTAGGACAGCACATGACCAGCCCTATCTGTCACAACAGCGCATTTGTTTGGTATACAACAGTAAAACCAAATGGTCTACGTGTTTCGAACCCCTTTTAGTTTTTGGGTTTCTCCTCAGGACCAAAAAAGTAACTGGAAAAGAAAAAGAAATAAACTTATGTTTAGGAATTCTGACTTACAATCTCATAAGTGAGCCACCTAAAAGCAACAAGCCATTACTGCCTCTTACCTACTTTGTGACTCCGGTAGTGAACAATAAAGTTATTGTTCGCAAAAGATAGGTGGTAGTGTTCTCAAAGGGAAACGTCCGCACACACTCTGCAAAACAATCTTATTATTTCTATATTTAGTACACATCAAGTAGTCTATTTCTTATAAGAAAAGTAATAGTCAATAGGGTGCTACAGAAACTCAAGGCACCTACCACCTGAAGGTGCCGTCAGTACTCAGTACACACTGAAAATGTGTCACATGAATTCAAGCAAATTTTTGAGAAACATTTGACAGCACTCCTGTGGGCTAGTAGTTCTAACAGTTAGGGCATAAGTTATAAACCCTCAGTATATCAAACTCTACTAATCATAGAGTATTCCAAAAAGAAACAAATGACAAGGTTATATTCAATAGGAGTTGTCAAAACAAAAGGGTTTCAAGATATAGTCCACTTATTTTGTTTTCTTCAATCTTTATTCTTTCAATTCCATAAAACAGATATTCCCAGCAAAAATAGACATCACCAACACGTGTTTCGTCCTACACAAGGACTTTTTCAAGGCTGGAAAAAATTCAAACAATGTACAATGTGATAACAAGTTAAAAAACATATATACAATGTGATAGCAAGTTAAAAAAACATATATACATAGTGCATTTATACATACTAACATTGCCTCCAATATACGTGACACAATACCTCACCAGATGTTGTATTTTATCTTGTGATACATTATCTCACATAAAGGCATGTAAGATAGTATAAGCAATATTTACAATATAACACAGAAATATCCTGAATACCAAAGGGATATCTTTACATTGGGGAAGGATCCCTATGGGGCTAAGAGCATTACGTGTAACAGATATAATCCATATATACAGTTAAAACATATATATATATATACACACCCACCATGAACACGGCGAACTGAAATATGTATTGAGCATCACGTTTGAACAGAATAAGCCGTGATTTAGGGATGAAACTTAATATCTGAGGAGATAGAGCACAAGAAAAAGTCCAAGTTAAGAATCTCAACTCACTGATACATGTGTCCAAACAAACAACCTGTATTACTAAGTCTGCAAAGAAACTATATTAGATTTACATAGATTTAGTATAGCATGATAACTAAATTAGAAGTAAACCTATAAAGTCGATTTCATAGAGCAATCATTTCGTGCCTAAGAAGATATAAATGACGCACATGAAGATTTTGCATACTTGTGTGTATAGTATACACTTACAATACCATAGATGATGCTATCAGTGCGCATATTAGAAATTATAGAGCACCCATGTGTCAAGTAATTGGAATGCCAATCAACTCACCCAAAGTATATGTGGCAGGGTGAGAGGTGGAGCAAAATGCGAGATAAGGAAAGTCTTCCGGTCTGTAGCAACAATCACAGTGGTCAAGTACGACCCAGCTCATAAGCTATTGACGGACAAATGAGGAAAAAGAAAAGAAGTATATCACACAATGCCCAAGAGTAATTTGAAGCTCCTATATGCTGGCACACCAAATAAATGAACAGTAAACCCGGCTGCTAAGAAACGTTATACTAGGTAAAACAAGCCTGACATATTAAGAAGGCAGGTTTGCAAATCCCTCTCTGAGACATCAGAAATTCACATTTAACCATAAGATACCCGCACAGTGTGTACGGTGAGAGGCAGCAAAACTCACATAAAGTACTAAGTTAGTAATGCGAGAGAAAGCATGTATATCCTGTTTTAATACACACACAGGTATATTAGTGTGTCAGCCTATATATAAATGGAAACATCCATATTAGTGATATTCAAAGACTCACCTAGCTATATAATTATTCGATGGGTAAGTGCACGTCTGTTTATATTAGGTTCATAAAAACGAACACTCGAAAGCAGGCCGGAGTTATTTGAAAAGTAGAGTTTACAACCATGATAAGTTGGTAAGCTGAAACGACATAAGTAAAATGCCAAGGGGCAGATTTATGAAGGGCTTGCGCCACGTTTACGCCGCCGTTGCGTGACGCAACGGCGCGGAAACGTGGCGCATCCCTGCACCCTATTTACAACGTGACGCATCTAGGAGATGCGTCACGTTGTACAGCACTGCGCCATGAGGAGGCGTTCCTAGGCAGGGGGGGGCGTTCCTGCGCAGGAACGCCTCCTGAAAGTGGCTGAGTGAAATCTATGAGATTTCACTCAGTCACTTTCAGGGCAATGCTGCGTCAAAACCCTGCGCCTGCTTGAAGCAGGCGTAAGGCTTGAGGCAGCATTGAAAGAATAGGCCCCCTCAGAGCATTGCTGGAGCTGCGTCGCGCTTGCGACGCAACTCCAGCAATGCGTCACTTTTACGGCACAGATGCGTGACGCATCTGTGCCGTTTTTGCCCCATGGTGCGCCGCATCATAAATGCGGCGCACCATGGGTGGCGTAGCTGTGGCGCACTGTGGCGCATGTTAACTGGCGCATCCCTCGGGATGCGCCAGTTAACATAAATCTGCCCCCAAGTAAGTAACCGGACTATCCCTGTTAACCAACCGGTACCGTGCATTCCAATAACTAGTGGGCGCTTACCATAAGTCAGGCTATCGCATTTCTTCACCCAAACGGTCTCCGTATCGCGAAACGATATAAGTCGACAAGCGGTATTTTATGCACTGGCCGCTAGATTGAATGCGCCGCCACCCACGTGGGCCACTAGGCAAGGAAAATGGAAGAAGGACTAGCTTGTGCAATAACAAACTACCCGTGTGGAAATGGCATCCATATTTGAGTGTCGGGGAGGCACAAATACCGACCGATGGAAGTTATGCGAGAAATATGCGCATTGTCCTTGCCTAAGAATTTAAAATATAGCAATGGGTCTTATCTTTGGACACAAGCATCAGTTACGTTAAGTTCCTAAAAAATTTTATTTTGATACGTTAACCAAAATAGTTTCCAGTTGTGGTAAGCCCGTGACAGACATGTTGGAATGGGCTTCAGGAGAGTTGAGAACATAGTAGGGCTTTTTATAAGCATACACCACCAAGAAAAGAACAAAGCAAGGTATTGTTATTAAAACAGTATTGACCTTAAGGTATAATATACGGTGCATCAAAATGTTACAGTAGTTAAAGTGCATAGTTTTTACAGATGATTGCACATTCGTATAGAAGTAACAAGATATATATATTAGCTATTAGCATCTATATATGTACATGATGGTAAACAGAAATCTGAATAGAATTGGTGATCTAGTCTTTGAGAAAGACATGAAGCTCGCGGTCAATGTTAAGTCCCATATCTACCGCTCGTAATTTAATAAGCCATTGAGATTCACATTTTCTAAGTGCACTGGTTCTGTCCCCTCCTCTCGGATTGGCTTTTACCTCAGTAATGCCATGGAATTTGATCGCAATTATTTCAGAACCAGCATGAGCTGTGTTATAGTGAACTGCCAAAGGATAGCTTCTGTTACAATTACGGATAGCTCGTATATGTTCTTGAATTCTTTCTTTGAGAGGTCTAGTGGAGCTCCCAACATAGATTAGGCCACACTGACACACTATGCAATACACAGTAAATTTCGTATTACAATTTATGAATTGATCAATCTGATGGGTTTGTTGAGAATTGAACTTGAAGCTTTTCTTTTTGTCATCAGCAAATTGGCAGACACAGCATTGGGTGCATTTGAAGAAGCCTTTAGGTTTGTTTGGAAACCATGTGTTCGTATTCCCTGTTGGTGCAGGTTCCTTAATTATAGAGGGACTAATTTGATTCCTAAGAGTTTGTCCTCGTCTGTACACAATTCTAGGTTTAATAGTAAGATAGGATTCCAGGTCTGGATCCATTCTAAGAATGCTCCAATGTTTATTAATTGTCTTGTACACCTGATTGCTGTGAGAATTAAACTGAGTGATAAAAGCTACTTTCTCTGTAGTTGTTTTTTTGTTCTTTTTCTTGGGTTTCTGTTTAAGGGTTTCAGATCTAGCCACTTTGTTAATACGATCATGTGCTTTGTCTAGTATTGCCCTATCATATCCTCTCACTGTAAAGCGTTCTTTTAGGTTACTAATCTCATTTTGAAAATCAGTTTCACAGCTGCAGTTACGACGCAATCTGGTCATTTCACCAAATGGAATTGCAGTAATCTGAGATGATGGATGAGCACTGCTTGCATGCAGTACTGCATTACAAGCAGTACTTTTTCGATATAATTTACTTTCCAGTTTATCATTGTTCACAAATAGAGTGATGTCCAGAAAGTCTACACTGCTTTTGCTGTGGTGTGAAGTGAAGCTTAGATTGTATGTATTGTTGTTAATGTACATGACAAACTGGTTAAGCGATGTTTCATCGCCTCCCCATATTAGAAAGATATCGTCTATAAATCGACACCAAAAAATGATGTGATTCGACAATTCAGGGGGACCATTTTTCCAAATGTGGAATTCTTCAAAGAATCCCATATAGATATTAGCAAAAGAGGGCGAAAATTTGGCCCCCATAGCTACACCTAAATGCTGATGAAACCATTTTTTGTTATGGACAAAGTAGTTGTTGTTTAGGGCAAAACGGGTAAATTCCAAGATCATTTCAGTATGATAGTATAGGGTAGCATCACGTTTGGCGAGAAAATAAGTAAGGGCCTCCATACCTTTATCAACTGGAATACTGGTGTATAGAGCACAAACATCTAGTGTCACCAATAGGGCATCATCCATCCATGTCAAGTTTTCTAGTTTATTAAGGAGGTCCTTAGTATCCTCTATGTATGAGGGCAGATTGCGTACAATGGGTTGTAATGTAATATCTATATACTCAGAGATATGTTCTGTGGCACAGCCAATTCCTGATATTATAGGTCTTCCCGGTGGTTTGGTCGTACTTTTATGTATTTTGGGAAGAATATATATGTAAGCTGCCATGGGATTGGGGTTATAAAGATATTTAAGTTCTGCTTCAGACAAAACCCCTGTACTGTGCCAGTATTTTAACATTTTCTCCAAACGGAAATTGACTTCAGATGTGGGATTGGCTGTAATGCAAGTATAGGAGGTGGTGTCCATAAGTTGTCTATCTATTTCTGCAAAATAGTCGCTTTTGTCCATGAGGACGATATTACCTCCTTTATCGGCCTCTCTAAGAACCGTATTGTCATAACCACATAGTTGTTTAAGGGCTCTCCTTTCCAGAGTACTTATATTATCACATTTTGTGATAGATGACCATTTGAATTTATCTTCCAATTTGTAGAGCTCTGCTGTAACCGCTCTGAAGAAACAGTCAATCAAATTATCATGTGGAAGTTGTGGAACAAAGATAGACTTGTTTTTCAAACCACTGCTTGTTGTAAAATTATCATCAATACCCAAATCTATCATAATGCCATGTATTCCTGGTGGATTGTCTATGCTGTCATCAAGTTCTAATAGCATTTGCACATTTTGTATATCTTTGATAGATTGTCCACTTTCAGCTACATTATACACAGGAATAGTTGACACTTTTTTGTTTGCATCAAAGAACTTTTTTAATTTTAGTCTTCTAGTAAATTTGAACAAATCAATATGTAAAGAAACAAAATCAGGTTTGGTCATCGGACAAAAATTCAAGCCCTTCTTTAAAACATTTTCCTCTACAGTGCTCAATGTAATAGAGGACAGATTTATAATGGACACATCATTAGGTTCAGAAGGACATGCAGCAATATGACTTATATTGGCAATATCAGTATTTTCCACTACTTTCTCTGTACACGTGAGGCTGATCTTGTCACCCGTTTGCTCTCGTCTGTTCCTGTTCTTTCTCCCACCTCTTCTGGTTCGT
This sequence comes from Lissotriton vulgaris, assembly GCF_964263255.1. Classification (NCBI taxonomy): domain Eukaryota; kingdom Metazoa; phylum Chordata; class Amphibia; order Caudata; family Salamandridae; genus Lissotriton; species Lissotriton vulgaris. Next base: position 435,673,969 of record NC_141689.1, on the reverse strand, counting down.
TTCCTGTGTTTTTTCGACTGTATGTCGACTTGGTTCCCTTGCGGAACCTCTCCAATTCTAATAAAAAAGATGAACCAGTGTTTCCCACATCAGGAGTTACATTATTTGGTGAGATCTCACTTCTAGTTTCACTAAATCCGCTGGCACAGCTAGAGAGATCAGAGTTACTGGCTGATGTAGTCGTGTCAGCTCTCTTCTCTGCCAAAGAAGCGGTACCTGCTCTGGGCTTCACTTCATCAAACTTTTTAGCGAAAGTGAAAATCCTTCCATTACGATAATCATTTTCGTCTCTCTTAAGTTTTCTGAATTTTTTGTTCCTAATGTAGATTTTATGAGAATTAAGTATTCCCTTAAGAACGTTATAGTTTTTTTCTGTGTTTTCTGGTAGGTTTCAGTTCGGCTTATTCTGTTCAAACGTGATGCTCAATACATATTTCAGTTCGCCGTGTTCATGGTGGGTGTGTATATATATATATATATATGTTTTAACTGTATATATGGATTATATCTGTTACGCGTAATGCTCTTAGCCCCATAGGGATCCTTCCCCAATGTAAAGATATCCCTTTGGTATTCGGGATATTTCTGTGTTATATTGTAAATATTGCTTATACTATCTTACATGCCTTTATGTAAGATAATGTATCGCAAGATAAAATACAACATCTGGTGTGGTATTGTGTCACGTATATTGGAGGCAATGTTAGTATGTATAAATGCACTATGTATATATGTTTTTTTAACTTGCTATCACATTGTATATATGTTTTTTAACTTGTTATCACATTGTACATTGTTTGAATTTTTTCCAGCCTTGAAAAAGTCCTTGTGTAGGATGAAACACGTGTTGGTGATGTCTATTTTTGCTGGGAATATCTGTTTTATGGAATTGAAAGAATAAAGATTGAAGAAAACAAAATAAGTGGACTATATCTTGAAACCCTTTTGTTTTGACAACTCCTATTGAATATAACCTTGTCATTTGTTTATTTTTGGAATACTCTATGATTAGTAGAGTTTGATATACTGAGGGTTTATAACTTATGCCCTAACTGTTAGAACTACTAGCCCACAGGAGTGCTGTCAAAAGTTTCTCAAAAATTTGCTTGAATAAAGTTATTGTAGAACCAAGGGGGTGTTATAGGTTCTAAAGGAAAACAAAAGCACATAGACACATAATGACATAAAGTGGCACTGTCAAAGGAAGTCTTGTCAATGTTATGTCTTGATTTAGTCAACTATGGAGTTTTCCTACTGATTTATAACAGCGTGGCGCCATATGATGGTCAGTTGAACTGACTTCTGAAATGGTAGCGCTTCCTGGAGGAAAACGTTTTGAAGACATGTGTTGAGACTGGTCCTTTTTTTTTTAAAGAAGATCAGTACATGAAAATAAATATCAGGTTCTTTTAAATATATACCTGGACATCCAAATTGAATCTGATGTAGCCGGGCGTCAGGCCTGAGCAGCAACTTGATGAAGCTCTAAAAATGGATAAACAAAGGTTTCAGCGGACTGAACATTACCATTGTTGTCTTTGCTTTTAAATAAAGTTAGGCATGCTATCGTTGCTTGAAAAAAAAAATGTGTTGAGTTATCTTCTCCAAAGCAGCGGTCTGCTTGGTAAATTACTGGTGAACCGTGCTTAAAGAGTGGTATCTAAAGGACAACACAGCTACGTGTCTCTGCAGTAATGATGGAACGGCTAACTGTTATGCAAAAGATCTTATCAGCATACCTTGTTTAAAGTTGCAGTGACATCCTTGGCGGCATGGGGTTTCAACTGCGTGGTGCTCGTGGTCGTGCTTGTGTCACTTTGTGTTTTTTTTTTACATTTTTTGAAATCTGTAACGAATAGTTGATATGTATTATTAAGTGAATTGCAGTGAGCTAATGTTTAACCGGGCTCCGGTAGGTTGGTGGCATACCTGTGTTTTGTTTCCACGAGGTCGATCAGCGGGATGCAGCGACGTCTGCTTTTTTACGGTTGAGTCTGTAACGAATGCGAGACAACTTTCAGCTTTGGCATAAAGCTAGCTTGCTGCTTGCTGCATGAGTTTAACTGCGTCTAGACAGCTTACCTGCATTTGCTTAGAGTGGTGTAGCTCTCAGAGTAACAGCGACATGGTCTGTGACTGCCGGCCTCCCCCCGCCTGAACACACAGACTACGTTACCCATTTAACAAGTCAACACATAATTCTTTGGAAGGCAGGGGGTCTGAGACCCCCTGGCCGTATTTAATAAACTATGAAACAAAATTAAAATTTTAATAAAATAAACATTTACACAATTAATAAATGCAAACTTCAGAACATTAGATTTACATCCATTTTGACATGATATGATGGGCTAACCTTAACAAGTAGCTAATACAGCATGGTTCCTAACCGAATCTAACATCCTGAAATTAAATTTGCATTTTAATAATTTCTGGTCCTACGGCAAGGTCGCTAACCGGTGTCAGATCCTTTTACCCAGCTACGCTCTCACGTCCGAGATGCGCATGCGCGACGAGGGCCCGTTTACCCTCGTGTGCTCCGTGAACTCCATTTAACCTTAACAGGAGGGCCCTTACACTCGCTCCTTAGCATCATAGTGTATGTGTGGGGTGGCTACCAGCCTGAGGAAAGCGTTGACTCCCCTCCCCCGCACCCAAGCAAGCGGATATCCTGCCCCTGAAGTTCTGGGAGAGACCAGTGGCCCCTCCACCTGGGCGACCCCTTTCGTGAATGGGGCTGCCCCCACCTAAGGACCCTAAATTGCTGCTCACCGATTATGACCTTACCGCCACAGGCCAGCATAGTTGACCGACTATCTGGCCCCCACCGCGGCCCCATTATTGCATATTTTACACTTAAATAAACGGGGGACATGCTCACGGACTAAGGTAGACATGAGACGGGCTTGGCAGACACCCTGTTGCCACCAGCAAGCCTCAGAAAAGGGGGGCCAATCGGCCCCCACGGACACATGGCTCAACCTCGTCGGGCTCTGAGAGCAGCTCTCACCAGCGTCGATCTCCTAGAACCCAAGCTCGTTATTCGAGCTGCATCGCATCGGCGCCCAGTAAATTGCACTTGAGGTTACAGTCACAGCACTCCCAATTCTGGTGACTCGAGGGCACCACCCGCCTACCTATGCAACTGCCTAGTGCTCCCACGCACGCACGCTCCTCCGCCCCGCTCAGCAGCTTCTTTATCCTCATTGTCATGACAGCCGAGGAGCCGCGCCGATGACCCTCGCAGCCTCCGGGCACCACCGGGACTTGAAACCGCCTCTCCTGCATCCGTGCATCTCCGAGCGCCATCGCGTTCTTCTTGACCCCGTCTTGGCTCTATGTCTGCACCACCTGTAGCAGGGAAATAAAAGAGAAAATTAAACGGCCCCACGGTGGGGCGAGGTGCGAGCCTGGGAAGCGCGGGCACAAAGAGGCCGCTTCCCGCGCTCCCCAGGCTCTTAACCCCCTCCAGGCTGTGGTCCCACCCCCTTGACCCGGAAGTGCAAAACTGCTTCCGGGGCAAGGGCGGGACGCGCGACCAACCAAGGATCGGCCAGAGACGGGGGCCGGGCCCAGCCATGTGTGCGTGGGGGCCGATTGGCCCCCCCTTTTCTAGTCTGTTGCAATCACCTCCGGATGTGGCTTTCCTCCTGTCGAGCTCCAGGCTAAATTGATCTCTGTGACAATAATTGCAGGGAATTGTGGGAGCGCACTGCTGCTAGGGATTATGGTAGTTGTAGTGCAAAGATCTCTACGGGCACAGTCTCCACGTCTACATGGAACTTACAGCGACAAAACAGAGTCCATCTTTACAAATTAAAGATCTCGGATAATTCATTTAAACCTGCACACGCCGTATTAAACTTCACAATTAGCAAAGCCTCACGTTGGGCCAATCTCAATTCGGGATTGCCGCCTCTTTGGTCCCTTTCAATGTTAGGAATCACTGTCCATCGTAGATCTTGTTCTGAATTGGCTTTATTGATACATTGATTGACTCATGGGGCCGTAGCCACTTGCTTTCGAATACGCGATTTATGTTGGGTAATGCGTTGTCGCACTTCCTGGTTTGTTTTCCCTATATACAGCATAGGGCAGGGGGAAAGTACACCATACACCACATATTTCGTCTTACAGTTTGTGAAACTGTCGTGTTTCCAGTGGATTCCATTGTGACTAAATAAGTTACCCTCTACTGTCTGGTCGCAGCAAGCACATGTTCCGCATTTATGGTGGCCTGTGATTGGGGGTAGGCCGATCATTTGTCTCAGTGATGGTTTTTCAGTTTTAAGAGCTGCTCTCACAATATAAATTTGATAGATGTTTTTTTTTAGCTGGTTCGAATTTGGACAAAAGGTTGTTACAAACACTTGGCGATCTGTTGACTTTTTTTCATTTCTTTGTAACAATGCTTCCCTAGGTGACCAGCGGGCCCTCTTCATTGTGGTTTTCAACAGTTTTTTGGGTAGCCCCGCTGTTCTTAATTTCTCACTAAAATTTTTGGCATGAGCATTGTATTCATCCTCAAATGTACAATTACGACGAATCCTCAAAAATTGGCCATACGGTAGGTTCTCTTTACGGCTTCTCGGATGATTGCTCGAGAAGAGGAGGGCCTTGTTCCTGTCTGTAGGTTTTATATACAATGTTGTTGCAAGGCCCCCGTCGGATGGATAAACTTCAACATCCAAAAAAGGCATTTTGCTAGTAGACTGGTTCATACTGAATTTTATATCCGGCGATCTTTGATTGAGCCAATCATAGAATTGTTGTAGTTCGTCGGTATTGCTGACCAAACCAGGAAAGTATTGTCAATGTAGCGCATCCATGATTTAATGGATTGTCTGAATGGATTATTGGTATAGACACATTTTTCTTCATACATTGACATGTAAAGTACGGCCAGCACTGGGCAGGCGATGTTGGTGCCGCTCCTCCGACAAACGCTCGGTCCCAGCAGGCCTTGTCGCCCACGGAGTCCCCCGTTACGATGGAGTTCCTTGAGACCTTATTCAATACCTTTCGTGACGACTTTCGGTCTTTGAAGCAAGAAGTGGCGGGGGAGGTAAAGGAAATCCGCTGCGACGTTGAGGGTCAGGGAGAACGGGTCACAGCGGTGGAAGAGAGTGCGCACTCTACCAGTGAGGAAATTGAATCCCTACAATAAATTATTCGCCTAAAGGACTAGCAACTGGACCTTCAAGCCCACGGGGAGGACCTAGAGAACAGGTCCCGACGCAACAACATCCGCGTGAGGGGTGTCCCATCGCGAGAAGTAGGGTCGGACATGGTGGGCTACTTTCAAGGCCTCTTTTGAGACATTCTGGGCGAGGATGCAGATTTTGACATTTGCATTGACCGGGCGCACCGAGTAGGCTTGGGAAGGAGAGCACCAGCTCCGCCTCCGGATATTCTCTCTTTCCTACCTGACTTTGTGTTGAAAGAACGCATCCTGAGGGAAGTCAGGAAGAAACAGCCTCTTCAATATCGGTGTCACACAGTAGCTCTCTACCAGGATCTTGCCTCTATAACATTACAAAAACGGAAGGTTTGTAAGGTGGTGACATCCTTTTTAAAGGCCAAGGGGGTGCCTTACTTCTAGCGCCATCCCTTTCGTATAATTTTCAAGTGGAATGGCAAGCTGCAGCAGTTGCGATCTCTTCAAGAAACCTGCGAACTGTTGGGCATCCAAGGGCCGAGCCGCGAGTCCTCTCCTGCTCCCACACAGTGGCGATCAAGGGAGGGCTGGCAAACAGTGGTGCACCAGCGTTCTCCCAAAACTGCGATGAAACTGGACACTCTCACATCGACCCAAGAGTGAGAAGCGGCCCTAGAGGCGGTGAAGTGTGATACCTCACCTGTGGAGTGATGGGGTGACAGTTCACAGGTTGTATACGGCACTGTGCTTTAGCTGGTCGGGGGAGGGTGGGTTCGGGGATGCCTGGACTCCGCGTGGACCCCTCTTCATGTCTATGTTCTATTTACCGGCGTCTGGAGAGGTCAGGCGCTGGACTATGATGCTGGGTTGGGGTAGTTCTGTTAGGGTTAGGGAGGGGGGAGGAGGGGAGCGGGGTGGGGGTGTTCTATTGGGGTGGGGTGGCTCTGTTGGGGTTAGGGAGGAGGGAGGGCTGGGGGTTGGGTCGGGGGGGTCAAGGGGATGGAGGGGTGCAGGGTTGGGATGGGGAGAGCGGGGGAGGGGAGGAGGTGTTGGACATTGAGTACCATGGATCCTTTGCATCAAAGAGTCCCCCGAAGGTGCATCTTGCAGCTTCTTTCCCTGCCGGGCAACTTTTTACACTAGCACTTGACCCTCATTCTGTCTGATGACACAGGTTTTATCACTCAATTTAAAGGGGTTGAATAATCCAATTAAGAGGCGAGCGATTTTGAGTTAGTTAGAACAATCTAGGGCCACTATTTGTCTACTGCAGGAGACACACTTACTGCCTAAGGATTGGCATAGAATGCAATCCAGAGCCTTTCCTCAGCAATTTTATTCATCCGACTGGACAAGCGAAGGGGGGTTGCTATACTTCTTGCCCGACATTTTCAGGGGAGGGTGGGGGATAAGGTGGCGGAGGTGAAAGGTAGGCTATTGGTACACAGGTTTTGGGTTGGTGATGCTTCTGTGGTTATTAGTTCCATTTATGCCCCTAACTCTGGACAGGAGCCATTTCTCATCGACTCCCTCTCGAATACTCTGCGACATCAAGACAGGCGGGTCTTATATGGGGGGACCTCATCATAGACCTGGATAGGGACAGGTCGGGGCATAGACAGGGGGGAACTGGGGCTCTTTCCAGGGATGGGGTGAATTGGCTCTGAGATAGGGGACTGGTAGATATCTGGAGGGCTGCCCATCCCCATAGCACGCAATACTCCTTTTACTCCCATGTCCACCGTACCTATGCTCGCCTGGACTACTTTATAGGGTCATCCGATCTCCACTCCCTGGTCAGATCTGTAGACATCATCCCTGTGGCACTGTCGGACCATGATACGCTTACGCTGACTATCGACTGGCGCTCAGCGACTCACAGAAGGGGTAGGTGGCATCTACGGGAGTCTCTGTTGCAGAGGCTGGACGCTTGCCGACAGGTGCGGAAATGCCTGACTGATTACTTAGAGTCTAATGACACTGGTGACACTCCGTTGTCGACACTTTGGGGCACACTGAAGGTGGTAGTGCGAGGGGAGCATATTGCGCTCTCGGCAGCTGACAACCGCGTGCGTTAAGAAAAACGGGAGGAGTTGACAGCTAAGGTGTTGGAACTCGATCGTGTCCACAGCAGGACCGGGGCCCCGCGTATGTGGCGACAACTCAAAGCAGCCGGAGCTCAGCTGGTGAGTTTAGACCTCAACCGGGCGGAATACGCCGCCCTCCGGCTCAAGCACTCGTATTATATAGGCGGAGACATGACCGGGAGGCTCCTTGCTAGCAAGTTACGGGCGCGGGCAGAGCGCTCCAGGGTAGCGGCGGTCCATACCCCCGACGGGACGAGGGTTGAAGGGGATGAACAGATTGCGGAGGCCTTTCGGGCGTTCTACGCCTCTTTGTACAGCAGGGACCCCACTGTAGACGGATCAGAGGTAGACTACCTTGGCCGAGCTGCAGTTACGGCTCTTAATGCTTCTGGGGCGGTGACGCTGGATGCCCCCATCAGGGTGGACGAAGTGATTTCCGCAATAGCACGCCTTAAACCGCTGAAATCTCCTGGCCCGAAGGGTTCTCATTGGACTTTTACAAGACCTTCAGTCAAATTCTGGTACCTGTGTTGACCCGCTTGTTCAATTCCTTTAGGGGGCCGGGTTCAATCCCGGGGGACATGTTGGATGCTGAAGTCGTTGTCCTTCCTAAGCCTGGGAAGGATCCCACCCAATGCGCGGCATATTGGCCGATCTCCTTCCTGAACCTAGACCTGAAATTATTCACAGGGGTTTTAGCAGCGAGATTGGGCCCACTCCTCCCGAGCTTGACCATTCGGGCTTTGTCCCTAACAGACAAAGCAGTGACAATACCAAAAGAATCCTGCATCTAATCGACAAGGCACATTATGCAGGACTAGACGCTTCTCTGCTTTTGATAGATGCTGAGAAAGCTTTCGATCGTGTGGATTGGGGGTTCTTGGATACCGTATTAGCCCACTTCGGGGTGGGAGAGCGCTTCTGGGCCTGGGTGGCGAGTAGGTATGATAGACCTAGGGCGACGATCTGGGTCAACGGATTGTGCTCCAAACCTTTTGAGATCCAACGTGGTACAAGGCAGGGGTGTTCCCTATCCCCCCTGCTCTCTGCATTGTATGTCGAACCCGTAGCGCAGCGCATCCGGAACAACCCTCAGATTTCTAGCATTCCGTTTCGGGCGGAAGAGCATATAGTTAGCTTATACGCCGATGATATCCTGACGACACTCAGCTCCCCCCAGCGGTCTGTTCCTGCTTTCCTGGTGGAGCTTGAAGAATTTGGTAGAGTATCAGGATTCAAAGTTAATGTTGGGAAGTCTATGCTTTTGCCCCTGGGCCTCCATGAGGGTAACCCTGCGGAGGCCTTTCAGAGGATGGGGGGGCTTGAGGGTGCAGGGTGATATCCCCTACCTTAGCATCCCATTAACGCCGTCTACTCATTCTACACTCACCCGCAACTAGACGGCACTCACTCTTCAGGTGACAACCGCTTTGCGTCGCTGGAGAACGTACCCTTTATCGCTGCTCGGCAGGGTTGCAGCTGTACAAATGTCTATATTTCCTAAAATAAAATATGTTTTTCAAACGATTCCGGTGATGCCTCCCCTTCTTTACTTTTGTTCGCTACAGTCCGAGGGGGGGAAGCGACCGAGGCTCCTTCGTGACCTGGCTTTCCGTCCCACGGGGGAGGGTAGTCTTGGGATCCCCCACTTGGTGACTTACTACAAAGCTGCCCAGCTCCGGTATCTAGTAGAATGGAGCAGACCAGAATCCAAAAAAGGTGGCTTTTTCAGGATAGGGCCATGGTACGCCTCTCCTTGTGGAAGATTCCCTTTTTAAAACCAACTGACAGCCCTCGTACATGCAGAAATCTCCGATAATTCACTCAGCGTTGAAGGTGTGGGACTCGGTCGCCTTGGGGAGAGATCTCACGTCCTTCCCCTCACCTCTCACTCCTCTTTTTGATAATCCGGACTTTCCTCCCGGTACTGATGTGCAAGCTTTCCTTCAGGGGCGAGACTCGCCCTGCAGATCTGCGGGTCACCTTTTTGACCTTTAGGGCTTCATTCCCTTTTCGGCTCTACCGGACTGGTACGGCATTAAAGATCCCAAGCGATTTCAATATTTTCAGATCCGCCATTGGCTCACCCATCCCGATGTGCGCCCCGGGGTTAGCCGTAAACTCACGACCATCGAGAAATTGCTCCTCTCCAAGAACTCAGACCGGAAAATGATCTCTGAATTGTACCCCATGCTGCTCCCCCCGGCGTGGCAGGAGAAGTCGGTGGGTCAACGCCGATGGGAAGCGGAACTGAGCCGTAATCTTTCACCAACGGAATAGCAACAAATTTATCACAGGGCTCACCATACAGCGCGGAATGTTGGGAGCAGGGAAGTTGCGGTCAAGGTGGCCACCTATTGGCACCTGACGCCGGCCCGTTTGCACCAAATTTACCCTGCTCGTAGCTCTGTTGGCGGGGGTGCGGGGAAATCGGCACTTTGACCCACCTACTTTGGGAGTGCAGTGAGGTGCAGGGGTTTTGGGATGGAGTCCTTACGGATGTAGACACTTACTTTGAAACAGAGATTCCTCGATTCCCTGCGTACACTCTCCTGGGCTTACCTAACGCAGTCACTTTCCCACTTAAATCTGTATGGGGGAAACAAATGGGGATCGCCCTGGGTGTAGCTGTACATCATATGTATCTTATCTCTCTGGTGCTCCATAACCAGGCCATCGCATACTGGGTGGATGCATAGGTTGTGGTATGTTGTTGGTATGGAGCGCATACAAGCTACCTTCACGGCCTCGACAGCCTCCTTCCGGGAGATGTGGAACCCGCACCTCGCATTGCTGTCGCAAGAATTTAACGAAGTGACGTGCCCTAAATACCTGCGACTCTCAGACTCACAGAGGCTCCCCCTCCTGCGGGAGGGTCACAAGATGGATAATCCATGGTATTTTCCTTTTTCCCTGTTTTTTCCTTGTATGGAGATTGGCACACCGGTTCCGGGGCTTCTGGGTGGGTTCGGGGGTGTTGGGTTAGAAGGGGCAGGGGGGATGGGGTGGTTCGATAGGAGTGGGTAGGGGTAGACACATTTATGGTTGGCCACAGCACCCCAGGCATGCATGGATAGGGGCAGGTACTCCATTTCTGTCCCGGGTAATTGTCCGTTAAATATTGAATTCATAGGCTGGGGACTCAGATTTTGACTCATGCATATGTTTGTTGGATTTTGGCGGGGGCAGTGGGCAATACATCTAAATGCACTGTAATGTTGTCTGCCTGTTTTGATAAACTCAAAATAAAGATAATAAAAAAAAGGCCATTTGAGATGTTCAATCTGGAGAGCTTCTGCCAGAGCTTGGCCCTGTTGACGTTATCAAATGCGGCTTTGAAGTCTATGAATCCCATGTAAAATGGACTAGACCTAAACTCCGCCTGGTCTATCAAGCAGGAGAGAGTCATGAGATTAACTGAGGTGCAAGAGTCGCTTGTAAAACCAGTTTGATTCAGAGAAATTACTGAATGATCGTCAGCCCATGCCCGAAGTGAATTGAGCAGTATCCCAGCAAAGTACTTTGCTTTGTTGTCGATAAGGGCGACTAATCGATAATTCTCTGGAGATTTTTTGTCCCCACCTTTAAAAATTGGCGCAGGAATCGATCCTTGCCAAGAGGGCGGAATAATGTTGTTTTGTAAGATGGAACTGAAAAGTGGAGATACATTAGAAGCCCAGAAGGCTGAGTTCTCCTAGAACAAAGCCGGAGGGATGCCTCCTGGACCTGGGGCTCCATCCTTCCGACCCTTTTTGATCTGTTTTTCAATTTGGTCCTCCGGGACTGTTCTGTGTGCGATACTCCTTTGATAAGTTAAGCTCTCTTTTAGTTTTTCAGTTGTTTGACCTTTGTTGGAAAATTCATACGTGGTTAGAGTTTTAGTATGTTGCTTTGAAGGCAAAATTTGGCACTTTTGGAGCTTTGCTGCCCTCTTCACTGGTACTCTGATCGGAAGTATTGTCTTGGCGATCATTGAAATGAATTTGTAAAAAAGAACGCCGCTCAGACTCCAATATATTTGACGACGCAACTTTCGGGACATGCCCTCCAAGACTATTGATGGTATGCCAGAACCTCGCAGAATTATTTGTTTTTATGTCTTGATATAGTTTAGCCCAGAAAGAATTCCAGTGGGCTCTGCGTTATTCTCTTTTTACTTTCTTCAGGTGGCTGCGGACCTCTCTCAGTTTACTTATTGTTGGAGGGTGCGGTTTTGTTTTTAATTCCCGCCATAGCCGATTCATAGTTCTTTTTGCAGATTGTATCGCAGGATTCCAGGAGGTCAGCTGTTGAGCCCCATTTGATTTTGCAAACGTTATTGGTTTTGCGTGTCCGTATGTCAGTTTAGTTGTAAATGTTGTCCAGTTAGCAATTTGATTGTTGGTTGTCCTGCCAGTACTCTTGAAGATTTGTTTTGCCTCCGTTATTACCTGCTGTAATTTACTAACCAAGCACTTGATTTGTTTAAGATTGAATGTGTAGCTATCAAATGACGGAGCCCTTACCTCTTCATGTTGCATTTATCTGGTGCTAAGCGATATTTCTTGGGGGCTATGATCGCTTTCTGTCCTATTGCCAAATGCAAAGCCTTGTATTTGATGCAGGAGGGAGAGGCTGACAAAGGTTAGGGGATTAATGAAGCGCCATTTTTCGATAGGTCGGGTGGTTTGTCGGGGAGGAAGCGCCCATTGAGGGCTCTAAGGCCTAGATGTTCCAGGTTACCTTGTAAAGAATGTCCCTTCGGGTCTTCCTTGTGCGGTGATATGACCAAAATGCTTTCCTGTGATTTAGTTATCTTGTTCTTCTGTCGGTCAGACATTAGCCACATATTAAAGTCACCAGATAGTATTAAATCTTCATTCGGGAATCCAGATTTCGTTCTTAATACTGACGCTGTCACCTCATCTGAGAAGGATTGCATCAACACTGAATTTGGGCGAACATAGGCATTCATTAGAGTGATGGACCTGGGCTGGCCTTTGTTTGTTCTAAAAGAGATTCCCACGGATTGGAGGAAATGGGATAAGCTCATGAGATCCCACAAGGCAATTGCAATTTTTATTGATATACATATGGCTAAACCGCCGCTGCCTCTTCCCAAAGATTTCAGTTTCGGTGCTGGTATATGGTGAGTTTTAAACCCTTCTATTTGCTGCGGCTCCACTAGCCATGTCTCTTGTAGTAGTATTATCTCAAATGATCGTAAATAGGAGATTGTTGCTTTATTCCCCAGTTTATTTGTCAGCCCGTTGATGTTGCAGGAGCAAATCCTTAATGGACAAGTGTTTTGACCCTTTTGGCTGTTTTGATGTCAGCAGAGCAGCCGGGTTGAGTTTAGGGAGCCTGTCAGCCATGACCATGTTCCAGCCCCTTCCCGAGCCCTATTGAGTGTGATTTGGTCCTCTCTTGCTTTTTTTACTTTAGGGTCGGAAGTGGGAGTTTTGTTACAGGCACTCCTCAAGACTGAATAAACTGCTCTTTTTGCCTCACGTGTACACTCAGCGCCTCGGATGGCCTGCAAAACTTGCGGGTAACCTGGTTCCTTAACGGGTAGAATGAGTATGCCCCACTCATTGAAGGTTTCTGTGTGTCCTAGGATATTATTCATTGCCTCTGTCGAGTTCCAAGTGACCTTCGTGGTTTCATTTATTTGGCCGTGTCCCGGTGCAACGAATTCTATTGATGTAATATCTTGTGAGGTGATGACATTTGACAGGCCTATCGCTTCTATCAGTTTAATGATATTTCCTCGGTTTAGTATATCACAGCTGCCCTTGGACTTGCACTCTGGATAGAAAAGAGTAAAAGTTGGATCACCATGAGAAGGGACCATTGGCAGCCTTGGATTTAGCTCTGATCTTTGTGCACAAAGCATTTGATCTGTTCCTGTCGGGGGTCCTGATGTTTGTTTGTTCATTGCTGTGCAAATTAGTGTATAAGGTGCCTTGTTCCGTGCACTAGGGCTCTTTTAATTTGTGCCATGTGCTGTTTTAGTACTTCGCCTCCTTTACCCTTCGCCGGTGTAGTAAGGTTGCCTGGATGATTTTGAAGTGGGCTGCTGCTTTGAGCCTGGTTCGATGGATTGGTGCTGCCAAGCAGATTTGTGGGCCCGGTGGAACTTTGACCATCTGCCTTTTGCAGAGGTGTTGGGTCCACAAGAGCCATATGAGTGGTTGTAGTTGGCTCCATTTTCCCCCTATTTACCAGGTGTACCGTAGCTGCCCTTGCTCCATCCTCTTCAATTACTGGCAGCGGAGTGCCAATCTTCATTTGTTTGCCACTTTCCAATAAGGTTGGTTGGTCCTCTGCTTGTTTTTTTGGCTCATCAGTTCTTTTTGAGTCATAACGCTCTGTAGCTGCTGCTCGTCTGTAGATGTTAAACAGTGGGTAGAGGCTCAGATCCTGATTGGACCTGCAGATCTTATTGTGGCCTTTTCGCTTCCTTTGTCTTTTCCCCTTGCCAATCTGGTCTTCCATATCTTGCTCGGTTAAGGGTGGTAAAGTAAACTTTGCTTTGCCTGCAAGTGGGGATTTTTGTTGTTCACTCATTGAGCAGCCAGTGGCCGATGTGTCCTGGGGTAAAGACGAGTCCCTAACCTCTGCCCCTCGCGCCCCTGAAGATTCTGCCACTTTTGCTTTGTTAACAGGACTTGAGTCGCCATCTATATCATTTGTGGGGAGTGGCTTTGTGTTGTGATTTCTTTTAGGTCGACCAGTAGTTTTTCCATCATTTCTGGGAGCGTGCTCAGTTTCTCGATTATTGGTGAACAATCACATCCGTGTTGCAGGTGGTTTACTGCCGCTTGTGCCCGTCTAATTAGGTTGTTCAGATTTGTAATCTTGTTATCTATTTTGATTACGTACACAGCCAGTGTGTTCAAGATGCTGATTTGTTTGTCCATTTTGTGGGCTTGATAGGTCATTGCATCGGCTGACCTTTGTAGGATGTCCAGAGCTGTGACCCATGCCTTCTCTTGTGTGAAGTCCTCCTTCTTCTCCTCATTTGGGGAAGCGCCTTTGAGATAACCACTATCTCTTTTCCTTTTCCTCTTAGCTTTTCTCTTAGCTTCTTGAAGTGTCTTTTGTAGTCACTTTCATTTTTCACTTTTCACCTTTACTTTATGTTTTTCATCCCAAGCCAAGGAATCCCAAACACTGGTGCAAATCTGCCACAGTTCTGCCACTAAGCTGTTCAATGTGCAGATCGGGACCAAAACCAAGAACTTCCAATGCAAAGCAATATGTAGCAGGGGTGAGAGTGGGCTTGAGGTTGTTGAGATAATCAAAGCCCTACAGTATTGTATTGTATTGTATGGCGTTTTTGTAGAGCATGTGGTTACCAGAAGGCATCCCAGCGCTGTGATAGAGTAATACTCAAGGAGGGCGAGGGGAGAAGGGATCATTTCGGAAAGAGGAAGGTTTTCAGTGTCTCCCGGAAGCAAAAATGGCCAGGTTCAGCGCGTAGTTTCAGTGGGAGAGAGTTCCAGTGTGAAGCCGCGTTCACCGAGAAGCGGCGGCCTCCGGTGCGTGCTTTCTTGACTCTCGGCACCGTTGCCAGGAAGCCTTTATCTGAGTGCAGGGGTCTATTGGGTTTGTAAGGGGTGACTAGGCTTCTCATAATCGGGGTTTTTTTACCTTGCAGGATTTTGTGAGTGATGCATAAGGATTTGAACATAATCCTCTCCCGCACGGGGAGCCAATGAAGCGATTTGAGAGCAGGTTTGGCTGATGACCTGGGGGGGATACCCATTAAGAGCCTAGCAGCGGCATTTTGGGTTTGTTGAAGCTTGTTGATCGTGGCTTTGGGGGCTCCCAAGAAAATTGCGTAGCTGAAATCTAGTCTGGAAAGAATTAGACCTTGTATCAATACCCTCCTAGAGTGATGCAGGAGGAGGGGGAGGACTTTACGGGCAGAACGGAGTAGACCGAAGCAGGTACCTGATGTCTTTTTCGCTTCTGTCTTGACCGAGAGGTCCTGCTCCAGCCAGACCCCCAAGCTTTTGATTTCTTTTTTTGGGGTAGGTGGACCCCCTAGACAAGCCGGCCAGATGGAAGAGGGCATTGAGGCCGATTTGTGGCCTAACAACATGATTTCTGTTTTTGATCCATTTAGCTTGAGTGAGGAGTCACACATCCAGGCATGGATCTTTGTCAGACAACGGTGGAAGTTGTCAGGGCATTGATCGATTTGGGAAAGTGAGACGACCAGTTGAGTGACATCGGCGTAGCTTACTATTTTGATCCCAAAAGGGGCAACCACGTCCTCCAGTGGGGCCATATACACATTAAGCAATGTGGGGCTTAAGGATGAGCCCTGCGGCACCCCACACTGGAGGGGTATTAAGGCAGATCGTGAGTTGCCTTCCCAAACTTGAAAGGTGCGGTTGGAGAGATAAGATGTTAGCCAGATCAAAGCAGACCCTCGTATTCCTGCTTCGGCCAGGCGCTGAATAAAGATACGGTGATTAACAGTATCAAAGGCTGCACTCAGGTCCAGGAGGATCACTGCCACTGATCCTCCTGAATCCAGAATGCGCCTGGCCATCTCGATGACAGAGAGGAGGGCCGTATCAGTACCCTGGCCTGGGCGGGATCCGGTTTGAGAATTACGCAACCGATCATTGGACTCCAGAAAGTGGGAGAGTTGGTGGTTGACCACTTTTTCTGTGATCTTACTGAGACCAGGGATTAAGGAGATAGGTCTAAAGTTAGCAAGCTCTAGAGGGTCGAGATGAGGTTTCTTTAGAAGGGCCTTGACAATGGCCCCTTTCCAACTAGGCGGCACAATGCCCTGGGAAAGAGAGAGGTTGATAAGCTCCATTGCCGGGGTGGCGATGGAAGTGGCTATCTGTTTCAGGAATCGCATCGGGACTGGGCCGCTAGGGGAGCCACTTTTAATGCTGGATAGGATTTTGAGAAAGTCCGCCACGGAAACCAGTTTAAAGGCATGCAGCTGAGGGTCCGTGTCCAGGAGCAGATTCTTAGTGCATGCATGACTCTCTGTTTGGGGTAGGGTAGATGTAATATTTTTAATTTTTTGATCAAAATAGGTGGCTAGTTCGTTACACTTGGACCCAGAAGGGTCTTGGGGTAAGGGGGGGTCGGGGATCTTCAAAAGTTCTTTAACAATCTTGTATGTTTCTCTCGTTGAATTAGAGTCGTTTTTGATTCTATGATCATAGAATGTTATTTTGGCATTTCTGAGGGTGACTTTGTACGCTCTGATCGAGTTGCGATATGTGTCTTTGTTAGCTGTATCCCAATTTCTTCTCCAGATGCGCTCAAGCTTCTTACAGCCTTTCCTTAAGATTCTGAGTTCAGGAGTGAACCAGGGGGCAGAACCAGCTCTGACCTGCTTTTTCCGCAGAGTTTTTTTGGGTAGGACTAAGTCCAGTGAGCTAGAGAGACAGTTTTTTAAGTTGGGATCGGCTACTACGGGGTCCAGAGCGGGAGGAGGGGGGAGCGTTGAAGAATGCTAATCCACTTCTCCACCGAGAGTTTCGCCCACGTTCTATCGTGATTAGAGGTACTGAGCTTTTGTAAAGTATTAAGCTCGACCTGCCAGGTGAAGGTAAGGAGAAAGTGGTCTGTCCAGGGGAGGGAAGAAGGGGGGCTTGCCTGAAGTGACCTGATATTAGAGAGTATCGGGTCAAGGAGGTGTCCTTTATTGTGTGTGGCTCCTGTGTTCACAAGATGGATTTCAAAAGATGAGAGATCAAGGAGAAGGTCAGTAGCTACTTCATCTGAGGGGTCGTTGAAATGGAGATTCACATGACCTAAAATGGTAAAATTGGGCGCGGAGGAGGCCAAAATGGTAACCATTTCTAGGAGAGAACTGGTAAAATGGCCAAGGTTCCCTTGAGGGCGATAGACTAAGATGCCTGATAAGGACGTGGTGGGAGAAAGTTGAAAATGGAAGTGGTAATTTTCAGAATCCGAAATGCCACCGTCCTTCATCCTGCCGGTTAAATGGTTTTTGTACAGTATGGCCAATCCACCTCCTTTACCAGAGGGTCTAATCTGCGAGTGGATGAGATATCCTGGGGGGAGAGCACAAACAATGTTGGCCTTGGAGTTGGAGGATAGCCACGTTTCGGTTACGAACAAGATATCCAGGTTATGATCCTGTAGCAAAAAGTTGATCTCAAGAGAGTGTTTCGTGAGGGACCTACAGTTCAGCAAGGCCATGTATAGGTCAGTAGTAGCTGGGGGTTAATCCGCGATCCCAGTGAGTCTATGCTGCAGAGATTGCAGTGCGTGTACGTGTGTTCATGTTTAAACACGTAATGACAATGTCTATTCCTACGGGGTCTTAGGGAAAGTAGCTCACTTCAGGAGTAAGAGATAAGACTATCGGTAAAAACGGGCATAGATTCTCGCCCTAAGCTCGGCAGTGCCCGGACGGGCCCAGACGGGCTTGCCTCTGGCGCGCCCGCTGCACCAGCCCGCTGCGCGGACGGGAAGTGTGATTCATTTTATAGTGCTCTGGCCCCAAATCGGCCTTAGCACTAGTGCGCTGTCCTGCCCCTCACCCAAGATGGTGGCAGCTGTCTGCGCCTGGGGAGGAGGGGAGTATGTCCTGATGAACTAGAGGGGAGTACAGTCCTGATGAACTAGCAGGAGGCCAGCAGGGGGGCAACCCACCAAGAGGACTGTGCAGATCCACGACTTCCCTTGGCTCCTTTAATCCTCCAGATATCAAGTGTCAGGTGACTAGCCCCCCAAGTCGCCACAAGTCGCTAAAAGTCCCACAAACCTCATTATTCACTATCGGACACCCCTGGTGCGACTCCCCCCGCAGTTCTCACCTAGTGATTCCACCAGAGGTCGCTCCCGGCACTCCCGCACTTTCTCTGCTGACCTGGCTGCTCCTGGCTGATAGCTGGTAGCTGGATAACTTATGCCATGGCAAGACTGCGACACTGGTTACACGGCCCCCGCCTGCCGGGACCTGGCAAAAAAACGGGAAAGAGCTGCCGCAAGAGCCGGAGCTGGACAACAATAAGCAATGAGGCGGCAGGAAGTGGGAGAGGCAAGACTGCAGAAAACGGCAGAAGGTGGCGGTTACTTAAGTGTCTTAGGTAGAGGCTCCCAGGTCCTCAAGGTAGAGTAGGACTCTGGCAGTAGATCTGACGGTAGACCACAAGAGGCACACCGGAGTCCCAAGCGGCCCCGCAGTCAAGTCGCGGGCCCCGAGCAGCAGCGAGCAGCAACAGTGGTAATGGCGGTAACAGCAGCAGCAGTGATGGCAAATGTGATGTCAAATCAGCTTTTCGTTTGCTTCCCATTGCCCAAGGTGTGGCAGTTGTTGACAGTTTTTGTGTTGGAATGTTTGCAGTCAAATGTTACTTACAGGGCGTGCCAAATTCCGGGAGTACACAATAAAATTGTTGACGCTCTTTCTTGCTTTCAGTGGTCGAGGTTCCGTGGGTTGGTCCAAGGGGCGAACAAGATGAAGACAGCAGTGCCAACTCACTTGTGGGTGGTAGGAAAGAGTCTGTGATCCAGCTAATCCTTGCCTCCTTATCAGGACAGACTCACAAAGCATAAGGATTGGAAGCAAGGATGGCGGTCAAGCACGTCGGGATGAAGTGGTAACCTTTAGCATGTCTCTGATTGAAAAGGGCGTTTCAGCTGTGACAATCACTTCTAAGTTGGCAGGTGAAGCATTTTTTGGGAAGCTGCGTTGGGGATACAAGCCATCAGCGGAGGAGATGGGGAGGCACATCTTGGAACGGTGGTCCATGGTGAGGGAACTGGGGAAAGGTTGTGTTGTCACATCACACTTAAGATCACCATTAATTGGATTTGGTTTCTCTTCGGTTGCGCTGTGGGTCCAGAAAGAGGCAACATTGAGGTTTGAGGCCAACGGGAGTAATGTAAATAAATAAATGAATAAAACAAATTTCATAGATCATGCTGAAACTAACCCCCACCCTGCCCCTGCCCCACCCCACTGCCCTACAGCACTCCCTCCATGAGCCGCTATTGATTTCGATACCCTCTTTTATATCTGACTAGGGAATCTAGGAATAAAATGTATTATGATGATATCTCATAGTCAGTTTTAAAATCACGGTTTGTCTGCACTTTTGTAGTATCCTTTTCTTTTCCTTCTTCTAATTGTTTGTATTATCTACCCCTCCCAATCGCTCCTCCTCTAGCATTGGTTTGCACAGAGGCGTTCAGTAGCAGACCTATGATGAAGTATGCCACAACTTGTTATGGGTGAGGGCAGTTTTAATAAAGTGGTTGTGCTCCCTTTGCAACTACACAATATTCTCAAAAACATTTGTGACTGATATTCGCCTTACCTCCTTTTGTGTATATCTATTGTGTTTGAGGAGGATGAGGGAGAGCAGAGTCCATCTCCACACTTTTTTCTGTGTGTACTACCCTTCTTTTGCATAAACCAGGTCCAACCAAAAGAGAGGAGAGAGGACAGAGTAAGGGCTCTGAGACAACTGGAGTCAAGATTCAAACTAGACATGAGAACCAGAGTCCCATAGAGAGTCAACAGTGACGAAGAGTTGTGGACACATATAGGGTAGCAGTGCACAGCATTTAGACAGTAATATAAGCACCACACATTGAAACACTAAGTAATAATTTTGTATAAATTTCTATTCCGGTAGTTCACTTTGCAGCTTGATAGATTCTTCACGAACAATGGTAGTTGGTGTGGTAGGTCTCAGGGGAGTTCGACCACAGCATACACCACGGGGCTAGCATGCCCACACAGGGCGTTATTGTTTGCTGGTAATTATTGACACAAAACTAGTGGCAACAGCCCATAGAGTGTGCAATGTTTGTTCTTTTGTTCTTTGGATGTTTGTGTGTGTGTGTATGTATGTATATCTATACTAATATAATAAAGAGAGAGCCCAAACCTTTGAGGCCGGTAATCTCAGGAACCACAGCACCAATCACAGCACCCAATACAGCGTTGGAAAGGGCAGTTGCAGCAGAAGGACATAGGCTATGCAGACGCCCACCATATACATTTAAAAGGTAAAAGAACCGTGCCAGCAAAGTAGTCCCTTGTGGGTGTGTCTGCGTTGTGCTGTGGGCGTGTGCTGGGGTGTGACAAACGCTGGGGGCGTGTGGTACGTTCTGCCCTCATGCCATGTCACATATTGTGTGCTAATCCCACCCTGCTCCCTTTAAATACCCCTGAACCCCATAATCATAACCCACCCTTACTCCTTAAAATACCCCAACACCCTTAAATACTAACCCATCTTATCCATATAAATATACCCTGTACCCCAAAACCCAAACCTATCCCTAAACCCTAAAAATACCCCTGTACCCCAAAACCCAAACCTAGCCTTGAACCCTATAAATACCCCTGTACCTCAAAACCCAAACCTACCCCTGAACACTAAAAATACCCCTGTACCCCAAAACCCAAACCTAGTCATCAGTGATGTCATTTGAGATGTCATCAGTGATGTCATGGGTATTGTCACTGACTATGTCATGAGTGATGTAGTATGGACAAGGACTAAGGACAGGCGACCCAGGCGTTGCCAAGATTAGTAGGCAATGGTTTCGCCTTCTGAAGCTCCCGAATAGACCTACACTGTTGCCTAGACGATTTATGGTAAAGGATAGTGTGGAGGAAAGCTACTCGGTCCTTTGCCAACAGATCACGGCATCTCTGGATGAGCTGGCTCCATTAAGACCTTCGACGCTCATGACGAGCTCAGCTCGTCATGATGTACACCTCTCATACACTCATGACGAGCTGAGCTCGTCATGGAGCATGGGTTTCTGAATATTTCAGCACCCAGCGGGAATTGCTCTAGCAGCCATGGAGTTAAGAAAAATGAGGGACAGACCTAGAGGAACCAACGCCTGGTTCACTTGACCTTGGACAGCATAAACTTTGCTGTAAACAGGCGGAACGACTTTGGAGGAGAGAATATAAGGAATCAGATAAAGTAGCATATAAAGTGGCCTTGCAGGAATATAAGGTTCAGTTGAGGAAGGCCAAAGCCCAATTTTTGGCAGATACGTTGGCCAAGGCCTCCAATAAGTCGCAGGCCTTGTTTAAATTGGTCGACAATCTAGCCAATCCGTCCTGTACTGCACCAGCCATTCCTGTCTCTCAGGAACTGTGTGACTCTTTGGCTTCTGCGTTTGAGGAGAAGATTAGGACAATTTTGAACGGACTGCACATTGCTGGTCAGCCAGTATCATCCTTGTCTTCTCTTGCAGAACCCCTCCTTCTTGTGGGCTCTAAGAAGGAGTATAATCGGGAGGGTTTTCCTCAGCTGTCTTGTTTCCCCATTCCTTCTTTGGAGGAGTTTTGCCTCCTGGCTAATGGTGTGTCCTCAGGATCACCACTAGATCCTATGCCACATAAGATCTGGAAGGCTTTTCAAGATGAGCTGTTTCCTCCGCTTCATACCATATGTTGCCAGTCATTGAGCACAGCAGTAGTCCTAGACAGCTGGAAGTTGGCGATAGTTACACCATTGCTGAAAAAGGTTTCTTTGGACCCTTCAAGCCCGGCAAACTATAGGCCCATTTCACTTTTACCATTTACAATAAAAATTGTAGAGAAATGGGTCACAAGAGCATTATCCAGCTTTCTGGAAAATAACTCCTGCCTGGATACATCACAATTCGGCTTTAGGCCGGCTCACAGCACTGAGGCTGCATTGGTCACAGTGTTGGACGATCTACGAGCGCGTGTCGACATGGGCAAGTCAGCATTTTTAGTGCTGCTTGACATGTCGGCCGCATTCGACACGGTGGATCATGCAGTACTATTGAGCCGTCTCCAGAGAATAGGAGTAACTGGCTCGGCCTTGAGATGGTTAACATCATATCTCAGTAACAGACAGCAGGCAGTGGCGTTACCACCTTTTCGATCTGCCATACGACAAGTGAATCAGGGTGTCCCCCAGGGGTCAGCGATCAGTCCGATCCTTTTCAATCTTTATCTTCGGCCCCTGGTAGACCTGATAAAGTCATTCGGCATATCTGTCATCAATTATGCCGATGACACTCAACTGATTTTTTCATTTGAGGGCACAAAGGCAGTATCGAGAGACACTTTCCACTGCTGTATGTCGGCAACAGCAGAGTGGTTGCGAGTTAACTCGCTTCAATTCAATGGATCCAAAACGGAGATTCTTCACTGCTCCTTAGATCGCACCCCTCGTCCGCTTTCGGACGAATTCTGGCCTACATCCATCTTAGGTACGGTAGAGGCTGCCGAATCGGTCCGTAATTTAGGAGTTCTGTTTGAACATAACCTGCAGCTTGATGCCTCTGTGAATAGGACAACAGCGACATGTATGGGCTTACTCCGCGCCCTACGTAAGATCATAGAGGCTAGGGCAGAGGTAGTACGCAGTTCTATTCTTAGTCGATTAGATTACTGCAATGCACTACTTTTGGGAGCCCCCAAAATTTTTATCCTAAAGCTGCCGAGGATCCAAAATATGGCGGCCAAACTGGCTCTATCCCGCCCTCGCTCAGCTTCCTCTTCTGCTGCATTGGCTGATCTTCATTGGTCACCTGTCCAACAGAGGATTGCCTTTAAAGCTTTATGCCTTGTTTTTAAGGCTCTGCATGGACAGGGACCGATACCGCTCCAAAATCTTTTTTCCTGGTACCACGCTGCCAGACTTCTGAGATCCTCTTCCGCGTTTCTAGTGACGATCCCTAGGATCAACAGAGTGAGGATGGGTGGCCGTGCTTTTAGTTTCACTGCCGCCACACTTTGGAACACCCTCCCGCTGACACTGAGGAGCAGACAAGACCTCACTTCTTTTAAAAAGGATCTTAACACCTTTCTGTTTCCTAGAGTAATGTAAGATGTTCTATCTGCAGGAATGATGTGGTCTCAGCGCCAGGATACCGTTTGGGTGGCAGATGCACTTAACAAGTAATAAATACATACATACATACATACATACATACATGTGACGTCATCAGCAGTGCATTGCGGGCGCACGAGTTATAGGTAGCTGAACTAACTATTACGGGGGAATTTCTATAGTTTTGTCTGAGTGAAATCTCCAGCTAACTATAACATGTGTGAAACCTATGGTTTTTTCAGTGAATTTGCAAGGTTTTTTAAATGCTAATTCCTAACTATAACGTGGCTTTTTCAGTGAATTTCAAAGGTTTTGTAAATGATAATTTTTAAATGTATAAATTACTATATTTCTTTCTTTTTAGACTAATTCCTTACATTTTTATTAAAAATATTAATATTTATTTTATTTTTAAAATTATTTTTCATATTCTTAATGTAAAATAATAACAAAACTAAATCCCCAATTTTTTTTTATAAATTTTGTTTTCCTAATTTTTTACAATTAAAATCTGTATAATTTTTTTTCATATTTTGTTTGGTAATCGCACCGTACGCGTACAGTGATCGCACCACACTTTCTATGGTAAATGGTCCTCTGCGCATACCCGTGCACTCGTTACGGATACGCGTTAACCTTGCGCATCGCATCAACGCTTCTGCGTGACGTCATGTATGGCACCCCATAAGCGTACGGCGCAAAAGTTTCTAATTGTTCCAAAACATATATTTATATATTTAATGTATATATTAAGAGAAGACATTATCTAGGACAATCATGAAAATACTTTTTTTTTACTTTTAATGAGTGATTATTACTTTCAAAAGCAATTACGCAAATTGCAGAGGTACGTCGTACGTACTCGCTTCTTAAGAGCACCATAAGAGCACTGTAAGCATACGCAAACTCATGTGACCATAAAAGCAGAGTTTTGATTGGTTCATAATACTTCCTATTCCAACTGTTGAAAACCCCCTATTATTTTGATCATCCTACTTGGACTTTCCCAGGAAAAACATCTAATCTGTGGAGATGTAGTCTTTAGAACCAAACTCTACAATGGCTGCTCTTTTTGAGACTTCATCAGTACATTCCTCTGAGGAAGATTTTGTTACTGTGCCACCTCAGAAAAAGAGAAAAGAAGCTTTCATTTGGAAGTTTTTTTCATTTCCGGAGGGACAGAAAAAGGTGAATGTACCGAAAGTAACGTGCAAGATCTGTGAGGTTACACTTTCCATGGGTGACCCCACTAAAAAGTACTCTTTCGGGACAGCCTCATTGATACGCCATGTCAAAAATTAGCATCCAGATAATTATGGAAGGATGGCAACACAAAGGTTCCAGGAGAACCCTCAACCTGCAGTTCCTTCTACCTCAACTGCACCACCACCTCCTCCGAGCAGTCCGCATCCTATTATTGTGCCTCAGTTTGTGGATCTTACAATTCATTGTAAATTTTGCAGATAACTCCTTTGTTACAGTGAGCAGTCTATTGACCTCATTGTGAAGAGCACAGAAGAGCACCGTTGCCCAAAACAATAATAATTTTTTTATTTGTGTTCCTGTTGCACAGTTTTTTGTTTCCAGTTTCATTTTTTTGGTTTAAAAAATAAAAACAACTAAAAACTTGCTGAAAAAATGCAAAAAAATAGAGAACTAAAAAGAAAAAAAAACACTTATTTTCAGAACTACCTCCACTGTCTTACGAAAGAACAATATTTCTATATTAGTGTGTAAAAGTTTGTCAGAATGAATGTGTAGTGCATAAATGAACGAATGAATTAGTAGTGATGGTGAATGTGAAAGTGCAATACTATAAGGAAGTGCTACAGCACAAATGTATAAGGTGTTTACCTATAGTATACTGTAGTACCTCCGAAGCACTTCAAAGTAATATATCTATATAAATAAGTTACAAGTCTATGCTTCAATTTGCACTGCTAGTGAAACTGCCCGGGTGAATTTGTATGTGCTAGGAGCGGATTTACAACCCCCTTGTGCCTCTTTTAGACATCTTTTCCGTCACTTTTGTGATGCAGCGGTGTTGCAAAAGATGTGCCATGGTGTCTGATATTTACAATGTGATGCATATGGAAGGTGCATCAAATTCTAAAGCCCTGCGCCAGAAAGAGGCTTTCTTGCGCAGAGAGGGGGGGGGGGGATAGAGGTGTTCTAGCATAGGTTCTCTGAGGCTTCTCTCCCTGACATTCTAGCCATCCTCCCCGATTCTTATTATGCCCTCCGGGCCGACCGCCCCGACGGCAAGATCGGGGGGGGGTGTACCCATGATTGCTCGGATCAGTCTCCAATTCCAGCTTCTCTCCCAACCTTCTATAGCTGGGGTGGATTTTCTGGTTGCCCGCTCCACTAATCTTCCCGCACCTCTCACAGTCGTCCTTGTCTATCGCCCCCCCCCTGAGCATGCCTTTGTTTGTGGCCTCCCTGCAGGAACTCCTTGCTACCCTCGTAGTTAATAACTCTTCGGTTCTCCTGCTAGGCGACTTCAATTATTGGCCTGGCGACCCCAGGGAGGACTTGGCGTCCAAGGACTTCACGGCCACCCTCTTGTGCCTTAACCTCAAGTCTTATTTATCTACTCCTACCCATAATCTTGGACACATCTTGGACCAAGTCTGGTCATCCCAGGACATAGTCTCCCCCCCCAGCATCCTTCCTTGCACTTGGTCCGACCATTCCCTTATTTTCTTCACTATCAACCTTGGCTCCCCTCACAAATCCCCTCGTCCCAAGAACGTTTTTACACGCAGCTGGAATCGCGCTGACCTGCTCTCTCTTTCTCATTCCCTTGCCTCTTCCTCACCTGATCTCAATGGCATTCCCCTTGATTTACAGGCCGCTGCAGTTAGCAACTGGTTATCTTCCGCCTGCGATCTAGTCGCCCCCCTTAAGCTAGTCAAGTCCATTCGTCCACACGAGGCCCACCGATGGTTCAACTCTGAGCTCAAGGCCCTCAAATTGGAACTTAGATGCTCTGAGCGCCTCTGGCGCCGCAGCTACTGCCCCGACCTCAAGGCCAAATACAAATCTCTCCTTAAAGAGTACAAGAAAGCCATTCTTGTGTCCAAGACCAAGTACTTTTCCGAGCAGGTAGCCCTATCTGCTAACAAATCTAAAGAGATCTTCTCCTTGGTTAACAACTTGGCCACCTCTGCTCGTGCTTGCCCTAACTTTATTCCTTCCCAAGCCCTCTGCTCCTCTTTACGACTTCTTTATCGAGAAGATCGCCAAAATTAAATCCAACATTTCTATCACTCCCTTCATTCCACTCCATCCTGCCCCCTCTGTGTCTAATTCTTCCTTTTCCTCTTTCCCGCCTCTTTCCTTGGACTCCTTCTTAGCTCTGCTCACAAAAATCAAGTCTGGCTCTCCTACCGATTGTGCCCCCGCTCGCATCCTGAAAACTCTCTTTTCTTCTTGCTCTGCCACCCCTCTTTCCCTTCTTAATGCTTCTCTTTCTACTGGTTTGGTTCCTTCTTCATTTAAATCTGCTATTGTTTCCCCCATTCTTAAAAAACCTGGTCTTGACTCCTCCCTCCCTTCTAATTTCAGACCTATTTCTCTCCTCCCCTATCTTGCCAAAATTCTTGAAAGCTACGTCACTTCCTGTCTTTCTTCTTATATCGAGCAGAACCATCTCCTTGCTTCCCACCAAGCAGGTTTCCGTTCGGGCCACTCAACCGAATCAGTGGTGCTCGCCGTCCTCGACGAGCTGAAAGCTAAGGCTGACACCAACTCCCCTCAAGCTTTGGTTCTCCTCGATTTGTCCGCTGCGTTTGACACGGTCGATCACAACATCCTTCTTGACCGTGTCAGCGCAGCGGGCATTCGGGGCCCCGCCCTCTCCTTGATCACGTCCTTCCTAACAGGACGTTCACAAGCTGTCCACCTTCCCGGTTTTTCTGCTCCCCCCCTCCCGGTGCCCTGTGGGGTCCCCCAAGGTTCCTCCCTCTCTCCTCTCCTCTTCAACCTTTACATTCACCCCCTTATTTCTTCTCTCCTTGAGCTGGGGGTCTCTGTGCATAACTACGCAGATGACCTCCAGCTCGTCTTTGATCTCTCTTCTTCTTCTCACTCCCTATCTTTTTTTCGCTCCACTATGGTTTTTATTTCTGGGTGGATGAGCGCCAATCACCTCAAGCTCAATCCAGACAAGACTGAGCTTGTCCTGACTGGCGGCTCATCCAGCCCTTGGTCCTCCGCTTTTTGTTGGGCATTAAGGTCAGCCAGGACCTGTCTATGCACGGCCAGGTCAGTGCTGTAGTGTCCTCCTGCTTTCTTTCCCTCAGGTTGATCCGAAAAATTTCCCGTTTCTTCTCCCTTGACTCTCTTAAAATTATCATTTCTGCCCTCATCACTTCCCGCCTTGATTATGGAAACAGCTTGTTCGTGGGTATCCCTGCCTACGAAACTCGCCGCCTTCAAGCAATCCAAAATCAGGCTGCCCGTCTCATCTTCCATTTCCCCAAAACTCACCATATCACTCCTGTCCTCAAATCTCTCCACTGGTTACCTATCCTGCAGAGATCCCTGTTCAAACTAGGGTGCCTTGTCTACCGGGCTGTTGATCGCTCTGCGCCGGCGTTCATCAATTCGCTGATTTCTACCCACACCCCTGTTCGCACTCTCCGATCATCTTCCTCTGCCCTCCTCACTGTTCCCCGTTTCCGTAAAACTCGCACTGGTGGAACTAGATTCTCTGTCCTTGTGCCCCGGTTTTGGAACTCCCTTCCTCTCTCTATGCGTTCTATCCCTATCTTCTCACACTTCCGTAAAGCGCTTAAAACATTCCTGTTTGCCCAGGCCTACCCCTGCTAACCTCCTCGGCCCTGTCTGTTCTGTTCACTAGAGCTCTCAGCGCCAGGAAGCCGTTTGGCCATCGTGCGCTCTATAAATACTTTCATTCATTCATTCATTCAGGAACACCTCCTAAAAGTGACTGAGTGAAATCTATAAGATTTCATTCAGTCACTTTTACGCCTATGCTACATCAAAACCCTGCACCTGCTTGAAACAGGTGTAAGGATTGATACAGCTTTGTGAGCATAGAACCTCAAGAGCATTGCTGGAGCTGCGTTGCACTTGGAACGCAAGTCAAGCAATACACCACCTTCACAACACAAATACATCACATATCTGTGCCGTTTTTGCTCTACAATACACTACATTGTAAATACGATGCATCCATTGTGGTGATATCACAGTGCACAATAACTGCCATATCTCTGGGGATGTACCACTTATTGTACATCTGCTGATTACTGTTTGAATGTAGTGAATGGATTACTACACACTGATCAATGAGTCACTACAAAACTATAACAGGAATGACAGAGTGCTTGGTGGAAGTGTAAAGATAAAAACTGAGGAATTCAAAATATAAAAGGTAAATTTGCAGGTGCATAGAACAGTACATGCATAGTAAATAGGAGTTTGAAGCAGTCCATATACTAAGGCCTACTTTGCTCCATAACTACTTGGGTACTGACTGCATGATTACAGCTCTGCAAAGAGAGTGCATGACTGAATTTATAAGAGCTTCAGTTTTACTACAGTACATATATAAGGAAATACTGCTGAATGGCTCACTGCAATATTAAAACAGTAGAGTGAGAGTGATTGTGAAAGTCTAATGATACAGACTGGGAAATTGAATGTATAAAAAACAAATGTGCAGCTACATAGAAGAGTGCATGCATAGTCTATTAAGGTTTAAAACAGTACATGGCCTAAGGCCTACTTTGCACCATGATTACTTGAGTACTGACTGGATAATTACAGTTCTGCAAGGAGAGTGTCTGTCTGAATTTAAAAGAGCTTCATTTTTAGCACAGTCCACACATAAGGGCATTCTGCCGAATATCTCACTACAATACTGAATCAGCAATCACAAAGAGTTTGCTGGAATTGTAAGTGTGAGAAGTTGGCCTGATATATGATGTTCACTAGTTCTAGTGACCACCTTGTATCAGTCCAAACAACCCTTATGATGATTGGTTGTATGTCAACCTTAGAGACCAGCTATCCTAGGGGTAGCAAGGACAAAGCAGTCTTAGGCTAAACTCTGTAAAGGCATGTGAAGCAAGCTGTTTTACCATATACACTCTTCTTGAATACCAAATGAAAGGACACCACATAGATATATATTGAAAATATATATATATTTATTTACTACAAGTATCCCCTATACTCTTTATGAGCACAGAAGCAAATCCGTTAACCCCTTCGAGGCTGATGACGAGCTGGGCTCGTCATGGTGTAGCCTCCTCAAACACTGATGACGAGCCCAGCTCGTCATGAACAATGGGTTTTTTAAAAAGTCAGCATACCAGCAGAATAAGAGCAGCGCGCATGTGGTTAAAACAAAACAGTGTTTAAATATACAAAAGTTGCACAATATGGATAGGCCCTGGTGGCCGCTCAAATCATATACTAAAATAGTGGTATAAGAACCACGTATCTGAAAGGAAGAAGGCCTAGGGCCTTGAGAATCGATGGGACTGCAAGGAGCTAACAAAAGTTTGTGACCAGGAGGCCCACAGAATGCGTGTGCAGTGCTGAAAGTTACACGCGGGCGCCTATTGATTTCAATGGGTGCGTAAAAGTCACAAAGTTAAAGAAAAGGGAACCTTCCGGATGACCTACAACCTAGCAACTTGGAACTTAGGCACTAGAGGTGTATTTCGACACAGGAGCACCGGAGTGCCAGAGTTACCTCACCCACAGGAAGCGGGTGCATATGTCTCAAAGTGTGTCTGGTTTCGTCGTGCTGTTCTATGGAGCCTGGAGATGAAGATGCTGCAGGTGGGGCGTCGAGGAGAGTTCCGGTGGATCCAAGGGTGGATCTGAAGAAGTGAAGACCTGAAAGCAGAGGGGACAATGTTCAAAGTAACTAGCCAGTGACCGTCGAGGAACCAGGACGGAACCAGGCGTTGTCGGGTGCAAACAGGTGAAGAGGTGTAGCTTGTCTCTGCAGCCACGTGGACACGAAGAGGTCGAGGATGTCCAGGAGTCGATCACGAGCTGTCCCACGCAGGCTCTAGCTGATGGCGGTGTCGGCGACTTGATTGAAGCAAACAGGCTTTGGGTAATCCAAGCCACGCAGGAGTCAAAGAAAGCTTGTTACTCGGACCAGCAAGGTCAGAGGGGCTGCTCCTTTTTACAGGAGCGAGGGCCAGTCTGGAGCAACCAGAGCAGTGGTGTTGATTGTAGATTTTTTTGCCAAGATGGCCACTAGCCAACGGACCAGTGACCGGGATGACGCGTCGAGTGGCAAAATACACAAGGGCCCCACGCAGATCGTGGAGATGCTGGAGAGCTGCTTTTCGGTGCAGATGCTGCTCGGTGGTGGGGCTTCTCAAACCCCAAAGCACAGGGTTGAGGATGCCTCAGGTGCTGCGCAGTCAGCTTCTCGTGGATCTTTCAAGATGGCCGGTCCCACGTCTCTCGGTGCCTCCACGGGTCTCTTCTTTTCAGAAAGCAGACGTCGAGTTGCTGGATGGTGCCTGTATTCACAGGGTGGTCACTCCTTGGCCACAAGGGAGATGCTCTTCAGTCTTCTGTGCAGCAGAATGTCAAAGTCCAGTATTCTTCTTATTTTCAAGTCGAGTTCAGGATGATCTGCAGTCTTAGGAAACAGCTCCTACTCTTAAACCAAATCTAGGGGCCGGATCACCTGCTAGGTCCCTCCTCAGGGGGGGACCAGGAAGGGGGGTGGTTACACCCCCTTTCCTTTGTCCAGATTTGCGCCAGGACTGGGGCTGGAAAGCCCCAGCTCCGGTTTGAACTGGCATATGCACAGGGACACCTTGTGTGCCCCAGGCATGTCTCATTCTATTCAGCCCTCCCTAACCCACTACACAAAATCCTGTCTGGGGTGGTGCAAGCACCTCCCCTGACAGGAAACCCTTTGTCCAGGCCTCCCAAGCTGGAAGGACTCCCAGCAGCAGGAGGTCAGACTTGTGTCTGTAGTGGCAGCATCCATTTTGTGATGCTGAGGCTCATGTTTAACTTTACCCGGGTTTCAGGTTAGGTACATGTCGTCTCCCTCTAGAAGGGTGGAATGCTACCCCCGTCACCAGAATTGGCGAGGGGGAAGTATTCCAAGTCGTATGACACCTTACTCGACATGGTTTGATAAAGCCAAACCAAAGATAGCATTTAACCGCGAGGTTCATAATGCACTTAAGAGTATATGGTATGGCAATATCATGAAACAGCTAAAGGACGTTGTTCCGGAAACTGCAGACAGGCTCAGCTCATGCCAGAGCACCATCTCACATGAAACCAAGCACTCTGCCTCCAGGATTGTCGAGGCCTGCCATAGGAGTGACTTATAGGTTACCATGTGTCCATATATGTTAGATATAGATATACTATATCTAAGTAAGAGGTGGTTACACCAACTTACCCCAGCTGAGTGATCAGCCAGTTGTGTCAAATAGCTAGGCCAGGCCAGGGGTGGCACAATACATGCTGCAGTCACTGGTAGCCCTTGGATACACCTATGCCCTGGGTACCTAGGGTACACTGTTACAGGGGCCTATAAGGTGGTCCAGTATCCAACTGTGTATGTACCTAAGGTACATGGAGTCCATTTTAAGGAGAGAGCAATTAGCCTTGGGCCCTGAATATCAGGATCCCAGGCCAACTAAGTCAAAAACCAGCTAAACACTAGGCAAAAGGTTTGGGGGTAACCATAGTCAGATATTCACCTTCCTACAGTAAGAACATAGACTGGATAATAAAAGCTATAAAAGACAAGTTTGCCCATGCATAGAAGAGTGCATGCATAGTGTATAGGAGTTTGAAGACATGCCCTAGGGCCCACTTTGCACCATGACTACTTGGGTACTGGCTGAATTATTACCATTCTGCAGGGAGAGTGTCTGGCAAAATATATAGCAGCTTCACTTTTAGAAGAGTGTATACATCAACACATACTGCTGAATGTCTCAATACAATACTAAAATAGCAGTACCAAAATGTTTGGAGGAAGTGTAAAGATACAGACTGGGCAATTGAAAGTTTAAAAGCCAAGATTACAGGTGCATAGAAAAGGGCATAGAAAAGTGCATTTATTATTTAATAACCTTCCCAAAGCCCCAAGCACCAGCACACCTTTGCGAGGGTAGGATTACGATTTAAAAATGCTAGCATTTTTTAAATGAAGAACCATAAAAATAACAAATATTAAACCTTTTTTTTTCTTCTAATTATAAAGATATTTTTTTATACGTCTTCTATTTATATGCTTTTAATCATGAAAATGCAAAGAACACATTTTACCGAGTAACACTTTTTAAACTCTCCAAAGCATATAGATAATAATACCTTATACGTGTTACTATCAAAAATCGAAACCTTTACAGCTTCACAGTTTGTAACTTTTCTGAACACGTGCAGAACAAAAACAGTTAAAACGTGAGCACATGTAAACTGCAAAACGTGCCATCTAAATAGGCGGAGCCACATCTTCCTTCCATAGACTACTAAATAACAAAAAACTATATAAACCACACCTACTGTGCAATTAGTTTCGTTTTCGCGAGCTATTTCTGAATCGTCAATCTCTGTTGCAGGTTCCGTTCTCTAGCATCGGATTCTCTTTTTGCGTCAACAAACATATTCCGGAGCTGTAAGTTGTTTCAATATGGCATAGGCATAGTACTTAGTTATACATTGTGGCTATTAGTCAATATTAAAACATTCATATGTAGAAAAAAATGTTATTGCATGTTTTTCGCTTTTTCTCTGTAACTTCAGCAGCTTGTTCTTAGAAACACATATATTATAACAAATATTACTACTTTTCTGGCTCCTTTCACCTTATATATAGTGACTTTTTATATTATAATATTGATACTGTACTTCGCTCGAGAGGTTTTGCTAACCCGTCGACGCAAACCCTAAACATTTACAATCAACGTCACAATGTTACACTTGTTATTGTGTTTTCTCCTAGAGATCACATACAGTTAATATGTATATTATAACATTAACAGTCTTAGTGATCTTAGCGGAATTCACAATCCGTCGTCACAAACAGTAACGATAAGTAAGCAACATTACCGGCTTGCGGCTTTCAGTCTATTTTCCCCTTGTGATCATATGCTGTGATAATATATACATATTATTATTCTCAACGTCATGATCTCAGAGGAGTTTATGACCCGTCTCCAGGAAGATCAAATTCTTTCACCTCCTGTAGAAAAGGAGGTCAGTAAATAATTACCCCTCGAAAGTATTTTTTTATTATGGATGTTCTGTAAAATACATACCTTTATTTTCCTTTTCTTTTTACGGTAACAATGGTATCAATCGTTATAATATAATAGATTGTCCTATTGCTACAGAAGAGGAATGGGAGATTTTTCAGCGCCATCTGTAATATAATTATCAAATATGTATAAGTACTTGATCAGATATTTTTATATATATTAAAATATAGCTATCATGCATACTTTGTTACTTTAAATATTTAATAAACTCTACATTTCTGAATGTTATTTTCTAATTTCTATTTTTATTTACGATTCCTATTCACCTTCTCCCTAAAGAATATATAGGACCTGAACTATATATTATAAAAGTAACATTCTATATATTCTTTTGTGAGTATGTGATTTATTAGCGGAACAGTCTGCAACCTGTAAACACTATGACGGCATGTTTCTGAATTTTACAGAATACAAATTTGAAAAATGATAATGCATGCATTTCTATGTAATATGAAATAATTTCTATTTTACTGTTTTACTTGTTCTCTTGATCTGAGATAATGTTGTGCGGGAGTGTTTGTTGTAGCACTTCTATTCTAATTTATCTAAAAGTAACTGATGCTCTCTTACATCAACAAGAATGTGGGGCCACACTTTTACAAACTGTAGCACAAAAAATAAGTATATAGCCACACTTAACTAATATTTTATGAAATTCCATTTTTAATTGTCACCCCTTTCATATATACTGCGACAGTTTCTGAAGAAAGTTTATTTTTTCACACTACACTTGTGACTTGTGCAGTCAGTTTATATATAGATAATACAATTTTACCTTTTCCGCTGTTTACGATATGCCCACTTGAGCTGGATTGAGGTTAATATGCGGAAACATGTATTGGTACCGGGTACTTCTGTACATTCGGTATGCATTTATTAATATAAGTAACTTTATACTTTTAATGTATATAAATAAGCGATTCTTTAATCATGTTTGAAGGGGCACTAGAACTGAATTGTTAAGCATTTAGCCTCCGGATGTCGAGAGTATATTTTGGCACTTTGGTGTCCAGCACTTTAAAATTATTTTTGTACTGGTTTCGCAATTCACAATGAGAGGAATGAATTTTGTAATTTTAAAATATTCCTTTTATCTCGGGGGCATTGCGATCAATACGTTGAGTTTAACGTGATTCAATGTTGGGTAAAATGGAAACTACTAGTCTTTTGTTTAATTCACTGCGTTTGTAGTTCAATCATGTGACACGTGTTTGCTGTGTTTAAAATGGTGGTTAACTTTATTTCACATGGTTGGTGAACAAGCCTGCAGGACAAGCGAAACACGTCCAGCAGCTGACAAATAAATTCATTATTTGTGCAAGACACGGCGTCGTTATCCTTTTTCTGCTGGAGAAGGAACTTTGGAGAATATATATATTGTTTTAAAAAAAAATAATCGCACAAATTCAGTCTGTCAGTAGTGCACTCTTTGCACAGCAGGTGCTGGCGTCAAGGGTGGGCTGACCCTCATTTAAATTTTTCAACAAAGTCGTAAACACGCCATATTCCAGGACAGAAGGTTTTGTCAACACAATTTATTCAACAGATGCAATTAGCACCATAACCACCACTAACGAGTTTCAAACAGAGAGGTCTTGCCCACAATAATGTGAGTCCATTTCAGCCCATTAGGAGGCATTGTGGGAGTTGTCGTTTTTATCTATCAATCATTAGGATGTTTCTATTAACACATCTTTTCTGTTGGTATTATTTATCTTTTTCTTTTTTCTTTTCTCATTGGACCCAGTATCTTTTTAATGCCATGAGGCTAATGTGTGGTTCAGGTATCAATCTACAGATAAATCTCTTTGATTATATTAGACTTCATTGACTGAAGGGCATTCTCTCTGCCCAATAGATTACAAATATTTTCTTAAGTATTTCTCACTACCACTTCATGCATGGTGGTAACTCTCAATGAGGTAGTTATTCCTAGGGTGTGAGAAAAATCTTTCTTTATCTTCAATATATAAAGTGGCCATCATTTTAGGAATTCCCTTGATTAACAAAGTGGATGGCTTAGTGCCTCTTTTAATCCCTTCTACACTTTTCACTTTTCAACCCATCTCTTTTATTCTTGAGCTCACTATTGCCTAAGTGCCTTATTGACCTATGGGTAAATCGACATCTCCTTCACCCCAATGTGTGTCTCTTCTCCCCCTACTCTCATCACCTCCCATGTCTTTTCAAAATGAATGTTGGCTTAGTGCCTTGGTGGTCTCTGGGTGGATGGACTTTCTCCTCAAGCCATGGTTAGCTTCTCCTGTGCCCTATTTACACCATCTGTAAATGTAATGTCCTACTTTTTATGAGTTTTTTTCTATATACCCCTTTACCCACAAAATAAACTCAGTCTGTACAGGCTTCTCCTGTTCATAATTCCAATTATTTTTGATTTTGTTCTCCACTTTTATCAAGAAAACCAACAATTTTTAATAATAATTACAAGTGGATATATAGTTCTTTGTCTCTGTTCAATCCATGAGGAATCTTTGTTTTGAATCTGATAATTAATCTTGATTCAAGCTACCTTAATTTTAAAGTTCTGTTTCCTCCTCTTCCATTTTTTGGAACTGTTGCTACTCCAAAATATTTCATATTCTGCCAGTTCTTATTTGAATGAGTACACAAATGTTTGGAAATTGCATAATTCATGTCACCATTCTGGACTGCTCTTATGTGTTCTAAGATTCTTTTCTTTAAGGGACGAATTGTGTTCCCTGTGTACCTTGATCCACAGAAGCATTCAATGACATACGCTACATATGTTGATTCCCAGGTGATTCTTTCACTGAATTTGAATGTTCGCCCCCTGAAGTCTAGAACTTTACATGTTATACATTTCTGACAGTGAGTAAAAACCATTTGTCGTTTTTGTAGCCAGTTGTTAGATTTATTCATGGTGAAGTGACTCCTTACCAGTTTGTCTCTCGGCGAGGGTACCTTTCGATATGTCACATTTAGTCTGGGACCCTTTTTTCTTCCAATATCTGGTCCTTTTTCAGGATATTCCAATATTTGTTCAAGATCTTAACTATATTATGATTTTCTTTAATGTATGTAAGTCACATTCAGATGATATTTTCATCCTTGATGTCTTCTTGCTTGCTCTCTTTATCAGCGTTTGAACTTGTGCCAAAGATCTTGCTCATTCTAGTCCTTGTTTAATTGCCCTGTGTTTGTAGCCTCTCTGTATGAATCACCATTCAGTTTCTTTAAAATTCTTCTCCATCACTGTGATAGAGCGCAGGCTTGCCTGCTCGTTTTACCATACTCACCTGGGCCCATAAAACAATACACACTTTGAACAGGTAAACCTATGCTAATCAGAATTATAATTAACCATTTAGGACCTATACCAATTGGCTTACCAATCCTAGTCACCGGTACCTAGAGTCCTAAGGGAACAGGGGAGTTAGCATAATAGGCAGTAATAAACATTTGCATTCATAAAATAACCACAGACTCGGGAAAGGTTTAAACACTTCATCTATGTAAATTTTTAAATGTCAGAGTCCATACCAATTCAATTAAAGTGCGTTCAATTAGAAAGAATATGATCGAAGCAAGATGATGTGAAAATGTTATGAGACTTTCTTTAAGCATTGAAACATAGGAAGGGAAATATTACAATGACATACCCACATTGATTTATAATTACCTAGAATGGTGTGAAGACCAACCCTGGCCACAGGCTGGGATAAAGAACAGGACCCCGATAGTTCAGGTGCCAACAGGACAGGACAGGTGTAGACCAGAATCAGGACAGGTAAGGACCAAATTTGATCAGAACAGGACCACCACAGGTCAGGACCGGCACCCACAGCTAAAGTGCAAAGCCAGCGTCGCAACCCTCTCTGCAGCTAACAGTCGGGCACCAATTGGGTTATCGAACTCCTTCCCAAAACCCCGATTGGGTTATCCAACTCCTTTCCAGAACCCTGATTGGGTTATTGAACTCCTTCCCAGAACCCCGATTGGGTTATCGATCTCTTCTGACAGAGTGCTCGGCCAGCACCTCTGCTCTCGATTGCCTACTGAGTGCATTGGGTCAATGACAGGTCAGCTTTTCGGACAAGTCAGACAAACTAGCTAGCTAAGCCTACCTTAGATATACCATTTTCCAGGGCAGTGTACCAACCCCCAATGTAGCAAGTTTGTGTATTCCCTCAATTTGATTGGTTAAAAGACGAGGAGAGGTCAACACCATACCAGTTATGAGGTCACTTGATTCAATATTGCAAATTATCTTGCCCGCCCATAACTTCTTTTTCCATGCATTTTATTCCACCCAACAATAAATGTTCTAATAGTAAATACAATGTTAAACAATTTAACAAATTGCCTTCCTCTTGGAGGTTCATAAGGTCGGGTTCCCAGGTGCATTGCAGGCAAGACTGTCACTGGCACACGTTCAATGCCATGGTTTGTGGACTCAGGATAGTTCAGCACATGCACAGTTGCGGGACCTTAGATGGAGCAACATTGTACTTAATTGGTTCAAACACAAGCTAAAAGCAAAATCAAAAAGAACAGTTTTAGAACAAAGAATAAATGAATGCACCGTATACCACTTATCTCTACTCTATTCCCATTACTTTATTGTAACCACAGCATTAGGAATTAGGCGGAACAAATAATTTTGTAAAAGCAGCAATGCAAGCATTAGCATGTGAAAACATAAAGCAGCCATCTTTAGTTCTAGTGCGCAGAAGCAAAGATTTCCCACCAAAGCAGAGAATAAATCATGTCACGTGAGTGTGACATACGCATGCACAGAAAAGTTCCCATATTGGACGGTCATTTTAGGATGCTTGAGTTACGGTTAGTAAAGACACATAGTAAAGCTTCCCCTAGATACTCGAAATGTCGTGTGGTGCATTATTAGTAAGACAAAACATGTTTATTAGTGCATTACGTTTTATTTCGAGAAGGTTGAATCCGAGCAAGTCTCTTTACGAGCGACACCTTGCTCCATCAATCCCCTCTTTGATGATATTTTATATCATCACAAATTACAGAAACAGATGCCAACTTTTCAACATTTACTCATTTCTATTTCTTCAAACACTCTTTTATGTTTTTCCCTATTATTCATGTGGACGTTTTTCATTTTCCTATACAAATCCCCATTTAATTCTTCAAACTCAATTTCATTGAAGTTTCTTTTCTTCCCTTTCTTATTTACTGTATATGTCTTTTTATGCTTGCGACATTTGCAACAAATTATTATCCATAAAATCAGTAGGGCTACTCCCACCATTGGCATCAGTATTCTACCTACAAAACTTTTTCCTATGTTAGAGAACCAACTACATATTGAAGAGAGACCACTAATTAGTCTCTTCCAAGCACTGTCAACCTCCAGTGGTTTCAATTCTTCTCTCAAATGTGTAATGCTGCAAATTTTCCAGTTTTAACACTTTCATCTGGAATGTAAGTGCAACAATGTTGCGTCTTCAGCATTTTACAGACTCCGCCCTCTTTTGCCAATAGTATATCAAGAGCAAGTCAATTTTGTAAAACCATCGATCTTACAGCAACTCGTTCAGTATTGATCATTAGAAACCCACTAGCAGTGTCTGTCGATAAGCGATTCACCACTGTTGACAATTTGCAAATTCTTTGAGTGTTCAGAACCACTTCCACTGAAGGTATTATTGCACTAAATATGTCACCTACAATTTCAGCAAATGGTGCTCTTTTACTACAAGTTAATCCATTAGTTTCTTCATTGCTTCCAGTGACTTTCTCTACATGGTACACCTTTGGGAATACTATTCCAAAATAGCAACCCCCATACGAATGATCAGTCAATTTAAAATAGGCCTTGTTCCCACAAATGTAATACATTCCAGGGAATACTGGTTCAGTTCCATCCTTGAAACCCCAACCCCCAATAACTTTGAAATTATGTTCACATTCACTGGAACCAATGAATATATTGTTATAATAATCTGTTTTCTCTCTATGGAGACAGAGTTTCCCTTTCTTATCATAATCCAGCAACATAGCAGCTTGAGTCTTGCCATTAGGGTTAAATTCTTTATTTTCAGCCCATTTAGGAATCTTTTGTTTATGATCAGATGCTTTCTTATGGAAATCCTGTCTCCTTTTTTCGACTAAATCTAAAAACATCTTTTCTTTCTTGTGTAATATGTATGTTAGATTATCTTTGGGAGCCTTAGCTATATCTATTGACCCTACTGTTAGAAAATAATCACCCATAAAGTGTGTAGAATCTCTAGTACTAGAAATTCGATTTAAATTTCTACGTAAAGGAAATTCAGAAAAGATTACATAAAAATTGGAATAATAATACTGTAATTTTCCAGTTCTATAAAACAAACTAGTTAAAACGCTACATGAAATACCATATGTAAGGGTAGGTGATGATAGGTGACCCCTTCAGCTACTGATGTGGGCAACTTCATGCACACATAACAATCACTGATCTCCATAGCTTCTACATACTTTACTAACAAATTAGCAAATACATTTAAATGAGCTCTATTTCTAGCTCTTTTATAGTGTAAATATCCCTCATCTGGTGCTTCTAAACCTACTCCAGGTTGCTTAAGACTAACTGCTTTCTCATGTGTATGTGTGTCTATTGTCTTAGGTGAATCTACTTGCTCAGATATATTAGTGTTATTCTGCATTTCTTTGCTCATTAAGTAGACATATAGCTAATGTCAATCCAAACCATACTATAACTAATATTAATATACTACAGGTACATATTCTACAACATGTTTTTAGACAATTTCTTTTCGGTCTTCCATTAACATTATAATCAGCCATTTTTGATTAAGGAGACTTTATCCCCTCTTTGTAAGTTTTTTCATAGACTTTAACATTTGATTCTTTTCTCAAGTTGGTCTCACTTCTTCGTCAGTCTGATCAATAATCAGTTCGTCATCACTCAGTTCTAGATTTTCGAAATCTTCAAGTATGACGTAT
The DNA here is from genome assembly GCF_964263255.1 of Lissotriton vulgaris. Classification (NCBI taxonomy): domain Eukaryota; kingdom Metazoa; phylum Chordata; class Amphibia; order Caudata; family Salamandridae; genus Lissotriton; species Lissotriton vulgaris. The sequence continues at coordinate 435,633,627 of NC_141689.1, read as the reverse complement.
GTCCACTCAGGTACTTTGAACTTGTTATTTGGTCTTTTCAAACGTGGACTTCTCCTTTTTGGTTGCTCTGTGGATGGTCCAGCTTGGGGTGATATTTCATTTACTTGCTCTGGTTCTTCATCTATTGTTTTAAGCCGAAATTTCTGTCTTTTGACAAAACCAGTCTTTTAGCTGGCACTATGCATTGATTTTCTTCAGATGCTCTTTTATTTTCGTTCAGTTGTGGCACTACTTGTTCTTCGTCAACTTCTGAATTCCTCTCTATCTGACTTGGTCCAGGGCTTAATTTTGTTTCTTCTGCCTGGATACTAATCTGGCCTTGTTCAGGAATGTGCTGGGTACGACTTTGACTTTGAGTTTGACTTTGCTTGCCTTCTTCTTCCTGAACACGTTTTTCTACAACTATCTGGTCCTGCTCAGGTCTTTGCATTTCTTGATTGTCTTCTGCCTGAGCTTTCGCCATAATACCTATCTGTCCCTCTTCAGACTCAGGAGTTCTTGCTGAGTTTCAAAAGTTTGAGCACATCGATCTTTCCTTATCTAGTCCTCCTCAGAAATACTTTTGGCTTGGATTTCTGTAATCTGAGTACATTCTTCTATACCTGACTCATCCTCACTATCACTCTGCCTATCTAGATAGTTTTGACTTCTGGTTCTCACAAATTCTGCAGGTATGGCGACTACTGGAATCCATTTACATAGAAAAGGGGACCCCCTCTAATTATACTTTAAGGTCAGGGAAAGAGAGGAACATAACATTAACATAGAGAAATATTCCCTCATGACCTAGATTACTTTATACTAGACAAGTCTCATATTTTCATCAAAAAGCTTTTAACACAAGGTGACAACATTACATTTTATCATATTTTTAAGTTGTATTTCTTTTTTTCCCAAGAGAATATATTTTTCACAGTATTACTTAATTTCATAACAATTATTTTATCAAAAAAGACATGTAAATCATCAGTAAGTAAAAAGATACCATACAGAGAAAAGAAAAATCCAAATACACTCTCACAAGTCTCTCATACATACACTCTCATACACTAAACATTCATTCTTGAATCTGTGGCTGAGGGGTCACAAGTTGTTACATGATCTATTACGCAAGGTCGACGCGTTTCGGTGGAATAAGACCACCTTCCTCAGGACCTTTAGTAGAGCAGACGCTCTTTCCAATAAGTTATAAATTCTGTATGGGTATCCTGATAGAATGTGTTCACAGATTCCTATTTTCGATTATCAGTCTAATTTCGGACGGGCAGTCCCTCCAATGACAATCGATATAGTTTCTTCAAAATGTGGTCACCCACTAATCTTCTTCTTTTCACTGGATTATTTTGATACAGATCGATTTCTTGTATAGCAAAACATCAATTTATAAGTTGTCCAATGATGAGCTTAGGGTCACTTCTATGTTCCAACACTTTTGTAGGTAATTTCGATAGAAGTCGTTCTCTTATGTTTAAAGGTAATAGTTCATATGTTGTCCATTAACCAACTTCGGATAACTTTTCTGATTCAACACCTATTTGGCGGCATCTCTATGTAATTTGCCCCGTAATCCTGTACGCTCTAAGACTACTGGAATCCATTCATCCTGACTGGTGCTCGGATGCTCTTCATCAACTACTTCGGGATCAACTTCTCGAGACCCCTCAGCTGCACAACCTTCAGCTTCTACTTCATCATGTTTTGTCACCCTCTTGGTGTGACTGTCATGGATCCAATTCGGAATTCACCTGCACTTCACAGCTGTGGTTGTAACCAATATCACTTGATGTGGCTATCCCCACCTTGGTGCTAGGCAAGATTCTCGAGTATGTTCTTTTATCACTACCCAGTCACCTGGATTCAGGTCATGTGCTGGAGTTGATTGCCTGGCGACAGCGTCTTCCCGAACCTGGTGAGAGATAGAACGCACTTGGTCAGCCAGTACTTTGCAGTACTCGAGTACTAAATCAACAGATATATTTATCAGCTTGTGTCCTGGTACCCATTCTTGCCTCATTGCTCTTCCCATGAGTATTTCATGGGGACTCAAGCCTGTTTTTCTGTCTGGGATGCTTCTGAGTCCCATCAGAACAAGAGGTAAAGTATCTGGCCACTCCAATCGGTTAGATGCATACATCTTTCCCAATCATGACTTGATTGTGCCATTCAGTTGTTCTACCACTCCAGAAGCCTCTGGGCGGTATGCACAGTGCAGCCTTTGCTCAATTTGGAATGCTTCACAGATCAGACAAATTATTTCATTATTAAAATGAGACCCTCTGTCTGATTCAATTGTTACTTGAAAACCAAAACATGGTATGAGTTCCCACAGTAGTAGTTGAGCTACAGTGATGCTGTCATTCCTGCGGTTAGGGTAGGCTTCCACACATTTTGAAAACAGGCAGACAATGACAAGGACGTACTTCAGTCCTCGGCAAGGGGGTAACTGGATGAAATCAATCTGGAGTTGTATGAAGGGACCTTCTGCCTTTCCAATATTTCCTGGCAACACAACAGTTGTCTTACCAGGATTCATTCGTTGGCAGGTTATGCACCTCTGGCAAAGACTCTCTGCTATATTCCTGAATCTCGCATTGAACCAACTATGTCTAAATAATTGAATCATCGCATCCCTACCTATGTGTGAACTTCCATGATACATCTTAGCCATAGGAGCAAGCATACAATCTGGTAACACAGGTCTCCCATCAAGGTAAACAATAACACCATTCTCAACCCTTCTACGACATCCTATTTTCTCCCATTCTTCCTTTTACTTTGTTTCTGCCTCATTTTGCAAATCTCTCACCTCTTCCCATGTTTTCACTCTTTCAAGCAACATAGGTTGGCAGCTGTTTCCATATGCATTGATTTTATTTTTTATTGCCATCTTATGTTTGGCCCAATGCTGGGCTAGTTGGTCAGCATATTGGTTACCTGCTGTCACTTTGTCATTTCCAGATTGTTGAGCAGCACACTTGACCACAGCCACTTCTTTTTGCAATTGAACTGCTTCTAGCAAGTCTTTTACATAATGTCCATAGGAGTACCCGAAGAAGTCAGAAACTCCCTTTGCATCCAAAGTTGGCAAAAATCATGCACAACTCCGTAACCATACTGACTATCAGTGTATATGGTTACTTTCCAATTTTTCCCAAATTTTCAGGCTCTTGTCAATGTAACTAATTTGGCTACTTGTGCAGACTTGACTCCAGGTAAATAGGATGCTTCAACTGGACCCCACAAAGTACACACAGCATATGCAGCACTCGATCCTCCTTCCTCGTGTCTCATGCATGAGCCATCCACAAATAACTCATATTCTGAATTTAACAGTGGCTCTTCTTTTATGTCTGGACGGGGGTTAGTACTGTATTCTGTGAGGTCGATACAATCATGCACGACTTCCCCTTTCATCTCTTCAAAGTGTGAATCAGGTAACAGTGAGGCTGGATTAACCCCTTCCATGCTGATGATGAACCCCAGCCGTCATGCACTACGGTGCTCGTGTGCTGATGACGGCTGGGGTTCGTCATGGCCCGCCCCTGTTCTTTTGTTTACCGCACAGCGGCGGAAACGGGCCAGCAGGGAAGGGGTTAAAGACAGTGCATCTGGCAACGGTCAAATTCCCTGCACCGAGAAGGATTCGCTCATACTTAGTCAGCTGACTTGGAGTCAAATGCTGAGTACGTGTTCTGGTTAACAGAATCACCACTGAGTGTGGGACATACTTGGTTACAGGGTGTCCTATAATGATGGATTCACTTTGCTCAAGACTCATGCAGGTCGCAGCTACTGCTTTCAGACATCCTGGCAATGCAGATACCCCTGGATCTAGTATAGATGAAAAATAGGCCACAGGACGTCTCATTAAACCATGAGTTTGAGTCAGAACAGACAATGCACAATTTTTGCGTGCGTCACAGAACAATGCAAATTCCTTTGAATAATCAGGCATCCCTAAGGCTGGAGCTGAGCAGAAACAGTCTTGCAGCTAAAAAAAGGGAGTCATGCTTTCGTCATCCCTCTCTACTGGGTCTTTTGCTCTTTTTGTTGTCATTTGTATCGGGCGTTTAGCTAGGACTGCAAATCCCACAATCCACTGCCTGCAGTAATCTACAACTCCAAGAAACATTCTGATTTCTTTCTGTGTTTGAAGTAGATGAATGTTTCTGATTATGTTGATTCTTTCAGAAGTAACTCATCTGACACCTCTCTCTATCTGGTGCCCCAGATATTTTACTGATGTGGTGCAAAATTGTAACTTTTCAGGTGACACTTTATGCCCTCCTTCCGCCAAATGATTTAGCAATGCAATGGTATCAACAACACAGTAATTTCGAGTCTTAGACGCCACCAACAGGTTGTCTATATACTGCACCAGGACAGACTGTCAGGGCAATCCAGAGATTCAAGACATTTTTTCAATATCTGATTGAAAATCGATGGACTTTCTGTGTACCCCCGAGGGACACGATTCCAAACGTAAACATGGTCGTCGAATTTGAACGAGAAAATAAATTTGCTACCTGGATGTAATGGTATAGAGAAAAATGTATGGCACAAATCAATTACCGTGGGGAGCTAGATGGTTCACGGTAATTGATACAGGATCACTGCAGTATTTGGCACAACTGGACAACATGGGACGACAATTTTATTAACTTTGCGGAGGTCTTGTACAACCCTATATTTTCCGCTTGGTTTCTTTATGCCAATTATAGGTTAATTACATGGACTGCTTAAAATTTCTTGTAAAATGCCTTGCTCAACCAAACACTTTATTTCTGCTGTAACACCTGCTTTTATTTCTGGGCTCATCTTGCATTGTCGAATATTTGGGTAAACTGCACCTTGTTTTACTGTCACTTTTACCGGGTCAACATTTGCCATTAATCCTACATCTTTCCCAGTGAAATCCCACACTTCTGGATTCACCGCATGCTGCAAGTCTTTTGGGAGGTCTTGCACTAGCATCTTTTTATTTTCAATTTCTTGTTTGGCTACCATTAATTTATAAACTCCATCTTTGTCTGGGGTTTGAGTTTCAACACCACTTGGGGTACAAAAGGTTGTGCCATTCATTTCACACAGTAAGTCTCTACATAATAGCTTCACTGGACTGGAGTTGCACACTACAAATTTGGGCATTTCTTTAAAATTCCCTATTCTGATTTCCATAGGTTCTGTAATTGTTTTATTAGGAACGCCCACTACTTGAATCGCTTCTCCAGCGAGGGGTAGATTTGGAACGTCTGCTGTTCTCACAGTTGAACGGGTACCGCCAGTATCCAACAAAAAGGTAAAATCATTTCCCTTAACTTTTCCCTCAATGTATGGACCTGACTGATCTACCGGCAAGGATGTGCCAAGTACACACTCCTTGTCCCCCCCTCTCAGGCACTGTCAGTAACTATCTTCCTCGAAAAATGCGTCACTCAAAGGAAATTGTGAAGTCACTGCATCTCTCCTTCCACTTCCCTCCCAATTTGTGGTGTCCACACTATATTTTGCTTGGCATAGGTGCAAGTGGTAACTGGTTCTGTATTACCTGTTGCTGTGGTCTCCTTGACACCCCATTCTGCGTCTGTGGATTCAAATTGTCATTTTGCACATTATTACTCAGCACAGCCTTACACTCATTCCTCCAATGCCCCATTTTTCCGCACCCATGACAAGGAAACTTTTTCTTTGCCTCCTCCCTATTCATTCTTCCTCTAGGTTTACCCCCATTTCCATCTCCTTGATTCTGAATATTTTTCAATTGATTCAACTGGAGTTCCTGCTGCTCTGCTAATTTTACCTGTGCCCGCATTACCTTTTCTTCTAAATTCGTTTGTTTGTTGTCTATTTCATCCCCACAATATTTTGCATATTTGAGTATTTCATCAACTGGCTTGGCCTGCAAGCAGATTTTATGATCTTTAATCATTTGCGAAATTTCTGGCTTTGACCCTGACACAAACCGATAAATAAAATGTGTCATGTCTTCGTATCAATGCTTTCCAAACCACTGTACTGCTTGAATACCTGTAAACGGCGTTCATAATATGCATGCACTGATTCATCCTTATTTTGGGTAGTTCTGTCTATTTTGGTCCAATCTGTTTCTTTTGGGGGTACTTTCCCTTTCAGGAAGGTTATGACTTGATGATACTTTTTCATCACATCATCTGAGGGGGGACCTGTCTTCGGATCTCTAGGATATTCATCACTGGGCCAATTAATAGTAATTTTACATTCTGTCCATAAATCTGCGGGTACTACGATATCAAACAACCCATCTAAATCTTTCAACAATACTTTGGAGACTTTTACAAATCTTTCGACTTGTCTGTCCACTCTATAGGTTTCTCTCTGGGTTTTGGGAAATCATTTGTAAATGATAAAATATCCTGTCGGGACCATGGAACATGTACATAACCTCCTCCTGGCACTTCTCTCATTGGACACAACCTTTCCACTTTTTCTGGTTCTTTTAATAAATATTCAGATGTAGTATTTTTCGCTTGGGCTTTCTCCTTTTTCTTTGTCCATTTTGCTTTCCACTTATCTAAATCCCCCCACTTTTGCAATAGAGACAGTAGCTCCTTTATTTGCACTTTACGTCCTGGAGCATTCATATTTTCTAAATCTTTATCAGAAAATTCAGCTCGATAAGGTTTCTGCAACACTTTAGATGTCCCAATATCAATTCCCATTTCCAAAGCCAAATTCATTAGATGGACATTTTTTGTATTTCGTGTAATACTTTGACATATAAACAACAATTTGTCTTCACTTAATGTATTTAATCTATCTAACCCCACATTTCCAGCAAGCAATTCTTCCAATTCTACTCTTAATCTGAAAATATCTAATGCTTTCGGCTGTGATTTTGGTTTTTCTATTTCTCGAGACCACCTCTCTAGTTCTTCTGGGGACACTACAGTAGCACTTCTTGTACCTGAGGATGTTTCCATTCTTACTTCTCTATTGATTCCGGGAGTGTTTTTTCTGTTTGAACTGCTTCCGGGTTCTCTTATAGGTAAATCCATTAGGGATACTACTGACTCGCACTCACTTGCTTGGTTATCGATAATCAAAGTTTCTTTTCTAGGCTGTACTACAGGTGCGGTCAGAACAGGAGCTTTAGGACAGATTTGTTTATCTCCGTACTTGGCAACAACAGGACCTATAGTTACCGGTATAGTCAAGGTTTCAGGACTCGTATTCAACTGGGAAATTTTCTGAATTAATTCATTTCTCTGTTTATTTATTGCCTCTCTTTCCCGTTCCTGCAAGACTTTTTCTAGTGAGGGTTCATGTACAATTTGTGGCACCAAAGGTGGCGTCAAAAACAGAGCACTAGGGTTAGCTCTACTTGCTTCCTCATGATAAGGTAGTGGATTTTTCATTAATAAATCCTCCAAATAATCATCTGAATCACCACTAGTCATTAAGGGGCAGATTCACACGCCCCTAGCGCCGCTTTTACGCTGCCTTTGCGTCACTTTTGTGACGCAGTGGCGGTGCAAAAGATGCACCATGGTGCGGGGTATTTACAACGTGACAGTTCTCCCAGATGTGTCACGTTGTAAAGCCCTGCACCAGAAGAGGCGTACCATCGCAGGGGGAGGCGTTCCTGCGCAGGAACGCCTCCCAAAAGTGGCTGAGTGAAATCTACAAGATTTCACTCAGTCACTTTTGGGCCCATGCTGCATCAAAACCCTGTTCCTGCTTGAAGCAGGCGTAAGGATTGATGAAGCATTGTACACATAGGGCCCGCCTGATCATTGCTGGAGCTGCGTCGCGCTTGCAACGCAACTCCAGCAATGCGCCGCTTTTACGGCACAGATGCGTGACTTATCTGTGCAATTTTTGCCCCATGGTGCGCCACATTGTAAATGCTAATATAGGGTAAAGGTTAGCTACAAGGGATTTTGTTTATCCAATACTTCAGTTATTTTACGAGTGAATATTGGAGGTTAGTTGTCAACAATCTACCTCAAATGTATCCATAGGATGACCACAATCAATGTCAAAGTACATAACAACAAATGAAGAATCAAAAGAAATTGAAGAAGCACACGGAAAATCCTATTTGTACGAAAATACATATGTGTTATTTCAGTCAAGGAAAATTCAAGGGGATACAGCAAACAATTCGATGTAAGCAATAATTATCATGAACAGATCTATGAACAAATCACACAATCAGTTCATGACAGGTCATCAGCTCCTAGAAATTGGAAAGAATAACTGAGTTCAATAATGTACAAAAGTTACTTATGAAGAAGTAAAATGCTTTGGAGATGATGACAAAGTCGACGTTTCGGTCTTTCTTGCACTTGTCTATCAGACCATCATCAGGACAATTATATATTGCAGAGGAAGCCTCCTATGTGGAAACAATATAATAAAATTATCAACTTATTCTGTGTGTCAAATAGATCCAGTGACATTAACCCACAAAATCATATATTTACATAGGATAACAGTGTGTTTGTAAATGCGGCGCATCATTGGTGGCGGAGCTGCAGCGCACAATTACTGGCGCATCCTTGCCGATATGCAGGGATGCGCCAGTAATTGTAAATCTGCCCCACAATGTTTCCTTTTCTCTGTGCACTTGCTTCCTGACTGTTCCTCTAAAGTCAGTATGGGATATAATCCTTCTACTAACATAGACTGTCTCCATTTCTTCATTTGCTTATCACTTGTCTCTTTTGGAAATCTGGGATAAAATTTACTCCAATTTCTGTCACTTCTGGGTCTATCTCACTCAAAAGCCTCAGTTTCCCATTCTTCTAATGCTTCGTACTGAGTCAATCTAGGCCTAGGATCTAATTCATTTATAGGTGTTCTCAAATTATACAAAATTCTTCCATTAAAGGTACCATGTTCTGGAAATGCCAAAACCCCATCATCTTTAGTATACTCCATCCAGTTCTCTAACCACACAAGTATGATAGCACCTTTCTACCTTCATGTATGATGCGGGCATATTTGGTGGTGGAATAATAATCCCTTCTCTTGTTTTAATCGGTTTGTCTTTCATAAAGAAGTTTTTAATTTCCTTAAATAACGAGATTTTTCTCTCCCTGCCGTACATGATATAAGGTCTTCCCCTTATGTACTGCTCTTGCGCAAAACCTAAGTACCTCCTATTGGCTCTATTTCCTATAACTGTTGGATCTAAATGCTACATATACTTTGTACCGATAGAATTAATATTCAGCTACATTCAATTATTTACTAAATGCTTCACCAATACCAGCTCGTTTCTTATTTTCAAGGACCAATCAGTGTTTAGAATTCAAATAAATTCCAACCAATAATTGCGCTGCTTTTCTCGTGAGACAAGTTCTTACACTCCGGCACTCACCCCTCCTTTACAATTAGTACCTTAATTACACACCCGCTGTCTCAACCAATACCAGCGTGGCTCTTGGTGACGACTGTGCAGCACAGCAACTGACTCCCTCCTTTGCAAGGTAATTACGAGAACGTATGCATTTTTTTTCCATTAATTAACAACGTAAAAACATTTGCCACTGTGCCTAAGTGTCTAATTCAAAGGATGGATGATTTGCACCTACTACGAGTAAATCCTTTCCGCTTACTCTTCATACACTGCGAGTAGATCCCTTCAGCCTACTCTTCATACAAACATTAGAAAACCTGTTACTCCCTCTGGCTTACCCTTTCTAGGTGATTCAGGGCCAAAGTTTCACCAGCGAACTCCTTTGCTATCATTTATTCACACATTTATACAGCAAGTCCCTAATCAGTGCTTCCAGCTTTACCTAACCATGCACTTACTTCCTTAGGCAAGTGACCTTACTTGCAGTGTGGCTTCCATTTACCACCCGCTATTCTGCCGCCAGGGTTTCCAAAACAAACATAGAACAATACAAACGGGTTTTGGTTAATGCATAAAATCAATACAAATTCAAAATAATCAATACGTAACTAACTACCTATCTTAACTAATGGCTTGTGGACTCTGGATAGTTCAGCACATGCGCTGTCACGGGACCCAAGATGGAGCAACATTGTACTTGATTGGTCCAAACACGAGCTAATAGCAAAATCAAAAAGAACAGTTTTAGAACAAAGAATAAATGAATGCACTGTATACCACTTATCTCTACTCTATTCCCATTACTTTATTTTAACGACGGTATTAGGAATTAAGCAGAACAAACAATTTAGTAAAAGCAGCAATGCAAGCGGTAGCATGTGAAAACATAGAGCAGCCATCTTTAGTTCTAGTGCACAGAAGCAAAGATTGCCCACCAAGGCAGAGAATACTTCATGTCACATGAGTGTGACATACGCATGTGCAGAACAGATCCCATATTGCGACGGCCATTTTAGGACGCTCGAGTTACGGTTAGTAAAGGCACATAGTAAAGCTTCCCCTAGATACTAGAAATGTCGTGTGGTGCATTATTAGTAAGACAAAACATGTTTATTAGTGCATTACGTTTTATTTCAAGAAGGTTGAATCAGAGCAATTCTCTTTAAGAGCGACACCTTGCTCCATCAACTGTATCATCTGAGCAATTTCATCTCATTCTTATAAACTCCCCATACAGGATGGAAGCTTGACTCATGGAGGATGCTGTTAGTTTATGTTGGTTTTCTATACACCTTAGTCTGTATCTGGTTGTTTTCTATATATTTTTTTTTTTACAGAGTTTTACCAGAATCGGGTATCAGAGTGCTTTACATAGCATCAGTTGCGAATGTCTGACTAAATATCGAAATCAAAAATATCGACATACAAAAATATCGGGACAAAAATATCGAAGTCAAAAATATCGGAATCCTATCCCTAACAAGGTAAGTACAAAAATATCGAAAAAATAATATCGTAGTACAAAAATATCGAAATTAAAAATATCGTTTTTTTAAATGTATTAATAATAATGTTAAAATAATTATAAAATACATATAATGTTACAAATATTAAATACAAATATTAAAACATAATTAAAAAATTAAAACTAATACATATACATTTAAAATAAATTAAAAACGTAATAATTTAATGTAATTTTATATTTTGTAATTTCATTTAATTGATTTAATTTAAATTTATTTAATTTTTACCCTGTACGACTGTACCCCAAAAACCCAAAACTGACCCAGAACCCTAAAAATACCCCTTTACCCAAATACTGAAAACTGACACTGAACCCTAAAAATACCCCTTTACCCATGAACTGAAAACTGACCCAGAACCCTAAAAATACCCCTTTACCCACAAACTGAAAACTGACCCTGAACCCTAAAAATACCCCTTTACCCACAAACTGAAAACTGACCCAGAACCCTAAAAATACCCCTTTACCCAAAAACTGAAAACTGACCCTGAACCCTAAAAATACCCCTTTACCCAAAAACTGAAAACTGACCCTGAACCCTAAAAATACCCCTTTACCCATGAACTGAAAACTGACCCTGAACCCTAAAAATACCCCTTTACCCAAAAACTGAAAACTGACCCTGAACCCTAAAAATACCCCTTTACCCATGAACTGAAAACTGACCCTGAACCCTAAAAATACCCCTTTACCCATGAACTGAAAACTGACCCTGAACCCTAAAAATACCCCTGTACCCATGAACTGAAAACTGACCCTGAACCCTAAAAATACCCCTGTACCCAAAATTAATTAATATTATTTAATTACCAATTAATTATTAATTAACAATAACAATAAAGTAAATATATTAGCAGATTTGCTGTAATTAATTTAATTTAATAATTAATATTATTTTGCACAATTAATTAATTAAGAATAACAATAAATAATATATATAAAAATTACTTTAATTAATTTAATTAAATAATTAATAATAATTAATTACCAACTAATTAATAATTATAAATATGAAAAAAAATTATAATAATTAATTAACTAATTAATAGAAATTAATTACCAATTAATTATTTAAAATATGTACAAACATATATCAATTAATTAATTATTATTAAATTACTTCCCACCCTATTCCCCTATAAACCCATAACCCGCTACAGAACATATTTATCAATTAATAAATTAATTAAAAATTAATAGATTAATTCTCAATAATTAATTAATAATTCCTACTAATTAATAATTAATTTAACATAATTAAATTTCTTCCCACCCTATTCCCCTATAAACCCACAACCCGCTACAGTAGTAAAAGACAATATTTAATAAAATAACATTAAAAATAAATAATAAAACATAATAAATACAATATAATATACACTACATTTATTTAAAAATTGATATTAGTAACATCAAAGTTATTAATTTCGATATTATTAACATCGATATTTACAACTTCGATATTACTGATATCATACCAATATCGATATTTAGACTGTCGATATTACTTACCTTCGATATTTTTGTATATCGATATTTAAACTTCGATATTTTTGCATATCGATATTTAAAAATCGATATTTTGTCTGTGTACCATCAGTTGCATTACATGAGGACACATTCATTTTTGTTAGACACTGGGAGATTAAGTGATTTGCTCAGATTCACAGGATGTTCAGCGTCATTGCCGAGACTCCAACCCAGTTCTCCAGATTCAAGGTCGACAGCCCTAGCCGTTAGCCCAACTCCTCTCCCCTCTATCCTCTCTCCTCTATATATAGAGTGATACATCTAAAATTTGTATTTCCTCCGTACTCATGTTATAGGTGAATTTGAGGCCAGCCTCGTTGTTGTTCAGAATCTCAAAGTATTCAAGAAATTCTTCTTTAGTTCCATTCTATATCACAAATAGGTAGTCTATAAATGTGAGCCATAATGCTTTTTTCTCCATGTATAATTGTTTTCCTCTCACCAAGCTATATTTTTTTCCCACCATCACATTGTATGGTTGGCATAGCTTGGAGAGAAAAAAACTTACATAGCTGTCCCACGTTTTGGAGTATAAATGATGATTGAATAGGAAAATGTTGTTCCTGAGACATAGTTCAATCATGTCCATTAGCAATTTCATATGTTTCAATTCTTGGATGCTTCTCTGTTTTAAAAAGTAGTTGATTGCATTCAAACCCACTTCATGACTAATGGATGTATAAAGGAATACCACATTGATGGTTGCAAGGAGGAATCCTTCCTACCACTCTGTATTCGTCATTATCCTCAAGAAGTCACCAGTGTCTTTTATATAGGAACTTAGATTCACTACCATTGGTTCCAAAAAGTAATCCACGTAGGTTGCCCTTTTCCCATATGTAGGATTCACACTTCTTTGGTCTCGCGGTATGCATGTATTATTATGTGTATATGTTGACAATGCACTCACATACACCTCTGTATATATTTGTAATTCACGTAACGGAGTGTACTCAATCACATGCACTACAATCACCACAATGCATAGCGTGAGACCAAAGAGGATAATATGTAATGAATCCTGTAGCATATAATTTGTATTATAAACAACAACAGGCCTCACCTACATTACACCCAGTCCTTGAAATACGACAATTTGAAAGGGTTTTCAATATTCTTCTCAATTCCCTAGAGTATGACCCCTTTCACTACTCTAATTGTCACAGTGTATTAATCAATATCTTACAAACCATCGGAGGCTAAATCCCACCTAAAGATGATCAGAGTGAATGTAAAAAAAATGTGAGAGAAGAGAGAGAGTACCTCACTGTAGTAACACCAAGGGGGCTGCTGACTGGTACTCACCAGCTTACCCACTTATCATCATAGGTTACTCTCTCTCTGTGTCAAGAAAAAGAAAAATGTGAAATCTCCTTTTGGAAGAATCTCAAACAAAATGTGGTGAAGAGTGATAGTGAAACTTAGATAAAAGTAGACTATCAGTGCCTAGTGTTTTTATAGCTACCTATTGGACCCCTGTGAGAATCTGAAAATTTAATTCTCACCGTTAAAAAGCGGTGAAGCTTGCTGGCCTGACACAGCTTTATTGAATGCTGCAAGCTTCCCCAATTAAAAATGATCTCCGTCAAACTATGATCAATTCTGTACTGCCAACATGTTTCGTTGCTAAATCATCACGCAACTTCTTTGGGGCTGTTAGGGGTTTCAATTCTCAACTTCACTCGAGATTCACCTAAAACCTGTGATGGTACCATTAAAAACACAAAAAGGAAGCCAGTTGTGACATCCATCTGCCTTAGATGAAGACATAATGGATTCCAACGTTGTTTTGCCACACAATTTGCTGCACATAGTATACATAGTCTCATCTTTATCTACCGGTTGCGAAGCCTCCTCGTACCTGCAACCGTCTTCACAATGGAACACGCGTCCTCTGATCACGTTGCCGTGGGGTCACTGCCCAATGTCTAGCTCCCTGCAGAAGTTCAAAAAAGACATATCATATTCCCCCTTGATGTCTCAATCACTAACACGCCTTTATAACAATAAAGAAACACTACTGCCTTGCATACTATTCTGCCACTCGTAAATGTAGTGTACAGATTTCCGTCATCGACATATGGTATGCAAATATTTTCGCTGTCCTGCTAACATGCTCTCCTTATCGATACGCACAGCAGGTAATAAAATGCCCAATACCAAAGTTACACCGAGTCCACACTTTATGTGACAACAACAACACCCCCAAGACCTAACGGGTCCATTGCAGTCATAACCACACCTTCACAACTTACAGTGCACGTCACAGTCTGAGTCAGGACTTAGAGTGAGGCTTCCAAAAATGCTCAATTCTCACCACCGCTTGCATAGTGCTTACCCCTGCCGTGTCCCGCCGGCGTGTTAGGAGCTCTGACAACGATCTAACACTCCCACGCGGCTTAAGGGCACTCTAAGCCCCGCCCAGCCGGCACGTAAGCATCCGGGCCCCGTTTTGCCGATCGTAAACGGTGGCCATCTTGGAGAGGGAGATCAACTCAACAGCGGTAGAGTAAAGTTTTGAGTTCAATAAAGTAGAACCCACCCCAGGCATCTCATCAAGAGTATCCCCTATGGGGAGTTCTTGAGAATTAAAAGAATTTGCAGCAATGAAAGTGATTTAACTGCATGTCTAAATAAATCTGTACAGAGATTCCTAGAAAGGGAATATAATATGGCTGACTTAAGGACAGCTCTATCCAAAATACACAGCCCACAAAATATAGAAACAACTAACTGTGATAAAGGAGTTACCCCTTTAACTGCATACAGTGAGTTCAACACTGAGAAACCACCGGTCAGACTAATAACTACTTATAGTTGTCATCATAAAATGGTCAGACTGATCATTACTAAAAACTGGCTTATTCTAAAGTCTGACATGACAATAGCACCAGAAATAGAGGACTCACCGGCTATTACATTTAGATGGGCTCCCTCTAGGAGGGATGCCATGGTAAAATCAAGTCTGGAGGTGCAAGAAAAGGAAAACTGGTTATCAAATAGAACAGGATTTTTTAAATGTAGCTGCTGCAGGGCATGTAAATTTTGTGTAAATAAAACAGAACTATTGGATGCATTTTCCCAAGATCCATGTAAAATCAAAGGACCGTTTACATGTAAGACTGATTATGCTGTCTATGTTTTAGAATGTACATGTCAGTTAGGATATATAGGCAGCACAAAACTACAGGTTTTTATTTGTATCATACAGCATTTACGTGCGATTGTCAATTCTGATACCAGTTACCCTGTGGCGCGGCATTTTAAATTAGTACACAAAAATAACCTTAATGATATTAGGTTTTTTGTAATTGATGCCGTTCCAAAGTCCATTAGAGGTGGCAACAGAGAAAAGAAATCGCGACAACTGGAAAGCCAATATATTATACAATTCGATACAAAGATGCCAAACGAGTTAAATACATGGGAAGATTTGGATAATTTCTTATGAATAATGAATCTCTTTGTAGGCTGCTTTACTCTTGAGGTTTTTATGATGAGGATTTTTTATGATGATGATTTTATGGACTATTGTTTTAAGTCTGTGTAGATGGTTTTTATGTGGGCTTTTAGCTTTGCTTTTACTGGATTTTAACTGGTTTAACTAGCTAGCTGGTTTTACTAGTTTTTATCTGGTGTCTGTGGAGTGGGAGGTTGCACTGATAGCTGTTTGCACATGATTTTTAACTTTTGGTTTATGAATTATTATCATGTACTATTCATATTTCAATACAATTTTGTGTATGATACATCTTGAACTTCCACATAAAAATATGGTTATGTATTTAATCCAAACAGACAGCTCCGAATTTAATATAGGTCTCTGGTTTGCACTAATTTGCACTCAGCACTTTATTTAAATGAGTATTGCAAACTCAAACAGACAGATCCAAATCTAATGTATGCTCTTTGGTTTGCATTAATTTGCACTTAGCACTTTATTCAAATGAGTATCAGAAATATTGCAGTCCTAAGCATTTGCCTTATCAATGTAATACTTTTTCAAAAAACGGCAAGCTATTAATGTATTTAATGATAGAGTTGCATTTTTTATTTATCTTTTTCACTAGGCACTGTTTTTTGAAAATAACTTATTGCAATACTGTTATAAGCACTCAGCACTTTCTGTTGGAATACTCTCTTGAATATGAGGTTATGGTATCTGCTTGATCTTAATTTGTGGGTCCAGTATTTAGACATAGAGACTTAGGGGCACTTGCCCAATATTCCTCATGTATATTTATACATTAACTCGCTCGAAGGACAGTTAAAGAATCTGATTTTAGACTCACGTGAAACTAATTAACAATATTTATTTATTGTAATGATTTATAAATGATATGTGGTCTTAAATAATGTGTACTACATAACACCATAAAAAGTACTCATAGTCTGTTTTCCACCTCCATTACTATGATGGGAGGAGCCTTTGATGATTGCATCAGTATTTATTCACATGGGTGGTAAGGGCATGTCATGTGATCAAGACCGGGGATCCTAGTCGAAACGCGCCATGTCTGCTATTATTGGAATAAAGCACTAAATTTGAAGCACTTGCTGTGTGGTGGTCCGTTCCTGGTTTCGCGTCTCCAAGGGAGGAGGAAAGGCGTATCGTTATCAGGACTGTGCCTGTAATAAATATATTTATATATTCACTGAAAGAACCATAGGTTTAACACTCGTTATAGTTAGGAATTAGCATTTTAAAAAACTTTGAAATTCACTGAAAAAACCATAGGTTTCACACCAGTTATAGTTAGCTGGACATTTTACTCATACAAAACCATTGAAATTCCCACGTTATAGTTAGTAGGACTCACTATAACTTGCGCGCCCGCAATCCACTGCTGATGATGTCACATATTACATCATTCATGACATGGTCAGTGACATCACTGATGACATCTCAAATGACATCACTGACGGTACTCTGTAATTGACTGTGTTCCGCCTCTCAAACGTGGAGGTAATAGGGAAAAACTCCTTAGACAGATGGAAAGCAGGTACATATTGCAATTTAACACCAAGGTCCCGTCAGGCTTGAATACCACGGAGAACTTACATCACTTTCCTATGATACACCATAAGAGGCATATTCCTTCATGTCATACTCCATTTTTATAACTACACTCTGATATGACATGTTTCTCTGCCTTGCAACCTCCTTAACTCTTATGAGAATATATATTTTTTATTTTCTCTTTATCATTATGTTTTCCTTGACATGTTGCTGTACAATGTATAACCACTAATGTTTTTGCAGTGTGGCTGTCTTTCTGTGATCCTGTTGTTCGATTTCCCCTTTATTTGCTGCATCCATACAGATTATTATCGTCATCTATAGCACCACACTAACTCAGCCTCAGTGCCTTAGTAACACAAGGGTATTTACACCGTTATATGCGCTCGTGATTGGGTCTAGATCTAGTTTGGTCTTCCGACCCAGCAAGAATTAGCGTCAGTTTAGGGGAACTTTCCCTTCACGCTGATCAGCACCCCGCGGTTTGTTACACTCTGTGTATCAGAAAAAGAGGCTCGACCTCTTTCTTTGCTATTTGCTATTTGATGAACGATAATATATCTTCTTGAACTGATGCCTCATACCAGACTGTAGGCACCTTATCACTAAGATGCTTTTATGTTTTATATTAACTTTTTATACATTTCGCACATTAGGTAGCTTGGATTAATTCACTACCTTTGAGGCTGGATTCACTTTCACAAACCTCAGTGTATATTAGCGCATTTAGCACTCACATGCCAGTCTCTCTTTGTATATACACTTACATGTCACCACCGACTAACTTCCCCTTATCATGTTCACTTCTCACACTAAGAATGACAGGCGTTTTACTTTCGGGTTTTTTTACGTGTTTTGTGCAACTTCACATTGTGCATGTCTAGCGTATTTTAGACGTGACAAATACAGATATTCCAACTGTGGACTTTTAAGCTTTTGGTGTACGTACTCTTAGATAAAGCCCTATGCTGCAACTCTGCATCAACAGCTGCATGACACATTGCATGTGACGGATGCCTCTTCTGTGGGGGAGAGCTGTCTCTGCCGCGCGTGATTTTATACAACAGATCCACACGGATAGACTGACATACAGCACTATGCTGGTATACTGACTGCACCACGGAGTAGCCGCAAGACTCACATATCTTGGCAGATGCCTAGTTACACCTTGCTGCCTCGGCTGCGTACCACACTACATGTCACGTCTGTGCTCCTAATATGTAGCAGCGATTTAGCTCTCGTATTTACACATTAATGTGCCTCCTCACAGCCATCAGTTCTGCGCATTGTACCGTTATATTTCACTGTGAAAGTACATGAGCATCATTGCACTGACCTGTTTGGTAGACTCATCCCTATGGCTATCACCGGCTTTGATCTACAATCTCACTATTTATAGTCCTATCACTATGTCTAATTGCTTTACAACATATCAGTTGCAGTAAACCAGTGATGTCACACATGTTGCCTTACAACACGTAGTAAAACTGCATGATCATTGCGATGAACATAGTAAAAATACTGCCTTGTCTTCTCACTGTATATAATGCACCCTCTCACCACTATAAGCGCTGTGTGATCAAGGCCGCGGTCTGGCGGCCAAAACGCATAATTTGGACAACTGATGCTGTGAATAAACATCCCTAAGCACTAAGCCTTGCCTACGGAGTCTGTTTCCTGGTTCTGCGTCGCTGCCCTGGATGGTCGCACTGCTGGGATTTTGGTGTCATATATATATATATATATATATATATATATATATATATATATATATATATATATATATATATATATATATATATATATATATATATATATAAAACACACATACAATACTAAGGAGAGTATTGATCTTTAAATTAACATACACATTTTCAAAAATAGGTGAAGATTCATATATTCACTTATAAACATTACATACACATATACTTATATTTCAATATGTTTCAAACTTACCTCCAAAGTCGTGAAGTGATGGTACTCTCAATGTAGGGATTCCTGATGCAGTACCTCTGTTTTAGTAACACCTGATGTAATTGCCTGTTTTGTAGTGACATACAACTGTTTTGTTGGCCCACTCAGCATTCTTTTTTGCTTTTCGTAAACAACCGCAGCATGAGTTTCTACAAGAAACACAAAATATGTATTTATTTTTATTTTTATTTATTAGATTTATAAAGCGTTCAAATACCCGAGGGTGACTTGGCGCTAAGGACAACAGAAAGAAACAAAAGTGAGACAATTATTGATTGAACAGCCAGGTCTTTATCATCTTTCTAAACATTAGCAGGGACTGACGGGATCTGATCTCCATCAGAAGAGTGTTCCAAAGCTTTGCCACGGTGACTACAAAGAGCCTGTCGCCCCAGGAACAGTTTTGGTGCGAGGTACTGTTAGATGAAATGCGGGGGATGATTGTAGTGTCCTGTTCGGAATATAGGTAGTTAAGCAATTTATTAGAAACTGGGGACCTGTCTTGAGGGAGGCTTTATAGGCAATACATGATGCCTTGAACTTTATCTGATTTTTCACAGACAACCAGTGGTGCCTTCTGATGACATGAGAGATGGACTTGAACTTAGGAGTTCTGGACAGCATTTTAGCTGCCGCGTTTTGAACGGATTGAAGTTTTTGAATGACCATCCTCTGTGCATTAGCAAGCAGCCCATTGCAGTAGTCTATTGATGATAGAACCAATGTACTGACCAAGGTTTTTCACGCATTCAGTGGAAGAAATGGTCAAATCTTTTTGATCACTCCAAGTTTATAAAAAGAGGCCGAGACCACCGAATTGGCATGGGGTACAAAGGTCAATCTGTCATCAAATATGGCACTCAGATTCCTGACCTTGGTGACTGGAATCAGTGGGGGGCCTAGAGCAGGCGGCCACCAGGAACTAGACACGACGGGGGATAGCTTGCCAAAGACCATGACCTCTGTTTTGTTAGAGTTCAATTTAAGGCAATTGCTGGCCATCCAGCTACTGATGGCCAGCATGCCCTTTTGGGAGCTGGCTGCTACCCTTTTTACGTTATTGTTTATTGCGAGCACCAGCTGGGTGTCGTCGGCATATGATGTAAGACCCATCCCGCGTGCCTTGATGACTCTGGCTAAGTCCGACATGTAAATGTTAAAAAGTGTCGGACTTAGGGATGAGCCCTGCGGAACACTGCACGGTAGGGTCAGTTGGGCAGAATGGAAGGTGTCCAAAGTTACCGACCAGGTCTGATTGGTGAGAAAGGATAGCAGCAGGTCTTTTGCCTTATCTTGGATGGCCATTGTAGTGACACGGTCGATCAGAGTAGTGTGATCAACCGTGTCAAAAGAGGCTGAGAGGTCCAGCAGTATAAGTACTGCTGTTCCTCCCTGGTCTAGAATGATTCTAATGTCTTCTTACACCTTAATTAGGGCTGTCTCTGTTCCGTGGCCTTTGCGAAAACCAAATGAGTATCATCTAACAGATGATGGTCTTCTATGTATTTGGAGAGTTGACTGTTGAAAATATCAATGCCCCTGATAGGAAATAAGTTTTTCCTCTTCATTTTAGGCCCGCTGATTGTTTTCCCTGCGCAGGTCCACCATGCTTCAGGAGTAGCTGGGGGATTGTCAATGGCTCTGCTTCCTCATAAATAAGGCATAAGTATTGCCATTGCAGTGGAGCTGTCCACTGGCAGACGTGAGTGGGATATCGACTTCCGTACTGCAGAACAACCTGAAGCATCGCTATTCGACTGACACTGGTTCATCGAAGCCCTGGCAATTTATGCCAGCTTTCTATCTTTGCAAACTTTAAACTATCTTCTACAAAACTGGCGGTCAGTTTGATGTCTACTTCAACAACCATAAAACCATGCCTGTTGCACCTTGACTGTGGCGGAATCGGCACAGACGTGGCCCGAGCGTCCTCGGCAGCAGAGTGCAGTCGGCTTACAGATGCCACAAAGGAGCTGGCGTGGAGAAAGAGGAGACACTGCAGGTGGACTCCCTTCACCCCAGGCCTGGGTTACGGGCACACCAGAGGAGATTGAGCGACAGGCGATGGCACATCATAGCGGGGCTTCCCCGGTGGGGGTCCAAAGTCGGAGGAGCCGGCCGAGGATCTAAGTGAGGCCCCAGTTGCAGGAGGATGCGTAGGCCCTACAAGATATCCCACTGCCTGGTGTTATGTTAAGGAAGCGCTGCCCCGAAGAGACCTGGGGTCAAGATCGAGGTGGGTGGCAAGGAAAGCCAAGCCGCAGCAGCCAGAAGATCGGTGGCTGGGGCGTCTAGTGCTGCCACACTGGTAAGTACTGAGGCACCCTCAGTGGTCAGCATGCGGGCCAGGGCTGAAGAGGAGTGCCGAGCTTGAGGATTTCATCCCCCCTACCTAGTTTGCCAGCTGGGACTTCACCCTGGCCCATCAGCATATGTAGCACAGGACAGGGGGCTGTGTGGATGGAGCTGGCCTCGGCTGCCTGCGCAGGGCTCAGGTCTCAAGAGAACACACAGGCCCAACGAGATTGCATCCTCCACTAGCCGGCATCAAATCAAGGAGATGCCGTCTCGGGGGAGGCCTGCTGCCAGCATTGCGTAGGGCAACAAAGGTGGCCAAGCCTACAGCAATAAAAGAGATCAGCAGCTGTGTTGCGGTTCACTGCCCAATTGGTGGGAGCGGTGACATCCTTGCTGGCCTGCACGAGGACCAAGACAGAAGAGGAGTGACAGGGGTGCGTGGACTGTGACCCCCCCTCCCGTGTGAGTTTCCAGCTGGATCTGAGCCCTGCTCATTGACTAAATACACGCATGGCAGGGGGCTGAGAGCGGACTTCAGAAGGACTGATCACATGCCTGCACTAACACAACTTGAGATCCATCACCCAGGAGATCAGCGGCGCGGCGGCGGCTTGGTGCAGGGATACCTCCTAGAGACAACTTCACCCAGCATAAACACCAATATCCCCTGGCGGGACATCTTAAACTTGGGGGTTGCCTCGACTTATGGCATCACTAGTGCAGGCCCAGGCATACAGACTGGGGCTCGAGTCCCGGGGTCCTCTGCCTAGCCCCTTGACACATCCTAGGGGGCACAAAGCCAACCTTCTAACAGAAGGGATTGTGCAGATTGGGGGGCTAAGCCAGGCCATGGCGGGCATTTCGGAGGAGCCCGCCAACCACAGCGGAAGGAGCAAGGGGCGGCCCCATGGCCAACAAATGATTAGCCTGCCCCCAGGACTTATGGCATCACTAGTGAAGGCCCAGGCATACAGACTGGGGCTCGAGTCCCGGGGTCCTCTGCCCAGCCCCTTGACACATCCTAGGGGGCACAAAGCCAACCTTCTAACAGAAGGGATTGTGCAGATTGGGGGGCTAAGCCAGGCCATGGCGGGCATTTCGGAGGAGCCCCCCAACCACAGCGTAAGGAGCAAGGGGCGGCCCCCTGGCCAACAAATGATTAGCCTGCCCCTAGGACATCAAAGCAAATGACTACAGCATCTACCCTGGCCTTGGGGCATCAACGACTTGCAATGGCGACCACTAAGGGTCTGAAGGACAGATCGGTAAAGTTGCTCAAACTGACCAATTCGCAGTCCAAGGGCCAGGCCACTCCGAAGACTATGGTAGAGACGGAGGGAGGAGAGGGAGTGGAGGCCACAATTAGCCAGTCCTTCCTTAAATCTCTCTTCTCTTCCCATCGTGAGGACCTGTCAGCTATGAACAAAAGACCTCTTGAGTGATGCACCAAGATGTGGACTCTAGAGGGTTAACACCCTGGAGGAGCGTGAAGCTGGACGCGACTAGGAACTAGAAAGCCTTCAGCAAGAAGTCCTCTGGCCTCAAGAACAGAACCTCAACCTCCAAGCTCAAACAGAGGACCTGGATAACAGGTCCCAGCAAAACAGTATTGGCATCTGAGGTACGGCATATGGAGCGGAGGATATTAACATGGAAGTGATAGTAGCTGACCTTTTACGCTCGCTCTAGGGAGAAAATCAGGACTTTCCGATCAAGCTGGACCACACCCATAGAGTGGGTCCTCGGAGAGCCACCCCAGCTCCCCCAGCAGATATCTTGACATGTGTGCACAATTAACAGCTTAAGAAGTGCATATTTCGGGTGGCCTGGGGCGACTCCGCTTTCCAATACAAAGGCCAGAAACCTATCTAGTACCAAGACTTGGTAGCATCCACCTTAGTGAAGCTCCAGGCATTCCGACCTATAACTGCACAGCTCTGAGTGGCTGGTGTTTCGTCCACTTGGGGGAACCCCTTCCGGATGATTTTCACTTTCCATAGGGAGCTTAGGCAAATATGGTTTCTCTCAGCAGCCTACAAGCTTCTGAACATTGAAGAACCTACAGTCGAGAAGTTGCAGCAGAGCAATTCAAGTAGGAAAAGCTGAAGTGGCCAAAGATGGATCACCATCAAGCCCCCGAGCTCAACATTGCGACCTGACCTGGACACTATGGCCAGGGAATGGCAGGTGGTCCTGGCGTCCTTGACCGGGGCTTCCTCAGAATAGTCATAGAAAAGAATCAGTGAACATTTTGCTGTCCTTCAAGTCCGTCATCAGAGACACTCTGGCCTAAGCACGGGGCTGAGTTCAGGGGGGCGGGAGAGATACCGGCCATTGGTACCCCGCAACCTTTTCTCCAGGAGTTGAAAGCTCCGGACACTTGTTTGCTAAATGACATCTCTCTATATTTGTATAGTTGTTTTTGTTGGGTATGTTTTTCTCTCTGTTGATCTCCTTCTCCTTCCCCATCCCTCTACATACCTGGTTCTGCGCAAAGGTGCCCGCCTTCATGCCAGCCCTCTTCTTGACCCAATAAGATTATTTATAAGATGGCACATACTGACGCCTTTTTTAGCTGTATATCCCGATACCAGCCCATATGCAACAAAATACCTGTACACATCTCATCCACAACTGATCACAAATGTTTTCGCAAAAAAACGTAAAACCTGGCTTTTCCCTTCAGCCACCAATTAGACGCAGCGCAATGTCTGTCCTCCATTCTTTTGCTCCTGCAACCATGAGACCTTACGGTGAACTCCGCACTATATATGAATATATGACATTGACATATGACATTGACATGCTAGCAAATATTAAAATTCTAGCTCTGAACGTAAAAGGGCTTAACAACCCAATTAAGAGAAGGGCTATCTTGTCATATCTCGAGAATTTGGGCAAACATATTTGCTTACTTCAGAAGATGCATTTCTTATCCAAGGACACACAGACTTCGGTCCAAGGCTTTTCCACAGCAATACTTCTCATTACTCCCTACCAAAAAAGCTGGAATTGCCATCCTTATCTCCCATAATTTTAAGGTAGTGGTGGGAACACAGGTGTCTGAAATTAGGGGGCAGCTTGTGGCCTTTTCTATATCTATTGGTGCACACACATTCACACTTGCCACTATTTATGGACCCAGGAGGCGCTCCTTCGCAGAGCGGTCATGGATCTAGCAGCCTCCCCAGATTGGCAGTTACTTGTGGGGGGTGATATAGACAGTGTTCAATAATCAACTTGACCGCTCAGCCCAAAGGCAGGGACAAACAGGGGCCATGTCCGAGAGTGGGAGAGAATGGCTGCAAGACCTTGGGCTAGTTGACATTTGGCATGCCCTTCATCCCCACACAACGGACTACACATTCTATTCACTTGCCCATAAGACCTATGCCAGGATTGATTATTTTAAAGGCTCTCAATCCCTGCTCCCACTGGCGTACGCTTCGGACATCGAACCCTGTGCGCTCTCTTTGATCATGCAGAACTAACCCTGACATTAGCGATTCCCCCGCAGACAGACCACCATACTGTTGGCAGTTGCGCAATACTCTTCTCCACCACCCAGCGGTAGTGCAGTACCTAACCAAGACATTGGAGGAATTCTTACCTTTCAATGGCACCCCGGTAGTGTCCGTATGGGAAACGCTCAAGCTAGTGACAAGAGGTGACCCCATTGCCACGCCCTCGGCGGACAAGATTCTCAGGGACAAAAGAGGAGAGCTCTCCAAATAAATGCTAGAATCAGAAGGTATACATACGTGGACTGGGGCGCCTCGGTGTGGTGGCAGTTGGAGGTAGTGCGCTCCAAGCTGGCTAGTCTTGATCTTGATATGGCAAAACATGCTGTCTTACAATAGATTCAGAAAAGGGGGTGGTGATGAACAGAGTGTCTGAATTAAGCAGACCACTCTTACCCAGTCCAAAGATCAGGGCTTGATCCATCACCGTTATTTATCTCACTGCACCATCCCAGCTCAGAACCTGGCTATATGCAAATCAGTCTGTCCCTGGCCCAGTGCATCATGGGAACAGGGCAGACTAAACTACCAAGCCAATTCTTCACCAGAAAGAAGACAAGCTACCGGGGACCGGTTTCTGGCATTTCAGCCTTCTTCGGCCCAGCTTGCTTGAATCCTGATGGTGCAGTGAGAAAGGGACCCATGTCTGAGTATACCCTGCCACACCTATAGTGGCCAAAAACGATTCAGAAAAGGGGGTGGTGATGAACAGAGTGTCTGAATTAAGCAGACCACTCTTACCCAGTCCAAAGATCAGGGCTTGATCCATCACCGTTATTCATCTCACTGCACCATCCCAGCTCAGAACCTGGCTATATGCAAATCAGTCTGTCCCTGGCCCAGTGCATCATGGGAACAGGGCAGACTAAACTACCAAGCCCCATCATGCACTGGGACAGGAACAGACCAATTTGCATGTAGCCAGGTTCTGAGCTGGGATGGTGCAGTGAGCTAAAAAACGGTGATGGATCAAGCCCTGATCTTTCGACTGGGTAAGAGTGGTCTGCTTAATTCAGACACTCTGTTCATCACCACCCCCTTTTCTGAATCGTCTTACAATAGAAGCATTCATTCTACACAGGAGGAGATAGATGCAGGCGCTTGCTGGCCCATAAACTGCACGCCCAGCATCAGGCTGCTACAGTCTAGAAGGTTTGTGACACGATTGGCTCCGAACATACCTGAGATGCAGACATAACTCTTGTGAATCGGGATTTCTATGGCAAATTGTATACAGCACAGCAACTGTCCGAGCAGGACTCTCTAAATTTTCTCCAGGGGATAACTCATTCTCGGCTGACTCCAGATCAGGCCTCCACTCTTGACAGTCCAATTCACATTAAGGAGGTCATCTCAGCCATAGCCCTACTCAAACAACTTAAAGCTCTGGGCCCCGATAGGTTTAGTGCTATTTTTACAAAACCTCCTAGCTCTGATATTAACCCAACTCTTTAACGTGATCGGGGAGACTTCTCACATCCTGCTCACGATGCTCCTTACTTCAGTTGTTGTCCTCCCTAAGATTGGCAAAAATGGCCGGCATTGCGCTTCCTAGCGGCCAATATCCCTGCTGAAAATCGACCTCAAGCTCTTTACAGGGATTCTAGCTGCCAAGCTGAGACCACTGATGCCAGGCCTGGTGGACCCAGATCAAGCGATGTTTGTAGAGACTACACAGTGTGGTGACAACGCATGGAGACTGCTCCACCTCCTTGACAAGGCCCACCACCAATCGAAGGAACGGGTGGTGCTATCTCTAAATGCTGAAAAAGCATTCGACAGGGTGCACTGACCATTTTTGGAGGCCACCTTGGAGCGGTTTGGGGTGTGTAATCGCTTCCACAAATGAGTGTTCAGTAGCTACAGCCGCCCTTCAGTCATGCTCTGGGTAAGTTGATATATTTCAGTGCCCTTCCGGATAGTACAGAAACGAGGCACGGTTGCCCGCTCTCCCCATTGCTAATTGCTCTGTATAGGGAGCCTTTGGTTCAGCGGGTGCCAGAGAATTCTCAGCTCATGAGGGATTCGGTTTGGGGGAAAGCGCCACACTATAAGCTTATACGCAGATTATGTCATTGCTACACTCGAGGCCCACACGACATCGATACCAGCTTTCCTCATAGAACTAGAGATGTTTTCTGCAGCCTTGGGCTTGCGTGTTAATGTGTCCAAGTCATAAGCTTTGGAGTTTTTCCTACATCCCTCTAACTAGGGACGCTCTTAAACAGATATGCCCAATTCAGTGGGACCTGGAGCCAATACCATACCTGGGTATAAAGCTGGCAACCTCAATTCATGATTCAGTCACCCTAAATTATAATCATCTCTTGTCGCAGACTCGGCAGGACCTCCTTCTCTAGCGGCCATTTGCCTCTTGTGGCTGAGGGGCATGGCAACGCTTAAAATTAATGTGCTTACAAAAATATTATATCTCTTCCAAACGCTACCTGTGAAATCACTTCAACAAGAGTTTCTCTCCTTTATATGGGTAGACAAAAAACCCAGGATGAATAGGGATTTAAGCTATAGATCCCCAGGAGAGGGCGGCCTTGAGATTCCCAATATTGATTGCTACTATCGGGCTACTCAGTTGCGGTCCTTGCTGAAAGCTCCCAAGGCAAACCTGAAAAGCATAGGCTTTTATGGAACGAGCCTTGGCGGCCAGTCCCTGTGGAAGATCCCCTTTATCCATAAAACCCGATGCACCTGAGGGTTTTACAAGTCACCGGTACACGCTGGCAACTCTAAAGGCCTGGGATGCAACCATTGTATGCTGCGGCCTCACCACCATTCCGTCGCCGCTCTAGCTATAACCAGTAACCCCGATTTCACTCCTGGCCTTTTTCTGGTCGCCTTTGAGCACTAGGACAGAGAGGGGCATAGATCAATTGGGCACTTCTCCGATGTGGAGGGTTCCCTGACCTTTGAAGATTTCCACTCAGACTTTGCACTGCCGGAGACTGAGCAATACCATTACCATCAGATACGCCACTGGGTTATGCAACCTGCGACACGCCAGGGGCAGAAAGGCTGCCCACCTAATATGAGAAGTGGTTGCAATATAAACAGTCGCGCAAGCGTCTCATCGCAGAGCTTTGCCATTTTCTGCGACCTCCAGAACAGTCAGCTAAATCCACAGGACAGAGGCGGTGGGAGGCAGAATTAGTGTATACACTATCACAGAAAGAATGGGGGACATTTTTTACTGGGCTAAACACTCAGCACGCAATATCTTCAACATATAAATCACTACCAAGATAGTGACTTACTGGTATCTTACTCCCACCAGACTGCATAAGGTTAACTCCAGCCACTCCTCAGGCTGCTGGAGGTGTTGTGGTTCTGAGGGTACGTTGACACACCTGCTGTGGGAATGCTTAACACTTACATCATATTGGGAACAGATCCTCAATGAGGCCGATAAACATTTTAATACACAAATTCCACATTTCCCAGCGTATGTTCTTTTGGGCCTGCCCAACGCGCTTACATTTCACCTTAAGACGCGCAGGGGCAGGCAGGTGGGAATTGCCTTGGGTGCAGCCCTGCAAAGTACACTGTCTCATTGGGCCACAAACAGGACTCCCACGCTCCAAGGGTGGTTGCATAGGATGTGGTGTGATTAGGCATGAAGCGCATTTCCCTTTCGCTCTAGGGGGATGGTGCTTCCTTTGCGGAACTGTGGCCCCCTTTCATAACATTGCTAACCTCAGACTTTCCTGAACTCACCTGCCCCAGACACTTGTGCTTATTGCATCTCCCTGCACTGATACAAGATCCGGCCCATCCCTCATCAACATGAGGCTCCCATGGTATTCTTGATCTTTCCTTCTGTTCCTTTCTGGGGTGGCTAGAAGGGGAGGGGGTCACATAAGGGGGCGGGGATGGGAGGAGATGGGGGTGGGGAGAGTTGGGGCTTTGATTCTTGTTTTATGCCCTATTGTCCTGCACTTCCGCTTGGCTCTCCGCAGATGGTATTGTACTGTTTCCCTACATTTTTGGCTTTATCAATAAAAAGATTGAACCAGTTCGCTGCGGCGCAAATTTCCCCACTGTGCGGGCAGAATTAACACGTGCGGATATCGGACGGCCCCCAGCCGTCCGACGCACACACCCGCCGTAACTTCAGACGGCGGGTGCCCGTACAAAGCATGGAAGGCGTAAAAACCTAAGATAGGAGATGCTTTGTCAGGTAGATGCTTTGAGAAGTAGGAAGAGGTTACAGGGTTAAAGTTCAACAGTTAATGATTGAATTGGGGTTGTAAATAGTTGCAAGGAATTGGAAAGGGGGACTTAGGGGTAAGGGAAGGAGGCAAGATGGTGAAAATTGCATAGCTAGCTTTAGTTTTGTAAGGCAAAGGCCAAGGGTAATGTTTTGTGAGATGCACCTGTCTTCAATAAAGCGGCCTTTTCCCCCATTTATTTGAGAGTTTTTGTGGTCTATGCTGGCCCCCTTTGGCCCGAGTTCCTGTTGGATAAAAAAATCGTGCATATCACCAAATATGTCTGATGTTCTTATATCATTTGTGTTTTTGGCTGGGATAGGTACGCTTCCTCAAAAAGATTGATGCCCAGATGCATCAACCTTTTTAGGAAGTGCAAACGGTGCGATTCGCAAAAATCGGCCTTTTGCACTTCCTAAATTGGTTTCTGGGATGCATCAAGCATTTTTGGAAAATCGCTATTTTTTGCGAGTTCCAAAAATGCGATTGCTTTTAAGGAATCGCAAATTTGCGATTCCTTAAATGCAATGCATCATCCTCAAAACATTTGCGATTTTACAAATTGCAAATGCAAATTACCACGAAGTTGAACTTCGTGGTAATTTGCAAAAATTTTTAAAAACGCATAAAAATGCATTTTTTAAACTTCTAAGTTACAGACACACATGTCCTTAGGACATGTGTGTATGTAACTCCCATGTAAAAGTGCATTTCATGGGTGCAGAGGGGGGTCCTTTGGACCCCCCTCTCCACCCTTGAAAGGCTTTGTTGCATTCCGATTTCAAATTGCGAATTCGCAACTCCCATTCATTCCTATGGGCATTTCAGCCCATAGGAATGAATGGGAATTGCGAATTCGCTATTTGGAACTCGCAATTTTATTGGGATTCGGTAAAAATTGCGATTTTTACCGAATCTCTATAAAATAGCGAAATTAATGATGCATTGCCATTTGCGATTCCTTATTTGCGATTCCTTATTTTTCGCAAATAAGGAATCACAAATGACAACGTTGATGCATCTAGGGGTTAGATACGAGTTTCACAGAATTATTTCCTAATCTCTCTACAAATCAGGGGCCTTATTTATGAAGGACTTGCGCCGCCGGTGCGTCACTTTTTCCCATGTTAAAAGTGACGCACTGGCGGCGCAAGTTCTTCATAAATAAGGCCCCCAGGTCTCCTAATAAGCAGTTTCATTCAGCTTGGAGCGAAGGATTGATTTACAGTGATGTCAGCCATCAGCGGGCTCGCGCCTGACGTGCTGCGTCACCCGTGAAGAGTGCACCAATAGATTGAAAATGCTGCCCAGGACGTTTCTAAACAGAGTCAGGGTAAAGACAATATCAGCAGCACGGACGCTGAACTGAGATATGCCATCGTCCAGAGGCTCTTTTTGGGAGCGCGTTTATCTAGTGGCGCCATCTGCCCAGGGTGTGTGAAAAATGAGCCAGCCACCTTGGAGATGACAGCAAATCACGGGTTGCTGACAGGGAAACGCGCGCAGATAATCACGGTTGTACAGTACATGGTGTTCTGACGCGGACTGCTAAGTGCATTAGTGTAGAGAGAAAACATTACAGTCACTGCCGGATGCCATTCACAAATTATAATAAGAGCAGGATATTTCATGTGCCATTTCGAGCAAAATACTTCATGTTTGTCTGGCAAATTGATCGTTTATTGCACAGGCAGAGACTTACCCAGAGCAATGCACACGGGAAGCTTGCCTAGTATATCACGCAGGCGTCCATGCTTTGCAAATCACCTGAAGTCGGAACAGCACAATGCAAATCGCCGATTTGAGAAACAAAATAGAAAATAAGTTAGCCAAAAATCACCACAGGCAGAGACTATCACATCACCAGAACAGCTGGTGCGAAACAAACCGAACAACCAAAGCAACCCCATGATCTTAATAATATAAAGATACTGGAATGGTCTGTGATGGGCACCTGCAATGGAAGGGCAGGACAGGGAGAATGACACTTAATTCAACACTCATCAAAAATTCTGCAGATCACGAGAAAGCTTGCTGAATATAACTCTTACCAGATAGGACTGAACATGCCTGCATGGCCGTTTACCACGGTGGGTGTCTATGGTCTTGCATACCACCGTCGCGTTATTAATCAGGGAGATAATCAGGGCCTCATTTATGGAAAATTACGCATCGCTGCGTGAAAACAGCGATGCATCACTTTTCATTGTGCCCTCCTTGCGACATGCTGGATGCGTCATATTTACAGTATGTTGCATCATGTCGGAAGGAGTTACAGATATGTCAGTATTTCTGGCGAATCTATAGGCGCAAAAATGACGCATTGCTGGAGAGTGTCACAAAAGTGACGCAACTCCATCGATGAGTCATTTCACATGGGCAAGTCCCATTTCAAATGTGCCTGCGTCAGTCTTACGTCTGCTGTGAGGCAGGCGTAAGATATTGACGCATTTGTGTCCCAGAAGTGACGCAGTGAAATCTCATAGATTTCACTGTTTGGCTTCTATGAGGCTTACTTGCTTCAAAACACCCACCCTGAAAACATTATACCTTGCACAGGTATAATGTGACTCAGGGGTTTACAAAGTGACGCATCTACCTAGATGCGTCACTTTGTAAATATGACGCAACATGGCGCATTTTTACTCTGCTGGTGCGTCACAAAAAGTGATGCAAGGGCTCATAAATAAGCCCCTCAGTAGAGTAACTTCTGAATATCTTCAAAAGTGGCCTAAGGTCAGAGCTACAAGAGCGCCCATCCCTGTATCCATCAGGATGCCCCGACCCCTACTATAATGACGGTATACCTCTTTAAAGAACACTGGATCACAACAAAATATTAGTCTGCTTCCACTCTCAGACACCAGCCAACCCTACAAACATTGTACAGCTCTATGTTACTCTATGGCTAGCTTTGCACTGTACACATACCACATATATACATTCATACATGCATGGGTTGATTTACTAAGGACTTGCTTTGTCGTCATAAAGGCAAGCAAGTCCTTAAATGGGACTATTAAAGCCAGGCAAGGGTCCATTTGTACGGCCTTTTGTGACTTTCTAAAAAATGTAATACAACACAGCGGCTTGCGCTGCATTATATTTCGTTGTGCTTGACTCTCCATGTGTGGATCATAGATGTTCCTGTGCATAGATCCATGGAATCTTACGCAAACCCAGACTTACTAAAGGCACTGGAAGGCGCCAACCCCCTCGGGGAATGGCGTCGTTAGTGGCAGCCAAAGGGCCGACCCGGAGTAGGATCGCTTCCGGGTTATGTGACCCGGAAGTGAGCGCGGCGCCAGGACCACGGTGCCAGGACCAATGGGAACAAGAGTCGAGGTACGCCCCGGAAGTGATAGTAGGGCGCAAGGCTTAAAAGCCCGGGACCAGCCTAGAGGCCCCCTCTTTGTCCGCTGATCGCCCAGGAGTCGGACCTGGGGGGTCCAAGTCAGGGCTCAATGGCGAACGCCGTAGTTGATGTGGCCGGTCCCTCTAATGGCCAGATGCATGGGGGGTTGGGGGGTCAACCAGCTGGTTCCCCGTTACTAGCATTCAGCCCGTTAATGTTCGGTTCGTCCTCAATGACCTTATCGCCATCCGCGGGGATCACTTGGCATGTGCCAGCAGATATGAAGGACAGGATACTCAGAGGCGAATATGTAGAAGTGTTCGACCTTATCAATGCAGGGGTGGCGGCCGGAAAACCCAAGGGCGGGAAAGAGGGAGATTACAATCAGAAGAAATCGTGGGTGGAATGGTCCATGAAGAATTGGATCACGGGATTTGCAATATATGCCGCTGTTATGCTTGAGAAGTATCCGGTTTTAGGCCCACAAATGATGAGCTACATATCCCTGATACATGGAGCGGCAACAGAGTTTCCAGGCCAGGGGTGGCTGAAATACGATAAAATGTTCAGACAGATGAAGGCAGTTCACCCGGGTATAGCATGGGACCAGCGGGAGATTAATTTATGGCATACAGTCTTCTATTCCACCCCTTCAACGCCTACCCCGGTCCCCTCAACTCAGAGCCAGTCCTTTCGGACTGACAAAGGGGTCGGTGAGAAAAAACAGGCCTGCTGGCAGTTTAATAGAAATGAATGTACCAGGGGGGTCTCGTGTAAATTCAAACACTGCTGTTCCTACTGCGGGGGTACCTCTCATCCCGAGGTTAGGTGTTTTAAGAAAACTGGTAACCCCAAAGAGCAGCCCAGCCACAGTGCCCCAAAAGGAAAGCCAACTAAGACTCCCGACAAAGCTTCCAACTCCAATTAAACGGCATGTCCTGACACACCTCCTCAGTAAGTACAATAATCTTGAGGAGGCTCAATTCCTACTGCATGGTTTTACAATTGGATTCCGTATCCCGTCTTCAGCCCCCCCTTCCAATGTCCCACCTCGTAATCAAAGCTCAGTGTTGCGAAATATGGAGGCAGCTCGAGAGAAGATCATGAAGGAGGTAGCATTGGGGCGGGTTGGGGGCCCTTTTACAGAACCACCTACCCATAATCTGGTTTGCTCCCCATTGGGTCTAGTTCCAAAAAAAGAGGAAGGTAAATTCCGTCTGATCCATAATCTTTCAAGTCCTCCAGGGCTTTCGGTCAACGACAAGTTAGACCCAGATCTGTGCTCGGTGAAGTATACCAAATTTGACACGGCTATTGAGAAATTGCAGGCATTTGGGGAAGGAGCCTTAATGGCTAAAGCTGATATTGAATCAGCCTTTAGGTTACTGCCCGTCCACCCGGACGATACCAGGTTCTTGGGCTTCACATTTGATGGTAGCTATTTTTTGGATTTGTGCATGCCCATGGGGTGTTCTATTGCCTGTGCAGTTTTCGAGACTTTCGCAAGGTTCCTGGAATGGGCGGTCGAGCAGTTTCTGGCCTAGGACAGCTCGCATTCAGTAGTCCACTACCTGGACGATTTTCTGTTCATGGGTCCCGAGGGTTCTCACTCGTGCAGGAAGGCCCTGCTGGGCTTCCAGCGCTTGGCTGAGGCGCTCGGAGTACCTTTGGCGGCAGAAAAAACCGAAGGCCCGACCACGTGTCTGACCTTCCTGGGCATAGAGATTGATACAACGGCAGGAGTGTGCAGGCTGCCAAAAGTCAAGGTCGATGCCTTTAGGGCCGCTATCGATAGCTGCCTGGGGGCAAGGAAGGTAACCTTACATCAGCTACAAGTCCTCTTGGGTCAACTGAACTTTGCTCTGCGGGTCATTCCTATGGGCAGGGCCTTCTCCAGAAGTATAGCGAGGGCAATGTCTGGGCTGCGGGCCAAACACCACAGGGTGAGGCTTTCAGCCGAAGTTAGAGAGGATCTTCTGATTTGGAGAAGCTTTTTGAGGGATTTCAATGGCACGGTGTTGTGGCGAGCAGCCTGTTCTTCTAATGCGGATCTTGAGCTTTTCACCGATGCTGCAGGTAGTATTGGCTTCGGAGCTATATTCGGTCAAAAATGGTGTATGCAGTGCTGGCCAGATGACTGGATCGAGCGAGGCCTGACTACTAACATTTCCTTTCTAGAACTTTTCCCCATAGTGGTAGCTTTGCACTTGTGGGGAGATCTGCTGGCAAACAGGAGTATAGTATTCTGGTCGGACAACATGTCTGTAGTCATGGTGATTAATAGCCAGAGGGCTACCTGTACTTGGGTACTCAGGTTATTGAAAGAATTGGTTTTGCAGTGCCTGAGCCATAATGTCCAATTCACTGCTAAGCATGTTCCAGGTGTAGAAAACAAAGCGGCTGATGCATTGTCTCGTTTTAAGTTAACAGAATTCCGGGAGCATTGGCCCCAGGCGGAGACGTCAATGTCAGCCTTCCCAGCGGAGCTATGGAAGTTTGGTGCCCCACAGCCGCCGAGTTGATATCTGCATCCTTGGCCCCAAGGACTAAGAGTATGTATCAGAGATCATGGGATTCGTATATGGCATACCTGAGGGGTGTGGGTGTAGCGGACATCTTTGCCCCCCAGAGTGTACTAGGCTTCATTGTACAGCAGAAGGAGCAAGAGAAGTCGGTAGCATTCATGAAAAGACAGTTGTCGGCGTTAGCATTTTATGCGGGTCTACGGGGGGTGTCTGATCCGACAAAAGATCAGAGAGTTAGAAGAGCAATGAGAGGTTGGGAGCGCCTGGCACCCGGGGAGAAAGATTCTAGGAGGCCGATAGACGTAGAAAAATTGATTAAAATCTTAGAAGCTCTACCGTTCGTTTGTTTCTCCCAGTATGAGACGCAACTGTTCCGGGTGGCCTATACCCTAGCCTTTTGCGGGGCGCTGCGAATTTCAGAATTACTTCCGGCGTCCAAATCGGATAGGGAAGGGGGTCTGAGGTGCTCAGATATAATCGAGTCAAAAAGGTGTCCTGCGGCTTAGGGTGCGGAGATCGAAGACAGATCCGCTGGGTAAAGGTACCTGGTTATAATTGGGTAGAGTAGAGGGTGAGGCCTTCTGTCCAGTCAACTTGCTGAGGCTATTCCTCCAAGCCAGGCCCCAGGGAGCGGACGATAGACTCTTGATTCATGAGAGTGGGTTACCCCTTACCAGGTTCCAGTTCACTCGAGTAGTTAAAATGACCCTGGCACGGTTCGGAGTTGATCCAGCCGATTTTACATCACATTCGTTTAGAATTGGAGCAGCGACAACGGCTGCTGGCTTAGGCCTACCCGAACAGGTAATCAAGAGGTTGGGTCGCTGGAAATCAGCTTGTTACGAACGTTATATTCGCCCGCAATTAGTCTAACATGTCATTAGCCTTCGTCCCCGTTTGTTAGAATCGGCTGACTGTATCTCTTCACATTTACTCTTCATATTTACTCTAGGTACCTCCCCTAAGAGAACCCAAATCTGTTGGTGTGGCCACTCCTTCATTCGCAGGGCCGGGGCGCACTTCGAAAAGACACTCAGGGACAGGGTGACCATGATGCGAGGTTGTGACCATCATTGGGTGGGGATAGGCGGGCAGCGCCTGGCGGACGTCCCGAGGGATGTGAAAACGGCCTTGGCCAGAGGCATGCCTTTGCCAGACGTATTCGTGTTGCACTGCGGAGGCAACAATATGATTCCGGGCGGAAGGAGAGAAGTGAAGGAGTCCCTGTTCTCTACCCTAGCAGCAATCAAAAACATTTTCCCTGAAGCTATAGTACTATGGTCGGAAGTCATCCCTAGACTCGTGTGGGCTCGGGGCGCACCCATGAAAGCAATAAACAGATCCGTTAAAAGGCTGAACCAGTCGGTGGCGGAAATCCTGCAGAAATCTAGTATTAAAACGATTCGTCACAGATTAATACAGGCAGACAGGCCGGAGCTATACGCGGAGGACGGAGTTCACCTGTCGGAGGCGGGTATGGATATTCATAGAAACAGTCCTAGGGGCCGTCTCCGAAGCTCTTGAGCGCAGGGGGGGGGAGGTCGAGTCCGCCAGTAAGCTCCTCGTCCTGTGGCGGGGTTCCGGACAAGAATACCACGGGAACTTCTTGTCTAGAGACAGTTAACTCTGAACAGGTTTGCTAAATCATTATGGACTCTGGGCTGGCGGGAGAGTTGGGGCCGACCTGCTGGTGGCCTTGGCTTTTCAGCCCTACCCCGGAGGCCTATGGTTGCCCAAGTGGGCGCTTTCCTCACCTGCGGCTCTGTTGACCAGAAGGGGGTTAACGTTAAGGGAGCAGGTGATCTGGATTGTGGCCTGCTGGCGCAACCCTGAACTCAAATTAAAGGCCCATTGGGAATGGGCGGTGAATGTATATATTGTATACAAGTGCAAGTTTACTCTTAAATACTGTGTTGGAATATGTACGAATAAATAAAGAGATTGGTAGGTCAATGAGGTAATTGACCTGTGAACTTAATTTTAATAAACAAGCACACTGCAGAAAATCAAGTACGACTCCAGAGTTTGATGTGGGATTGGGTCCTTGTAAAGCATGCAGTGTGGTGGGGGGAGAATGCACTTTGTCTGCCATCTATGGAAGGCGCCAACCCCCTCGGGGAATGGCGTCGTTAGTGGCAGCCAAAGGGCCGACCCGGAGTAGAATTGCTTCCGGGTTATGTGATCCGGAAGTGAGCGCGGCGCCAGGACCAATGGGAACAAGAGTCGAGGTACGCCCCGGAAGTGATAGTAGGGCGCGAGGCTTAAAAGCCCGCGACCAGCCTAGAGGCCCCCTCTTTGTCCGCTGATCGCCCAGGAGTCGGACGTCTCCAAGAGAAGACACCCACCCACCCATCCCTATTGGTAAGGATTCAGTTAGGGCAGTAGCGGGGTTCCGGACAAGAATACCACGGGAACTTCTTGTCTAGAGACAGTTAACTCTGAACAGGTTTGCTAAATCATTATGGACTCTGGGCTGGCGGGAGAGTTGGGGCCGACCTGCTGGTGGCCTTGGCTTTTCAGCCCTACCCCGGAGGCCTATGGTTGCCCAAGTGGGCGCTTTCCTCACCTGCGGCTCTGTTGACCAGAAGGGGGTTAACGTTAAGGGAGCAGGTGATCTGGATTGTGGCCTGCTGGCGCAACCCTGAACTCAAATTAAAGGCCCATTGGGAATGGGCGGTGAATGTATATATTGTATACAAGTGCAAGTTTACTCTTAAATACTGTGTTGGAATATGTACGAATAAATAAAGAGATTGGTAGGTCAATGAGGTAATTGACCTGTGAACTTAATTTTAATAAACAAGCACACTGCAGAAAATCAAGTACGACTCCAGAGTTTGATGTGGGATTGGGTCCTTGTAAAGCATGCAGTGTGGTGGGGGGAGAATGCACTTTGTCTGCCATCTATACACTTGGTATTGCGCCAGATGGTGCACCTGAATCACTGACAGAATTTCGACTACAAAAATATCGACCTACAAGAATATCGAGTCAACAATATCGAGGGCAAAAATATCGACATCCTATCTACAACATGGTAAGTACAAAAATATCGGAAAAAAAATATTGATGTAAAAAATATCGATGTTAAAAATATCGTTTTTCTTTTTAATATATAAATGTAAAATTAAGTCTATAAGACTAATAAATAAAATAAACATATTTAAAAGTATCTAATAATGTTTAAAAGTAATAAATAATACATATATATTAAGAATACATTAATTAAATATATACTGTA
Organism: Lissotriton vulgaris; assembly: GCF_964263255.1. NCBI lineage: Eukaryota > Metazoa > Chordata > Amphibia > Caudata > Salamandridae > Lissotriton > Lissotriton vulgaris. The sequence continues at coordinate 435,595,069 of NC_141689.1, read as the reverse complement.
AATATGTAATATATATGCACTGAACAATAAATATTAATAATTATTTTACGAATTTATAAATTAATGAAATATATTCTAATTTACTAACACATATACAAACATAAAAGAGTAACATAAATAAAATGTAAGTAATATAAAAAATAAAATAAACATTTGATATTTTAACAATTAATTAAATAAAACGTTAGATAGCGTAAGGGTAAAAATTTCTATTCCTACTCCAGAGAGTGCAACAGTAGGGAAAACTGACCCTGAACTCAAAAAACACCCCTTTACCCAAGAACTGAAACTGACCCTGAACCCTAAAAATACCCCTTTACCCATAAACTGAAAACTGACCCTGAACCCAAAAAATACACCTTTACCCAAAAACTAAAAACTGACCCTGAACCCAAAAAATACCCCTTTACCCAAGAACTGAAAACTGACCCGGAACCCTAAAAATACCCCTTTACCCAAAAACTGAAAACTGACCCTGAACCCTAAAAATACCCCTTTACCCAAAAACTGAAAACTGACCCTGAACCCTAAAAATAACCCTTTACCCAAAAACTGAAAACTGACCCTAACCCCTCAAAATACCCCTTTACCCAAAAACTGAAAACTGACCCTGAACCCAAAAAATACCCCTTTACCCAAGAACTGAAAACTGACCCTGAACCCTAAAAATACCCCTTTACCCAAGAACTGAAAACTGACCCTGAACCCAAAAAATACCCCTTTACCCAAGAACTGAAAACTGACCCTGAACCCCAAAAATACCCCTTTACCCAAGAACTAAAAACTGACCCTGAACCCTAAAAAAACCCCTTTACCCAAAAACTCAAAACTGACCCTGAACATTAAAAATACCCCTTTACCCAAAAACCCAAAACTGACCCTGAACCCTAAAAATACTCCTTTACCCAAACTTAATTAATATTATTTAATTAGCAATTAATTATTAAAGAACAATAACAAATAAAGTAAATATATTAGCACATTAGCTGTAATTAATATAATTTAATAATTATTATTTTTCCCCAATTAATTAATTAACAGTAACTAAAAATTATATATAAATAAATTATTCTAATTAATGTAACTAATTAATATTATTTAATTACCAATTAATTAATAATTTTAAATATGTACAAAATTATAATAATTAATTAACTAATTAATATTAATTATTTCCCAATAAATTAAATATACATTTTTAAAAACATATATTAATTAATTAATTATTATTAAATTACTTCCCACCCTATTCCCCTATAAACCCACATCCCGCTACAGAAAAAATATATCAATTAATCAATTAATTTTTCCCCAATTAATCAATATTAATTAGCAATTAATTATAATTTATTAATTAATCCTACTAATTATTAATCAACTTACCATAATTAAATTACTTCCCACCCTATTCCCCTATAAACCCACAACCCGCTACAGAACATATATATCAATTAATAAATTAATTAAAATTATTTTCCTATTATTTTCACATAATTACCAATTAATGATAATTTATTAATAAATCCTACTAATTAATAATCAATTTACCATAAATAAATTACTTCCCACCCTATTCCCCTATAAACCCACAACCCGCTCATAAAATTTACTTATAAATTTATTTATTATTATATAAAATTTATACACATATAATAGTAATTATTTTAAATACTTAAATTAAACATATAACACATACATAATAAAAAAACTATACAATAATACAAATATCGATATTAGTGTCATCGAAATTAGTAACATCGATATATATGCTATCGATATTACTTACTTCGATATTACTTACATCAATATTAAGTATTTCGATATTACTTACCTTGGGTCGATATTCTGTCCTACGATATTCTTGCCTTCGATATTATGCACCTTCGATATTTCAGACTCGATATTATGGTAGGTCGACATTTCCTACTCGATATTTTGACTGTGTACCGGTGCACCTACCACAGAGAGATGTTACGAGGAGAGATATCCTTATTTCTCCTTGTTAGTTACTCTTTCTATGCGTGATGCTCTTTGCATGATGCATTCTGCATCACGCGTAGAAAGGGGGAATTGCCTTTTAGGATTATTTTTGTGAATGAAGGCATCCCTTTCTGCACAAAAACAAACCTGCCTGTAATGCAGGCACCCTTTCAGCATGGCACAAGGGTCCCTGCATTGGTGCTAGGCAACAAACAGTGCTCCTGCGCTAGGAGAGAGCAGAAGTGAGCCATTTCTTAGTAGGTATGGCTCATTTCTGCTATCTCCCTTTCACTCAATCCAATGCAGCAAGTTGCTTTGCCGTGTTGCAGGGCATATTACTAAATCCTCCCCACAGAGCTTTAGCCCACAAATGGGACAAGGACATCACCATGGTATGCTCCTACAGCTTCTAGCCATGGGAGTTGGTGTGACCTTACTGTTAAAGAATAGCATCTAGCTCAGATTAGCTGGCAGTGTTGTCCATCCCATTTCGAACTTCATAAACCAGGTAACTCCGCTAGTAGAACTCCCCAGTGCAGTGGTTAGGGCTAGAACATCAGCATTTTAAAAGAAATATCTTGATACTAAAGAATATTAATTAGGAAGATGGGTCCTAAGAAACATCTGCAATGCATGCTCTTTCCTCTTGTAAAGTGAGACCGATGACAGAAGTATGCAATGACTCTTACAAAGCGGTGATCATTGTGCATGGAATAGCAATTGCCTGCACCCTCTTGTATTTCATATTTTTTTTTAAATGTTATTTGATTGAAGTTTGTTATTAACATAGCATGCGCACGAAACAAATGCACCAAATCGTTCTTTACTACAGGCAAATAATTTGTTATGCTATGTCTATGGATAAAGTCTATAAGATAAAGGTGAACATACGTCATTCGCATTAGTGTTGTGTTAGTATAACACTGGTTGGCAGAGTTGTTGAAATGACAAGAAAGAAAGAAGGAATGAGAGAACTAACTACAAAGAACAAACTTGACAGGCTGTCTGCAACTATTCAGGTGGAGAGAGGCAGATGAATAGCGACATCATGCATAATTCAGTAAATTAGCCAGGAGGGGGATGTTGGACAGAATTTGTGTGCATCTGTGTGATAGTGGCTGGGGATGGACCACCAAATTCCATAGTACTAGGGGTAACGAGGCTGCAGTGAGGGATGTGATGGCATGAGAAGCTTCAGAGTAAGCCTGCTTGTTGCTGAGGGCAACCTTGCATGAAGCATCAGCTATTAGCAGGACGTGCTCTTCCCAAGGGGAAGCTTCTAAGGTAGGGGAGTATTGTCTTTGGTCTATGACTGAAAGCAAAGTAAAAGTCTTGTAAATTAATGTAGGGTCCTCGCCATGCAGGTAAGTAGATATCTTTATTCAGCACAGAGTTGACAGAAACAGACCTTTTCTCAGCTGGTCAGCAGCAGCTGCCGAGCCAGGAACGTTCCCGTTTAAAGCATGCTATGGCACCTTTAGGAAAGGTTCTTCAAGGCGTAGAAAAGGAAAACAGCAATACAATAAGAGAGCAAATGTGCAAACAAAGGAAGAACAACTTTACAACAAAAAGCTTGTCCCAGCCCTGGGAAATGCAATGCTTCTGGAGGCCTCTAATCTCCTCCCTAACTGTGCTCTCCTCCTGGGCACAGACCATCAATGATTGGTGCCAGCTGTTTACACATGTTGGATAACCAGCTTTCCATTATTGTGTGGTGGAGCAATTTGCAGCAAGCAAGGCTAGGTCTAGGAAACAATGGTTAGCTCATTTTTCGGTCACACAGTGCGAGACATTTAGTAGGTGAAAAACACGTTTTGAAGCTGACCTAGGAATCGCACACGCTCGTGGGTGTGCTTTTCCTTTTGTGTCCCGCTATTGGCCTTTGCGTGCATGTTTTTCAATAATACGGCACGCAATAGGCCAACGGCTGGCGCATTGCTCTGCCCACAGCCTATTGGTGTCTATTACGCGCACCAGAGGCCATGTGGTTTCAATTATCGCGCCCAGACAAGGGCACGATAATTGAAACCATATGTTTAGCTGTGGCGCACGTGCACCACTCGCGGGCATGTTTGTTTTACTAGTGATCGCTTTCGCATTTGCCTTCACTGCCGCAGGTATTCTTTAACATGAATGTGCCGGTGACTGGGCTGTTATAAAACCTCAGTAGCTGAAACATGAAAATAAACATCCTACGGGTACTCCGCTGCCAAGAGAGCGCAAAGAGCTACGAGGGCCAAGGAGGCCAAGGACACCGACTCCGAGCTCTGCAATAGCCTCATCCTGTGGGTAAGTGATGTGACGGGCAGGGAGCGCTGTGTTATAACAAGAGGGGCAGGGACGGAGAGCGCGGCTCGCTTGCTCCATGTCCTACCATCCGGAAGACACAAGCGTGCTTTCAACAGAGGGCATCCGTGTGTCCCCAGCAGACCTCAGGACACCAGTGTGCACCACTCTGCTTATTCCAAAAGGGCAGCCTTTCTGGACAAGACAGCCCTGGTAAACTGCACTTGTTTTATGAGTGTTAGGTAATGTCTGGTTGTGTCGAGCCTGGTTGTGTGTAATATATTTGGGTGCGTGTTAACATTATTGAATGATAAAATGTTTTTTGTTTGGGTGTGTTAATATTTGTGCAGTTTCAGTGCAAGTATTTTTTTTAATCGTTTTATTAATTTTTCCGTACAATCTACACAACGAAAACAGTGCAGTGACGTGTTATGTATCATCTCGCCATTAAAGTGAATGTATATTGGTGGGGGAGTGGGGCGGAGTTGTCCTGGGAGGAAACCAGGAAACAAGAGGCTCAGACCAACACTAGGCAGACACACACACTCCAGTGCTGTGTAGGGGGGAACCGTCCATAACTCTTAAGGGGACACACTGATGTTTGAAGGGAGCATGAGGGGGTTTGAGTTGTCTGTACATCCAGCTCGGTCTCATTCCCAGACAGCAAAGAAGGATCTGCATTGCCTTCTGCCGGTGAATCAGTTTGTCGTCACCCAGGTCCTTGCCCTGATTACCCAGCCGGTCCAACATGTACCACCGATCTACAGATCAAGTTTTGCATTCTCATCAGTGCCGACCTTTCCGAAGCCTACATTCTTCCAACCATCGCCCATTCCAGGAAGTCTGCGAGCCATTTAGACACAATCAGAGGGGTCATGCTAGCCAAGTGTACTGCTATACGACCTCTCGTCAAGAGGGCAATTTTTGAGGGAGTTTGTTGAAATCTGGCAAGGGTGGGAATGGAGAAGGTGAGTTTGGGGCCCATTGGCGAAAAGGGGGGGGGGAGAAAGCACCGACCCGAGACTCAATGTAAGTGTGATAAAGGCCGCTTTATTGGAAGCAGGTGCATCCTACACAGTAACAACCTTGGCCTGCGCCGCACAATCTAAACCTCATAGATATGTAAATTCCTGCCTCACCCCCACCCCCTCCCCTAACTGATTCCCACAATCCACAAACAGTAACAATTAGCATAACGTCAATTTGCCTCTCCACCTGGCTAAATACTTTATTGTGCTTGACCTACCCCCCGATAATCCAAACAGTTCTCCTACTCTTCCCCCATATATTAGGAAGAACCGCCCCTACATACAGAATGCACCCCACACCTGCTCCAGCGACATGTGAAAACTCCCCCACCCAATCCAAAAAACCCCTTTTTGCACCAGCCTCCAACAAAACGTTGCCCAAAATCCCCGTTGCCCCCAACTCCCCCGCAAAGGAAGCTCCCCCGTAAGGAGCGATGCCTGCCCTTGCCCCCCCCCCGAATCGTGACCCAGGGAGGGAGGGAGGGAAAAATTGTCCAAACACCAGAACCCCCGCCCGGCGGCCGAGACACCTCACTTAAAATGGTGTCTCTGCCGCGTGGCCGGACGGATACCACCGCCCAGCCCAAAAGGAGCCCAACCAAGCCCCGCCCCCAGCCCAAAAGCTACCAAAAAACGCCCAAACCGTCCCCGGGCGGCGCCGTCTCTACCCCCCCCTTTTCCACGGCCCCAAATTCCCCCGGGCGGGACAGGCCTCCCTTCGGTCGGCCGCCCCCCCCCAGGACCCCATTGCACATGTGTATACAAATAAACATGCCTCGTAGATATCTTTTTAAAATCTTGGTAGTTTGCATGTTCACTTTTTTGTCCATTCTCTTAAATTTGACTGATTGTGTTCTCGAATTAAAAAACAACAAAAATTCTCCTATCTGACAGCGCAAGCTGCCTGGCTTGGTTGTGAAAGACGTTTTGTATGCCTGCCAAAAGCTTCCAGTGGACATCGAGCCCACCCATTGCTTACTATTAGTTGGCGCTGTCACTCATTTGCTTCTGTTAATCTTTACCATGGAGCATATCCTATTTACCATCCTTTCGATTGGATGGGTTGTGCCCTTCCACAGCTTGGATTTAGAGAAATACCTTTTAGGTCAAGCCTACCAGACAGTACAAGCTGTCAAGCTGTTTGGTTACAAAGGCCTACTGTCGGCTGATCAATAATTTACACTGTGCTTGAAGCATCGCACATTGCTTACCGTTACCTGGGCTTTATAGTCACTTTCATTTGCTTGCTTCTTAGTTGATTTCTTGCCTTGGCCATCATGTGTTTGTCCCTCGCCTGGACCATACCCTCTTTATGTTTGTCCTTTCACTGTTCACTTTGAGTTAAATACTTTTCTTTTTTCCTTAAGCACTTTATAATGCAAATCAGTCTTGACCTAGTGCCCCATGGGATCAGTCCAGCCCGAACTGCCAAGCCAGGTCCTCCCTGGACTGGAAACAAGCATCCTAGGACCGGTTTAGGGCTTTCAGCCCTCATCAGCCAGGATAGCTTGATTCCAGTGGCATGGAGAGCACGGGACTCACGTCTGAGCATACCCATCCCACTCGGGGTGACAAATGCAAAAACAACAGTTGATGGACAGAATGCAGAACAAGGTCATACATTCACCCCAGTACAGAGATTTGGGCCTAAATCCACCATTTTTCTAGCTCACCATTCCATTCCAGTTTGAACCCAGCCATATGCAAATCAGTCTTGACCCTGTGCCCTATGGGAACAGTCCAGCCCATAATGCCATGTCTGAACTGTGGTGGCGGAGTGAGCTAAAAAATGATGATGGATTATACCCAGATCAGTTGACTGGGGGTGAGTGCTTGCAATGTTCAACACTCCGTCCATCATCCCCTTTGGTTTTGCTAAATTTGCCTTAAATTGGCAGGGTATGCCCAGACGTGGGTCCCTTGCTCACTTTGCCACTGGATTCAAGATAGCCTGGCTGATGGGGGATATGAACCCGAAACCGGTCCCAGGATGCTTGTTTCCGGTCCAGGGAAGATCTGGCTTGGCAGTTCTGGCTGGACTGTTCCCATGAGGCACAGGGTCAGACTTATTTGAATATGGCCATGGGGGGGCCATATTCAAATAAGGTCTTGGCGCGCCATTTAACACAAGGCCTCTTAGCCGCAGCCCTGATGAGCCATTACCTGCACACGGTGTGACGAAACACGTGTCGGCTTTTTGCTCTTGTTTGTACTGATTATTGATTCAGAACCATTAAAACTTCTTTCATTCCACACTGATGGATTGTGGAATCATTTCTTGAAGGATCACTATAATTTGGTTCTCACCTGAGAACTTCATGAGACTTTCGTGTGCACAGGAACCTTGTTGCTCCTCAGTTTCCCACATGTCCTGGAGTCTGAGCAATGAGATCTGGGAGTGTTCACCTACTATCGTGGTCAGCCAGCTGGTAAGACTCCTGTCGATGCTTATGGTGTAAAGGAATTGCATTAGAATGTGGGTTTGTGGCTCAGTCATCGCAACATTTCAGCTATTACAAAATGTGTATTCCAGCGTTTGATATGTTATAAACATGCCACCTGTGAATGTTGAATTCTTCTGCTAACATATTAAATGATAGGAAGTTTCCATCCTAAAAAAGGTCACCCAAAGTTGTTATGTGTACAGTGCATCAATACTGCAGATCAGAAGTTGTCATGAAGCTCCTATTCTTGGGGTAGCCTACCAGGGTGACACTAAGGGGTGGTCTGGGTTGTTATAGGTTAGCTCCTTTAGAAACAGTGGCGCTCCATCTGGGCTAAACAAGGATATAGAGGAGTCTCTTGTCCTCCATATACTGAGCCATTTGCCCATTACTAAGCCCTGACAAAGCCATTCATATTGGGCAGGTGAAACAACCAGAGGAGATTGCAACTGTACCAATGGGGCAGTTGCCTGTTGAGGAAAAAGGAGAATCAGTGAAATGTCTATTCATGCCACCATTGTGACAGCGCATTAAAATCTGACATACAACTCATAAGACAAAGATGAATCAGTATGTTATGAATGCTCTGCAGTTCTCCCTTCACAAAGCCTGAGTCACTCCTCCAATATCAACTCGAGCCTCTGCTGGCCCAACCACTTACCACCAGATTCCTAACCGCACCACACTTTGCATTGCAAGCCCCTCGTTGACTGCATTCTCGACAACAACATAGGGCCCCACATTGCAGCCTTGCAGCTTACTCTGAACCATTGCCGTGCCTCGCATCTTCAACACTTGATCTCATAACGCTCCTCAATCAAGATTTAAGGTACTTTTTTAAGCCGGCCTAACTTGTTCCCTGCATGCATCCCATGTTCCATTGTGGTCAGTCTGAACTTGTGATTTTGTCCCGGTCCAGCGTGACCACATCCACAAAGTTTGCACTTTGTGCTTTTAGGCACAATTTTTGCTAAAATCTTTAAAATTACATATCTTCGGTTAAACTGATTGGATTTTTGTAGTTTTGGTTTCAAATAATTTATTACATTTTACTCCATTTGCCTAAAGTGGTGTGGGCTTTTTCTTGTGTTATGTTTTCACTTTATTCCCGCAGCCCTCATCCTACTGGACTTCTCGGCTGCCTTCGACACCATCTCCCACCACACCCTAGTCACCAGACTCCACGACGGGGGCATCTGCGACAAGGCTCTGGACTTGGATCCATTCCTTCCTCACCGGCCAGTCCCAGAGAGTCAGACTACCACTGTTCCTCTCAGAACCTACAGAGATCAGTTGTGGAGTCTCCCAGGGTTCCTCCTTGAGCCCCACCCTCTTCAAAGTCTACATGAACCCCCTCGCAGCCATCAGCAGAAGCCATGGACTCAACATTGCTTCCCATGCCGATGACACCCATCTGATCCTCTCCCTCACAAATTATTTTTATTTAGTGTCTCTTTTATAGCGCGCAGCTACCCCAACGGGGTGTCCCGGCGCTCCAGCGGATGTAATAACTATATCTCCATAAGGAATTTAGCAAAAAAGGTGGGTTTTCAAAGCCCTACGAAAGGGGAGTGCTTCCTGAATTCCTGAATTGAGCGAATGGACTGCGAAAGTTTATTCCAATGGGATGAAGCACAGATTTGAAAGGTTTTTCCTCCAGATCGCATCTTTTTAAATCTCGGGATAATGAGGAGGTTTTTGGAGCCTGATCGCAGAGATCTGATATTTTTGTTGGGGCGAGGCAAGTAGAGAAATATGCAGAGCCTTTCCCCTTAGTTGCCCTATGAGCCAATATAAGAGCCTTAAATTCAACCCTTTTCTGAATTGGCAACCAGTGGAGAGAGCGGCGGTGGGGGGATTTGTGTTCTCGAAGGGAAATCCCGCACACTAGTCAGACTGCGGCATTCTGTACCATTTGCAGCCGATGACAGAGGCCTGCGGCAAGTCCAGCATACAGGCCATTGGCATAATCCAAGTGCAATGTAATTAATGCTTGGACTATTGTTTTCCTTGTGTTACTAGGTAGAAAGTTGATGAGTTTCTTAACCATCCTTATTTTAGAAAAACAAGAGGCAGAGACTATTTGGGCTTGAGTATGAAAAGAGAGAGAGGAGTCCCATCTGACTCCGAGATTCTTTATGGACTCTTTGGGGATCGGGGGTGAGCTTAGATCATGTGGCCACCACAAGTTGGAATCCAGTGGGGATGATAGGTGGAAAAAAAGGACCTCTGTCTTTCCCGCATTGAGACGTAGACAGTTGTTATCCATCCAACTTGCGACTTTACGCAAGCAATCTTTTAATGGGTCAAATGTAGAGTCAGAGATGCCTTCATATGAAAATAGCAGTTGGATGTCATCCGCGTATGATGTGGCTTTGATTCCCAGCTAGGAAATCAGCTCAGCCAAGGGGGAAAAGTAGACATTAAAAAGAAGGGGGCTCAAGGAGGAGCCCTGAGGGACTCCCCACTTGAGTGGACGGCTGTCTGAAGTAAAAGGGGGGGTAAACACCGCCTGGGTGCGATTGGACAAAAAGGATGACACCCATTTCAAGGCCTGGCCTTGTATACCTATCGAGTGGAGGCAGTTGAGGAGAACAGAATGAGAGACGGTGTTGAATGCTCAAATAAACCCTCAACTGTCAGAACCAATTCCCACAGTGGAATAAAGGCTATTGTGACATTGATGAAAGACAGCTGCTTCAAGCTCAACTCATACAAGATTGAAGTTCTCATCCTAGGCACCACTGTGTCAGCCTGGGACGATTCCCGGTGGCCAACCGCTCTGGGTGCTCCACCCACCCCGACGGACCACGCAAGCAACCTTGGCATAGTACTGGACTCCTCGCTCATGATGGACAGCCAATTCAACGCACTTTCGTCAGCCTGCTACCACGCGCTCTGGCATCTCCAAAATACTTTCAGATGGATCCCCAAAGAATCCATAAGGACGGTCCCCCATGCATTCATCACAAACAGACTCGACTACGGCAACGCACTCTACACCACCATCATCTAAAAACTGCTCACCAAACTACAGAAAGTCAAAAATACAGCCACCAGACTGGTCTGCGACATTTCCCTCGCAGCCACATCACGCAACACCTCTGACAACTCCACTGGCTCCCAGTTATGAAGAGAATCACTTTCAAGCACCTCACTCAGTCCTACAAAGCCCTACACAACAAAAGCAGCGTACCTGAACCACAGCCTCACATTCCATGTTCCCACCAGATAACTCTGATCCTTCCAACTCACCCTCGCCTCCATTCCTAGGATCCACAAGACCAGAATGGGAGGGAGATCATTCTACCTTGCTGCCAAGACATGGAACACCCTGCCACTGTACCTCATGCAATCAGTGTCGCTGACCCAATTCAGGAAGGACCTCAAGACCTGGCTCTTTGAATTATCCTCCAACCAGTCCGACCAGCAGCCCCCACCCCGAGCACCTTGAGACCCTCCTGGGTGAATAGCCATGCTTTACAAGACCCTTATTGATTGATTGATTGATTATTGTTTGAATTGCTGCACAAATATTTTACACATTTCCTCCAAGTTAAGCCTGACCACTATTGTGCCAAGCTATCAGAGGGTTGATTACATGGTAATTTGGTGTTTACTTGTATTTCGCCCTTACATGAATTGTAGTTGATGCTTGAGTAGGATTACACCCCCCTCCACCAGTAACCCAGTTTCCTAAACTTCCCATTTTACAATGCCTCATTCTCTTTATCCTACACCCTCCTCAAATCTCCTTCCTCTCACACAGTGATGCATCTGTGCCACTTCATGATGGCGCAGTTCTTCTTCAACTGAACTTCAGCTCTTGTGCTTCTGTTTACAGATCCGCAAACAAATGATGGACGGAATGCTGAATGAATCATATAGTCACCCCCAGTCAAGAGATCTGGGTTAAATTCCATGCAACTGGAGGCAAGCGGTTGTGGCTGATGAGGGCTGAAAGCCTGAAACCGGTCCTGGGATGCTTGTTTCCAGTCCAGGGAGGACCTGGCCTGGCAGTTCAGGCTGGACTGTTACCATTGGGGGCAGGGTCGAGAATGATTTGCATATGGCTGGGTCCAAACTGGAATGGCATGGTGAGCAAAAAACGATGGATTTAGGCCCAGATCTCTGTACTAGAGTGAATGTGTGACATTGTTCTGCATTCAGTCAATCAATTGTTCTTTTTGCATCTGTATACAGATTGTCCTGCATGCCTCATGTTTTATTGGTGCACTCTTGTATGTCCACAATAAAATGGGAAAGATTCTGTGTTTTTATCCACCCTTTTCTTCTCCCAAGACTCTCCTGTTCAGAACTACCAGACCACCTTCTAAACCTCTTCATCTAATCTGGAGCTGACCCATGCTATTGAAACTAAAACATTAAAATAGAAAAACTGCAAGGGGAGCACATTTCTCAGTTGGCAATTCAACCTTCTGATAATCAAAGTGGGGCTCCACCTACTTGCTTGCGCCTTCTCTTGCTCTTTCAGCATAAAAAACAGAAATGTGTTTTTTATGCCTGGCATATGGATTTTTGCACACCTAAGTTGAAGTTATATGGGTAAAAATGTTGATCGATTGGCCCCACAATCAGTATATGTATTTGAGACTGTGTTTAAAGTTAAGAGTTGGCATAACTGAAAGTAGAGCAACATCAAAGAGATAGGGCTTTGTCTACTGAACTGATATTTCTCCATTTCCTTTAATCACAACCACTACATTCATCTTATTCATTTTGAAAGGAAGTGGCTCAGGGCAATGCACTCACCACAATCACATAACCATAAGTCAGCATAGCAATAATGCTTAACATATATGAATTCGTGTTTTCAAAATATCCCATAATTTGGAGAAAGAGACACTGTAATTAATCATCTGAAGTGTTGGTAGGTTCTGTATTTTCCTCCTATTTATTTCTCTTACATTTCTATTCTTTTTTAGAACATTGATATGTGTTTGTAGGGGATGTGTTATTTTGAAAGAAGGAACTCATACAGCTAAAACATGCCTACAATACCCTAAAACACTGAATGGTGAGGCAAAACAACAGTAGGGAAATACCAGACCCCACCAACAAATCAGTTTCTTAATGCATGTTTAGCCCTGTGGTAATACAAATATCCTAAAACACCTACGGGCACATTTACAATAAAGTGGCGGAGCGCAGGTTAGCTCTAAAACAGCTAATGTCGGGCTCCGTCATTTTAGAAATGCAGGGATGCACTGTTTTTCCAAAAATATGGTGCACTCCTGCGTTTCTCCCTGCGCTGGCACTAAATTCAGCTGCCTTGCACCAACGCAGACACTCTTGCACCTACAGATTAGCTCCATCATGCCGATGCCATGCTGTTTGTTGGGGGAAGGGTTTTTTTATGTGTAGTGGCAGGGGTATTCCCAGTTGTTTGCCCTAAGCTGCACCCTCGGGCAGCACTTTCTCTAATACAAAATTACTACTTTTCAACCCTTTTAGAAAAAATAATTGGGAAATATATACATTTCCCCAAAATATTACAGGACCGGAGTAAGAATAGTAAATAAGCCTTCTTGAATATTTAGAGGAAAGTTGCTCTGTGCCCAAATATTCTAGGCTGGAGTTAGAATATCAATTTTGACCTTTCAGTGTCTGCCACGCACCCCTGAGGGCACAGATCAGGGGAAGAAATACAAATGAGCATCAGCAGGAGGTGAGAGGGAAATGGGATGGCAACAAGGTAAACTGAGTATTAAAGCAGTTAATGGAATTTTCCCTTCTTGCAGGGTCACCCGAAACATTTTGCCTTCCTCCTCCTCGGTCTCTGACCTTGTTTTTGTTGACTTTAGGAATCTGGGCACTTTGTCACTGCTAATCAATGTTAAATTTCAAGTGCTCTATAATTAAAACACAGTAACATTGATGTATCCACAATTGGCATATTTAATTTACTTATAAGTGCCTAGTAAAGTGCACTACATGTGCCCAGGGCCTGTAAACTAATTGCTACTAGTGGGCCGGTAGCACTGATTGTGCCACCCCCTTAAGTGGCCCTCTAAACAAGTCTCAGGCCTGCCACTCCAGGGCCTGTGTGTGCACTTTTAAACTGTCCTGTCGAACCCGGCAATTTAACCTACTTGGCAGGCCCAAACCTTCCTTTTTATTGTATATAGGTCACGCCTCAGGAAGGTCCAGAACAGTCCCTTGGCAGGTTGAAGTGTGTTTAAAAAGGAGGACCTGTATTTTTAAGTTTCACATATCCTGGTGGTGAAATACTCTGAAATTCATGTTTCACTACTGCAAGGCCTAGCTCTCCCATAGCATAACATTGAGATTGTCTTATTACATTTTATAAGTGTAATTCCCAATTGGAAAGAGACAGGACCCTCAAATTTGGTGTCTCTGGAATCACAATTTAAAAACAAAACCTATAGTGATGTTTGTATGTAAATTGCAATTCTGAAAATGTAACTTTCAGATAGTTGACATTTTCTTATTCTAATGATTTGGTGCCTTCTGCCTGTCTCTGGAATACACGTCAGGGGTGGGTGACAGCTGGCTTCCTGTACTCCCTCTAGACAGCCACACACAAAGGAAGGGTAGGTGTGCCTGAGTGGCCATCTGCATTTTGATGGGTCATCCTGAACAGGATGGGACGGGGGAGCTGACACTTACACATAAAAGGGCTGTGTCCTGTCCCTACACAAAGTGTTGCATACCCCCTGTAGTGAGTCTAGAGCCAGGACAGGGAAGGAAGGGACCCTGTGACCACGCACGCAACCTGGGGTTTATCCTCGATTCAACACTCTCCATGACCAAGCAAGTCAACGCCATCTTGTTCTCCTGCTTTAACACCCTCTGAATGGTCCGCTAGATCTACAGGTGGATCCCCACTGAAACAAGAAGAAAGGTCACCCAGGCCCTCGTCAGCAGCAAGCTGGACTACGGAAATGCCCTTTATGCAGGAGCCTCAGCCAAACTCCTGAAACGGCTACAACGCACACAGAATGCCTCTGTGTGCCTGGTCCTCAACATTCCGCGCCACAGCCACATCACACAACACCTGAGAAGCCTGCACTGGCTACCTGTCAACAAGAAGGTCACCTTCAAGCTCAAAAGGCACTCAACAACACTGGACCAGCATACCTCAACAGACGACTCTCCTTCTACACCTCAAACCGACAGCTCAGCTCCGTCGACCTCGCCTTCGCCACCGTCCCCCGCATCCGAAGAGCGACCACCGGCGGCAGATCATTCTCCCACCGGTCATGGTCCAGCGCGATCAATTAACTCTTTAAGCGCCTGCTGCTTCTAAGCGCTTTTTTGCATTTAATCTTTAAAAAATTATATTTCGACTTCTACTGATTGGATTTTTGTTGTGTTCTTGTTCAATTAATAAAATTATTATATATTTTTCAAAACTGGTGTGGAGTCTTTTTGTGGTGTTTTCATACACTTTACAAATTGCATCTTAAGTTAAGCCTGACTACTCTGTGCCAAGCTACCAGTGGGTGAGCACAGGTTAATTTAAAGTGTGTTTATGACTTACCCTGACTAGGATTGTGATTCCTGCTTGGACAGGGTGCATACATCTGCCAAACAGAAACCCAATCTCTAACGGCAGTGAAAGCACCATGTTCAAAATAATTTAAAGTACTTTACACAGAAAAACTGGAGCCATCTAAGAGGGGTGCTGCTGTTTACATGACCCTAACGCAGACAGCTCTGGGCACCCTTCTGGAGATCAGCGCCCTGGCCCTAGCTTGCCCATGCCAGAAGCTGGCCCTGTTACCACCCTCCATGGATATTGTCACCCTTTTCTCCACAGAGGCACCTGATGGACACTCATCCACTCAATGTGGGGCTCGGTGGAATCTCTCCCAGTGGGGAGCATCTGCGGCTTGTGTTGCTCCTTAGTGGGCGGGGGTGCTGGTGGAAGGGTTCAACTTACACTTTACTCAGGGGGAATTCTGTATTCATGAATGCTGTGTGCACTGTCACCGGCAGTGACACTGAGCAGGTTAAAGCATATGCAAGCAGTGGTAGCGGACCCTGGGGTTGGCAGTGTGCTGCACATGATGCTGTCCACCCTCTAACAATGGACAATGGACTAGCAGCGTGTTGATCGGTTGTGATCAAAGCTATGATTCCCCTGTAGAAGGGAATTTACTTCCCGAAATGCATTGGGTTGTCAGAATAAACATCATGGCATGTGGAATTCAATTTGGACTCCTGAGCTTTTGTCGAACATGTACGTCTAGAAAAAAATTGAGTTAAATGAATTGAGCACGAATTTAGAGTAAATGCGAATACAGAACGGATAAAGAATGAAGACCAAAAAAATGAGTAAAAGTATATGAATTGATTCATTTGATTCAAAACTTTAAGTGTGGCAGTGCTGCCTGGTGGAATCGGAAAAGGGGTTCCTTACGAATACTGGGGCATATTACCAACAACTAGCGATAATTTTTGTCTCTAACTTGTTTAGAGACAAAAATTATCGCCGCAAATCGGCGATTTTTATCGCAGATAAACCTTGCTATTAGCAAGGTTTATCGCAAATGCGATAAAAAACGGCCGCAATGCATGAATATCGCTGAAAAGTCAGCGATATTCATGCATTATCGAGCAAATGCTCTTAGCCATGTTATCCACCTCCCATTGGATAACATGGCTAAGGACTGCACAGGGCAGGTATTAGCTTTTGGAGATATTCGCGCTTAGCGCGAGTATCTCCAAAAGTTGGTAATAGGAGATAGCGATGTTAGGGACTGTTTTCAGTCGCTAACATCTTGGCACGCCCACTTTGCATGTCATTAGTGATAAATATCACTGACATGCAAAGCGGGGCCCAAGATGGTCGCTATCTCCTATTAGCTGTCACTAACTGGTGTTAGCGACAGCTTGGTAATAGGGAGATAATTTTATCTCCGCTTTCTTGGCTTTTAAAGCCAAAAAAGCGGAGATAAACCCACTTGATAATATGCCCCACTGTGCCCTGGGCATGCCACTCCCCTGTAAGGGACGCACACCACTCACCTCGAGGCATCGGTCACGCCTGCAGCGGGGAGGAGGGCCAGGGCCTTCACCATGCTGCAGACTGATATTTCAGTCAGAACATAACGATAATTGCAGGAGTACATAGAACAGAATATGTTGACGCTGAACATGAGGAGGATTTTAAAAAACGAGGCACTAAAATGTTAAAGAAAGAGGCAGAAGGAATATAAAACTGAATTCACATAAAAGAGATGACATGACGTGGAAAAAGGCAAAGCAGCACCATCGCCTGACAAATAGGACCCATTCTAGACCAAAAATACCTCTTGTCTCTTTCTGGCTGAATGATCTCGTGATGGCCACAGAAGACATCTTGATGACTGTCTTGACCTCAATATTTCTCCCTGCAACAAGGGCGCAATACATACGTCAATACGCTATAAATATGGACTGCTAAACATAGATGTGAGCTGCTTCTAACAGCGGAAATTATTAATGAAACCTCGCATCCCTTCCTGGCTGTAATGGATTCTTCCAAACGTGGCGGGCTCGGAAGAGCACCTTGGCGATGACATACAGCGCGCGCCCTCTAATGGCCCCTTCTGCCGTACAGTAGAGCGGTTATCCATAGGGTATGGCAATTTACTGCCACCATCCGTCACGGCACCCCTGGACGGATCATTGTCAGCGACAAACAGAGCAAACCCCACATATCATGCTAACAAGTGTCAAGAGACACGGCAACGCGCACCACATGAAGGCTATCGACTCCAACCTCTTGCTCTGTGTATCGATTACACAGTGTTTCCTTGAGCAAAATACCACGAAGGGACAATAAAACACGAGGCTATTCTTTCGCCTTCAGATCCTGAAAGTTACACGGTCACTCCCAGGAGCGACTGCGGGCTCTAAAACCATGAATAATGGCCGATGCCCTCACAGTGTTCACACTTCATCAAGGTGACCTATTAACCCACATTTCTCACGCTATACACCACCTCCCCCTTAATAACTTAACACGACCCCATTAGACACACCCTCCGGCTGAGGGCGACTTTGCCCGCACAAAGAAAACTGCAAAATGTGGTGTTTGTCAACTACGCAGCCAATATTTCAGAAATGTCGCAAAAATAACGTTATAAAATACACTTTCAAACCGTCTTACCCATGTTTTACTTTTTTTTTTTTTTTAGGAAAACCAAATGTCAATTTTTTGGTACTTAAGAACTTCTTCAGATACACCGAAGAAGAAGTTTATGAACGTTATAAAGACGCTTGCATTTACATATTTTACGCTTAATAGTTATGTATTATTCTTAGTTATGTATAATTAACCCAATGTACAACTTTTCAGCATTTTTTTTATTTTTCGTACTACAAAATGTTAAATGTATGCCATCAAATCAATAAGGATCTGGTTAGAGACAAACATGCAGATATCAGAATAACAGTAGTTCAAAAACACTTCATAAGTATCTTTATTTTTGGGTGCATATTATATCCGCATTTTTTTAATTATAAGGATGCCAGCGATCATATAGAGATGCTAAAAAATTTTTTTAAAGCTTTAAACTTTTTTCCCCCCGAATATTAAAGGTTTGAGTTACGCCTCAAAATCGAGCTGAAGAGCATTCCAAACACGAAATTCCTACAGAGAAAAATGCTGTCCAACAGGTTGTTTTCTTTGGAACGGGGTAAACAAACTAAAGGTGGGAGGTCAAACTTAGGAACAAACCTTTGGAATTTGAGGGCCGAAAAGAAGGTAGTTTAATATTAAAAAAATATATAGTAAAACTGCAAAAGCCACTTGCTTGTGCACCGGAAGGCAATGAAGATGTTCGAGGGTTCCTGACACTTGGGCACTTGGGCAAACACCCGAGCATGCTCTGGTCCCCCGACTGGTGGCCTTTAGATCTTGGCCCCGTCCCATGCCCAAAGCCAACTGTTAAGAACTTGGGGGTGAAATTGGATCAGAACTTGAGCTTAAAGGAGCATGCTAACCATGTCACAGGAGCCTGCTTTAGAACAATTGGCCAGTTAAGGCGAATTTTCCCTATGCTGCCTGACAATCACAGGAAGACTCTTGTACAGGCCCTGGTGATAAGTCGCCTTGACTACTGCAACGGCCTCCTCATATCAGCCAATGAGGAGGCGTTAAATCGTTTGCAGGTGGTCCAAAATACGGCGGCCAGACTAATTCTAAATGCTCCCGCAAGGACCTCGTCAAAACCCCTGTTAACACACCTTCATTGGCTGCCCATACGACAACGTGTCACGTTTAAAATCTGCTGTCTAGTGCACAAATGCCTTTATGGGCAAGGCCCTAGATATTTGGCACAAAAATTTCAGACATACAAACCTGAACGTCTACTGCGGTCCAGCAACCAATGTTTATTGGAAATCCCCACAATAAAAAAAGCCAGACAAGGTGGACGTGCCCTATCATTCATAGGCCCAACCATGTGGAACAAACTTCCATCTGACCTAAGACACAACGACAACCATCTATGTTTTAGGAAGGCCTTAAAAACTTTACTGTTTCAGGTAGCATAATTTTCCTGTGGTTCCACAGAGTCAACATATTCCAGAACCTTTTGCGAGCAAAGCGCGGAGATACCTCTGAGGTCGATTCTAGCGCGATATAAGCAATTAAATAAATACCTCTGTGGCATTCATAAGTATGTTATTTTATTGAACTTGTACATGTCCCATTACTCTTGGAAAAGGCAACCAATTGAGCTTAAAATGGTACCCAACATCCTATGTTTTTGGGTTTTCATCAACTAAAATGGCTCTACCTGAAAAAATGCAAGAGTAAGCATATAGCATAAGAGGCATGCTTTGAACACGCTGATTTGTTTCAATGTTCATGCCTAGTCCTAGGGAGTTTTGTAAATCCCCTAAAAAATCTATGCGAATGATAGGAGGGATGCTGGATCCCACAGATCTCTGACTATGGATCCTAGAATCCATCAGACCAAAAGTTAGACTGGTAGAAGCACACTGTCACAGTGAGTTTGTAAATGACGTCAATACCACAGCCGAGTCTGCAGCAGTAGTCTACAGACGCCCACGATGGTGCACAATATGGTATAACGGAATACATTTTTAGGTTTCGCCTGGGGCACGGAGCTTTAGCACTGCCCCCAGGAGAAATCTCTCGTTTTCAGTAAGGGGGACTTGAATACGCCCCTCTGTTCCATTGGCTAGCTCCATAAATGGAGGCTAGCCATTGGAACAGAGATCTGTCCGTCATTCACGGACCAAATTCGGGGGCGTTCCCGAGATTTTTTCCATGGGCGTTCCCTCTGTGTAGTCATGCGGCGGTGGGCGGGGTTATTTTTTTGGTTTCCTCAAGTCATGTTTTTGTCATTGCGCCGAAGATGGCGTCGGGCCCGTCGACTTCTCGTTGCTCCAAGAAGTCCAGGTGAGTGCTCTGCCTTTTGATTACCCTTTCCCGCCCCCCTCTCCCCGTGTGTCCGTTCCCGCCCCCCTCTCCCTGTGTGTCCGTTCCCGCCCCCCCTCGTGCCCTTCCCCGCCCCCCTCTCCCGCTGTCCGTTCCCGCCCCCCCTCTCGGTGTGCCCGTTTCCACCCCCCCCTCCCGCGGTCTGTGTCTCCGGCCCCTTGTAAATGCTTGTTCCTTCACTTTTCCAAATGGCTTGTGCGCGCTCTCTCCCTCTCTTCCAGGCCCCCCCTCCCCCCGAGTTTCTGGCCAATGGCCACGCCCCATTTTCAGAGAAGGCGGGGGCATTCTATTTTTGGCACGCTGGGTCAGTCACGTGATGGCGAGTGACGTCACCGAATGTTGTTGTCGGTACGGGGTGCGGGGGGGCTACAGTGGGAGTTGCGGGGATGGAGGAGGAGTGGAGGCGGCCCGGGAGGGAGCGGCGCTGAGAGCAGGGAGGCACGGCCAGGAGAACGGGCCCGGAGCGCGTTACAGCAGGTAAAGAATGGACGACAACCCGCCTTGGGAAGATGTTGGTCGGTTAGGGCAGTTACTTAGAGTACGTATGGCGAGTGACGTCACCGAATGTTGTTGTCGGTACGGGGTGCGGGGGGGCTACAGTGGGAATTGCGGGGATGGAGGAGGAGCGGAGGCGGCCCGGGAGGGAGCGGAGCTGAGAGCAGGGAGGGAGGGACAGGAGAACCGGCCCGGAGCGCGTTACAGCAGGTAAAGAATAGACGACAACCAGCCTTGGGAAGATGTTGGTCGGTTAGGGCAGTTACGTAGAGCTTGGAATGTGCAAAGGTACAGGGTATGTATGTGGAAGGCCAATGGTTCTCCTCTGGAGTAGAGGAAGAAGGTATGGGAACGGCTGTAAGAGGAGAGGGGCTGGTCGGAGTGGCTGGGAGAGGACAGGTAGTGGAGAGGAAAGCTGAGGCAGAAGTGAGGGGTGTTCAGGACATAGGCATGCATGGACCAGGTGGGACGATGGGGGAGCTGGTGTCAGGGTGTGTGTACAGCTATAGAGGTGGGGCGAGGAAGCTTATGAGGAGAGTGATACGACAGTGAATATGAAGTATGAAGAGAACAGTGTGAGAGAGGATGATGGGGAGGAGTGCGAGAGTGTTACTTGGAAAGGGCAGAGAGCAATATGGGTGCAAGAGGAGTGTCTGACAAACGGGAAGGCAGGTATCTGGGAAAGAGGCAGTGACACGAGAGAACTGATAAGGACCGTGACTTGGACCACAGAGGGAGGAGTAAGGCAACAGTGATGATAGGAAGAGACTAGAGCGCCGATTTGTGGAGGAGAGTGACCTACAAGGGTGGTGTCTGAATAGAGTGACGGGACAAATGACGAGAGAGGGGCAACGTGTTGCGTGGGCTGTGAATGGTGAGGAAAGTAAACAAGGCCGAGGGTAAATGAGGAACCATGTTACGTGAGATGGGCAGATGATGGGACATAACACTTACGAAGGGGCATGCAAGACACTGATCAGGAGAGTCAGGTCGGTCAGACACTGAGAAAAGAATGGTAAAGTGACGGACAATAAAAATGACAGGTAGGGACCACGGAGGAGAACCTAGATAAGAAGAGTGGCTCAGTAATTGTCAGGCCATGGAAGGATCAGCGGAGTTAGGATGGATAGTAACCAATATAATAACATTGCATAAAATAGTGTACACCACAAATAGAATGGTCTCTTGGTACCTAAATGATACATGCAAATGGACAGTGGCGTACAAGGAAGGAAATACTAGCATGGCATGCAATGAAAGAGAGGTAAAGGTGCCACTCGGAGACTGATCAGGGCAAAAGCATGAGGTAGAACAAGGGGTTGGAGCTTGTCTTATCGGGAATTGCAGAGACCATGATGAAGACAGATAAATGTAGGACGACTGCTGAGTTTATGTTCGACAGGCGCATCTCTCCCAAATACTTGCAATAGCTAATCACGGTATCATTTTACTTAATCACCAAAACACATCTGCTTTGTAAAGGGTTATTATGTATTCTACATTATAGACATATCAGTACTCCCTTTAGTTTTAAAGCATATGCAGCTTCAAAAATAAATATATTTTATTTCGTTTTACAGTTTTATCAGAAGAGCATGTACTACAAATGAACATGTTGCCTCTTTTTTCCATACTTGTCGATCGTAAAACAGTTTTTAAAGATTCTCCCATATTCTTTGGCTAGTATAACTCTTTTCACTCGATTCCTTGACTTACTGGCACTATATGATCATTACAGTTTTCAGGTGGCTTCTCCTGTTTATTCTGTTTGTAGGTGCTCTTACATTCTTTTATGTGGTGCAACACTGCAAACTTAATTTGAATTTAGGTAAGGGTCCCCACATAAAAAAGAAAAGTTTGAAGTGACATGGCTGTTGCTGGAAAAGCGATGGCAATTGATGAGAAACGGCCAATGAGATAAAAATGCCTGGTTGATGACGAGAAAACTAACTTATAAGGGAAGGAAGGAACCATTGACCTAGAAGAAATAGGACAGAGCCTGGAAAGTTATGTTGGAAGTGGAGATGGATGTAAGGTTACATAAAATGGAAAAATACGTTTATTTTTTTTGTCTTAGGGATCATTCTCTGTGTCTTGTTAAATTCAGATCGGGAAGAAATGGTATTTGTGTCACTTCAGATTCAGTTTTGGTCCCAAATGCCGCGGGGTCCTGGGGATATTCCCTGCCTGAAGTCCTTCACCCATTAATTGGAGGACTTTTCTTGTGAAATCTGTCGGAAAAGAAGATAACGTTTTGCTTACTTTAAAATTCAAAACTACACAGTATTTCCTAAAATCTCCCGCTATGCGATAATGTTATTTTCTCCCATTGCTTTTACCTTAGAATATTTTTTATCAGTCTACAGCGGAGGCGCTCAGGGCTCCATTCCGACTAACGAAGGTAATTGGAGACTCTGGTGCTGACTGTGTTTACATCTGAACCGCATTAAACTTTGTATGGCAATTGCTAACACATTTTCCTCCAGGTACTACCTTAAAGAGTGTGTGTGTGTTTGTGTCTATGTAAGAGAGAGCTTGCAAAGGGTGGCTTTTCAGAACGAGGGAAATAGTGGGAATTAGGATGTGGTACCTCCATTTCTGCATTCGGAATAGTGAAGTGAATTTTTCCTGGAGATAAGTGCAACATATAGTAATGAAATTACCCTAGGGCAGATTCACCGCTCAGTTAGTTGAAATTAGGGCATTTGTCTATCCAGTGGGGAGGAGGGTAATTAAGGTGAGAAAGTCCTAAGGTTATCCTGCTTTGGAAGGCTGGATTAAATGCGGTTGGGAGAAGCATGGCAGTGCTTTACTGGCAGCGCGGTAATATGCAAATTAAGCGCTGGGTGCGAGGCTCCTTTTCGGACAGCACTGTGATCAACAAAGATGTCAGAGAGCTCTGCATGTGTGACTAAGTACTTTAATGCAGTGATCCTGGGCAAATCACTCCTTTCCCCTCTTTTCTTATTGACAAAAGCCGACAGTGCTTAGAAATCTGGCAGGCTGTATGAAGAACTATGTAAAACATACAGGAGAGATCACTCCGTTTAGGCTGGAGGAGCTGTAGGTAGCTGCAGTGTGTTATGATTATCTGATAGTGCCTTCTATCGCTAGTAAGGCTTCGAATCGCTTTCTTAGCGTGATCGCCGTTTTCATGCTATTAACGGATTCAATAAAAACTATGCTGCACCGGCCTATCTATAAAGCTGCAGGGTGTTGTTTAAGG
The DNA here is from genome assembly GCF_964263255.1 of Lissotriton vulgaris. Taxonomy (NCBI): domain Eukaryota; kingdom Metazoa; phylum Chordata; class Amphibia; order Caudata; family Salamandridae; genus Lissotriton; species Lissotriton vulgaris. Next base: position 435,571,168 of record NC_141689.1, on the reverse strand, counting down.
GAATGGCGGGGTGTAAAAGCAGAAAACGCATTATTTTAGTGATTTCATTTAGAGTTGTGCTATGGTGCAAAGTACTCACTCACTCACACACACTCTCACTCACTCATTCACTCGCATACTCACTCACACACACACTCACTCACACACACACACTCACTCTCTCACTCACTCACACACACAATCACTCACTCCTGCCAGCCCTCCAATCGTAAGGTAATAATGCACCAGGGTGCTTGGAGTAGTCCAACAGTGTTAATGGAATCAGGGGAAGTGACAATTCCCCCAAAGAGTGGGTCACTCTGGGGAGTGGGCTCAGGAGAGACCCCCATGCCGTGGGCTTCCAGTTTGTCAAGCTTCGCGCCCGGGCTGTGTGGGTGTGTGTGGGAGGCTCTGTGTGGGGGAGGCTCTGTGTGTGTGTGGGTGGAGCTCTGTGGGGGGGGCACTCTGTGGGTGTGTGTGTTTAGCATTTGCGAGAGATTATGCTATTGGTATTGTAAATAACAATGCCATTTATTTATCTGTTTTCAAAACCAACACATAAATAAAAATATTGTCATTTACAATGCCAATAGCTCTAACTTTTGTAAAGGCGAAACCGTTGCATTGTAAATGCTTGTTAGTATATTCAGAGACATTTCTAAAAACGTCACCTTCCAGAGGAAAATGTGTCTTTGAGTTAACCCGATGAATGATTTCGCAGTGGGTCTCAAAACCCAAGGACACGTCATCAAAGAAAGCACATTTGTGGAATGCCTCAGAGATGCAGGCTGGGTGCACAAGGATTGCCCCTTTAAGACGGCTGACGGGCTCAAGTCGTAGGAGGGTCATTCCGTACACACATCACAGCGACATCCTTCGAGGAAAAGGTTGGTAACCTTCCCAGCATAGGTTCCATAATGTGTACAAATCCGGCAAAAGTGTCATTTTCCAGCGTCTGTTTCCTGCCTGCTGCGGAAAGCACTTTGTCGCTTGTCTGCTGGTATCCGCTGTCAGTGCTCCTACACTCCCTTCAAGGCACTATTTATAGAAACTCATTGGATGAATCCCCAGCTGGGAAGGAAATGAGAGTCAAACACAGACGAGGTACAAGGTGACGAGCCAGGCGTGATGAGGGGAGCGGATGCTTCAAGGGCCTGGAGCCTCGTGCTGTAATATTGCAAGCCCCTAGAAAGCACTGTTATTGTGGCCAGTGTATGACTTTGGTGGCCAGCTGGCAGTGCTTAATTTGTGCGGGCAGGGGACACCGGCACTCATATTGCAGACCAGGACTTATTTTTCATCACCCGACTTTGGCCTAGCGCAAGAAGGAGAAAGATAGAAAAGGAAGAAAGAAGGAGAGGAAAGTACGTCACAAAGGGAGACAACAGGGATGTAAAAGTACCAGCAAGATTGAGAGAGGAGTCAGGGTGGGCAGAGCGGTGGAAGGAATACGTATGAGGTGGAGTCAACTCTCAGCATTCTTGATCTGAAAACAAGCATTGGCAAAGCCAACAGGTCATGCCTTTGGAACCTATTGTCTTTGCCAATGGGTTTAGTAACGTTACTGTATATACATTGCATTTTCCTACATTAGTAAGGACTTTGAATTTGTTAAAATTTGTAAGCTAATTTTGCTTTTGTATTGTAATTGAAATTGACTCTGTCAAGTATTAGCAAAGCCAAGAGGTCTTGGCTCTAAAAGGCTGAGTAATTAGGCTTTCCATTGTGTGTATACATTTGAGCTGAGTCGCATTTAGGTGTCTGGGTGAGTTCTGGTTGTGGGGGTTTGGGGGTGTTTATAGCGAGTGTGTTAGTGGTTCATACAGTGTTCGGATTACATGCTCATTCAATCCTTGGCCTTTCTGCACTGTGCACATAGTGATGACCACATTTGTGCTATTTGTAGTTACCTGTTCTAATTATTTACAACAAAATCTAAGTTGTTATTTATATAAAACTGCTAGCACGAATAGGTCTGGCATTTTTTTGGCATGTGTTTGTTGTGTGGTATGTCTGGATGCAATAGCAGGAAATTCAGAAAGAGGCACCTAAATGCGAAATGCTAAAACACAGGATTGCAGGTTAAATGTTTTAAACCACACCTTTTACAGAACCCCCTGCACCACCAACAACCTTTATCATGCACTTAAAGCACTGTGGTCCTGAATGGGTTTTTACATACAGATAGATAAAAGCTGTCTGGTAGTTGAGAACTACAATGTGTGATCCTGTACAACTGTGGAGTCCTTGGAGTCAAATCTAAAACTTGTGGAGCAGAAACAAGGAGTGACCGCTTTGCTTCTCTGTAGCACTTACTCTGCACCTTCTCTGGGAGGGCAGGAGAACAGCTGGTGTTACCCAGCAGAGGGTAGAGTTGTGCTCTTCAGTGCAACAAACCTGAGGGCCTGGCCTCCTCCAATGTGGAATCCCTGACTGTGTTTGTAGGTCCCAGGGCCCCTGGTGCCACTGTACCCACTACACTGAGCCTCATGACAATATTGGAGAGATGTAGCTTATAGGCCTAATTTACGGGGCCTCTGGGCAACTGGAGTGTCACTTTTTGTGATGCTCCGGTGGCACTGTGTCCTGATACATATTTATGAATCAGCGCTAAGCCACTTTGCATGGCTTAACACAGCCTTCTAAATATTGGTCCCTTTGACGCAGTTTTCTGCATTAAAGGAGCGTACAATGGGTGTTGTTGTGGGCATTCCCAACAACACCCATGGGTTTTTGACACTGCCCCAGATTTACAAGGAATTGTAAATCAGTGGCAGCGTCAAAAACGTTTGTCACCCCAGCGTAGGCATAAGGGTAGTACAATGAGGAGAAATACATTTATTGCTCCTCATTTTTTGCTCTGTATTCTTGTAAATATGGTGAATTCTTGCACTTAAACAATGACGCCGCTCAGCGCAGCAAAATTCCTTGCGGTACCGCGCTACGCCACTGTCTTGCAAATATGTCCCTATATTTATTACCGTAGGAGAGTGCACTGGTTAGGTTCATAGCCTGCAGTTGCTTGATGAAAAGAGTGCCTAACTAATCAAATTAATGATATATTTTTAAACACTGCCATTGTTTTGCTTATGCATGTATCTGCAGCAGGGATCAGTTGTTTGTGTACCTTATCGAACTCCTTGTACTGGTGTTTGGTGGGAGTAGGTACAATTAATTTATATTCTGTAATGGGGAGTGTTAGACCCAGGGAGTAGAAGTTTACTGAAAGGAGAATAGAAAAAGGTCCATAATCATGGAAACATGGGGCATGGCCAGGCTTCCCACATAGGTGTCGAAGTTCCAGTTTTAAGAATTGAGGCACCTCTCTTCTTGGTGCAGGTGATGTGTTGTAAGTGCTAAGTAACTTACAGTTTGCTTTAAAGTCAGGTGGTAACTGCAAGACCATCTGTTTGAAGGGAAAATATTGTCCCCATTAGTGGCTTCTCTTCTGGGACAGAATCAGTCAGTGGAATCACCTCAGCTGTGTGAATAGCAGGCAGACCTAATTCAGCAGGTTGATTCTCCACAAAGCAAGTAGAGATTTTATCATCTTCCCACAAGAGAAGAGGATTTGCGGTAACCACCCATCCCTTAAATGCCCCATAGCAATATTTCTCTAACCAAAAATGATATTGAAACATGGAAACCTAAACTTGAACAAGTAGAACTGGCTGTGGAATTTAGCCTCAAAGCATGCTAAGCTGCTAATAAGTAACTCTGGAATCAACCACATTCATAAAATGTGTCACTCATTGGTTTACAAAAAAAGAGTAGGAGCTCATAAGAGCCTTTTATGGTGGAATTTCCATCCACTGATGTGACTAGGGCATCGTCTCCACCAGACTACAGCGGAGGTTGTGCCTTGTTTATAGATGCTCACCATGGCGATGAAGAGTTGTCCCCCAAGACATGGACTTCTCCACCATGAGAGAAGCAACTTGGATTTGTGATTTAAATTCCACCTTGCCCATGTGGTACAGTAGAATATGTTTGTATCAGGGCACAAGTCCTAAAAAAAGAAGTAGGGGGACGCTGATGTCACAACAGGAAGTGATGTCACGAAAGGTGGCTTGCACCATCGGACTCATTGACTCCCCTCGCGCACCACTTAGATGCGATTGCATCAGAGAAGCCAGCACGTGAGCAGCGTTCCGAATGAGCTCCGATCTCACCCCAGAGAGGCCAAAGAGTGAATGTGTAAAACACACAAGTTGATGGACGGAATGTTGCACAATGGCAAAACATTCACCCCCAGTCACAGATCTGGGTTTAATCCATCGTTATTTTGCTCACCAAGCCACCCCAGTCAGACATGGCCATATGCAAATCAGTCTTGACCCTGTGCCTCATGGGAACAGTCCAGATCGAACTGCCAAGCCATGTCTTCCCTGGACCGGAATCAAGCATCTTAGGACTGGTTTCTGGCTATCAGCCGTCTTCAGCCAGGATAGCTTAACTCCAGTGGCTTAGTGAGCACGGGACCCACGTCTGGACATAACCCTTCCCACATAGGGTGAACAGCAAAACACCCAAGATGATGGACGGAATGTTGCACAATGGCAAAACATTCACCCCCAGTCACAGATCTGGGTTTAATCCATCGTTATTTTGCTCACCATGCCACATCAGTTCAGACATGGCCATATGCAAATCAGTCTTGACCCTGTCCTCATGGGAACATTCCAGCTCGATCTGCCAAGCCATGTCTTCCCTGGACCGTAATCAAGCATCCTAGGACTGGTTTCTGGCTGTCAGCCATCTTCAGCCAGGATAGCTTGACTCCAGTGGCTTAGTGAGCATGGGACCCAAGTCTGGGCATACCCTTCACACATAGGGTGAACAGCAAAACACACAAGATGATGGCCGGACTGTTGCACAATGGCAAAACATTCACCCTAGACTATGGCCATGTCTGAGCTGGGGTGGCTTGGTGAGCAAAATAACGATGGACCCGTCCTAGGATGCTTGATTCTGGTCCAGGGAAGACATGGCTTGGCAGTTCGGTCTGGACTGTTCACATGAGGCACAGGGTCAAGTCTGATTTGCATATGGCCATGTATGAACTGGGGTGGCTTGGTGAGCAAAATAACGATGGATTAAACCCAGATCTGTGACTGGGGGTGAATGTTTTGCCATTGTGCAACATTCCGTCTATCATCTTGTGTGTTTTGCTGAAAGAGGGAATGTGTGGCTCTATTTGCTCCAGTTATTGAGCTCCCGGTAAAATAATGGGGGGTCGCCGTCCACCCGCGTGGTACCCCGATTCGAGCCCTGGTTTGTATCAATAACTTACCCTTGAGTAAAAAAACATGGCTTGTGCTCTCATTTTAAGTGTACAGGACACGCTGGAAGATTTGTCCCATTTTTTCAGCCACTTCAATGCTTGTTGCCATAGAAAAGATACAGAACCCCCACCGACTTGTTTCAAAAATTCTGTTAGCACTGAATCAGATTCTAGGTACATAAAGCAACAAACTGTGTATAAATTGAATAACAAATCTTAGATTAAGTTGACAAATACATTTGGACGTAATTGACAAGGGTTTCTGGGACAAAAAGTGGTGTCTTTTAAAATATTTGGGCTGAGAGAGCTTTAACCAGGGCTTTACAGTGACTGGCTAGCTGGGTTTTCTTTTTTTTATTTAATTTTTTTTATTAAAATATACAAAAAGTGGAATATACATTTGGCATTTCTTATATACAGTACAGAATGTGGTATGCTTCGCCTTCGTCTTCCCCGAAGAGGAGAGGAGAAAAGAAAAGAGAGAGAAGAAAGAGAGAGGGGGGGGGGGCTTTAATTGTGTGTCTTTTGCTGGGTTCTCGTCAGCTGTGCATCCAGTAGCTCCCACATCTCTTTTTTCGAGTTGTGTTCCTTTGAGAATTTCCCCGTTATGTTGTCCGCTCCTCTGAGAAAGATGACCCAGTTCATCCACGTTTTAAAGTTTGCTTTGGCCGTGTTTTTCCAGTTCGTCAGGATTATTTTTAGGGCTGCTGTGAGCAGTAGGTCTAGTAGGTCTCTTTCTTCTTTTCTGTTTAGGTCCGCTGTCATATGTTCTGTGGCCAGGCTTACAAAGCTGATTGTTAAGTCTTTGTTGAAAGTCTCGTTCAGGAAGCTGTTCACTTGCATCCAGAACTTCCTGACCTTAGTGCAGTTGAAGATAAAGTGTTTTAGAGTCCCTTCATCTATCCAGCAGTTCCAGCAGTTGCCTGATTCTGTGATGCCGATTTTGTGGAGTCTTGATGGTGTCCAGTAGGCTCTGTGGAGGAGCCAGAATTTTGTCTGGGCTAGTTGTGGGGTTATCTTGTTTGTTGACGCTGAGCGCCACAGTTTGCATTGTTCGCTGTCGTTTAGCTGCCTACCTGGGAGTTGTTCCCATGTGTTCGTTGTTTTCTTCTTCAGTGATGACGTGGATGGGTTGAGGAGCTTGTATATTTTTGCCGTTTGGTGGCCTGCCGAGTTTAGGGTTTGCATGTATTTGATGATGGTAGGTTCTTCCTTGCATAGGTTTGCTTTGGTTATGGCTGTTTTGATTTTTAGGAAGTTGTAGAGTTCTCGGTTCGGGAGCTCGTTTAGTTGTTGCAGGTTTTGGAATGTTAATGGTGACTGTTTAGTTTCTAGCTGGTTTGGAAGGCTTATTCCTTTCTCTATCCTTGTATCATTGTGCATTGTTGCTCCTTGGTAGGTTATCTTTGTGTTGAACCAGATCGACTCCCATGTCGTGCCCTTTAGTTTCCGTGCCATACGCCTGTCTATTTTCATCAGTGCGTCCTTGGTATATCTCAGTATCGGGTTTGTTCTTTGGGGGTGCCTGTTCGCTGTTAGAAGCGCTACGGGGTTTAGCCCCCCCAGAATGTTCTTTTCCACCTCTAGCCAAAGAGGTTCGTAGCTTTGGGTGTTGTCTAGCCAGAAGATTCCTTGCCTCGCTAGGCAGGCTGTTTGAAAGGTTTTGAAGTTCGCTAAGTTGAGTTCTCCCAGGTATTTCGTTAATCTCAGTTTCTGTAGGTTGATTCTCGGTTTTTTGTTTCTCCATATGAAGTTATTTATGAGTTTGTCCAGTTTTTTGTGGAATGCGTCTGTCATCGGGAGCGGTAGCATGCTGAGCGTCTAGTTGACGGCTGGTGTTACCATCATCTTTATTTTTTCGATCCTGCCCCACCGGCTTATGTATTTGGGTGACCATAGGTCTAGTCTTTCCCTTATTTTCTTCAGGGTTGAGTCCTCGTTATGCTCTAGTGTGGATGTTAGGTCTCTCCCGAAAAGCAGGCCTAGGTATTTGAGTGGTTTCGTCTGCCATGTCAATCCTGAGTCACCAAGCACCTCTCTGGTGGTGTGGATGTTCATTGGCTTACATTCTGATTTGTCTTTATTGAGCTTGTATCCCGAGGCTTCAGCGTATTCTCCTATTGTGTCCATGAGTGCTGTTATTGACGTTGACGGATTGTTGGTCGTGATGAGGATGTCATCCGAGTATGCTGCCAGTTTAAGGTTTTATCTTTGATTTTGACGCCTGCTATTTTGTTATTGTCCCTTATTCTGGCTAGTAGTGGGTCTAGTGCTAGAGGGAAGAGGCCTGGTGAGAGGGGGCAGCCTTGCCTGGTGCCTCCACCCAGTGTGAGTGTGTGTTTCCGATGTGCTTCCATTTACTACCACTTTTGCTTTTGGTTCGTTGTACAGGGCCATCACCATAGATCTGTATTTGGTCCCTAGCCCAAACCTGCTCATACAGTTGTTAAGGAATGGCCAGGAGACTCTGTCAAACGCCTTTTCCGCGTCTAGTGCTATCATCACCGCCTGTTTGCTGCTGTGTCTTGTGTGGTTGATGAGGTGGCACAGTAGGCGTGTATTGTCTTGCGATAATCTGTTTTTGATGTATCCAACTTGTGAGTTGTGGATTATGTTTGGTAGGACCTTGTTCAGTCTATTGGCCAATATCTTCGCGTATATCTTACAGTCAACATTTATGAGTGAGATCGGTCTGTAGTTCTGCGGGTATTGTGGGTCTTTCCCTTCCTTGGGGATTATTGTGATGTTCGCTTTGCCCATGGACTCAGTCATCTTGCCTCTCTGTATGCAGTGAGTGTATGTTTCCGCCATTAGTGGTCTTAGTTGTTGGCTGAAGGTCTTATAGAACTTTGTCGTGTACCCGTCTGGGCCTGGTGCCTTGTTTGGTTTGAGCTGGTTGATGGCTGCTTCGATTTCTGTGTCTGCTATGTCCGCTTCCAGTGATGTTCTTTCGTCTGCTGTCAGTTCTGGCAGGTTGGTGTTTTTGAGCAGGGCTGCGCCGCCGTCTTCTTTTAGATTCTTGTCTTCGGTGTATAGTTCCTGGTAGAACTGTCTGAATACCTCGAGTATACCTTTGTTTGTCGTTTGGGACTTATTCTTTTTATCTGTTATTGCTGCGATTGTGTGTTGCCTTTGTTTTGCTTTCAGGTAGGACGCCAGTTGTTTCCCAGCCTTGTTGGTGGCGCATACGTTTATGGATTTAAATTTGGTCAGCCATGTGCCCGCTCTTTCACTTAGAATCTTGTTCAGCTCATATTTCTTCTTCGTTAGTGTGGTGAGGGTATTCTTGTCCGTTATGTTAGCGCTGTGCCCTCTTTCCAGTTGTGTTATTTCCTCTTCCAGTTCACTGATCTTTTTGTTCCTGCCCCGGTTCATTCTTACTTTGATGTTGATCAATTTCCCTCTTAGAGTCGCTTTGAGGGCATCCCAGATGGTACCTTTCCCTACTTCACCGTTGTCGTTGTGTTCCAGGTAGTCCTTTAATGCGTCTTCGATTTCCTTCACGTTATCTCTGTTCTGCAGGATGTCGTCATTTAGTCGCCATCTTCTCGTTGGACTTTCATTATGTCTTCCGTTCAGTGATAGTGTGATGTGTGCGTGGTCAGAGATGGTCATTGGTGCGATTTCTGTGTCGTCGATTAGGTGTGTGTGTGTGTGTGTTCAACATCAGTATGTAATCTATCCTGCTGTAGGAGTTATGTGGATGCGAGTAGAAGGTGTATTCGCGTGCGTTTGGGTTTTGTAGCCTCCACGGGTCGGCAAGGTGTAGTTTGGTACACAGGTCTTTTCAGGGTGTTGGTGTTTTGTGAATCATGACTTATTCTGTGCGGGTGTCTGTCGGTGGCTTGGTCCATTACCCTGTTCATGTCTCCTGCTACCAGCATGAGGTCCTCCTGCCAGAATTTTTTGTCTTCGGAGTTTGGCCCATAGATGTTGGCTATATGTATTAGTTCTTCTCCTTTAAGTAAACTTGTTATTAGTATCCGCCCTTCCTCGTCTGCGCTTGATCTTTTTATGGTTAGGTTTGACTTCTTGCTCAGTATGGTGATTACACCTCGTTTCTTCCCGTTTGCCGGTGAGCAGAAGACTTCCCCTATCCACCTCCCTTTCGGAAGCTTAGCTTCTTCTTCTGTGAGTTTAGTTTCTTGCAGTGTGTAGATGTCTCCTTTTAGTTTGGCTAGGTGGTCTAGTATTTTCCTTCGTTTAACTGGGTGGTTGAGGCCTTTAACGTTCATGGACACCACCTTGAGGTTTGTGGTTAGTTTGGTTTTTGGTGCGTTAATCATGGTGGTCTTGTGTTATCGCTGTGTTCTTTGTTCCTCACTATGTGCATGGCTGATTGTTTCGTCTGTCCTCCTTGGATCTCCCTAAGAGCCTCCCTCGAGGACTGGAGTGTGGGGTGTGGGGTGATAGGTGGGAAAAAAATATGAGAAGAAAAGGATAATCTAGTTACACATTTACGTACTGTACCATTCGCCTTCTGGTCCACATGTCCCCACCTTCTCCCTCGTCCTCCCCCCACCCTCCGCCTGTGGAATTGTGGGTGTGTGACAGCAAGGGTCCTCCCGCTCTCTCCCCCCCCAAGTCTATGTCCGCTGGGAAGGTGTAGCGCTCTTGCCCTTGTGTCTTTGCATAGTGTTGGCACACTTAGTTCAGTTAGTGACTCTTGGTTATTATTATAAATCGGCATGGGTTACAGGGTATGAAAAAGGATATGGCTGGTTGTAGCTGGTTATCTTCTCCTTAGCAGCTGGCAGCTGTTCCCTTTCCCCTCCAGAGGTAGATGCGGTTGAGTCTGTGTGCGTGCACCAATGTGCGTTGTCTGAGGCAGTTGGTTCGTATCATGCCTTGCTTCACTCCCCCTCTCCCTCAGCTCCGTCCGACGATGCTCTTAGCTTTGCTCCCGGGCTCTGTAGCTCCATTTCCTCTGGTGCCGGGCCGATAAGTATCTGCGTAGGTCGCTGGGGTCCTCAAAGAGTCTACTTCCGTGTCTATCCGTTATCCTCATTCTGGACGGGCCAGCGAAAGTGAAGGTGATGTTATTTTTGCGCAGTTGTTCTCGCAGGGCTAGGAACCCTTTTCTCACTTCAACTGTGATTTTTGAAAAGTCCTGGGTGATTGTCACCTTCTTCCCATTGACCAACATTGGATGGCCCTTCCTAGCTACAGCGAATATTACGTCTGTATGATTTTCTTGTAAGGGCTTGCATATTATTGGTCTCCGGATGTTGCTGTTTGCTGGTTTCTTTGCAGGGATGCGGTAGGCTTTTTCGATCTCGAAGGGCCTGTCAAAGCTTAGGCCAGTAAGCTTCGGAATTATGGTCTCCAGCATCAGGGCGCATGCACCGGGGGTGTCTTCTTCCTCTTCGGGGACTCCCAGCAGTCTGACGTTCCCTTTGCGGCATCTATCCTCCTGTTCCGCCAGTGCTCTTTGCAATGTTGAGGTCCTCCTTATCAGTAACCCCAGGTCTTTGTGCACTGACCCTGCGCGATCTTCCAGATGGCTCACCCTTTTCTCCACTTCATCTATCCTTCCGTTAGCTCTGCTTTGCTCGGCTCTTATTGCTATCAGTTCCATTTGGATGTTGTCCACGGTCTTTTTTGTGGCCTTTGTTAGGTCGTTACCTTCCGTGATTTTCTTCAGTAGTGTGTCCAGCGTTATCGTTTCGTTGCCTTGGCCATTTTGTTTCTTTGCTGGTGAGTCTGGAATGTCATTCTTTTTGGGGTCGTTTGTGATCTTCTTGTCGTCTTTCCCCGTCATGGTGTCGAAACCTCTTCTGACCTGATATGTCAGAAGTCTTCCTTCTTTCTGTTGTTGTTTGGTTGGTTCTGCCTATGGGTCTTTCACTGCTTTGGTGATTTGGTTGCTGAGTGGGGGCAGGGTGCTTTCTCTGAACCTGCAGGGCCACTTAATGACGCGGGTCCTGGTCTTCGCCCCCGAGCCTCTTTCGCTTGCGTGCCCTCGCTATGTCTCTTGTCGCCTGCACTCCCCTGCGGCAATCTCGCTTGTTTCAGCGATTATCTTGGCTCGCCTCTGTGCCTACCACGCGTTGAGGAGGGGGGTGTGCGTTGTCTTGTGTTGGCTGGCTTGTCTAGGTCTGCTTATTGTCTGCGCGCCTGTCTTCCCAGCAGTTCTCTCTCTTGGGCTATTGTGATTTCTCCGCACCTTAGGGCGGCTGTTTTGTTGCGGCTGTTTGTTGCGCTAGGCCTTCTAAGTTCTTTGCCGTTTCGTGCTTGCCACAGGCCTTCCGAGTTCCTCTCACTTGGGTATGCCGCTGTGTATGTTTGCTGTTTCCCTTGTTGTTTCGGTTGCTGCTGCACTAAGATGGCCGACACATGCTTCTTCCCCTTCTCCAAGATGGCCGCCGTGGTGTCGGATTGCTGCTCGGCTTGTTTCCCTGCTTGGGGCGGTTCCCGCTTAGCGCCTTATTTGAGCACCGCAGCGTCTTGTCACCGTCTGCACTTATTCCCTAGTATGTGCCGACGTTTCGTTCACCTGCTGCAAGAAGATGGCCGCCCCGTGTCTCTCTTCCTTTGTCAGAGTGGCCGCTGCATTCGCCTTCCTGTTGCCGCTACTGTCTCCGCTACTTGTGCTTTGGCAAGATGGCCGCCCCTTACTTCTTCGCCTTTGCCAAGATGGCCGCCACTTACTTCTTCGCCTTTGTTCCTGCTTAGCGCATTATTTGAGCGCCGCAGCGTTTTGTCACCGTCTGCACTTATTCCCTCCTATGTGCTGCCGTTTCGTTGCTGCAAGAAGATGGCCACCCCGTGCCTCTTTTCCTTTGTCAAAGTGGCTGCTGCATTCGCCTTCCTGTTGCCGCTACTGTCCCCGCTACTTGTGCTATGGCAAGATGGCCGCCCCTTACTTCTTCGCCTTTGCCAAGATGGCCGCCGCTTACTTCTTCGCCTTGTCTAGATGGCTATCTTTGTAGTCAGTGGGCTTACGGGTCTGGTTGCTCGGTCTGCGGCTCGCGTTTAGCGTTGGGGTTGCTTTTCGCCTGGGGCGCTCTTACTTGGATGTCGCCTCCCGGCTGCGGCTGTGGCTGGCGTTGTTGGTTCTGCCTGTCGCCTCTCGCGTTCTCCTCTCCTCCTCTGGGGTCACGCCGCCATCTTGTGCTCGCTCCTTCCTCTCCTGCCCAGTTCGCTTTCTTCTCCGCCGTTGCCTCGTTCTTTACCCTTTGGGTCTTTAAAGCCTCGCGTGGGGTGCCTCTTGTGTTCCTACACGCCCTCGTAGCTTTTTTGTTGCGTTTTCCTCGCGTTAACCTTCGTTGCGCGCCGTTCGTTCGACTTGGGGGTCGGGCGCTCCGGACTTAGGTATACTGCCTCCTTGCCATCCAAGCCACGTTTTCAACCAAGCTGGGTTTTCAAGCAATATTCTGAAACCTGAAGTATCTCCTGTGATTAGCGGGGAGCTATCCCACTGGAAGGACATATATATTATCGTGCGTGCACGGATCCCAAATTACAACCAAGCGAATCTGCTGTTTATGAAAATCGCTGTTTTTGATTCTATCTAAATTATCTAAGATTTTCCTGAAACCAAGAAAAATATGTTTTTTTTTTCAGAAAAAAGACAATCTAGTATCGAGAATAACAGAAAACGAAATTCTACAGGAAATATTACACTGTCCCGCTCACGCATACTGTCTGGTCCCTAAGTGAAATGAAATTCTGACCACACGTTGCGATTGCTAACTCAGTAAGTGGTGCAAATTGTTTCATGTCACCGACGGGAATTTGTTCGCATGACAGTCTGAACGACATGCTGTTATCTCTCTTAACGAGTTAGGAGCACACCGCGCTAACAGTGAAAACATTATTTTGTGAAGTTCGCAGTTTCTTTCACGCCCATCCTGTGCCGTGATTGAAAGTGCGTGTTTGCTGCAGTTACCTCTTGAAGATGGAAAGCACAAGGGAAGCGTGACGCACACTCACTGGCCTGCTGGACTTCCTGTTATATCACGTGTGAGCTCAGATGGCCCATGGTGATGGGTGAAGGGAGGTGGCCGGATGCGTCGGTGTGATTTTTCAGGAATATGCCGCAGCCAGCATCTGTTTCCGCTTCTATAACCAAGAGCAGATGTCCTGGAAGTTTATTCCTAAAGGGCTGCGCCTGCCTATAAATCCTCTCATTAAACCCATCAGCCTTTAATGGCCCATCAGAAAGTGTATATCAGGAAGTGAGGAGTGCGTGGCCTGCAGTACTCTGTCACCAATAAACATAGCCTGACTAGTTGCATGGCAAGTAAAATACAGGGAGGAAAATACCCACTAAAATAATGGTCTTATGTATGTGGGCCAAACATTATAAATTGGACACATTCAATAGCCCACACGCATTCCTATGCAGGGCACCGAGGACTTGGGGGTCCTCCTGTGGTGAGTTTACACACAGTGCACTGCTCTGTTGAATTACCCATTGCACCCTCAGGCGGAGATAAATCCTCCCATACTCTTCACACTGGCAATAGAACTACTCACTTTCTGGAAGAGATAAGGCAACTCTTCAGCAGATTTCAATGGGCAGGTGGCAGTGAACACCATACATCAAATTTATGCAGATGGGGTACTTCTTTTGATTCAAATCCAGAAAATGTCATCTGTGGAGTTATGTATAATTTAAAGTTCTTGCCAAATTTCACTTTAATTCGAATAAGTTTGTCTTATTTCTGATCAGTGATATCCTGTTGTTGGGTCATCAGGTCAAAAAGAAAGGCTTCAAATACCTATGACCTGGATTATTAAAACGAAAGAACACTCTATAGAGCAGAATCTCAATATTCTCCTGGACAGATTCAAAGTTGATATTCACCACCAGGGTACTCTCCCATGTCACTGGTAATAAGGAGAACAACCCTGTACAAAAGGATCATTTACCGAGATGTATCTACATTCTTCAAAACACAATGGTGTTTGTTTCAGAAAGTGGACCCTGTTGTGCATGTGCTATTTTTTTGGTCTTTCTTGCCTCTTGCTTGCCCCAAGACTTGTCAACTTACCCCATAAAGTATGTATTTCCCTACCCTACCTCAGAGATATTATTGGGTTTCTAAGTTGGCAATGGCACATGAATTGGCCTCCTCTCTGATGGAGGAACATGCTATCAAATCAGATTGCTTAGACACGTGGATAAATTACATATCATTACTACACACATGGTGTGAGTGTCCACGACCACCTGCTGCCTGAAACCGTGGCAGTGCTCAAAGCGCGGAATGCCCGACAAAATTCATATGCTCGAAAAGTGTGGTGAATGAAGAAACCCTGCTATGGACTAGTACAGCGCTCCAGGAGGTCTCTGCAGAAAATTCCCCATTGGTTCTGTATGTGGCTTTCAAAATAAGATGACCAATGACTGAAGGCCTTTGGGGAAACACATGTAGGTAAGTGTCTGATAAATACAGAAAAGTGAATGTGCATGTGATTGATAAATTCCTTAGCTAGCCTGGGCATGATATGGAGCTCCGTCCAGGATAATACTCCTTTGGAGGCGATGATTCTCAGGGAAGACCCACAGCAAAGAGCGACAGCAAGGACTTATAACGTGCTCATTTGCAATGTAAAAAAGGTAAAAGGCAACCTGAAGGAAAAATTGCAAATATTCAAAGGCCTGCTGGGAGATGTTGAGTGAGGGGATGCCCTATCCCTCCTTTGGGTGTGGCCATGCAGTCTATCCTAAGGTTGATACAGTTAAAATGTATCACATGGTTGTACCCTTTAATGACCAACTTCTTTCGTTTAAGATTGAGTCACAGACACAGTGTGTATCAGATGTAAGAAAGCAGAGGATTCTCTATTTTGTTTGATTTGAATATAATCAGAATTTTACTACAGAAAAGGGCGGGCTGACCTTTTATTCCAGTGGGCATTACCTGGCTGGAGCCCTTGGGGACTGGCTTTGAAAGCCCAGGCTTTGCTCAGGCTCCCTAAGGTTAAGAATAGCAGGCACAGAAGGCTTCAAGAAAAGGAGAGGGGGAAAGTAGAGAGAAAGCGATCAGAGAGAAGAGGGAGATAAGAGAGGAGAGAGAGAGATGGATGGATGAAAAGAGAGACATTGTGCGAAGAGATGAAGGGAGTGGGGCTGGGTTGAGTATTTTTGCCAGGACTTCTTTTGGATCCACAGTTCAGCCCTGCCCCCAATTTGAACTATAAGATTAGAGAGAGGCCATGGCTGCTGAAGGAAATGGAGTCTGCGTTGTCTCCCAACGTTTAGCATGTAAAACAAGCATTGGCAATGCCAGTAGGTGTGGCTTTAAAGAAATATTGTTGTATGTTAATGGGAAGCATTACAAATACATAACATGAGAATGGATATGCATTTGATTGGAAGCAAATTGTAGAAGAATACAGGTGTGGGTTAGGTTAAATGACAATTACACTGTCAAGCCAGACCTAAAAATTAATGTAGGATAAGGTCTGCCCTCGTCCCATCTGTGCTGCTGCCAGTGAAAAAAAACATGAATTATCTAACAATGCAATATACCTTTACAGCATTATAATGTCATGTGTGTGCCCCTGAAAGTTTAAACTCGGGCAGTTGGATAAATAAAACAAATAGTCACAGCTGTTTGAAGGGCAAGCACTTTATTGTGAAAGCACGCAACTTCTGTCCAATCCAAACATGTACTTGTGGCTCCCAACATGTGGGGGTAGCAAAAGCCCCTCTCTAGTACTCACATAATTGTCTGGTGACAGCTGCGCTGTCAACCCAGACCATAAAAAAGGAGTAGAACTGAAGTGGACCTGAAAATAATTGCAGTAACATAGACAATGTACTAACAAGCATTAGAAATGCAATAGGTCTTGCAGCATTAGAGTTAGTGCTTTTAGAATTGTTTATGGGTTTTTTTTGTAAATCTTTAGCATTTTTGTTTCCTGTAGCCAATGCTAAAGAATTAAAAAAAAAAAAGCCATAAACATTTCTAAAAGCTCTAACTCAAATGCTCCGAGACCTATTGCATTGGAAATGCAATAGGTCTCGCAGTAGGAAAGTTTGAGCTATAGGTGTTATTTATTTTTTTGTTTTTTATTTATGTGTTGTTTTTTCTAAATAGCTAAATTAATAGCTTTCTTCTTTACAAAGCCAATAGTTATAATTTTTGTAAATTTGACACCTCTAGCATTTGTAAAGCAACATGTTTTGTATTAACGGGACTTATATGTGACTTATATGTATTGATATTAAAAAAATCAATGGCTTTAAAAAACAATTAATAATTAATACGTAAATAAAATGGTTTTTATTTTATATTGCCAATAGCTTAAAGTTTATTAAATATATTTAGTGAAGATGCTGTGGTTGCGCTGAGTGAGGGTGAGTGAGGGTGAGGGTGAGTGAGGGTGAGGGTGAGTGAGGGTGAGTGAGGGTGAGGGTGAGTGAGGGTGAGTGAGTGAGGGTGAGTGAGGGTGAGTGAGTGAGGGTGAGTGAGGGTGAGTGAGTGAGGGTGAGTGAGTGAGGGTGAGTGAGTGAGGGTGAGTGAGGGTGAGTGAGTGAGGGTGAGTGAGTGAGTGAGGGTGAGTGAGTGAGTGAGTGAGGGTGAGTGAGGGTGAGGGGGTGAGGGGGTGAGGGGTTGAGGGTGAGTGAGGGTGAGGGGGTGAGGGGTTGAGGGTGAGTGAGGGTGAGGGTGAGTGAGGGTGAGGTGTTGAGGGTGAGTGAGGGTGAGTGAGGGTGAGGTGTTGAGGGTGAGTGAGGGTGAGGCGTTGAGGGTGAGGTGTTGAGGGTGAGTGAGGGTGAGTGAGGGTGAGTGAGGGTGAGGGGTTGAGGGTGAGTGAGGGTGAGGCTGAGGGGTTGAGGGTGAGTGAGGGTGAGTGAGAGTGAGGGTGAGTGAGGGGTTGAGGGTGAGGGGTTGAGGGTGAGTGAGGGTGAGGGGTTGAGGGTGGGTGAGGGGTTGAGGGTGAGTGAGGGTGAGGGGTTGAGGGTGAGTGAGGGTGAGGGTGAGTGAGGGTGAGGGTGAGTGAGGGTGAAGGTGAGTGAGGGTGAGGGTGAGTGAGGGTGGGTGAGTGTGAGTGTGAGTGAGGGTGAGTGAGGGTGAGTGTGGGTGAGTGTGGGTGAGTGTGGGTGAGTGAGGGTGAGGGTGAGTGAGGGTGAGGGATTGAGGGTGAGGGGTTGAGGGTGAGTGAGGGTGAGGGGTTGCGGGTGAGTGAGGGTGAGGGGTTGAGGGTGAGTGAGGGTGAGGGAGGGTGAGGGGTTGAGGGTGAGTGGGGGTGAGTGAGGTTGAGGGGTTGAGGGTGAGTGAGGGTGAAGGTGAGTGAGGGTGAGGGTGAGTGAGGGTGGGTGAGTGTGAGTGAGGGTGAGTGTGGGTGAGTGTGGGTGAGTGAGGGTGAGGGTGAGGGATTGAGGGTGAGGGGTTGAGGGTGAGTGAGGGTGAGGGGTTGAGGGTGAGTGAGGGTGAGGGTGAGTGAGGGTGAGGGGTAAGGGTGAGTGAGGGTGAGGGTGAGTGAGGGTGAGGTGTTGAGGGTGAGTGAGGGTGAGGCGTTGAGGGTGAGGTGTTGAGGGTGAGGCGTTGAGGGTGAGTGAGGGTGAGGGGTTGAGGGTGAGTGAGGGTGAGGCTGAGGGGTTGAGGGTGAGTGAGGGTGAGTGAGAGTGAGGGTGAGTGAGGGGTTGAGGGTGAGGGGTTGAGGGTGAGTGAGGGTGAGGGGTTGAGGGTGGGTGAGGGGTTGAGGGTGAGTGAGGGTGAGGGGTTGAGGGTGAGTGAGGGTGAGGGTGAGTGAGGGTGAGTGAGGGTGAGGGTGAGTGAGGGTGAAGGTGAGTGAGGGTGAGGGTGAGTGAGGGTGGGTGAGTGTTAGTGTGAGTGAGGGTGAGTGAGGGTGAGTGTGGGTGAGTGTGGGTGAGTGTGGGTGAGTGAGGGTGAGGGTGAGTGAGGGTGAGGGATTGAGGGTGAGGGGTTGAGGGTGAGTGAGGGTGAGGGGTTGAGGGTGAGTGAGGGTGAGTGAGGGTGAGGGAGGGTGAGGGGTTGAGGGTGAGGGGTTGAGGGTGAGTGGGGGTGAGTGAGGGTGAGGGGTTGAGGGTGAGTGAGGGTGAAGGTGAGTGAGGGTGAGGGTGAGTGAGGGTGGGTGAGTGTGAGTGAGGGTGAGTGTGGGTGAGTGTGGGTGAGTGTGGGTGAGTGAGGGTGAGGGTGAGTGAGGGTGAGGGATTGAGGGTGAGGGGTTGAGGGTGAGTGAGGGTGAGGGGTTGAGGGTGAGGGGTTGAGGGTGAGTGGGGGTGAGTGAGGGTGAGGGGTTGAGGGTGAGTGAGGGTGAGGGGTTGAGGGTGAGTGAGGATGAGGGGTTGAGGGTGGGTGAGGGTGAGTGAGGGTGAGTGAGGGTGAGGTGTTGAGGGTGAGTGAGGGTGAGGGTGAGGGGTTGAGGGTGAGTGAGGGTGAGGGTAGGTGAGGGGTTGAGGGTGAGTGAGGGTGAGGGTGAGTGAGGGTGAGTGTGGGTGAGGGTGAGTGAGGGTGAGGGGTTGAGGGTGAGTGAGGGTGAGTGAGGGTGAGTGTGGGTGAGGGTGAGTGAGGGTGAGGGTGAGTGAGCTACATCTAATGACTTCAGAGGACTGCTTATAGACTGTTTAAATTACAACCACTGTCGATAGTAAGTACTATTGACCCTGATAACACCCTAATATATGTCCAAAGTCACAGTTTGGTGGGACTGGGCCAGACTAATGTATATGTTTCTATAAGTGTAGTCAGGACCATACAAGGGTTAGTTGAATAGCCTTGGCGGAAAACCCTGCTTCATTGTCTGGGAAGATTTTATTTAAATAGCCCGTTCCACATTTAGCTGTAACAACTTAGGAGAGAGCCTTCCCCACCCACATCAAGGAAGATAAAATCTGTAAACGGTGCTACCTGACGGTAGAGCCCCTTTGCAAAACAGACATCAGGCAAAGAGTTATGCTGTTACTCTTAAATAGAGTGTTATGAAAAGGAGTCCGAATTAAATGTTCATCCTAAGCATTGAATTTAAAAAGCATGTACAGGAAAATATTGCATAATCCAATATTGTCCTTGCACCTTTGAGGCTTCCTAAACAAAAATGTTATAAATCTGCAATTAAAATGTCATAACTTCAGCAAAGTAAGTACATCAAAATACGCAAGCTGTCTGATAATTACAACCTACATACCACGTCGAATGCACAGTGTAACAGAATGACTGCTTGATCCCTCATCACAAAACTCAATTTAAACACAAATTGGAACAATGTAGCCATCCACGAAATGCCTTAGCCCAAATAAACAGAACACACAAGTAATGGCAAATCAAGAAAAACACATGGAAGTTAAAAGCTGAAGCCAACACAAAGGCTTTTCTTATTGTACCTTTTTGAAGAATTGGTGGCATGAGATCATCCAGACTGCTTCAGATTTCTCTGGCCAAACCCAGAGCGATAACTCGAGTGCATCCTGAATGGGACGATGATTACTCCTTAGTACTAAAGAACTGCATGAACATTAACAGATGACTGCCAACCATTGGGAAAAATATGAAAATGCCAGGACAATGCCAGGAAAATGCCAGTTTCAGAGTGCTACCATTCTTGACTTGTATGGCTGCTATTGTGCTATCAATCGCTGCATCAGCTGTTAAAACAGCAAGCTCCACTAAATAATGATAATGGTAGCTGAATCACTTTAAAAGGCTCCTATGATAATATGCATAAGCAAGACAAGGTTGTTATCAGTGTATTCCACTCACCAGGAAACATCGTGTAATGGTGTGAGATTGCTGTCTAAATGTTTGCTTTTTGCGGGGTGAGAGAGGGGAGGTGCTGGCGGCTGGAGAGGGGGAACAGATGGCGATGGCAGGAGATTACACAGACGGCGGCCTATAGTTTAGCCCTGGCCTTTGGGGGTGTGGGAGGAGTGCGGGAACAGACGGCGAGGGGAGGAGAGTAGCAACGGAGGGCATTGCTGTGGGGAGGGGGGAGGAGAAATGCGACGCGACATGGCAGGCAGGGGAGGGGGCGGAGCGGGGGTGTGGGAGGAGTGCAGTGGAGTTACAAGCTACTTAAATGTGAGTTAAAAGACAAATTCCATGTACTTCAGCACAATTGTCAGACAGTTCTCTTCCCAAAATCCTCTAACTTTGCAGGCAGAGAAAGAAACAAACACCAGTCTCCAGGATAAAATGAGCAGTAATTTGTAGGAAGAAATAAGCTAACGTTTGACCTCTGTATTTGAACGCACAGCACATATGAAATTATAACAACAAAAAAAAAGATTTAAAAGCAACTGTTCTTTGCCAACTCAAGCTCTCACCAGATAATAGCTTGCCCAGATAAAATCTGATTCACCAAAACAAGGGGGTGATTAGATTGTCATGCAACAGAACAGTGACACGATAAGCGAGCTAAGACCCTTTGTGGGAGCGCTGAAATGTTCTTCAGTGAAAGATGCAAATGTATGCATAGGCCGCGACTTACATCTCCTGCCACCTCAAGGCGCACGGGGGCGAATTCCGGCATTGACAGCCGTTCCTGCGAGTAATTTACATTTTTCTTTAGTGTTACACTTTACGATTGCTAAATTTCGAGAACAGATTCAACCAAAGCGCAGCTATTTAAATGAGACGTTTTCTTCAAATAGGAAATGCCGCATCAATGGTTCGAGCCAATTAGGAAGTGAAAATCCAGTCCTCTTTAAAAATGGAGAGGGAAAGGTTTGTGAGCGCTCATTTAGCCGAGGTTATGGAAACTATAAAAAAAAATGTGACGATGAAAGAATGCTTTTAAGTAGGACCTTAAAGCATAATTCTGTGAACGGTATTCCTCTACCTTAGGCTTCTCTTCCGTTTATTAAAAATGATTTACCTACATGCCATTAATAAGTTAAAAAATGTTTTCCAAATGCAAATAAAAGCCACAGTATGGCTTTTGCAACCACAAGGCGCTGCGGCTAACTGGAGATCTGACCTGCATCCCTCGGAAGCAATTAAAAAGCAGCTCTGTGGGGGCTTACCGAGCTTTAAATCAGCAGCCCGGGAGAAGTTTGACAATGTGCATGCACCCAAAAAAAATAATAATAATAACATTCCATTCTTTGGCCGTACGTGGAAAAAATGCCATGTGGAAGTGGTTTCGAGTCCTCTCCTGGGTCGCGATTCAGCTCACAATCTCGGCAATAGACTGGAATGTGAATAAAACTGCCAGAAATGTGAGGTGATTTGCCTGGATGTTTGAAACCTTCTTGCTCTGTTGAAAATGTCTCTCTCTCTCTTATATAACATGCATTTACAGAGCGCCACTTTACCCCACAAGATCTCGCGTGCTGCTGTTGACAGATAACAGATGTTTACTGTTATCCGACTCGGTGGTACTTGACGTGTGGCGGGACTGGACTGCTAGCAAGCAGAATTTCAGTATTTGGGAATTATGCATGAAGGTGAGAGAAAAAATGAAAACGTACTTGAAAGAGCAAATTCAATGTAAGGGCACAAAGACAGGAGTTCGTAGAAGTAAGGAATGTAGAAATAATTGAGAATAGGAGTGCATAAAGGGAAGGAAGAAAATGAAAGCAACTATTTTTAGAAGCTCCGCATTCCGTGATTATGCATGGAGTAAAAGTTTTGAACGCGACATGGCAGGCAGGGGAGGGGGGCGGAGCGGGGGTGTGGGAGGAGTGCGGGAACAGACGGGGAGGAGAGTAGGAGGAGGAGAGTAGAGGAGGCACGGCCTAGCAGCCGTGCAATCAAGAAGTGAGGGGGTGGAGCTGGGGGAGGCTGTGAGAGAGAGTAGGCAAGGCAGGCGGCTGGGGGCATGTGCACGCGCATTTAAGCTCAATGCGCATGCGCATTGAGCTTAAATTTCTCGTGCACTGCAAGGAATCGCCACGATTCCTTGCAAGTTGGGGATAAAGAGTGGATTAGCCACCATAGACTCGCAAGCTCGATGCGCATGCGCATCGACAGGCGAGACCTAAAAATGATCAATACTATTGATGACATATTTTCTAAATGTTTGTGAATATTATTGCATGCATAAAAAAAGAAAACTTCTCAATAAAATATGTTTAAAATACGAAGTTTAAACTTCAAATATAGGAATTATTGGAACAATTCGGTCAATATATGTTGCTGAATACCAGCTAAATGAAGAAAAGAACAAAACTAAAACATTAAGAGCAGCATTTTTAGCTGCCAAACAGAAGGACACACAGTAACGAATTTGATACATAGGTACCTATTTCATTAAATTCTTATCAAGTGCCTGAGATTATTTTCAATGCAAAAAGATCAATTAATTGATAGAATGATGAACAATGTCAAACATTCACCCCCAGTACAGAGATCTAGGTCTAAATCCATTGTTGTTTTGCTCACCATGCCAATACAGTTTGGACCCAGTCATACACAAATCTGTCTTGACCCTGCTCCTCAAGGGAACAGTCCAGCCCTAACGCCAGTGCTCACTGTGCCATTGGATTCAAATTAGTCTGGCTGATGAGAGGTTCCAATCTGGGGTGGCGTGGTGAGCAAAAAAACGATGGATTAAACCTAGATCTGTGACTGGAAGAGAATGTTTGATTTGTTCAGCATTTCATCCATCATCTGTTCTTTTTGCTTTTGTTGCCCTTAGTGGGAAGACATGGGTCCCGTGCACACTGTGCCACTGGATTCAAGCTAATCTGGCTGATGAGGGGGGAAGCCCCAAAACTGGTTCCAAGATGCATGTTTCTGGTCCAAGGAGGATCTGGCCTGGCAGTTCGGGCTGGACAGTTCCCATGGGGAGCAAGGTCAAGACTGATTTTAATATGACTGGGTCCAAATTAGGGTGGCGTGGTGAGCAACAAAAGCAATGGATTGAACCAAGATCTGTGACTGAGGGAACAGGGTGGCAGGGGAGGGGGTCATGGCCGCGGGGGCGGGCAGCGCAAGGATGCGCATTAAAAAATATTACTTACCTTTCCGCTGGTCCTGCGTCTATGCTCCTGCTCTCCTCAAGAAACAGGATGCACAGCCAGGACCCACTGACTAATCACAATGCTGCAATGCAGCGTTGTGATTGGTAAGCACCCAGCTTCCCCTGACCAATCACAACGCTGCAATGCAGCATTGTGATTGGTTTTGAGCATCCTGGTTTGGCTCCCAACCAGGGAATGGGGGTTGGGTATGTTCTCCACGCAGGCTGTAATGCCGCCTGCATTGAGAACGGGGAAAGTGTGCAAGACTGGTTGGGGCAGCAGGGCCGCTCTAACCAATCCTTGCACACTTGGGAGTGGCCACACCACTCCTCCCCTGCCTTGCTCCAAGAGCAGAGCAGCACGCCCACCCACCAGCAAAGCAGCACAAACATAAAATGATAATAACTAAAAGTTATTATAATTTTATGTTTTTTCCTCTTCTCGCACTGCTTCAAAGCCGTAGGGCGATGATCTACTGCCATAGCGGAGGAGATGCCTCTGGATAGCAGAACCGGAAAGAATCTTGCTAGAAATAAAAAGAGTATAAACACAAAAGCAATGTAAGATGGTGTCAATAGTATTAACATTTACTTTCATTGAAAGTGGGTAAGGGTGTCACTGTTAACATGTGTAAATATTCACAAAATGATGGAGCATGCCATAAACATGTGGGCTTGCCAGTGGGCATCCAGAGACAGTTGGTAAATTAGATTATGTTAACCAAGGACTCATTGCAAATATGTTAAAGATGCTTGAGATAGTAAAGTATTTTGTTCGTATTTCTAGTGATTACAATACGGATAATTACTGCGTGGACTTAAATTTTATAAAAGCATGCGTGTTATAGCAATGATGGGGCAGATTTACAGGAACTAACGCATCTCTGCTGTATAACATGGGCAAAAGAAATTGATTTCCACGCCCAAATGGACCGGCAGCCTCCCGCTCCCCCTCAGCACCTTGAGATCCTCACGGGTGAGTAGCAGCACTACACAAAATCCTGATTGATTGATTGAAAGCTCTGACAGAGGCAAGGCCTATTGGCTTTGCCAATGGTTGTTATGGTGGGTGAAGTGGAGTGGCAAAAAGGGTTGCATTTCTGTCTCTGAGGAGCAGAAATTTTCCATAACACCCCAGGACCATTCTGCATATCTCCAACTACTGAGTAACCATTAGTGCAGACAGCCTGTGTGTGCTAACTCCCCTTACTCACTGCTTTCGTTTCCACCCCACTGCTAGCTCCTCACAGCCTACGAGCCGGACTCCAGCAGTATGCAAAGGAACTGGTCCTCCGCCTCCTGCATGGGCCGCTCAAGTATCAGTCACAAGTATTGTCACTGGACCCTCAAACCAAACAAGAAGCGTGCATGGAACCTTCAAATCCAACTTATTGTGGTCCAGATTGATGAGGTAACCAGCATTTCAAGTGCATGATTAATGAGTGTGGCAGCAATTCATACATTTGCAATGCATATTATACACACAGAACAACAGAGCAGAACATAGACAGACAAAGGTCTGTTCCAGCAGAGAAAAGATGATTTGGTCATTGCCAGTGAAACATGGTGACTCTATAGCTATTGTCATCTGGCATGAAGGCTCTGAGATGTCAGGATAAATATATCTAACAAGTTTATGGGTCTTCTGTTCAGTCACAGAAGGAAGTAATCATCAGCTGCTTCCTACCCCTCACTTGTACAATATGAAGACATAGTGGAGCAAGTGTTAGAAGGTGGGCATGAGATGGTAAACACTTCCTGCTAGAGTTCGGCCCAACAAAACTGACCATAGCATTACTGTTTCACAGCGAATACTGCAGTTTTCCAAACTCTTTCTTCTCCTTTTACTGACACGTCTTCACTCTTGAAGCCCTCCTGCTGAGTCTCCCTCCCCTTCCTTCCTGTCATATCACCTCACACTAATGCTTGTCTGCTGTCTCTGCCTCTTCTTCATCCCTGCCCACTTCCAATCTCTGGGATTTCACAACATACTAATAGGTCAGCCTGCCAAATATGAATTGGTGCCTGAGAACAAACCTCCATTTGGTAATTCTGCAACTTTTTCTCCACTTTTTGCGAAACTTCCAGACTTTTTCAGGTGGAATTCGAGGGAGAGGTCATAGGACGGATGTAGTTGCTTGAAATGGGATTAACGGATTTAGGGGCATATTCTCAAGAACTTGTGATAACCATCGCAAAATTAACTTAATGCAACTTTCAACATCGCAGTCTATTGTTGGAAAATTACGCTGTGTTAACTAAGTATTCACAACATGGAGGCAACATGCAAGAGGCCCCCCAACAACGTTTGAAATGCCCATGATAAAGTCAATGAGATGCTGCAAAAATGCGAAACACGAACGCAAAAAAAGTTGCGATGAGGCCAATCGCGATACAAAAAGCAGCGAAAATCAGCAACAGGTCTGCAAATCCCACGCGTCTGGCGATAAAATGCGCTATAAAAACAACAAAAAGAACACACCAAAAACAATCGAAAGTGGGTAGCAACATGGATACACCCGGACCGCTTGCTGAGGCCAACGGGAACCCCACAAGCACCACAGACCACCAGCAAGGAACAACGGGGTCGGGGAAGGCCAAGGAGAAGAGGGAGAGGAAGACGGGATGCAGTCCGCAGGCAAACCAGATCAGCATCACGAAGGTGACAGAACACTGCCATGAAGTGATCCTCAATTTGACTATGGTGAATGCTGTTGGAGTGTCGTGGAGGTCACTGCAGGAGGCCAAGAGGCGCTGGCATGATGTGAAAACCAAACCAAGGACAAACCCTCTGCCGACAGGACGGCAGCAACGGCGGCTGGAGGTGGGAGTCCCACGCCACAGGAAGAGCTGGAGAAAATGGTGGCCACAGACATCAGTGTGGAGACAGTGCAAGGAGCTGGGAGTCCAAACACAGTTCGAGAGGACCTGACACAACATCCTCAGGGCGAGTAACAATCAGGGACTGGGGGGACGGGGGAGATGGGCACAATGGCATACGAGCACAACGATGTGGAGCACACTGCACACCCACAATGACCCTGGATCATATCCCTGATACCCGTGGCACACTGCAGCACACACACATAGCAAGAACAGCACATCCAGATTGACGACAATGTGGTGCAACATCAACCCCGACACTGCATGACAGAGGACACAACTGGCTTTGTACATGCGCAGAAACAGCCCAACTACATCTAACGGAGCAGGAAACTGTGAAATGGGAATGGACACATACAACCACACATCCGTCATGTAGTCCAAATATCCACTGTCCACCATCAAAATCCAGCACCTCCCAAACAGTCACAATGTACATTGCCATACAGTCTGCATGCAAATGTAAGCATAATGCGCCAACATACATGTCAACACAATGTCAACATAAATCTCCCCTTCACATTGCAGAGAGACAAACAAGACCTCCAGCAGAGCAGACCCGACAACTCATCAGTGATGCCGGAGCAGACCACCATACGTTCGACACCAATGCCCTACACCAGCTCATGGACATCCCAGCCAACCCACTACCAGGGCAGCCAAGCTACATAGAGGAGAAGCCAGCCCCTGCACAGACCACACAGCAGGAAGCACCCACAAACAGGGCTGGTTCACAATATGTCACTGAGCCACACAAACCATTCCAATGCCAGGAGTCTGAATGCCAAAAGGAAGTTGCTGAATAGGTGCGGGTGGGGTCTGAACCCATGGAAGACGAACTAGATCACATACGTGAGTGTCTAATACCCTTCAGTGGCACTTACACCCCACTAAAAAGACCCACACTGCCACAGAGACACATGCGTATGCACATTTCCAGTACAGGACCACGCCCAAAGGCACGCAATTATCAGTCACACACCCACGTTGACTCTGCATACGACAGCCAAGTCCACTCCTCCTACGTATTGAGTGGGTGATGACAAAGCTACATGAGCAACCTCTAACTCGCTGCCTGCAGTAACATGTCTGCATCTGCTCTACACAGCACAATGTAATGTCGTAGGACCCAGGGCCCTCATGCATACAACATGACTACAGGGACACACGCAGATAGTATGTGGAAGTGGTTACATGAGTGTAAGCCAGCCCGCATGGAGTGGTTGGTGCTGGCACTAACTTGAACAGTGAACACCATTAAAATGGAAACTGAAAACACCAGCATAACATAGTCAACTGCTGAGCAACATGGAGGCTGCCGGAGCAAGTACAGAGGTCACCCTATATGCAAACAGAAGTGTCCATGAGTTGCAGTGTAATGAGATAGGAGAACTAGAGCTGAAAGCGCTCATGTAAAGAAAATGTCTTGTATTGTGTCCCTCCGGGATATACCTGATGCAGCTGCAGTGGGGTGTGTTACACCTGCATCATCTTCCTCTTCATCGTCCCAGGTCTCCTACACTGCCTGAGGTGACATTGCTGCGCAATCTCTCCGCAGCACAAAACTCAATCAGTAAAGGCCCATGGGTTGGTGTGCACTGCGTCAGTGGCACCTGGAGTGCTGAACAGGGTATCAGGCACATGTTGGCATCCACAACATGTGTACGCAACTCTGTTAGTATGCCAGAACCACTGTTTAGACTCTGGCAGATGGCGGTTGAAGGTGGTCCTGGCGATGGTGGCATGTGCCTCCTGTGGTGATGCGACGTCCGGACCGTTCAGGACTCGATTGGATGTGTGAGCCCTGGTGGACTGCAGTTGAGGCCGGAGACGGCGGACAGTGCAGGGCCACAGACACATGGCATTGACGACCCCAAGGCCATCGTCTCAGAGGCCATCCAATATTCAATCAGACAGGGTCCCTGACTTGAGCTGCACAGAGTTACTGGCCCCGGATGCACAGTGGCCGGCAGAGGCACACTGCCAAGGGACAGTGACTTGCGGTCCACTGAGCAGGTCCTCGACAATGTCCAAGGGGACTTTGACAGAGGGTCACAGGGACAGTGGAAGGTGTCCCCAAGGGCATAATCCAGAGGTTAGCAGCTGTCCGGAAGCAGCAAATGGAGGAGTGGAATGCTACAGCCTCATTTCGAACACAAATTCGGTATCAGCTACATGAGGATGAAAACTACCCCCTAGTCCATAGATTCAGATGCCACCAAAGTTCAACCAGTGTCCATGAATTTCGGGGAATAGACTGAGCAGCACCGGGTCTGAGAGGGGATGCAGTTTTCGATGATGCCGGTACAATGATATGAACATTGCTAAATCAAGACTCAGTCCCAAGTGTGTGAACTACATGACAGCAGTGTAGGCCGGAGGCAGCGGTCAGCAGTGGCCCACAGCCACTTGTCGTTGGCTCGCGATGCACAGAGTTAGTGACACCAGGGCATTTGTCGGTAGTGTTCAATCACCTCTGTAAGGATAATCCTTTTTTCTTCCTGACTGCAATGCGCCATCCTCTTAAACCTCTCTTTGCTTGCAATGATATGTACTCAGCCTTTGAAAAATCGATGCTCAATTCCAATTGTGTGACCTACTCAAGTGCAGCGTAGGCCAAGGGCAGTAGTCCGCTTGGGCCCACAGACATGTCTGGTTGTGATGCTATGCACAGACTTGGTGGCACCACATAGAAGGGAGTATAGTGATATACACTCAGCCATAATTAATGTTCTCTGCCATGGTGTAATCAAGACTCAGTTCCAAATGTGTGGCCTACTTGTCCGCTGTGTCTGCCGATGGAGTACGTTAACAAGAAAGGAGTACTGCGGGCCTGTGTTACGGAGGCCGTGATGGTCTGAGGAGGCTGCCAAGGTCACAAGCCTCAGGCTTGGCGCTTGCACCGGCACGTGGTGGGCCCACTTCGACACACGCCGGGGCTTCGCGCTGCATGATCGTTGGCTCCATGGCATCAGTTGCCCTTCAGGTGTGGCTCTGGCTGGGCTCCTTTTTGTGGTGCAGATTGTCGTCCGACTTTACACCAGGTCAGAGCAGGTGTTAATTTCCTGTTGCTAACCCGCCTCATCGCATTTTTTGGGTTCTTATCGCCTATCTGGCTGGTTGTTGAGAATGTTGCGGAGTGGTGTTGTCGCTGCTTTTGGCACGGGAAGGCCTACTCTGCATCCCATTAGCGATAGTTGCGGGGGTCTCTGTGACAATGTTTTTTGCAGCTGCTATCGCAGGTAAACTGGTGGAATTGGCTGTTAGCATCAGATTGAGAATGGGACAATACATTTATCGCCACTTTGGCTGCGATAAAGTGCCGTTAGCTCGGCGATCAGTGCTTGAGAATATGCCCCTTAGAAGGGGATGTGAGGATAAGAATACTCCTTCTACCAACAAATGGAGTTCAGGACCAATCAGGTTGGCCTTCACATTTTCAGTTTCAGCAGCTGCCAATTAGAACATCGATTGATACATTTTTAGTTAGTGATAACTACATGCCTCCAATTGGTACACAGACTCTTCATTGTCCCTGTACAACAGTGAAATCACTTCCTAAGAGGACTAACATAACTGCTGGCCAATCACATTCACTATGGTGGGATCACTTCCTAAGAAATCTAGCATAACTGCTGACCAATCACATGCTGAGCTGCCATAAAGATGTTGATCAGCAAAGGAATGATTCCACAGCCTCTTCCAGTATACTCTCTTTTTCATTTTAATTCTCGGTTTTGACAGTGTAGCTGTCAAACATTTCTACTACTTACAGTATAAAATAGGGCAGGTTTTGTGTCCATTACTTTCATCAATTTACTTTCTTAAAATAGCCTATTTCAGTCACTGGCTTCAGATAAAATGATTCCAACCACCTCTAAACCCACCCCCTGGATTATTTGTCCCTCACCTAATGCTATTGACTTTTTGAGTATATCCTTTCACCTCCTGAACAAGGCTTGCTTTGAACTGCATGAAGGACTACTTTACAACTAGGGAGATTGCAGGGATATTTCATTAATGTATTTCGTGTCTTGCCCCGACCTATTGATTTTTCCTCTCCTTGGGCCTTATTTATGAAGGCCTTGCGTTAGTTTTGCGCCGCCGGTGCGTCACTTTTTGTGACGCACCAGCGGTGTAAAAAATGCGCCTCGTTGCGCCATATTTAAAACGTAACGCATCTATGTAGATGCGTCACTTTTTAAACCCCTGCGCCACATTATACCTGCGTCAGGTATAATGTATGCAGAGTGGGTGTTCCCCCGCAAAAAGCCTCATAATAGTGACGCAGTGAAATCTATGAGATTTCACTGCGTCACTTTTAGGACGCTGTTGCGTCAAAATCTTGCACCTGCCTCACAGCAGGCGTAAGACTGACGCAAGCCCTTTCACATGGGGCTTTCCCCATGTGAAAGGACGCATTGCTGGAGTTGCGTCACTTTTGTGACACACTCCAGCAATGCGTCACTTTTGCGCTTACAGATACGTCAGAAATAAATGTAAATGTACATGTATTTATATAGCGCAAATCACCGACCTGGTATCTAAGCGCTTGCTTAGGGAACCCGTCCTGGTATTCCCCTGTGAGATAACCCCAGCAGGGTATCCACAAGGTGAAAGCCAGGCATCCTGCTGCGAGGGGCTGTTGTGGAGATTAAGCAAGCTATTGCCCAGAGTCGCAGAGTGTGAACCCGTGACTTGAATAGGCACCGGAGCGAGAATTGTCGAGTCTGTGGAATTTTTGAGCCCAAGACCCGCCAAGGCGGGGAATTGAACCCTGGTCCAGGGCCGATCTCAGCTTCCGAGTCTGCCGCCTCTAACCCCTGAGCCACACTTCTCTACTGACGTATCTGTAACTCCTTGCGACATGATGCGTCATACATCAAATATGACGCATCAGGAATGTCGTAAGGAGTGCGCAGTGAAAAGTGACGCATCGCTGTTTTCACGCAGCGATGCGTCACTTTTCATAAATGAGGCCCTTTGTTTCTTCTTCTAATGGCTTAAGATCTGGTGGGCAAGTACTCCTATTTCTAGACAGATCTAAAAAAATGCGCAAACCAAATTGCTCCAGATGCAGTATTGATCTTCCACATAGTTAGGTGTGGACCTGTGATATTGGGGGTTGTCAGGAGTAAGGAATAGAGTCCAAGGGCAGCGCGTTCTGGAGAGTTTGAAAACTCCAGTAGCTGCGGTGAGCTCAGTGCAGCCGCAGCCAGATAAGGATTCCTCTAGTCCATACAAATGTAATTTCTGCTAAATGCAACTTAAAATTAATTCTGAGTGTTGATAACAAGGAGTCTGCACCCTGCACCTTCTAATTAGGAGAGCAACAATGTTTACAAAAAGGAATAAAAGTTGTGAAAAGTAAATGCAGAAATAACACCAGAGATCAGGGTAAAATGCCTGGACTTAGGACAGATCCTTTTCAGTCTGACCCCACAGCGTGTTAAGTTTGCCTTTACTCACATTGGCTACTATGTATATTTTTAACTATCTCGTCATTTTGATAATGAAACCGCCACTTTCTAACAGAATTGCCTCCTATAACGCCCATCCTGTTTCGTGATTGAAAAGTCTTTCTTTTTACAGTGCCCTCTTGAACACTAAAGCACAAAGGAAGTGCGGTCCACCCTCTCTCCTTCCCCAATCATCCAAGTCACAGATGAAGGGTCTGGGCTTAACAGGTTTCCCGTCTAAGAGTTTTAGATCCTGTGCGGGCCCAGATAACTCCAGTAATGAGGCGGTGGGAGGTCCCCAAAGAATGTGCCTGATTGTATTGGAATGTGTCACCACCAACACCTGTTTCCCATTCCTTAATCAAGGGCAGATGTGCTGGCTCGGTGCTTCTATAGGACTCCGCCTCCTTCTTATAAACTCTCTTCACAACAACCATCAAAGTTTTATAATCCATCAAAATGTTTATAACTGGAAGTCTGGGGAAAGAAAGTGCGTGGTCAGCATGGAACTGAAGCCATCAATCATAGGCGGGGTGGTTCATGTCTTTTGTGCCAACAATTTCACGTCCTTTCCAGCGACCCTTGTGTTGTGAGAAGACACATAAGGAAAACAATGAATTTCTGTTTCAGAATCCAAACATATGTATTTGAAGGGCTTCAGGTAAAATTGTGTCAATCTTAGATGGCCTTCCTAGGGCTTAGTTGTAGTACGGATACCGGACGCCATAGAATGGTGACCCCTATAACAAATATCCGGGCTCTGGAGAACTCTTTCTTGGATGCCTTCACATTTAGAACAAGCATTTGCAATGCAATAGGTCTCGCATTTACGCGCGTTTGAGCTATTGACATTGCAAATGAGAATGCCTTTTATTTTTGTTCCCATTTTTAAAACATAAGTAGAAGGCATTGTCATTTACAATGCCAATAGCCTAAACTCATGTAAATGCGAGACCTATTCCATTGCAAATGCTCGTTTCTTATTACAATGGAGTTTTGATTTCAGAATGTGCTTTCTTTTAAAAAGAACTTTAAGGATAACTCTATTACATCGGAAGCAGAGACAACATATGGTTGCACATCCTACATGAGTTATGGCATTCAAAGAGCCTGGCATTGAAAGGATAGAAATCTAATTGAAAGAGCAGAGTGGTGCTTCAAACAACCCAAAACGACACCCTGCCCCCAAAGGTGTAACCTATGGATACCACCTGCTTTGGGGGTCCAAGCAGCAGGGCCGCCCAGGAGTATCTTGTTTGTGGCTACTTATAGACTGCCCCTGAATTTGTCCTGTACTTGGTTGTTCGGTTCATCGATTACTAATGTGCAAAAAGTTTTTGAAGACTACTAAATGTGTTGTTTGAACTTCATTTTAAGCTTATAACTGCTTCTTACTGATTATTTTGTGATTACGTTTATACTAATTGCTTTGTGCGCGCCGACCTTCCTATGCCCATAATAAAGGATAGGACTTCATAGAAATATTTCACAAATGACACAGCCATTTCATCTACATGGATACTGTGCTTCAACAACCAGAGCAAGAGATTCATCACTGATCAAGGAAACCGGTAGTGCTACAACCGGTTTCACTATTAAGCTGGAAGACACTTCTCCAACCACATCTTTTACCAACAAATCTATCAATGGCAATGAAAAACAAGCATTTGCAATGCAATAGGTCTCGCATTAATTACGTTTGAGCTATTGGCATTGCTAAATATTACAACAAAAGTCTATAAATTGTAGGCCAAAAAAATGTGTATTTATTTTTGTAGCAATGGTGACATGCTGCGCTTTAGATGAAAATTTCAAAAGTAAAGTGTGCCATACTGCGATTGCTACAATAATTAATTGTGGATGCGTTAATAATTGATGTGTGCACTGATGGCTGGTGGTGTGTGTGCCTGTAGAAATTGTGCACTGATGGCTGGTGGTGTGTGTGTCTGGTGGAAGTGTGCACTGCCGGCTGGTGGTGTGTGTGCCTGATGGAAGCGTGCACTGATGGATGCTGGTGTGTGTGGCTGGTGAAAGTGTGCAATGACTGCTGGTGGTGTGTGCCTGGTGAAAGCGTGCACTGACGGCTGGTGGTGTGTGTGTTCCTGGTGAAAGTGTGCACTGACGGTTGGTGGTATGTGTGTGACTGATGAAAGCGTGCACTGACCGCTGGTGGTGTGTGTGTGCCTGGTGAAAGCGTTCACTGATGTCGGGTGGTGTGTGCCTGGTGGAAGCGTGAACTGATGGCTGGTGGTGTTTGTGCCCGGTGAAAGCGTGCACTGATGACATGATGGTGTCTTTGCCTGGTGAAAGTGTGCACTGATGGTGTGGTTGTGTGTGTGGTTGTGTGTGTGGTTGTATGTGTGACTGTATGTGTGGTTGTGGCTGTGTGTGATTGTGGTTGTGTGTGTAGTTGTGGTTGTGTGTGTGTGTGTGTGTGATTGTGTGTGTGTGTGGTTGTGTGTGTTGTTGTGTGTGCGTGGTTGTGTGTGTGTGGATGTATGTGTGGTTGTATGTGTGGTTGTGGTTGTCTGTGTGCGCGATTGTGGTAGTGTGTGTGTGGTTGTGTGTGCGTGCAGTTGTGTGTGTGTGTGTGTGGTTGTGTGTATTGGTGTGTGTGGTTGTGTGTGGTTGTGGTTGAGTGTGTGTGGTTGTGTGTGTGGTTGTGTGTGTGGTTGTGTGGTTGGGTGGTTGAGTGTGGTTGTGTGTGTGTGTGTGTGGTTGTGTGTGTGGTTGTGTGGTTGTGCATATGGTTGTGTGTGTAATTATGGTTGTGTGTGGTTGTCTGTGTGGTGGTGAGTGTAGTTGTGTGTGTGTGGTTGTATGTGTGGTTGTGTGTGTGTGTGGTTGTGTGTGTAGTTGCATGTGTTGTTGTACGTGAGGTTGTGTGTGTGTGGTTGTGTGTGTGTGGTTGTGTAGTTGTTGTTGTGTGCATGTGTGGCTGTGGGTGTGGTTGTGTATGTGTGTGGTTGTGTGTGTGTGTGTGTGGTTGTGTGTGAGTGTGTGTAATGTTGTATGTGTGGTTGTGCTTGTGTGTGTGTGGTTGTGTGTGTGGTTGTGTGTGTGGTTGTATGTGTGATTGTATGTGTGGTTGTGGTTGTGTGTGTGGTTGTGTGTGTAGTTGTGGTTGTGTGTGTGTGCGATTGTGTTTGTGTGTATGTGTGGTTGTGTGTGTGTGTTGTTGTGTGTAGTTGTGTGTGTGGTTGTGGTAGTGTGTGTGTGTGTGGTTCTGTGTGTGTGTGGTTGAGTGTATGTGGTTATGTGTGTGTGTGGTTGTGGGTATTTTTGTATAGATCTGTGTGTGGTTGTGGATGAGTGTGTGTGGTTGTGGTTGTGTGTGTGGTTGAGTGTGGTGTGTGTCTGTGTGTGGTTGTGTGTGTGTGTGTGTGGTTGTGTGGTTGTGCATATGGTTGTGTGTGGTTGTGTGTGGTTGTGTGTGTGTCATTGTGTGTGTGTGTGGTTGTGTGGTTGTGCATATGGTTGTGTGTGTGTTTGTGTGTGTGTGGTTGTGTGTGTGGGGTTGTGTGTGTAGTTGTGTGTGTGTGTGGTTGTATGTGTGGTTGTGTGTGTGTGTGATTGTGTGTGTAGTTGCATGTGTGGTTGTACGTGAGGTTGTGGCTGTGTGTGTGGTTGTTGTGTGTGTGGTTGTTGTGTGTTTGTGTGGCTGTGGGTGTGGTTGTGTGTGTGTGGTTGTGTGTCTGGTTGTGTGTATGCGTGTGCTTGTGTGTGTGTGTGGTTGTATGTGTGGTTGTGTGGTTGTGTGTGTGGTTGTGGTTGTGTGTGTAGTGTGTGTGGTTGTGGTTGTGTGTGTGACAGTAATACTAAAAGCATCTCAAAATCAAGGAACACAAACATCGAGTTTGTGGAAAGAGAAAGCACGATGTAAGTCAAACGGGCAGCAGGAAGGCATTAACACAACATGTTCTTTGATGTTTGATGTTCTTTGAACGAGAACTTCAAATGGGCGCCGCAAAAGTGATCGCGGGCGAAAGTGAAAGTGATCGCGGGCGTTTAATGAGCATGACGAAGTTTGCCATATGGCGCCTCTGCTCCTAAGCGCGCACCCGAGCACATGCACTGTAGCTCTAGGCTGGCCATGGTAGAATTTTTTGAGCCCTCACTAAAAGTCTCGCCAGGTCAGCGCATGCCCTGGGTCAGATGAGACCTAAAAAGGGTACCTGTCCCAAGTTGGTCATGACTTTTCTCCCTAAGACTCGTCTTCAGACACACACCATCCTTTTACCAAACTAACACACATGTAACAGTATCTAACTAATCTCAGGAGGGACTGGCCGCAAAAAAGACCCAAGAAGAAGCCATGAATGCCCGAGGACAGGACTTTAGCCATTGTAAGTAGGGTCCACAATTTGATGGTGCCTCTTAGGTGAAGGTGGACTTGCGAAAAGTAAGCTGTCAATTAGGTGTCACTCCAGCACTTCAAACTGAGGCAGAGCTGTGAGGTAGAAGCCTCTTTCCGATACGCACACAGTCATTTGTTCACACATATATCTACTTACGTGTAATTACTTTGTTTTGAATTTTGTCAATGTGGCCTCTCTGCTGCTCACTTGAAACGGTTCACTGCATACGTGTCCATCCACTCTGAAACCCATTATTAGATGTATTATAATAGTAAACATTTTTTATTTTGTACGTTTGACAAAAAATGCAAGCCTCTCGACTGTTTTGGAAGGGAGTCTTATGTCCTACAGAAGTCAGAGCACCTCCGTCTTGACCTTTAGTAAGTCAAAAAGAAGAAGTATTCTGGGAAGCTGGACTCTGTGAGTATTTAGCTTGATACTGCAAAGGTGTGTTCCATCTGTGCAGAGGGAAACAGAGGTGATATGAAAGAAAGACCCTGCTTCCCACCTACAAATAATAAACTGGCTCCCAACTAATGACAGCAGTGTCTCAGATCTTATCTCACCCAGTCTAGTTAATGTACTGTGCAATAACGTTGGACAACAAAGCATAACAAACGTAATGAAACGTGTAGGAATGTGAAAAAATGACAAAGAAGCAAAACACAATACTGAAACACAACAAACAAATATTAAGAAAACAATAAATGATAACAAAAATAAGAAAGCAATAATAAAATACAAAAACCAACTCAAAACAAATTATGACAAAACCAAACCAGCTGCTAACCACCCAATCCTGGAGGGAGATTTTAAGCGATCAGTCTGAAGCGGAATTACCTGATGCTTGGGATCCATTGTCGCCGAGCAGGACCTGGGGAGGACGGAGATGTGGTCGCCAGGATGAAACAGCGAAGAGGAACATCTTAAGGATTTTGGGGGCCCCTGTTCAGAACAGCTTTGAATTCATCATCCCATTTCAGCCTCTGTTTCCCACGCAGTTTCCGCTTCCTCAGCTGCTTCCGCTTCCTCAGCTGCGTTAACAATCCAGTTTGCATCATCGGCATTAGCCTATATATCCCAGATGTAAATGGACGCGTGCAGCTGACATCGATAGGATTTAGTGTTTCCTGCCCTGCTACTAGGTTTTTAATACTTTTAAAATTGTATATGTGTGGCTGAATTACTCTGTGCTTTTCAACAATTTCTCCCACTTACCCGCACTTGAACTTTACTCTATTCTGTGAAGTAGTGTGGCTCACTGGCATGTGAAGTAGTGTGGCTCACTGGTTAGAGGCGGCAGACCCGAGAGCAGAGGACGGCCCGGGACCAGGGTTCGATTCCCGGCGCGGCAGGTTTCTGGACCAGGGTCAGCGACTCGATAATTCTCTCGCCTCGGTGCCCACTCTGATCAGCGATCACACTCGGCAACTCTGGGCATTAGCTTGCCTCATCTTCACTAACGGCCCCACCAGACCGCCGGGGATGCCTGGTCTCACCCTGAAGATACCCATTAAGGGACCATCTCTCAGGGAAGCCAGGAAGGGTTTCGCAGCGGTCGAAGCGCCTTGGGACCCTACGGGTAAGTAGTGCGCTATATAAATGCCTATACATACATACATACATACATATTCTGCTTGCCTACACCTCCTTAGCTGCCCCGATTTGCATCACGCTTTTCCTCCAGTCCTGGTCCACCGCGGCTGATACGGCGATTGTGCGGAGAGGTGGGGCTACTATCGGGCTCCTCACTTCCACCCGAGCAGTTTCCGCTTCCTCAGCTGCGTTAGCGATCCAGTTTGCATCATAGGCATTAGCCTATATATTCCTGATGCAAACGGACGCGCGCATCTGACAGCTGTAGATTTAGTGTTTCCTGCCCTGCTACTAGGTTTTTAATACTTTTAAAATTGTATATGTGTGGCTGAATTACTCTGTGTTTTTTAACAATTTCTCCTACCTACGCGCACATGCACTTTACTTGATTCTGCTTGCCTACACCTCCTTAGTTGCTTTGATTTGCATCTCGCTTTTCCACCAGCCCTGGTCTGCCGCGGCTTATACGCCGATAGTGTGGAGGACTGGGGCTACT
Source organism: Lissotriton vulgaris (assembly GCF_964263255.1). Lineage (NCBI taxonomy): Eukaryota > Metazoa > Chordata > Amphibia > Caudata > Salamandridae > Lissotriton > Lissotriton vulgaris. The sequence goes on along the minus strand of NC_141689.1, from coordinate 435,533,233 downwards.
ATCGGGCTCCTCACTTCCCCCCACGCAGTTTCAACTTCCTCAGCTGCGTTAGCGATCCAGTTTACATCATAGTCATTAGCCCTTGTATTCCCAATACAAATGAACGAGTGCAGCGGGCGCGCCAAAGCAAACGCGTCTGCGCCCAGAGGCGTCCGGTGCCAGCCATGCTGCCCAGTTCCCTTCAGGTGAGTTTCTTCCAGTATATTACAAAAGGGAAAAACTGCTTAGCTTTAGGCGACTACCATTATGTCAGTGTACAACGGCTCATCCGAGTTTGGAGGTAGACTTTCGATGCAATCAATCCTCCAGCCTTCAATATACATATTGACAATGGAAAAGACCCTCAAACAATTTCCTTGTTGGAGACGCTGCAGGCATGCAACATTTTTCCATCAATTTCTCCGACCACCCATGAAAAGGGCCATACCCTAGACCAAATCTTTCACAACTTTGACATATCAGTAAGCCTACCTCTTCCCATTATCTGGTCTGACCACCTCCTATTAGAATTTGTCATTCCCAACTCTACCACAGCCCCTCAGGCAAACATAGGGCAGAGGTTCCCTAATTACAGGACGTTCCATAAAATATCCATTCCGATTTTAGCAGATGCCCTTAGTGGTTCCTCACCGGAGCTGTGAGGCTGCCCCCACTCAGACGCTCTCTCAATAGATTCATGGCTCCGAACCAACATTGATGCAGCAGTACCAGCTGTTTCCCGCTCCTCAAAGAGTTCGGCCCCACCAGCTTCATGGTTCAATGATTCCCTCAGATCTAGCAAAAGAAATTGTAAAAAAATGGAACGGAAATGGCATAAATCCTATCTACCTTAGGACGTGAAAGTGTATAAAGACAACTTAAAAGCTCATTACTTCCTTGTAAAGGCAGTTAAGAAAAACTTCTTTCAAACCAAGATAGAAAATGCCCAAAATAAGAGTAAGGAACTGGTTAAATCTTTTACCGCCCCTAAAGCTGGCACAAAGGAAGGGCCATGCACAATAGAATGGTCTAAGCAAATAGCTCAATTCTTCCACAAAAAGATCTCTGTGATCCAACAAGCCTTCACTAACATCTCAGAGGAAGATCTGACCTTCTACCTTGGTTCTAATAGCATATTTCAACCCTTGGATCTTCCATCTTTACTAGCTTTCCCTGAGTTTCAGCTTGAAGAGTCACGGACCCTTCTCCAAAGTATTAAGACTAGGTCTCCTACCGAACCATGTCCAGCCAATATCCTGAACCTATTAGCTCCCACCATAAACCCCATGGTAAACCAGTTCTTTAATGCTTCCCTCTCCTCAGGCAACATGCCAAAATTATGAAAGAATGCTAAGATTCTTCCACTGATAAAAAAAGGCTAACGCCAAACCAACAGACCCTGCCAAATACATGGCAATCTCCCTTCTTCTGGCCCTCTCCAATGTATTAGAGAAGCATGTAAACAAGGCTCTCCAAAAACACATTAAACGTGGAAAGCTCCTTCATGAGTCCCAATCCAGTTTTAGGGCTAACTACAGTACGGAGTCCGCTCTGTTGGAAGTGACTGAATTTCTCAAGGGTAAGCTGGACTAGAGAGGCAAGTCTGTTCTGATACTGCTTGATCTGTTGGCGGCCTTCGATACAGTCTCACATGAGAGGCTCCTGGAGAGACTTGCTAGCATTTGCCTGGGAGGGACCGGTTTAACATCGACGTCATCCTTCTTGGCAAATAAATCTCAAGACATCTGACTCCCACCTTTCTCATCCCCTGTTCCGGCCATGAATGTAGGTGTCCCTCAGGGCTCCATTCTCAGTCCTACCCTGTAATATATATCTATCCCCCTTACATTTCTGGTAGAGATAGAGGGGGCCAAAATTGTTTCCTATGCTGGTGACACTCAGCTGATTTTTACGTGTGAAAAAAGGAACCAGCTTTGACAGGGCAATGATTGGGTCTTGCCTCACAAAGGTTTTTAACTGGCTTCAGATCAATCAGCTGAAGTACAATCCTGACAAAACTGAAGTTGTTTTCTTTGGTAATCCAGAAACGCCTGACTGGCGCTCTTGTTGGCCAAAAGATCTGCTGCCCCTGCCTGCGGAAAAGGAGAAAGACAAAAACTTAGGAATTTTCATAAACAAGACACTCTCCATGCGCTTTCAAATCCAAAATCAAATTGACGCTTGCTTTGGCATACTCCGGATGCTAAATAAATTCCTGCCACGGTTACCGCTTGAGAGCAGAAAAGATCGTGGTGCATGCTCTGGTTGCATCAAAGCTTGAATATGTCAATAGCTTAAACCTCGGTCTTCCCAATTCCCTTATCCAGCGCCTACAAGTTATATAAAACGCGGCGGCCAGAGCCATCCTGAGACCTAAACCCAGATCTAGTAAGACCCCTATTCTTAAGTCTCTACACCGGCTCTGCATAAGAGAACGGATCAACTCCGAAGCAATGACCATCATCTTCAAAGCTTTCCCTGGCTTAGGAGCCGGCTACCTTAATAAGCGTGTTAATCGCTACACAACATCTAGACTCCTAAGATCTTCCAATGCTGAACCTGGCCATCGTACTTAAAATATGCTGTGCCCGCACTGGCGGTAGATCCCTCGGCTTTCTTGGTGCAAAATTGTGGAATAGCCTCCCTGAATCTCTGAGACTAACCACATAACCTACTCTCTTTCAGGAAGAACTTAAAAACCTGGCTTTTTAATAACTGATGGGTCTTTGACGCACATTTTCCTCCTGCTGTCATATGTCAGGGCACTCCAGTCTGAGTAGCTGCGCGATTTATTAAATACGCTATTTTATTTCATTAGGTCCCTGACAGTGCAAAGGAACACTCGTTCAAATTCTGAGGGCCTTATTTATGAGGCCTTGCTTCACTTTTATGCTGCTGGTGCGTCACTTTTTGTGACGCACCAGCAGCTTAAAAAATGTGCCATGTTGAGCCCTATTTACGAATGTCTGACATAATATCGACAGACAGAATATCGACATGCAAAAATATCGGAGCAAAAATATCGACAGCAAAAATATCGGAATCCTATCTTCATTAAGGTAAGTACAAAAATATCGAAAAAATAATATCGAAGTACAAAAATATCGGAATCAAAAATATCGTTTTTTTAAATGTATTAATAATAATGTAAAAATAATATTTAAATACATATAATTTTACAAGTATTAAATAAAAATATTAAAACAAAATTAAAACTAATACATATACATTTAAAATAAATAAAACACTGAAAAATTTAAAGTAATTTAAATTTTTTTCATCTAATTTATTTGATGTAATGTAATATTTTTTTGTTTTTACCCTGTACACCTGTACCCCAAAAACCCAAAACTGACCCTGAACCCTAAAAATATCCCTGTACCCCAAAAACCCAAAACTGACCCTAAACCCTAAAAATACCCCTTTACCCAAAAACTGAAAACTGACCCTGAACCCTAAAAATACCCCTTTACCCAAAAACTGAAAACTGACCCTAAACCCTAAAAATACCCCTTTACCCAAAAACTGAAAACTGACCCTGAACCCTAAAAATACCCCTTTACCCAAAAACTGAAAACTGACCCTAAACCCTAAAAATACCCCTTTACCCAAAAACTGAAAACTGACCCAGAACCCTAAAAATACCCCTTTACCCAAAAACTGAAAACTGACCCTAAACCCTAAAAATACCCCATTACCCAAAAACTGATAACTGACCCTGAACCCTAAAAATACCCCTTTACCCATGAACTGAAAACTGACCCTGAACCCTAAAAATACCCCTTTACCCAAAAACTGAAAACTGACCATGAACCCTAAAAATACCCCTTTACCCATGAACTGAAAACTGACCCTGAACCCTAAAAATACCCCTGTACCCATGAACTGAAAACTGACCCTGAACCCTAAAAATACCCCTGCACCCAAAATTCATTAATATTATTTAATTACCAATTAATTATTAATTAACAATAACAATAAAGTAAATATATTAGCAGATTTGCTGTAATTAATTTAATTTAATAATTAATATTATTTTGCCCAATTAATTAATTAAGAATAACAATAAATGATATATAAAAAAATTACTATAATTAATGTAATACAATAATTAATAATAATTAATTACCAACTAATTAATAATTATAAATATGTAAAAAATTATAATAATTAATTAACTAATTAATAGAAATTAATTACCAATTAATTATTAATTAAAGTATGTACAAACATATATCAAATAATTAATTATTATTAAATTACTTCCCACCCTATTCCCACATATATCAATTAATTAATTATTATTAAATTACTTCCCACCCTATTCCCCTATAAACCCACAACCCGCTACAGAACATATTTATCAATTAATCAATTAATTAAAAATAATTATAAATTAATTCTCAATTAATTAATTAATAATTCCTACTAATTAATAATTAATTTAACATAATTAAATTACTTCCCACCCTATTCCCCTATAAACCCACAACCCGCTACAGTAGTAAAAGACAATATTTAATTAAATTACATTAAAAATAAATAATAAAACATAATAAATACAATATAATATACACTAAATTTATTTAAAAATTGATATTAGTAACATCAAAGTTATTCATTTCGATATTGTTAACATCGATATTTACAACTTCAATATTACTGATATCATACCAATATCGATATTTAGACTGTCGATATTACTTACCTTCGATATTTTTGTATATCGATATTTAAACTTCGATATTTTGGTATATCGATATTTAAAACTCGATATTTTGTCTGTGTACCCTATTTACAAAGTGACGCATCTAGGCAGATGCGTCCCTTTGTAAACCCCTGCACCACATTATACCTGCGCCAGGTATAATGTATGCAGGGTGGGTGTTGCCAGCAAAAAGCCTCATAGAAGTGACACTTTGAAATCTGTCAGAACTCATTGTGCCATGGTGTCAATATCTTACACCTGCCTCATAGCAGATGTAAGACTGATGCAGGCAAGCCCCATGTGAATGGATACATTGCTGGACACTTTGCGTCTATTTTCAGACACACCCCAGCAATGCATCACTTTTGCGCCTATAAGTACGTCAGAAATACTGACGTATCTGTAACTCCTTGCGACTTGATGTGTCATACAATGAATATGACACATCCATCATGTTGCAAGGAGGGCGTACTAAGAAGTGACGTATCCGTTTTTTCACACAGAAATGCATCACTTCTCATAAATAAGGCCATAAATGTGTTTACATCTAATATTCAGGGTTAGTAATGTGTGTTTTCAATATTCTAACATAGCAGCAGCTCACCAATATTGCGGCAAATAATCTCTGTGACGCACTCCCATTTCTTATATGTTAGGCCTTGTTTTGATCTAAAAAACTTTTTTTACTTATATTGCATGAAACATGAACATTTCTCTGCAAAATGGCTGTGGTACACTCTCACACATCAGGTACATAAAAAATTATTTAAAGGAAAACAGTATTCAAAACAATCTATTTAAGCAATATTCAAGGTCATTAGGGCAAAACTCTGGAGAATTGAGCTGACTCTGTCAGGGGGCCCCCTGAAAGGCTGGGGCCCTGTGCCAGAGCCCACTTTGCCCATGCATTAAAACGTCTCTGCGAAGAGCAAAGGAACATGATGAGGAATTGCCAGGAGGAACAGTGAGGTCAGCATCTCCAAGCAGGGAGTCATCAGGAGGTCTGCGCAGATAGAGGCGGGACGGCGGCTATAACTGACGGAACTGGTCATCGGCGGCCCATCAGCGACAAGTGCAGCTGCCTGGGCAGTGTTTCCAAGTCCTGCTTCGCATTGATGCCATGTCTGCGGGGTGGGTTGTAGGCGTGAGGCGGAGCCAGCAACATGAGCAGGAGCGAAGGAAAATCCGGCTGCAGCAGGAGCGGAACAGTGGTTCAGCCTCGCTGAGGACCCAGGAAGTCTGCTGCTCACCAGGAAACCACGAGGGAGGCGGGCGCCTCCTACAGCATGGGGACAGCTGAGGAGCGAGTCACAGCAAGCAGGTAAGTGAAGCTTGAATGTATCCTTGTGTAGCGTATGCTGCCATTGTTGCCAAGTAGGAGCAGCATGCCACTGAGGGAGGAATGTAAACACAGAGAAGATTTACACATTCACAAACACGTGCTGAATGACAAGGGCCCCGGCGAAGGTCGCAAACAGGAAGGGGAGTGGCCGCTTACAATAATAAACAAGTGGGAGGGGTGGGGGGAGTGCGAGAGAGCAATTCCCTTGTGGGAGCCAGCAACCATATGTTGCCAAACCTCGCTCCCGCAGAGGAATTGCCAAACATGCAAGTGTTGCATTCAAAGCAATGCAAGGTGTGCACGTTTTGCCTTACAAAGGGAACCGACGGCTAATGGTCTTTCTCCTATGCAGCGTATGCGCGCTGCGTAGGCGAAACCTAAAAACTGCATCTTCTGCTGTTATACCTGATAGGGTGTTGTGCGCCTCTGTGCCTCAGCATTGTTCACAAAATTCAGTGTTAGGTTGATCAAATACATGTACCTCTTTGGTCTCTCTGGGCGCCGATCCAAACTGTATTTCTTATGCCACATTCAGGGCTGCATATTGGTGCAAACACTGCATCAGTATATCATTGTAGTCTGAATGTAAAATGTAGAAATATTTTTATTTTGTAAACACATTTGCTCTAGTTTGTGATACCTTCCTCTCACAGTGCTTGTGGACAAAGGGGAATTGTGTCAAAACAGAGTTACGTATCTGTGCACCAGAAAACAGCCAGATGTCATTAGTATTTTTAAAAATTAGGATTTTTCTCAATTTAGTAGTAGTAAAGTTAGGACTCCTAACTTTACTACTACTAAATTGAGAAAAATCCTAATTTTAAGACTTTCGGTATTCACAGAAGGCATTTAGGAGTCCTAAAGTTAGGAGTCCTAACTTCTGTGAATACCGAAATGAGTAAGTTCATTCTGTGAATACCAAAAGTAGTAAGTGCATTTTGTGAATGCCAAAAGTAGTAAATTCATTCTGTGAATACCAAAAGTAGTAAGTGCAATCTGTGAATACCAAAACAGTAGTAAGTTTAGGATTGAGTCTTAAGTTCATTCTGTGAACCGGGCCCTATTTCTGGCATGTAACATAACCGTCCTGATGAAGATCCCAATATTCTTTGGAAAGGGATTGAAACGTCGTCGACCAATTTGAACAGATTCACACTCTTAGACCATTGCATTTCATTTGTGTGAATACTGTCATGGAAAGCTTGTCATATATAATCCAAAGCATCCTTTTTCGTTTGCCTGAAACTCTTTGTGTCATTTGTATATGTCCTCTGTTTGAAGAGATTGGATGCAGGACTGCGTCCCACTCTATTGTTGGTTGTTATTTTGTTGAAAACATTTACATTGATTCATTAAACTTATGTATCCATCTGGACACTGCTGAATATAGTACTAACTTTGGTGTATATTTATCACTGCATTATTTTTGTGTTTAAGGGCCATTGTAAACAATACTTAGGGCCAGATGTAGGAAGCGTAATTCCGGTTGGTAACAGCTGAAATTACCGAATTTTGTCCGTTACCGACCGGAATTAGGCTACTGAGATGTAGGTGCCCAAATTGCTAATTCAGTAATTTACCGATTCGGTATTTTAAGGAATCAGTAAATTACCGATTCCTTAAAATACCGAATCGGTAAATTACCGAATTAGCAATGTAGGGAGCATTTAAATGAGTGCTTTCCCCTTTTTGGTATTCGTGATTTACCACCAACTACAATTTGGTGGTAAATAAAGAAAAAAAAACTAAAAGCAATGTTATGCAAATTGCTTCAGTGCCATGTTGCAGACATACATGCCCTTGGCATGTATGTCTGCAACATGCGCACCCATACACAATTGACGGGTGCAACAGGGTGACATTCATTCCTATGGGCCTCCAGAAAGAAAGGGAAGAAGCCATTCTCGGCAGCAGATGATAACGCAGACTGGCGGCAGCAGAGGCTATCTCCTCCACATTCTGACTCAGACTCCCAGGGACATACGGGAGGGCGCTGATCCAGTGATTGATAAGACTGTATGGGGTCGACCTTGGCCTCCTGAGGCCCTCAGGAACGCTTCGGCACATGGTCTGGGAGCCATGGCCTCCCGAACATGAGATCACACATATCTACTTTTGGGGGTAGACGGGGGTGGAATCCTGATACGTATGTAATGTGGATGGTCCTGGTTCAGGGGATTGTTCTAACGTTTGAATAGCCTACTTATATCTCTGATTGCTATTATCGTTTAACATGTTTAACCATTCTGAAGGTGAATGTATTTCTTCTGGGGTTCGTTGCTGCACTTCTATTGAAAGCGTGGGCACCACTTGACGTCTAATGAGGACCATACCGGGCCTCTATATTGTATACTGTTTTGAGGGTGGGGATCGGGCCAGGGAGCAAAGCACTGTCTGTATAACAGTGGAAGAATGAGAAGTGAGATTGCTCGCGTTCCCTGGAATTGTTTATAGATGGGTGACAGGCACTCTGCATGTTTGGGGTGGCGGGCGGTTTTAGTACTGTTAAGGAGGGAGGCAGGGAAGGGGGTGAGTTCTTTAGGCAAGGGGCAATTTTGAGTTTAATCTGTTGATGGGGTTTCATTGTGGGGTATTTTGCAGCAAGACAAATGGTTGCTTGCATATGCACATCTTATCTGGTTTCTATGTTCAGATTGGGGTAGGAGAGATTAAATACCCTGAGTTTGTCATTGAAGGTCTAGGGGTCGCCCAGATGGAGGCAGTGGAGGGTTTGCTGAGCTACATATACTCCATGACTATCGTTCTTTCGATATCTGCGACAAATGGCGAAAGGTCAGAGACTTATACTTATCACTTGGAACGTCAACAGGTTGGGAGACAAAATTAAGAGAGGTATTGTGTTGCAGTATGTCCACCACCAAGGGCTTGACTTGGTGTTGCTACAAGAAACCCACTTAATCGGTAATTCTTGCATGGCCCTCGACAGGAAGGGGTATTGAATGTTGGCGCTCTCGGGTTTCACCACTTGATCCAGGTGTGTGGGGGTCCTCCTTCGCAAAGGCTGTCCATACGTGATACAAAATACCTGGACGGATCCGCAGGGTAGATACGCAGCTTACACAGGTATGTGGGAGGGCAGAGTTCTAAATGTTATTTCTGTGTATGCCCCACCGGGTCTGCAGCGATTAACATTGGCGGATGTAGGGACACTTTTCTAAACTTACCTGTGGGGACATTGATTATGGGAGGTGACTTTAACCTGACAATGGATGGTCTACTAGATAGATCCCCGCCCACACATGACTCAGCATATTGCTCCCAACTACGGGATTTTTTTGACGCCTTAGGGATGGTGGATATCTGGATATGGTCGCACCCCCACGACACACACTTTTCGTTTCAGTCTGGTGTACTCGGCAGTCAATCACAAATCGACTATTTGTTCACACATACACAACACATACACAAATTTTCTGATTCAGCGTGTTTGGCGCGGAGTATCAGATCATTCCCCTGTATTGACGGTTCTCAGTGTGCAGCGCCCGCTGCAACCGGATCCGAAAGTGATTCAGCCTTGGGCAGTAAAGATTCCACATTTTTGAGAAACCTTGCGGAAATACACTGATTATTATTTTGAGGAGAATATAGGCTTGGTTCAGTCGGCAAGTACGCTATAGGCGACATATGGTGCAGTGATCAAGGGGAGAGCACTTTCCTGTGATGGCCGGCCACAGGGTTGAGCGCTGTCAGAGGGTGTTGGAGTTGAAAACCGAGATCCTGCGCCTTGAGGTTGACATTTCCCAGGACCCAAACCCCGACACTCAATACCTGATTAATATAAAAAGACAGGTTTATAGACAATTACTTCTAGAGGACGCCAATATGGCACTGTGTTGGCTGGCATCTTTTTTTGGAAGATAGGACATTTGATGTGTCTGTGCCCCCTTTCTCCTCAAAGGCATTTAGGGTCAGACAAGGAGTGCCGCAGGGCTCGTCCCTGAGTCCTCTGCTCTTTAACATTTATGTTATGCCATTAGCATTGTTTACTAAGAGCAGAGGCCTAACCCTGGTCTCCTACACAGATGATACACAGCTGGTGGTTGCCCTCTCTAGCAGTCCCTCTAGAGGCACCCCTCAAGAAGCCGCTTGCTTCCGGAGTAGTCTCGAGGCAGTAGCTGATTGGCTGACCACCAACTGTTTGCAGTTGAGTGCAGATAAAACCGAAATACTGCTTGTAGGTAAGGACCAGGGTCTATGGAGCGACCAGCGGTGGCCGCAAAGTCTGGGTGTCGCCCCCTTCCCAAAGCAGTTGGTTTAAAACCTTGGAGTCTGGGTGGACAGTGCGCTTAATTATCAGACCCAGACTAAGATGGTAGCAGGGTCGTGTTTTGGGCTACTTCGTGGGCTTAAGCCCATCCTTAAATTCTTTGATCCTACTACCAGACAGACCATCGTGCAGGTGACAATCTTGTCTCGCCTGAACTATGCCTTTGTGCTTTATTTGGGGGCCAATAAGGCAGATATTGCTAGGCTGCAGAGAGTGCAGACCACAGCGGCAAGAATGCTACTGGGTCTGCGTAGATCCAGTTCAGCATCTAATGCACTTCGGTGCCTACACTGGCTGCCTATGGCCAATCGCATAGAGTTTAAGGCTCTATGTATGGTGTTCAAGGCATGGAAACTAGCCTCACCTGAGATTTTGTCAGATCTGGTTCAACCCTATGTCCCTGGGCGTCAGCTTCGTTCCTGTGGTCAAAATCTTTTGGTTGTCCCGTGGGTGAAGAAAACTAGGGCATGAGGAAGATCATTCAGAAATAAAGCGGCACGACTGTGGAACTCTCTTCCAGTTCATATCCGTGGTATGACTGGCTACTTGGAGTTTAGGAAGGAGATTAAGACCTTTCTCTTTCCTATGGTCTAGTCCTGTAGTGTGTCATCAGTAGCCAACTCTCCAGTCTCCACTCAGTAGCGCCGGGACGCTCCTTTGTTGGGGCAGCTGTCGCACTTTGGAAATGCCTTTAACATAACATAACAATAGACCCGCTCTGACCACCCGGCATTGGATATACGAACAAGGAGAACGAACGGACAAGTTGCTGGCATTGCTGGAACGCAAAGAACAATCATCGAGATGGGTACTTGCAGTTAAGGGACCTGATGACGTTCTGATTATCGACCCACGGGGCATCGCTGAGACATTTGCAAACTGTTATAAAACAGTATATGGTATCCCGCAAAATTCACAAGCTTCGATGGCGGCGGAACTCCTTGACACTATCGGGGTGACGTGTCTCTCTAGCAGGGTAGGGAGGCATTGGATGTTGACTTATCGGTTGAGGAAATTCACAAGGCAATTCAGGACATTCGATCAGGGAAAAGAAATGGGCCCTAATGGGCTCCTGATTGAGCTATTCAAACCAATGGCTTTCAAACTAGCACCCCTTTTGCTCAATCTATATAACAAAAGCTATGAAAATATCCTCCTCCCGGATGATATCCGACCGGCCACCATTGTAGTCATCCTTAAACCTGGTAAGCCCGTAGATGAGTGTGCCTCGTATAGACCTATTTCTCATATTACGGTGGAGGATAAAATTCTAGCCAAACTGTTGGCGACTCATCTGCTCACCTATCTCACTGACTTGATTCACCCAGATCAGTCGGGATTCATGCCAGGACGGAACACAGCGTGCAATCTGCTTTGAGTGCATGGTGCACTGGGCCGTGTAGACACTCTAGAGGAAGATGCGATTCTACTTGCGCTTGACGCCAAAATGGCATTTGACACCATAGCGTGGGAATATTTGTTTGCAGTTGTTGCCTGCATCGAGTTCGGACCCAAATTTATTGGGTGGGTCAAACTGTTAAACACGCAACCCATGGCTCACGTTTCAGCAAACAATCATCACTGTGCTCCTTTCCCCTATGTCGAGGCACAAGACAAGGATGCCTGTTGTCGCCACTCTTTTCGCCATGGTTCTTGAGCCTCTGGCGGTTTGGATTAGGAGAGACCCGGGTATTAGGGGCATTAGATTAATGAATGATCATAAAGACTGCATATCACTGTATGTGGATGATTCTGCTTTATCTGGCCTCACAGGCGCGCTCACTCCGCCGCGTACTTCATATTTTTCATATTTCTGGGGTGCACGCTGGGTATCAGATAAACTGGTCTAAGTCCCAGATGTACCCCCTTTGGGGAGAGCCACCGCAGAGTCGTCGAGGATATGATATTCCGGTGACATTCCAGGGCTTTCGTTACTTAGGGATTTTTATAACTACCAATGCCACACTCTGGGGCAGATTTACAATTACTGGCGCATCCCTGCATATCGACAGGGATGCACCAGTAATTGTGTGCTGCAGCTCCGCCACCCTTGATGCACCGCATTTACAATGCGGCTCACCATGGGGCAAAAACGGCACAGATGCGTGACGCATCTGTGCCGTAAAAGCGGCACAATGTTGGAGTTGCGTCGCAAGCTTCAGCAATGATCAGGGGGGCCTTATGTGCACAATGCTGTGTCAATCCTTACGCCTGCTTCAAGCAGGCACAGGGTTTTGACGCAGCATGGGCTCAAAAGCGACTGAGTGAAATCTTGTAGATTTCACTCAGCCACTTTTGGGAGGCGTTCCTGCGCAGGAACGCCTCCCCCTGCGATGGTACGCCTCTTCTGGCACAGGGCTTTACAACGTGGTGCATCTGGGAGATGCGTCACGTTGTAAATACCCCACACCATGGCGCAACATTTGCGCCGCCGCTGCATCACAAAAGTGACGCAACGGTGGCTTAAAAGCGGTGCAAGGGGCTTGTAAATCTGCCCCTTTATTTTTAACAGAATCGGTTGGGGCCGTTACAGAGGTTTCACTTGGATGTCACACATTGGAAGACGCTCCCTTTTACTCTGTTAGGACATGCGTCTTTATTCAAAATGCTCGCTCTGCCATGCTTTCTTTATTCACTACAAAACACTCCCATTCCAGTGCCCAACACTTACTTTTTGCAGATCGATGCAGCAGTGAGAGATTTATTGTGGGACAGTAGACCGCCTCGAATAGTCATGCACAAGCTTACAATGTGATGGTATGATGCTTGATGAGGGTATAGGACTGCCGGATATGCGCCTCTACTATCAGGCTTCACAGCTCACGGCCATCAACGAATGGGTGTTCAGGCGACATGATGATCTCAGCTTTCGCACCTATCATTGGTTGCTGGGGAAGGGGGGCTACAATAGAGCACTGTATACGAACCACAGGAAATTGCGCCTTACCAGTCCGACAGCGTGTACGGTGGAGGTGTGGCATGGGGCGCAGCGACGGATGGGTTTGCAGGGGCGCCTAACAAAGGCTACCCCTCCATGGGAACCAGACATTCAGGGACGGCTTAGTGCCTGTGCAGAGTTTGATAAGTGGGATATGATCAGGATCTCCACAGTGAGCAATATGTGGGATAAGGGCAAGAGTGCATTGTTCATAGATCTCAAAAGTAAGTATCAGCTAGCACGGTTGGAGAGCTTTCGGTATCTCCAGATCAGTCATGCCATTGACACAAAGCGCCGGGACACTCCCTTGGAGTAGCCGTTGCGCTATACAAGACTCATATATAACATAACATAACATAACATATAACATAACTCCGCCCTCCCTAGAGATACCCCCCTTCCAGACTCCTCCCCCCTGGAGGACAAGCTCTTGCTGGATCCTATGAACTGCAAGGCCATCTCTCTCACATATAAGAAGTTGGTCAATAATCGGGTCGATCCAATGTTGAAGCTGAGGGCGAGTTGGGAGGTTGAACTGGGAGAAATAGGCCATGAGGACTGAATAGAGGCGTTGTTCTCAACCCGAGAAGTAGCCATCCCAATGCAACTATGCCTGGTGCAACTTAAAATTCTCCACCGGGTATATTTTGATGACACACTGCTATACCAGTTGGATAGGAGACCTGCTGCACTCTGCCTCCGACACTGTAATCAGACGGGTACATTCCTGCATATCCTATGGAACTGCCCTCACCAACAACATTACTGGACGGACTTCACCAGACAACTGACAAGGACTTGTGACAAGCCTATCCACCTAACTTCCACATTGTGTCTCCTCAATATCTGGGAGGCAGCGGACCTCACACAAGCCGAACAATCATGGGTCACGATGGTTGGAGTATAGCGAAACGGAACATTGCTCAGAAGTGGGGCGTAGACACCATACCACAGCTGAGAGATCGGGCAAAAGATATGGACCATGCAATGATTGCCAAAAAAACAGTATATAAAGGGAGGGGATGTTCATGCAAATGGGATTACAAGTGGGGACGATGGAATAAATATAGGGGGGAGATGGGGGAGATATGTGTTTCTCCCACTGTGGAACTGAGGAGGGAGAGACTCTTGGGGTTAGAGGAGGGGGACGAAGAGCTGATGGCGCGTACTGTGGGCAATCAGGAATAGATATGGAATAGTGAAGTTTCCTGACCCGGGGACATGAAAGTGACCCGCCTGTAGATTGTTACGAAGTTGCTTAAATGTGCTCCCCTGGGATCCTGCTGGATTGATGATTCGAAAGGTAACGCTGTAATCTATTGAAGATTTTTGGCCTAAGATGTCAGTAAAGTCTTTATTGCTGCATATTGTTTCTAATAAAAAAACAAGTGGCATATTCTACACTGGGATACAGTGGATTTACATAGAGTGAAGTTGCGTAGAGTGGAATAATGGAGTAGAGTTCAGTATCGTACATTGGAGTACAGTGTCGTAGAGTGGCATAGAGTGGAGTAGAGTGATGTAGAGTGAAGGGGTATAGAGTGCCATAGAGTAGAGTGAAGTGGCATAGATGCAGTGGCATGCCATAGAGTAGAATGTAGTGGTGTGTCATAGAGTGGTATATCATACAATGTCTTAGAGTGGAGCAACATAAAGTGGAATGGCATAGAGTGTAGTGACATGCCATAGCATGGAGTGGTGTGGAGTGTTGTAGAGTGACGTAGACTGTTGGAGAGTGGAGGGAATGTTGTACAGTGGAGTGGCATGCCATAGAGTGGAGTGTCACAGAGTGGAGAAGAGTGGTGTAGAGTGTATGGGCATAGAGTGGAGTAAAGTTTTATAGAGTGCAGTGGTGAAAAGCGGAGTGGTGTATTGTAGAGTAGAGTTGAGTGGTGTGTCATAGAGTGATGTGTCGTACAGTGTTGCAGAGTGGAGTATGTTGGCGATTGGAGAGGCATAGAGTGAAGTAGTGTTGTACAGTGAAGTGGCATAGAGTGGAGTGGCGTGTCCTAGAGCAGAGTGGAGTGGTGTGTTGTACAGTATGTTAGAGTGGAGTGGCATACAGTAGAGTGCCATAGAGTAGAGCAGTGGAGTAGAGTCAAGTAGTGTATCATAGAGTAAGAGTTGTGTACTGTGTCATACAGTGGAGTACACTGTCGTAGATTAGCATCGAATGGTGTAGAGTGTCATCAAGTGAAGGGGCATAGAGCGGAGTAGAGAAGAGTGGCATAGAATAGAGTGAAGTTGCATATGGAGTGGTGTTTCATAGCATGGAGTAGAATTGAGTGGCGTATCATAGAGTGGCATGTCATACAATATTTTAGCGTGCAGGGGCATACAGTGGAGAGGCGTACAGTGTAGTGACATGTCTTAGAATGGAGTGGTGCATCAGAGAATGAAGTGGTATGTAGTGGTATAGAGTGAAGTGGACTTTTGTGAAATGGAGAGGAGTGTCATATAGTGGAGTGGCATGTCATAGAGTGGAGTGGCATGTCATAAAGTGAAGTAGTGTGTCATACAGTGTCGTCAATTGGCATAGGGTGTATGGACGTAGAGTGGAGTAAAGTGTTGTAGAGTGCAGTGGCATATAGAGGAGTGTTGTAAAGTAGAGTCAAGTGGCATGTCATAGAGTGGTGTGCCATACAGTGTTGTAGAGAGGAGTAGGTTGGCATGATTGCAGGGGCATAGGCTGTATTACAGTATTGTAGAGTGGAGTGATGTCATAGAGTAGAGGGGAAGGGCATGTTGTACAGTTTGTTAGAGTGGAGTGGGATACAGTGGCATGGCATAGAGTGGCGTAGTGGAGTACAATCGAGTAGTGTATTTTCTACAGTAGAGTGTAGTAAAGTAGTGTGGAGTGGTGCAGAGTAAGTTGTGTAGGCTGCTGACTGGAGTACAGTGTCATAGAATGGCATAGAGTAGAGTAGATTGCCATAGAGTGGAGGGGCACAGAGTGGAGTAGAGTGGAGTGGCGTAGAGTGAAGTGTCATTCAGTGGAGTGTCATAGAATGTTATCTCATAGAGTGTTATGAAGTACACTGTCAGTGTACAATTGAGAGGCTTAGAGTGGAGTGGAGAAGAGTAGAGTGGCATAGAGTAAAGTGGGGTAGAGTGGAGTGCTGTGTCATGGAGTAGATTGGAGTGCCGTAGAGTGTAGTGGGGTGTGTTAGAGAAGAGTGGAGTGGCGTGTCGTTGAATGCCTTAGAGTGAAGGTGTATAAAGTTGAGTGCCGTAGAGTGGAGTGACATGTCATAGAGTGAAGTGACGTGTAGTACAGTGGAGTGGTATGGCGCAGAATACACTGGCGTAAAGCATCATAGAGTGGAGTGTCATACAGCACAGTGGCATATGGTACAGTGGTGTGACGTGTGATAGTTTGAAGTAGCATGACTACTGTAGTACAGTGGAGTGGCAAAACGTTGATTGCCGTAGAGTTCAGTGTCATTCAGTGGGTACACAGACAAAATATCGATTTTTAAATATCGATATACAAAAATATCGAAGTTTAAATATCGATGGGACAAAATATCGAAGGTAAGTAATATCGACAGTCTTAATATCGATATTGGTATGATATCAGTAATATCGAAGTTGTAAATATCGATGTCAATAATATCGAAATTAATAACTTCGATGTTACTAATATCAATTTTTAAATACATTTAGTGTATATTATATTGTATTTATTATGTTTTATTATTTATTTTTAATGTAATTTAATTAAATATTGTCTTTTACTACTGTAGCGGGTTGTGGGTTTATAGGGGAATAGGGTGGGAAGTAATTTAATTATGTTAAATTAATTTTTAATTAGTAGGAATTATTAATTAATTAATTGAGAAATAATTTTTAATTATTTTTAATTAATTGATTCATTGATAAATATGTTCTGTAGCGGGTTATGGGTTTATAGGGGAATAGGGTGGGAAGTAATTTAATAATAATTAATTAATTGATATATGTTTGTACATATTTTAATTAATAATTAATTGGTAATTAATTTCTATTAATTAGTTAATTAATTAATATAATTTTGTACATATTTATAATTATTAATTAGTTGGTAATTAATTAATGTTAATTATTTAATTACATTAATTATAGTATTTTTTTATATATATAATTTATTGTTATTCTTAATTAATTAATTGGGAAAAATAATATTAATTATTAAATTAAATTAATTACAGCAAATGTGCTAATATATTTACTTTATTGTTATTGTTAATTAATAATTAATTGGTAATTAAATAATATTAATTAATTTTGGGTAAAGGAGTATTTTTAGGGTTCAGGGTCAGTTTTCAGTTTTTGGGTAAAGGGGTATTTTTAGGGTTCTGGGTCAGTTTTCAGTGTTTGGGTAAAGTGGTATTTTTAGGGTTCAGGGTCAGTTTTCAGTTCATGGGTAAAGGGGTATTTTTAGGGTTCAGGGTCAGTTTTCAGTTTTTGGGTAAAGGGGTATTTTTAGGGTTCAGGGTCAGTTTTCAGTTTTTGGGTAAAGGGGTATTTTTAGGGTTCTGGGTCAGTTTTCAGTTTTTGGGTAAAGCGGTATTTTTAGGGTTCTGGGTCAGTTTTCAGTTCATGGGTAAAGGGGTATTTTTAGGGTTCAGGGTCAATTTTCAGTTTTTGGGTAAAGGGGTATTTTTAGGGTTTAGGGTCAGTTTTCATTTTTTGGGTAAAGGGGTATTTTTAGGGTTCAGGGTCAGTTTTCAGTTTTTGGGTAAAGGGGTATTTTTAGGTTTCAAGGTCAGTTTTGGGTTTTTGGGGTACAGGGATATTTTTAGGGTTCAGGGTCAGTTTTGTGTTTTTGGGGTACAGGCGTACAGGGTAAAAACAAAAAAATATTACATTAAATCAAATAAATTACATGATAAAAATTAAAATTACATTAAATTATTAAGTGTTTTATTTATTTTAAATGTATATGTATTCGTTTTAATTTTGTTTTAATATTTTTATTTAATATTTGTAAAATAATATGTATTTTAAAATTATTTTTACATTATTATTAATACATTTTAAAAAACGATATTTTTGATTCCGATATTTTTGTACTACGATATTATTTTTTCGATATTTTTGTACTTACCTTAATGAAGATAGGATTCCGATATTTTTGCTGTCGATATTTTTGCTCCGATATTTTTGCATTTCGATATTCTGTCTGTTGATATTATGTCAGACATTCCATTCAGTGTTATGTCTTCGAGTGCCGCTGTGTACAGCATGGTGGTGTACAGTGTTGTGGCGTACAGTGTCCTTGTGTAGAGTTTAGTTTGCATTGAATGGAGTGGCATACAGTCACAGGGTGTACAGTTAGTGGGGGGATGTAGAGGGGTTTGGCGTGTCATAGAGTGGAATGATGTAGAGTGTTTTAAAGTGGAATGTAGTGCCTTAGAGTGAAGTTGTGTGTCATAGCGGGTAGTGGCATGTCGTAAAATACATTGGTGTGTTGGAGAGTGTTGCAGATTGGGGTAATGTCCCGTACAGGGGAGGGGCATAGAGGCGAGCAGAGTGGCATAGAGTGTTGTAAAGTAGAGTGGCATACAGTGGTGTAGAGTGGGCTGGAGTAGAGTGGAATAGTGTAGTACAGTGGAGCACATTGCAGCAGTGTGTCATACAGTCAAGCGGAGTAAATTGGTGCACAGTGGCATAGAGTGGAGAGACAAAGAGTAGAGTGGCATGTCGTAGAGGAGAGGAGAATGTTGTAGAGCAGAGTATTGTGTCGTAGAATGGACTGGCTTGTCATAGTGTGGACTGACGAGGAGTGTAGTGTTGTAGAGTGGAGTGCGTGCCATGTGGTAGAGTGTTGTTTAAACAGACTGTAGGAGGCTGGCTTAGTATATGGTGCTCACTTATTTAAGTGAAACACATTGCACTAATTCAGACCACCCTTATGGTGCTTTCAGTGGTCTTAGACAACTTAAGAGCTCTCTAAATGGTAGCTATGGAGAGCAGCCTTTAGGGTTAGTCCAGACGTAGTGTTAAGCAGCTTGTTTTACCAGGTCTAATCACGCAGTGCAGGTTGAACGAAAAAGTACCACACAGATCTCCTAGCCAGAGATATCTACACAAATACACAATAATACTTCAACTGCAAGAGGTGAGTATGCTCAATACACAGTGGTCACTAGGGGGAGACCAAACCATATACTAAGAAAGTGGAAAGCGAACTGCGACCAAAAACGGGACTTGGATCAGGAGGCTCAGAAGAGTTGGGGACCCAAGGAACCACCTATGGTAAGTACCCAGAAAACCCACAGAGGCTGTGTGCAGAGTGGAAACACATCTGCATACTCAATAAAAGTCAATGGGACGGTGGTGGTTGCAGTTTTCAAGAAGAAGGACCCTTGCCAGGGTACTCTGAAAAAACCCAGTGAAAGGCAGAAGGTTGGCGAGTCACCCTACCCGTGGATACCCCAGGAACCAGGACACCTAACCCACGGAAGCCGGCTGTATAGGTGCAAAGTGGCGTCAGGAACTGCCGTAGACCACAACGGAGGACTTCAGAAAAGAAGCAGCTGGCGAAGAATGTGTAAGAGTTCTGTGACCCAAAGGTGTATTCTTGAAGAAAAGGACCTGCAAGAAGAGGGGACAGAGTAAATATCACTCAGAGGTGACCAGGAGTCACGGAAGAGCAATGCCCACCGATGACAAAGATGCAGTAGTGCTAATGGTGACCTTTTCGTTGTAGCTGTGGGGACCAGGCGATACTGAGGAAGACCAGGAACCATGCACAAGCTCTCCCACATCAGAAATCGAGAACCAGAGGGTCGGTGTCCAAGGGAGCACCAACACGCCTTTCACAGCAGCAACAGGCATGGAAAACGATGAAGGAGTATCGTTGGGACCAGAAAGGTCCAAGAGACTCATCAAGTGCAGGGGAGTCAGAGCAGGCCCCTTAGCAAGCTGGGGAGCTCACTGAAGCAGGAAAATACACTAGAGAGGACCCACTGGCTGAAGGAACAGGATTCTCAAGAGGACCTCGAGCAGCTCACCACAGATGAAGGCCCGGGGTGCAGAAGATGCGGTGAGTCCAAGATCTTGGCAGGAAGAGATGCTGGAGGCTGGAGCTTCTTGTAGCCTGAAGATATCTGGATTGCAGAGCCAGCAAGCCTTGGCAACGGCACATTGATTCAGCATGGGCGGAAAATCCGTTTCGCTCGCGGATTTTGCGGATTTTCGGTAAATTCGCAATCCGCGAGATTCGCGAATCTCCCGCAAAATCCGCAAATCCGCGAGCAGCGGATTTTATGGCTTGCTCGCACTGTTCGTGTGAGTTCGCGGCTTCCCAGTACAACTTCGCGCCCTGCGAATAAGCGCTAAATTGCAGAAATACGATCTTAGCAAAACTGAAACTACTTACCAGGTTCAAAAGTTCAGGCTCATCATTAGTAGCCATTTCCTGTAGTGCTTCCTGAGGGGCCCCTCCAGAGTTCAGTTGCCAGTTGCAACTATTATGTGACCCTGCTCTGAACCTCAGAATAGTTACACATATGCCACAAAGGTCCTGAATTACAGCTAAGGGAGACAAGCAGGAGCCAGGCTGGAAGTTCAAATCCATTAATCAGCCCCTAATTCATTATTGTCAGTTGGGGCAGGGCAGGTGTTGTAACTAATTTTGCAACAATGAAAGCACTTAGCAAGTGCAAAAGATCACTAATCAGGAAGTACTAAGGAAGCAGGTGCCAGCTAAAAAAATATTCTGTGACACATTAATCAGCCCCAAATTAATTCAGGTCACTTGAGGCAGGGAAGGTGTGCTTTGCTTTGCCACAATAATGTACACTGACTGGATAACCAGAGGGTGCTGTGATGAAACAGAGGGTGGCATGGGTGGGCCAGAGGGTGGCATGAGTAGTCAGAGAGTGGCAGTGGTGACAGAGAGTGGCAGTGATGAAGAAGAGTGTCCCAAACAGGCTGGACACGTAGAAACAACAAGTTCGCAAAACTTGCGACCTGACAGGTAAGTTCGCGTTTGCGAAATTGTACAAAACCCTCGCGAACTGGCAGAAACCCGTGCGAACACAAAAAAAAAATCTGCAAATTCGCGAGAATTCGCGGATTTTGCGGATTGCGAGTTCGCAAATCCGCAAAATTCGCGAACGCGAGATTCGCAAAATTCGCCCATGCTTAACATTGATGCAGAACAAAAGGATTCAGTTGCAGCGGTTCCTACGAGAGATACTTGCCTCAAAATAGCAGAGAGGACAGATCAGTCCTAAAGGGAGTAGCAGAACCACCACCTGTGTTGCTGAGCCTTTCGAAGTCCTTGGGACATCAGGAGCAGCAGACCAGTCAGCTTTGTTGTGGTGCCTGCAGATACAGGTGAGTGACTCCTTCACTTCAAGGGAGATTACTTTAGGTGTCCTGAATGCCGTAGGTCTGTTAAAGAACATGAAAGAGGCAGAGACACAGACAGCGAAGAAGACTTGCAGAACAGCAAGACCAGGAGCAGCAGGAGTCTTCTTTGATGCAGTCTCGGTTCCAGGCAAAGTCCAGCGAAGTCCAAATGTCCAGATGGTCGAAGAGTGACATGGTTTGAGGCTGGAGTCTTGCTCCATGACGAGTCTGAGGACCCACCCACAAGTAAGCCCTTTTATACCCTAAGAAATGGGTTAGGGCGCCTCCGGGGTCCCTCCAGAGGAGGTGCTGGACTCCCATGTACTTTGTCCAGTTTAGTGCCAGAGCAGGAGCTAATGGCTCCCAGAATTGATTTTAACTAGAGTATGCACAAAGGGCACTAAATGGGCCCTTCAAAGTGGTCTGGTGGCACTGGCAAGTGCCCCCCAGCCAATACACCAGGTCCTGTCTGAGGAGTTGGTCAACAGCAGGAGGACAGAATCGTGTCTCCGGTCGGCAGCAGCAATAGCTTGCTGTTAGACCCTAAAAGGTTGGTGCTGGGAATATTGGGGGACTCCCTAGGGGATCCAACACTGGAATCGGTGTTGGGGTTGGATTCCAACATGTTTGATACCAAACATGACCGGGTTCGGTGCAGCCACTATATAGTTAGACATCTCGTAATGACTGATGTCCACTGTATGTATAAAATGGCTGACCGTACTTACAAAACCTGGAGAATTGACTCAGGGGTTTGTAGGGGTGTCAGGCTCATGGGGTTTGTAGGGGTGTCCTGCTCATGCTCATGCAGGGGCATGCTCACACTTTTAACCAAGCACCCTGACCTCAGGATTGAAAGGCCTGCCTTAGGGGTGACTTATAGGATTCAAGTTTAGTGATCTCAGATATAAGGAACTCTATATCTGTCGTAAGTGGTGCTAGCACCAGCTTACACAGGCTGCAATGGCAGGCCTGCAGTCATAGTTTTAATGGTCTCTCATGGGTGGCACAATGCTGCAGCCCATGGAAGACCCCTGGTATACCTATACCCTTGGTACCTTAGTACCATATACTAGGGACCTGCAAGGGTACATCAGTAGCCAATTGTGGCGGTATCAAAGTACTTACCATAGCAAATTCTGGAGGAAGCACGGTGGTTGGGTTTATGACTAGCAGGACCCCAGCCAGACAAGTCACAAAAACATACTGACACCAGCAAAAAGTGGGGGTAACTATTAGAAAGATCTTACTTTCCTACCCAGACGTAACATGAAAATGAATGAACAGATTTAGATTACATTTGGCAGAAATATAAATCATGGTGTGTAAATGGCCATTTTTAAATTTATAGGGCTTGATTCACGAAGGTACATTTACACTTTTGTGTAACTTTATGATTGTTTGCTATTCACAAACGTATTTTGTGAGTAGTCTCTTTACAACTGTGGAGTCTCCAAACATAAAAAAATAGTCCTTCCTTTTTATGTGCTGAGAATCTGCAGTCATAAAGAGGTCACTAGTAGAATGCATTTGTGAATAGCAAACAATCATAAACTTACACAAAAGTTTAAGTTTGTCATTGTGAATCAGGCCCATAAGGCACAAACACCTAGTGCTATATTGGGCCATGGTATACCCCCAGTATTTTGTAGTATAGCGTGGTGCATGTCGATGACATAACAGTATATGATTGCCTGATGAATGCCCTTATAATAGTAAAAGACAATCCTGTTGGTTAAACCACACTTTGGCTGTGTTCTGGCTTTTAAGTGTAAATATAGTGTCCTACTGTTTTGTAAGTATGCAGAACGGGATGAGTTAGTTTATATAAATATGTAAAGGTTAGTAAAAGTTGTTTTATTTCTTTATATATTTAAAAAAAGGTTTGCAGAGTACCATGGTACTACCATATTGTTTACATCACACTTAATCTGCGTTCTGGATTGTGTAGTACAGTTTTTTAATGTTTATTTTTACATATTTTTTCATTTTATTTTTTCAAGTGCACTGTACTACACTATACTTCCCCTTAAAACGCAAAACACAAACTAAGTCTGGTCTAAACAATATTTCACCCTTTCAAAATTGAAAGAGCGAAATATAGGCTAGATCACACTGAGGGCCCGATTCCGATGTTGGACAGACTCAGGTCCGTCCGACATCGGTCAGGAGCCGTAACCCACCGACCTGCTGTCGTCAGTTACGGCCCTGCAAGTACGATGCGACCAAACTCTGTTCGGTCGCACTCTTATGCTTCACAATGGGAGCATGTATTCTGAGCGGAATGCATGCCTGCATTGTGACAAGGAGGAGTGCAGTTCAGTCCCGGCACCCCAAGGTGCCTGCCACCGGGTGCAGGGATCAAAAGAGGGGCACGATAGATGCCCCCAGGCCGCCATTCTCACGGCCTCGCACCCATGAGGGCCCTGCTGGGGGCCCCAAGAGACAGTTTCTGACTGCCTTTTTGTGCCAGAAACACCGGCACGAAAGGCAGTGAAAAACTGCCATCGTACTCCCTCGGTTGTAAAGAGCCAACCGCAGGAGAACTGAAGGATTTCCGGGTGGCGGACTCTCTGAGCCCGTCGTAGGCCATCTGGAAATCCGAGTCGGATTCCTTTCCGACCGAGCCCATCGGTATGGCTCAGTCAGAAAGGGATCTGGCCAACACATTCCGATGCAGTCGGAATCGGGCCCAGAGTCTGCGTTCTAGGTTTGGTCGGGAAATATAGTACAGTACAGTGTTTTTTAAATGTTTATCATATAAAAAATGTTTACTACACTTTACTACACTATGTTTCCCCTTATAACCCAGGATGCAGACTAAGTGTAACATTTAAAAAACAATAATATGTAAACCTTAGAATGTTTTACATATTTTTTTAAAAAGTTTTAAAGTACCATTGTATGTCCTAAGTAGTACTGCGGTATTCCGTAAACTTTAAAAAAAAATATACAAAAAGTAATAAAACTACTTTTAGCCAGCTTCACAAACTTACCCAAAGTGCCATAATCATTCCTTTCCAGTTATACATCAGTAGGGCACTATATTTCATGTTAAAACTTAGAATACAGACCAAGTGTGGGTTAAACAATATGACTGCCTTTGCATTTTGTAAGGGCTTGGATTACCCAATCATATATTGCCTTGTCATAGGCATGTACTGCAGTATATATCATGAGATTGCAGTGGAATACAGTGGCTCAATGTATCACTAAGTTTTTTGCCTTATAAGTAGAAAAGTACTGAATGGATTTTCATGAAATAGTAAATCCTACCAAATTGTGTGAAAATCAGTTCAGCCATTTTGCTGCTACATCTGATACCAAAGTCTATGGAAAATGCATTGATGGAAAAACGTGTTTTGGGACCCCTTTCTTCTTTTAGACACTTTGATTATCTATGTGCATGTCATTATGGCACTGAAAGGCTCAAGGTCTTATTGCAAGTCTGACTGCATTTCCTGCATGCAATGCATCAAATATCCGAAGGTGAGGTATTTACGAGATGCAGTAAATTCCTCTTATGCCATCAATTTTGTTGAGAAATATTTTGGAATCATATACAGTATCTGTCTATATAGCACTGATTTACACATGTATCTATGAGGAGACAATTGTGAGGGTTTGGTGAGAATTCTCTGTTGCAAACTCTTGTTGTAGACTTTCTCTTCATCGATTGGTCTACCTTTCCTTTTGGGCTTTTTAGATCGAGCCTGGGCAACGCATGCACTGCGAGCCATGCTGTATTGGAGTATGTACATCAAGCCCCGCCCACTCACCACCCATATTTGTCATTGGCTTGTGTCATTGTCCTTTGTAAGTGCTGTCTTTTGATTTGTTATTAGGCTTGTTAGTTCCTCCTTAGTACCACCTTGTTTTCATTTGTAACTGTCCCTTGTACTTCGGTTGTTACACAGAACTCTTCTTTAGTCTGTAAGCACTATTTTCTTTAATTAGTTTCTCTTACTGCAGGGGGGTATCTTGTGTGCTTTTGTGACCACCGGCTTCTTTATTGAACTCGTAGCAAACGGGGCCTTTGGAGACAGAAGGAGGCAACTCAGCAATGCCTTCAAGCATTTGGAATGCAAAAGGTCTTGCAGTTGCGAGAGTTTAAGCTATTGGCATTGTAAATGACAATGCCTTTTATTTATGTTTTAACAACCAAAACATAAATAAAAGGCTTGTCCTTTACAATGCTAATAGCTCAAACCCGTGTAAATGTGAGATCAATTACATTGCAGATTCTTGTTCTTTCATTTGTTGTGAAAGGGTCAATCTCTGGGCAAGACAGTCATCTCCATAATGTCAGCCAGAGTGGGCAGCATCTTGTCAATGTTTCTTATCTGTCATCTGTGAAAGGATGCAATTCTGAAAAAATACCTGTGTGATTGACCGGCAGGAGAGATTTCTGTGACCATGGATCAACTGGAGGTTGTGTTAAGGTGGACTGTAGGTGGAGGCATACAACTTCGGTGGGAGGTTGAAAGGTTAAAGCGATATACCATTACCATTGCAAGAAGAAGAATTCAATCTAATGTTAGACAAGTTTCCAGAGAGGTTGCAATAGGGGATTGGCACAACCTCTCCACTAGCTGTCCACTCTCTACTTTGATCTGCCCAGCAAGTAGGATGACCTGTAAGGATGATATATATTCGTGTTGACAGCAGGTCACCATTCTTGGTGTGTTTTGCCTATAAGCACATTATCACACTCAGGTTGATCATTGGAGAGCTCATGAATAGGCAGAAAGTATTTCGACAGTGGAACCCCTCTACTACATGTGCTACCAAGCTTTGCCTGTGCACCTCTGAATGCAGCATTGCACACTACTGGCCACCTAATAACTAGTCACATAAACATCATTGACCTCATCATGTCGATCATAATCAATATCTACTGGCTGCCCCATCAGCTTGCAACAAATGCAATACATTGTGTATCATCTACAAAGCCTCCCAAATCAGCAGACAAAACTACATTTCGAATAAACATAAACAAATGAACACTCAAAATATATATAAAAAAATACCAAGGGGCTATGCAATATATCTAGAATCCAATTTTGTTTTAGGGAAAAGGAAGGTTGGCTAGTTACTTGCTGTTAGTTTAAGATGGATTTGTCAAAAAATATAAAAATACAAACTGTTAAAATAACAAATAAAACTCCCAAATCAAAAACGTTTCCAAAACTAAAAACAGACGTTTATTTTCTTTATTAAATTGTGCCCACATGTGTTATGTTTAAAGGTACAATTTTATTTTATGTGAATGGTTGGTATGCTTTGAGAGAATATATATATGAGAGAATATATATTTTATTTGCATAGTTAATTAAAACCATTGCAGTACAAAATCAAAGTTTAAAAATAAATGTACATGCTTGATAAAACCAGCGTATCGTGATCACAATTTCTCATTTCATTTTAAAATCGCAAAGGTACATCCTATTTAATTAGCCTTGGAAATAGATATAGTTTTGCTTTATAATTAAAATCAGCCAGGACCTCTCCATGCGCCCGCAGGTCAGCTCCGTTGTGTCATCCTGCTTTCTGTCCCTCAGGATTATTCGTAAGATCTCTCATTTTTTCTCCTCTGATGCCCTTAAGATAATTGTTTTGGCTATGATCCTCTCGAGATTGGACTACGGGAACTGCCTGTACATGGGCATCCCTGCCTACGAGCAGCGCCGCCTCAAGACCATCCAAAACCAGGCTGCGGTCTCATCCACCAGCTCCCTAGGTCTCATCATACCACCCCCTTACTCAAGTCCCTCCATTGGCTTCCCGTCCTGCAGAGAGCCCTCTTCAAGTTGGGATGCATAGTCTTCATGGCCCGCGCCCGCACGGCTCCTATTTTCATCAATTCTATGATCACCCACTATCGCCCCTGCCGCGATCTCCGTTCCTCCAGTCAGGCACTTCTCAGTGTCCCCCGCTTCCGTAAGTCCAGAATAGGCGGCACGAGGTTCTCTACCCTTGCCCTGTGCTTCTGGAACAGTCTCCCATTCTCTATTAGGTCTATTACTGACTATCTGCATTTCCGTAAGGCGCTCAAAACTCACCTGTTTGCTCAAGCTTTTTCTTCTCAGTAATCTCCTGGTGCTCTCTCCATCTGCTACCGCCCAACCATCCAGCGCCAGGAAGCCGCTTGGCCACAGTGCGCTTTACAAATACTTTCAACTTTCAACTTTCATAATATTATCTAAAAACATTTAGGGTTCAAGTTTTGGCATTTTCTTTTCCACTGCCTTCATGAATTTCACAAAACTGCAGTTCAACTGTGGGTCCTGAGTTGCAAAGCAGGTGAGAACTGCTTTCCTTCGTAAACGTATCCCTCGTGGTTATGGTGATGTTTCAGCAGATGTTTTCGTTCATCCAACAATTTGTCACAGGAGCATAACAAGTGCAGCATATCCTCTGGCACTAGGCCACATAACCGGCAAAGGGAGCCTGCTTTGTCTTTTAGCCAGTGTGGGAAATGTCGGATGCAGGGTAGCAAGCCCAACCTGTACCTTAAAAACCTCATTTTAATGGTTTTAGCGTAACCCAAACCAAAGTAACTCTGTGCTGCTTGTGTTGAATAAGAGTTCAAGGTCATCCAGCCATGTGATCTTTTTGTGAGGGCTGCCTTATCTTCAACCCACGAAAGATGTTTGATTGTTTTCTTGACCGTGTTTTTCAGCGTTGTATGGTTTGTGGGGGTATCCCAAAGCTGCTTTATTTGCCAGGCTACTTTTAAGATACTTGCAGCTGGTGAGGAAGGGTGTTGCTCTAGCTCCGTCCATAGATACTCATTTAAAGTTCCTTGTTTGGATTTCCGTACTTTATCTCAGATAGTTATGTATGCCCCCTGTCTTGCCAGTAGCTGTTTTTGGACTCCGAACTCAAACCTAATTTGTGCTGGGGAGGTTAGTTTGGGCAGGCAAAAAATGATTCTGTATGCAGCTATAATAGTACTATCGAGGGTCTTTGCGTCTCTGCCTCTCTGTACTTCACTCCCATAGGTAATTGTTGGCATGAGTTTCGCTCGAATTACTTGTACCAGAGGTAGAAGCGAGGGCCCAGAGAGTTTGCTGTTTAATGTCTTTAACGAGATTGACAGAGCAAGACCCTTACCTCTGATGCTCGTTTTCTGTACAGTAAACTGTCCGCTGTTGTCAATCTTTACTCCTAGGTATTTGTACACAGACGCACCATCAATTTGTGTATTGTTCCAGTACCAGGACGTCGATTTGCTCTTACTAATAGTCATTTTCTGTGTTTTCTCCAAGTTTATGGTCAGATCATTTGCTTCAGAATAGCCATGTGTAGTATTCACAAGGTGTTGTAGTCCTACCTTTGTGTGGCTTATTAGGACTAAATCCTCTGCGTAGGGAAGACATGGTAATTGGAGCCCTCCCAACTTGGGGGCATGAGAGTTGCAGCTGTTTAGGATTGGTATAAGATCTACTAAAAACAGATTAAATAGTGTGGGAGCCAAGGCGCAACCTGGTTGAGACCTTTGTTGGTTGGTATGCGCCTTGACAGGAGTGATCCGTCACCCACCTTTATCTGGACCCAGGTTTCTGTGCGAAGGTTAATCAGCAAGTCTAACAGAGGCCTCGGTATCCCCCAACCATTCAGTTTGGACCATAAAATGTTCCGATTTATATGGTCAAAGTCAGCCTTGTAGTCTATAAAGCAGAAGTGGATGGGCATTTTGTTTGATTCAGCCTTGTCTATTAACATACCCATAGTTAGGATATTGGTCGTTGTCCCAACTGATTTGGCAAAGCCTGTCTGGTTAGCCGGAATTAAGGATTTCTCTGTGGCCCATGCCTGCAATTCCTCCAAGAGTATACCTGAAAAATACTTTGCCTCGTTGTCAATTAGGGCCACTAATTGATAGTTTTGTGGGAGAGACTTGTCCCCTGCCTTAAAATTGGAGAGATGATAGAGCCATTCCAGGAGCCTAGCAGGCTGTTAAAGTATCTTATTTCTAGAAAAAGTGGTTCGAGCGCTACTGCCCATCCGTTCACATCTTGTTTGTAAAGAATGGGCGGAATTCCATTCGGACCTGGGTCTCCCTCTCTTCTTCCTTTCTTAATTTGGCACTTGATGATGCTTTGTAAACTTGTCATTTCGTCATTTAAAATTGGATTCGGACCATCTGGGATGCTGGTGCTCTTTTGGGATGGCTGTGCTTTGTATTCGGTGAGATTGTACATCGCGCTATCGGGTTTTAACCCTAAGTTGTTATCCATGTCCTGGTTAAAATGATTTCCAAGCTAACCTGCCCATACTGTGATGTTGGTAGAGACTCCGTCGTACATCGGTCTTATGAAGTGGTTTATGGTTTTCCCAAATTTTACCCCATAATTCCGTTTGGTGTCAGAGTGTAGTCTTCCCCACATGTTGTCCTCCACAGATCTATTGGCTTCCTATTTTAATTTTTTCAGCGTTGCTTTTAGTTTCCGTAAGAGATCATGTTTCCCTATATCCATGGGGTACTGCCGAAGTTCTCTCATCATATGATAAATTGATTTTTTTGTGCCCCTAATTTTCTCTTTATACGCGTAAACTGTTCCATGCTGCTGCGGCCCAATTTGACATGTGTCTTAGGTCTTGTAGCATAGGTAGACATTGTTTTTGTGAATTGTTCCCATTTCGCAATTTCACTAGATCCAGTACAGGCACTGAAGTGTTGTTTTGCCCTTTTTATTATGGTTTCATCGGTTGCTGCTGAGCATTTGATTTTTTTAAGGTTAATAGTATAGACCGACTCTTTTGGTGCTGCGGGTAACTCAAATTTAGGCTTCACAATTTTCAAGGCAATTTCTTGGGGACAATGGTCACTGTCTGCTTTTTCACCTATCTGGAATGAGATCGTGTGTTGAAAAAAAGGTAATGAAATAAAAGTGTAATCCAGTATAGTACTGATTCTTGTCCAGTGAAATGTTGTGGCTGGAGGGTTGTCACCAGCAAACCTTCCATTTAGTGCTCTGATGTTAAAATGTTCCAGGTCTTCTAATATCTGTTTTCCTAGTTTGGTTTGTTTGGATGCTTGCGACTTCCCTTGCGATGGGATATCCCAAGTTGAATTTTGAGTTAGAATCTCATCGTCTGACGAGATTCCCATGAGATTGGGGTTAAAGTCCCCGGTAAGCATGGTATGCTTTGAAAAGTGGAGGGGGTAGGAACATTTGTTGTTGGACAACTTTAACTAGCATAAAATATAACGTTTTGATGATTTTTCATGAGAGAGGCCTGCCTATACCTAACACGAAAAGCATATTACTGCCTCCTCACCGCTGCAACACCACCAGGGCATGGCATTTCCCTGGCAACTGCAGCAGGTCACTAGCGGTCCATCTGCCCTTATTGTAATAGGCCGGTCAGGAGACTGCCACCGCCCACCTCTACGAGTCTGGCACTCCACAGACCGCCAGACTCCTAATCAAGCCCTAAACTATCAGGTGCCATTCCTAGTACACTAACTAGTTTTTTTCTACAAGTGGGGTATACCATTATGGGCAATGTATCTGTGACTTTTGCGCTGCATTGCATGAAAGGGAGAGAGCGGTAAGATGCGCTGGTGTACTGTGTGAACCCTAGTACCAATGCAAGCACACTTGCACAATAGCGGAAGAGTGCCTGCATTACAGTGTGACAATTGTTTATGTGCAGGAAGGGACACCTTCCTCGACAAAAACAATCCTTAAAGGCCTTTTCTTATTTCTATTCGTGCTGCAGAATAAGCAAATGTGGCAAGAAGAAATAAGAAGAGAAAGATTTAGCTTCTTGTCATGTCTGACTGAGGAAGGTGTAGCATGTTTACTTGCTTTATTACATCTGAAAATGCTCCAAAATTCTTTGGTGGATGCATGGGAACACACATGTTCCACCCATGGAACTCCTCCCAAGCTTGAAATGCAGTGCAGCGCAAGCAGCTGCATTGAGTTACATTTCTTTACAAAGCCATGTGAGGCAGCACAAATCGTCCCTTGTGTGAACATTTTACTGCAGCCTTTGTGTTGTCCTTGCAACGCCTTGTACGCCACAAGGACAATGCGAAGGCTTCATATTAAATCTCGACCATAGCATTTTCTGTTTCATATTTAGAGCCTGATTCTGATGCGGTTAGGAAGGAGTTCTCACCTAGGGCCTGATTCTGATGCGGTTCGGAAAGACTCCTAAAGGCTTTTGCTCCTTCCAAATCGGATCAGGAACGTGTCTTCCCGACCCAAGGCCTAAATATTATGTGGTTAGGAACATATGCTCCCATTAAAGTCAATGGGAGTCCAACCAAATCGTATCTGGAAGCATCCGGATGCATCGTACTCCGTCCGTCGGACTCTCCCGATCCGAGCGGGTCAAAAACCATTTCCAAAACGATTTGGTTGGGAAGCTGTCCGACCCGCATCAGAATCAGCCCCTTAGTGTAATATAGATAACCAAATAAAGTAGCTTTTGAGTTGCATTCCCTCATGTTAGCTGGGAACTGGGAGAGAATGTGGTGTTATGACCAAAGGTGCTGACTTTGGAACTGGGGAGCCAGTTGCGAGTCTCGGCAATGGCTCAATATCCTGTGATTCTGGGCAAACCACTTAATCTCCTGATGTCTAAAAAATTGAATGTGACCTTATGTAATATATCCCTTGCTCACTAAAGCACTCTAATATCTTTGGGTTGAGCTAGCCCTATATAGAACTACAAAAACAATGGGAGGGAAAAATTATTTTCTAAAAACACGCCCTGACAAGCAGATAAATGGTAGAAGGTTTTATTTCTCTTACAAATCCAAATGACTCTGTGTGCAAGCCCCCACTTCCCCCCACTTGATTTGAGATGTCCTACCCAAAGCAGGCCTGCCTACACCTAACACGAAAAGAATATTCTACACACATTCCATTTAGCCAGTGCTCTCAAAAACATCTCTGCATATTTCTGCAAACAGAACTGATCTTGCTATATTTGATGCAAAATGTATTTTAGCTTTTGAGTTCAGTCGGTGTCCTAGCAACTGTTCCTGCTGAGTTGTGTGGGCTCGAGTAACACTGGGTTCTGTCATTGGGAGGAAAATACGTATTGTCCTAATGTCTCTCAGTTTCTTTCTCTCAAAACATGCAGCCAAGCTTTTTTTTCTTAAAAGTTACTCTTTTAAACTGCTCACAATTTGACAATTCAGTCTTAGCAATGTTCTACATTTTCTCTTTTTCCTTCAAAATATTCTCTACAAAATAAAGTTATACTTTCTCCTTTGTCCCCAATAGTGTGCAACATCGGACGCATCTATCTTTTGTGCCCCAAAAATGATCTGTTGAAAAATCTGTGAGAAACCACGAATTTCGATTTAAATGAAAATGTTGTGACTTAAAGTTTGTCCAAAACGGTTTAACCAGGCCTAACTACTCTCTCCAAATCAATTTGCCACACTCTGCTCACCATCCATATGGAGTCCGAACAACCTTGGCCGATGCCCGGTGGAGCTGTCCTATGCAGCTATAGAGGAGTTTGGCCCTGGTTCGCCGACTCAGCCGCCACCTACCCAGCCGGACATCTGACATTGTTTTTGTCGCCTCCCCGTTATGCTTCCTTCCCTCTATCTTTCTCTTATGTCTATACTTGGAATCTGTAACTGAAGTAATTATGTAATCTTTAACTTGCTGATCCTCATGTAAAGCGCTCTGATACCTACGGGTCTAGCCAGCGCTATATAAAACTTTGCAAATAGAATAAATAAAATATGCCAAGTTGTGATATGTGCTTTTGTAAAAAGCCTTCCGAGTGTTTGTTTAGCACTTTATTGGCTTTCAAATTCAGTGTGCCCTTTGAGATTCTGGGACTCTAATTGAGTGCCTGTGGCTTGCTGGCTCGCTGAGGAACTCAAACAAAGAGAAATGATCATGAGATACTTTGTACTGGTGCTATTGCATGATCTTGATGGTAAGTTACTGAGGAAAATAAAAAAGTGATGTGTGGACAGGGCGGAGGAACGTCGCCCCACTGCTTTCTCGCAGTGCGAGAAGGAAAAACATAAATGGGTATTTTAAATACCATTTTAAGTTTCTGCTTCTCGGCGGGTGGGAGGGTTTGCCTGGTTGGGTCGGGTCGGGGAGGAGTGGCTTGCCCACTGTTGTGGGCCCTGACTGTTTGGTCGGCCCAACCAGTCATGCGAACTCTACATTTTCTATATGTAAGCTGCATGCAGCTTAGAGAAAATGGCCTCCTTACACGCTCCTGGCTGGGCGCCGTCCGCACCAATCACAATGCTGCCATTGCAGCGCTCTGATTGGCTTGGGGGAGAGGAGCGAGGATGCCTGTTTCCTGTTCTCCTGAAGAAGCAGGAAAATGTCATATGCGGGACCCGGCCAAGAGTGGAGGCAACACGAAACCCGGTCAGGTAAGTTTAAAAAATAACAAATAACACTCCTGCGCAAACCCCCGCGCGACCTCCCCACCCGCAAATCTTACAAGCTGTGACTGTGTGTGGAACGTTTGAATTAATCTTAGCAGCTGGTACTTACTAAGGAAAAGATTCATTCCATCTTTTTTTGCCCACCAGGCCCCTTTTGACAGAGACCAACCATATGCAGATCAACCCAGGTCCTGTTCCTGAACTGCCAGGTGAGATCCCCTCTGAATCGTACGCAGCAACCCCAATGAGATTTGGCCTAGATTGGCCTTGTCAATGATCCTGTAGCACAGTGGGAACATACATCTGGTCATACCCATCACCCTTCGGATGTTGACCTGAGGAGAACAGAAAAGTGATAAATGGTACAACTAACTTCAGCCACTAGTAATTACTTGGGATGCATTCCAGTCTAGCGTTTCCCTACAATGCTACCTCAGACAGGAACCAGAACACTCAAATCAGTGTTGGACCTGCTCCAATAGGAACAATCAGGCATGAATTAGGAGGTCAGGTTCCCTGTGAATGAGAACACAAGCAAGCCCAGACAGGTATTGGCCTAGGTAAGCCTCATCATCGAGGTATAGCTTGGTTCCTATGGCCCTCAGGAAGTGGGGTTGAAGGTCTGCTTACTATGTTCAGGGTGAGGGAATACAGTAGGTTAAATCCGTTCATCAGACTGACTTTAAGTGGTTGGGTTTATAATGGCGTGCCGGTTCTAGATCTAGGCTATGTGCACTTGAAGGCCAACTACAATTCCCAGCAGGCCATCTGTCATGTGACTAGAAAGACATTGGCTATAACTTCTCTCATGGTTTATGGCGTTGTGTTGCATTGTTGCTGCAGCCAGTACCTCGCTACACGGATCTCAGCTTTCCTCTGCCAAGACCTATTGCTTCCTCAAGGTTTGATCATATAGACATTTGGATTAATGAGAAGTATCATAGATCATGTGTTAAAAAAACACATTTTTGAATGATTTATTTGAGCATTATGAGAACACCTACGCCTGGGTTACATTTATCTGATCTCGACGACCAGGTTTGTGTGTTCTTCTAAAAATTCCATGTGAAGTAAAAGCAATGATTCTTAATAGAGCAATAGTGCACATGCTTATATCTGACTGTACAAGCTATTACATTTCTAGTACGTGCATACCATTGCTAGGGATAAGGAATAGGGTTGTAATTATATTTAATATTTTGCAGTCCTACAGAAGTCAAGCAGACTTTAAATTCATAATCAAAAGAATGTATAGTGCTGAAGATTGTTTTAGGTTTTGAAAAACATAATGAGAGTGCTAGTGCACATGCATTCTTTCAGATACTTATTTTTCATATGTTTAGTTTTCAGGACTTCCGAATTTCATATTTCATTACAGAGAATGGATATGTACAGATATTGCATTCATAATCGCAGCTTTTCTTAAACATCAAGGGGCATATTACCAAGCAATAGCGATAATTATCGCTATTGCTTGGTTAGAGATAAAAACTTACCGCTAAACTGCGGCGATTTGTACCGCAAATAAACCTTGGTATTTCCAAGGTTTATTGCAAATGCGATAAAAATCGCCGCAAAGCATGAATATCGCTGAAAAGTCCGCGATATTCATGCATTACCGAGCTAATGCTCTTAGCCATGTTATCCACCTCCCATTGGATAACATGGCTAAGAACTGCTCAGGGCAGGTGTTAGCTTTTGGAGATATTCGCGCATAGCGCGAATATCTCCAAAAGTTGGTAATAGGAGATAGCGATGTTAGCGACGGTTTTCAGTCTCTAACATCTTGGCACGCCCACTTTGCATGTCATTAGTGATAAATATCACTGACATGCAAAGTGGGGCCCAAGATGGTCGATATCTCCTACTAGCTGTCGCTAACTCGTGTTAGCGACAGCTAGGTAATAGGGAGATAATTTTATCTCCGCTTTCTTGGCTTTTAAAGCCAAAAAAGCGGAGATAAACCCCCTTGATAATATGCCCCCAAGTTACTAAAGATATCTCTCTGTCTTGGAGAGATCCACTGGAGCCATCAGACCTGCCTGACCAGCAGAAGTGACAAGGCAGAGTGGCACAGTCCTGTGTCTCTGTTTTCTCTCTGATCCTATTCCCTATCACCATTCTATTGCTGGCATATCCCCTTGTGAGTGGTCACTGGTGGAAGCAGTGTGAGCAGGAAAGAGCACCGCTTCGTTGGAGTTTGCACAAAAACGTTGGTGCAGCTTGACAGTGGCACAGTGAGCATGGGACCCACATCACACATAAAGTGTTGTAGTGGGTAAAAACACAGAAATGATGGGTGGAATGCTTGAACTGATCTCAGTCACTGCTGATTATTTGGGCAGCATTCAAGTATATCAGTTTTTTGCCCACCATGCCATCTCAGGCAGGAACCAGCCTTTCCATATCAGCCTTAGTGCTGCTCCAGCAGAAACAGTCCTGCCTAAGTTGCTCAGCCAGTCTTCCTATGAACGGGAGCACAAGTATGCACTGCCCAGATGTGGGTCTGAGACTGCCACAGAAATCAATGGATCCCTTACTGATGAGGCCTAATGAGGCCAAAAACAGTCCGGTGTTGCTTGTGTTAACGTTCAGAGAGAGCCTGGCCGATGGGATATATTGCTTCTTAGACAAAGGCAGTAGACCTAATATTTTTATTTTGAAAAGCTGGTGTAATGTCATTACACTGTGTTAAATCTTATAGACAGGTATTTTGTTATTGGGAATCTCACATAATACTATGATAGTAAGAGTTTTAGTGTTGGTTATACTCTTTAACAAACCCTCAGGGTTGAATATGTGCACTTTGTGAATCCTTCTTATGCCATTTTAGAAAGGGTTGTGCGTGGTTTTGCCATCTGTCATTTTATGGCTTGTGAGAGATGCATTCTGGCTCCACCCAAATGTTGATTTCCCGGCGTACAGATTCTGATTGGGCAGAAGGTGTGTGCTTCTACTGAAAATGTGCTTGAGGTGCACCTATAGCATTGTGGGAAAGTATATGCTCAATACAGCCAGTAATGGTGACAAGCCATAGATCAGGGTTATAGGCCTGGTCTGTTTATCATGAATATTTACCACAAAGGTTGTATATATTGTCTTTAACAAATGCAAAAAAGCACATGTTAAAGACAATAGGACGTTCAGGGTACATTGACATTACACTGTGTTAAAGCTCGCTGACAGGCATTATGATACAGGAAATCTTACAGTGTCATAGCAGACAAGGGTTTTGGGGTTGATTAACTCCTGTGACAAACCCTTGTGGTAGAAGATTTGCACTTTGAGAATCCCTGTTATGCAGTTTTATAATGGGTTGTATATTGTTTTGTAACTCTCATTTTGTATGTATACATACTTTTGTGACTCTATACTAATAGATGCTTTGGGTTAAAAGCTTAGATGAAATGCAGTGGGCCTGAGTTGGTTGTGGTGACAAGTTAGAGATAAAAGGTGACAGTTTAAATGGCTCGTTGGAAAATTTTGTCAGAGGCCATAGGTCTAATCATTTTATTATGAAAACATATCACAAATACGGTAGGCCTCAGATATTTAGTTTGAAAAGCTCATATAAAAGTAAATTTTATCATTACACTGTGCTAAAGCTTGTAGACTGGTATTTGTTACAGGGAAGCTCATAGATTACCATAATAGCAAGAGTTTAAGTTTTGTTTACAAGCTTTAAAAAACCCTCAGGGCAGAAAATTTGCACTTTGTGAATCATTGTTGTGCAATTTTAGCAAAGGCTGTATATTTTTTCCATTGGTAAATCCACTTTTGTTGTACAGAGCTGTAATTTTATTGCTATCAAAGGTAGCTGTGGAAGCTCACTGAATATATCTCTTTACATCGCAGATTTTACTTCGCGATGCAAACACGACCGCACTACCGTTACAATGATTTGCTTTAGATGGCGTGCTGGACTTAGGAATAGTATGATTTACTATTCCAACCCCACTGTGTGCAAGGCTAGGGAAAGTGTTGGAATAGTAAATCATACTATTCTTCATCCAGGAGCGCCATCTAGCGTGTCGTTGTAACGACTTGTGTTGTAAAGGGAGTGCTTTGCGACAACACGGTCGTTGTAACAACCGTGTTGTGTTTGCATCGTGGAGTAAATTCTGCGATGTAAACGTTGTTTCCCAACTCACTGGGCTGTCCTCATTTTCTGGTGAGAATTGGACACGAACACAGGGTGTGCATACCCACAAAGGGAGAGCAACACACCCCATAATGACCCAGGGCAGATGTAGGAGTAGTGACTCACCTCAAATGGTACTGGCCCTAAAAAAAGTCCATGAAAGCGTGTGTGCCCAAGAGAGTGGGGTATCAGGTCATTTAAAACAAAACTGCCATGGCAGCGGGTAGGAAGGAAAAATAAAGAAACAATATGGGGCACCCGCAGAAGATGTGGCATGCTTGATAAGCTCATGCAAAATCAAGCTGTTTGGAAGCACATCTTTACAATTACATTGGACAGCTGCATCAAGACAACAATGCACCTTCACATGGTCCCCAATTGCTGATGGAAATTTGTGGTGCAAATTGTCTCAGGTGGGAGAATGTGATTGCCCAGGAAAAGCAGGGATCCCAGAGCATGGAGGCCACCATGATCCTGATGTTGGAAAGCCCCGGGACAGCTCACTCATTGTGTTTGCTTTGTCTGCCCTAAGTTGGCAGGGTATGCCCAGACGTGGGTCCCTTGCTCACTTTGCAACTGCACTCAAGCTAGTCTGGCTGATGAAGGGTGTTACCCAGACAACGGTCCTAGGATGCTTGTTTCCGGTTCAGGGAAGACCTGGCTTGGCAGTACAGGCTGGACTGTTCCCATGAGGCACAGGGTCAAGACTGATTTGCATATAGTTGGGTTCTGACTGAGGTGGCGAAAAGAGCTAAAAACTGATGATGGATTCAACCCAGATCTGCGACTGGGGGTGAGAGTCTGAAATGTTTCAGCACTCCGTCGAGTATCTCCTTGTGTTTGCTTTGTTCACCCTAAGTTGGAGGGGTATGCCCAGACGTGGGCCCCTTGCTCACTTTGCCACTGGATTCACGCTAGCCTGGCTGATGAAGGGTGTTACCTAGAAACCGGTCCTAGTATGCTTGTTTCAGGTTCAGGGAAGACCTGTCTTGGAAGTTCGGGATGACATGTTCCCATGAGGCACAGGGTCAAGACTGATTTGCTAATAGCTGGGTCTGAACTGAGATTGGCGAAGTAAGCTAAAGAATGATGATGGATTCAACACAAATCTGTGACTGGGGGTGAATGTCTGAAAAGTTTCCACGCACCATCCATTATCTCCTTGTGTTTGCTTTGTTCGCCCTAAGTTGGCAGGGTATGCCGAGACATGGGTCCCTTGCTCGCTTTACCACTTGGTTCAAGCTAGCCTGGCTGATGAAAGGTGTTACACAGAAACCAGTCCTAGGAGTCTTGCTTCCGGTTCAGGGAAGACCTGGTTTGGCAGTTCGGCCTGGACTGTTCCCATGAGGCACAGGGTCAAGACTGATTTGCATATATATCTGGGTCTGAACTGAGGTGGCGAAGTGAGGTAAAGAATGATGATGGATTCAACCCAGATCTGTGACTGGGGGTGAATGTCTGAAAAATGTTAGCACTCCGTCTACTATCTCCTTGTGTTTGCCTGCTAGCCTGGCTGATGAAGGGTGTTACCCAGAAACCGGTCCTATGCTGCTTGCATCCGGTTCTGAGAAGGCCTGGCTTGGCAGTTCGGGCTGGACTGTTCCCATGAGGCAATGGGTAAAGAATGATTTGCATATAGCTGGGTCTGAACTGAGGTGGCAAAGTGAGCTAAAGAATGATGATGGATTCAACGCAGGTCTCTGACTGGGGCTGAGTGTCTGAAAAGTTTCAGTGGTCCACCCATTATCTCCTTGTGTTTGCTTTGTTCGCCCTAAGTTGGCACGGTATGCCCAGACGTGGGTCCCTTGCTCACTTTACCACTGGAGTAAAGCTAGCCTGGCTGATGAAGGGTGTTACCCAGAAACCAGTCCTAGGATGCTTGTTTCCGTTTCAGGGAAGACCTGGCTTGGCAGTTCGGGCTGGACTGTTCCCATGAGGCACAGGGTCAAGACTGATTTGCATAGTCTGAACTGAGGTGGCAAAGTGAGCTAAAGAATGATGATGGATTCAACCCAGATCTGTGACTGGGGTGAGTGTCTGAAAAGTTTCAGCGCTCCATCCATTATCTCCTTGTGTTTGCTTTGGCACAAGAGTTTCACACAGTAGATCTTAAAGTGGACATGGCCCTTTATAGTTGGGAAGTGGCATTGGGCCTTATCCAAACGATGAGTGAGCAGCAGAAACTGTAGACAGTGATTGTAGCTTCTTGGGCAGCAGTGCCTAGCAGTGAACCGATGAGGCCTCCAGTCTTAGCAGTGCCTCTTGTAGTACAGGGTCCACAGTTGCTCTACGCATGCCATTATGTTGAGGGAAGATGTTCTGATTCAGGTCCTACCATTAAGTCAGCCATTTGGGGCAGTGGGAGGTAGAGACACTCTGAGCACTGGACCCATGCAGCTATAAGTTTTCATGACTCATAAATGTTTAACGTATTGTGTTTATACTCTCAACATTGCACACCATGAAGTACTCTCCAGGACTGGACACTTTTACATTTCTTAGTTCAATGATTATTAGTGAATAAACAGGAAGAACTGTTATGAACCCACACTGTGTATATGTTGTTTTCTAGATGCATCAAGCATGTTAATTACCTATCTCATAAGTAGTTGTCAGTCACATCTATCTTGTGTGTTCTACTTTCTTCAGCTTTTGCTTCACCTTGGCCCACGGGGCTTAGGGGGCAGGGAGGTCATCACTATCATCATCATCATCCGAACCTCCATTCCTGGCCATGATTGTGCAGCATCTCCCTTGGGTGTAGTACAGTGCACTGCCTTTTTTCTGTATGCACCAGAATCCACCTTTTCATATACCCAATGTATATTTCTACCACTTATCCAATCTGCTGCTGTACCTTGTCATATCACCACTGCCTCTATGTCGGTGGATTGCGGTACGGTGTCACGATCCCTGATCGAATGACATTGACTCTGTTGCCTGCGACAGGGATGAAAAAATAGTCTAGGATGATGGTGGGCACACATTGACTGGTGTACTGGATGAACTGGGGATGCCCTTTACCTAACAGCCATGATTACAGCTGTAAAGGTCACAGTGTGAAATGTGTTTTCCCTGAGTAAAATGTCCCCATATCAGCTTTGCAGTCTCTACTGTAGACTACTCGTACTTTGAGGGTGGCTGGTTATACAGTGTTCTTGAAGTGGTATTTGTGCAATGAGGGTCGGAAAATGGAGATGCCTGTGCCATCTATGCAGCCAATGCATGAAGAATTAAGTAATCCCGTAGGCCTGACCAATAATTTGCTTAGGTGGTTTGGAAAGTTTGTGAGACCCTTGATTCTGGAGCACACTGCATTCTCTACCCCATTCATCACATATGTGGTGATCAGATGCACCTATGTCAAGTTGTTGTAGTCTAGAAACTGATGACCATACTTGTAGAGCAGGTAGCCCAAGTCATGTTTTCCACCAAATCGTTGCTCCAATTGTTTCTGAAAAAACTGCAAGACCAACCCTTATATTACAAACTATTGATTCGAAAACAAACATGCCTAGATCTGGGAAAGATAACACATTCCCACTATTAATAATCTAATTCGTTTTGATCTTAGAAGGAATATATATAAATAACCACTTCAGTGATTTACAATGTACCATGTTGTATTTACATACACCTTGATCAAGCTGCTTCCTTCAAGAAACTATGAGAGATAACCACTAAAGGAAGACATAAAGGTCATCATGTTACAATTGGCCTCACCTTTGTACATACATAGGAAAGAAGCCAGAGGAATATTTAAACATTAATCAAATAGTTTGCACCAAGCTTTGTTCCCTAACTTCAGTCTAGGAGCAGTGAATACTTCACTGAAGAATTTCAACAGATATTAGACACATCAGTAGCGTGAGGTTTGCATCTGATGAAGTATTTGCTCCGTGGTGTTATGGGATTTTGAGATCTAACTGTACAGGAGAAATTATTTAATTATGTATTTATTCGGAGCTCATCCGGGCTCCTTTTGGTTAGTTCGGAGCACTTCATGGGATTAAAAAGATAGAATCGGTACGAAGGGGAGGTATGAGTCCACTTGTGTGCGTGAGCAACCATGTCTGAGGTTCTTCTCTCACAACCCCAGTTTTGAGGCAAACCAAGTTTTAATAGTTCAATTTCAAGACCTTCAGCATCTCTCATAGTTGGGTTCAGATCTCAGGTTCGGGTTTCAGGTGTTCCCACGTTGAGCTCCTTGCCTCTCTTACTCTGTGTTTCATCCTCTTGAACGTTTGTTAGTTGATCCGATTGGTGAACATAGAGGAAAGGGCCCTATTTGGGATACAGTGAGGTGGCACCATCTGTATTCCATTGCACCAGCAGGCATTATGGGTGTTCCACAAAACCCTAAACTTGACCCTGGATTTATTGTCAGTAATGTATTTCTGTATTATGGCTACTGCATGTATGTCCATGTTCAAGTATGGAATGGCATTGCATTTTAAAGCTATGTTTCAGGAACATGTCTGCATTTTGTAATTTGTTGCAGGAAGTTTCCAGTGTTGTGGTGAAAATTTGCAAAACAATTTGATTGAGCTCTTGTTTTATTTACCTCTAATATCCTGGGATTCAGAAATGAGGCCAACATCTGTGATGGGCTCTTGGATTGCTGGAGTTGCCAGTTGCATGGCTTCTAATTGTCTCAGTTTATTCAAAGGAAAGATAGATGGATCGATGGATAAAATACTCACTGGTTGGTGGGCCTGTTGTGCGTCAAGGAGGATTTGTTTCAGGGCAATATGTACTGGATGTTGATTTTTACATTGTTATTTCAAACACCAATGAGAGTAGCGATTTTATGGCATGACACATGTTGCCGTATATTATTAGATGTTACATTATGCCTTATCAGTTAGTGCCCAATCTTGTATACCTTCACAGTGAATCGGGAGTGTCACATCAAATGATATATAATCAGTATAGTGCTGTCATTATCGGAGTTTGACTGTGATATAAATCTTTATGGCTAAGTGCCCATTTACTTCCTGATTGCATTTCTTGCAATACTTCTATTTTTTATTTTGCGACTCCCACTGAGAAATGTTTCTCTTTCTTGTACACGTTCTTTGATCCACTGTATTTGTTGTTTGATGCCCTGTGATTGAGCCCATGAAGAAGGGGTCTTGCTACCCCGAAACGCGTCAGCGAAATCTAATGAAAAGTGGCGCAGAGAGGCGGGCTGCATATCAAAGCCTGA
Organism: Lissotriton vulgaris; assembly: GCF_964263255.1. Lineage (NCBI taxonomy): Eukaryota > Metazoa > Chordata > Amphibia > Caudata > Salamandridae > Lissotriton > Lissotriton vulgaris. The sequence goes on along the minus strand of NC_141689.1, from coordinate 435,489,888 downwards.
TGGCGGAGTGATGTAAAGTGCGCTCCTCTGTGCAAGGGCACATTGTTGGAAATCTACTGCACGGTGGTCTGGCCATGGGGAGCTGCACCATCATCAGCTGACACAGACACAAGAATCAGCTGCTGAGGCTGCCGTCTGAACTATCAGAAATAGATCAGCACATCCCTCATGCAGATCGAGTCTGCCTGTCTGCGCCATTGCCTACAAAGGTGTTAATGAATATTGAAGCACATGGGGACATTTGAACTTACTAAAAGAATAAGGATTCTCGCTGTGGGACTTCATATTCCATCATAAACTTTAACAGTTATTGACACTATGTAAACGCCCACTGGGGGTAAAACGTAATTTGAATTACCGGAAATAAATAAAACCGGAAGTGCAACAACCCTGAGTGTTGAATGCCCTGTGATTGAGCCCCTGAAGAAGGGGTCTTGCTACCCTGAAACGCGTTGGCGAAAACTAATGAAAAGTGGCGGAGAGAGGCGGGCTGCATATCACAGCCTGATGGTGGAGTGATGTTGAGTGCGCTCCTATGCGCAAGGGCACATTGTTGGAAATCTACTGCACGGTGGTCTGGCCATGGGGAGCTGCACCATCATCAGCTGACACAGACACAAGAATCAGCTGCTGAGGCTGCCGTCTAAACTATCAGAAATGGATCAGCACATCCCTCATGCAGATCGAGTCTGCCTGTCTGCGCCATTGCCTACAAAGGTATTAATGAATATTGAAGCACATGGGGACATTTGAACTTACTAAAAGAATAAGGATTCTCGCTGTGGGACTTCATATTCCATCATGCACTTTAACAGTTATTGACACTATGTAAACGCCCACTGGGGTAAACCGTAAGTTGAATTACCGGAAATAAATAAAACCGTAAGTGCAACGATGGCGAGTGTTGAATGCCCTGTGATTGAGCCCCTGAAGAAGGGGTCTTGCTACCCCGAAACTCGTGGGCGAAAACTAATGAAAAGTGGCGCAGAGAGGCGGGCTGGATATCACAGCCTGATGGTGGAGTGATGTTTGAGATGGCATCAGTGATGTCATCAGTGATGTTACTGACCATCTCATGAATGATGTTATATGTGACATCATCACCAATGGATTGCGGGCGCGAGAGTTACAGTTAGTACAACTAACTATAACAAAGGAATTTCAATGGATTTGTATGAGTGAAATGTCCAGCTAACTATAACACCCCTGAAACCTATGGTTTTTTTCAGTGAATTTCTAAGGTTTTTTAAATGCTAATTCACTATAACTTGTCTGAAACCTATGGTTTTTCAGTGAATATATACGTTACGGTAACGTTAAAAATATTTGTACCGCGCACATACACCAACGGTTTCTTGGCGCTCGTAACAAACTGCAGAAATCATGGTGAAGGAGTTACTCATATGCTGACTGAAAAAGCAGGGTTTTTAACTGTCTGCGGAAGCAGTCATAGCTGGGACAAAGACGGAGTGTGGAAGGCAGGGAGTTCCAGGTAGAGGGAGCTAAAACAGAGAAGCTCGAGCCACCATGCTTTTTCCGTTTAAATTTGGGGACCACAAGGAGGTTGAGAGAGGAAGAGCGGAGGGCTCTGAGGGGGATGTAGCGAGTCAGGCAAGATGATATAAAGGCAGGAGCTGCCGCAGTGAGTGCCTTAAAAACAGTGCAACCCAGCTTGAACAAGCACCGCTTAGAAATAGGGAGCCAATGGAGACTGCGGAGGAGGGGGGTGACATGCTGATGTTTGGGTTGGTGAAAGATCAGGCGAGCAGCCTGATTCTGCACCAATTGCAGCCGATGAAGGTGGCATGCCGGGGTCCCCACATACAATATATATATATATATCAGGTTCTCATCCACAGGTATCACCTGTCGCTTAATTCATCATCAGACCCTTGCCCAGACACCTAATGTGAATGGGTGGACTCTACACTTTTGTAAGCGGAGCTCCTAATAGTAAGTTTGCAGAGGATGTGAGTGCATTAAAAATGCCCCTAAATCCAACATCAGTGTTTTCTATGGAGTAGGGTCTAGGGCAAGATTAAAAACAATAAAATATCATAAGGGTTCATGATCTGGGACGTCAAAAGGTCTCATTCTCTTGTAATATAGAGAACATTGATACACATCACTCTATAAAAAAGGGTTTTCAGGAGAACTGGGTGTTCCCTCTCATAAGTAAGTTAGTATTGCTATATTTTTACTTTTTTTACGTTTTTTTGTTGGGGTTTAGGCTGGTGAATAAATTTAGAGTAGGAATAACATGACAGACCTAGGGTACAAACCAAGATGTTGCCTTGTTGGTTCCTCTTGCTAAGTGTGCTGAATTCTGCAGCACACTTAGAAAGCGGAAAACACCTCTAGGGATTGTTTTTGTGTCGAAAGTTATCCCTTCCTGCACATACGCAAAAAAACAGCAACACAGGCACTCTTGCACCATGACGCAAGGGGGCCTGTGTAGGCGCTGGGATGCACTGAGGGGCATATTTATGTAGGTTTTGCATTATCAAGACACGCAAGGCCACCTTGTGGCCCTGAGTGTCTTCATAAATCCAGTGTAACGCAACACAGCTGAAGTTTCTGCGTTGCGTTACTCTGCACCAAGGAGGTGTTCCATGGGTGGATGCGTGGGTGTTCCCACGCATCCACCCATACATTTTGCCACATTCCCAGATTTACCATTAGCGGTAGACCCTGGGAATGCGTCAAAAGGCTTTTCCTTCTGAGGAGAGTGCAGGAATGAACCCAATCTTAGTAAATATGGCGCATTCCTGCCATCTCCATTTGACGCAGCGCTGCAGTCTTGATGCATTGCGCTGCGTCCGTTTGATAACTCTGGCCGTTGGTTTTTATTCTCCCATTGCACTTTCCCCCTTGTGAAAATAATGCCTATATTAGTGAGCTGTGTTAAATTCAGTTTCTACACAGCACTTTCTCTCTCAATTCTGCTTCGTCTCATTGCATTGCTACTGATAGGGGTTATTAATGCACAATTTAGCGGTACGCTTTTTATCATTGTGGGAGCGTGAAAGGCCGGGTTAGCCCTCCCAGATGTTTGTAGGAATTTGTTACTTATAATCGACGGTCCGATGCCACCAGCAATCGATGAACTCACTGAGCCATCTTGCCAGAAATAGTTTTGTCCCCTGAATACACGTTTTCACTCAGGATTCAGTTCAGAATTCCATTGTTGCAGCCCACGGCAGTATTTGACTCAGACTGTAATTTGGTCGAAAAACTGTATTTTTTCGAAAGAAGAATTATTTCTCCTTCTTTCTGCTTTTTTTGGAAAAGGCAAACTGTCTGCGATGTTATAAATCCAGCGGGAAACTGGTTGAGCATTGGCCTAGAATATCTATTTCTGGAAAGGATTACTTTAATCTTTAAAGCATTCATCGCAAAAAATGCTGTGACCCCATTCCCCCACCCAATTAGCGACTTTGACAATTTTACATGACCCAGATGGAGTGATTCCTGTTAAGGCGTAAATCTGCTGGTCAGTAAACGTGATTCTGACACACGTGTATGTCAGGAACCTTGTTCAAAGGCTGCTCTCCCTGAGCACTTTCAAAATACATGCGGGATCTCCGCATGGCTTCTGCGGGCACGGTGCCCGCGGGTGCACCATTTAGGGGTGCTGACCAGTGCTTAATTTGTGCTGGTGCTTTCCGGTGCTTAGCACCGGCACTTATTTACCAGGGCCGGGTCTACACTGCCACTGCCCACTCACATCAACATCAGGACTGAACTCACTGCACCTCATATCATACATGCAATTGAAAAATAATTGGCTCACTCACTGCAGTGTTATTCAAACTCTGCTACAGTCGCCCGAGTCTCCTGGTGAATAAAAGTGTTACTGTGCTGAGAAAGCCGATAATGAATCTTTATCCCGGGAAATTTGCTTTCAGTTTCATGTTCTGCGTAACCTTTTTTTTCAAAATTAAACTTCACGTCCGGCACACACGCACCACATGCGTCACAGCCAGTAGAGCAGGACGTTGAGGCGTGCACTCTCATTCAAACTCGAAGCAGCACCAGCAGCAGGCCCCTTCATAAAGGCAGTGTCATCAGTAAACCAGTAAGTATAAAACCAATGCTGCTTTTATTTTAGCGTGGTGACGGTCACCGTGGGCGTGGGGCAGTAAAACAGACTTGGCATGAACAGAGTCTGAGGCCCCAGCACTCCTGCCACCTGCGCCGGGCGGTGTGTGTGCAGGAGCACAAGTCGGCCTGGAGGCTGGAAGGGCAGCAGGGTCTTGGCCTTTTAATCCCTTTTTGTCTGTGATTTACTTTTACTGGTCTCAATTTAAATGAAATGCTTTTTTTCCGTGCATTTCATCTCTTTCGGAATCTGGCTATTTTCAAGCCTCGTGGCTCAGGTTGTTTGTCCATTGATTCCTGTTGTGGGGGACGGACCAGTTGGGCCACTGCATCTGTTTGCTGCATGGCCTCTTTAGTTAGTTTGCAGAAGATGTTTGGCTGCATCATGGTCAGTTTACCTTCTACTTAATTTCCATTCCCATCCTAACATTGCTAGCTTTGCTTGTGCACATTCAGCTTCAGTGTTTTCTCGCTGCTGGGGCTCTTTCGACGTTTGTCTGATAAATGTCCCGAGGCACCGGAGCCCCCGCTCTGTGCAGAGTGAACAGTGTGTGGTGACCTTCATATACTTTAATATCTGCGGTGCTGTGGACACTGGCGGCGCGCAAGAGTTGTTGATGTGCACTTTGCATAGCAAGGGATGAATGAAGTCAGTAACTGGCTTCCAAGTTCCAACCCCAGTGAGTAAATGCCCCATAAGCATACCAAGTGACTTGAGAGAAAAATGCATCTAAAGTTACACATATTGTTCATTTACAGTGCCCCCCTCAGCCAATCAATTCCTAATTTATAAAAGTATATTAAACAATATGGATTTCCTTTTTATGTTTGTATTCCTTACATATGTCACAAGCTAGTGACCTTCGTGGGAACGAATGAAAGGGGCGGGATTGTGTTTATACATATATATGTACAGAATAGATCATCTCAAGGAGATTTTAAGTTAAGTAGTTGATGTATCATGAATCTAACTGCAAGATGCAGTGTCACTTTGTATTAAACATTTTTACATGACACATTTTTTAGATAAGTATATATATATATATATATATCTAGAGAGAGAGAGAGTAAACTATGCATATTACATTTAGTCACATTCTCTAGTTCCTCAGTCTATAACACCACTTTGGAGGGCCTGCTCTATGCCTAGTTGAGACTATCAATGGTAGGGCCCACCACAGCTGACAGCAATTTTCAACTCAAAAGTTAGATGTCAGACACACTTGGACAACAAGACAGTAGCATGCGCACAGAAACTAACAGCACTTAAAGAGTTTGTTTGAAAGTCACACAAAATGCACCGTGCATAAACAGCGCATGAGAAAAAAAACACAACCATTTAACAAAAATAAACTGTATACATACTAAGTACAGGAACACAACAACATGCAGGAAAGCAGAAGGTTCCAAAACGTGGGTCATGCCTGTCATTGGGAAAGCACCAATCTTTAGACAACAGTCTCATTGTTATGGGCAAGCAATGAAAAACTGGCATGCACATTCAAACAAAACTATAAGGCGTTGGTGATGAATACTCTACCATAACCAATGTTGTGTAATGTGATATAAAACCCTAAAAGTGATTTCTGCATTCATTAAATCAGCCAAGGGGTCGAACATGAGCCTGCAAAACATGATATTTATTATTTGTTCTCTCAATAGCTAGTATCTGGAGAACAGAAAAAAACTGGCATGGTATCATAGAATATATCACCTTTGTGCCACAACCCTGTCTTTTTTTAGCAGTCTAATATGATTATATGAAGCCAATCTAAGAATTACAGGATTATTCTAGCTGGTTGAATGCTTAGATAGTTCCACTCAAACTGATCAGGAGTTACCTAAAACTGCAGGAAAGAACACTTGTTTGAAGAAACTTTCTTTGTGCACTAACGCACCCTGGTTAAAGATTTCAGGACAATGATATGCTTTGCCATAAGAATTCCAAATGGGATCCTCTTTTATATTTCTGGAAAATAAGTTTCATGCAGTGCTTAATTTGAAAAAATGTAGGTGCCAATGCCCATCTCAGGAGGCCACTGCAGCCTGCACCACCATTGCCCCTGTCAGCTCTGCCAATGATAGTGCCAACACAAATACTTACCATCTTACTCCAAAAGCGTGATAATTTAGACTATTGCTGGCCATCAAAAGCAATAAGGATGGCGTGGGCAGCAGGTATTCCTTTTTAATGTATATTGACATATTAAACACTGTAGCTTTGCTTTTCTCAAAATTAAACAGAACGCTCTGCCATGTGGTGGACTGTCATTAGTGTCTGAGTTGAGACTTAAGTGCCATTGCTGAGCATTGGAAATCACTGCCTCAAATTTAGCACTGGTTTCATATAGTTTGTAGAAAGCATCACCTGATTACAGTCATGCCTGATGTAGTTAAGTTTAGAGTATAAAAGAAAAATGGAGCTTTGTGCCTCAGGGGCAGAAATCATCATGTATGTTATAGCTGCGCATTCGAAGCTCATGTCATAGTACGTAAACAGGTAATCAGCTATTAGCACTTGCCCCTTCTTTGCTCGTGACCATTAGTACTGAAGCTTGCATAGGAGATCAGTGAGCACTGCTATGATTGTAGAGAAACAGGTGAGGGCACACACTAGCCTTCATACTGTAGCAAGGGTGGAACATCTTTGATGTGGCAAATTTTGGGCTGCACTCAACTCACTCAACATGAGAGGATAACAAATAGGCATCTAATCCAGGCAGCATTTGGGCCATGCCCTCCTATTAAGCCCATGTAAGGAAGCAGAAGAACAATAGAAGGGCAACTGAAAACAAGCCCTTGTATCTCTCGCTCTCTCTTTTGCTCTCTTTTTTGGCAACACACATTGCCAGTAGTGCCTCAGGTTTACATGAGAAAGTCAATTTAACAAAGACACATTTATGGTTAGATGTCCCTACTTGCAATGCAAGTCATGGGGTTGCATTCCAAAGTATAGATAAGAAGATGTGTGGCACCTCTAAGAGCTCTCATTAGAAAGTGTCCACAAGCACATTTAAGTTCTACAGTGTCAGCCACCTGCATCTCTGACCCAGTTATTGCCTAATTTAAGCACTTACTTACACTGGCAGGAATGCAGAGCACCAGTGCAGTAAGCAGTTATTTCTTTAACAGCAACTAACTGCTGCTAACTTGCTTCCCTCTTGTCAGAGGAATGAAAGGAATCTATTAAAGTCAGATACAATTTTGACATGGAAATGAGGAGTGCCAGCATTACTATTGTTGCAAAAGGCTATCTTTAGCCAACCCACACACTCACAAAGATGGTGTCTTGATGTTGTTGCGGTGAAAGGGGCCTGGTAGACTAATGTGTGGGGATGGAGTAGATGTCTGGGCGCTGTCTTATCTTCAGCAGCATGGAACCTTTATATTGCCAGAGATTGAACTATAGAGTTCCATTTAAATCAATTCTTCAAATTTTTATGCAATCAACACTCTTACAACCTACATCCACTCACCCACCACGATTATGTAGATATGTAGATAGATTGTGTTAGAGAGAATTCAGGGAAGAAGTGCTGAGCCACTATTTGTGCTATCTAGCAAAAGGCGGGAGACACTGCACTCTCTTGTCAGCAAAGTACAGTGTTTTACTATAGTACTCCACACGGGTGTTTGCATATTCTACATATGTTAATGTCTAATTTGTTCTCTCTGCCATTAGCATAGAGTGTGTCTCTGTGTGTGTGTATTTGGGACAGGGAGGGTAGGGGACGGGTAATGCTCAGTATGGAATGGTTTAGGTTTTTGTGTGTTTGTATGCAAAGGGCACATATTTTGATTCTCCTTAAGTCTCAGATGCTCTGGTTAATTTTCATTTCTGTCCTCGGTATTTGCCATTGAGTATGTGCAACACCTTTGTATTGTTATGTTTTGGCACTCTGCGTGCGTCCTGTACTATCCACAAATGTAATATATCTGTGTATATGCATATGTACAGTTGTCCTTTTGTTTGTCTTTGTTTGTATGTCTCTGCTTTATTCACACAACTCAGCAAACATCACAGACCAAGATGTTTTTTGTAGAGTATTTGGTAAATAAATTGTGTCTTGTGTCCTTCCATTGTGGTCCTTGCATTGTGGACATGCCTTTTGGCCATAGATGGGTTGTTCTTGTTCTTAGGTGTTAAGTTTGGATTTTTGAAAATTCTCTGACTTTAGTGATATGTAAAAGTTGTATCTTTGAACTCATGACACACAATGAGACTCTCTTAAAAATGGCATAACCCAGTATTGTCCTTTCCCTAAATTGGCACATAGAGCACTGGAATATTTCACATGTCCCTATTCAATGCATTAGTCATTTTAGCTATTTTATTCCGAAATTGAGCTTTAAATGGACTTTTGATTTATTATTTTTCAACATTTTTACAGGGTAAGAGAACCTCCTATCAAAACCTTATTTGGAGGAAGGCTCCCTTGCTGAAATTGAGATCGGGCACTACATCTGACTTCAGCAGTACCAGTTGAGGATGTTGGTGGAGGCAATATAGGAAGTGGGTGGAGCCAGTGGAGGAAGTGGGTGGAGCTGAGGAAAGTGGGTGTGGCCTCCCAAAACATTTGAGCACCTGGACTTCATGTTTTGCAAATTAAGCACTGGTGCTGACCTCTGCATAATTGCGAGGTGCCTTGACTAAGACCCTGGCTCTAGAGTCAGTATGACTCCAGGGGGCATATTATCAAGACAGGCGATAAAATTATCGCTGTTTTAGTGGCAGAAAACATGCCGCTAAAGCGCCGATAATGGGCTTGATAATATGCTCTATGAAATTCCAATTGAAGCTCATGTTAGATGTCCTTCACATTTAACATGGGCTTCAATTGGAATTCCATAGAGAATATTATCAAGCCCATTATCGACATTTTAATGGCAGTTTTCTGCCGCTAAAACGGCAATAATTTTATCGCCTGTCTTGATAATATGCCCCAAGAGCAACAAATAGCGATATTTATTGCTAAATGCGCTTAGCGCATTTTTTTTTATTACTATTGTCGGATATTATCGCAGAGATAACATCATATTAGCAACGTTTATCTCTAATGCGATACAATATCCGGCGATGCGTGAATATCGCTGGAAATCAAGCGATATTCAGGCATTAACGCTAATGGGGACTTAACCTGAATATCCACCTCCCATTGGATATACAGGTTAAGTGCTGGTCTGAGCAGGCGTTAGGTTCTGGCGATAATCGCGCTTAGCGCGACATTTGTAATCGCACAGCCTGCCTTGCTAATAGGCGATAGCTGTGTTAGTGACTACTTTCAGTCGCTAACAAGTTGGGTACACCCACTTTGCATGTCATTAGCGATAAATATCGCTGACATGCAAAGTGGGCCTCAAAGCGGTCGCTATCGCCTAAAAGCTGTCGCTAACTGCTGTTAGCGACAGCTTGCTAATAGGGTGATAAAATTATCGCCGATTTAGCGGGAAAAAGTCCCTTTAAAGTGGCGATAGTGCCCTTGCTAATATTCCTTCAGGTTCGGTACAAGCTCCTGTTTGCTCCAAGTGATCAGGATCACAAGGTGGGTAAACTGATTTTTCCCAGGTGAAAACTGGTAGTTATAGTGCATATATATGCATATTTGGAGTTTGCAAACCTTGGAATCGGAATCTGAAATAAAACACTATATCATATGTTACACCCCATTTTGAGGTGCATAAATCACAATGTGGCACAAATTGCACACCCAATAAATAAAATTTCTGGGAGTATTGTTGTTACCGGGTGCAGTTTTTAGAAAACATCTGTTTCTTGAATCCGGCAAAAAACTGACAGAGAGAGGGTGGCAGAACAACAGCTTGGCTCCTGAATGCAGCACAAGATCAAACACTGAGTCACTGAAAGTGTTCTCTCTACGGGAATACGACTCAGGGAAATAGAAAGAAATCTAGGAAGGGATATGATTCGCTGCAGGGGAAGACATAGAGCTCAGGCTCTGAAGTCAGGCAAGGGAATGTTGAAGTGGAGGAGACTGTGGCTGGAGGGGAATGAGTTGATAGATTGATGGCAATAGTGTGCAAATGAGGCAGAACCTGTATTACTAATCATAATAATTCCTATTTGTAAAATGCAACATACTACCCCTTAAGGTTTCAAGCGCTGAAGGCCGTCATAGATATTAAGTGAGCTATTGCCTAGAGACACATGATGCTGAGCTTCTGCCAGCAATGGAACCGTGAACCCCGTGCCCTGGAGTCAGCCACTCTGGCCGCTGTGCCACACCTCTGACAACCTACGGTCTAGATAATAGAAACTTATGCAGCCAGTTCAGTACTGAGGTGTCACCACTGCAGGCCCGGTTCTAGAGGGTTGGCCGTGTGGGCCAGGACCACCCAAACATGAGCCTGGCCCACTCAAACTCGAGCGTTGGCCTTAACAGTGAATCTGCCAGCGATGCACAATGATAATAAAAAATGGACCAGTAACTCTGGTGATTTATGATCCTGCTGGTGAGCAATCATTTTGCACGTTGGTAGTTTTTTTATACAGATAAACTGAGTTTTATGTGGATAGCTCAATGGGTTGCTGCCTTTGTCACAGAGACTCTGCACGTTCCCCTTCTTCCTACCTCCTGAACCATCAACACAAAGAGGCCGTTTACATCGTAAATGGGGTTCAAAGTGGGGATATTTGCATATCGAAAGAGAGTTGAGGCTTGTGTGAAACCATACAATGCGGTGGACTTAATAGGAAGCAAAGCGAGGCCGTATAGCCCATCGTGTCAATGCACCTGCTGCTGCTTTGTGCATCATTCAGCTTAAACTGACATTCTTATTGAACTAGCTACTCCTTTCATCCCTCTGAGTTTCAAATGGACACTATGATTTCGGGGTGATATGTACCCACTGATGACCTAGTCCTGTATGGCCGTCCCCAGAGAATGAGTTACAATGTGAAACAATACCGTGGCGTTCGCCTAAATCCTTCTAGACAGCACTCCGTATTCAAACCAACATCCTTCAAAAGGGGCATTTTAATTTAAAATAAACACACTATTTACTGCACCACTGTCCCCTACAGGTATAAATAACATCGATTTGTGTTTTTCACACAGGCATTTTCAGTCCCGAAGTCTATCTACTCAGTGCTTTTCATTGGCATGCTGCACCTATCACTTTACACCCAACAATCCCTTCACAATCACAACCAATGGCAGGGCGGAACACTGAATGTGGACATGCGGGGAAGTTATACGTTAGGGGCAGTCATGTTAATTCATTGCATGGTTTATGTGCTGGAAGCCTGCACAGCAGGTGTGTCTTTTTAAGTGCTTGCTGTGAACGGGTGGCGGACAGCCTCACAGGGTCTGTCTGAAGGACAGCCAGAGGGTTCACACTGCAGAAATGTTTATTTTCTTTTATCTGGTGCGCATGTATTCCGAGTTGAAGTCAGAGCCCTTTAATAAAAGGCACACTAGACACTACATCATGTACATTCAGAGCCGAAACAACTAAATCACAATGCCTCATCAGAAGTAGTAAGTTCTATTTAAATAAATTGCCATTCGCATGTGTCCTCATTACAGAAGTGCTATCTCAATGAATGAAAGTTGTGAGTGAAGAATTTCAAGACCCGCAGGATGAGGGTGGGTCATGGCCAGAAGAGGCGCGAGATTTAAAACAAGCATTTGCAAAGCAATAGGTCTTACATTTGCTAGAGTTTGATCTATTGGCATTGTAATGACGATGCCTTGTATTTATGTGTTGTTTTTTAAAACATAAATAAAAGGCATTGTCATTTACAATGCCAATAGCTTAAACCTTGCAAATGCGAAACCTATTCCATTGCAAATGCGTGTTTATTTAATTAGCAGTCGGGTCTTTAGGGCAACTGTGGAACATACTTTAAAGTGTGTGCCAATTATATTAACTTCTATATTCAATGTTTTAAGTTTGGAGGTGATTTTACTAATGTTTATTACCGGGAATAATGAAAGTGGAACCAGATTGTGGCTGGTATGGGGCTGTGGACCAAGGTCAGTTGCGAGATAAGATGCTCTGGAAAGGGTGGTAGAAACGTGGATAATCAATCCTGTAAGGGAGTGCGCTGCAGAGTCAGGGGTCAGGTGGAGGTAGTACTGACGAGGAATTCTCCCTGAAGGCTCGCACAGAGGGAGCGCGAGTAGTGTCATTTGCCTGATACTCCCACCTCAGAAACCTCCTCTTCCCATCAAAGGGACATTACATGGAAAAAACTCTTTTTGAGAGTGATAACATTTAGAAAGTAATTTGTAAAAGAGTGCATTTTACTGAGCTTTGTAAGACCAACAAGAGATAAAGGACGTCCCAAAAGCAGGCCTGGCTAGACATATAAGCGACAAATTGGGCCAGCAGTAGCCCACCCGAATGCACCCTTGGCCCACCCTGGAGCTGGGCCTGGTCACAAGCAACAATCATGGCATTGCTCTAGAAAAGCAGGTTACTGAATTACCACAACAGCTGGCCAATGCTAATAAGAAAATCTCAGAACTGCATAAACTTTTGCAAAGGAATAATGTACATGTTACAGGATCTACGAGGAGGGCTGAAAGAGTCATTCCTATTCTGGGCTTTAACTGGGCCAGGTCTCTCTGGGTCTCAGACCAGGATGTTTTTTAGAACAGACGTTTAAACTGGTCCCTTTCGGGCCCTATATTACTGTCCTTAACTTTAGTAGGAAAGACACAGACGACTTCTGAACAGCTAATGTAAGAAATGTTCAGGTAAACCCACGTCAGTGACGTTACCATTTATATTTATCATGCTTTACTAAATCCTGCACTCCATTAGTGTGTTTGCTATTCTCAAGATGTTGTGTCTTTCTGGGCATGCTTTTAAAGGAGTCGCCTTCAGGTGTTTATAACGGCCATGACTGAGAGTTCTGCAGTGCCTGCCAGTGTCTAAAAAAGGTGTTCAAAATATGTGCTCATCCAAAGCTTGGCCGCTCTGCAGAACGCACACAGACAACCATTGACAAAGCCAATAGTCCAGGCTGTTTTAGTTGCACGTCAATTGCTCTGTTATTATATCTGGATGGAGGACAGAAAGCTCAAAGAGACACCAAAATACCATTTGGGTGGCAGGCTATGGAAATCACAGAAATGTAGGCCCATGTTCATCAGCCATGGGCTTCAGCCACAAGACCTATAGGACACCACCAATGTAAAAGGATCACAGTTGACTACAGCTAGGCGCACAGGGACCAGTAACTGACTACAAGAATTAAGCACAGCACAACTAGTCAGGCAGAAGAAGCCAAGAGGCAGGACAGAACCACAACAAAAATCAAATCTTGGCCCAGGAGATTTGGCCCATTTTATTGTGGCTTTGTGCCACACAAATCTGGCAATCCTGAGCAAAAGGTGATTTGCACTACAAAGGCGCCATTATCATAGGGCAAAAATAACTTTGCGCTGATTTGCACTGCTTTGCTTCAAGTTGATCTTACTGGGGCATATCAGCGCAAATATCCATATATTTTGTTGTAAAGCCACTATACTAAGACAGCCAACCCTGTCTTTCTATCAAAAATGAACGCCTTCTTAAAGCAGGCTTTGACAAGGGGAAACATGTTCATTTCTCAAAAAGAACACATTGCTTGTGTGCTGCAGTCCACAGGACACATCCAATTCGTGGTATTCTTCAGCGTTTGTCTCGGCATAGGAATTTGTACTTGAAGAGTCTGCTTCCTGTATGAACCCTATGCTAGACAGCACCATGGTGTGAGCCTAAGCACTGCATAAGGCAGCCTGTTTGGGCCCATCACAGAGAATGAGTCTCAGCAGACATGGCTCTGAGCGTGTTACCCCTTACACGACACAGGGCAGCAAACTTGGTTGAGCTGTGATCTGGGAAAAATGAGTAAATCTGGCCCAAAGCTGCCCTGAATTCTGGAAAAAAGAATCCTCCAAAATGTCATACAAACTGACCTTGTTAGCTCATTCGGGCCCAAGGGGAAGGGTTACCTTCAGGAATAAACGAACAGCACTTCTGTCGTCTGATAATGAAGCGAATGGTGCAGGATAAAGCTGCAGTACTGGGCCCCAGATATGCAGAACCCTCATTGCATGTGTCATGGTTCTGGGAGAAAGGCCTCAGCCGGTGCTGCCCATGGGAGGGAGTGGTACCCAAGGGAAAGCTTCGTGTGTTTCATGGAGGGCTGCAACTGCAACAAAGGCGTCTGCAGCCGACGATCCAGTCCAGAAGAAATTACACAAGAAGCCCATGGCTCTAATGAGACAACGAGAAGAGAGTGCCAGGATCAAGGTGGTCAGTGCTTATGAAGCCAGCTCAGTAGAGCGCTTTGCTGCCAGCACTGAGGAAGGCACCAGGTAGCCTCTCAGAGAAGGCTCGGTGGTGATTAAAGATGCTATGAAGAAGGCTCCAATAGCATTTCATGGCACTGAAGAGACGCTAGATTTGGGTTTGGGGCTTGGTTTTCAAATCTTAACTAGCTCGCCCGTGACATCCTAGATGCTGCAAGGCACAAGAAGACTAGGTAGCGATCACACAGTAAATATGAATGCGGAGCGCTTCCTTGAGGCGCTTTCCAAGCAACTTGAACATTCTGATTGAAAAGGCTGCAGGGATTCTTGAAAGTGGCCGCCACCCAATGGGCCACATCAAAAGACTTGTTTGGCACTAAGATGGTAAAATGGCCCTGCTCCTTCAATATTTAAGACACCAGTTAGACCAAAGCTATGGCAAGGACCGTGCAGTGCTTACTTTATTTGATGTGATTCCAAATACTATCAACAGCATTTTCATGAATCCTCTGATTATACCTGGAAGGAGCACAAGAAAAGGTTCCTTTACTTGCGGGCGGCCACCCCTGCTGCGTGTTCCAGCTGTCAGCCTCCTTTCCTTGTCATGTACGGTCCAGCAGTCAAGTCTGTTCACACTGCAGGGTGCCTCCTCGTGCTGCTGCAGCCGGGCCTGCCTGCTCGGCACAGTACCAAAGCACGCGCCAAAGCAGGAATTCAGAACACAGCGTGCACCGCACGTGCTGTCACGCATGCGCGCTCCTGTTTGATGTAACCCGCAGTCAGCATATTTGCAATGCCAGGGTTGGATTGGGATTCAAAATCGGCCCGGGCACGCAAAAAAAAGTGGCCCACATTTGCATATTGGCCTTTCTCAAAACACTGCTTTGGCGAAGTTTTATTAAAAAAAAGGGGGGGGGGATGGGGGAGATACAAAAAATTACACGGATTAGTTTACTTTACACTGGTGACTGAAAACAAGTGAGGCCACTTATGCTCAGGCCCCCTTTTCCGCTCGGCATGCATACATTAATGGGCCGGCCCAGTGAGAGAAAGAAAGTGACACCTCTGCCTGTTGCTAATCGGGGGGTAATGAGCGCCTATCTGCCTCCAGAAAGGCCACTCAGACACCCATTGGACCGCTGGCTGTATCCGGAACAACAGCGACACCGCCCAAATCTGCCTCCCAGCAGGGGCGGCTCTAGGGTCATGGTGGCCCTGGGCAGGGAGCGTAGGTAGGGGGCCCCGGAAGAGGGGGTCCGGGTGGGGCAGAGCGCGGAGGCCAGTGAAGAGGTGGAGGAGTCATGGTGTTTAGAAGTGGAACTGAGCCGGAGGCCGCCAAATCCCTGCCAGGGGCCGCCACACAAATATGTATCCATCCTCAGAGGATTAATATATTAAGGATGTATATTGGTGTGGTGGCCCCTAGGGTTTGGAGGCCCTGTGCAGGTGCACAGCTTGCACATGCCTAAGGCCGGCCCTGCTCCCAGACTGCTCCAAAAAGCAACCCAGAGATGAAACTCGGCAACGGCCCCTCGGGCATTGCCTGAGTGCCCGCGTTACCAATCTGACGCTGGCCTCTGATCATGGAGGCTGGATAGCAGTCATCCAAATTACGAAGTATCCTTCCACTCCACTATTTGACTAGCAGCAATGAAGCTTCGTAAGTGGTGTAAACTACCCCGTCACATCACAGGGAGGAGTCACACATACAGAAACCCTTCTCCGGCGCGATAGCGTGGATTCAAATGAGGAGCAGAGGCTGTAACCAGGCAGCATTAATTAGAGCAGCCGGCAGGTGGTGCAGTGCTGGGCCTCTCCATCCTCGGGCCCTCGTTCTATTAAACCAATAATAAACACATGTGAAATAAAACGGGGAACTATCGAGCGTAACTCATGCAGCTGCAGTGGGGCCCCATTCAACCCAAGGCCAATAAATATCCGTGCGATATTGGAGACTCAGGTCCCCACTCATCAGGCGGGCAACTAGAGCCAAATTTCGGGGAGGGGGGGGGGCGGGGGGCTAATTCTTCCACCCATACACAGAGTGGCTGTAAGAAGGGGTGAACACACAACAAAAGCCTCATTTACAAGTAAATCGTCATTTAAAGACCTGTTAGTACTCGAGTGCGGCTGCAATTAGATGCTCACCAGCCCGTGAAGCTGTCTCCGCCCGGGCTAACACACACGACGGGGGGGGGGGCTGTGGGCTGATGCCCCGTGAGCCCAATGGGTGTTGCACACCTGTCACTCATCACATTCTGCAGTGGGGCACCATTATTCTGCGTTACACCACGAAGAAGTATGTAAACTTCAATATAAGCCCTAACTGTTTGCTATATGCCTTTTTCTCTGAGTTAAGTGACACTGTACAATTTCAGCAGGTAGGAGATATGGGACCAAGGGCCAGACGTACCTAGGTAATCATTTGCGATTACCAAATAGCACATTTTTGCAATTTGCTATTTGGTAATTGCAAACACCCATGTACAAATGTATGTATTACACATTTTGTGATTCCCAGTGGCTCACAAATAGACCTACCTCATGAATATCAATGAGGTAGGTCGCGGTTTGCAACCCATTGGGAATTGCAAAAATTACAGGGATGGAGGCCTTTAGGGATCAGCAGACCATGTCTGTGATTGCTTTTCAATAAATAAATTTTTTTTTTTTAGATATGCAGCCCGTTTTCCTTAAATGAAAACAGGAGGCATTTCAAAAAGAAAAATGAAAAGTCATTGGGACAACTGCCTACTGTTAAAAAATGTTTTCCTACCATCCTCAAAGGGACTGCTTCCCATTTTCAAATCATTTACCACCAACTTCAAGTTGGTAGTAAAATGCAAATGTTTTGCAACCGCATTTCAGTCGCAAAACATTCCTGAAAACCACTGTGGTTTGGTGTTCAGAAGGGAAGCCCTAAACACGCCTCTTCCTAATACAGAATCGCAAACCCAAATTGTAAGTCGGTAACAGGTTACTGAATCACTAATTGGGCCTGGTGCATACGAAAATGCCTTTTGCATTAGTAAACGGCCAGATTCTGCAAAGCGGGCCATTTGAGAACGTTAAAATCCTTCATACATCTGGCCCCAAGACTCTTAAACCATTATTTGCACCATGTTGCCATGTGATGCTGAGAGGCCACTATAAAGAAGGCATTAATATTATTACTACATTTCTGTTTTATTACTGTTGTGCCTAGACCAATGTTCAAGTAATAATTGGTGCTGTATGCCTTTTTGTGGAAGTTACATTTATTTGTTGCAATTTGTTGCATTAAGTTTCCTGCATGTGATATTTTTGTAGAGGTGAAAGTTTCTTATAAATCTGATTGGCCTCTTGTTTGAAAAGCCACGGATATTCTGCGGTGCAGAAATTAGATCGATTCCGGTGATGGGCCCTCCCAATGCTAAACAGATGGTCCGATGGATTGTTTCAGTTGTCTCAATTCAAACAAAAGAATACTATGGATGGATAGAAGGATGGGCAATTGATTGGATGGATAAGAGGAAGGATAGATGAATGCATCAGGGGTGGATATATGGATGAATGGATGAGTCGGTGGGTGGATGGACCTTTGGGTGGACTAAACCCATACAGCACAACTGAGTTAGCAATTTCCCCCCATATAATATCGGTAACAATCTTGATATGATTAGACTTTCTTTGTAAGTGTTAAAAATGCTATCATGCTATCCGAAGAACTTTGGTTCAGGAGTGGATATTTGCCAACTAGACCCCAGCAAAGGATTTAACCAGAACTGCGAAAGTCCCTGCATCCGGATAGCAAAAATTACTTTGCTTGTAGGCGGTCCACAGTCTGGCTGCTCTTTGTTGAAGAATTACTGTGGTGATATCAGTATTCTAGTTATCCCTCTTTAACATGCTTGGAAATGCTGGTATTTATTTATGCAATCTTATATAGCACGAACATGGTCAGACGGTCCACAATAGAAGAAAACAAAATAATAGTATAAATCCTGAGTCAAATATAAACATGGGCCAAGAAAACTCTTTAACACATATGCAACAGGGAGAAGGTTCCCAGGGAGCATGCATTTAGTATTATCTCACAGGCACGAGTTTGGATCAGATTTTTCAGGTCCGATTTGAAAGTGTCCAGTAGGGAAGTGTGCCGCATATGGTGCAGGAAGAGTTCCACTCCTTCTGAGTGAAGGATTGTGCCACCATGCATTCCATTATGGAAGTAGAAGGCCCTAAATGTAGTGTTCCAGAGCTGTGCAAGGATTTGGGCCCACCAGACCTTTCAGTAGGCAATGTCATCTGATAAATTTATGCTTATGTTTTTAACACAGAGATTGGTGTATATTTATCTTTTGCTGACTGCAAAGTGAGATGAGTTTTTAAAGTGAATTGTGTGGAAATTGCTGGAGTACAGGGAGTGTGAAAGGAAAGGCTGTAAGATGTTTTTTTCACCACACCACAAAATGTGAATACCTGTACACAAACCATATGTATTCAGCAGTTAGGAAAGCAAAAATGAAGCATATTTCGAATGACGTTATAAAGGCAGTGTTAACACTAAAGACTCATTTAATTAATTTATCTTGAGTTTTAACCTCCTTTAAGCAAGAATTTCATCCAAAGGCATCTCTTATAATTGTACAAATGCACACAGAATAGTGTGCTTCAGGTGAACAGTAAATCATTCATACAAGAGTGACCATAAAATAACAAAGGGCCTCGTTTAGAGTTTGGTGGAGGGGTACTCGGTCCCAAACATGACGGATATCCTGTCTGCCATGTTACAAGTGCATTATATTTTATGGCACATGCAATAAAGTGATCCTCCTCCAGACTTTACATCAGGTTTTAAATTATTTTAGAAGTAACGCACAGTCAGCTGGATGCAGAACTAGAATTAAAATAAAAAGCTCTTTTCTAGAACAATTCACAACTATTTCCTTGGGGAATGATGACAAAACTGCAGAGCGACTAATGCGAGTGAAAGATAGAATGGGTTATAAATATGACAAAGCAATGTTATTTGAATAAGCCAATAAACAACTCAAACTTAAGGAGAAACGTATTTTTAAATTATCAAATATCTTCAAAAATGTCGTACATGTATATGCACTTTTTTTAAAACAAATTAAGACGCTTTACTTGGTGATGCACAAATGACAAATATTCACAGAAACCTGATTTCCACACAATATCATTTGTGTGCTATATAGTTTTATCAATAAAACTGTATGTCTGTGCAAAGCTAGTGCCATTTCAAAGGAACAGTGCTGTCTGTAAATGTCAATGAGCTACCACACAATGCTTTACATACATTCCAAAATCACCCCTCCTCATGTCCATTAAAAGCAGTTGAGTATCAAACTTTTGACACTCTAAAAATTGGGTCATGCTTCTTAAAGGTTTGGGAACCTCTACTTCACACAATTCTGTTAATCTATAACTCAGTAAATTAATTGAGTGGGCTCTTTTACATAATTGACTGTATTTTTTTATGTTGTAAAGTGTTGGGAGGTGCCTTGCCTCAGGGACACATTGACATATAAAATTGAGGTGTAAAACCATATCTTATTCATCAAGTTGTGGGTGAGTTAACCTTTTCGGTGCTGATGACGGCTCCCAGACGTCATGAGTCACGGTGGGCGTGTGCTGATGACGGCTGGGAGCCGTCATGACCACGCCCGCAATCGGAATGTCCAGCACCGGCGAGGAATTCCAGCCGCAGCCAAGGTGTTAAAGGTTGGGTTGTCAGAATTGCAGAGTCCCCCACATCCACACTGCCATGACACAATAAAGCTGATGTTCCTTGGACAGCATTCACATACTTAACTAGCACAATAATAACACAGCAGGACAGAGAACTCCAGCAACACTGATGGGAAATGAAAACCTGGTCCAGAAGACACACCTTAAAATTGCTGTTCGAAGTCCGAACCAATGGAGGGTCTTTCCTTCTGTACCCGCACAGTCAAATATGCAGTTCAGAAATGCACCAAACTCACAATATCAGTTCAGTTACCCTACTGGCCATCCAACACATCAACAACCCCACTGAGATCTTCCAGAGTAGAAGGTCTCCCTAAGCGTACTGAGGTGCTCCAATGGGTCATTGCGTAAAGGAATCTCCCTGCACTACCTGGTCTTTGATCATTGCTACAAAGTTTAGTATTTTTGGAACATTTAAAGCTTCCCAAACACTAGGTTATGTTTTGGAGATAGCATTGACAATGAAAACTGACTTGTCTTTAAGAATTCAATAAAAAAGCCAGGAATTGAAAGATAGGTTGAATTGTTTGAGTTAGATAAGCAAAAAATCACTTTTTAAGGGGTGAAGTCTCAGACGGTAAGAGGCCATCCAATATTTAGTTTGCTGCGATGGTGGCTCTGCTGAAGGCCTTTGCTTGGTTTGGTGGAAATCCGATCAATAGGGTTTAAGAAATGTACTTTGAAAAAAAGTGTTGGGTGGACTTCAATGGGTTAATGAGAGAGGGATTTTTGTATATCCGAACTCAGTTCATGGACAGTTCACAAACCAGTGTTTGCAAAATGAAACAATAACTACTTCGCACTGGATGAGAGAGCATATTCTCCTGACATCCAGTGAGAGTTCAGGGGCCCAAACCGGGGCATAAGATCTGCTGCAATTTGATGAATTGGCTGTGACAGAAAATGTAGGATAGCTCAATTTATCAGTGCTAGAAGGTTAAAAGGCTGAGTTACCCTCCCAGAAATGGAACTGTGACCTACAGATGACACCTAGAAGCCACTAGCAAGCACTTAGAAACGGACCCATCCTACCAGTTATCAAGGAATCATTTTGGTCCTTAAAATGCTGATTGAAATACATATTTTAGAATGTAAATCATTGCAGGATTCCAATCTCAGAGCCCACAGCAGTATGAGATACAAACTTAAATTTGCATGCAAACTGCATTTTTTTAAAGGAGAACTATTTCTCTTTCTTACTGCATTTATATAAAAGGTATACCGTCTGTGCTGTTATGATACGAATTGGAAACTGATTGAGTGTGAGCCTAGAATATCTATTTTTGGAAAGGATTAATTTAATCTTCAAGGAAAGCATGGCAATAAACCATGCCATAGCCTCATTCCCCCACCCATTTAGTGATTGCTAATGCTTTAAAGTGACCGAGTTCAAATGATCTGCAAGCATACATCTTTGAGTGAGAAAATGTGACCCTGATTCGGCCCAGGCACAGTTTTGTTAAACCGGCACATTCTATGTCATTTTTGTAATTTCAGGTTACCCTCATTAACCGAAATGTCTGAAATTAGTCTATTACCTTACATCACATGATCACGCGCCATTTGTGATAAAACTTTACTAGAAACATGCCATTTGTGGTATATATACCACAAACGCATGGGACCAACGCAAACCACAGAATGCAAGCAGCTGTTTTTAACAATGCTTTTGGGACTTACATACAAGCCCCTTGTGCTGCCGGGTGTGCCACTTTTTTATGATGCTCCGGTGGTGCAGAATGCAGACCTCGGCTTGGAGGTGGAGCTTCCGGCTCGGAGGTGGGGATTTAGCCATGGCTGAAATTTCCACCTCTCGACCGCAAGCTCCGCCTCCGGGACGGAAGCTCCGCCCCCAAGCCGGAAGCTCTGCCTCCGGGCCGGAATTTCCGGCCCGAGTGCAGACGTAAAGTTAGTAGTCTTAATTCTATTCTGTGAATACCGAAAGTAGTAAGTTCATTCTGTGAATCCCGAAAGTAGTAAGTTCACTCTGTGAATTCCGAAAGTAGTAGGTGCATTCTGTGAATACCAAATAGTAGTAAGTTTAGGATTTAGTCTTAAATTCATTCTGTGAATCGGGCCCTAAGATCCCCCAGCGGCTTAAGCACAACATCAATCCCCCGTCCTGCCTGATCTGTTTTGGACTTTCTAAGGCGGATGGAGAGGGTGTCCATGAGGGCAACATCTTGGATGCATGAAGCATCCCCAGAACTGTTAGACTTGGATCTCGCCACCAGATCACTAATGGGAAAGGTGCCAAAGAACGCCAAGCAGAAGGCTGCCGCAAAGAGTGTCGCCTTGAACTTCGAATAGGTGACCTCATCTAATACGCCCAGCATGCCCTTGAGGATGTCAAAATCGATGGGAGCCCTGCTGTCTGGGGTCCTGGGCTCATCTCTGGCCCACCCTTTGAGGGCCGCACAAATGATAAAAGATTTTGTTGGGTCAGCCACCCAACAGCCTGGCGTCATGGCTCACTGCCGTCAGGTGGCCACACACCCAAGAATGGCTCCTCCCCTGTTTCTTAGCCCAAACCACGAATGCCTGCACTCTGCCCTCAATTGGTAGAGAAGTAAGTCCCAGGGATTGTGACACTGTCATGAAAGTGGCCAGGTGTGCCCTGTAATGCTTCCTAGTACCTGGAGCCAGCGAACATTCACCCATTGCCCTCAGTCGTTGGTCCACTGCAACATCATCCAGAGGTGTGCCGGGAAGGGGGTCATCTCTGCTCTTGCCCGCGGCCAGGCCTCCCGGAAGTGGAGCCACTGAAAACGAGAAAGAGCATCAGCTGCTACATTCTTGACCCCCTCAATATGCCTTGCTCTGAATTCAACATTACAGTGTAGGCAAGCCCTGACCAACTCTCTGAGCAGGCAAAGAACCAACGAGCATTTAGCAGTCTGGCCATTAATGGCCTGCACTACTGCCATGTAATCAGACCAGAATAGGACCTTTGTGTCTGATAGCGTCTTGGGCCATAGATGTAGCGCAATGACAATCGGGAACAATTCCAAGACAGTGATGTTAGCCGTGATGTTTCGCCTGTGCCAGGCATTGGGCCAATCCTGGGCACACCACTCGGCACCCAAAATCGCCCCAAAGCCCTCTCTATCTGATGCATCCGTGAAGAGGCAGAGCTCCGGACTGTCAGCCCAGGGTGCCCTCCAGATCTCTATCCCATTAAATGGCGTAAGGAAATCACACCACATAGAGAGGTCTTTCTTCAAGGCTGTCCCCAAACGGATCCAATGGTGCTTCTTCTTAACCTTTGCAGTTGCCCTTTCTAGTCTCCTGACAAACACCCTCCCCACAAGAATCACCTTGGCTGCAAAGTTAAGTTTTCCCAAGAGGCATTGGATGTCACCCAGTGTGGCTTTGCCTTTCTCCAGCAATGCCTGAATGTCCTGACGCAGTGCCTGTACCTTGTCCGCAGGGAGTCTGGACTCGCCCTTGATCGTGTCCAGCTCGATGTCTAAAAAAGTCAGAACTTGCACCGGACCCTCAGTCTTGCCCGGTGCCAACGGAACCCCTGGGTGCCTAGCCATGTTCTGAAAGCACTGCAAGCCTCTACTGCACTCCTGTGTATCTGCCCCCCAATGAACAGGAAGGCGTCCAGGTAGTGGGTTACCCCCTCCACCTTGAACACCCTAGACAGCACCCACTGCAAAAAAAGAGCTGAACGCCTCAAAGTAGGTATACGACACAGAGCATCCCATGGGTATACACCTATCAAAGAAAACCTCACTCTGCCACTTGAAACGCAGGAGTTGCTGGCTGTCAGGGTGGACCGGCAGCAGGCGGAAAGCGACTCAATGTCTGACTTAGCCAGCTATGATCTCTTCCCAACCCTCCTGACCATGTCCACCACCATGTCCAGGGAGCAGTAAGACACAGAGCACGTCCCCTCGTCTAACCAGAAGTTCACTGAATCCCCTTCAGGATAAGACAGGTGCTGGATCAACCTAAAGGCCCCTGACTCTTTCTTGGGTACCACCCCCAGCGGGGAGATAAAGTACTCAAGTGGTGGCTGGTGGAATGGGCCTGCCACCCTCCCAAGGGCTGCTTCCTTTTTGATCTTAGCCAGCATGACTTCAGGTTGGTCCCTGGCTAATTTGAGATTTTCAGTTTCCCTACTCACTAGTGGGCCCTGGTACGGTATTCTAAATCCTTCCATAAACCCCTCCTCTAGGAGCAGTCTGTCCTTGGGGTTAGGATACTCGTGGATCAGGGGGAGGAAGTTGGAGATGATAATGGGTGACGGACCTTTAGCCAAGAGTAACGTAGGGGACCCGCCCCCAGAGGGCAAGGTGGGGAAATCACTGCTGGGTGGGAATTGGAGTGGGGGGGGCATTGGAGGCAATGTCGAGGGACCTTCTCGCTTGTTGCAGGAAGAGGCTGGATGTGTGGCCCCACACTTGCTACATGTGTGGGAGAATCAACAAAACACACAAGTGGGTCCCTGGATATCTAAATAAAGGGAAAGGAAGGCTGGGAAGGAAACGGAAAACAAAAACATTAAACCTCTCCCTATAGGTAAATTAACTAATGATGGTACATCCTAAATAAAACATAACTTCATTGTCCCACACAAAGAATTTCTTTTTTTGTTTTATTATTCAAAATCATTCTTTTTCCATATTCTTTATATATGTATTAATCGATGAAGCATTTCACATATCAGTTCAGTAATCTTCCTTATTAAATATCCTACAAATAAAAGAGCCCCACCACAACTTAACACACACAAAATGACAATGAGACACCATAAATCACGTACATACCAACCATGACAGGCCAAGACTTACAGACAAAAACACAACCAACACAACAATTTGTAAATCAACAAATGTCAATATGTACAATTTATAAGTAAATTTAGAAGAACAAGTGCAGACGCGCGTTTCAGAGTGGGACTATATCCCAGCAGTTCCTTCATCAGGGCGCAGGGTTAAGATACAAATAGTGGCCAGATATAATTCAATAATATTGTCCATATGTTAGAACGTGGTGTGAGGGGCTTCTTGTCTCAAATTAGTCCATTTTTAACACGATAGCTATGCGCTGGTAAGTGCATACCCTTGAGCAGATTGTCCTAAATCAAAGAAATGTCCGGTAGGCTAATAAAGAGTAACGTGGTATGGAAAAATAGACTCCTAATACTCAGGGGTAAAATGGCTCACAAATAAGCTGGATCTGAAGAACTGGACCCAATAGATGATCACTGTTGGGTCACATAAGCAAGGGTCAATGGTTTTTAACATTTACGGGCACCTAGGGGTTACTGGTCAATCAATCAATCAATCAATCAATCAATCAATCAATCATAGCATTTGTAAAGCGCAGTACATACCCGTGAGGCTTTCAAGGAGCTAGGGTGGTTGTGCTGCTACTGTACGAAGAGCCAGGTCTTGAGGAGTCTTCTGAAGGTTAGAAGGTCTTAGATCTGCCGTAGGCGGATGGGGAGGGTGTTCCACGTCTTGGTGGCGAGGTGGGAGAATGATCTGCCGCCAGCGGTCACTCTTCAGATGCGGGGGACGGTGGCAAGGGCGTGGTCTGCAGAGCGGAGCTGGCGGGCGGGGGTGTAGAGGCTGAGTCGTCTGTTGAGGTACGCTGGTCCAGTGTCCTGGAGTGCCTTGTGTGCGTGGGTGAGGAGCTTGAAGGTTATCCTCTTGTTGATGGGGAGCCAGTGCAAGTCTTTCAGGTGGGGTGTGATGTGGCTGCAGTGGGGGATGTCGAGGATCAGGCATGTGGAGGCGTTCTGGATGCGTTGGAGTCATTTCAGGAGTTTGGCCGGGGGCGAAGGTACAGGCAAAGGTGCGGTGGTAATACGGGGGGTGGCCATGGCCCGATTCTTTGGTGGCAGAGGTTCTGCCGGAAAGTCTTTGACCATCGACCTGCGTGTCCTCTTGGACCTAGTGGGGCCTGCCTCTTCACTGAGTTCGTGCTCCGTCGACGGGACCTCACTGGCGAATCCTGAGTCCTCCGGATTATTGGCCTTTAAAAGTTCTGTGGCCCAAGCCAATCCCTAGGTCTTAGCCAAGTCGAGGAAGGCTGCGATCCGCACATCGTGTGGGGTGCCTGGCTGGGTCTCATCGATTTGGGACCTCTGCGAGAATAAAGGAGGGGATCCCTGACTATCCATCCTGTCTCCTGCGATTGGCGTTCAATCTGGAAGAGAAATGAAACTTCTAGCTATTTTGTCTTGGCCAAGGTGCCAGACTTGCTCTGCTTCTGACCAGGTGCGCCCCGTTCGACCCCGCCCCCCCTTCATTCAGTACTTACTTACGTCCAGGGTGCTAAACGTATCGCTGGTGACGGTCGATAGGTGCTTCAATGGACTCTGTGTGAGGAGATGAAGGTAGAGGCTAAGAACTTCCCCCATATCTCCCTATGCACCCAGCCCTCCGGGCCCAGCACCCCAATAACGTGGGCACTACCTGTGACCCTGTTCTAACACCCTTCGGGAAGGAACAGGGCATGACATTCACCCTTCTAGTTAGGCAGGACTTACTCAGCGGCCTGTTCATCCAGGTCCCCCCCCACCGTGCCCATACCTGTTGCGGGGGTGTGTCCCTAGGGAAATCCGGTGCTATCTGCGCTGAGAGTCCGATCCTGACCTGCTTTGGGAGACAAACCCAAGAATAAGGCCCTTACTGGCACAGTACTGTCCTCGAACTCTGACCGCTGGACAGTATCCACTCCCTTACACAAGGGGTGGAGGTTGCCAACCCCTACGCCCATATCAGTAGTGGCTTACCTCCCAGAAGTTCACCTAAACCTCTGTGCCCCCACCTAGTTACCTTAAACAACATCTCCAACATGTGGGCCTGCACTTATCCACTAGTGCCTAGCGAAATGCCTCAGGGGAGGCTTGTCCAAAAGGCATGGGACAGGGGTGGGGGGTTCAGCAACCACCTCCCAAAACCTCGGGATTGTGCCTAGCATGGTGAGCCAGTTCTTATTAAATGCTGTTTCTGCCATTGCATCAAGATATGACAAGCCTCACATCGTAACCCCAGTCAAAACATGTGCATATAAACCTTGCCCCATTGTCCAAACTGTTGCCCTCTGGCTCAAGACGCGCCATCTGCCGGCGGCACAGCAAGGAGCGAGGCGGTGGGGGGGGGGGGGTTACAACACTCACCTCGCAAACAACGGCTTGCCCCACGACGATGGCCAATGATTCCAGCGACTTATGACTTATCACAAAGTCCGAGTGCTGCAAGGGGTCGTGGCGTGCAACAACGAAAAATCGACCCTTAGACAGCGTGTGGAGCGATCAAAAGAGGTCGCCAAAATGGTGGGGGAGGTATATATCCCCTCCCCCAAGTCCTGGGCGCCCAGGAGGTGATGCCCCTTGTACGCCACAACCAGGCTGGAGAGGGGCGGGACTCCAACCAGAGACCCTGCCCCTGAAGGGGGTGAGGGGTGTGGGGTGCCCAGGCGACACTAGAGTGCTGTCCTCTCTAGTGGCCCTCTGTGGGTGACTCGGCCAGCAGCAAAGATTGTGGCCAACATATTCACTGTCCAGGGCAGGGGGCACTATACATTGCAGGAGCATGGCGCCTGGAGATGGGGCCATGCGTGGCGCATTGTTATCTACATTAGTTTTTGTTTTGCGGGACTTTGAAGATGCAATGCAATGTAATTGCTGACACGTCACGTAGCTTGTAATCAAAAGGAGCTGCACGCTTACACCCTATGTGCTCCTTCAGCAGTGCTAATTGGCAGGGTTTGAAAACTCTAGGTGATGAGGCCGCCTTCATTTTTTTGCCTATGTGCAGACGCAGATGTGTGCAATAGACCCAACTAAAGACTAGAAGTAAAATGAATTCTGCAAAAATAAGCTCTGTAACTTAATATACATGCGCTTGCTGACAAAGCTCCGCCTCCTTCAAAATAAATATTCACCCTGGCCACAGTAGTTTGCAGCCTCATCACTCCCTGTTCTAAGAGCCCCCCGGGCCCCCAAAACCCTCTTTTGACGGTTGGGCTCGCTCACCACCGGTGACAGGACTCATCACAAACGTTTACACCTCACCACTTTCAAATGTCACCACTCCGCCACTGATGGGGAAGACTAACAGAGCAGAGACAACAGAGGTCAAAACAGAGAAAGCTCCAACATTTTGCCTCACAGAGCAAACTACGCACAATCACAACAAGTAAATTACACAAAAATCCCACCTATAACAAAGGCTTTATACATAGGCAGGTCGAGCATACCAAAGTGGCTTCCACCACTCCACTAACAAAAGAGGAAGGCTGTGCCCCTTTGAAATATCTAATTGCCCACGCCAAGACTGAACCCTGGACAGAAACAGGCTTGCAGACCAAATGTCAGCCAGAAATGGGACTTTTGAGTGGTTCACTTAGGAGAACACCTCGGAGGGGCACAATACCTTCAGAGAGTTTTCTCCAAGAAACTATGGATGCCCTCATTTTTTACTGGTGACCCAAGCAGAACTGTTAAACATGTTGGCTGCCTTTGTCCCCAGCATCAATGCTAAATTGGAGAACCAAAACAACTATGCATGAATGTGACCAAGACTTGAACCCATACATGTGTGCCCCCCTCATCCCCCACTCATGGCTGACAAATTAATTTCCCTCCCATACATGCCCCAATCCCTAATAAACGAAATTAAAAAAGACACTAAACCAACGTCAAGTGTGGCTGATCCAGACGGGGTTCCCGTTGCTCCCCCGAATTTGATTTATAATCAGCGCAATGCAGCGACAACTAAGTGTTTTGGTGGTCTTTCAATAATTACTCAACAGAGTCGCACTCAGGAATCCATGTATATTATAGACAACAGGACCTAGATGACAAGCCGCTCCTGAAGATCTCAATAGCCCCAGTTAACTGTCTTACCATTGAGAACATTTTGGACAAAACGGGTTTGCTGGCTGCAAGTCCCTCAGGTTCTCCCCAAACTAGTAGATTTTCAGGTGAAACTGGGAACAGAACCTCACCAGAAGACATAAATAAGACCCAATACCTAACTAAAAGGCAACACAAATGCACGCACAAGAGCAGAAACAAACTCCCAACCATATCCAAGAACTGTGCTTGAGTCACTTCAACCTAAATCTAATTTTATGAAAGACAATTCATTACCTAAAAATCTTGCCAATGTCAAAGCATCGACAGATTCCACAATACATAGTACCGGTAGGCTCGGTCTGGTTGTTTAGTAGACTAATGCAACCACTGTAGGGACCTGTGTTTGACCTCATGGTCACAGGCTCAAATCCCAGTGGGCCCACTCAGCCTCTCACCCTTCTGAGGCTGAAAAGAATGAGTACCATTGCATTATCTGTTATACAGTGCCAAGATACACTTCTAGGTGAACGTGTGCTTTACAAATACAAGTTATGTTAAGAAGTTCAGTCAAACAATATTCAATTTAGCACTGTCATCAATCATAATCTTGCAACCACCTTAAAACAAGCAAAAATAGATGCAAAGTTAAGCCCTTGGGCGCCAGCCAATGTAACACTGAGTTTAAGTAGTGAAGCATCCCATAGCAAAGGAGTGTACAGAAACGGGCAGGAGACTTGCCAAGGTAAAAGTCCGCCTCTTGGTTTGAGATTGAGACAATAGATTAAAATACTGTATTGTTTCTGGAAATGGATGCTGTTGCCTTATTTATGTGTTTATCATAAATTGAGTGGAGCTGATCAATGCTCCTTACTTGTGAATTTTGATTGATCAATTCAATGTTGATTGGAAATATAGAGGTCTCGGACCATTGTTGTTTAATATCGACTGATACCCAGGTCCAGCACCCATTACTTTAATGGTTACCTTGGATTATAATAAATAGCTACTGCCAGTTTGGCATGCAAACCTATCTGGAGAGTTGCTGCTCGAAATCCAACAAAATTCAGTTTAGATCCAGCCTGGAGTTTGAGTGGTCTGCCCACTCTGGACTACTGGTCCAAATGGCAGGTAAACACTACAAATAAAACATGTAGATGGTGTCACCAAGAACGAGAATCCATTCTGCACGTCATCCACATCTGTCCAGCAGAGTGTGGGCTTCTTTAATACCCTCATTGTTTGGTTTTGGGGATGTACAAATGTAGACAAGTTGCTATCTAACGTTATAACAGGGGCAACATCAGACTTAATATCCAAACCATCAAATTTTTAACTATCGCCCCCAAAATATTCGTATCCAGAACAAAGAAGCTTCGAAAGGACAAACCCTTCTAGGTAGATTGCACACAATCACACTTGCTCTTTCTTTCACAGCACTGGCACATTGGTACTTTAAGTACATATAAAGTAAGCCAAGGATTGTAATGATATTTTGTGTTTTAGAACCCGGTCGTAGATTTGTATTTTCCTCTGTGTTTTATATCACTTTTTAACATTGTGTGTGTCGGTTTTGCAACGGTCTTAATTAACTATGCAATAAAAATAAAATTTAATTTGAGTGAATTTTATCGTAAGTGTTACAAGATGGCATTCGATTATTAGAATGAACAGTTTCAGAGATAGAAAATTGTGTTTTAAGAGAAATCATGTGAAGAGGTCTAACAAGCAAAAGGAAAGTGATTACAATACACACTATCATATAGCCAGCCTTGACAAAGCCACACCTCAGAGCCGCAAAACAGGTGTTGGCTGTAGAATTGCCAGAATAAGCTGCGTTGTGGAATACTGGCCCTTCTATAACAGCTATGAAGGAATCCTTCAACATGAGATTATGACTCCTCATTTGTAATAGTCACCATCTTTAAATGAACCGTGTTATGATAGGATGATTTTATGAATGGACCTCAAGAAAAGTATGTGTTGTACGTATTTTATAAAAAAGAATTTAAATTAAATGATTAATTAATAAAATTTGATTTTGAGTAGCTCTGTGTAAAATGTTCCACACTCCACTGAAATCTGTTGCCACTTGCAAGACCTGAATGTTTGTTATGAAGTTCCGATAAAGGCAGTAGGCCTGACATATTTACTGTGAAGGGCATAGGTTCAAGACAGTAAGCATTTAAGTCTGAATTATTATTTTTCTCTAAAAGCTCACAAATAGCTTGTTTTCTTACACAATTTCGTAGAGTTTACCATAATAGTCAAAGGTTTTAATGTTGGCTATCCCCTCTGACACGCCACGGGTATAGAAGATTTGCACTGTGGGAATCCTTGACAGACCCTTGTATGAGAGACAGTGGGGCATATTATCAAGGGGGTTTATCTCCGCTTTTTTGGCTTTAAAAGCCAAGAAAGCGGAGATAAAATGATCTCCCTATTACCTAGCTGTCGCTAACACCAGTTAGCGGCAGCTAGTAGGAGAAAGCGACCATGTTGGGCCCCGCTTTGCATGTCAGTGATATTTATCACAAATGACATGCAAAGTGGGCGTGCCAAGATGTTAGCGACTGGAAACAGTCGCTAACATCGCTATCTCCTATTACCAACTTTTGGATATATTCACTCTGAGCGCGAATATCTCCAAAAGCTAACACCTGCCCTGAGCAGTTCTTAGCCATGTTATCCAATGGGAGGTGGATAACATGGCTAAGAGCATTAGCTCGCTAATGCATGAATATCGCGGACTTTTCAGCGATATTCATGCATTGCGGCCGATTTTTATCGCATTTGCGATAAACCTTGGTAATACCAAGGTTTATTTGCGATAAAAATCGCCGCAGCTCAGCGGTAAATTTTTGTCTCTAACCAAGCAATAGCGATAATTATCGCTATTGCTTGGTAATATGCCCCAGTATTCTTCTTTGCAAATGATAATTTGGTTTACATTTCTAATCTTATGACTGATGGTTGCATTGGAGAGGAGGCCTGAGTTCTTTATGGGGACAAGGCAATAATAAGAGCTGTAGGCCTGATTGGTGCAGTCGGAAACATTATGTCATATGCATTGTTTTGGTCTTTTTATTATGAAACGTTATGACAAAAGCATTAGGCCAAACTTATTTACTGTGAAAAACATCTGTTGAAGGCAATATGCCTCGAACAGTTGATTGTTATCACACTATGTGACAAGATGTAAAACGGTATTTTATACTTTAAACAAACTTAAAACCTACCTTCTGTGAGAGAATAACCTAACATATATTCAGAGTTGGCCACCTTTGATTTCATTCCATATTAACCATTTCTGTATACTGAAAAATACACCACAAAGTCACTAAAATATATAAATATTATTTCTCATATATTGTAACATTCATTCATAAAAACATTTTACTTTACATACATAAAATATTTGATAAAATCAATAATGTTCAAGGTGCACAAACAATCACATCATTTTACTTTCCTTTACTCATTTCATATCACCCCAAATTGTGATACAACATTAACCATAAAACATCCACAGACTGTTGACAGAGTATTGTGGTGGCTTCTTGGTTGACACCACCTCCTCCAGGCAGCTTCAGCAAAAGAGCACTCAATTAATTTGCATATCATCATATTTTCTTTTACATTGATATTGTATTATTCATACTCTTATTTGATGTTTTATCAATAACCGACTGGAGACCCTGGACCGTACCGACAGTTTCTTGAAAAAACTCCGGTTATCTAGAAATTCATTTTACCTACAGGTTAAAAATCTCCTCTTCGCCTGTTAGATAATTTGTTACTTCACTAAGGGATACTCTACCACCATTTATGAAAAAAGTTTGTTTTCCGCTGGCTTAAGGTGAAAATATTCACATTCCTTCCTTTAACACATTGAAATCAAAGAGACCCTTGGTCTTTTTGTACCATGATCCGTCACCTTTTGGATGTGAGAGGTTGTCCCTCTGTTGTGAATTGAAGAGAATTTTGTTTCATCTAATGTCATAGGATACCATGCTAGGCGAGGGTAGTTGTGTTGGTCAAACACCCATAAACTCTGGGAGTAGAAGATTTTCACAGTGAGTATTCTTGCTAAGCCATCTATTGTTTTGCCAACTGCAATTTTATACATATTTGTTTGTTAAAACTATATGCATGATAGTTGCCAGTGTATGCACACTTTAGTAGACACATGTTGGTTATAGTGTCAAGCCGAAGGTTAAGGCTATAACCCCTAATGGTTCACTGAAAAAAGTTATGCCAGATTTCATAGGATAAATACATTTCATCTATTTTAATGTAAAGTTATGACAAAGTAAGTTGTCCTGACTTACTTATTATGAAAAGTTTATATGAAAGGCAATATATTTTTAGGATTGCAATTATACTGTGTAAAAGCCAGTAGGCACGTTTTTAGTTATACAGAAAATTGCAGATTACCGCAGTAGGCAAGTGTTTAGGTGTTG
Organism: Lissotriton vulgaris; assembly: GCF_964263255.1. NCBI lineage: Eukaryota > Metazoa > Chordata > Amphibia > Caudata > Salamandridae > Lissotriton > Lissotriton vulgaris. The sequence goes on along the minus strand of NC_141689.1, from coordinate 435,456,484 downwards.
ATGACCCTCCTAAGGATACCGTGGGGATAGAAGATTTGCACTCTAAGAATCCACGTTATACTCTATTAGGAGGGGTTTTACAATTGTCAATTTGTATATACTTGTAATTTGCTTTATGGTGTAACTGATGGCTGCCTTGTGGGAATGCTTATGACTAACACAGTAAGTGTTTGTTGGTTACAGTGGCAAGCAAATGTTAAAAGCTATAGACCTGATCTCTTTAGTATGACATTTTACAATAGAGGGAGGTGGCCTGTCATACTGATTGTGGGAAGCATATATTGAAGTCAACAGACATTTGCGGATGAGTTGCTATTGCTTTGTATTAAAGCCTACAGAGTAGCCTCTTGATAGAGGGAATCCCACAGATTAATATACTAGGCAAGCGTTTTTATGATGCTTACCACCCTGACAAACGTAATTATAGACGGTTTACACCTTGAGAGTGCATGTTAGACTCTCTAAGGATAGTATTTTGCAGTCCTGCCAAGTGCCACGCATCAGGCGTTGGACTAATGCATTTCAAAATGGTGCTCCGCATCACCGCACTGAAATTCATTGTCATGCATATCTGCATATAGCAACTGCCACTGTGAAGCCAGTGGAAGGAACTAGAGCAGGGGTCTCCAAACCGGTCCTGGAGGGCCGGATCCATTCCAGATTTTTTGGATATCCCCATTGAGATACATGTAGTAATTTTAAAAATCTGGCATGGATCCGGCCCTCCAGGACCGGTTTGGAGACCCCTGAACTAGAGTGTGTGGCATTTGGCAGCGCGCCGCCTGTGGCTGCAGCGTGGCGCCCTGTTCCTGCAGGCTTAGTGCACTGAAGGCATGCTCACAGTGGATTGTTATAATGTATCAGCAGGTTTGATTCCGCGCGACGGGCCCAGTCAGGGTCCGACGCCTGGCCTAGCCAGGTTGTTTGATCGAATTGGCCGGTGGTGCACAGGGTGCAGGGACGTCATATCCTGCTACCAGAGCACCGCAGGACGTTTGTGAGGAAGACGCTGGGACTCATTAATTTGCGGGTGGGACTTGACTCTCAGCGTTGTTGCCTGCTACTAAGTGCTCAGCCTAGCCAGGCTGGCTGCCTGCGCTATTCTACTTATAATAGCCGCTACCCATGGCAAATTCAATATGTTGAGCCCAGCCTCGGTAGAGGCAATTACAGTGGCCACCAGGACAGACAGGCTTTACAGCAGAGACAGTATGCCTGGATTAAAGCGGGCCGCTACTTTTCAAACCAAAATGATTGCTGCGCGGGTGGCTCACGGTCACAGTACCTCGTTGGCCTGCGCTTATTTATTTACCTCATCTCTCATGTTCTTACTGGGTCTTACTCCCCACCTCTTGTGCCAGGCATCCCAACAGCGCTGGGATGCCTGGCTTCACCTTGGGGGTGCCCAGGAGTGGGCATTTCACAGGGAAAAGCCAGGAAGTGTTCCACAGCAGTATGCATACAGCGCCAAGACGTCTCAGGGTATAAGTGCGCTATCCAAGTACAAATTCATTTAATTTCAATTCATTTAATTTCAGAAGAGGCTTCAGGGCCTCAGAGTCCTGAGGACTGTCATTCATCTCCGGCACTGCCCCGTGTGCCTAATGTTGATTGACCAGAAGGAGAGGTCGCGGTAAACAAGATCGGGCATATACTGAAAAAAGTGAGTAAAAAATGGAGCAACCAGAAATAATGTTTAATTATGCCACAGATTGCTGATCTAGCAAAAGAAATGGTTTTCAAACCATACACACTAGTACTGGCAATGGCAGCACAGCGGTCGCATGACTGCGGTAAATTAATGATCCCTCGACTGGATCCAACCCCATTGGCGCTGGAGTGAATCTGTGGAAGACCTTGGCGACCGCTGGAGTGTTCCTCAGCAGCCCAGAACAAATGCAGCTGAGCCAGAATGATATGGCATTGCTACAGGGGTCCACGAGGTGCAGTCACAGACCACCAATTACCGCCAGCTTGCTTCCCAACAGTAAGTGCCTGAATGACTAGTATCCTAGGCTTGCTAAGTTGCTAATAGTAATATATAGTTTTGTGTTGCTCACAAGTAGCAACCATTCTTTCTATTCACTGACGTGTATTCACATACATTTACCCACTGGTATGAATACGTCAACCAATACAGCCTTCATCCAGACTGACCCAGGAATCCATCACCCGATTGTTTATGTGCCTCTTGGTATAGTCTCTGTGTATACGCCTGCATGCACATATGTTTCTGGTTGTGCGTCCATATGTTTCACACAACATAAGATATTTACTGTGAGAAGTTGACCTGGTAAATGCTGTCCACTATTTAAAGTGGGCACCTTGCACCAGCCCAAACAAACCGTATGATGTATGAGGTCAAAGATAACCTTTAGAAAGCTATCTTAGTGGTAGCTGTGGAGAACAGCCTTCACGCTTAATCTTGAAGAAATGTAAAGCAGCTTTTTTTACCAGAATATCACCTCCTGAATGACTAAATCAAGGAGAACCGCACAGTAGTTATATAAAAATATGTATTTATTAAGATAACACTCTCTGCTATCCTCTACATGAGGATAGAACACCAAGCACACCGTACAAGATCAATAGAACAGTTGTAAGTAGCACAATACACAGTGGGCTCCAGTGGGAGACCAAACCATATACTAAAATTGTGGTATAACAATCACAACTTGACTAGAAACAGTGCCTAGTGCACATAGGATTGCTGGTACCCCAAGGAACCACCCAAGGTGATGACACAGGGAGCCCACGGAGGACGGGTGCAGTGAGGAAACATGTCTGTGTGCTCCGTACAACTCTATGGGATAGTCGCAGTTTAATTTCTGTCTGAATGTAATACTACTTTATTGTGTCCCGCAAAGAAATGAATGGGTGACATTTCAGGTATTTATATGTTTCCATCGTCGTCATTGCTTGATTTTGCTTGCGAGAAAGTGTCACTCATAGTCATTGAAAAGTCACTCATAATTACACTGATATTATGAAAATGTCACACTTGGCAATCTGAAACCTTGACAGCTATGATTTTGCTGACTGTAATTCTGTAAACCTTTGCAATGATATGACTGTATGCCTGATGGTTTCCTTGTGGGAAAGTTTGAGATTAATACAGTAGGGCTGAGTTGGGTATGGTGACAATCAATAGGGCTGAGTTGTTCACTAGGAAAGATATTTCAGTTGCTAAGGGTGTCTGGTCTGTTTATCATGAAAAACAAAGACAAAGGCAGCAGACCTAATTTATTTACTATGTAACACATTTGTAAAACCAATAGATCTTTGAGGCTGAACTGTTTTGCACTGTGATGACATTTGTAGCCAGGTATTTTATTAAATTAAATCTCACACATTACTTTTGTAGAGAAGGATTTTGATTTGGTTACCTATTTGATATGTCCTAGAATACGAGCTGTGCCCTCTAATATTTTGTGCAAGAATCTCTTCGGACGCTCTCTATCAGGATCTTGTAGTTAAAATAAATCATTAAATAATACATACATTTAAAAATAAAAAATATACATCCACACTGATACAAAGAGGGCTTCTGAGTCAGCCCTCTTCTGTCATTGGTCTCTCTGAGTGTTATTTACACTCTGCTACAATCCATAACACCTACTGCAAGGGGATATGGTCGAGCCCACATAAGCCATTGCCCTTTTTGCCCTTTAAATGACAGCATACTATGATCACCTGTACACATCCACCTGAAAATCAGCTAGCTGGGCTGTCCTTTAGTGTTCAACCTCTTAAGAGGATATTACAGCTCCTCAGGCAGAGCTACTGGGTCGCTTGCCTGGCTTTCATTTCATCTGCAGTGAGCTGCATCCCACATGGCTACTTCCAACCAGGTAACCATTGTGAAATGCTGTTGTCCATTATGTATATTTGTTTTACCATTGCAAGATGGTCAAACATTGGTTATAAACATAGTGGCCATGCTGGAATTTTAAAGCATTAGACTACGTACAATACCACTGCAAGACGAACACGAGCTGGTATGTTTGTTGTTGCAAGCATTTAGTCAGTCATCTTTGGACTGCTGCATATTTTCTGTTTTTCTACTGTTATTCTTTCAATTTATCTTGTATACATTGTTGAGTTTGTGTGTGTTTTATTGTGTTTGTGTCAGGGTGGACGAAAGAATAAGTCATTGGATGAATTAATGGATTCATGATTGCAAAGATGAGTGACGGAGAGCATGTTTGATTACTTATTGAGTGCCTAAACCCACCAACGCATAAAAGGCACTTTCACTCACAAGTCAGACCTATTGTCACTGCCAACGCTTGCTGTTTTAGTGAGGCTCCACTGGAATTGCTTACTAAGACGGTACATCTAGAACACCTAGGGGCATATTACCAACAACTAGCGATAATTATCGCTAGGTTGGCTTAGCGGCAATAATTTTATCGCTGTGTAGCGACGATTTTTATCGCTTAGGAGCCTTGATATTATCAAGGTTTATCTCCTAAGCGATAAAAATCGGCCGAAATGCATGAATATCGCTGAAAAGTCAGCGATATTCATGCCTTACCGAGCAAATGCTCTTAGCCATGTTATCCACCTCCCATTGGATAACATGGCTAAGAACTGCTCAGGGCAGGTGTTAGCTTTTGGAGATATTCGCGCTTAGCGCGAATATCTCCAAAAGTTGGTAATAGGAGATAGCGATGTTAGCGACTGTTTCCAGTCGCTAACATCTTCGCACGCCCACTTTGCATGTCATTAGTGATAAATATCACTGACATGCAAAGTGGGGCCCAAGATGGTCGCTATCTCCTACTAGCTGTCGCTAACTGGTGTTAGCGACAGCTAGGTAATAGGAGATAATTTTATCTCCGCTTTTTTGGCTTTTAAAGCCAAAAAAGCGGGGATAAATCCCTTGATAATATGCCCCCATATTAGCAAGGAACCGTGTTAAAATTATCGCCGTTTTATCGGCAGGAAACTGCAGATAAAACGGCGATAATGGGCTTGCTGATATGCGTTATAGAATTCCTATAGAATCCCAGGTTAGATGTCCTGCTCATATAAACTGGGATTCTATAGGAATTCTATAACGCATATTAGCAAGCCCATTATTGCCGTTTTATCGGCAGTTTCCTGCCGATAAAACGGCGATATTTTTAACGAGGTTGCTTGTTAATATGCCCCTAGAAGTCAAATGTTTTCATCGACTTTGCATAAACATCCTCCTCTTGCAGAGCAACATGTAAGCGTCACAAAGCATGAAGCATTGCTGTATTTTAGGAAACTAATTGAGATTCGAATTCTGTACAAAACGTGCTTTTCATGTACACAGTCCCCGTAATGTTACTTGCAACTGGGAGATATAAATGAAAGTGCCATAAGCAGTGGCAGATGGAAGAAGCAAAGCTCTGGTTCTTAGCTTCCAAGCAGCCTAAGCCAATAGAAAGGGCACATTTAACTAACAACGGTATATTTATCCTTCTCAAATAAAGGATAGGTCAGTGGCGACCCATGTTAAGCATCTGTCACACTTCATGCAAAAGCGATTTTCTCTCATTCGAGTATGACAAAGGACTTGAAGAATGATTGGATTATCAGTGGCAAATCTAATGCTCCTTTTTATTGACATTCCTTGATCCAATATTCTAAGAATAACATGTATTTGATATTCTGGTATTTAAAATATTCAACGATAGCTCTGATAGAAGTTCGTATTTTCTTCGCCTACATGGGAATGCTATAAAAAGCATTTATCCAGGGGGTTCAAATATTGCACACACATTTTAAGTAATCTCTGCATCACTATAGTTCAGTGATCTAAAACAAACTGCACCTGCTGCGTCGCCAAGGAAAATGCGCTTTTGTTTGTGTAGACAGGTATTGACAAGTCAAAAATCGCAGGTCATATATGAAATACTTGGCACTGAACATGGCACCTTTAGGGCGCGAGAGGAGGAGTGAGAGAATGAGAGAATTAAGGAAAAGAGGGACGAGAGAAGAGCGAGGGAGGGCATGTGCGTGAATCGACTGTCTCTAGAGACTGTATATTGAACTTGGATGGAGAGAATATGATATAAATCAGATCTAGCAGAAGGAAAGGTCTGGTACATTCTTTCGGAAAGGTTAATATCGTTCCCATTCAGAGGGCCACAACAGACCCTGCGAGGAGGAGTGGGAACTGCCCTCTCTGCGCGGGGTCACTGTGTCGGAGGGGGCATAGGGCGTTTCGATGGCCTGATGGGAAGTACCTGGATATAGCAGAGGGTTCAGGTAAGCGTTCCCTACAGGTAAAAAAGAGAAGCAGTGCTGCCTCCCTCGGGCCGGAGGTACAGGGGGCCTCATTTATGAAAAGTGACGCATTGCTGTGTGAAAACAGCGATGCGCCACTTTTCATTGCGCCCTCCTTGCGACACCAATGATGCGTCATATTTACATTATGACGCATCATTGCGCAAGGAGTTACAGATACGTCAGTATTTCTGACGTATCTGTAAGCGCAAAAGTGACGCATTGCTGGAGTGTGTCACAAAAGTGACGCAACTCCAGCAATGCGTCCTTTCACATGGGGCAAGTCCCATGTGAAAGGGCCTGCGTCAGTCTTACGCCTGCTGTGAGGCAGGCACAAGATTTTGACGGAACGGCGTCCTAGAAGTGACGCAGTGAAATCTCATAGATTTCACTGCGTCACTTCTATGACTCTTTCTTGCGTCAATACGCCCCCCTAGTATACATTATACCTGGCGCAGGTATAATGTGGTGCAGGGGTTTACAAAGTGACACATCTACCTAGATGCGTCCCTTTGTAAATATGGTGCAACAAGGTGCGTTTTTTACACCACTGGTGCGCCACAAAAAGTGACGCACCGGCGGCGTAAAAGTGACGCACCAATGGCGTAAAAGTGACGCAAGGGCTCATAAATGAAGCCCAGGCTGGGCAAGATGGCGTCCATGGATCACCTGCTGGTTCCTCCTGAGGCAGGAGAGCAGAATGGGGCATCACACCTATATGGAGAGGCAAATGAAGGGGGCGTGGCTTGGGCGCCGATGGCGATGGTCGCCTGAGAGCTCGGCTCCGGGACTGAGCCCGTGATTATCCTGTAAATCGGAGGCTGCGGGGCACCCCAGCCCCCGCATTCTGCTGATCGGCCCGACGGAGACCTGCCGGGGCCCTTGGCGAGGTCTGAACGAGTGGTGACCCGGCGAAAAATCGAAGTTTGCGGAGTTGCGGAGTGCGACCCAACATGGCGCCCGGACTTCATTGTCCCCCTGGCCGGATCCATTAGGCTGGAGGGGCATCGCCGGCGGCGGCACACCCCCGGCTCTGCCATCTCCCAGTGATCTGTGTTCTGGATATTGGTCAGATCGGACTTTTTCAACGAGGATTGCACTCGGATGGGTGACTGGGCGGATGCCCACGCTATAGTGGATCCCGCACGCGGACGTCTGGAGTTCCCGGTGGTGGCCCCACTCACGGCACCGCACTTAGCTACCTTTTCCTGGCCGACCCACTTCCATGGGAGGCGCAACCCTCTGGCGCCGCAAATCGTCCAGTGGAGTTGGTGACCCTCACCCCGGGACTTTATCGGCCGTGCGGGCCTGCCCGACCTGGCGGCGGCTGTCTCCGCCTCCTCCTCGGTGCCCTCGGACGACACGGTGGTGGCGCGAGCCGAAGCGGAGAAGATCCAACAGGCCCTGGAGACGGAGATCTCCGGCACTCGACTTGAGGCCCGGCAACCGGGAAAGTCTTAGCCGGAGCCTGCACTCGGAGACGCCTGCTCCTGGACCCGCACGGTGTGCTCCCGGCGACATGGGGAAACCTAGAGGAGCCAAGGGGACTACCCCAGCCGCCTCAGACTCGGAGACCCAGGACAAAGAGGAACGTGGGGACCCGGAGAGTTCTGGTGGTGCATTGATGCAACAGCAATTTGACCGCGTCTTGGAGGCGATAGCGACCACGCGCTCGGCCCTCCAGCAGGACATTGCCCAGGTAGCGACGAGCCTGGGTCTCCTTAGAGCGGACCACGGCAAACTTTCGGACCGGGTCAAGGAAGTGGAGAGCTCGGTGAAAACCTTGGAGCCGGCGCAGCGAACCTTGGCTGCAACTATGAAGGATGCTTTATCCCGGATTACGGCCCTGGAGCAGAGAGCGGAGGATGCGGAAGGCCGCAACAGGAGGAACAACATCCGTGTGGTGGGCCTGCCGGAAAAGATTGAGGATGGCGACATGGTGGCATACTTGGAGGCCTGGCTCCGTGACACGGTGGCCCCGGAGGGTCTATCCTCCTTCTACACCCTGGAGCGTGCCCATAGAGTCCCGGCGAGGCCACCGCAGCAGGGACGTGCCCCGAGACCATTGGTGGCGGGGTTATTGCACTTTAGGGACAGAGACTTCATCCTCAATGCCGCCAGACATAATGGTCCATTCAAAGTGGCCAACAGCCAGGTGAACATATTCCCGGATTACACCTACGAAACAACGCAGACGGTTTTCCTTCCTGGCGGTCAAGCGGGAGCTCAGGAGCGAGGGCATCCAGTACTCGCTCCTCTATCCTGCAAGGCTCCGCATAATTGTCGATGACAAAACTCAATTCTTTGATACCCCGGAGGATGTCTGTGCCTGGCTCGAACTCTATAGAGCAGGGAAAGATGGCTTTGGCTCCTCATCCCAGCAGGCGGCGGAGCCGGAGCAGAGACGGCGATCCAGGAGGATTCGGAGTCGCCGTGGCCGCTCGGGGGGGCCCTCAACTGCAGAGACATCGACGGAGCGGAGGGGAGTGCTGGAGGTGTTATCTGCGCTATCTGGCTCACGGGACGATGCCATTGAGGAGGAAGCAGACCCTGGTGACGAGGGGGCACCAACGGACTCCGAGGAATCGGTGACTGATAGCGTCCATGCACCGGTAATCACACCGAAATCGGTGGAAGACCTTCTGGATGGACAGGGGTAATGGGGTGAGCTACTTCATTTTGGGAGGGGGCCCGGCAGGGGGGTGGCGGGTGCCGACGATTGCTGCTGACTCCCGGGGCAGGGAGGGTGGGGTGCCCTGTTTTTGCCCCGAGGGTTTTTGGCACTGTTTTGGGCTTGCTTTGGTCCTGGTAGCCTGGGCGTCGAGGGCCCACTGCCTCCGCCCGGCCCGCACCCGGCCCTTAAGGCCTTCCTACGGTGGCGACCGCAGGATTAGTAGGGGTAAGTGGGTTGTTGGAGGGTATGGTTTGGATGGGAACTAGATGGTGCTATTTGGGTCCTGTTCTGGGGAGGGTGGATGGGGGTTTGGTTCATTCTTGGGTTGTTCAGTTTTGGTTGGGGAAAATGGCCGCCATCAGTGCTGGGATGATTGATATCCTTTCTTTGTTGGGACCCAGATGGGGAGACTTTGCGAGAACGTTATGGGACAATGGCTGATGTTGCTAATCTGAAATGTGTTACTTGGAACGTGCGGGGGCTTCATACTATGTCCAGGCGCCACAAAGTCCACGCTTATTTAGTGCGTAGGGGGGTACAAATGGCGCTGCTGCAGGAGACTCATCTGAACAAGGCGGAAGGGGCGGCGCTACAGCGTAGATGGAGGGGGCAGGTCTTTTGCACTTCGTACTCCGCGTATGCCAGAGGGGCGCTGATTTGGGTTAGAGCTGGGGTTCCCTTCCAGGTCACGAAAACAGTGATAGATCCAGAGGGGCGTTATGTGGCTATCTCGGGCACTTTGGGAGGGAGGGACTTAAACGTTTGCTGTGTGTATGCTCCTAATATAGACCAGACTGCCTTCCTTTCCAGGTTATCGGGCTCGTTGGCCCACTTCTTCTCCGGGCCCCTTCTGCTCGGTGGAGATTTCAACTCAGTAGTGGATGTAGACACTGACCGCTCGCATCCACCCCTTCCCGATTCTCCGGTTCGTCGCGTGGCTAAGGGTCGTAGGGACTGGCAGACCCACTGGGGTCTAACGGATATCTGGAGGGCGCAACACCCCACATCTAGGGACTATTCCTACTTTTCGAGCCTCCATGAGTTGCACGTTAGACTGGACGGATTTCTTGGCTCGCCCGAACTGGTTTCGGCAGCGGTTCGGTCTGAATATTTGACCAGAACCATATCAGACCATAACCCCCTCCTGCTGGACCTTCGTTGGTTCCCCGGGGCGCCTGCGGTGCCCACCTGGAAATTACGGCCCGAGATCCTTGAGGACAGTGTTTTCAGGGCGGACCTAGGTGATAGGGTCTCAGAGTACTTTGCGTCCAACGGCGGCACCGCGAGCTCGAGAGCGTTAGAGTGGGACGCTTTTAAGGTGGTGGTGAGGGGTTACTGTATTTCTAAAAAGGTAGGCATGAGGCGAGTTATCCTCGCCGACCTAGATGCAGCGGACCGGAAACTCCGCAAGCTGGAAATTCGCCGCCCCCGGAGCCCTGAATTACAGGTACGCACGGCGGAGGCGAAGGAGGCGGTGGCGGCGGAGGTCGAACGGTTTTGACTACAAGGCCTATACGGTTCGGTCCATCGCAGAGGGGGATAGATCGAGCGCGTTGCTGGCATGGCTGGCCAACCCTACGCGTCAGTCCTCATTGACGACATCTATGCGCAAGGCAGACGGAACCGAGGTGTACACTCAGCCTGAGATTCTGAGCTGCTACCGGCAATATTACGAACGTTTGTACCGCAGTCGCTCAGCCCGAAACCCTGACCTGCTCGATAATTATTTACGGCCACTGGAGCTCCGAACAGTGGAGCAGGATGTGGCGAAAGCCCTGGGGTCCGACATAGAACTGGGAGAGATCCGTAGCGCCATTAAAAGGATGGCGAGGAATAAGACCCCGGGCCTGGACGGCCTTCCTGTGGAGTTTTATGCAGCTTATGCTGACCTCCTAGCCCCTAAGTTATTGGTAGTCTACAGAGAGGCGAAGAGGCTCGGGCGACTCCCGAGCTCGATGTGCGAGGCGTCGGTGGTTCCACTCCTCAAGCCCGGAAGGGACTCGTCCGACCCGGGGTCTTACCGTCCCTTATCAATGCTGACGGTTGACTATAAAATACTGAGCAGTATCTTGGCCTCGAGGCTGCTGGGACACATGAGCTCCCTGGTGCATGAGGACCAAGCTGGCTTTATCCCTAGGCGTAACACGAGCATGAACATTCGCAGGTTGTTCCGCTTGCTAGGGGAGCCGCTTGTGGATGCCCCGTGCCCGGTTGTCTTATCGGTAGACCTAGAGAAGGCTTTTGATAGCCTGGAATGGGACTACCTTTGCACGGTGCTACGGAGGTTCGGCCTCGGTGAGGGCTTCATCAGATGGACCACGGTTCTCTATGTCTCTGCATCGGCCAGGGTTCGGGCGGGACCACTGATTTCCTCACAATATCCGGTGGAACGGGGCACGAGGCAGGGATGTTCGTTATCCCCACTCCTCTTTGCGCTGGCGGTGGAGCCACTCGCGCTGCATCTCCGGTCGGGAACCCATTATATGGGCCTTTGGACTCCTTCGGGCCCGCACTACATTTCGCTGTATGCAGACGACCTGCTGCTCTTCCTAGAGGACCCGCTCGCCGCCCTACATGGAGCTGCGACGGCGCTCACGGAGTTTGGGGAGGTCTCGGGCCTCCGGGTGAATTGGACTAAGACCTGTCTTTTCCCGGTTCGCAAGGGCACCCCCGCCCCTACTCTAAGTAGGGAGATTAGGTGGGAACCCGACTGCTTTAAGTACCTGGGGGTGTACGTCTATCACGAACCATCCGACCTTCTAGATGGGAACATTGCCCGCAGCACTCGAGCACTTCGAGGCTGTATGGACTTCTGGGCCACGCTACCGCTCTCGGTGGCAGGGCGGATCGCTTTGCTTAAAATGGTGGCGCTTCCCCGGTTGTTATATTATTTCCGGACACTACCGATTTGGGTCCCACCGGCCACGTTTCGACTACTACGATCAATGATAGTCGGATTCCTCTGGGGCTCGGGCCGCCGACGGGTGGCTCTCAAGACCCTGATGAGGCCGAAGGATGAGGGTGGGCTTGCGGTGCCGGACTTTGAAAAGTATTATTTAGCGGCGCAGCTCCAGACCTTCACCCAGGAGATAGCCCGGGAATTCCGGGGCCCAGAAGACAGGAGGGGGAAGGGTATGGCCAGGCATGTTCTCTCCTTCATAGCGCTGCGACAACGTTTGACCCTACGGGACTTGTCGCTGGAGGAGCGGACCGTTCGCCTGTGTTGGAACCGAGCTCACTCCCGGGGCCATCTGAGAACACCGTATGCGCCCGAAATACCTTTGGGGATGCTGACGGCCTTGCCCCATGGCGGCGATTGGTCACGATTGGCGAACTGGGAAGACACCGGCTTACAGCTAATGGGGGACCTGTATGAAGATGGGGCGCTCTTACCCTTTCAGGAGCTCATTGATCGCTTCGAGATCCCCCGCGGCGACTTTCTGCTGCACTCAGCCCTTGTCCGAGCGATCCAGGCGCACTGGAAAAGCGGGCAGGAGGAACCCACTTTATCTCCGGTGTGCCAATACGTGATGATGTCTGCGGGCACGGTGAAGGCGGTCACTTGCCTTTACGGCAGACTGATCAACGAGGGGCTGGCTCCCCTCACTACTTTGAGAAACCGCTGGGAGGAGGACATTGGCAAGGAGATCCCGGAGACGACCTGGTCCCAGCTGGTGCGGCGAGCCTGGAAGGGCACACGCCACGCCCGCTTTCAACTGGTCCACTATTACGTGCTCCATAGAGCATATCTGACCCCGGTGAAAATCAGGCGGTATTTTGCTACGAATGCGGCGGACTGCCCCAGGTGCCCGGCCCCGGAGGCGGACCTTCTCCACATGCTGTGGGCCTGCCCGGGATTGTCATCCTACTGGGTAGAAGTGGGGAAGACCCTGGAGGAGGTGACGGGGGAGGTCCTTATCGTTTGACGCGGAGGTGGGACTCCTGCACTGGTTCCCTCATACCCCCAAGAATAAAATATCCAGCAAATTCATTGACTTAGGGCTACTCCTTCCCAAACGAGAGGTGACCAGGAACTGGAAGGCACGAGTTGGTCCGACAGGGAGCCGATGGCACAGCGAACTCTTGAAGTGGGCGGCGGGGGAGAGCACGCTAAGATACCAGCTAGCTTGGAGGCAGCGTAATGAGAAGGCGCAGGAGGCAGCGTTGGAATGGGAGACGTTAGTACAGGCCCTTAGGGATTATTGCGCCCCCAGCGACTCTGAAGGTGAGGAAGCGGCTCGCCCCATGTCCCGATAAACGATTACACTTTCAGACCTGTTGCTCTCCCCATGGGTCCCTTAGCAGATCCTGTTGCGGTTGTTACCGGGCGCTGATGGCGGGGTTGGGTAGGGTCCTTTTTTTTTTTTTTTTTTTTTGGTTTGTAGCGTTTTGAGGGTGGGGTTTTCTTTTTGGGTTTATAGGCTTGTTTGGAAAAGCAGATGACGGACAGTGGATCATCCGGACCAGCTTCGACATCCTTCTGAGCCCCCATTGAATTTCGCCGCCCGACCCCAGGGTTGTGGGCCGACTGGCTGTGTAAGAAACTTACGGCGGGGGGACGGAGGGTTGTATCTCATTGATTTTGCTTGTGCTATAATGCTGGTCGATTATGTAACGATTTACTGATTCCTGCAATAAAAATATATTTAAAAAAAAAAAAAAATGGAGAGGCAAATGAAGCGCGAAATGAGAAGAGACTTGGTAAGCCCCAAAGGAATATGGCAGCTCTTTCCAAACTCGAGAGCACAGCCACGAGTGAGAGCCACCATAGCCGTCTCCAGGAGTAGGTCACTGTGGCATGGAGAGCGAAGGGACAGGTGGAGACGCCATAGTACAAGGGGCCGGAGGGCAGCGTACAGTGGAACAGAAGGCCGACTCAAGGCAGAGTGCAGGTACCTCCAGGGGGAAGAGCACCCAGTACACTGCGAGGGTACACTAGGGCGCAAAGGATGCGCCACGGGCCGGCAGCTAGAATTGGGCTAGAGATGGGGGTTGAAAGCGGGCCCCCTGTTTCAAGTATATTGAAAGCACTAAGACAAGCCTCTTTGGAGAGAAACATAGAGCTGGCAGAGGCAAGGATAGGTAGTGAGATCAGAGAGTAGGGTAGGCCAGGTTCAAGTCACAGCCAGGTCATGGGCCTGGAGCAGATAGACGTGGGTCCAGCATGGCAAGCAGTGGCGGAACGTACGTTGAGCAGGGAGTGCGGCGGATGGGACACAAAAGGAAAAATCACACATACACACTCACAGCCCTGCATTCACACGTGCGCACACACAAATACATCCAACACTCATTACCAAACATTCATACATACATGCACGCACCAAACACTAATTAAAAAAAAGCACACACACACTTAACTGCAGCTCTGCCTTGGAGGTCCCAGGAGGCTTGGGATCAGCTAATGAGTGCAGGCAGCAGTCCCAACGTCATCACAGAGTGGGATGGGTCAGTGAGACTGCTGACCCCACCTTACTCTGTGATGAAGTGTCACTGATTGACACTTGACACAGGCTGCTTCAGGGCTTAAAACTGAGGCACCCAGGTGCAAGGTAATCGGTGACGCTACCCCCTGTCACTGAGGGGAGGGCCTTAGGGACCTTTGCTTACCTGAGGGGGTCATGCCCACAAGAGCTGTGACTTCCACAGCCCAGCAAAGTTTAACTCATGCAGCCAGGAGCCTGTGTATTTAGAGCATGTCTGGCTCCTGACTGCCTGACCTGAAAATTAACAGTGTTTGTCAGGCTGACCTTTGTTCAGCCTGACAGACACTGTTCGTGAGATAAGATTAGGGCCTGAATCGCAGTCCTTTGGGCTGATGTGGGGATCATCCAGATATTTTTGAACCACTTGAGCACTGGGTCTGTTGGCTTAGTGGACTGATGCATTCACTGTAGGGGTTTGTGTTTGACCTCGTGGTCACAGGTTAAAATCCTGGCAGGTCCACTCAGCCTTTCATCCTTCTGAGGTCAATAAATGAGTACCACTGAGCTGGAAAACAATAAACATCTATCATTCAGTGCCAAGATATCCTTGGGTGAACGTGCGTTTTACAGATGCATGTTATGTTATGCAAAACAAGTGGCAGTCACCTTGGGCACCCTGAGGCTTTATAGATAACTTATCATCCAAAAGGGAGACCGGATTTTTAAACTTCAGGGATGGAGTAGGCAGAGCCCCTAGAGATTCCTGACAATGTTGCAGGCACCAAAGAGAAGAGTTCTTGACCAGAATCATGACCTCAGTTTTATCACCAGTGAGCTTGAGAGAGTTTTTATTCATCTATAAGGAGATACAACTCAAGCCCAGGCTAAGATCTGAAGGTTTGTGATTCTGTGCAGATGACAAAGTAAAGATGATCTGGGTGTTATCTGCATAAGACAAAAGGGTCAAGCCACAACTCTTCACCACATCCACCAAAGGGCGGACGTAAATGTTGAGCAGCATAGGGCTTAATACTGACCCCTGAGGGACTCCTGAAGTTAAAGCTTGTGGCCCAGACCTGCCACTGGATGAAAAGATTTGAAACAAACAATCTTTTAGAAAGCATATAAGCCAGGCCAAGTGACATCAATCTTTCCACCAGGATGGAGTAAGACTCAGTGTCAAAGGCCGTGCTAAAGTCTAATGGAGCATGGTTGTTCCGCCCTCATCCAGGCACTGCCTCAGATGTTCAGTTATGCCCAAGAGGGTGGATTCAGTGCTGTGCCCAGCCCTAACACAAGACTGCGAGGAATGAAGAAAATGTTGAGCCTCCACATATGAAGTGAGCTCAGCATTGACATATCTGTGCACAATTTTGGAGAAAATGGGTAGCAAAGAAATTGGATGAAACTTCAACAAATTGGACAGTTCAGATTAGCTTTTTTGAAAAGTGGAAGAACCATTGCATGCTTCCACTTCTGAGGGAACACACGCCTTGAATAAAGAGAAGTTGAATAGATCCATTACCATTAGTAACAGGCTTGAATCTAATAGTCTCATCATGCTAAGGGATACAAGTTTATTAGATTGTAGGATTTATTTATTTTATTTATTTTAAGAGTTTTATATAGCGCTGGCTAGACCCGGAGGTATCAGAGCGCTTTACATGAGATTCCACAAAATTACAAGATTACATCAGTTTCAATTTACATCAGTTGCTAGACAAACAATTACAAGAGCATAGAAGACAAGATAATTGAAGTGTAGAGGGGAAGGGGGTAAGGTTAAGGCGCTAGGAGGGAGATACGGCAGAAAGACGAAGAAAAGTCTGCCCAAAGTCCGGCTGGGTAGGTGACGGTCGAGGGGGAAGTCCCTAAACCCATCTCCTCTATAGTTATCAGGTAGCTCCACCGGGCATTGGCCAAATAGCTAGGTCTTAATGGGAAAAACATTTAAAGAACATGGAGGGCAAAATAAATGGAGAGTAGAGGGGAGGGGTAGCAAAGTAGGCATGGGCGGAAAATCCGTTCCGCTCGCGGATTTTGCGGATTTTCGGGAAATCCGCAATCCGCGAGATTTGCGAATTTCCCGCAAAATCCGCAAATCCGCGAGCAGCGGATTTTGCTCGCACTGCTCGCACTGTTCGCGTGAGTTCGCGCCCCGCGAATAAGTGCAAAATTGCAGAAATACGATCTTAGCAAAACTGAAAGTAACTACTTACCAGGTTCAAAAGTTCAGGCTCATCATTAGTAGCCATTTCCTGGAGTGCTTCCTGAGGGGCCCCTCCAGAGTTCAGTTGCCAGTTGAAACTATTATGTGACCCTGCTCTGAACCTCAGAATAGTTACACATATGCCACAAAGGTCCTGAATTACAGCTAAGGGAGACAAGCAGGAGCCAGGCTGGAAGTTAAAATCCATTAATCAGCCCCTAATTCATTATTGTCAGTTGGGGCAGGGCAGGTGTTGTAACTAATTTTGCAACAATGAAAGCACTTAGCAAGTGCAAAAGATCACTAATCAGGGCGCACTAAGGAAGCAGGTGCCAGCTAAAAAAATATTCTGTGACACATGAATCAGCCCCAAATTAATTCAGGTCACTTGAGGCAGGGAAGGTGTGCTTTGCTTTGCCGAAAATAATGTACACTGGACAACCAGAGGGTGTGGTGATGAAACAGAGGGTGGCATGGGTGGGCCAGAGGGTGGCATGAGTAGTCAGAGAGTGGCAGTGGTGACAGAGAGTGGCAGTGATGAAGAAGAGTGTCCCAAACAGGCTGGACACGTAGAAACAACAAGTTCGCGAAACTTGCGACCCGACAGGTAAGTTCGCAATTTGCGAAAGTGTACAAAACCCTCGCGAACTGGCAGAAACACGGGCGAACACAAAAAAAAAAAAAATCCGCAAATTCGCGGGAATTCGCGGATTTTGCGGATTGCGAATCCGCAAATCCGCAAAATTCGCGAACGCGAGATCCGCAAAATTCGCTCATGCTTATAGCAAAGGTGAGAGAGGGAGGATAGGGGAAGAGACATCAAGGAGAGATGAAATGAAGTCTGTCTAAAGGCCGACTGGGTAGGTGATGACCAAGGAGGGAGTCCACGGCCCATCTTCCCTATAGCTAAACCTGGTAGCTCCATTGGGCATCAGCCAAAATAGTTCAGTCTCAATACATTGAGAGAGGAGAGAAGGAGAGACATAAATAGAGGGAAGATGTGGGAAGAGACGACAGGAGAGACAAAAGGAAGTCTGGCTAAAGACCGACTGGGTATGTGACATCCAAGAAGGGAATCCCCGGCCTGTCTCCCCTATAGCTAAACCAGGTGGCTCCATCGGGCATCAGAAAAAATAGCTAGATCTCAAATGACGAGGGAAAATTCACAGATAAACAGGGTAGGAACTAAGGGCCAGGACAGGTGAGGGCAGAGGTCAGTAGCAGGAAAGTGGAGAGGAGTAGAGCGGGGAGGGGTAGGGGGTAGGTAGTGTCAGGAATTCCCGACCTCCGGTAAATCACTGCCTGCAGTACACATCGATCCAGAAACAAACCAAAAACTACATTTCCCATGGTTCCTAGCGTGGCGCGTCTGAATGACGATGCGCGACCAGGAACCAGGATATTATTATTATTATTATTATTATATGAAATTTGTAATGCGCTCAGCTTACCCGGGGGCATCCCGGCGCAACAGACCAAAGAAGGAGGAACTCGATAACTCACTACTGTGGAAACAAGTAGGTTTTAAGAAGTTTCCTAAATATTAGGATCTTGTGCTCTGAGCGAATCTTAAGGGGCAGAGAGTTCCACAGAGATGCCACCTGAACCGAGAAACGCCTGCCCCCCGTCCGAGCTCTCCTGACTCTCGCAGATTGCAAAAGATGTTGCTGGTCTGAGCGCAAAAGGCGTGGAGGTTTATAGGGACGGGCCATATTAACAAGGATGGGGGGGCCTTTGCCATGTAAAATTTTATGGGCCGTACACAACGCCTTAAATTTCACCCGCTCCTTAACGGGGAGCCAGTGAAGTGCTTTTAGGGCCGGGGCAGCGGACTGCCTTCTAGGGATCTCCATCAAGACTCTGGCAGCTGCATTTTGCACCTGTTGGAGGGTTTTAAAGGTAGCTTCAGGGGCACCAACAAACAGGGCATTACCAAAGTCAAGCCTAGAAAGGATTAAACCCCGCATCAAAAGCTTCTTAGCTGGATCCGGAAGCAGTGGGAGTACCTTTCGGGCTGATTTCAGTAGACCGAAGCAAACCCCCGCGGTCTTTCTGGCGTGGGTCCTGAAGGATAGATCTTCCTCCAACCATACTCCCAAGGACTTGATCTCCTTCTTGGGAGATGGAGGGTCGCCAAGAGACCGGGGCCAGCAGCTGGCAATGATGGAGGGACTGGAGTTGCCCAAGAGCATCAACTCAGTTTTTCCTCCATTAAGCTTAAGAGCCGAGTTGGACATCCATTGGTAGACATTAGCCAGGCAGTCATGCAACAAGTTGGGTTGTTCCGCCAGCTGAGTGAGGCCCACCACCAGCTGAGTATCATCAGCATAGCTGATGATCTTCAACCCCGAAGGGGCTACCACTCTTTCAAGTGGAGTCATATATGCATTGAACAAAGTAGGGCTCAACGATGAGCCCTGAGGGACTCCACATTGAAGAGGGAATAGGGAAGACTGCTCTGCCCCTTCCCAGACTTGGTAGAAACGGTTGGAGAGAAAGGATCCCAACCATATCCCAGCGTGCACAGTAGAGTCATTGCCGATTATTCGTTCTTGGCGGTTCACCGGAGGTTCGTGTTTCAGACTCTTGGAGTTCGAGGGTCCAGAGGAGTGGCAGTTTGCTCTCTCTCTGGAAGGTTTTCCTTTTGCTGGATTATCAGGTGGGGCTTAGGAAGCGCCCGTCCCGTCTTGCTGATTCCCCGGGTATTTTACTCGGCACCGCATCGCCTGGTGTGGATTACACGGAGGGGCTTTGGAAGCGCCCACAGCGCTGGGTCATCAAACCCGGATTCAGGTTTTTCCCACGGAGTCAGTGGGCTTCTTTTTGTTTCTGGGATTGTACTTATACAGGCGCATTATCTCCCACTCGGCTGAGTCAGGAGGTTTGGTTAGACACTGAAGCTAAGTGTCTTTGTGATTAAAGGAGGAGTGGCACTGAGAAACTTCTCTGCATAAACGTATCTGCCTGGAAGCACGCCACTCTCCTCATTGATTGTTTTTGGGCTGGGCAACATTTATGTTCTTGACATTCATTTCGGGAAGACTCCCTAATTGACTCCCGAGCTGGTTGAGATACTTTTAGGGTGTCTGAGTACCGGCTGGTACTATCTTTTCACTGTAAATAACGGAGGGGAAGGATTTTCATTTCATTACATTGTGACGGTCAAAGTTAATCTCCACTGGCATCTAGGTTCCCTTCCTGTGGTTTTTGGGTAGGTTATGAATGTCCTGTTTTCATTGAATACCTTATTTCTATCTTACAGGGGAGGGAAGGAAGGGGCATGTTCATGGTCTTCTTTATATCTTTAAGCAGGAACGCCTGGGGATTAAGAAAACGCTTGGTCTGTTACTCATTCTTCGGTATCACCTGTATAGCTCAGCAGGTGGGTGTCAACCATAACGCTTTGTAGTAGAAGGTTGGGGCAGAAAGTGAAGTTTCCATTGATCCCCTGCTTTATATATTTTCAGGTGTCCATTTCCAGTTGCCCAGCTGTTCCCCTCCGGACTACCTTCTTTTTCCCCCGCTTGATCTCCTTAATAGTCTGTGATCTACAAAGCCAGACTTGGGACGATCTAGAGGTGGGCCCCTATAGAGCATCAATCCAATCCCGAGGAAGTGCTACGAAAGGCCTGACAGAATAATCGGCCCACGAGTTCATCTCCTCCTGGTTGGGTTGATTTAGGATGGCCACCTTGGACGATGTCCTGGCTGCACTTGCCTTGGTGCAAACAGAGCTAGCCACCTCTCGGCAAGAAACCGCAGCATTGCAGGCTCAGTTTGACGCCTCGCAGCGTAACCCTTTTGATGCAGGGGCCGTTGCCCCTCCCCCTGCCTCAGTAGTAGTGGAAATGCCATCCCCTGTTCCATTAGCCCCCCCAGAGCGGTTTATGGGTGACAGAAAAAAGGTACAAGTGTTTATGACCCAGGTGTTGTTACACTTCACCTGTAAACCTAAGTGTTTCCTCACTAACCAAGCCAGAGTATCCTTTTTGATTTCGTACTTGGGTGGGGAGGCAGCTCAGTGGGCGGTTCCCATAGTGAAGAGTAATGACGCCATTCTGTATGACTGGGACCTTTTTAGGAATGAGTTCGAAAAGACTTTTGATAGAAGAGCGGAAACCTTTTCAGCAGATAAAGAATTACTTGTGCTGAAACAGGGTTCTTCCGACTTGGTCACATATTTGAACCACTTTCGGAGACTAATAGCGGAAACCGATTGGCCTGAAGCCAAGCAAATGGTCCTGTTCTACCAGGGACTCACAGAAAACCTTAAAGATGTCATAGCCCAAGTAGAACCCCAGCCTACGACTTGTACTGCCTTCATTGATTTAGCATTAAGGCTGGATCATCGTCTACGAGAACGAAAAGGTGAAAGAAGCAGTAAAGACCGACCTCTACTTCTGGGTGAGAAACCCGTCACGGGAGATAAATCGGATGGGAAAACAGAACCTATGGAGATCGGAGCGGTGCGGGCATCCCTAACCCAGAGTGAACGAGAACACCGTCGTAAATTTGGGCTTTGCCTCTATTGTGGGAAGAAAGGACACTTCTTACGGGAATGCCCTGTGAAACCTAAGGGAGGTCGTTATCGCTCAGGACAGGTGGCAGGGTCTACAGTGGAAAAAGGGTCGGAAAACTCCAACGCTTGAGTTTATCAGAAGGGAGTAACTCGAGCGCTCATTCCATCCCTTCAGTCACAGGAGAAGAAGTCGTAGAAAACCGCCTGTTCTTCTTGACCTTTGAGTTGTGGATAGACAACACCCCCAAGAACATCCGCGCAATGATAGACTCTGGTGCCACTGGCTGTTTTATGGATCTAACGGAAGCCCGGCGTTTGGGGGTTGTCCCTGTTACTAAATCTGTCCCTGAGGCAGTATTTGCAGTAGATGGACATGAACTGGAATCTGGCCCAATCAACCAACACACGCCAGAATATGAGATGTGGTATGAGGACTACCATACCGAAACTATCTCATTCAACCTTATTCATGCCCCTACATACGGGGTTATTTTGGGACTTCCCTGGCTGAAAAAACATGAGCCCACCATCAGTTGGACGGAGCAGTCATTGCAATTCCACTCCGCATACTGTCAAGACCACTGTATTAGAGAGAATTCGAGACCTTCCATATCATTAGCTGCTATCCATCACATATCCACAGCCGCTGAGAAGGAAGTAACGTTGCCTTGTTGCTATCGGAAGTATGAAGACGTATTCAGTAAGGTAAAAGCGGAAGTTCTCCCTCCCCATCGTGAATACGACTGCCGTATCGATTTGACACCAGGGGCTGTGGTTCCGTGTGGTAGGATTTATGCTTTGTCACAGCCGGAAAATGCACACCTCAGGGAGTACTTGGATGACCTTCTTAAACTGGGTTTCATTCGACCCTCCAGATCCCCAGCAGCTTCCCCGCTTTTTTTTATCCCGAAGGCAAACGGGGAACTTCGCTGCTGCATCGATTATAGGGCTTTGAATGCTATTACGATCAAAAACCAATACCCGCTCCCCTTAATACCGGTGTTATTGGAGCAAGTGAGATCCGCCACTATCTACACCAAATTAGATCTAAGAGGTGCCTACCATTTGGTGAGAGTACGAAGTGGCGACGAGTGGAAAACCGCTTTTAAAACCCGGTACGGGCTTTTTGAGTATCTGGTGATGCCCTTTGGGCTGTGTAATGCCCCCGCCTCTTTTCAATTTTTTTTGAATGAGGTGCTGAGAGACTTTTTGGACATCTTCGTGGTCGTCTATATTGACGATATCCTGATTTACTCCAATGGGGAGACGGAACATCAAAACCATGTATGTCAAGTCCTTTCCGCCTTACAACAGAACCACCTATATTGTAAGCTAACTAAGTGTGAATTCCATGTCTCCACTGTGGAATTCCTTGGAGTTATGCTCACTCCTTCAGGACAAATCATGGCTGAAAGAAAAGTACGGGCAATCGTGGAGTGGCCAAGACCTAACAACGTCAAAGACATCCAGCGACTCCTTGGTTTTGCGAACTTCTATAGAAGGTTCATTGCTCATTTCTCTGACATGGTTACTCCGCTTACCAAGCTCACTAGGAAGAACACTCCTTTTGTGTGGGGCTCGAGGGAACAGACAGCTTTCGAACAATTGAAACGTGCCTTCACGACGGCTCCAGTGCTCACCCATGCCGATCCAAAACTCCCGTTTGTAGTTGAAGCAGACGCTTCCGAACTAGCTATAGGGGCCGTGCTCTCCCAGAGAAATGAGAATACTGGTCATCTCCATCCCATCGCCTTCATGTCCCGTAAACTGAACACCGCAGAGCGTAATTACACCATTGCAGAAAAAGAATTGCTTGCAATCAAAGACGCCTTCACGGAATGGAGGCATTGGCTGATGGGAGCCTCTCAGCAAATCACGGTGTTTACGGACCACAGAAATTTACAGTTTATGCGAGCTGCTCGTCATCTCACTCCTCGACAGCTACGCTGGATGCTGTTCTTCGCCGAATACCACTTCATGGTAACCTTTCGTCCTGGTTGTGACAACCGGAAGGCCGATGCCCTCTCGCGTCAAGAAAACAACTCAGCCATGGAAGTCCTACCAGAGAATAGCATCATTGATCCCAGGAAGGTGGTAGGAGTATTGCACACCGAGGAATTCCTTCGCAAAGTAAAAAAGGGGATGCAGACCTTTGTCTGGAAGACATGGAGCCGCCTACATCCTGAATGGAAGATCCGACAGGGATTACCAAGAAAAGGCTCACAGTTACTCCTGCCCACATTAGCATTGAGGCAACAGGCTTTTCATTGGTGTCATAATGTACCATGTGCAGGTCACACAGGAGGGAAGAAAACCTTGGAGAAGATGCTACGTACGTATTGGTGGCCTACCATCCGTCCGGATGTCTTTGCATGGGTGCAGCGGTGTGACATTTGTTCACAGGCCAAGAGTGACCATCGTCCAACGCAAGGACTTCTGCAGAGCATGCCCACTCCTGTGAGTCACTGGGAGAGCTTTTCTGTGGACTTTGTTGTGGGGCTCCCTAAAGATCAAGGGATGACAGCCATTTTGGTAGTAGTAGACTATTTGACCAAGCTAGGTCATTTCATTGCATGTAAAGGGGTCCCTACTGCCAGCCAACTTGCTCATTTATTGCTCCTTCATGTGGTTAGGTTACATGGTTTGCCAAAGGTGATCGTTTCAGATAGAGGAGCCCAGTTCACAGCAAAGTTTTGGAAAGTCTGGTGCAGCAGGTTAGGCATAACATCCTCCTTATCCACAAGCTTTCATCCCCAGACAGATGGGCAGACCGAAAGGTTAAACCAAACGCTCAAGCAATATTTGAGATGTTTTGTTGACACTACTACTGAGGCATGGGTTGATTGGTTGTGGACTGCTGAGGTTTCATATAATGATGCTGCCCACTCTTCTACTTCCTACACCCCGTTTTTCTGCACATATGGGTTTCATCCTCGGTTCGCCCCGTTAAGTGTCCCGTCCTCTGAAGTCCAAATCCCTGAGTTGCAAACAAGGCTGGTTCAGTTGAGGAAAACAGTACTTCTGGCTAGGAGAAATCTCGAGAAGGCCAAATTGAAATATAAAGCACAGGCTGATAAACATCGTAGGCCCTGTCCACTGTACAACAAGGGTGATTGGGTTTGGTTGTCCACTAGGAATATTCGCTTTCACAAGTGTAGTGTTTTTAACCCGAGGTTTATAGGCCCGTACCAGGTGCTTCGTCACATCAATCCTGAGGCTGTGAAATTGTGCCTTCCCGGTAATTTCAAAATTCACCCGGTTTTCCATGTGTCGCTGCTTAAACCCGCGAAGGGTCCTCGTTCCAAGCCCCCGGAACCGGTGAGGGTACAGCAAGACATTGAGTACGAGGTGAAAGGTATCATGGATTCTCGTAAGGTGAGGGGTCAGCTTCAGTACTTGGTGGCCTGGAAAGGGTATGGGCCTGAGGAGAATTCTTGGGAGCCTGCGGGTGCTGTTCACGCCCCTAGATTGGTGAAGAAGTTCCATCTGTCTTATCCGGGTAAGCCTGGTGGCAGTCAGTGAATCTTGTGGAGGGGGGGTGTTCTGTCAGGAATTCCCGACCTCCGGTAAATCACTGCCTGCAGTACACATCGATCCAGAAACAAACCAAAAACTACATTTCCCATGGTTCCTAGCGTGGCGCGTCTGAATGACGATGCGCGACCAGGAACCAGGATATCCCAGCGTGCACAGTAGAGTCATTGCCGATTATTCGTTCTTGGCGGTTCACCGGAGGTTCGTGTTTCAGACTCTTGGAGTTCGAGGGTCCAGAGGAGTGGCAGTTTGCTCTCTCTCTGGAAGGTTTTCCTTTTGCTGGATTATCAGGTGGGGCTTAGGAAGCGCCCGTCCCGTCTTGCTGATTCCCCGGGTATTTTACTCGGCACCGCATCGCCTGGTGTGGATTACACGGAGGGGCTTTGGAAGCGCCCACAGCGCTGGGTCATCAAACCCGGATTCAGGTTTTTCCCACGGAGTCAGTGGGCTTCTTTTTGTTTCTGGGATTGTACTTATACAGGCGCATTATCTCCCACTCGGCTGAGTCAGGAGGTTTGGTTAGACACTGAAGCTAAGTGTCTTTGTGATTAAAGGAGGAGTGGCACTGAGAAACTTCTCTGCATAAACGTATCTGCCTGGAAGCACGCCACTCTCCTCATTGATTGTTTTTGGGCTGGGCAACATTTATGTTCTTGACATTCATTTCGGGAAGACTCCCTAATTGACTCCCGAGCTGGTTGAGATACTTTTAGGGTGTCTGAGTACCGGCTGGTACTATCTTTTCACTGTAAATAACGGAGGGGAAGGATTTTCATTTCATTACATTGTGACGGTCAAAGTTAATCTCCACTGGCATCTAGGTTCCCTTCCTGTGGTTTTTGGGTAGGTTATGAATGTCCTGTTTTCATTGAATACCTTATTTCTATCTTACAGGGGAGGGAAGGAAGGGGCATGTTCATGGTCTTCTTTATATCTTTAAGCAGGAACGCCTGGGGATTAAGAAAACGCTTGGTCTGTTACTCATTCTTCGGTATCACCTGTATAGCTCAGCAGGTGGGTGTCAACCATAACGCTTTGTAGTAGAAGGTTGGGGCAGAAAGTGAAGTTTCCATTGATCCCCTGCTTTATATATTTTCAGGTGTCCATTTCCAGTTGCCTAGCTGTTCCCCTCCGGATTACCTTCTTTTTCCCCCGCTTGATCTCCTTAATAGTCTGTGATCTACAAAGCCAGACTTGGGACGATCTAGAGGTGGGCCCCTATAGAGCATCAATCCAATCCCGAGGAAGTGCTACGAAAGGCCTGACAGGTAGTTCGGTAAAAGTTCCCATGGATCTGCTTCGCAATCATGCAAAAAGCAGGTCCGTTCCTTCGCAGGCGCCATCTTGAGGTTAAAACGCTGGGTGAGATTTTCGCCAGTATCCTTGTGTTGCTACAACCGGTTGGAACGGCAGCTACAGCGTCAGACACTCCCGACCATCCAATGTCCGGAGATGGTTGAAACAGTTGTTTAGGTGGGGAATTAGGTGCCTCACTTAGTTGATGAAAGCGGGGCTCCAGCGGAACAGAGGCTCTGAGCAGCCAAGTTGGATCCTGGCTCCTCCACCTCTCCCCTGAGGTGACACCCCAGAATGCAGCACTGAAACATGGTCCTGATATTTATGGTAAGGCGTCCCTCAGTTAAATATACTGGCAGAGGAAGGAAACAAGCAAAACCTTACTGAGCCTTCCGGTGTGCGAGGTACCCAAATGGTGGTATTGCGAGTCACAGGTGGTGTGGCAGGAGAGACTAGTGGCAATGGAGTCCCAGGAGCTATTAGAAACTTCTGTTGTTGCGTCAATCTTGTAGTAGGATGGTGGCGTGGAGACAGGAGTCTTGGCGCTAATTTGCTTCTATGGTTATTTAGATTACTAGTTTTGGTGTATATATAACTATATATATAGGTGCATGAAAAACTTTGCCCTATCCAAGATGGCCGCCATGTAGCTCCAATCTAGGGAGTAGTCCTACACCTCTTTCCCTGTCCCAATCTTCTCTGTTGCGTAGTCCTCTGTCTCTTTCTATTCTCACCTCGCAGAGATGCTTTGATTTGTAGTCTCTTGTCTCTTTCCCAACTTGAATGATGAGAGGGTAGTCCTATCTCTGTTTAAGTAGTTTGGCCATTTTGCAGAAAAGGCCCTGGTGAGGTTTAAGAACAAGCCTAAAATGGGGACATTTCACTGCCCATCTGCTGAACCAAAACGACCATTATGCCCCCCCCCAAAAAAGTCTCAATGTCTAAAAGAGATCATATCCTTATTTTAGATATGAAGCCAAAATAAGTTGAGGTGCCAATATGACCTGTTGAATAAGATTTCCAGTATCAGCGTCTACAGCAGGGTCACTAAAATGTACTCCATTCATACAATCCTTCACCAGTAGGGATTGAATATTGTCCACTTTTTAGGTGAAAATGCTTTGGGTCTGATAAAGCGGGGGTATAGGAGGCAAGTTACTAGAGCCCGAAAGTTCCTTAACCTCCTTGAAAAGTCTCTTAGGCCAATTTTGAGCACTAACATTTTTATTACAGTAAAAGTCACAGATAAGAGTCAATTATCAGAAAGCTAGGCGAGGCTGAGGTGGTCAGAGAGCTCAGGGGAGCCGAGGAGCATCCTAGAACATGAGTTTGAAAGGCAACTGGTGGAGAACCAGGATCAGGACCTGATGGGGGAAGACAAAAAATGTCATTGGTGTGAGGGCGTGATGATGGAAAGTCTCACATAGAGAATTTACTTTTGAATAGTTTCAAATAGCATGGTGGGAGTCATGTAAAAGACAGGACAAGTTGAGGTGGCAAATACTGGGGTGACAGTCAAAGAGGAATAGAAGCAGTTAGAGAAGGAGAACGTGGAGAGACAAGTGGAGATGATCAGGAGGTGGGATTGAACCTCAGAAGTGTACAGAGACGGAAAAGGACAAAGAGGGTCCAGGGTTAGTGCAGAGCATTGGCACTACTGGGAAGGAAGCTCCTAATTTAAAGACAACAGTTGAGACATCAGACAAGGACTACTTTAGCATTACAGCACCACTGGAAGATCATGTATTGCTTAGTATAAAGGATAACAATAATTAATATGTTGACATTTTTAAGCTATTACACAGGGAGATTAAGAGCCATATTTTTGGCAAAGTCACACAGCACAGCAAGTCACTTTACTGTGCTGCGCTGCGACAGGCACGCCAGTGCAGGCACCCTTGCACCGTGGTGCAAGGGTGCCTGCATTGTAAAGAGGATTGCTTTGTACAGGAAGGGGAACCTTCCTGAACAAAAACAATCCCCTACAGCATTTTCCTCTTTTTATGTGTGCTTCAGAATGCAGCACATGTCAAAAGAGGAAATAACGAGGAGAAATAAATATATTTCTCCTCGTTATGCCTCACCTGGGTAAGCGTAGTATTGTGGCACATTCCCAGGTCAACCACTTTCGGTATACCTGGGAATGCATCAAAATCCATGGATGGTGCATGAAAACAACAACACAACACCCATGGAAGGCTTCCTAGAGCAGAGTAACGCAACGCAGTGATATGCGCGTTGCGTTACTCTTGATTAATGAAGTCACTCAGGGCCATGCAAGATGGCCTTACATGACTTCATAAATCGCATTTTTAGTTTGCATTGCGCATACACCATGCTACGTGCTGCAAGCCCAATGCAACCTCACTCAAACACCCAAAGTGTTTGGAACGTTCGAATGCAAAGGAGAGGGAACTAGCCAGGAGGCCTAGGCTGCCTCCTAATATTGATATGTGGATGGCAGTGTTCTCTATTTACAACAGTATACATTGCTAGACGTTTCTGGAGTTCATCGGCATGCTATGTAAATATTTGGACTTTATTGGGATGACAGAAAGGAGTTTTGGAAGACTGCCATGATTATGTTAAGTTTCCAGCTCAGTGAGGGTTTGAACACAAACCCCAATGTGTCCTATGGTAATGTTGACATTGACTTGTGGATCTGGTGTACTATACGATATAGTGTGGGGTCCTATCGTGGAGTAAACTCGTAGATACCCTCTTGGGTTCAGTCAGTATTGTTCACTTAACTTTAACTAAACCCTGAGTAACTGCGGCTGCAAACAGGAAGGCTTGACAAAGGAACTTAAGGCCTCATTTATGAGGTTTTGCCGTAGGGAAGCGCAGAAGGCCATCCTGCTGCGCTTCCCTACGGCAAAAGAAAAGGGCAGGAATGCGCCGTATCTATAAGATATGACACATTCCTGTCCTTTTTCCCTCCGCTGGCGGACAATGGGCTGCCTGCGCCAATGCAGGTACCTTTGCACGGTGCATGGTTGCATGGTGCAAGGGTGCCTGCGTTGCGGGGATGATTATTTTTGTACAGGAAGGGAAACCTTTCTGTACTAAAATAATCACAAGAGGCTTTTCTTCTTTCTATGTGGGCTGCAGAATGCAGCACATACAGAAAAAGGAAAAACAAGGAAAAAAAAGAAATTTCTCCCCATTGCGCATCCATTTCGCTCCCCTGGGGAGGCGTAAGCTTTTGGCACTGCCTCAGATCTCCCATAAATCTGGGGCAGTGTCAAAGGCCATGGATGTTGCTGGGAACGCCCCCAGCAACACCCATTGCACGCCCCTTTAACGCAGAACACTGCGTTAAAGGAACTGATAGTTATCAGGCAGAATTAAGCCAAAAAACGTGGCTTAGTACTGCCTGATAAATATCACACAGGCTTCTGCGCCGCGGAACGCCACAAAAAGTGACGTTCCGATGGTGCATGGGCCTCATAAATGAGGCCCTTAGTGTGCAGCATTCACCAGCACCAAACAATGGAATGAGAAAGTCACACACAAACGAATAGACAGAACAACAATATTAAAAAATATAGCATATTTTTTTGAATTTTTAGAGTCCTTAATCATCAAAATCCACAAGTGGGTTCCAGCAATTCAGATTTTTAAAGCAATAAGTACTCTTAAGTACAAACACAAACAAAAATTGGTCAACAAAACCTATATAAACTTTTGGAAAGTTTGAAACTGCTAGTTCGGCAACTTGGGCCCATGTTGGGTGACCAAGTCCGACGGGGCAGAGGTCTAGGAGTCTGGTATGGATTAGGCCTGGGTGGTGAACTTCGCTGCATCCGCTGAGTTTGCTGAACTCTGCACAGCTCGCAGAGTGCAGAAAATGCCACTCTGAGATGTGCAGAAGAGTTTTTCCCCGCTCGCGATTTTGCAATCGTGACAGTAAGTTCGGGAGCGCGAGCTGCCACTCGGGGACAATTTCTCCCGAGCTGCAGGAATACCAGAACAAACTGCAATTCGCACTGCACGCCCCCACTCGTGGAACTTCGCAGAGTTTTTTTGTAATTTCGCTGAGGTCCATGTAGCAAAACTCTGAGAACTACGCCCAGGCCTGGTATGGATATTTTGGACAGTTACCTGGCCACCTGAGAATTTTTAAGGCAAGTTCTAAACTTTACAGGACAAATGCCGTAGACTTCAATCGAGTGGTCCTGGTGCTCATGATACAGGCAAAGGATGCTCAACGGATGCTCCAGATGCTGTGCGGTCGACAAAGGTGAAGTATGGTTGATTCCTCGGTCCACGGGTGGGTTGAAGCTACTTTGACCACGGCACTTGGGATCCCACAATGCCCTCTTTGCAACAGTTGAGGTCCAGCTGCAGCTGGGTACTCACTCTTGAGACACAGCTGTCACAGCGAATATCCTTGGTGGGGGCTGATGTACCTTAGGTGTATTACAAATCCCGCCACAGATAGCACTCCCTGGGCAGGCAGACATGGGTGCAACTTTTGGCTATCTTGGATTTGTCTCTCAGGGTGTCTGGCGACTGGTAGTAGCATGGCATCTGCGGTGGCTACCACTTAGTTGTTTTTTGCACTTTCAGCTCTTGCGTCCCTTGAGCTGGTTCCAGGGGATCAGCCAACGGATCCTTGGAGTCACTGCTATTGGCGAAGGTGGGAAATTGACTTTTCCCCATGTCAGGAGCCACAGGGACAGTTCCACTCTCACTAGCCCAAAAGTGCAGCAGGTGCAGTCCTCTTGATGGTGCAGCTTTTCTTTGCACAGGTTAAAGGCAGCAGGGCCATTCTTCTTCAGTCCTTACTTCTTGTCTAGAGTGACCTGAGGGGCAGGGCACCCAGAAATGAGCCCTAAATTGACCACGGGGTCATTAGCGAATGGGCTACTGGATCCCCACCTTTCTAGTGATTAAGTTCCTATGATGTGTGGCATCAGGCTATCCCAGAGTACCCCATGCTTGCCCTTAAAAAATGGCACAACTCTTCCTTGGTTGCCAGGAGCAGGGTAGCATTAGCTATAAGTGGGCTACACACCCAAAGGAAGACCAATTTGGGCACAGGTTTCCCTTCCTTGGCTCTGTGTCCTGATTGTCTGCAGGAACAAAGGACATTCTGCTTGCGTGTGTTGTCATGAGTAGTGCTTTAAAGTCACCTTTGAAGCTCGCCTTTTGGGCTTACACCCTAAGTGTCCATCCCATGGAAGGAGATGACACCTCACTCTGTGGCAGCTGCCTTTGTTCCTGAGCCTGGGAGTCATTCACATGTCTCTCCAAGCAATCAGGAATCTGTCTAAGTTCCAGTGCCTTTGTGAGACCACTGGACTAGCTGGATTGCAGATGAGGTAACTTTCTAGAAGTTGTGAACTTTAATAATGAATTTAAATCTGGCCAGGAAACCAGGTCAGATTTAATGCCATGATTATTTGATACCTTTTTTTGACCTCGCTGGGGAGTCCCATTCAGAAGTTAGCCAGGCTGTGTTAACCAATTGGGCTACTAATCCTAGAAATTGCCCCAATCACAGAAAAACATTAATTTGGAAGTAAGTAATATCAGAGCTGGGGCATAACCATTATCCAAATCCCTTCTCAGATCTTCTATGACTGACAAAACCACTGTTTCAGTGCTTTTTCGTACACAATGTAAATTGAATTATAGTAGTCTAGGTGTAAGATGTGCTGTAAATTTCTAGGATCGAGAGCACTGAAGATCAAATTTGTATTGCCTTTGAAATAATCAGTAAACCTTTCTAACCATGGCTATGGTTGCTGATTTGTTGACCAAAGGAAAACTCTGAGTTAAACCAACACCCAGGTTTTTAATTATAAATACAATTTTATTTTTGGAAATAATATTTCTAAGAAATACAGTTTGCTCATCGCATACACGGAGTGCACATATGATATCAATCGGTACACACATCCTGCTCCCACTACCCTAAAATGGCTACCAAAGGGTCAGCTCTAGCTCTGTGGGTTGGGGTATATCCACCATTTCCTCCATATGGCCTCAAACATACGGGCCAGCCCCATGCAATGTAGATTGGTTCCTCCAAATTGCCACACCATTCCATGTCTTTAGTCCAAACCCCCAATGGCGGTGCTTTGGAGAAGCCACATTAGAGCAATATCGTGGATGGTCACTACTGTTACAACCGTACTTATATCCTGTCACCACTAGGCCCACCCACATCATCTAGTCTACTAGAGCATTTCTAGGGCTTATCTCAACACAAGAACCCACCACATGGAAAAGAATATTATTCACAGCAGCCCAAACCGTGTGTATGGCTGGATAGGACAAGACTATATGATAAAAATCTCCTTTCAGGTCTCTGCACCTGAGGCACTCAGAGCTATCCTGAATCCCGGCTTTCCACAGGTGTAAGGGTGTAAGGTAAGCCTGATGCAAATACTTGAAATGCTCCAAACGAAGCCTTGCTGAAATCGCCAGGACGTGGAGGGCCTCACACACGCCAGGACATGGAGGGCCACACACACATTGCACTAATCCACCTCATCTGACTCCCCAACACACATATCCCATCCTTCTTCCAAGGCACCCATCAGATCAAGCGAGTGAACCACAAGAGTTTTGTAGATCTGTGAGATCACACCCTTCCTCAAGTGGCCCATAAGTAAATGTACTCAAGTGGGCTATATTCAGGGACTACATCCAAGCCCTCAAGGAAGTCATGGAGAGCATTGCAAAGTTGGAGATATTTAAAGAAAACTGTGAGGGCGGCATCTGAAACTCATTGTGGAAGTCCTGCAATGCTCAGATGTTATCTGGGTCCCTAACATCTCACATCTTTGAGATCCCGATGGAGGCCTAGCTTCTAACACCCTGCAACTTCGCTACTTGTGCTACCCAACTACCTACTAGCACAAGTGCTTGAGCGTGAGTGTACGCTTCAATCCAATCCGGCTCTGAGCAGCTCTCCACGTCTGAAACACCACCTGGGTCACCTCCGGCAGGGAGGCTGCGATATGGGCACCATAAAGTACAGCTGTCCCTGTGTTTAAGTCAAGAAGGGACAGTTCACACAGATACGCTGGGTACCAACATCCCACATGCGTCCATCTGTTAACAGGCACTAGTTGGGCTGCCCAAAAATAAAGGTGGACGTCAGCCATGGTGAGCCTAGCCTCATAAAACAAGCATTGGCAAGCCAATAGGTCACACCTTTGGGATCCTATAAGTGTTTAGCCATGCAGCACACAAGCTGCGAGTTTACAAACATCAGAAAGTAGACAGAGCGACCGGTCACACTTCATGTAACAGCAGCAGAACCCAAATAGTTCTATCCTAAAGGCACGTGCCCTGCATGCTCTCTATGAAGGATTAAGCAAGAGCATTAAATACCGAGCTGTGGTGGGTGTGAAAGGGACATAGAAGGGAGCAAGGAAAGGGTTTAAAGCAATGGCGTGAGCCTGGTCCAACGAGCGGGAGGCGGGGACCTTAACTATGCAGCAGGCCTTATGCGGCAGGAGAGCGCTGTGCACGTTGGAGGCGTGCAGGGTCCTGAGGCCTGTGGACTGCACCAGTGCCAGAGCCGCTGACCTAAGCTTGCTGAAGGGCGAGGCCACAGTGCAGTGAGGCATGACCTCAGGAAAGCTTCCACTTACCTGCAGAGATGCCCGTCCACAGGATCCTCAAACTGAAAAAGTTGAATATGAAAGAAAAGTAAAAAAAAAGAAACAAAAATCAGCGTCTTTTGTAAACGTTCCTCGTGGTATTAAGGGCCTTCCTTTACTGACAACTCTTCTTTTCATGAATAGTAAATATTTGTTTGATTAGAAGATTTCACTAGTTCAGAAATATTTGAACAGACATTAACTGTATAATCCTGATCTTGCATAAGGTGTGTTCCCCTTCCCTACGTCCAATATAGAGGAAGTGAGGTATTCAGGTTTGCCAGATTTCAAATGCGGAGGCCAAAACATAATATTCTGCAGCAACATCAAAGAGCAAACCGTTGAAACTGTATTTTGAATTAGAAGTGTCTTATTTCTGGAGAACAGACGGTAAGAGGTGAATGCGAGGATGGATACAAGTGTATTGTGGCTCGCCCCAGATGACCCAGGCCAAGAGAAACAACAACACCACTGTAGCAAAAAGGCCACCTTTATTAAATAAGATCAGGCAATTATATTTCACTTTCCATAACTCAAAATATCACATTGATAACTTTTTCGAAACCTTATAATTTAGAAAATCATGCCAAAACCAACAATTTCATCTTGAACATATTTCCTTAACTGTTTATATCCAAAACCCTTATATATTTCATTATATTAATTCACCCAAAATTTCATAAAATTTCACTTTCTTTCTTTTCCTTTCTTTTCCCCCCATTCTGATCTTCCCCACCCTCTCTCATGAAGGACGATCAATGTCCGCTCTAGACAATGACCTCCCCCTTTTTCGCCTCAAAGTCATGGAATAGCGTAATTGCCTGTTCTATCGTGGCAATCTACTGGAAAGTTTGCTTTGTCCATCTCATATAAGTATGCATATATAGAGATATCTTTTCATGTTATTTATTTATTTTTATATATATAGATATTTATTTATTTATTTTTTATTTAGGGTGGGTGGGTGGGTGGGCCTCACGAGAAAGGCTTCACAGCTCTCCTCACGTGGCGCTAAGAAAATGCTCCTCGTTCTTCCGATGACGTCACCACCCCATCGCGCCGCTACCCAACCAGCCAATCTGCGCCTCCGGCCTGTCCCACCTGGGCGAACATCCCTGGGGGGAGAAACGCTAACGCTTCTACTCCCCCCGAGGACCCCATCGCCCAGATGACCCAGGCAAAGAGAAACAACAACACCACTGTAGCAAAAAAGCCACCTTTATTAAATAAGATCAGGCAATTATATTTCACTTTCCATAACTCACAATATCACATTTATAACTTTTTCGAAACCTTATAATTAAGAAAATCATGCCAAAACTAACAATTTCATTTTGAACATATTTCCTTAACTGTTTATATCCAAAACCCTTATATATTTCATTATATGAATTTACCCAAAATTTCATAACATTTCACTTTCTTTCTTTTCCTTACTTTTTCCCCCATTCTGATCTTCCCCACCCTCTCTCATGAAGGACGATCAATGTCCGCTCTAGACAATGACCTCCCCCTTTTTCGCCACTCAGGAAAAACGCCAGAATTTTCCTGACCCCACCCAAATACCGTATCGTAGGATACTTCAAATACCTTTTAAACATGACCAATCCCCGGTGAAACCCAGAAATCAACATTCAATTCCCTGGACAACATATCTCGTATTTCAAGTATGTAATACGCCATTCCTAATTGGGTTAGGTGAACTCCATCCTCTCTGAACAGATGACCCTCCTTGCCTCACGAGAAAGGCTTCACAGCACTTATCACGTCGCGATAAGAAAATGCTCTTCGTTCTTCCGATGACGTCACCACCCCCACGCGCCGCTACCCAACCCGCCAATCTGCGGCTCTGGCCTGTCCCACTTGGGCGAACATCCCCGGGGGGGGGAGAAATGCTAACGCTTCTACTCCCCCCGAGGACCCCATTCTGCTACTCTATCTTAGGGAAAGGGGAGATTAAGATGGCTTTCAAAACATCCTTGCAGGGGAGGGGGATCAGGCGAGCTTTCACTACTCTCTCCTGGGCAGGGGAGAGTAGGATGGCTTCTAATCAGTCTCCAGGGCCAGGGAGAGCAGCATCTCCCCTGAGCGGTGGACTCTTGGGGCGCTAGTATATGTTGTTATTGTTTAGTGCTATCAGAGCTCCTTTTCCTCAGCCTCAGCAGACGAGGGGCACGTGAGCAGGTATTGTAAATAGTGCCGGGTATTCAGAGCCACTGTGCTAGGAACTTGGGGTACACAGTGTGTTGAGCACGGGGCACATGGATAGATGTTGTGACGAGCTTGCTCTTTTATGGAGGGCTCAAAGGTATCAAGTGGTCACAGTTCACAAGCATTTAAGTCCCACTTCCCAGTGCTGATGTAGCTCATGAGTGCATAACTGGTGGTGCAGTCACAAGTCTGCAGCATTTAAAACGGTTCAGGCCCCAGAGTTGGTGTTTACATAACATATGAGTAGGGCCACTGACATTATGCATAGGAGAGGGCCAAATTATGCATTAGGTTTGACTAAATTATGCTAAACGAAAAAGCAAATTATGCAGCATAATGTAGCACATTTTGTGCTAGTATTACCTTATAACTGGCTTTTTTACAGGTTAACACTTTCTGTGTAAAGATTTGACCTCATTTGTAACACTTTGAAACACTTTGACACCCAAAACCAAAAATAGGCAACAGAAAGGTGTCCAGTCAACCTTTGCGAAGGGTCTTCCAACGTGCGACAACATGTTACCGTGTTTCTAGTAACTTTTGACCTGAATGAGCTAGAAACAACTTGTTTTGCTAAAATCTGCAGAAGATGATGATGTGGCAAATCCACGACTGTGCAAAAAAAATGCAGACACAAAATCGATTACTTCCAGTGGCCCTGCATATGAGCTGGAGGTAAATGACTGTATTGGTATGGCAAGATTGAGCTACGGAATAGCCAGTTATGCTTAACTTCACATTGTATTTCCGCATGCATACAGTGAATCCTGTTCCTTGATAATGCAGATGCATGTCTTTTGTTTGTTATTTAACTTGGACTTTTCTACGTTGCAGCTTCTAACCCCAAAGATGACTAGATCTGTGCCTAGCTCTATGTGTTGACTCATCACCTTCGTAAGTATCTAATCCATATTGTTCCAAAACTTCTGGAGCTGAGGACACTGCTGAAACATGTGGGTATCATTTGCCAGCTCTTCTCCACCTTTGGGACAGCATTTCACCTCCTGTTTATTCAGCTTTGTCAGTTTCTTTTTTTTTTTTTTTTTTTAATTTTTGAAAACCTTTATTTGCGCATGAAGAAAAGAACAAATACGGGCCTACAACCATCAGGCCGGCCACGATACTTTTGAAGCACAGGTGCAAGCATTACGGTCCCCTAGCATCAACAGGCTAAATAACAACAGTTTATGAGCGTTACACTGGGAAAAGCCATGACACCGGGGGAAAGGAGAAATGAAGGTTAATTTTAAAGTTTTTTATGTAATTTTATCAGGAAAAAGGCAGTGAAGAATAAGAACCAAG
Organism: Lissotriton vulgaris; assembly: GCF_964263255.1. Lineage (NCBI taxonomy): Eukaryota > Metazoa > Chordata > Amphibia > Caudata > Salamandridae > Lissotriton > Lissotriton vulgaris. The sequence continues at coordinate 435,419,430 of NC_141689.1, read as the reverse complement.
GAGATTCGAGTCCCCACAGTATCTTCACAACATGGGAGAGCGGCATCATTTCTGAGAACAACAGTGGAAATGACAGTCCCAGGCAGTGAGGCGGTGCAAATCAACAGCAGGACATTCACACTAGCAGTTACGCACCCCTTCAGCGCCGCCCCCACTCAGCCAACCCCAAACCCGGACCCAGAATCGAACCAGAGTAGAAAGCGCAGAAAACACAAAAGAGAAATGAAGGCCCATAGAACTAATAAGAAGTACTAAATTACCCCCCCACCCAACACCAATGCGGAGGCTACGGCCTACCCCCCCCCCCAGCATAGTGCCTGTCGCCCTGTAAGACCCGAAATATAGGCAAGAAAGTAGAGCAAGAGAAGAATGAAGAGGAAGAAAGAAAAACTTTAACACCAATGATATAGGGAGTGAGAAAAGAACAAACTAATCTAATCTAAACTCCCAAAAAAGAATAAGGTGGGGAGGAGCCTACTCAACATCAGAGCGCCCGGGACCCTCGGCCGTCTACAACTTCCACGCACTAAAAACCTTCTACCCCGAAAGCAGCAGTACTATAGTAAATTACAATATTAACATAGATGGAAGAAGTCATCTCGCGATGCGTGCCCACAGCATACACAAAACAGTTCCAATCCCAGTCCCGCCAACCCATGAAGCAGTGGCGCTAATAAACAGCCTAACCCTGGCCCAATCGCGGGTGTAAGACAAAGCCAGCTCCCATATGAAGGCCCCGCATCCCGTGCACACAAAGACAATATGGCCGCTCAGAAGAAGAAGGTGATTCAGGAGCATAAAATGGCCGCCGACCATCTGTAGAGATCCCTTTGTCCACTTCACATAGTCCCAACAGGGCATCTGGAGCATAAAAGTTCCGCAGGGGAAAAGGCGAAGGCCACAGTGAATGAGCCCTCGAGGGAGCCAGGAGCTGCGCAGCCGGCTACATCTGCAAGCGCGATGGTGCAGGCAACAATGAGGCAAGCTTCGAAGGAGGGGGAAACAAAGTATCAGCAGCAGAGTAGGAGAGTAGCTGGCCATAGGCGCCGGTAAAGTCAGCTGCAGGCACCAATTTAGCACGTCCACTTGTATTCATTGAATCCCCACATGACGGCAAAGACAAATCCACACCTTGCTGGAAACAAATGTTGCGCTCACGACCCGCATCAGATAGCATTGAGTCGAACTGCTCACTCAGCGCCTGGAGACCATTACGCATTTGCGAGTGAAAGTCCCGTAGGGCGGCCAGAACGGAGTCACAGGATGGTGGAGGCTGCATCTCCGCATTGACAACGATCTGAGCCGGCACTGTGGAGCTGGTGCTTGACGCAGGGAGGGCGAAGCAGTCAGCGGGCAGGACCGGGTTATCTCCCCCAAGCCGCGGGCAATCCGATGAGGTCATGATTACCGCAGGACGGTATAATGGCCTGGGGGGGGGTTGCGGCAAAAACAAGCTCCCTTCAGGTCTATACCGCCACAAGGATCGCGGAAAGCCGAGCGCCCGTCCCTTAAGGTTACTGTGCTGCGGGTTAGGTGACAGAAGAAGGAGCCGGCAGCCTACGGCGAGCCGGATCGCTGAGCTTCCCACAGCGCGCTCCACCAGATCTGAGCAGGAGACCCGTTCCTCCGGGGCTTACCTCACAGCCCTCATATTCCAGGCGCAGGGTGCAGCAGTCTTTCAGGCCTCACAGTCAAGGCACAGCTGGCGGCAGACCTCGGTTTGCAGTGCGGTCGGGACCGCGCAGTCTGAAATGGCGCTAGCAGGTCCGGTCACTGCGGAGCCTCCAGGGGCCGGCGACGAGCGGCAATAGAGCGATGGTCCAGGGCGGGGAACACCATCACGAGTATCTCCGGCATCCGGGCAAGCTGGGATCTCGGGAAAGTACCGGAGTGATCAGCTCGTCTTCGCACATGTTTCGCCGCCAGGAGCGAGCAGGATAGCAGGCAGGATGTTATTGCGGAGCCAAGGGCCGACGGAGCCGGGAGCTCAAGCGTCTGCTCCGGTCGCCATCTTGGCTCCTCCCCCTTTGTCAGTTTCTTAGGGGTACAATATGTTCTGTGCATTTTGAATAAATGTTTTTTTCTGAGCGATGCAGATTTAATGGTATACCAAATTATAGCCATTGATACCCGCAATAGTTCTTGTATATCCAGCGTTGGCAGGACATTTCCTCAGATCTCTGTAGGTAAGAAGAAAATGCTCCTCTCCTGCTAAGATGAACATCCAATACCAACTCGATACTTCCTCCTTTTGTACCATACTCCTTTATATTTACCTCTCAATGTCACTGTTTCACGGCCCATCTTACCTTAGGGATTTAAACCAGGTTGCAAATTGGTAGTACTTGAATTTAGATAGTGTCCCATTAGTCATTGTTGACAGTTGGTTCCATCCTTTTATGGTATTCTCTTCTATGGGCTGACCTCATTTCATGATACCTTCATCTTTCAGGGGAGTTGAGAACTTATCTATCAGACAATCTGGGGTTCCTGGGGAAGACCAGATTGGAGCATGATCACTGTAATATGGTTTTTTTAAATTTCTTCTAATTTGGTACCATAATTTGGAGGCTGACATTTGCACCTTCAATTTCACCTTTTTGAAGAACTTTGGATGCCTGTATTTATATAGAAAGAAACTGCCTTCCAGTTTTGTCATTGCTTGGAGATAGGGGGGTTAGGTCTGATGTTCTTCAAGTTGTGATCCTATAGTCTTAAATGGAAATGCTTTGCAGTATTGATAGAGATCAGGGCTAGCAATCCCTCCATGCTCCTTTTTCCTTCGGAGCTTTTTCCAAGCTATTCTGACCCACTTTGAGGCCATATACAGCTGCTCAGTTCTTCTTGCAGCTTGTTAAACCATTCTCTCCAAAATCCCAGTGGTATGGTACTGAAGACATATTACATTTTGGGAAGACTACCATCTTCAGGATGTTGGATCATCCCATAAATGATACAGGAAGACTCCCACACACTTTTAGGAGCTTCCAAGTTTCTGACATCAATTTGTTAAATTTCAGGTGGGCTATTCTATCTATGTCCTTCACTATCAGTATGCCCAGTTATTGTATCATTTCATTTACTAAGGGATTATGGCTTTGGGGGTTTCACTCCATAATTTACATTTTTGTTGATTGACTTGGTAGCCTGAAACTATCCTGAACTGCTCTAAGGTCTCTACTATTATCGGGACTAAAACTAGCAAATTATCTGTAAAAACCATTAGGTCATCAGCATAAAGGGTGACTTTCTTCTTCCAGGCCTGATACTTAAACGAGTAATCATATGGTTAGATCTAAGAACATTAGCTAATGGTCCGATGTATAGATTAAAAAGCAGCGGGGAAAGTGGGCATCCTTTCAGGGTGCTTCTCCTAATAGCTAAGTTCTCTGTGAGATTACCATTGACCAGAACCGTAGCTGTTGGATTTTTTTACAAAGATTTTACTGCCCTTGGAAATACTCTCCCCAGTTTGTAAATTTCAATTACTTCATGCAGAAAAGTCCAGCTGACCCTATCAAAACCCTTTGGGGTAGTCACATCAATTGCACCAACCAGCTCATGTGTCAGTTCCTGAATTTGTCTTCCCTTGATAAAGCCTTTCTGGTCTCGATGTATCAACTGATCGGCAATTTTTCAGCCAAACTTTGAGTGTAGATTTTATAATCACTATTTAATAACGATATAGCTCTATACGATTCACATTTTGGGTCTTTCCCTGATTTCATTAGTATACATATGGTTGCTTCTTCCCAGGACTTTGGTAGATCTTTTCCTTTTAGGAAGATAGCATTTATTACCTCTGTCAGGGGCAGAACCAGATCTTCTTTTAAGGAGCTATAGATTTTATTTGGTAGTGCGTCTGGGTCAGCTGGTTTCCCTTTTTTTTAGCTCCGCTATCACACTCACCACCTCTTTGGTTGTTATCTCGGCATTCATTTCATCCCTCCGTTCTTGTGACAGGGCTGGAACTGCTGTTTCTCGAGGTAATAGTCTATTTAATCTCCTGAGGTCGCTGTGTCTTCTGAGCATAGCTCTTGGAAAAACTTAGTAAAAACATTCTCGATCTCTGAGTCATCTGTGCCAAAAGCTGTCTGGTTCTCTCCTTGAATGGCCGAGATTTTATTTCGGTTTTGTTCCGTTGTAATTTTCCAGGCTAATATTTTGCCACATCCCTCCATGTACTCATAATGTGGAAGCTTTCCTGCCTCCCATCTACTTCTAACTATGAGGTCTAAAACACTAGACAGTTCTTCTTTTTTCTCTTTTATTCCTTTTCTACTTTGCCAATCTCTTGAGGGCTTTCGTTTCTCTCTGCTGCCCTACGGAGGCACTGTAATTCGCTTTCTAGTTGACTGATTTTCATCTTTGTATTTTTATGCTTGAAAGCTGCTGAGCTAATTAGCCTTCCTCCCCCAAAACTGCTTTGTATGCATCCCAGGTAACCTGGAAAGTGGTCCCAGTTTTATTTAGTGAAGAAACTGTTTTGTCTCTGTTTTCCGCTTTTCTCTGACCTGCAGGTCTGAGAGCAAAAATCAGTCTAGTGTCCATCTTGGGGTGGGGTGAGCCTTATCTAATAATACTTCCATGTGGACTGCAGAGTGGTCAGACAGATGTGCTGGTAGATGTTCCACCTTCCCAACGGTATTCATAGGCCCTTGTCCACTAAGTAAAACTCTTTTAAAGAGGCATGTCCATGTTTGTTATTTCTAAAAGTGAATTTATGCTGTTTACCCTACTTTGCATTCCAAACATCTACCAGTCCCAGATACTAAAAATAATGTTTCAACCACTCCCTAATTCCGGGTAAATTAAGTGTTTTGCTTATGGGTAGTCTATCTTCCCTTGGATCAATTATCAGGTTGAAGTCCCTGCCCAAAATGACAGGGGACAAAACATCCAGGAGATGGGTGTACAGAACCTGCAGGGGGTAGGATCATCTACATTAGGACAATACTATCCTGCCAAGACAGATACTCTGCTAAACATTCTGACCTTCACAATGACCCAGCTCCTCCTTAGACTCACTGCTAGCAACTTCTACTGTTGCTTTTACTGACTACTTAAACAAAATATTAACCCCCTTCACACAACACACCTGGTCGGTACAGACATATGTGTTCACCCAGCTTTGTTTCTTAAATATTTCTCCCCATTCAGCCTTTAAAAGTTGTGTTTCCTGCAAAATGATAATGTCACCATTTACCGATTTTAAATACTCCAAGATCTTTTGTCTTCTGCTTCTAACCCAGAGACCATTCACGTTCCATGTTAGGATGTTAACTGGCATTAGGTCAGCTTATATTGACCCTGATGATCGCCCGTGTGTCCTTAAATCTTAAGTCCCTTATATTTCCACAAGTCGGACAGGTTTTTTTGTGTCTCTTTCCACATACGCTCCCACGCCCAGTGCAAATATGTCATTATACATTCTTGTGAAACACCACCGTTCCTCACCTTCCCCAGGAGAACCATCCCTTTCTTTTTTGAGGCAAAACATTTTGCCCCTTTTCGAGATCCCTGCTCTCTAGTCATTAATTCTATTTATTTTGTTGCATTTTAATGTGATTGATTAGTAACTCCACCTATTTTGGGTACCTTATGCAATGCATTTGGTTTCTCCAAATATTTTTAAAGAGGTTGGAAAGGGAATTTGGACTGTTGCCCCCCAAGGACCTTAGTTCTTGCATGTGTTGTCCTAGTTCCACTGCCTATCCTGTGTTGCCCTTTTTTGCTAGCTTGCCTAAGAATTAGGAAAAATATGACTCTCACTGCACATGAAGCATGTTAAGCTAGTTATTTTTAATGGCTAACTATGCACGGGCTATTTTATGATTACATGTGAATGATTGATTGTCATGTTGTTTTTAGTAATGAAATTGTTATTTAAAATGATTATATATCTTCACGTGGTTTCTAAAAGACTTAGATGATGTTGTGATTTTTTACCTTTACTAATTAATTTGTCAGATTGTAACTGAATTCGATCTATTTAACATAATATGGTTTTAAATGTATTTATATCTTTTTGTACTTTTGTGATCTGTAGATCACCAAACCTAACGAATAAAGTAATTCCTAAGTCTAAGCCTTTGAGATATCTGATCTAATTCTGAAAGCCCATTCACCCTTTGTATAAGAGCCATCTTTAAGAGCCTCATTAAAAAGAATTCCTTCAAAACATAGGTTTTGAAGTTTATCCAAATTCTTCTTGGGTTTTTTTCTCTGCTTTCCTTTCCTATAAAGGACCTGGTGCACCATCTGAATGTCCTTTCTCAGGGCCACCAGCTCCACCCAGGGGAAAAGATATATCAGTAGATCGATCACAAAGCTCTTATTGTTCTCCCTTTCCATCCCCTCTCGAACATTCAGGATCCTTAAATTGTTCCTCCTTTCCTGATTTTCTAGGTATTCAATTTTTCCCCTAAAATCATTCTCATTTCCTCCTGGCTTGCCTCTATTTCAGACCAAGTTCATCTAGAGAGGCCACCACTATTGTTATGGGCTCCATCACGGCATTGATCTTGGTGTCAAGGCTTCGCATGACCCTTGTATTTTCGTTTGGTTTCTCTATGAGGTGGCAACGTTCACCCTCATTTCTGAGATTAGGGACTCAATCAGTTTTTCCATACCAGTATGTTCTCTTGAGGATTTTTGCCTTTTGCCTCTCTTCATGCAACTCAACCTGTAATGCTGCTTGCGCTTGTTGGTCCAGGGACCAGCCATTAGTATCCACCTCTGATAAAACAGCCCGAGTTTGATATCTGCTATTACTAATGATTTTTCTCCCTTTTGGGTTGTCCCCAGTCATATTTGGACCTTCTCTCTTTCTCTTCTGCTCACCTGAAAGTATGCTAGGGGAGTCCTGTTTGCACTTTGAAAAAGTAGCGTTATGAGGGGGTGATTGTTAATTTGGAGTCTACTGGTTTGACTCATGGTGGCATGGGGGAAGGCTTGTTTCCCCTACTTGTTTGTAATTATGGGCACTAAAACTGAATTTTTCCATATTCTGCCAGTGGTAATATTGACCGTAAGACTCCTATTCCTTAGACAATAGCTTATCCCCCTTCTTGGGATGAGATCCTTGGTTTGCACGTTTAGGGGTATATCCTTTCTAGCTTTTTTCTCTCCAGCCAACTCTGAGGAATTGGAGTCTCGTGTTGAGCTGTTTCCCTCACCTCGGTCTCTTACAGAAGTCATATGCCTGCTTCCTGGCCTCAGCTCCCTTCTCTGTGTCTTGCTCCCCTTTTGCAGAGTGGATGATCCTGCTACCGTGCTACCAAGACAGATTGCGGTCTTCCCTGGGAAGGAAACCTGAGCTGCTGCTTCCGCTTGCTGCAAAGAAACGCAGCTGCTTCTGCCCACACAGTACTCGCAGGGCTGCCAGGATTCAATAGCCTCTCATGATCCTCGCAGTACACACAGTGTTCCGCCAGATATCAACACTTTCCTGAAAACAGTAAGCTATTGTTGTGCATATTACGAAGCTTGTTTAGTACCAGTAATGCTTTCCAGTAGCCTACATGCATCTGGATTATTGGACAAGAACATTTACAGTGGTCTTGTGATGTAACTTTGGTTGCAGATAATATGTTCAGGGAGTGGTCCAACAAGAACTGCCACTGTACTGTTGTTTCAGAAATGCCCATGACATGAGTGAAGACAAAGGGACTAATTCAGAGTTTGGCAGAATGGGAGCCTTGGGATAAATCATTGGGACACGCAAGCAGCCAATCATTTTGCTTGTACACCTCATTTAGAGGTGGGCAAAGCACAGGGTTTCTAGCAGACGAGCATCAGCTTGCTCTGCTGATGGAAATTCTTGACCAAGTGGCCTACCAACCACTTTGCTGTCAGGTCATAGTGGTGGTCACTGCTCCCTACTTCGGGTGGGGAAATTGTCACTAAATGTCTCATGCAGGGAAATCCATGAATGGTCCCTATGCAAAGTGAGCTAACTCTCAGCAAATCAGGGTGCATTGACGAATTCTGACTTTGGCAGTTTGTTATTGAGAAATACAAAGGTTTGCAGGGGCAATACAAACATGGTAACTGCTGCGAAAAGCTGTCTGTGTTGAGTGCAACCGCTGTACCGGCAGCTTCCTTGAAGGCTTGCAAGATCCCCACCAGATCCTCCATCAGAGAAATGATGCCCTAGCCTCTGATTAGATGATGGATCATTGGCCACTGCCCACTCACCAAAGGATGAACTACATCTAGGGTATGACCAGCTGTACAGGATGGTTTCCTGATTGCTTGTTTGAAATCTAACAAGCCCAAGTTATTCCTCAAATTGCTCTCTTATTTATGGTATATTTTCTCTTCAATTTAAAACCTAACTAGGTGGCCTTCTGTGATCATGAATGTGTGAGAACACTAGATCAATTTTTCTTTCAGGTTGTGGTACCCACAGATTTGGGCCATACTCTGCATCAAACCATAACAGTACAGCACATTTTAACTGACACAATTAATATGTGCTCCATGTGTGGGCACGGTAAATGTTCATCATTTGCTAGGTGTCAGATGTCCATCACGCCCACGTTTGGTCTCTTTGCTCAAGCAATTGCTGTGGTTTATGAATCATGTATGCGAGTGAGGGGATCTTCGGTGTGCAAGGGTTCATGCTCCTACTGAAATGAGGGAAGTCTCCTATGCTAAGACGCACACACTAACTTTTGGTGCTGTCCATATAGTAAAGTGCAAACCAGTCAGAGCGCTTTGATGTACTTGTAGTCTTGTCAGACTGGGTATATTCACAAAGCAAATGAGAGGGGCCCCTTAACCACAAAAGGGGTACGGTACCAGATAGACCGTAGTCAAAAACAGATCCCCTTTAGGTATACTTCACACAACAAAGCCAAACCACTCTTCACATCCACACTATCACCAGAGCATAACACTATCAAAGGCCCAATGTATCCACAATATAAAAATGCTTTATTAAAATTCTTCAAATATTCATGAGCAAAAGATCATTATACATCATTAAAAACGATGGAACATACACATAATTCAATCATCACAATTGATCATAGGGAGCAAAAGCGGCGATAATTTTAACTCTGTTTCTTGATAATATGCCCCCAAGTTGGGATTGTTAGGCATCAATTCTAAAAACATGTGTTTTGACCCTTATAACTTGTTAGCTAAGAGTGGTGCCCTCAAATCAAAGTAATGCACCATGTAGGCAAATGAGCATTATGCCGAAACACTGATTTACTGAATATCTGCCTTGTACAGGGGCAAGCCTGCTCTCTTCACTGAAGGGTAGGTGATGAGTGGTTGGTTCACTATTTCCTGCCCTGCTGCAGCTTAAGTACATTTCAACGTATTTCCTATCTGCTCCTAGTTCGAGAACTTTAGTGAGAAACTATTTCTTAATAAGCTACAGGCTTTACTGCCTCGCTCAGTCCTGCCATGGGAAGATTCCTGCTTTGTGTAATTCATTTGACCATGTGTATGTATTGCCTCATTAATTGTAGATGTGTTTATATTAATATCAACAACGTCTGCTTCAAAGATCACTTTGTGGCTGTTCCGTTCATTTCACTGCTTTTATACAAGTGTTCTTTCCTTATCAAAGCCTGTAATTATTCATTCCACTGCTGACACGTAGAAATTCTCATTTTTGACGGACATGACTTCTGATTTACATGTTTTAGAATGCATTACACTTGTAGCGGTGAGTTGGGTCGAAGCTGTACTTTTTTAAATCCAAAAAGTTGCCCCATTTCCATCGTATGCACTTATTGCCAGTCCACTGTTGAAATATGTTTGAAGGACACCTATCCACATGTATGAATGCAGTAACCATTTGCTTTTTGGTTAAGAAAACTAAGTTAATTATAAAATTCATATTTGTAACTGTGAATTATAGTGTTCAGGAGAAATACTTGCCTAAATTAACTTTTCTCCTTTCTTCTATCTCTTTCCTAACCCATGTTATTCCCTTTTTTCATTTAATCCTTTGTTCTATTTCTTTCCACTGCTTCCCTTTTCCAGTAATGTACAGCACTGTCATTTATAGCCAGTAGCATCTCTCTGGGGCCCTGATTCTCAAGGTAGTGAAACTTGGTGAGGGATTTACTGCACCTGATAAATGCTGTTAGCCTGGGGTCAGGAATTTACCAGATGCACTAAATACCCCCTCTTTTGAGTTTTGCAGGTGATGATGAAGAATTACATGCTGAATCCGTATTTAAGACAACTCTTGCCAAAGTTATTTTATGCTTTTACAGATTTTACCCAAATATGTTTCACAATGTTTTTGATGGTAAAATTTGGCACCGGAAAACAGCAAAGTAAAAAGTTTCCGATATTTATAGCACAAATTGTAATTTCAGCGCCTGTGCAAACATCTGCTTGCAAACCTTCACTGGGAATGGGGGCCTTACTTTTCCAGCCTGCTGGACTTGCTATTACATGTTGTCAAAGAAGGCCCTGACTTGTCTTGCAGACATTCTGATCCTGTAATTCCAGATGGGATTTACAGTTAGATCCAGAGTTACTAAACTGTCATTCAACGCAATGCAGCAACGGGACTTGCCGCGCTGCGTTGTGTAAAAGGGAGAGCCAGTTAGGCACCATGGGGCAGATTTATGATGCCTTTGCGCCGCAATTGCGTCACTTTATTTGACGCAACTGCGGCGCAAACAATGCGCCCTATTTACAACGTGACGCATCTAGGAGATGCGTCACGTTGTAAAGCCCTGCGCCATAAGGAGGCGTTCCTGCGCAGGAACGCCTCCTGAAAGTGGCTGAGTGAAATCTATGAGATTTCACCTAGTCACTTTCAGGCCAATGCTGCGTCAAAACCCTGCGCCTGCTTGAAGTAGGCGTAGGTCTTGATGCTGCATTGTGTAGATGCGGCACCCCCGAGCCTTGCTGGAGCTGGGTCGCACTTGCGACGCAACTCCAGCAATGCGCCACATTTCCGGCACAGATGCGTCACGCATCTGGTGCGCCGCATTATAAATGCGGCGCACCATGGGTGGCGTAGCTGTGGCGCACAATTACTGGCGCATCCCTGGGGATGCGCCAGTTAACATAAATCTGCCCCAATGTTTACTAAGAAATTGCACACTTCTGCTCTCGCCATGAGCTGGCACACTTGTGGCAGCCTAGCGCCAATGCAGGCACCCTTGCGCCACGACCCTTGACTGTATTGTGGTAACGATCATTTTTGTGCAGGAAAGAACCTCTTCCTGAACAAAAACTGTTATTTTACATGCAAAGAAAAAGTAACGAGGAGAAATAAATATAGTTCTTCATTTTTGCCAACATTTGTAGGTGATTTTGGTGATTTATTAAATCTGGGTTTTCATCAAAACCCATGGGTGGATGCACGGGTATCCGTGCTTCCAACAGTTTATAGGTGCTTGATTTTATGCTTTGTTGAAGCCACCTCATTCTCACATTTTTTTGTTTTCATTTCCTTTTTTTTCTTTTTAACATTACAACAAATCACTGGGCATATTACCAACAACTAGCGATAATTTTTGTCTCTAACTTGTTTAGAGACAAACATTATCGCCGCACATCGGCGATTTTTATCGCAGATAAACCTTGCTATTAACAAGGTTTATCGCAAATGCGATAAAAAACGGCCGAAATGCATGAATATCGCTGAAAAGTCAGCGATATTCATGCATTATCGAGCAAATGCTCTTAGCCATGTTATCCACCTCCCATTGGATAACATGGCTAAGAACTGCTCAGGGCAGGTGTTAGCTTTTGGAGATATTCCCGCTTAGCGCGAATATCTCCAAAAGTTGGTAATAGGAGATAGCGATGTTAGCGACTGTTTTCAGTCTCTAACATCTTGGCACGCCCACTTTGCATCTCATTAGTGATAATTATCACTGACATGCAAAGTGGGGCCCAAGATGGTCGCTATCTCCTACTAGCTGTCGCTAACTGGTGTTAGCGACAGCTTGGTAATAGGGAGATAATTTTATCTCCGCTTTCTTGGCTTTTAAAGCCAAAAAAGCGGAGATAAACCCCCTTGATAATATGCCCCAAATCACGTTTAGCAAGAAAGCGCTGAGACGGCTTTTCCCTGAAGACACCAGATGAAATAACAATGTAGTACTTACCCCTCCAAGAGGACACGGCAGCGTTTCCTTTGATGATTTGGCATTCGTAAAGTTTCCATATAATTTATATGTTATGGTTTTGTGCGTGCCAAAGTCGTTTAACTTTTGGCAACAGTATATTCACTACGCAAATCTGAGAGTAAACAAATAATTATATCCTGGATTGACAATTTTTGTCAGGTGAAGCAGATGTACCAAGTTTTAACTGAATAGGTTATTTTGATTAATTAAATCATTAAAAAAACAGCTGAACAGATTTTGTAAGATATGAAAATAAAGGGGCATATTACCAACAACTAGCGATAATTTTTGTCTCTAACTTGTTTAGAAACAAAAATTATCGCCGCACATCGGCGATTTTTATCGCAGATAAACCTTGCTATTAGCAATGTTTATCGCAAATGCGATAAAAAACGGCCGCAATGCATGAATATCGCTGAAAAGTCAGCGATATTCATGCATTATTGAGCAAATGCTCTTAGCCATGTTATCCACCTCCCATTGGATAACATGGCTAAGAACTGCTCAGGGCAGGTGTTAGCTCTTGGAGATATTCGCGCTTAGCGCGAATATCTCCAAAAGTTGGTAATAGGAGATAGCGATGTTAGGGACTGTTTCCAGTCGCTAACATCTTGGCACGCCCACTTTGCATGTCATTAGTGATAAATATCACTGACATGCAAAGTGGGGCCCAAGATGTTCGCTATCTCCTACTAGCTGTCGCTAACTGGTGTTAGCGACAGCTTGGTAATAGGGAGATAATTTTATCTCCGCTTTCTTGGCTTTTAAAGCCAAAAAAGCGGAGATAAACCCCCTTGATAATATGCCCCAAAATTAAAAAAGAAGCAAATATCAAATTCTAACAAAATAAAAGTTGTAATGTACATTCTTTAAAAAAACATAAACCAATAAATTCAGGGGCATATTACCAAGCAATAGTGATAATTATCGCTATTGCTTGGTTAGAGACAAAAATTTACCGCAGCGCTGCGGCGATTTTTACCGCAAATAAACTTTGGTATTACCAAGGTTTAACGCAAATGCGGTAAAAATCGCCGCAAAGCATGAATATCGCTGAAAAGTCAGCGATATTCATGCATTACCGAGCTAATGCTCTTAACCATGTTACCCACCTCCCATTGGATAACATGGCTAAGAACTGCTCAGGGCAGGTGTTAGCTTTTGGAGATATTCCCGCTTAGCGCGAATATCTCCAAAAGTTGGTAATAGGAGATAGCGATGTTAGCGACTGTTTTCAGTCTCTAACATCTTGGCACGCCCACTTTGCATCTCATTAGTGATAAATATCACTGACCTGCAAAGTGGGGCCCAAGATGGTCGCTATCTCCTACTAGCTGTCGCTAACTGGTGTTAGCGGCAGCTAGGTAATAGGGAGATAATTTTATCTCCGCTTTCTTGGCTTTTAAAGCCTAAAAAGCGGAGATAAACCCCCTTGATAATATGCCCCTCAAATTTTTAATTTCATGAAAGAAACACCTCCTAATCCTAAAGTGTCCTCAACTGGACTGCAGCAATAAAGAATTTTAACTCTGAAGCTTAGCAGACAAGGTAAATAATAAAAAAATGTATGGATATAAATTAAATGTGATGTACAACATATTAATTTGAAATTTAAGAAGATGGAATAAATTAACCATATGCAACTGATACCGGATGGTGTAGTTTTATGGAAGTTTAACCTTTCTAAAGTATCGCAGCGGCGATCTTATGTAAACGTTGCTCCCAGAGGGCCGTCCCTGAATTCTAAGGGACGCAGTGGTGATTGTTTGTACTTAACACCTCAAGGACGACGGGTGAGACCTCCGTGGCACACTACACTATATTCAATTGAAATCAACCCTTGTGCGCAGTCCAAAACGTTTTTTGTCTTTTAAATAATAAATTAACAAATACGTGTCTGAACTTTCACAAGACTTCGATTTGCAGTGAAGAATAATGTAGGGGCATATTACCAACAACTAGCGATAATTATGTTGGTTTAGCGGCGATATTTTTATCGCCTAGCTGCAACGATTTTTATTGCTTAGGAACCTTGCTATTATCAAGGTTTATCTCCTAAGCGATAAAAATCGGCCAAAATGCATGAATATCGCTGAAAAGTGAGCGATATTCATGCATTACCGAGCTAATGCTCTTAGCCATGTTATCCACCTACCATTGGATAACATGTCTAAAAACTGCTCAGGGGCAGGTGTTAGCTTTTGGAGATAGCGATCTGAGCGACTATTTCCAGTCGCTAACATCTTGGCACGCCCACTTTGCATGTCATTAGTGATAAATATCACTGACATGCAAAGCGGGGCCCAAGATGGTCACTATCTCCTACTAGCTGTCGCTAACTGGTGTTAGCGACAGCTAGGTAATAGGGAGATAATTTTATCTCCGCTTTCTTGGCTTTTAAAGCCAAAAAAGTGGAGATAAACCCCCTTGATAATATGCCCCGTAATACCTACAAAAGAGGGGAAAAAAGCATACATGATTGTTTTTATTAAAGGCGCAGGTGCAAAAGGGAGATTGAGAGACTTTGGGGCAGTTTTACTAACACTTTGCGTCAGGTTTGCATCATTCAGAACAGAGTGCTGTTTAGGGATTCACTTTTCAGTGCAAAACCTGATTAGCTTTGGGCAGTAGCACTAACGCAAGGCAAAGTAGTGCCTTGCGTTAATTCGCGCTATTTTTTATTAAGCCGGCATTCCGTATGTGGTCCATGATCGTTCCCGTGCAACTACCTATGGTTTGTGATGGAAAACCGAAGCTACTAAAAAATTTGACAGAAGTGTGTGCCAGATGCCTTCTGAAGGGAGGTATAAAGTTTGAGATATGTTTTCTGTTCACAAAACCTTTCCAACTTTGCATGTGTGCTGCATTTTACAGCACACATATAAAGTGTTACAAACTGCTTTAATGTTAAATATGGCTAAGGATAGTATTTTGTAATGGAAGGGTACCCTTCCAGTACAAAACCTATGCTTAACATCACACATGCACTTTTTCACTATGATTAGGCCTAGGCGTAGGACTACGCTATGCTTGCGTAGTTTGCGCAACTATGTGCTACGCAAATTGCATGTAGCACAGTGGAAAAACACGTAGCATAGCGGGCATTTTTCGCTTGCTCTCGGTCCTCAACGTCAAGTTGGCGACTGCGAGCGAGCAAAATAACATCCTGGCGAGACTTTTTCCTCGTTCGCGATCAGCAACATCAAGTTGCCGATCACGAGCATAGAAAATAAACCTCCCGGCGAAATTCTCAATGCGGGGAGGTCAGGTTTCTCATTGCGAGTGGTAGCGTATGCTCGGGACCGCTCCTGATGAGTAACTACCAGTCCGCGTTGAGAAAGCTGCCGCTCAGTAAAAATGTACTCGAGCGGTAGAAAACAACCTGTGCAAGATGCGGTTTGCACTGATTGCACAGTGCGGACAGGCATCAGGCACTGTGCAATCAGTGCGAACAGCATTTTGCACAGTGCACTACGCAGTTCACGTAGCTGGGCGTAGCTCGCGTTAGTGTGAAGTGCACTTCACGTAGCTACGCATAGCGCTACTACGCAAACTACGCCCAGGGTTAACTATGATGCAAATGTGTTGCATTGGTGCAAAGCCGCCGAAAGTGTGCCAATGCAAGGAGAGAGAATGATCTCCATATCTTAGCAGGTATGGTTCTGTTGTGCTCTCTCCCTTTCACACAACACAGCTAAGTTGTGCAAAAACTCACTAACTGGATCTCTTCTCCTAGCAAATCTCTGCCCGTCTATCACCAGGCCCATTTGGTAGCGCATTCAAAGAGAGCGTTAATATGAGCTTCGATCCTTGTCCATGCCAAAATGTAAGCCCTAAAAGGGGCTTACATAGGTCTGCATTTTCCCGCTCTATCAAGACACACAACCTATATCTTCTGGATACACAAGGAGAAGTGAGTGTGCTTATTCAATCTGCACATCTACTGACATTCTAAGTCTACAGCGAAAATATCTGAACTTCAAAGAGTAAGAGGTGTTCAAAGAGATGATGTATCTCCTCTCATTCTTTGGAAATAAAACACACAAAACCTGATTTTGAAGTGTGACTGAGGTTTTTATTGGAGTTTGACTCTTAAGAAACTGGATCAAAGACTTACTGGAAACTCCACCAAGAGGGAAAAAAGTATAATTTTCTATTATTTGAAATGTGTCTTGATTGGATTACAGTTATAATGATTGAGTGTGCTCTGGTGCAGTGTGCTTAACCTATATCTTCTGGCAATTGGCGCAATGTCATTTTGGAAGATCCTAGGTGGAACAGACAAGCACTTGCCAACCCCACTTGTTTTACAGTACTTTTTATGTGACTAAGGCAATCATTGAGGAGTTAGGAGGTTTTAATAATTTCCCTCATTAAATAAGCGTGTGGATTTCTCACTATTGTCATAACCCATAACAGCATTGGTGCCCATTACATTTTACCACTCACATACTGCGTGAAAGCGCCTTCATGACAAACAAATGTTGACGTTACGTTATATATTTAGTGCTACCCTAAGATCCCTTTCGGCTTTCCCACAGGCCTTATTTCACTCTTTCGGTGCAGCAGGTATCAGCCTGTGTCCACTGCAGCTTTGTAGGAGGATCAAAACTCACCTATTTTTAATGCCGCAGCTTTCTAGCACCTCTTTCTTGTTACCTTGGATGTCCAAGCAGGTCATGAAGTCAGATGTAGTGCCCTTCACCTTCTTACACAATAAAACGTCAGTATCTATCTGTTTCCAGCAAGTCTTGCCCACCAACGTTGAAATGGATTCATCCCTCATACCCAAACTAGTAGGGGCTTATTTATAAGCCCCTTTTGCCACCCGTGCGTCACTTTTCCCATGTTAAAAATGACGCAAAAGTGATGCAAGTAGCTTGTAAATAAGCCTTGTAGTACTTTGGGCCGAAAGGGTCACCAGGGCCTCCAGGATCAGGGCCATAGGATTACAATCACTTTCTGGTCTAGGATTTTCTTTTTACATATGCACATACTATAATAATCTGTTTGGCACTAAAGTGTGACCGGTGACCCCATCCTTTAGAAGGTGAAATGAGCTGGCAGGTCTGGGAGGCAGCTCGCAGCATAACTAAAAAGTCCCTGAGAGCTGGTAAAGCCAAAATAAAAACTCACCTTTCGTTTAACCCTGCCGTACATTAAAATCCCCCATAATGGCAGTGTGTTAATGACCCAACGATGCATCATGTTGTAGCTCTCCATTACTATACAAGACCTTTAAAAGGTTAGCTAGATGAGACAAGAGAGTACTTCCAAAAATGGCTATTGAGTTAACTAATTAAAAGGATTTGTTGTCCATTCGTAAAAATGAAAAGTAAGACCAAATCATCTCAAGAGTTAGAAGGCAAGTGAATCACACTACCGGGGAGGTGCTGAGAAATCCATATAGATAGACCACCTGAATGATGGTCCTTAGAGACTGTAAAGCCGGCAGATAAAAGGATTGACACCACCTGTAGGACAAAGGCTCTTAGTCCCGGTATCTTCAGATAAAATGATATCATTTTTCTTTATAACGGAAACCCAGCTGGGGTCCTGAAAGGAAGTAGCCAATTCTGCCTTATTCCATGATGAAATATAAACCATGAGTATATTAACTCAGGTCCTATAGCTGCTAGGGAGGCCTACGCCTTAGACCTAGTAAAGATCTGTGCGTTGAACTGCTGAGAATCCTGTATGAGTCCATCATTAAGATCCATTTCAGAGAGGAGCTCAAGCCTGTTGGACGTGGGGACCGGATTTACTCTGACACAGCTGGTACCTGAACAGTTTGAAGACGGGAGGCGGGCAAAGACCCAGAATAAGATTAGATAGGTGGGCCTTGAGCAGTGCTTTAAATGGAAAAAAATAAGTGCAGGTACTCATTAAATTGAGCTAGGGGTGTGGCAGTGGGCAGGGTTAGAGGCGAGGTGAGACATGTTGATACAAAAACGCTTCTGTTGAGTATTCATTTTGCCCTTAATAGTTGCGTCAAACTTTTCATATGTGCAGAGAAGGGCATTTACACCAGTTGCAGGACATACCAAAACATGAGTGAAATGTCTGAAAATAAACAAAATGTGCTAACTCATTACACAAAATGAATGTCAAACACCACATGTTAATACTTCCTTGTTTTATAATAGTTGAAGCTTTTTAATGTCATACTGTTCCTACTTACTTGCATTTGGTGCAATCCTTTTGTATTCAAGAGTGCACAACATACACACAAAACAAGTATTCCACGCATTTCTTTTCAAATACCTCCTGAGTGTCCCGATTCTCTTCCACTCTGATTTCATTTCTCTCTCACACACAAAGAAGCAGACACACCCTCTCTACCAGTCTTCACATCTCTAACCTCTCGATCTCCCCTCACTTCTCTCCCATTTGTATCTAACTCAGTACCTCTTTCTTCACCCCAATTGTATCCGATCATTCTCTACCATCACTCTTTTATTTCTCCGTGCCTCTCTTACGGTTTCCATAGCTTACTCAATCGCTTTCCCATCTCTATATGTGCTTACCTCTTCTGTCTATCTTTTTCCCCTTTAAACTCTTCTCTGCTTCTTCTATATCTGTCCCTTCACTCTTCACCTTCCCTCACCCCATTATGCGTCCTCTTCCCTTGGCAGAAGGCCCCACGGTCGGGAAGCTTTCCGTGGCAGACAGTGAGCACTGCTGGGTCGTGAACATGTGCAGCGTCCAGCAGGTTAGAGGTCATGGGCAGAACAATACTGGCTTCTGATGGGAAGGTCAGAAGATCACTTCTCACCTCACCTGGGTACGAGGGAGTCGCCTGGATAATACCCACCATCTCATCCCCGCCCATTATACACAATGTCACGGCGGGGTGTTGTGGATTCGCAGGGGTAGGCGAGTCAGGGGGAAGACAGCCAGACCCCAGTGAGAGGCCAAGGGGTGAAAATGGCCCTTGTTACCTGGGTTCCTAAGAGGCCACTCCTGGGCAGGCTCTCCCCCGCCCTCCCCTCCACATACATTCAGTCTGCACATATCACTGCGCCCCAGGAAGAAAATGTCCCATACACCATCTAACAACACGTCCCAGCAGGGGGGCTCGGCCAGGGGCTGTTGAGGACAATGGGAACTTCCATCCGGGTGGGGAGGGAGGGGGCAGAGGCTCTCTTGCCGCAGCAGCAGGCATCCAGCAGTTCGCTCAGGTCCCATCGTGCCGCTTGTCACAGCTGAGTGACACGGACAAACGGCAAACATTCTGCTAAAATAATCAGGAAAACAGCTGGCTTTCGGCACCGGCCGTGCCCACCTTATCGATTCGACCTTGAGTACCGGTACTCAACCTTGGCAGTGAAGAAGTGCCGGTACTCAGCATGATGAAAATGAGAAGTACCGGTGAGTACCGGCCCATTTAAAGCACTGGCCTTGAGTGAGATTAGGTCTCACTGGCTGCAGTTCATCCCCTCTCCTTGACATGACTATCATCTCACCACTGGAAGGTGGTCCACAGAAGAAGCCAAGTGGGACCATCGCAATCATATATCTGAAACCAGGGAAATAGACAGTCTGGAATGCAAATTCCATCGCCATCAGGGAATGAAACGTCAGCACAATACATTCTTTCGCCATTTTTCGGAAAGAGCCAACCCAAGGTACTGTACGGGCCATTAAAATAGCATGTGTGTCTCCTTAGCAAGTGCACACATGTATTAATAGCAGACACACGTTGGTCGTTTTGGGTTCCTTCATCTAGTTAGCAACATTAGGAGTAGTTAGTGGATGGAGGTGAAGAGAGCTGGGTATGCCATGAAGCTGTAGGTCCTCATACATGCAATCTGTCCTTAAGTAGCACCAAGACAATACATACACAGCCTTATTCATGAAGGCTAAATCGGCTCGCAAAGGGTCGGATTCTGAGAATCCGGCCCTTTGCGAGTGCGATTTTTGCTTTTGGGATTCAGCATCCCAAAAGCAAAAATCGCTAATTGCGATGTCGCAAATGTGCGAGGAAATGACATTTAAGGAATCTCTATTTGAGATTCCTTAAATGCTATTCAACATCCTATTTCAATTTGCGATTTCGCTATTTCTAGGCGCAATTTACCGCGAGGTCAGACCTCGCGGTAAATTGCGAAAACTCAGAAAAATGCATTTAACTGCATTTTTCTGAGTTGCATGTTACACACACACATGTCCTTTGGACATGTGTGTGCGCATCAACTGTTACAATTTGCATTTAAGGGGTGCTACAGGGTGTCCTTTGGACACCCCTGGCACCCTTAAAATCGCTATCTGATTTGCGAGTAGCAAATTGCTACTCGCAAATAAGGGATACTCCCCATTCATTTCTATGGGCCTTTTGGCCCATAGGAATGAATGGGGAGTTATTCCTTTTTTTGCGAGCAGCAAATTGCTACTCGCAAATAGAGAACATGTAGGAATCGCTATTTATTTAGCAATTCCTACATGAATGCCATTTTGCGTGTCCTCAATAGCGAGTCGCTATGATTCGCTATTAGGGCCACGCAAAACGGCCCGTACATGAATCAGGCTGACAGTCTTCACTTCCTCGCCCTTGAGCTGGAGCAGACTGGTCTACTGGTGGGGCGGTATCAGTGTATTAATGTCCATAAGGCATAGCGTCGCAGTGGCAGTCAGACACCATACAGCCGGTCTTAATAAAATAACAGTTACCAGAAAGAGAGGGCTGTATGTCTGCAAGAGTAGTCCCAATTTTTTCGTAACATTTACAATTGTCCCATAGTGACGTGTCAATAAATTCTTGAAAGCACGAGGGTTCTGAGGGGCTGCCATGGTGACCTTAGTACTGGGTGAAACAATAGTGACAGGGGCCAAGAAGTATACAGCCTGATTCATGAAGGCGAAATGGGCTCGCAAAGGGCCAGATCCTGAGAATCTGGCCCTTTGCGAGCTCTATTTTTGCATTTGGGATTCATCATCCCAAATGCAAAAATCGGTAATAGCGAATTCGCTATTTTGTGATGAATTACATTTAAGGAATCTCAATTTGAGATTCCTTAAATGCAATTCGTCATCCATTTTAAAATTGCGAAATCGCAATTTCGGCCCGCTATTTACCGCGAGGTCAAACCTCGTGGTAAATAGCGAAAACTTAGAAAAATGCTTTTAATAGCATTTTTCTAAGTTGCATGTTGCACACACACATGTCCTTTGGGCATGCGTGTGCGCAACACCTGTTCGTATTTACTGTTAAGGGGTGCTACAGGGTGTCCTTTGGACACCCCTGGCACCCTTTAAATCGCAATCTTATTTGCGATTAGCAAATTGCTAATCGCAAATAAGGAATACTCCCCCTTCATTCCTATGGGCCTTTTGCCCCTTAGGAATGAATGGGGAGTTATTCCTTATTTGCGATTAGCAATTTGCTAATCGCAAATAAGGAATATGTAGGAATCGCTTTTGTTTTTTCGATTCCTACATGAATGCCGTTTTGCGAGTCTGAAATAGCGATTCCTTATGATACGCTATTTCAAACTCGCAAAACGGCACTATGATGAATCAGGCTGATAGAATCTTAGATGCACCTTCAGAACACTTACTTGAAAAATGTCAGGCAAAGTGTCTTGAAAAACTACTTCTTAATATTTCTATACTGAGATTGCTGTTTACTTTTCTTTTCACTAACTGCAAGGTGAGGGGAATTTAGGCTGTGATCCAAGTGACTTGCTTGCTGAGATACATGGAGTGTAACGTAAAAGCTGTAACAGAATAACATTTAAATACTGGCAAATGTACTATACAAATATTTCAAAATATATCAGCAGCAAGGAAAGTAGGAATGAAACATTCGGGTTTTTCGGAATTCTTAAATGAAATCGCAGCAAAGATTTTGAAAAGATGAAAACATTTAGAATACTTGTGTGGAGCACAAATGACAAGTACTCGGTGAAACCCGTTTTCTACGTGCTATCAACAGAGCGCCATAGTCGTTTAGCAATAAAACTGAATGACACAAATGTGCTGGTCCTTTTATTGGAAAATGTGCTCTTAGTAGGTGGCAGTGCATATCACAACATAGTTTTGTCATATATTGGGAACGATTTCCTCCACTGAACACATACTTTTACCCTGTTAGTCCACTGTTGAATAGGCATGGCTCTTTTGAAACACTTATATGACGCTTTGTTTTTCACTGTCCCAGGCACTACAGTGACGAAACGTTGATGGTAACACCCCCAATCTGAAAATTGTTCCAGCACCATTGCTAGTAGGTAATTATTTATACTTTTACCCAATTTAATGTCCAGGGAGGATATGTACACAACTTTTTTGCAGTTGGAAACTAGCCGATTTGCAGTATTGGTTTAGCAGTTCAGTTTCTGGAAGGGGTATGTTTAGGGCGTCCCTTCTAAATAAGGATTCACAGTGATATGTATGATTGCTTTGTGAGCGAATTTCATTCATATTTTACAGACATCTCAAAGTAGGTGGTAACCATCTGCAAATAGAAAAAGGTCCCTAAGAGACCGCGTCCCCTTTGTGAATTTTGGAAACAATTATTTTTGAAAAGCAGGCAGAGGTTCACTGGACCACTGGCTACTCTTAAAAAACTAAACGTAAACGTTTCCTGTTAGTTTTTTGAAACACACACCCTTTTTCTTTAAGGAAAAAGTTTTTTTTAAAAGATTGCTTTATTAAAAACATTCACATACATATTGGTCTGCTGACCCCAGCAGGCCACCATCCCTGTGGTGGCTGCTGTTCTTATTGGGTCATAAACTGCGATCTACCTCATTTATATTCATGACGTACGTCGATTTGTGACCCACTGGGGATTGCTATTTAAGAGGTGTATGTTTTTGGACATTAGGCCTTGCAATTTCCTAATTTCAGTTCGCAAAGATTTGCAATCCCTAAATTTTGTACATATGGCCATAAGAATACATCAATATGGGTTGAGCTGTTATTAAAATGTGTTTATTTGTTCCAGTTATAAAAAAGTGATATTAGATTACAAAAATATTAAGCTGTTAATCGGAATGGTGCCCCTTGAGGAAGGTTGTCAAGAGGTAAGTGAAGTATCCAAATTGTAACTTACAATTGGCTTACAAATGTTTGGTATTTCACAATATGTTCCTAGACATGGAGGCATTTTACATATTGTTTTAGATAGACAGGTTCCTACACCCACAAATTTGTAACAAAGGATTAGGTGTTGCCATTAACATTTCTTTCTATGCCAGTTGCATCTTCCTCATTTCTGTTAATTAGGTGCATGGGTAAGTACACAAGGGCGACTCATTTCTTAAATATTTGTAATTTTCCAAGACGATCTAATGCTTGGTACTTTCCTCATTAGAACCACAGGTCCTTGACTAGTTCTCTGGCACTTTTTTGGGCATGGCACTTATCTCTCACATCTCTCTTGTGCGTATTACCCCATGGTTGTTCATGGCATTATATACATAAAGCAAATTTATAACACAGTTAGGGGCACATTTACTAAAAAGCAGCATAACCCAACATATGTTGCTGCGCGGCATTGCACTAGGGACAAGAACAGTGCATAGCAGGGCCGGACTGGGAACGCAACTGGACCCAGCAATTGAATCGGGCAGGACATGGGGATGGGGCGTCACGTATAAAACACTGCAGCTGCTTTTGTTACAGGGGGCCGATATTGCAGATAACCAGCCCCCACCCTGGCGGCCCACTGGGGAAATGCCCCGTCCCCACTATGGTCAGTTTTAGAGCTCCTTAAGGTTGCTTAGTGCCACGTACACACCATTGCACCACAGTGCAAAGGTGTGTGCCCGATACCCTTCCAGTACAAAACCTTATGCTTACACTACTTCAAAATCTTTTCACACACTGGATGCTGTACAATGAAACATACATGTAATATTTGAAAAGTTAAGAAAAATCAAAACATATCTTCTTGTTAGCCCCTGACCCAAGTACGTTTTTGTTTGAGGTACAAAACCCTGTCTACGAATTTTTATTGCACAGAGCTTTGCATTAAGAATCAAACTACCTACGATTCAGGAAGCGGCTGAAAACCCATCTTTTCCCTTAAAATTTGTCCTCCCTGAACTCTGACCTTCCCCCCCTTCCCCTTCTCTTTGCCCACCGACCCGCAGGTGTAGGGATCTTAGCGCTGGGATACCTCCGGGTGACTACGCGCTTTATAAATTTTTTAATAATAATAATAAAAAACCAAGAGGCATATTTACAAAGATCTGACGAAGCACTGCGTTAGCCTTTTTGGCTTAACGCTGTGCTCCGCCACCTCTGAAACGCAGGGCTGCGCCGTATGTGTGCTACTTTGTGCAGCACACATAGAACTTGCAACTCGTCATTTTTAAAATGATTCTTTATGTGCAAGAAGGTACACCTTCCTGCACATAAGCAATCATGCATTGTGTTTTGCTGTTTCTATGTGTGCAATGCAGCACACATCGAAACAGCAAAAACGAGGAGAAATAAAGCATTCCTCCTCGTTTCGCCATAATAATTCAAGCTTTTTTTGTGCTTTAATTTTGGAGTTATCTCCTGTTACGGGCGTCGTCAAATTCAATGGGTGTTCCGGTGGAACGCCCACCAAAACACCCACGCTTAGTATATTGTGAAAGGGTGTCTTATTTACAAGGCAGCATTAGGCCATGTTAAGAGGCTTAACACTGCCTTGTAAATAAGGCATAGCCCCTATCGCCACAGGAACGTCTTTAAAACTGACGTTCCTGTGGCGATGAGCCTTAGTAAATATGCCCCCAAGAGTGGTAGTGGGGAATGCCCATGAACCACCCATGGGCGCCTCTTTCACTCAAGGTAGTGCAAATAGTGCAAAGCTGTATTTGAGTTCATAAATAGAACTATTATCTATTATTGCAGGCCCACCTCAATTTGAGAGCAACTTTTCCATTTTATAATGTTTCACAATGTATCATTGTCGGTTCATTTATTTGACACTTAAGGTGTACCAATGAATGTGTAAATGTCGGCAGAAGTTACAAGTTGAGCTACTTTGCTGCTTCAAACGTTTCTTAAAATTGTTAATAAACATGTGACTTACATTTTTAATGTCTTCCCATTCTTCAGTATTTCACTCAGAGTAGCTCCTCTACTAAAGAGGGACAGGGTCCAGTTGAAAGCAGTTATAGCAGGCCTAACATCAAATTTAATGTTCGTATGAATCTTTACCTGAATTAAACTGTGCATCATCTAGCGAGTGGATTGCTATTTGCTCAAAGATACCTTCATGACTTACATCAGCACCAAGAAGCAACTGTTGGGCCTGTATATGAACGCTAAGAAGCCGTTACTGTGGCCTATTCGTGGAGGCTCAGAGATGGGCGCATGGACTTGAGAAGTAACTGGCCACGACTGGGCTCAAATACCTTGGGGTCTACATCTCGGCCTCTCAATCGGTGTCATGGAAAAGAAACATTGCCCCCATCTGGACGTGTGCACAGTCTGAGATGGAGTCCTGGGCGTGTATGCCAATTTCCATAATGGGAAGGTCAGCGATATTTAAAATGGTGTCCCTCCCTCGTTTCTCTACCAGCTGCAGATCCACTCCTTTCAGATAGCTGTCTCTTGATTTCGGCAACTCAACTCCAGATTAAGCCTTTTCCTGTGGAATGGCCAAGCTGCTAGGGTTGAACTTAAAACGTGCTTTCAATCAACATACTGCAGAGATACGGGACGCCTGATATCCAATCATATCACGCAGCATCTCATCTGGTCTTGAATGACTGGTGGTATGGGAATAGCGGCGACCCGGTGTACCAAGTGGAGAAATGGCTTATGGGAGATGTATTACCCCATAAACTTCTATACACACCAAAAGAGCTACGAAAATTGCTGCTCGCCAAACAAGTGGTCTTCGGAGTGTGGAAATAATCAATGTGCAGGATAGGGTGGTGGAGACGATTGACAAGAGAGACACCCCTTTGGCAAAGCGGCCTTATGCCACAATTATTCACTCTAAAGGGGTTAAACAATGGGACGTCATTGGCATTTCGACACTGGGGAATGT
This sequence comes from Lissotriton vulgaris, assembly GCF_964263255.1. Lineage (NCBI taxonomy): Eukaryota > Metazoa > Chordata > Amphibia > Caudata > Salamandridae > Lissotriton > Lissotriton vulgaris. The sequence continues at coordinate 435,393,315 of NC_141689.1, read as the reverse complement.
AATGCGAGGTACCACCAAGAGGTCCTTTCAGGAGCTCAGAAATGAGTATGCCATGTCACACACACAGTTCTATAAATACCTGCAACTGAGACATGCCTTATCCCCATATATTGCGCATTTGGAATCTCTCCCAGAGTTCAATCGGATAGAGGCAAAGGTTTTTATGGGGGAATTTGGAGTATCGTAAGATTACAAAGGTATATCAAACTTCAAAGACAAACCTATCCACAACTTTAGATTAGCTCCAGGAAAAATGGCAGACGGACCTGGGTCACCTGGATAGTGACAATTGGATAGAGGCTTGGAATCCCCGAGGTACGCCGCAATAGCTCCTCGTCTCGACTTATTCAGTTCATTTACATTGTGCCTATTTTACCAGATACCGGCTTTGGAGGGCAGGGCTGATAGATTCCCCTGCATACTTACGATGTGTCAGGGAGGAAGGCACGCTTCTCCATACTATTTGGGGTTGTACTACACTTATCAGGTTTTGGAGGGTAGTAACTCGTTGCTTATCAGAAGTACTCGGATGGAAAATACCCGTCTCCTAAGCTTGTTCTCTTACATATCACAGAAGAAATAGGGGGAAACATCTATAAAAAGCACCTGCTATTCCTCGGCCTTAGCCTGGCAAAAAGAGCTATAGCTAGGGCATGGAAGGATCCGATTCGGTCTAAATTGGGTGCTTGGAAGGCAGGCCTTAACTGGTGTATGGGTCAGGAACAGCCTAGATTTAAAGCACAGGGGTGCCCCCAGAAGCACTTTAAATTATAGAAACGTGGGGCAGATTTTAGGGATCTCATACTGGAGCCCTCCCCCCACCACAGCCTGCAGAAGTGGAAACCATCTGAGGACATATCACAGGACAAAAATGTTACTACACGGAGTTATGACATGCATGGAATGGTTTGATGGGTATGATCTATGGTCTACTATACAGTATGAGAAACAGTTGTTTGTACAGTTAGGGGCTGACGTTTACAGACCCAAATTTTCCATGTTTTTGTATCATAAATGTTATAAAGAAGTCACCTGATCGAAAACTATTACATTGAGTAATCTATACCTTTGCTCCTCTGTAACAAATGTGATTATCTTATTTGATGACTAATTAAAAAAGAGTTTTTTAAAAAAAAGAAGGAACTGCTGATCACTAACCAGTGCTCCATGAAACAAAATAGAAACAAGCATTAGCAAAGTCAATAGGTCTGGCTTTCATTTTGAATCATGAATAAAACAATGAACAAAGTCCGCTGAAGTGAAAAACAAAACATATCCACTCGTTTTATTATACAAAGCATCTGTGAGATAAACATATAATGTGTGATGATTCATTAACTGGTTCCACCCTGCCTACATAATGTTAATGTTTGGCCTTTTGAATTATGAAAGAAAAACGTAAAAATAAATCGAATTCACTAATATGGACACAGAAAACAAAATTTCTCCTATCATATGTGGTAGTAGGCCACATCTCTTTCTTTTATGTCTATACCTTTCTGTCTTGCCTACTTGTATATTGTGAGCTCATTTGTAGAACTTGGTTATGTCACATCTAGAACTACATGATGTAATGTAGAATTGTGGGGGTTTGACTTGCTGGGGAGAAGACGGTTGGATCTGCAGGAGTTGGGATGTTTGCCTAGCTGTTCCTGTGGGTTTTGTGGTATATGAATTAAAATATACTATATACAAACCTTTTCTACGTTTGATGTCCATCTTTACATTGGCAACGAGGGAAATTTGAACAAGACCCACTGAACAAATCGGCGAATTGAAATTTTCGGAACCTTCGCTTTCTTCACGATCCGAAAATCAAGCCCAAAAACTCTTCTATAACTTTATTTCATTATTTTACAACCTTCGATCCATATTTCTACTAAATTCAAGGTACTGTTGTCTTAATTTTACCTTATTTGAGCCGTCTTGCTGTCTTGATGAATCCGTTATTTTAACTGTGCCTCTGAGTTCCAGCGCGCTCTGCCTAGTCTACTCTACGACATCGTGCGTTTCAGCGCTGCGCTCCAATGACATCATCACGCACCTACGTTTGAGCGGCCATTTTATTCTCATTTCTCTGCGTGAGTTTCAGCGTTGCAGTGCTGCGCTCCAATGACATCATCACGCACCTACGTTTGAGCGGCCATTTTATCTTCATTTCTGTGCTTGCGTTTCAGCGCTGTGTACGCTAACTGAAACGTTCCTTCTGAAAAGCCGGTGAGATTTCTTATTTACAACGATTATACAACCATAACTACAGCACAACTAACTACAGCGCAACTTCAGTGATGCGCACACTTGCTTGTTTCATCATTTCATCTAAGCTATTTTATGCAAGCGTATTTTCAGTGATGCGCACACTTTCATAATCTCTTCATGTCATTCTCCACAAGCGCATTTTCAGTGGTGCGCACACTTCAATAATTTCATCGAAGGCATACTTTATTATTTCATCGAGAGCATCTTGTCAAGTGCAGTTCAGTGATGCACACACTTTCCAAGGCATTCTTCTGCAAGCGCATTTTCAGTGGTGTGCACACTTATTGTTACTGAGTTTTTTCTTGTTTAGGACATTCCACGTTGAAAACTCATTTTTTATTCTCTGTTTTAAATGTGCATTTAGAGCTTTTCTATTTATTGTCCTTGTTCTTTTATTTATTCAGCTAATTCATACTTGTGCATTTGAAATTTTCATTTCATTTCTGATAAGGTTTTAGTCATCATTTTGACATTTCTTCATTTATTCTTTATTCTCTCAGAATCTAAACATGGCTAATGCGCAAATTTGTAATCAACCCACTATCTTTCTACAAATTCCAGGTAAGCCTAAATTGGAATGGAAAAAGTGGTTTGAAAGTTTCGAAAATTACATTGTAGCCATTGACGGTTCTAAATTCTCTCCTGAGAGATTAAAGGCTATCTTATTCAGTTTTTTAGGTTCTCCGGCTATTGAAATTTTTAAGAACTTGCAGCCTGATTCATCAAGCTGAAATCGGCTCGCAAAGGGTCAGATTCTGAGAATCTGGCCCTTTGCGAGCGCTATTTTTGCATTTGGGATTCATCATCCCAAATGCAAAAATCGGTAATTGCTAATTCGCTAAATTGCGAGGAATTACATTTAAGGAATCTCTATTTGAGATTCCTTAAATGCAATTCATCAACCATTTTTAAATTGCTAATTCGCAATTTCGGGCCACTATTTACCGAGAGGTCAGACCTCTCTGTAAATAGCAAAAACGTAGAAAAATGCTTTTAAAAGCATTTTTCTAAGTTTCATGTTGCACACACACATGTCCTTTGGACATGTGTGTGTGTGCAACACCTGTGTGAAATTTCATTTGAGGGGTGCTACAGGGTGTCCTGTGGACACCCCTGGCACCCTTCAAATCGCAATCTTATTTGCGATTAGCTAATTGCTAATCGCAAATAAGGAATACTCCCCATTCATTCCTATGGGCCTTTTGGCCCATAGGAATGAATGGCGAGTTATTCCTTATTTGCGATTAGCAATTTGCTAATCGCAAATAAGGAATATGTAGGAATCGCATTTTATTATGCGATTCCTACATGATTACCGTTTTGCGAGTCCTTAATAGCGAATCGCTATGATTGGCTATTAGGGGCTCGCAAAACGGCCGGTTGATGAATCAGGCTGTTAATTCCTATTGCACCACCTAGTGGTGGTGGAGAAGGGTGGAATATCTACAAAGAAGCTGTAGCCAGACTCGAAAAACAATTTCAAGATGAGCCTAATGTTCTTATTGAAAGACATGCTTTTCATAAAAGGAAGCAATTTCCTGATGAGACCATTGAAGAGTATGTCGCTGCCTTAAGAGTCCTTGCTGCCAATTGTGACTATGGTGCTACTGTTGATTACTGTATTCGAGATCAATTAATTTTTGAATGTGAATCTAAAAAAGTTCAGGAAAGACTTTTGGCGTGTCGCAATCCGACACTAAGTGAAGTTGTTGATTTAGCCAAAGGAATTGAGAGATCCATTTTATCCTCTAAAGTCATTTCTGCTGAAAGTTCTAAAACTTTTAATTCTTCTTCTGTTTCACCTGTTTGTGCAGTGCAATTTTCGAACAAAGGGAAGATAGGTTCTAAACAGGTTCCTAATAATAAGTTTTTTTGCTACAGGTGTGGTTCCAAACCACATTTAGCCAATAATGCTAACTGTCCTGCCATTAAAAAGAAATGTGTTACTTGTGGTAAAGTTGGCCACTTTTCCTCTGTTTGCCATGCACCTAAAAAACTTTCCAATTCCTCTAATTCAGTTGTTAGCAATATTGATGTTGTTGAAGAAGATTTGCAGAACATGTTATTAGCTATCTATGATAATATTTTTGAGTATTCTGTAAACAACATCAATCTACCATTTAAGGCACCTTTAGGCATTGTGTTAGTTAGTGATATTTCTTTTCAAGCTATGGCTGATTCGGGTTCACCGATTACCATTTTGTCCGATGTGTTTTTCAAGGAGAATTGGAAAAATGTGAATCTCCATAAATCTGACATCAACCCCAAAGCTTTCGGTAACTTTGATATTACTATGTTAGGTTACTTTGAAGATTAATTGGAATTTGAATCCAGGAAAATTTTTACTAAGATTTACGTTGCCATTGATGGTAAGAACATAGTTGGGTGGTTTGATTTAGGTAGGCTGGGAGTAATTTTATGTCCTGGTTCTGAACGTCCTCTGCAACTCAGAGATTTTGATGTTAACAATGTTTACATGGACAAGTATAGTCTAGACATGATTCTCAAAAGACATTCAAATGTTTTCAAAAATGTTGTTGGTCAAGTTAAAGGCTATATGCATAAAATTAAGTTAAAGAAAAATGCAACTCCTGTTCAACATAAGGTACGCATGGTTCCTCTTGGCATGCGTGAGAAATTGAAAATCCATCTTGACACTTTATGTTCCGAAGGCATCATTGAGTCAACTGATAGTTCTGAATGGGTGTCAGCTATTGTTTTGGCACTCAAAAAGAATCAAGATTTGAGGCTCTGTGTGGATTTGAGGTCTCTTAATAAGAACATTGTCGTTGATACACATCCTTTACCCCGCATTCAGGATATGTTGTCAGCTGTGAATGGTGGCAAATTTTTTTCAATTATAGACCTCAAATCTGCCTATCATCAGGTGCTTCTTGATGATTCTTCTAAGGATATTACTACTTTTATTACACCTTTTGGTTTGTATAGATTCTTAAGGATGCCATTTGGTTTGGCATCAGCCGCTAGCGTGTTTCAGAAACTTATTGAGAATTTGTTTCATGGCATTTCTGGTGTTCAATCATTCCAGGATGATATTTTGATTTTTGCTGAAACATGTGATCAGCATAATGTTATTCTCAATAAGGTTCTTGGCATTCTTGGTTCTAAAGGTATGACTGTCAGCAAGGAGAAGTGCAAATTTCTGGTTGAAGAACTAAATTATTTAGGACATAGAATCACGGCTGATGGCATTTTTCCTAAAGAAGATCTAGTCAATACCTTGGATAAAATTAGTACACCCAAAGACAAAGATTCCTTACGTTCTTTCTTAGGTTTGGGGGAGTACTATTCGAGATTTGTTAAGGGTTATGCGCTAGTGGTAGAACCCCTCAGACAGTTACTTAGAAAGGGTGTTCAATTTATTTGGAGCAAAATTCATGATGAGGCTTTCGTCAGTGTCAAAAAACTCATTTCCAAAGCACCTGGTCTTAAGACTTTTGATCCCCAGGGCAAATCCTTCGTTACTGTGGATGCGAGCACTGTTGGCCTGGGTGCTGTGTTTACTCAAATCGTGGATGGTAGAGAAAGAGTGATTTCGTTTATTTCAAGGGCTATTCGTGGTGCTGAGAAGCACTATAGTACTATTGAAAAGGAGGCCTTGGCCTGTGTTTGGGCTGTTGAAAAGTTCAAAAGTTTTTTGTGGGGTAGGCCTTTTATTCTTGTCACTGATCACAAACCACTTGTCTTCATGATGGACGGTGTCAGGAGTGGTAAAGCGTCATCTAGACTTGTCAGGTTGAAAGCTAGATTACAAGAATACAACTTCGAGACACAACATATTCCTGGTGGTAAAAATGTTACTTCTGATTGTCTGTCTAGACTTCCTCCCTTTGAAGAGGACAATAGTGAGATTTTGGATCAGCATGAACGTGTTGTAGCTCTAGTCGATGCTGTGAGTTCTTTTGAGTCGAGTATTTCTGAGAAAGATTGGCTTGAAGCTATGGACAGGGATTTGCTGCTTAATAAAGTCAAGAAATTTGTTGGTGAGGGTTGGCCTCCGATTAGGAATTTGGAAGATAATTTGAAGAGTTTTGCCTAGATTGCTGATGAACTTAGTATTGAGGGGAATATTTTGTTACGTCAAGATTTGTTTATTCCTCCTAAAGGTTTGAGAAACAAGCTTATCAAGCTTGCTCATGCTGGTCATCCAGGTATTTCTGGCACCAAGAGGATTCTCAAAAACTTTTATTGGTGGCCTGGCATGGATTCTGGTATCGAGAAAATTATTGATGATTGTTCTGTCTGTGTTAGGGCGGACAAGCATTGGAAGGTTTCGACTCAACCGTTATCTCTTAGAGAGGGTGCTGTTGGTCCCTGGGATAAAATTTCTATTGACTTTTCTGGTCCCTTTGAATGTTTAGGTAGAGAAAAGAGATTTTCTATTGTGGTCATAGATAATTTTTCGAAGTGGATTATTTCACTTTTGTGGAACATCCCAATACCGATGCTGTCATTGACTTTTTGGATTTTGTTTTCAGTTTGGAAGGTGCTCCCAATTTCATTTTGTCTGATAATGGGGTGCAATTTGTTTCCAGGAAAATGAAATGTTTTTTGGAAAAATTTGGCGTTAAATCTGAGACCACTCCTTTATATTGTCCCAGGGCCAATGGTCAAGTTGAGAGGGCCAATAGATTTGTTAAAGAGGGCATTCAGGCTGCTTTAGAGAGCAATTTGGACATTTTACCATTCTTGAAAGAGAAGTTGTGGAGCTACCATGTTACTCCTAATTCTTCTACGGGGTTTTCCCCTTATTTACTGATGAGAGGTAGACATGCCAAGTCTGTTTTAAGACCTAACTTTGTCAAGAGTGTCAGGTGTGATGTCAACATGCAAAGCATCATTGGTGAGGTCAAACAGAACATTTATGAGTCGCGTATTGCTGGCAAAATCTATCATGATGCCTCTCTTAAGTCCAAAGATAAGATCATCAAGGTTGGTGATTGGGTTCGTGTTTTGAAACCTTCTTTGTCTAGTAAGGGTTCTTCTAAATTTTCCAATCCTTTTCAGGTGGAAAAGGTAACTGATTCTGCTGTTTTTCTATCTGAGAAGGGTTGGTGGAGCAAGGGTTCAGTTATTCTTCTCAAACCTGGGCAAGAACGTTTCTTTGCTGTAGATGAGGATGGTGGTTGTTTGTGGAATGATCTTGTGCAAAGAAAGGCGTCTCGTGCCGCGGATGTGTCTATTGATGGATCTGCTCATGATGTAAGTTCTGAAGATGCTGTGTCTTCTGAAAATGTTGTTTCATCTGATGGTCCAGGTACGTCTTCTGTTCCTGTCCCTAACTTGCAGGAGTCCACAGAGTCTTCTTCTCAATTTGATTCCTCTTCTCATAAAAGGATTTCTAGGATTCCTAAGAAATTTGATGATTATATTTTGGATGTTTGATTTATTTTGTTTTTCTTTTGTTTTGTAAAAAGATACATGTGGTAGTGGGCCACATCTCTTTCTTTTATGTCTATACCTTTCTGTCTTGCCTACTTGTATATTGTGAGCTCATTTGTAGAACTTGGTTATGTCACATCTAGAACTACATGATGTAATGTAGAATTGTGGGGGTTTGACTTGCTGGGGAGAAGACGGTTGGATCTGCAAGAGTTGGGATGTTTGCCTAGCTGTTCCTGTGGGTTTTGTGGTATATGAATTAAAATATACTATATACAAACCTTTTCTACGTTTGATGTCCATCTTTACATCATAGTTCAGAAATTCTCAAAATATGTTCATCCTCTGACCCCGGTGTCTTATACTCGCCATGATCCACTCAAATTTCATTGAGATTAATGCATTTAGGGCCAGATGAAGACATTCCTGCCGTAGCTTGTTAAATGTAACCGATTGTAAGACAACCACTCTGAGAGAAACAACAACACAAGTTGTTCTCATACGCATGTTCCTACCAGAGCCAAAGTCAAATGTGTTGCAGGGAGATGGATATTTGAAGTAGATGGTCAGAAACGTCAACGCAGACAAGACAGAGGTGGCTGAGATGAACAGACGTTCTCTGGCTTGATCCCCCCGGGCCTTAGAGTTGATCTTGAACCCCCTATTCTGCAAGCTCTGCGAGGAGATTGGGCATCTTGACAGACTCTGGTCTCTCATCAGACAACCAGACAACTGCACTGGTACCAGCCGCAGAATTCTTAGGAAAGTACTTCCCTAAATCACCACAGAAGGTATGAGATAAATAGTTTCTGCCATCATTGCTGTAGACTGAATTGTGGTGACTCTTTGGCACGGATTTACTATTCTTTGATGCAAGACAATGCCACACCAACGTTGCTGTGCAGCCTTGAGTCAAAAGGAGAGATGAAAAAATGTGCCACAACTTCTAAGTTATGGTGCTTTTTTTCTCTCTCCAAGCGCTTGCACACTTTTGGCAGCCATGCTCCAACACACACACACCCACACACACCCTTGCACGTAGTGAGTCCTCGAAAGCATCGGTTTTGTATTGGAAGGAGTGCCTTCCTGTACAAAAGCTATACCATAAGGGGTTTTCACTTTCTATGTGTTCTGTATGTAGTAAACTACTTCTCTGTGGTGCTCTACTGATTGGAATGTTGATGACATGATAGAATGCATGGGGCGACTCTCTGGCTCTTAACGTCAGTTGATCTACTCAGGCTGAGCTGATGAGAGCTAGCTCCTGGTGGGGTTCTACTTGTTTACATCTGTACTTTATATTTTGGAAGGAACTTACATTAAAGGAACTTGTATCCACAGTGGACTCCTGTACTTCCTTTACCACAGTTTGGCGACGTTTCTTAAGAAGGATGAACCTACGCGTGAACTAAGGAGAAAGGACGACTAAGGAACTTAAAGGCAAGGAACTAAAGACTTTTTGAACTCTCAAACTCAAGTTGAAACCCAAAGGTAACGCCCCAGCCAACCCCACCAGTGTCCGTTCCACCTCCTGGACAGCCTGCAATCTGGGTGTATGTTACCTGTTGAGCCTGCAACCTGGGCATTTCTTTCTATCTTGCCTGCTGTCACCTTGCTCCTGTTTGGAAAGTTTACTCTTCCCTGAGGTCTGCGTTGTTTTTATTGGCCTTCATTCAGTCTGGGAAGCGTCAAGCGTTGACAGAAACTGGCAATTTATATGTGAGGAGGTTTGACAGCTTTAGTCACAAATGCTGTGAACGTTTTTATCTCTCTCAGAGGAACTGTTGTGCCGATTTGTTGCTCTCGCAAGCGCAAGCTCGTTCTGCATCTGAAGTCAAGTGAGTGAACTGTTTCAGTTGGTCTACTCTGTGTCTGGGCAAGCGTGATTACGTAGAGGAAGTATTACAAATCGAGGCGTTAATTGGTCCGTGCCTCCAACAACATCGTTAGACAGAGAGAGACTGATTTGCTGTGTGCAGTAAAGATCGTGCCAAGATTCACAGGTGACTTTATTCTAGTTTCTCTGTAGCCTACCCTGTTACGAGTGCTTCAACTGTCACCCTGTGTTTCCGTTGGAGAATCTCGTTCTTCTCCAGTCTCTTCGTTTCTGTCTCCTCCTTTCTTCTGATGACGTACTGCAACCTACAGAGGGTGTTGGTGAACTGCTCGTGACGCTTCAGCCCACAGCCAATTACAGCGCTTCTCTCCTTTTCTGACGCGTGAGTTGTTTTCACCAGTCTCCTGGCAGCTTTCATACATGTGTCAGCGCGCAACGCACGAGAAGCCATTTTTGGTTGTCATGACTACACTACTCGAGAAGGGTAACCGATCCGTGACACATTCCTTTGCGTGAGCGTTTTGTTAAGTCTGCTGCTGCTTCAGAACTATGACCACAGCTGTTCTCTACCTTGGAATTTGAATAGCTTTTCAAGACTCGTTTCAGCGCGTTTGTTTTTTTTTTTTCCTCCGGTGATATACACACCTGTGTAAACATGGGAAATCTCTGCTTTCTCTTCGTGGTGCTGACCATGATGTTGTGTTTAAGAGAGGTGTGCAGCAACGGAGTAGAAGGGAATTTACTCTTGGACTTCTTCACATTCTTCTTGGCTGACGTGAGTCCACAGCGTCTGCAGAGAGCAGAGTACAATGACCCCGGGTGAGAGGTCGCTCACCGGAGCAAATGTTATTTATTTGTTTCTTGCAGCTAATTTACCATTGCACATTTTTTTTCAATGTAGCTTTATTTTGTGGTGGTCTGGTATGGTGTGTCGCAAACTTCTCTTGCTCTAGTTTAAATTCTGTATGGTGTGTTTGGTCATGTCCTGGTTGGATGTTGCTGAGTAGTCAATTCTCATCCATATTTTTAAGATTTGTTTTCTTAAATGTGTGCTTGGTGGTGTGTGTATGGGTAGTCAGTGCCCCAATGTTTCTTTGAGTTTGCATCATTTGCTTGCTGGTAGTCCATGCCCCATTGTTGTTCCTAGGAATATGATCCTACGGTGTACCCTACATAGGGGAGGTTGTGTGGTTGTGTCTGTGAGTGGGTATTCAATGCCCATTTCTTTTAGTTTGCTGAAGTAGTGGTCTGTGCGTCCATGCCTAATTTTGGTCCTAGGTTTTCTATTCTTTTGTGTGCCCTACATAGGGGAGGTAGTCTGTGTGGGTAGTCCATGCCCCATTTTGGTTCCCAGGTATTGTCCTGTGGTGTACCCTACATAGGGGAGGTAGTCTGTGTGGGTAGTCCGTGCCCCATTTTAGTTCCCAGGTTTTCTTCCCTGCGGTGTACCCTACTTAGGGGATGTTGTGGATTCTAGGGTAGTCAATGCCCATTTCAGTTCCCAGGTTTCTACCCTGCGGTGTACCCTACTTAGGGGATGTTGTGGATTTTAGGGTAGTCAATGCCCATTTCAGTTCCCAGGTTTTCCACCCTGCTGTGTACCCTTTTGAGGGGAGGTTGTTGTTTTGTGGGTAGTCAATGCCCCATTTCAGTTCCAGGTTGTCTTTCCTGTGGTGTACCCTACTTTGGGGAGGTTGTGATTTTTAAGTATTAGTACCCTGTGTTCCCTATTTTTGGTGGAGATTGTTTAACATCGTTGGTTTTTTTTTGACACTCTGCTTTCGTCAAAGTCTACCTGCCTGAGATTCGTGGCCAAGGGTTTCATGTTGGTGGGACTTTGGGTGAGAAGTTTCATTTTTCTCTGTCAGATTGTTTTGTTAGGGGAGCTTGTAAAGGGTCTGTGTCTACGCTTGCCTTTGTTTTTTTTTCAGGGGGTTTTCTCTCTGGTGTATCCAGTTGGCAGCTTGACCATTTTTCCTTGCTACTCTGCTCTTTATTCATCCATGCCATGTTTTTACTCTAAGGGAAGGGGATGTGGCATATAGTAGCATTTAGTAGTTTCTTTCCATCTAGAATTTAGCATGTTGTTCTACTTCTGCTCATACTTATGATTATAGTATTTCTGTTCATGCTAATCTTACCTCATGCAGTACTTGTTGTACTTTATTTATTTGCGTACTTCACTTTTGTACTTTTATGCAAATGTCACACTTGAGGTATCTTTGTCTGTGTTTTCTTCTTTCTTTCCTCATTCACTAAGGAGAGAGGATGTGTAGTAAACTACTTCTCTGTGGTGCTCTACTGATTGGAATGTTGATGACATCATAGAATGCCTGGGGTGACTCTCTGGCTCTTAACGTCAGTTGATCTACTCAGGCTGAGCTGATGAGAGCTAGCTCCTGGTGGGGTTCTACTTGTCTACATCTGTACTTTATATTTTGGAAGGAACTTACATTAAAGGAACTTGTATCCACAGTGGACTCCTGTACTTCCTTTACCACACTGTACAATGCAACACACATGCAAAGTTGGCCAAACAATGAGAAATTAAAACATTTCTCCTTGTTATGCCTGCCTCAAAGAGGCGTAAGATTTTGGAAATCCCTGTCTACCAATGTCTGTAGATAGGGATTTATGGCAAAGCTTATGAGTGGTTACGTGAGAACAGACATGCCCCTCCCATGGAATGCCCCATAAATGCAAAATAGCACAAAGCAGCACATAGGGCAACTTTGTGTTACTTTGTGATACCACCCAACACAAATACTGATTTGTGTTGGATAGTAAGTCCCACCCTAACACTTTTCAGCAGGTTTGAGTCACAAAAGTGACACAAATCTGACACAAAGCAGTAGTAAATGTAGGCTCTTATTTCTTGGCCTTGAAGAGTACATTATGCCACTTTAAGTGATGTTATGTTATGTTAAATTAATTTATTGAGCGCACTAACACCATTAGGTTTCTTGGCGCTATACAGAAGGAGCAGGGAGGAGAGACAGAAAATAACATAACAGAGATAACAGCTAATAGTACGCTTCAGTGAAAAGATGCGTTTTAAAGGAAGATCTGAATCTGGAGTAGGGGGAGGACAACCTAAGAGAAAGGGGTAAAGAGTTCCAAAAAGACGGGGCTAAGAAAGAAAACCTAAGGCCACCGTGTTTCTTCCGCTTGAATCTAGGGACAGAAAGTAGAGCCATTTGAGATGACCGGAGGGTGCGGGAGGGAACATACGGATGAAGCAAAGAGGAGATGAAGGAGGGGCCGTGACCAGTGAGGGATTTGGAAATGATGCAACCAAGCTTAAATTTACAGCGGGCAGAAACCGGAAGCCAGTGGAGACTTTTTAGAAGAGGTTGAACATGTTGATCTCTGGGTTGATGGTAAATCAGGCGGGCAGCCTGATTTTGGATCAACTGGAGTCTCCTGATTTGGTATGCAGGAATGCCTACGTATAGTGCATTTGCGTAGTCAAGCCTGGACATGACTAACGCAAGCAGGGCCAAAGTAAGGGCATCTGTAGTAAGTAGGCGGGAGATTTTGCGTATTTTCCTGAGCTGGAAATGGCTGGAGGAAACTACAGCGCTGATCTGGGGTGTCATAGATAGATCGTTACTTATGACAACTCCCAGACTCTTTGCTGAGTTGACGGGACAAGGGGGGCTGCCAAGACTGGCAGGCCAAAAGGAAGAGTGCCAGGGATTGGAGGGCCCCCCGACAAGCACCAACTCAGTCTTGTCGGGGTTAAGTTTCAGATGGTTTGTGCCCATCCAATCACTGATGAAACAGAGGGTGTTTTGGAAAGTGGAAATGGATTAATCACTAGATTCAATAGTGAAGACCAGTTGAATGTCGTCCGCGTAGTTGAACGCGGAGACATTGAATCGACGGAGGGAGCGGATTAGCGGGACCAGGTATAAATTAAAAAGGAGAGGGGATAAGGAGGAGCCTTGCGGGATACCACAGGTCAACTCGACTTGAGCAGCAGAAAACTGGGACAGCCTGACAGCTTGATGACGATGGGTCAGGAAAGAGCGTACCCAGTCCAGGGCAGTGCCCTGGATGCCAGCCTCTCTGACACGGTCGACCAAAATGTCATGGTCGACCGTGTCAAAGGCGGCCGACAGGTCTAAAAGAACCAGGGCCTGACAGGTGTTAAAGTCGGCGCCCCTGCGCAGTTCGTCCATCACAGAGAGGATGACTGCTTCTGTGGAATGCGCAGGTCTAAACCCAGCCTGCTGGGGGTCCAAAAGTGATCAAAAAGCAAGGTGCGGAGCTGGTGACAGGCGTAAAGAATCAGTCATGTCGACTTGTTAATAATAATTTTGCCCCTTCTTCCTATAATAAAAGGTGATATTGCACACTGGTTGCGGTCTGGAAATGCCCCAGCTTTTATCCAGAACTGTATTCTACCTTATTGTTCTAATACAACTCTTCGCTCTTCACCAGCTAATCTTTTCATCACCTCTAAATTCATTAAAGTGAGAACAGGTGGAGTCAATTTTTGAACTGGATGTAACACGCTGGCATGCTTTTCCACACGATGTTAGAGTTCATATTTCCTTTCATTTGTTTTTCCTTGTCTCCCTTTGTGGATACCCAGTGCTATGAAGCCATCGGCACCCATGCACTTAATAAATGGCATGGGTAAACCGTAACATATCACATATAAATATATTAAAATGGTGGCAATAAAAAAATGTAGTCATAATATGTCATTAAAATTGTTGATATAGCATAATATACTACGATACATTAGGGAAGCGTACAATTAGATATGGTAGCATGCTCACACCAGTGAAACAAGGAGAACATATGTCAATCATATCATAATATGGTTCAATATTAGATAACTAAAAAAGTCCAGTGAGAATAAACTTCAACATAGACCTGACACTCCTGGGATGAACTCGGAGAAAAAGAAACCTGACCATGTTTCCAATATTGTAAGATATCGATTGGAACAATGGACTCTAAATCTGTTGTGTTAGGGCTTCCATGATGTTTCCCTTTCTTGGCTTTATTTAGTCTAGGATCACTTCCATTTATCTAATCAGAACTGCATAATGAATAACAATAATGTGTAACAGACAAGACGTCCACATCGGCGCAGCGGATGGTGGCTGATTTGGGTACAATCCTTAAGACCATCCAGGACTCTAGAGGCACTTTGGAATCCAAGTTGGATGGCCTTTGGGTGGATCTCTTACTGCTGTGCCAAGATCTGCGCAATGTGGTGGACAGGATGACCGAAGTAAAGGGACGGGTCTCCAGCGCAGAAGATGACATCGCTCCACTGAAGAGTCATCTGTCTGGGTTGACTACCGTGGTGTCCATCCTCACCAACAGGTCGAGCCGCAATAATCTTTGGCTCATTGGCCCCCCGGAATAAGTGGAGTAATGGAGTCTTGCAGGCATACTAGAGGACTGGTTTAGATCATGGGTCCCTGAAAACAGATTGTCAGTCTTCTTTGTTATAGGATGGGCCTGCTGCTCCATGGCACTGAAGACCCCGCCAGGGGCTCCCCCTCAGCCGGTGATCCTGTGGCTGTTTAACTTAAAGCCTGGCTTGGATCCTGCAGGAGGCCCACTCCAAGCCGGATCTGAGGCTCTCTAATTCCAAGATTCTCATTTTACCGGACTACACAAAGGCAGGGCAGCAGCGACGTGCTCCTTTGCTGAGGTGAAAAAAAAGCTCCATGCCCTGGATCGTATCTACATGCTGCTGTCCTGGCCGGCTTCAAGGTTTTCTTTCAGTCGAAAACGTTCTTCTTTGATTCTCTGGTTTAGGCCTGGGAGTGGGCAATGGAGCAAAGGCTATTGAAAGGCCGTCCCCTGATCTGTGCCATCCCAAAGATCCAGTGGAGCACACCCAGACACGGTCCAGTCAGAGGGTGCAGGGTCCTTGGCAGAGTAGTCGGGGTCGAGGAGGGCCCTGGATTGGCCGCGGAGGCTGCCTAACCATCCATCTCCCTGTCATCAAATGGACACTTGGCAGGCACTCCTGTGATTTTTCTGTCAACTGGGGGTGGTCAGAGCTTGCCTTCTAGACTTCCCTCATTGTCTTGACTTTTTGATTCCTGTATTTCTCTGACTTTGTTTCTCACTCTTTCTCCTCCATACGTGGAGGGGATGGCTGGGCTGGGAGCCAGCTCCACCTCTCCCCAGCTGACGCTTTTGGTCCACAGTCTGCTGCCAGCTCTGGTGGCTGCCTCCACTGCTTACTTTTTCCCATTACTCTTGAGTAGATGGGGGCAGACGGTGGTTCCTTCGTGCAGATGTCCACAAAGCTCTAGTTTACATGCAGTTAGATCCCTTCAGATCTGCAGCCTATTGTTGCAGAGGAGATGATTGTGGAGGGTCGAGACTGGCATTGGCTGGCCAGCCTTCTCTTGGGGGGTCATCGGGGCTGGGCTCGTCCCATGCCCCTTAAGGCTATTGTTCGCTATGAATCTTCAGTAATTGCATTTTCCTATGCCACTGTTCGCTGTCAGGCACTAGATCCTGTTATATGGGCACCTGATGGACACTGACATTTTCCCTGATTTCAGCTGTTTTTGGTTGATCTTTGAGGGCGTTGGATGGTTCCAGGGTTGAAGTGGGGGGTGGGGGCATTGGGGGGTTTTCCAGTTGTGCACTTGGGCCTTGTTTACAGTTTAATTTGTGCTAATGGTGTTTTCCTTTTCAGGTTGTCTACAGCGAGCACAAACATCACTATCATCACATATGTATGTTATTGCACTGCAGGTCCCCAAGCTATCATGTTAGACTCTGCCTTTCGTCGGGGACTGCCTTATGCTTTCAGTATACTTCATGACCCCCCCCCCCCCCCCTAGACTAACGGTGCTGTCCTTGAATGTGAATGGCCTGCTGGACCAAATTAAATGCTCTGCAGTACTACGGTATATCAGGCGACACAGGCCAGCAGTAGTCTTCTTGCAGAAGACCCACTTGCTCGGCACAAGAAGCCCGCTCTAAGGCCTCTTCCGCTATGATACGGTTTACCACTCCGGCTTTATGCAGGGTTCCAGAGGAGTCACAGCACAGTATACGGACACCCAGGAATGTTACGTGGGAATTGAGGGCTGCCTGGAAGCAAGGAACTACAACTTTGTGTCCTGTTGCCTTTCTCTGCCTTTATTGCAGCCCTCTTTTCAATCACTGCAATCCTTTCTCCTGACTCTCCCCAGAGTATTACGATGGTTGGAGGAGACTTTAATGCAGTCACTGATTCTGATCTAAATGCCTCAACTGCCCCGTACCTGGGTAGATACTCCTGGTTGGTCTGCTTGTCCTCTTGGGCTGACTCACTAGGTCTCTGCAATGTGTGGCGGTCCTGGCATCCAGTCCAGTGTGCCACACTCACTGTCCATCATCCCCTTTTGTATCGCTTTGTTCGCCCTAAGTTGGCAGGGTATGCTCAGACGTGAGTCCCTTGCTCACTTGGCCACTGGATTCAAGATAGCCTGGCTGATGAGGATTGTGAATCCGAAACCAGTCTCAGGATGCTTGTTTCCGGTCCAGGGAAGACATGGCTTGGCAGTTCGGGCTGGACTGTTCCCATGAGGCACAGGGTCAGACTGATTTGCATATGGCCATGTCTGAACTGGGGTGGCTGAGTGAGCTAAAGAATGGTGATGGATTAAACCCAGCTCAGTTGACTGGGGGTGAGTGTTTGATTTGCTCAAACGCTCCGTCCATCATCCCCTTTTGTATCGCTTTGTTTGCCCTAAGTTGGCAGGGTATGCTCAGACGAGAGTCCCTTGCTCACTTGGCCACTGGATTCAAGATAGCCTGGCTGATGAGGATTATGAATCCGAAACCGGTCCCAGGATGCTTGTTTCCGGTCCAGGGAAGACATGGCTTGGCAGTTCGGGCTGGACTGTTCCCATGAGGCAAAGGGTCAGACTGATTTGCATATGGCCATGTCTGAACTGGGGTGGCTGAGTGAACTAAAGAATGGTGATGGATTAAACCCAGATCAGTTGACTGGGGGTGAGTGTTTGATTTGCTTAAACGCTCCGTCCATCATCCCCTTTTGTATCGCCTTACACTCACCATTCAGCAGCACATGCAGCAGAGTCCCATATTGACTTTCTGTGGGTACTGTCGGTAGATCTCTTTTCGATTCAATATGTGGAACAAATGGAATTTCCGATCATGCTCCACTTCTGCTGTCTTGGAGAACCCAACCAGCCGCCTGCCTGGAGATTCAGTGCCTGGCACTTGCAAAGCCCTGAGTGTTGTGCTTTTGTTGAAGAAGAACTGCAGGAGTTTTTTAAGCTTAATGTAGGCTCAGTTTCATCAGCAGCGATGCTCTGGGCATCTAGTTAGTCCTCCTTAAGGGGCCAGCTTAAGGGCAATGTCTGCTGGGCTGAGGCTCACTTTATGGCATGAATGACTCCTCTCAAAGGTCACCTGTTGTGCATGGAGGACAATTTATGTTGACATGACAGGTGTCATCTTCTGGCCACAGCCTGGGCGGAACTGTGACAGGTCTCCCTTGAGGAAGCCAAGTACTGTTGGATGGCCTCTACACAGAGTAAGTTACACGGGTAAGTTATTTTTTTGGCTGGCGACTCGGATATCTCTGACCTGGTGGTGGAGGCCTCCAAGAGGAACTTCCAGCTATTGCTCAGACGTTTGCTGATTTCTACTGGGGGTTGTATTCTCAACATTCCCCACCACCCGCAGAGGTCACAGACCCTCTTCTGGATAGCAAACCGTTGCCGTCCATAGCGATTCCACAACATTTTATGTTCCCATCTTCCACTCGGGTCCATGTAAATGGGGTTCTGTCCCCCGCATTTCCTATTGAATGCTGTACACGCCAGGTATGTCTGCTGACCCCATTGCTTTTTGCCATGATGCTAGAGCCCCTGGTGCAACTTATACGCTGCAAAGCTCAGGTCTGGGGCTGACTGTGGGGAAGTGGTTTTGAGGACCGCATAGCGTTTGACTCAGACATTCTCCTTTTGTTTCTGAAAGACCCACAGTGTTACACCCCCAATGTCTGTCCGTGCTTCAGCTATATGGCGAGGCATCCTGGCCCCAAATTAATGAAGGCAATGCCTGTGTGGTTGGGGTGAACGGGGATGCTCTTGGGCGGGTTTGGTGTCCCAACATTCCCACCTGACCCAACTCCTTCAAGTATTTAAGTATCCACATGTTCCCGCCTTCCAGACATGGCCTGGACCCTTAACTTACCGAGGCTTGGCCTTATGCTCGAATGCGACCTAGGCCGCTGGACAGCGTTGCCACTGAATCCCATGGGGCGTACTGCCCTCTCTCAGATGGCGTGCGTGTCTGCCGCACTATTTATACATTCTGGGCCGCTACCCCTACTCCATCCCACACAAGTAGTTTCGCTCCCTGATTGCCAAGATCACTAATTTTGTATGGGCAGGTGGTGGGCACTAGGTAGCTTCTCAGTCGCTGAGCAAATCCCCCTTTGATGGAGGCTTAGATTTGTCGGACATTTGCCTATACTACCTTGCAGCCCACCTAGTACCGATTAACAACTGGTTTACGGGTGGGTGGGATGACCTGGCGTATCGTCTAGAGATTTACTCACTGAGTCTGGATGGTGTCATTGATTTGCTGTACGGGGCGTGGCTGCCCCACCTCCCTCCCTGTTCCACTGACATAGGAATGCTCAATCCTCTCATCTAAATGGATGACGGTCTGCCTTGTAGATGGATGACTGACTACACCATGCACGTCTATCGCATGAATTTGTAAGAGTTTTATGCTTTATGAATTAGTCATAATCAGCATCCCAAATATACAAATTTTGGCAGATGCTGGGTAACATTACACCTGGAAAAAGCTGTCTAAATTGGGTCTACTTGTGATCAACCACTTCACCCCCGTTGAAGGCGGTTCTATAGCAAGAGAAACCCTGTAGTTCATTGTTTGCACATAGTTTCAATTAACAAACTGGCTTTAAAACGTTCAGCTAAATGTCTCCAATAAAAGCAATAACCGATAAAGGAAATCGGACCCTCACTAATTTGCTAAAGCATGTAGCAGTAGCACATTAGTGGGAGAGACACAAGCAGCGGGGCTGGCACTGATCGGAGGGAGGTGTGCGGGGCATTTGGACACGAGAGGTAGGGGGAGGTGTGGGAGGGTGGAGGACGCGGGGGAAGCAGGAATAGAAAAAATATAATTGTGTCACTGCAAAAAAGCAGTGAGGCGACACTCCTCTGCCTCAGCGGAGGAGCCGCCACTGCACAAAAGAGGGAAGCAGCACAATTAAAGAGGGGGAGATAAGTTCTAACGTAGCTCCTCAAGCATTCCAATCAGGGGCGGATTGGCAATGCGGGCCTTCGGGCATCGGCCGAAGGGCCGGTATCTCCGTGCCCTCTGTGGGCCGGTTTTTTCTCCCCTTTCCCAGCCGCACAGTGAAGCTGCATTAATTTCTCTGTCTCTGTCTCCGTGATCTCTGTGGACTAGGAAAGGGTAGAAAAAAAACGGCCCACAGAGGGCACGGAGACAGAGACAGAGAAATGAATGCAGCTTCACTGTGCAGTGATTATCCGCTGGGGCCTCTCCTTCACCCCCTGCCCAACAAAGCAATCAGGCTGAGGGTGGCTGGGGAGGGGGTGATTGTTTGCAAAAATCGGCCTCCCTGGGGGCCAGGTGTTGCTCAGGCCTTTGAGCCATTTTCACTTCGGCCCCCTTGGGGCCCACGCAGCACATAAACAGTGTTAGTTTTTAAAAAAAAATTTTTTATTTAATGCGATTTTATATAGCGCGAACTTTACCAGAAGGTGTCAGAGCGCTTTACATCAGAATCAGTTGTGACACATAAGGACTTAGGATTACAAGCGTTACATAAAAGATACAAGCAGAAATAATTGCAAATGTACAAGATAAAAAGTCACACAAGGAAGAGATACAAACAGAAAGAAAAATTGCAAATGTACAAGGAGTAAAGTCACTCAAGGAAGAAAAACATATGGATATACTCTAAGAGTCACATATGAATGGTAGATATTACAAAGGCCTACTTCATATACTAGTGATTAGAGTTCTCTATATACATATACATACACACATAGCAGATTTTCTCAGGCTGAGTTCCATTAAGTGGGGTTGGAGGGGGGATGCAGTCACAGCACCAAGGGAAGGTGGGAGGGATACAAGGGTATGGAGAAAAGGCAAAACAGAAAAGGGAAGAAACATTTGAGGATCGTCAAGGGGGAAACGAGGGAGAAGGGTACAAGACGAGGGAATGGACAAGATGGCGGGTCAGGGTCCAGAGAAAAACGGCCGAGGGAATAGTGGGCGAGGAAGAAAGGGTCTCGCTGTGGGGGCCAGGTGATCTTTGCACTATCTTCACCTCAGCCTCCCCCTGCTACCATGGATGACCCAGCAGCTGTGTTTTGTGCTCCCCTGCCAGGACATTGCCCTGAGGCCTGGAGGGCTGGGGAGGGCTGATTAATTTACTAATTGCAGGGGCCTCACTGCTGTTCATGTGCTCCTGAGCTGAAGGTCTGGGGAGGGCTGAGTAGGTTAGTAATAGCAGGGGCTTCGCTGCTTATTAGGTGCTCCTTCCCTGAAGGGCTCGAATAATTTTGTGACAGAAAGGGGCCTTGCTGTGTTTTTTAGTTGCTCAGCATGGCGCCATTGCCACCTTTCCCCGTGTCTCCTGTGCAAGAACAGTATCCTCTCACTTTAATTCATTTCTGTGCCAAACATCCTAAGGATTCTGGGGGCCCTGGGCCAAACATATTTGTGGGCCCCTGTTCGGAACAGATTTGAATTTATAATCCAATTTCTGATCTTTGATGCCCTCTTTCAGCTGGTCACTGGACAGTGCACTACCATACTTGTCCAAATTCCTAATGTATTTACATCTAATATTCAAGGACATTGACGTGTGTAACCAAATGGTGTTTCATGAAACGGCACGCCCCTTGAATGTGGGCCACGCCCCTTAATTGTGGCCCACGCCCCTTGAATGTGGGCCACTTTTTTCGTCAGTGCCCGGGCCAAATTGTGATCCCAATGCGACACTGATTCCAATGCAAATATTAGACTGAATTCACAGGGATACACCCAAACAGCCAATAGCAACGGGTGAGAGATGACTCCTCTGCTAAGCTGAGCCAGGATGTGATTGACAAAGTCTCAGGCCAAACGCTGAAAGAAACTGGCTGAAGAAAGCCATTCATTGAAAGGGTCAAGCAAAAGGGCTACTCTATTTGTAATGTTAGCAAAAGGCCCATTAGACAGCTGTGCTTTGTAAACGGAATGCACTTTTATTACTGGGAAAACTTTTACTCTAGCACCCTCTAGCGGCAGTAAACGCTTCACATGCATATTGGATGGATATACTGATTACTGACATGGATTGTGTGGGTGTTGACTTTCCTTTCTCCATTGGCGATAACGCGCAGCGTGTCTCCGCCCAATGGACACATCTCTGCAAATGATGACACGTCTGTTGTCGCGGACATTGTGTCAGGGAGCGCAGGCACGCTCACATTTGATAAGAGACGGACATTTTAATATCGGCGATTCGGTCTCACGTCACGATAAAAGAAATGAAAACGGCCGCGCGCTGGCCGGACTAGGCTGCTGCTGCGCCTCCACTTTACATTGTTGGTCAACAACTGACGTGTTCACGGTCTGGATTGGGTGAACTGTGCACGCGCAGGTAGCAGGGCCCATTCATTCCCTCAACTGCAAGGCAGTGACGCAGACAAGCAACAGTGTGCGGGGTGTGTGGGAGGGGCGACTGATCAATATTTTCGAAGCAAATCATTCTTTTGTGATTGCTATCAGTGCCCAATTTGTAAAAGGCTGAGTTCCATACCAGCCCTACCAGAACTCTGCCCAGAAGCCTTCTGCCGACACTAGTACATGTTGGTTTGCAGACTACCAGGGCTGCAGCCTCGTATCCACCCTGGGCTTCTTTGATATACTGCCAGACACTCCCTCCCCCCTCATCCTACTCCTGCCCATTCTTTCTCTCTTTGTGATGGTTTCTTCTATATCTCTCCTCTTTCCCTTTTGTGCGTTTCTGCGAAGGTTAAATCTGACTCAAACCGAGGATGGCTGAGCATAGTTTGCCTTGATATGACACTGTACAAATACAGAGGGTGCGACCTTGTGTAAAGGTTGTGGTTGTAGACACTGACAGGCCTGTGTTGATTGGGTTTAATGTCTTCAAATTATTTAAAAACGCTTGCTTCCTGTTTGTCATATCTCTAATGACAATGTCCCTGACAGAATCATCAATTGTCAGTAAATCTCCAAACCTCATTATATTGGAATAGTTTTAAGAATTGTTGATTACGTGAGTCTGCACACATTTGGGGGCAGATTTACAAGAAGCTGATGCATCTGTAGAGATGCTTCAGATTCCCTACTCCAGTCTGCGATACCCTTACGCCACCATGGATGCGCCGTAATTGCAATACGGCGCACCATGGCGCAGAAATTCTGACGCATCTGTTGGCTCAAAAGTCACGCATTGCTGGAGTCCTGTTGCAAGCATGCCGCAACTCCAGCAATGCAGGGGAGGCCTATACTCATTGTTCTGCATCACTCCTTACGCCTGCATCAAGCAGACGTAAGGTTTTGACGCAGTGGCATCCTAGAAGTGTCGCAGTAGAATTCCCTTTGTTACTTCTACGAGGCTTTCCTGCTTGGGAACGCCCTCCCTGCATACATTATACCTGGCACAGGTAAAATGTGACGCAGGCCTTTTCAACGTGGCACATCTTCCTAGATGCGCCACGTTGAAAATTGGCCGCATTGTTTACTCTGCCGCTGTGTCACAAAAGTGACTCAACAGCGGCACAAAAGTGTTGCAAGGGGCTTGTAAATCTGCCCCTTGGTGTGGTGTGTTTGTCTAAGTTCAAGATGTTTTGCTTCATTGCATCCCTATATTTTAGCTGCAAACTGAAATGCATTAAAAGAGTCGGTATTTGAAATGCATACATTGAGTCACATCTAAAGCAGTCACCAGTGTTCCATGTATACTGGCTTTTCAATTTTAATATTTGCATGGCGCTTGTTTGCACATGGATTTGACTGGCACGGGGCATGCTATTTAAAACCGAGCCAATTGCAAATGTGGGAATATTGGAGTCCACCTAAACAAATACAGCACCGTGATCAAGAAGCGAGCTGGGCTGGGAGTGTTGGCATCCACACACATTCTACCACTTGGCACTACTTCAGACGTTCAAAGCGATGCACTTTACATAGGAACAGCTTGTTTGAGGCTAATGGGAAAACTGGTATTTTTTTTCTTTTGTCCAATGTTCACCTTTCATGCATTCTAATTCTGTGATGGGGATGTGGGAGAACAAATGGCTCTTTTTTGGGGACTGGGACATTCCAGCAGATTTTAACTTAGAATGAGAGAGAAAGGCAGTTAAGGGGGAAACAAGGAGGAAGATGAAAAACAATGACAAAGGGAGAAAGCAGGAGTGAAAAAAAACCTGCAAGAGTGAGAGAAACAGACACGAAGGGAAGGGTGAAAGAGGCACGAGGAAATCTCTTACCCGGCACATATTCTTTTGGAAATTAAGCACTGAGGGGCAGATTTACAAGGAAGTGCTGCAACGTGGCAACGCAAGCCCTTTGGCTGTGCCACACTGCAGCACTTCCAAAGCACTGGAATGCAACATATTTACAATATTATGTCGCATTCCTGTGCTCTCCCCTGCACTGGCGCAAAAACAGCTGCCATGCCCCATCGCAGGCTCCCTTGCACCATGGTGCAAGGATGCCTGCTTCATGGGGAGATTGTTTTTGTGCAGGAAGGGGCACCTTCCTGCACAAAAACAATCACTACAGGCATATTCCTCTTTCAATACATGCTGTAGAATGCTGCACGCATTGAAAGAGGAAAAATAACGAGGAGAAATGAAAACATTTCTCCTTGTTGCGCCTCGCTACGCCACCACTAGGTTGGTGTAGCATTCAGACACATTTTCAGACTTACAATTACTCGTAAATCTGGAAATTTGTCATGTTCCATGGGTGTTGCTTGGGAACACCCACCTCAACACCCATAGAACACAAAGTGTTGCGTGTAAAGGGGCCATATTCACAAGGACAGGAAAAGCCACGCAGGGTGGCTTTTCCTGTCCTTGTAAATATGGAGCAGTAAGATGCGCCACCAGTACGTCACAAAAAGTGACATACTGGTTGCGCAGGGGGGTTGTAAATCTGCCCCTGAACTGTGCCCAGCGAGCACTAAAGCGACGCAGAGCAAGAACAATGGATGCATCAGCCGGAGAAAAATATATTGTGGTTCGAAAAAAACACCTCAAGCCATATTTTATTAAGCAAGTTTAAGGAGGAAACAAACATTTCACAGTCAATACATTTTTAAAAATGTTTCAACTACTTAAAAAATAAACCCTGTACTGAATCAGCTAGGCATAGCACTTCCTAACCATCCTTCAACCTCATTTAAATTTTGTGAGCTCATGGTCAGACTCCTCCCCATAGACGCCAGCACCTGTAAAGCCAATCAGGGACTTGCCTGTAACTGGAGGTCCCACCAGAGTCTTGAAATACTCTGCTCTCCAGAAGGAGCAGCAGTGCCTGCTACCATGCCAGAAACAACCCCGAAGGACCCGCTGGCACCCACCATAGAGAGGAGACTGGGCGACCGGGCCATAGCTTGGTTCCCTGGTGCAGGCTGCCTCTCTCCGCACCTCAGGAAGTGCAAGAATGGGGCTCTCCACTACAGAGAGGGACAGAAAAAGTCATGTGAGTGCTCACCCAATCCCCCTGTCATGAATTAAGGCTCCAGGGTCTACTTGCGGTCCAAATAGAATGGCCATTTGTAGGCAACATTTATCTGCAAGATGCCAGGGTGACCAGATGTATCATGGCCAAACATAAGTGCACCAAGTCAAAAGCTGACCATGCTTCACCTACTTTCGGGTTCCCTTCATTGATGCTTCATACTGAGCAGCAAAAAAAGACCAGAAATAGACAACGAGCTAGCTGCCTTTATTGGAAAAGTTAACTCCTTCAACATAGAACAATCTCTTTCCCCATGCAGAATGGATTTGAGGCACCCAGTATTAAGAAGCCTCAACATTTTTCTGTTCAGGTGTTTAATGAAGTCGTTACGTGCCTTAAAAGAGGACCTGCTTGCTAAACTCTCCGAGGTACTATGCATCTGGAAAAACTTTATTCAACCACAATAGTTGCAGAGACATCAACAGATAAATTAAGCCATTACCACCCAGATGCAGAATAACCAATCAGGCACCATGAGTCCCCTTGGCAAGGTCCTCTCAACCACTTTTCATATTCCTTCGACATGAAGATCTCTACCCACAATCCATCGCATATTGAACCCCGCTTCCTGGGCTCGCTTATCATCTGCAAAAAGTGTCTCTTGGGCTCAATATGTACAGGAATAGTCTACAACCAGGACATGAGTACAAGTTATCACACCTAACACATGAGAAAATACGGAAGGAAAAATCAATAATTAGGTACCATTTCGCCACAAACCGAAAGGGACATTACAGCAGTTATGAGTCTTCTAAATCATGTCAAGGCGCATGTAGCATTTTTAACAATCAGGCCTCCAGCTCCCCATCCTTTCACCTGCCTGGGCTCCATGCCACACCCAACTGCTGATCTTGCTGCTCCAGTATGCCCTGCACTAGCTAGAGATAGGTTAGAACCCTAGTGATCTGTAACTTTGATAAAAGAACCTCACCCACAAGCACAAAAATAGCCTTAGTGTCACGCCCAAGGCGAATCCTAATGTTGTTCCTCAACGCCATCATAGAGCAACATCGGTACCCAGCCGTCCTGCTGAGTGCATTACAACCTAAGGAATACGTGTATCCATTACGTTTGTGATGTAGTAACCCACCACCAAACTCTAAATCAAGACCCAAGGTGTATGGTCAAATTCTAGTAGGATTCTTCTGTGGTGAATAGAGATGCAGAGGATTATTGCTTTACAAATATACCTGACATCCAATAAATCATGTTTGTCATTTATTTGTCTACAGAACACTGGAACCACTTTGATGAATAAGTGGGACTGTATATGCAGTGAAAGCTTCTCTTGCAGCTCTTCCTCCACAGACTGTATTGAATTGTACCATATGAATCTGCCCTGAGGTGGTGTTGAAGCGCTTTGCGGATGGGTGGCATGCTACACTGTGGAACTATGAGCTTTTCTTATACTGGGGTTGCACTCATCTACCAGTTCAGTTCAGTTCAGAAAACTTTATTTGGATAAGTTAGTATCCATAAAAGCACAGCAGCATAACAAATTATTTGACAAATGGAGAGTAATAATAAAATGAATTAGCAATAGACAGTTTATAATTATATAAAATACCAGTTCATACATCAGTTGATACAAGATAATCTACCATATTATAGGCCTTATTTAGAGTTTCACTGAAGGGTACTCAGTCACAAACGTGACAGATATCCTGCTTGCCCAATTACAAGTGCATTGTATCCTTCAGTGCTTAATTTGCAGGAAAATAAGTGCCAGCGCTCTCATCAGGTGGCCACTCCAGCTTGTACTACCAGTGCCCCTCCCAGCACTGCCAATGATAGTAAAAACACCAGTACTAACATTCTGGAAATGTAATCTTCCAGAATGTTAGTACTGGTGTTTAACAGTACTAACATTCAGACTCCTACAAGGGTGACAATTCGGATAATTCCAGGCCCTCAAAGCTATACGAATGGCTTGGGCGGCAGGTAATATTCATTTTGAATGTATATTGAGTTAATAATTAACTGTTGTTGTGGTCATCTCTAAATTAGCAAGACAGCCCCACCTTGTGAAAAGTCTTTTTTGAATGTTTAAAATGCAAAATGTGATTCGGTAACTTGTTACCGAATCGTATTTTGCATTTGCAATTACGTATTCGAAAGGAGTGTGTTTAGGGCGTCCCTTCCAAATACTAAATCCTTATGGTATGTATTACGGTTTTGTGACTGAATTCCGGCTGCAAAACAGTAATACTTTACCACCTGTTTAAAACTGATGTTAGAGCGTTCTCAAAGGGGAAGGGGAATGTGAATATTTTTTAAGAGCAGGCAGTGGTCCACTGCCTTCTTCTAAAAAGTGAAACTTCAAGCTTTCTTTTTTTTCTTTTTAAATGCATCCTGTTTTCCATTAAGGAAATACAGGACTGATCTGTGGCCATACTTCAGGTGCTTAGATGGTGTACTCAGCTACCCCCTGGCTGATTTGTGGCCCTCTCCTGTCCATGGGGGCTGCATTAGTACGATGGACCACCTCTGACCGCTGCTGAAATCCTGATACAGAGTGTGGTCTCTTATTGGAGAGTTAGCATTTGGAGCTGCAGAGGAAGGTGTGTAGGTCAGCCATTGGTGCAGTCTTTTCATTATTCTGAACCAAGTTAATGGCTTCCTCATGATTTAAACAAGTGTTTTTTGTCTCCTCCTTCACCTTCATTACTTAATCTTTTTCTGTGCTTCTCATTTCCTTTTTTTTTCCTTCTTATTTTTGATGCATCCCCCCTCTCCACCCCACCTTCCCTACCACCCTTGCCTGACACTCCCCCCACGACCCCTCCCCACAACAAGAGGCATTCAGACTCTACCAGAGTCTGGGTGATGAGAAGCAGAGCAAACCTGAGCTACCAACTTAAATTTATAGAATATATAAAATCCCCACAGGGTCACCGACAAAGGGAGAAAGCCTAGTGCGACGTGAGAAAATAACAACAAAAAGGAGATTCAGGCCTTAAGATTATAACTGAATGGTCAATGGTCTGATTACTGAATCTCATCTAAATAAGCTTTGGCTTTAATCTCTGAGGTGAAAAAAGAAGTCTGTCCTGCATGTACAACTTTTAATTTAGCAGGATTATTCAAATAGGCTTGAGCTCCTTTATCCTGAAATGGCTTGATCAATGAGCGTAGACGCCATCGCTGCTCTACAGTTGCATGACAGAAGTCAGGTCTTGTGAAAAAAGAGCAGTCTTTGAACTTCAATTTACGATCGGGTCTGGCTTTCTCTGCGACTATCTGCCGCAACAAATAGTTCCCAAAATAAACTAAGATGGCGCGTGGGTATACACCTGGTTTAGCAGGTATTTTAAAAGGGACTCGATGTGCTCGTTGTATTTCCAAGTCTAAGTTCCAATTATTTAGTTCAGGCATTGAGTCTCTAAGCATTTGCACTACAAATGTGCGGATGTTCTCGCCCTCAATTTTTTCTGGAATTCCCAAAATACGTAAATTGCTGCGGCGTTGTCGATTCTCAAAATCCTCGAGCTTCCATTTCATATCTATTAATTCAGCATCTTGTAACTTAATTTTTTCAGTATTAACCATCACCTCGTTCTCATTGAGGAGCACTCTTGACTCGATCTTGGTCACTCTCTCTCCAAATGCAGTGCAGGACTTAGTAAGCTTTCTGACTACCCCCTGAACTTTTCGTAGTGCAGCTCTAGATTTTTTACTTTCTAAGGTAGTCTCTTCCGTATGGGCTGCAATAGCTTGCAGAATGGTCTCTACTGCTGCTGAAGAGAACTCGGTAGGATTAGGGTGGTGAGAGTCCTGAGCAGGGGAGAGAGACAGCTTCAGAGGAGGATAATCCCCCTCAGTGCCACTATGCAGCAGTCTAGAACTTGCACCTGGTTTAGTGCGAACAGTATTGGTTTTAGAGTGATCTTCGTTGGTGCCTTCAGAGGAGCTGCATATATACTCTGAGTCCTGTCCCTCCTCTAAATCGGATGAAAGCTCTGGGTCTGATTCAGTCTCAAGTTCTATGGAGCCATCCGTTTCAATCTCTATCCCCCCTTCATCAGAAAGTGAATAAAATTCAGAAGGTTCTTTATCCCCGTCTGCAATTATGCATATTTCCTGCACTATGGTTGATGGTAGCTCAAGTTCAGGGATTGCAGGGGGTAAGCAGGGTTCTAAGGCTGTATTTAGCAAGCTGGCAGTAGTTAGTTCAGAGCTCGTCTTGGCATTGATCGGTGTTTGCTCCAGCATGGAGATATTTGTATCCTCCGGATGAGTCAAGCCTAGACCCTCAGCTTGAACCTCTAGCTCATCTTGATGCTCAACTCCCAATATGTTTGCACTTTCACCTGAGAAAGACATACAGAGCCCTGCAGTATCAAGCTCATGTTGCTCATTCAGCTCTACATTTTGAGTAGGATTAGAAGAATCCCCCGACTCATTCCTGGCAGTATTAGCATCACTCGTCACTGTCAAAGACCCAGACCCAGTACTCACAGTTTGTAAAGTCAGCTGTGGTGGTGAAGTGGAGAACTCAACTGCCGTTAAATTCTGAAAAGGCTGACTGTTATTCAAGAGCTCAGTCTCGTTCTGGGTGGCAGACTGATTCCTGTTGAGGGCGCCTTGTTTTCGCATTAGTAAATCAATTACTGAGCCACCTGGAGAGGGCTGAGCTTGGGGGGTCAATTTCCTTCTGACAGCGAGAGCCTCGTGCCTTGGAGAGCACTCCGTTAGTAAAGGTTTCTTGGCTTTTCCCCTACGCCGCCCTGTCGAGGTAGAAGCACTGTCAGGTCCGGCTCCATCTTTCAGAATCCGCTCCGTCTCTTCCCTGACTGTCCGAGCTGCTTTACGAGTCTCGCACGAGCAGAAGCCGAGGAAACTGCCGAGGCCGTCTTTGGGGGCATATCGGGAGACTCCTGTGAGCAATTGGGTGCAGAAGTCGAAAATTGCAGTGCCTTCCCGCAAGCTGCCGAGTCTGACTGGGCTACAACTGATGAGTCGCGGGTAGAAGAGAATACCGCCGGCTGCGGCCACACACTGATCCGATGAGCAGGAAACACGCTGAGCCCAGAGTGAACTCGTAGGCAGAACGGCACAAAGAGACCTCAGAACGGCGTGATTGAAGCAGGTAAACAAAGATCGCTGCTGTGCTCCTGCAGCGCAAAACACACAGATCGGTAAGACTTTCACGGGGTCACTTGGCATTTTTTTTTTTTAATTGTTTGCTTTGAAGTCGACCCCCTTGCTGGAAACTGTATTTGAAGATCGAAGCACTAACTCGTACTTGAAAAAATTAGTCCATTGTCATATAAGCAGCCTGTATTCACGGGTGGTGATCCCTGTTATCCAAACGGCTTCTGGAGCTCAGGTAAGCTGCTGTTATGCGGTTTGAATCAAACCGCCCTGTGCTTCTCATTTCCAGTGGTGGCACCTCCACTAAGGCAGGGGAGCGTCACCCCACTGGTCCTTAAACAGTAAAAAAAAAATTATAATAACAAGAACTTATTATCAATTTATTTTTCATTGCTGCAGCCAGGTTGGGCGGGGTGGGGCTGAATTGCCACAGAGGGGACAGGAGTGGTTTGCACTCCCTTCCTATGTGTGCATGATGGCTTGACCGGCTATCTACGGCTGGCCATACCGTCATACACATTTTGCATGTTCTCCATTGAGCTGTGTTGCACACCCACGTGGAGAACATGCCCACCTCCCCAGGCACTGCCTGAGGGGTCAAATAGGCAGCTCAGACCAATCACAACGCTGCTCAGGCATTGTCATGATTGGCTGGGAGAGTCGGGAAGCATGGGTGCTTCCGGTGCTGCCAGACGATGGAGGATAGGCGTGCAGCGGAGGGAGAGCCAGCGAAGGATAATTTATTATATTTTTGCCCAGTCCTCCATATGAGGGAGATAATGCACACTGAGTACCTTAGCAAAAATGTATCTGACCACTGCCCACTTAAATTGTTGTTAAGTTGGGGTGTACACTTGTAGGGTTCCATTGTTCCACCTTCAGTTGGCGACACTGCTTGATCCTCCAGACAGGAAGCCCTTCTGCTCTGCAATGACATCGTTTTTTGCTGAAAATGGTGGCGCTGAGAGTAATGTAATGGTTTAATGGGAGGCCTTTAAGTTAATTGTGAGGGAGACATGCATGGGTATGTCGTATGGGGGCGAAAAGACCTGGAATGTCACATTGGCAAACTGGAGGATGAGCTGAAGGTGTTGGAACCAGCTGCAGTCACAGATCTTGTGGCAGAACTGCAGTTGATCTGGTATAGGCAGGAACAAAGAGAAGCCAGGTACAGCCTCAGTTCCCATAGTTACAGCGCGTATCTAGCAATTAAGCACAGTGAATGCGACAAGTCTGGGAGATTGCTGGCCAGGCTAATAAAGGCATATGTCAGACACTTGTCCATGGCTGCTATTTACAGGGCGGATAGAAACATTGGTGTTTCGCAGTCTGAGATAAATGGGCATTGGCTCAGTGTATTATGGCATTGTATTACAATAGAGGAAGACATGACATGGGATAATCGTGATTATGTACAGCGTGCCAGCTTAGCCTGTTTTTTTTGGAGGATGAGTCTTTGAAGCTTCAGACCCCTATCTCAATTGAGAAGATCAAAGTGGCTGTACGGGGTGTGGCATCCAAGGAGGCACAAGGAGAGGGTACATATCCCAAGAAATGTTATCCTCAGTATGTGACTGCACTTTCACTGCAGCTCCAGAAAGTGTACACGCCAGAGAGGTGGGTGAACTTCCCCTGTAAATGAAAGAGGCCATCAGTATAACCCTACTGAAGCTGGGAAAGAGCCTTTAGAGGTAGGATTTTACCATTCTTTGTCCATTTTAAACCTGGACCATAAGATTCTTGACACATTTCTGGCCAGTAGACTATTGACTGGCTTAATATACCCTGACTTATCTGGCTTCATCCCGGACAGGAGCCCTGGCCCTAACCTTATCAGGCTCTTCCAACTAACACAAAATACTCTACTGGGCCTGGTAACCCTGCAGTAGCAGTGATCGTCATGGATTTGTTTGGAATTTCCTCCAAGTAGTGTTGGGGGAGGTGGTGACTGGAGAGGGGTTCAGGAGTTGCAGCTCCTTGTGCTGGTGGGTCATCTAGCGGCACCAGACTATGAGTTATTCTACCTGGCTGCCCAGATGCAGTGGGTGTCAATGTTGGTGAGAGGTGGGGGGTGGGGTAGTCCAAGACAGAGTACCTTGGGGTCAGCGGGTTGGAGTGAACCTCTAGCATAGTGTATTACTGGCCAGGCATCCATGTCGGGGTTGGGATAGATCATTGAATGTAGCCTCCTACTGCTGGTGGTGGTGTCTGACTCTCACAGCTGTGGCTTCCAGATATGATCTGAAGATGGAGTTATGGTCATGCCCGGGATTAGAGGGAAGAGCACAAGGATGGATAGAAGATCTTGGTTACAGGCCAGAATACCTACCCTAGGTGACACTTTCAATAATAAGACATCGGCAAGGCACTGACACTCTTTGATGACTAATGTCAAACCGCACAGCTGCTGAAAAGGAAGTTCCTTATATATGGGTCATTGATTACAAGAATAAAAGGGATTTGGAAGCTGGGAATCGTTAAGCCCACCATTCATGCTGTGCTGCAGTGTGTACTCCCACGTAGCAGAGCTCAGAGAACAGTGTCGGCTATCTACCGCAACTTGGTGCAACAGACCAAAGCGATCATAATTCTCTTGGTGGAGGCCTGGGATCGTGCGACAGCGTAGCTGTTGGAATACCCCTCTGGGTCTCTAACAATTCCCGCTTCAAGTTAATTCAATGCAAAATTTTACACAGGTCTCACTACACACCATTGAAATTGCATAAAATGTACCTGGCACATCTGGAGATTGTCTCCACTGTGGGCAATCTAATGCTGAAGTATCCTGCGTGTTCTGGGCCTTTTCTGTCCTAGCTTAATTTTGGGGTACTGTCAGCAAGTGGGTTTGAGAGGTGACAGCAATTATCCCAACTGGTTGAAGGCCAATGTACTGGGAAGGTATGAAAGATCCAAGTCCTCCAAGTTTGAAGATAGGTCTGCAGACTTGACATGGTTGTTGGCCCAGAACCAAATTTTAATGACATAAAAGTCGACGCACGCCCCCATTTGAGAGTATGGTCCTGCAGATTGTTGAAGTGGAGAGAAGCAAAGAGTGATGTATTGCAGGACACGAGGTGCATCGATAAGAGAAATTTAGGAGTCATGGTATAGGATGCAATGATAGTGGAAGAGGTGTGGTGCAGCTGCCAGGGCGGCTGACTCCAGAACACTGGGCTCACGGTTCGATACCCGGCAGCGGGTTAGCCCAGCATCTTGTGACTCTGAGCAATAGCTCGCTTAATCTTCCTGACAGCCTCCAGCGCTGGGACACCTCGCCTGAGGTAGCTGCACGCTTTATAAATTCTGGTATTATTATTATTATTAATAAATTAAGAGCTAGTGAAAACACCAGGCCACGCTAGGTGAATATGTTGGAGCCAGCTTATGATTTGAAATATCGTCAGCCAATCTGTCCTGTTACGCTGGGGCTGGGCACCTTGAATTGGGTGGCATCTTGGTGGCAATACATGCCCAGAAGCTAATGGACTCAGCACAACACATAGTTCACACTGCTGACCTTAGTACCAGTGTGGTGGCATAGCTGGAGGCTTCAGTAACAGTACAGCCCAGTGTGCTCCAATCAACCTTCCCCTGCCTGAAGCTTGCCCATATGTCTTCGTGATACAGCCTTCCCTTCCACCCAGCCAATAAGAGTTGTATCTCTTGAGTGATGTTAGACCATGGCTTTTTCCTTTCTTGTCCTTTATTATTCATATTTATGTTGACCTGGTTCAATCATTGCTGATAACAATTACAACTGGAATACTCTAGCATACATCCCTGAGTGTGTTTACATAATAACGATGGGTCACTTCAAAATAATGCTCATGTCAAACCGCTCCACACACACCTGTAAATTATGCCAGATTATCAGCCTGTATGGACATATTCTATGCAATGAAAAAGTGAGTTATTATGCAAGAAATATGTGTTGTATCCCGATAGGTGGTAAACGTAAGTTGCGGCAGTATCTCCTATTCACTTTTTGTATCGTTCTGGAATAAGTCATGATTGAAAAGCAAATTTGAAAAATATATATTGGAACCGTTAGTTGTGGGGCCATTCTGCATCCAAGTATTTTTTTTCTGGGAGTATGTCTTGAGTTTCAACTGAAAAAATATTTCTCCTTTTCCATGTATTGCCTTATGAATGTGCACATTAGTTGGAGGGTTGATTTCTGACAAGCGACAGTCAGTATGCGGCCTTCAGAGCCAGTGAGATGTGATTGTGAAACATGAGGTGCAGAAGGTATCTTGCTGCTGCATTTGAATTCTTTGGAGTGATCTCTAGTAGATATTGATACTCCATGGTATATTCCATTGATATACTCCAGATCTAATAAGGTTAAGGTGGTTGTTGCCTTTTCTCTCTTCAGGAATCGAAGAAGAGGGATGTCGCATCCGAGTGTCCTCATGGTGTGGAATGTGCATTTGGCCAAGTGATTGACTTGTAGCATAACAAAGAGGGCTGAATCCTTGATAATGCCTAAGGTCTCAACCTGGGAGAAGGTTGCTGGTGGCTTTCCAAGTTGTTCATGCCACTTAGTTATTGGTTGTTGTGTTTCTATTCCCTGCTTTTAGGATTTCTGTTTTTGATCTGTTGAGTTTGAGTGATTCTCCTCCACTGAACACTGTCTTTGAGCCAGTAATCTATTTTTGAGAGCTGCTGGTCATTTAGTGTATCCTATTTGAGGATAATCTGGATATCAACAGCATAGCTGTAGCATGCGAAGATGAACATTTTGAAGGTTTCCCAGAGCAGTTTGATTAGGGGTTGAACTAAAGTGGCCAGTTAATTAATCCTTATGACACTCATCTCCTGATGCTGTAAGGTGTAGAGTAGATTGGGGGGGGGGGGGGTATAGAAGTGATGCTCGAACGTCTAGAAGACATGAGATAATCCAGCGAAAATATTTATTTTGACATTCATATCATGTAGGCAGCTCAGTCAGATTTCATAGCATACGTGTGAAATGCTGCTTATAGGTCCAAGAGAATGAGTGCTGCCACTCCCTCTTTACCCCCTGCAGTTCTCAAGTCACCCCAACTGGAGATCAGAGCGGATTCAGTGCCTCTTCCTCCCAGAAGCCTTTTTTGTGGTCGGATATTAAGGAGTTTTCCTCCAGTCAGGAAGAAGAAGGCCCTTTCTATCATGATTCCTTCATACATTCTAATGAACCAGAAAGAGACATGGCAGTAACATGTGGGAGAGGGGGTCTGAGACCCTCTGACTCAGACAGTTCAGGCCCAGACATTGTACCCTAGGAGGTAGAGAGACAATCACTGGTCTCTGAATCCCTAGCAGAGCCAGCCAGGAGCTGCCTTATGACGGCCATGCTATGTGAAGGTACAAGGGTCTTCGAGTACCTAAGAGTGAGGCTCCTGTATATGTTGTAATGACCTGAGGCCATACTTTAAATGAGAAAGGGCACGCCAGCACCGACAAGTTGTACCCATTTCTCTCAGCTCATAAAATATAAGATGATAAAGTCTTCGAAGAAGAGATTGAACCTGCTTGTTTTGTCCTCAAAGAGATACACTTAGTTATGCAGGGAGAAGCCCTCCTCAGTGTCCGGGCATGGGCAGTTCCTTCTACCCCCACTCTGTAGCCATTACAGTGCCTTTTGAAAAGAGGAGGACCTGGTAACTCCAAGCACAGACTTTACCTGCTCCTCTCACTTTAGAAAACATACAGTAACCCATAAGATGCTGAGAAGAGGAAGTGACGCCCTTTCCGATAGGATGTACCAGCTCCGCTTACTTTAAAAGAGAAGGAATACCTTGAGGAAGAGAAAAGAGGCCTGGAAACACCTACTACCGGCTACACCTGACCTCCTTATTCCGAAAGAGATCAGTGCCTGAAATGTAAATAAAGACATTCAGGGACGAACTGCCTCCTCTCTGAGAAGTGCCCGTGCATGCCATATGAAAGTCTTGCACCCTGTTGAGAATGGGCGATTCTCTCCTTTGAAGTTAAGCAAACGTGTGAAGTCAATACCCAACAGCACCTGTACATTTCAAGCACTGGGAGAGATACAGTCACCGGTGCGAGGGCGCCAAATGGGTCACATGAACCCAGGGCATAGACTAACCAGCTCCTCCTACATTACAAGGGGGAGGATGAGTCCTGGGAGCTCCTACCATCAAATTGTGTCTGCACCTCTTACCCCAGGAAAGAAAAGACAAAACTGTGAGAGAGAAAGAAGCCGCACAATGGAGCCCACGGCACAGGAAGCTCTGCAATATCTTGCTTGATATACTCATTCTGGAAGAGAGCGGAAAGTCGCAGTAGAGACAAAGAGGAAGGCATGGACGGGATCCCCACACAGACTGTACCTTCTTTCACCATAAAATAAACACCATAATAACTCTGGGGCATGTTAGCAAGAATGTCGTTAACATTATCGCAGTTTTAGCGGCAGGAAACTGCCGCTAAAACGGCGATAATGGGCTTGATAATATGTGTTATAGAATCCCAATAGAAGCCCAGGTCAGATGTGCAGGGCATCTAACCTGGGCTTCTGTTGGAAAAATGGCGATCATTTTAACAAGGTTCTTGCTAATATGCCCCTCTGTTTGTTAAAAATGGCACAGCACTTGGAAACACACTGAGCAGATACATCTGTTCTTCTTGTTCCAGAGGACACAAGATCTCTTCTGCTGGGTTAGGTACACACCAGTCCTGCTCTCTCATCCCAGGAGAGACTTCTGAGCATCTCCCATGAGTGCTAGTGAGGTTCCGTGAGAATCGTAATGACGTTTTTGACTTGTTCGAATATGGACGAGTTTGGTATCTATGAACCGCAAATGACGAGTTTAGTGGGTGTACGCGTTTTCGCTACGCTG
This sequence comes from Lissotriton vulgaris, assembly GCF_964263255.1. Taxonomy (NCBI): domain Eukaryota; kingdom Metazoa; phylum Chordata; class Amphibia; order Caudata; family Salamandridae; genus Lissotriton; species Lissotriton vulgaris. The sequence goes on along the minus strand of NC_141689.1, from coordinate 435,356,097 downwards.
CCTTGAACCGTTCGTCTTATTCGTGGGTTTCTCCATCTGAACCCACAGGTTCCATTTTAGATACGGCATCCATTTTATTTCTTGCCCTCAAGTAGTCAGCGAACGGACACTGTCCGCTTCGTGACCCTGGGATTCCCAAGCTCAGGCGGAAGACACGTGTTCCTTTGAGGGTGTCTTTATGACGAGGGGGATGACACTGCAAAGGCAGATGGCTCCGCTCGAGGCTCATCTTGCCGTGCCGGTCTATTGTTTCAGCCATGCATGCATTAGGCACGAATCCTTTGATCCTGCAATCGTGCTTCCGATATTGCCCCCTACACTTTTTTTTCAATCTGTTGTCTATCTTTGTCTTCCTTGCACCTGTTTCTGTCTCTTTTCTTAACTCGTTTACAGCCAGAATGGAATGTACTTAATGGTGGGATAACATACTTTTACAGTTGGGAACCGGCAATGCTACTGTAATTATGTTTTGGGCTCCTGAATACATGAAAGAAACCCTTTTGAAGTTTACTGTGGGAACTGAGTTGTAACCTTTTGTTCGCCATGTTGTGCTATGACGAAAATATGTATAAAAGGAGCGATCCACTGTTGCAATTCGAAGCAGTCTCTCAGAACCTACACGTTGTGTACTTCTTGCGATTTCTGTATCCCTGCAGTAAATAAACTCTGATCTTTGATGCCGAAGGAAGTGTCCCGTGTCTCTGTGATTTGTACGCCGGAACAGGTAACCCACGAAGGTTTCAGGTGTTGTCCCCTGGCACCGCTGGGCCTTAGAATAGCCTAGTCCTTCAGTTGGCGCCCAACATGGGGCGACATCAGCGGTACCGGTCCAAAGCCCGACGATCGTGAGGAACTTCGTGTGAAATCTCCGAGGGAAGGTGCACCCCGCTTCATCGATCCTGTTGTCGAAATAAGTGGTCCGAAGACTTTTCCCGCGAAGATTCCCGCCTCCTGACGGCTGCGACGGACGGATGCCCTGACTGTCGACCTGTTTTGGCGCTTGGCGTAGTCCTTTGTACGGCGAGACGATAGACGGGCCTTCCTGGTGACGCCATTGTTCTTTCAGTTAAGTATTTGTGGGTCGCTCCCAGAATCCTTGGTTGCTGTTGTTGAAACTTGGTTGTTTGCATGGTTCCATTGCATTTGTGGTTCTTAGTTGTTGGTTCTTAGTTGTTGGGTTTTATTTGACGATTGCAATTGCCAAAAACCGAGGGTCTTGCATTTTTGCGAGGACATCGTAATTCGATAACCCTTGAAGTTTGTAAACTCGGTTAGTGTGCACAATGCCTGGCCGTAGTACTTTGTTTGGATTCCTTAAATGTTGCGGTTCGGATTCCCGGTTGGAGGACTCATGTCCGATACCTCCAGTTGGAACTCCAATTTATGAGCTCTATAGTCGTCACGGAGTGGGTCCTATCGTATATAATGAATATTGGTTCCGTTACACTAAAGATGATGGTGTCCTTTGTTGGCCACCCCATGGTAGTTTCGAAACTGCAATCTTAGATAATCTTGAAGCCAAATTGTTTAAAAAGAAAGCTAGGCCGGCCATGTTTGATTCCTTTCGGTTATGGCGCAAAGAGGCCAAGCAGAAAGAAATCAAACAGATTAAGAAAAATAAGAGAGAAGGTATTATTACGGTAATGCGAAATGCAGAGCAGTTTCAGTGAGACAAAGAAGAGAAGGAAAAGGAAGTTTTTTCTAGACTGCATCATATGGCGGTGGATAAATGTTATCCGATTTTGCCGTCAAGTTCTGATAAGAAGGGAGAAGAAGCGGTAGAGGACTCTTTGTTGTCCTATCTACTGAAATCACCACCTCCATACGCACAGGATACTACTGCCCCTGTGGTTCCTCCTGTTCCTCAACCTGGTGTTCCGGCAGCTGCTGGTCAGCCTGTCGTTGGTCCTGTTCCTCCGAATCCTCTTGTTCCTCAAGTTGTCCCTGCTCCCTTACCTGCCCTTCTTCCTACTGCTCCACTGCCTATACCTTCTCAGTCTATTGTTTCTGCTAATTCTGCTCTCTTGGCTACTCCTACTGCTCCTACGTTCAGTCCTCATGTCGTTGCCCCTGTACTTCTCTCCTCTTCTCCTTCTGTCCGTAGTCGCATACCTAACGCTGTTGCTAATCTTTACTCTCCATTTGGACCGATACTTGGGTCCGATGTTTCTGATGTCTCTCAGAGACGAAGTCAAATCCCTGGTGGTAGGGAGAGTGAGACGTTAGTGAAAATGACACGTAAATGGACTAGGCATCCTGCTAAGTACACCCTGCGCATAGTTTTCGAGACGTTCTCTCAGTTTAATGAGCCCACACAAAGATTCGTGTTTGAGGAAATGATAAATCCTTACGAGAGGAGTGGGATAATGATGAGGTAGACAATGTACCACCCGAAATGACTGAACTCCAGAATCAGTTTTCGAACGGTATGATTGTGGGTGGTAATGTTCGATGTGCTTTAGAGCGTCTCTTATCCTTTAGATCTACAGTGCATCCTCGAGTATTGTTTAATGACGACACTGAGGAGTGGATGGCACAACCTGGTCAGTATCCCATGCAAGAAGTTCCCCCAGTGTGGATGCCAGGTAATCCTGCTGCTAACCCTGCCATTTTGCCACACTTCCAGAGAGTTTGGATACACCTCCCATGGAAACGATCAGAAGTTTTGCAGGTGAAACAATCTTTGCCTGACCCTCGGAAAAATCCGGCAGGTTATTATAAGGAGTTATCCCAATTAGTGGATGCTACTATTATGAACCTTGCGGATATCAACATGTTGTTCGGTAACGTAGTATCTCAACCGATTTGGGCAAAAAATCCATCAAGAGAATCACGTAGCTGAGTTAGGTGGTGATTGGGCTGCTCTTGCGGCGGCTGGCGGACGACAAGTTGGTGGGGCTAAGCCTGAATGGCTCATTACGGATCTGCCCCAAAGAATCATTACACTTATGAAGACACTTATGCCAGCAATGAGAGTTAACCTTTGATAAATTGTCTGCGTGCAAGCAAAAGAAGGACGAGAGTGTCTCTAATTTCTTTACTAGGTTTGAGGAGGCATTTATCGATCACAGTGGTCAGGACATGAGCACTGAGGGAGGTCAGCGACTGTTTAAGGATAAATTTGTGTCGAATTTGTTGCCTGAACTAAGCAACAAATTGAAAAATTCAGAAAGTTCGTGGGCTGTTTCTACCACTGCTCAAATATTAGCCACGGCTCAATATTACGAAAATAGAGAAAAGGAAGAAAGTGATCGTGCAGATAAGAAAACAAAGGATCTTAAAACTAAGGTTTTGTTGCAGCAAGCGTATCCTCCGCGCTCGAATCAAAATGATTCACAACAGCAAAATCGATCACAATCACAGTCTTCTAGGATGCAGTCGCGTACTGACTCCTCTACACCGAGATCTATGCTTGGGTACAATCAATGCGCATATTGTAGAGGTGAGGGCCATTTGAAGTTTAATTGTCCGGTTTTACGTGACCGAAATAATGGCGTTTCGGCTCGAGGAGGTCGTAGTGGTCCTCAACAGGCATCTCGTGGTAGAGGTCGCGGTGTCACTCAAAACCAGAATGAGCGTTCTACTACTTCATCAGACTCGAACAATTGCTTTGATCAGCGCGATTCATCGTCTGGTAGATCTGCACAGTATCATGTGGATGACTATTACGTCGAACATGACATTGATGCTGATGGTAATTACTAGGACAGCCATAGACAAACAGAGGGAGTAGTATCAGTTCCGGTTGATCAGAGAGGGCCTTACGTCGCAGTTGCCACATCGGGCGTAGTTGAGCCTTTTCTGTTGGACACTGGTGCAGCGAAAAGTTCCATCATGCATTCGAAACTCCCTGGTGCACCTTTGTCTGGCTTAACGAATGTTTCCGTTGGATTCTCTGGCGCCCCTGTTAGCAATCCGGTTTCTAGCCCTTTGCCCCTTACAATTGGGCCGTGTGAGCTAGACGCTCCTTTGATTTTAACTACTGGTTGTGGTGAGAATCTTTTGGACCTGGATTTGTTGAAGCGGTTATATGCAACTCTGTATTGTTCCCCTGCGGGAGTGGAGCTTACATTGGGTCAGAGAGTGATCTCTCCTATGTACTTGTCAACTGATAAGCTCCCACTGGAATTGAGATCTCTTCCCGAGTCTTTGTGGGCAACAGGTCCCAATGATGTGGGCCTGCTGGACATATCACCTTATGTTGTCCAATTGAAATCGAATGTGCGATTACCACGTATCCCCCAGTATCGTATCTCCCTTGATGGTGAACGAGCGCTATTAGCGATCATTTATGACTTGATCAAGAAGGATGTTACTGAGGAGACTCGGGGAAATGTGTGTAATAGTCCTGTGTTACCTATTTTATAACGAACTGATCCCTCCAAGCCTCCTGTGTATCGTTTTGTCATTGATTTAAGAGAGGTAAATAAAATTGTGATTCCACAATTTCCTGTGGTGCCTGACGTTACAGCTTTGCTGACTCTGATTCCAGCCTCTGCCTCTTGGTTCTCGGTGATCGATCTGAAGACTGCTTTCTATAGCATTCCGATTGCTGAGGAAAGCAGAGACCTATTCGGCTTCTCATTAGGTGGTCGCAGCTTCAGGTTTAAACGCGCTCCTCAGGGCTACTGTGAGAGTCCATCGATCTACAGCCAAGCCCTTAAGAGTCAACTTGACGCATTTGTGTTACCGGCTGGTGCGGCCTTGATTCAGTACGTTGATGACCTGTTAGTAGCTGATGACACTAAGCAGATTTGCAAAACTGCTACAGTATCGCTGTTACAGCATCTATGTGACTTACATCACAAGGTGTCACCTTCTAAGCTACAGTATTGTTGTCAAGAAGTAACCTATCTAGGTCACTTATTGTCAAAGGTGGGAAGAAGGTTGACCCCAGAAAGAATTGCAGCGATTGCTCGAATGACTGTGCCAACAACTCAGAGAGATGTGCGTGCCTTTCTAGGTATCACGTCATACTGCAGGCAATGGATTCCAAATTTTTCCTTGCTAGCCAAGCCATTGTTAGCCCTCACGTGCAAGGATGTTCCGACTCCTTTGCCATGGACCGAAGAGTGTCAGAAAAGTTTTTCTGAATTGCGTGATGCGTTGTGTTCGGCTCCTGTGTTAGGTACTCCTGATTACAGTAAGCCGTTTACACTATACGTTCACGAGAGGGAAGGTTGTGCGTTGAGTGTTTTGATGCAACAATTTGGCGGTAAGCAGCGTCCATGTGCATATTTTTCCTCGACCTTGGACCCAGTAGCTAGAGCATTGCCGAGTTGTCTAAGAGCGACAGCAGCAGCTGTGGTGTCCATCCGACAATCTGCAGGATTGGTCATGGATAATATGCTTACGGTGATGGTTCCGCATGCAGTTGACACTCTCTTAAATCGAACGAAAACTCAACACTTGACGAGCGCAAGGTTGTCTGGTAACGAGTTGACACTTTTGGCAAGTCACATACAAATAAAGCGTTGTAATGTGCTGAATCCGGCAACTTTGTTGCCGATTAATATGGAATCAGATGATGTACCACCACATGATTGTTATCTACGAACTGAGGAAGAAACAAATGGTCGTATTGACCTAAAAAACACTCCATTGGCAGACCCCGATGGTACTTTGTATGTTGATGGTTCGTGTTTCAAGTTGCCGAATGGTGATGTGACGACTGCGTATGCTGTGGTGACGTTGAGTACGGTTGTGGAAACTGCGAGATTGAGTCAGAATTCAGCTCAAGCGGCAGAGTTGATTGCGTTGACGAGAGCGTGTGTTTTATCTAAAGGAAAGCGAGTGAATGTGTTTACTGATAGTCAATATGCATTTGACGTTGCACATAGTTTTGGTCGATTGTGGAGAGAAAGAGGATTTATGACATCGCATGGCACGAAGATCCAACACGGACAGCTCGTGAACGATCTTTTGGTAGCACTTACATTGCCTAAGCAGGTGGCAATCATTAAATGCAGCGCGCACCGAAAGGTTACGGATGATGTTGGTCGTGGTAACGCGTTTGCGGATGAGATTGCTAAAGAAACAGCTAAGAATCTTGCAACCCGAATGTACGTTACGAGTTCAGTGAGGTGGCCGGCGGAGACTGGTATGTGTGAGGACACTGTTGAGAGCGTGAAAACGATTCAGAATGAGGCCACCGAAACTGAAAAGACTAAGTGGAAAGAAAGCACAGGAAAGTTAGACGCGCATGGATGTTGGATTGATTTGTCGGAATGTCAGAGGTGGATGTTACCGGATGCATATGTGCTAGCCGTTGTGACTATGGCTCACGGCTTGTCACATATTAGCGCGAAGGCTATATGTAAGTTGCTGTCTCCTGTATGGAAGTATGATGGTATTGCTAAGTGTGCTGAGAGAGTGGTTAAGAATTGTATGGTATGTATGATGTATAATCCTGGCAAGGGCACCCCCACTCCACCTGGCCATTTCGCTCCACCTACATGTCCCTTTGAAGTCATCCAATTGGACTTCATCCATATGGAGAGATGCAATAACCTAAAATATGTTTTGGTTGTGGTTTGCGCGTTCTCCAGATGGATTGAGGCCTACCCTCTTAAAGATAATACTGCCCTGTCCACAGCGAAAGTCCTACTGAAGGAATCCTTTCCTCGGTATGGAATGCCACGGATTGTATGGTAGGATAACGGAAGTGAGTTTGTGGGGAGTGTGATGAAGAGTGTGTGTAAGGGCCTTGGAATACAACAGAAATTCCATAGCGCCAATCATCCCCAGTCAGCAGGTTTAGTGGAAGGGTACAATGGCACTCTGAAACTGAAACTTGCTAAGATTCAAGCTACGACTGGTCTGTCATGGCCTGATGCCTTGCCTCTAGCTCTCTTGTCAACCAGGGCGACTGTGCACTCTCGAGTAGGGCTTAGCCCATATGAGATTGTGTTCGGCCGTCCTGCGAACATTTGGTGAGTTCCGAGGCCTAAGGCATTTGATAGTCTCGAATATCCAATGTTGATTGATTATCTTTATGATCTGACTGCTAAATTGAGGTTAATTCATCAACAGGTCTTTGAAGCTCTACCGGCACAGACAGAGGGTCCTGGACATCGGCTCCAACCGGGTGACTGGGTAGTCACCCGCAACTTTGGGAGAAAGCGTAATCTGGAGCCAAGATTTGTGGATCCCTTCCAAGTTTTGCTGGCGACAAGGACTGCAGTTCGGTTGGAAGGCAGACAGAATTGGGTGCACGCCACCCACACCAAGAAAGTCCTGATCCCTTTGCTAGCAGATAGCTGGGTCCGAACTGGTATTGCCGCAACGGAAACAGAGACCCCTCAACGTTTTGTGCCGTTCAGTGATGCTCAACCTGTAGGAGACAATTCATTGCAGCCAGATACACCTGTTGAATCGTCAGCATTGGAGAATTCAAGGCCGGAACTGTCATCAGAACGATCGAACACTGTTTTGCCATCTGAACAGTTATTCGAAGAGCAAACTCGACCTGGAAGAAGTCGATATTTTCTTCGTTCACGTGACAAAGACTAATAAAAAATCCCTTTTTCTTTTTGAATTCATATTACCCCCTTACTGTTGCTACGAACATTATGAACAATTGCATCTTTTATTGATTTTTGAATTCTTTTTCACGTGTATTCCTCTTTTTGTGCAGCTAGGAGATTTGCATTAAAATTGAATGTTTGTTTAAAAAACCTTTCATCCGGTTTGACCGTAGGGCCGTGCGGGTACTTCCTTCTGTAAAGCAGGTTCCTGACACTAGGTCGGTTACTTTTGTATATTCCTGGGAACTCCTGGGAATTGATAATCGCTACTCAGAACGAAGTGCGTCAAGAACGTTACGGACGGTTTTTAGAGGATGTATTTCTCTAAGCTGTCGGAAGTAGAGAGGATGTCGGCTCAAAGGCCAAAATTGCATAAGGTTGTACGAACAAAATGTTTTCTGTTTCAGATATTCCTGCTGTTCCTGACTGTTTCTATGCTATTGGTGGGTGGAGTGTATTTTGGAATACAGTCGTTATTGCCTCCCACTTCACCTACTTTTTCTTCTCCTGAACTAAATTCTATTCCTACTATTTCTCCACATTCCTTTCACCCTCTGCCCCAACATGAACAGGTCAGACGTGCGGAATTCATGAACAACTCCTTTGTCCAGCTCCTACATCAGCATCAGTTAGTGATGAATACTACTAACTGTTGGGTGTGTGGGTTAATGCCACATACCATGGATAGGGGTATTCCGTATTTGGTTCTTCCTTACAGCTCCCAGGGGTCAGCTCGAGCATTCCAAACTATGTTCCGTAGTGCACTAGATTCCTACCCCCATCGAGAGCCACGCTCTGCAGGTCTTGGTCCCGGCCGATACCACAAGACTTTGGCAATAGCGATTGCTGACTTAGATAGAGATATTTTTGATGCATCGCTTCTTCCGGAGGAAGAGGTGCGAGCATACAAGGACCTGAGTGAGGCTGAGTATAGCATGTCAGTGGGTGATAGACAGCTTAAGAGCTCGTCTCCGATCTGGATCGTACCCCACCTCGGTAATTTCTGCTTGCAAGGTCTTGGTCGAAATCCGCAAGCTCAGCTTGGGAAGAGCGCTTGCACTGAAACGTATGTTTTACCAATGCTCTCTTCCCCTGTTTTCCTGACTGCCAAGGGTACCTACTTTGTATGTTAAGATCGCGCATATACATGGTTGCCCCGTGACTTCTCGGGCACCTGTTATATTGCAAATCTTTTGCCACCGACTTTTACAGTTGCCTCGGACTATCACAAGACTAGAGTTGTGAGAGGCGTTATTAGCAAAGAGGACACTGCCGGTCAAGAAGCAGGCGACTTCTTTAAGGGTTTCCTGCCATTTTGGGGACCTATGGTTAATAGTAGGAACCTGAGACAATTGACTCGTGTGGTAGAATCAACTACTAATATAACTGCAAGTGCTCTTGGTAATCTGACAGCAGAGCTTCAGGCGGATAGGCTTATGACGTTGCAGAACCGTATGGTTCTAGACGTTGTTCTTGCAGATAGAGGTGGTGTGTGCAAGGTGATCCATTCGAGTTGCTGTATTTTCATTCCTGATAACGCTCCAACTGTATATCAAGCCATCTCGAAGTTGCATAAGATCTCCGAGTCCATACACGTGGACATAGGTGATTGGACGCTACTAGGATGGTTTTGGGGCCTGATGTCGACGTGGGGTTGGAAGATTCTGATGAACATCGGGGTTGTTGTAGCGTTTCTGTTCACGTGTTGTCTTTGTGTGCAGTGTGGTCCTGCCTTATGTGGCCTCTGTGCTACAACGTGTATAAGACGGCCATCTGTTACCAAAGAAGAATTGATGTATAGAATAATGCTGCAGCAACATCTGAACGATCTGATGAATATCGAGATCGATTCTGATATCGACTAGTGCTTGCCTACAGGAGGGCAAAAGGAGCGTCTGAGGTTCTGTGAGAATCGTAATGACATTTTTGACTTGTTCGAATATGGACGAGTTTGGTATCTATGAACCGCAAATGACGAGTTTAGTGAGTGTACGCATTTTCGCTACGCTGCCTTGAACCGTTCGTCTTATTCGTGGGTTTCTCCATCTGAAACCACGGGTTCCATTTTAGATACGGCATCCATTTTGTTTCTTGCCCTCAAGTAGTCAGCGAACGGACACTGTCCGCTTCGTGACCCTGGGATTCCCAAGCTCAGGCGGAAGACACGTGTTCCTTTGAGGGTGTCTTTATGACGAGGGGGATGACACTGCAATGGCAGATGGCTCTGCTCGAGGCTCATCTTGCCGTGCCGGTCTATTGTTTCAGCCTTGCATGCATTAGGCACAAATCCTTTGATCCTGCAATCGTGCTTCCGATATTGCCCCCTACACTTTTTTTCAATCTGTTGTCTATCGTTGTCTTCCTTGCACCTGTTTCTGTCTCTTTTCTTAACTCGTTTACAGCCAGAATGGAATGTACTTAATGCTGGGATAACATACTTTTACAGTTGGGAACCGGCAATGCTACTGTAATTATGTTTCGGGCTCCTGAATACATGAAAGAAACCCTTTTGAAGTTTACTGTGGGAACTGAGTTGGAACCTTTTGTTCGCCATGTTGTGCTATGACGAAAATATGTATAAAAGGAGCGATCCACTGTTGCAATTCGAAGCAGTCTCTCAGAACCTACACGTTGTGTACTTCTTGCGATTTCTGTATCCCTGCAGTAAATAAACGCTGATCTTTGACGTCGAAGGAAGTGTCCCGTGTCTCTGTGATTTGTACGCCGGAACAGGTAACCCACGAATGTTTCAGGTGTTGTCCCCTGGCACCGCTGGGCCTTAGAATAGCCTAGTCCTTCACTAGAGAGTCATCAGCACACAGAAACGTACACACATTCCTTTCTCTCTAAATGAAACAAAACCATAACTCTGTGTGACAAGTGCAAAAAGAACAATTGATGGACAGAATGGAAAACAATGTCATACATTCACCCCCAGTACAGTGACCTGGGCCTAAATCCATTCTTTTTTTGCTCACCATGCCATTCCAGTGTTGACCCAGCCGTATGCAAATTAGTGTTGACCCTGCGCCCAATGGGAACAGTCCATCCCACAAGGAACAGGGTCAAAACTAATTTGCATATGTCTGGGTCTAAACTGGGGTGGTGTGGTGAGCAAAAGAATGATGGATCAAACCCAAGCTCCTTGTGACTGGGGGTGAATTTTTGCATTGTCCAGCATTCCGTCCATCAATTGTTTATTTTGCATAACTCAAAATGGACATTGAGGGTAAAGGTATGCTAGCACTCGGGGCAGGCTAAACTCGATCTTTTACCCTAAAAGAGACAGGGAAATCCCTACTGTGAGCTAAAGAGGGCAGGGTAATCTCCAATGCAGGCTTTTTCTGTTCCTCTTAGCATAACTTAGACAGGATACAAACTCATGTTGAGGTTACCGGACTTACAGGCACAACACCGCCTGCATTTCTATGCATTCCCTAGATGAAATAAAGCAACATTTATTTTTGTGTGAAGGAGGTGTAGACGTTAGAGGGAATTTTACTACAGCAATGGAGGCTCCGCCTGCCCAGGAGGCACATGAAAATAACTGCAATGAGGGAAAGGAAAATGCATGTGATCCCACAAAATATAATGTACCTGTTCCTCCTAACAAAAAAGATAGAATAATTAAGTTGGTGGTGTTACAGAACCTAAAAACACAATACAAAGTGATTCTTTTCATGCATCCTTAGATACAACAAGAAAACAACTTCTGTTGAAGATGGGGAGCGTACAAACAGTTCTTGCTCATCTTACAGTATGCTAGACAGGTAAAAACCATTTATGGGAGGAAGAGGGCCTGAATAGCCCTGGGACAGGTTGCGCCTACTTCTTTCTGCAGCCCAGGCTGAACAGCAATTTCTCTTACAGTTAGCATTCCTGAGTGCTTGCGGCGAAGGCAAGGATGTGCCTGTTTCCCAGATCAAGTAGGCCAGTCACTCATGGAGCAGGCATCTGTAATCCTGTGCATGGCAGTGTGGCTCTATCCCTGGCCCCGCTCTCTGCAAGTCCACCACACACCTGCCATCATCCACACCACATCGCCAAGGCTATCGGGCACCCTGAACCGTCGCCCTGCCATGCAGTGCTTAATTTGAGCCGGTGGTTTCCGGTGCTCGGCACCAGCACTTAATTGTCAACACCGGCGCTTATGACAGTCTGCCGCATGGTGGCACTATCTGTCACTTTTAGAGATTAGCACACCTACAGTTATTTATTAATTCAGTAAACATTTAAAAAATGAATATTACGTGCCACCCAAACCATTTTTATAGCTTTAGAGGCATGGAATAGTCTGAATTGTCACACTTGCAGGAATGTGATTGTTAGTAGCTGTGGTGGTACGGTTATCGACCCACCGGCAGGGGGAATGGCATGGTGGAGGCTGCAGTGGTCTCTTCACAAGAGCCCTGGCACTTCATTTTTATTACCAAATTAAGCACTGATGGCAGATGCACCTACCTTGCCATGCGATGGGCCCGGCTGTGGCATCTCTTAACTACAGTGCCCTATGGACTGTGCTGTAGATCTGTTGCTTCTCTCCTACATTATAAAGAAAAAAATCACACTTGTGATGATATACGGTGGTATATCATCGAAAAGATTAGAACCACCAGACGTGGTGGGGACATTAATAAACTCAGAAAAACCAGGGAACAGTGGTTTTTCTGCTTTCTGGATACTATTCGCAATGGCCTTAATACTAGAGAAGACTGGACCCAATGCATTTAGTTTCCAACACAATGCATTTCTCCAAGTTCAAAAAATAATCCAAACCGTCCACTGCAAAAATCATGTCTTTTCTTAATGATAAATATAGTCCCCTCGCCAGTCATCAAAACAACATTGAGTCCTAAACACCTATAATCCCCATTTCTGAATATCAGAGACAATTGTACACCCTTTTGGATCTGTAACAAACATAATTAGTCCACTTAAACTTATTCATTTTAAACTCACTTAACATAGAAAGCGCGCCGTTTTCTCCAGCTACAATAAACGTCAGTTCACTAGAGGAAGTTTGTCAATATAATGCCTTCATTCTAACTTACTAAAAGGCCCACTGCTTCAGTGAGTCCGTTGTATATGCCAGTTAATAATCATAGGTTCACAGATAGCGGTCTAATACACTGGAGCACCCGTTAAATTCTTAGTTTTTTTCAACCTTAGTCACTCTAGTCATACCCATACAAAAGTAGACTCGGTTTTATTGGTTCGAATATCTCGCCTTCACAACATGGCCATAGAATAGGGTATTAGAGCATAGATGACCTAACCAATCATAGACCTTAATCTCGGGCCAATGGCAGTCGAGCTTTTCAAGCCCGGACATGCAAACTCCTGGGATTAAAATACAAGTTCCTGATTGGTCTAAAAACGGTAACCAATCAAACGGTAGATTAAAACACAAGTTCCTGATTGGCCTAAAATCGGGAACCAATTAAGCAGTGGTTATTGTATTTAAACCGACCCTTCAGTGGTCTCCAGTAACCGGACTGAAACCAGAGAAGCAGGCAGTTCTCTTCGGCCGAATAGGTAAGAGCCACATGCATCGTAGGGATCCCGTATAAATTTGTTAAACGCTAATTCCTCAACCACCAAAAGCAACTTTTATAACCTTATGCCGCCCTTTAGGGAAACAATTGTTTTCGCCGGAAGGACAAGACGAAAGCGCCCCTGGTTTCCACTTCTTTTAAACAGAAAAAGACGCTCTTTGACGAGCAATACTGCCAAGCGCACCACGTTTATCCGCAGGTAGGATAAAACACATTATAAATTTGTGAAAAACAACATAGTTTAAAGCCACATTCTAACTGCTTCTATAATTGTATTTACCAGGATTTTTAAACCGATAAACTGAAGTCAGTCAAACAAAAGTGTGAAGGAAAACTGATGTCAACCCACTTATCCTTAAGCACACATTTCCACAACTGAACATACAGGGAGTTTATCCAAACAAGAATTTAAAGGTATTCAGACAAAATTCTAGTCTAATTGAATTACATGAAACTAATTCATTCGAATTAGAATAGGTAGGTTTTTTTAAACCTCCAGTTTAGGATCCAATTAACAGGGACCCGCATTTAACAAAAACTTAGAGCATGTATATACCAGACCGCTTCTACTGCTGAATGTCATTATTTATAGTACTTTGTTTTAAGAAAATCGCCGAAAATTTGTCGCAATACATTGTCTCTATGCCAAATGCCTATTGTACAATGCCATATGTTTTGTAACGATTTTTCTGAGACCGATACCAACAGTATCATTATATGTGCCAAACAAGATTTTGGATAAATTAAAGAATGGTTGGTTGCTTTTTTTAAAAAAAACGTCACTTTATATTGTTAGTGAAAAAATGTTGAAGGACATCAGGTGGATTGTCCCCGTAAAATGTTTTTCATCGACAATTTTCTTTAGCAGTCATGTTGTACCATCTAGCTAGAGGTTCTAAATTTTATTGGGTACACTCTGACTAAAGGTGAATATCTTTATAAACTAAAAATGCATAGTTAAGAAAAAGGGTTTTGACAATGTACAATACTTGCAAATTTTTGTTTTTAACTAAAAACATAATGTTACATCAATTTTAATTCCTCTGTATATTCACTCTTTAGGGTGATCGTTCTTGACCCCAGATACACGACAGACAAAAGATAGGGTCTTGATAAAGGTGGTCCAAAACTATTTCAACCACCGAAACGCGTCGACGCACTTTCAAGTACAATTCCTAGACTCGGATACCTGTGTTGATACAATATAAAAACTGTGCACAGCACATGGGTATCACATTGAGTTTGAATGTACACCTAGTACTGTAACAATTAGATGTCGTACTGTTGTCTGTTCCCCCTTCCTTGTATCAACATTGCTGGTCGATTTTGATCTCCATGTATGTCAAAAAAACGTTTTAACAATTTTTCCTTCAATTTATCTGTTTTTATTTGTGTACAGTGGTGCTTTTGCCCACTTGTGTTTCTTAATATATTTTGTGATATTAATAAATTGTGTACAATTTTCTTAACTTTATTGTCCGAATTGATTTGTAAATTAAGTTGTTTTATTGAATATCTCATTCAAGGGAACTTCTTCTTAGTACTGCTTCTGCTCCTACCCCAGTTCGTTCTCTCCACTGCTGACGTGTGAGAGTGAGGGTACCACACACACATCTCTGCACCCTCCCCGGCTATGCTTGGAACTTACCCTGGTGCCTGAGTGCCTAGCACCGGCTCCAGTACAGCAGACTGCAATAGATGTCAAATGTGTCCAACTCACTGTCAATGTCTGTCCCAAAATAATGGTATTTGTTGTTCTAATTTACCATTTTGATGGCCCATGCACTTGGCCCATGCAAATACCAAGAGAAACCCATTACCATTGCAACTTTATCAATGAGTTAATGCAAATCACTTTTATTTTTAGAGATGTTTATTGACAGAAAGTTGAGTCAGTTTTACTCTAGGAATGTGAAAGACATTGGAACCAACTGGTTGCCATAGGAAAGACTTCAGTTGTGTAAATTAGATTGCTTAACCTATTAATACCAGTTTGTATGAACAGGAGTTTATTTTATTTTTCTGCCAGTGTAGGCAGCAAATGAGCCAAATACAGGCAGAAAAGTAATTAGGTCAATACATAGACTTGCTTTAAACCATAGGGGTTGAACTCTTTCGCGACTAGGGATGGGGACATTTCCTTTTTTATTGCGCCATAACTTTGGGTATTGCCAATGGTTTGTCATCCACCTACCCCATATTAAAGAAAAGGAGAAATGGCCTGCATCAGCAACATTCCTTATTCTACGAAGAGCTCACTTCTTGTGTTATCTGGGACTGTTGGATGCCGAACAATTATAATTGTATTAAGTTAATTGATTACAGTTGCCCATCCCCTGACAGTGCATCAAAGCAACATTCCCAGCAGGGCAGGCTCTGTGTGGTGATTGCTTTGTAAAAGGCTAGGAGAACCCTGCGTGCAAGCACTGCATACAGGCTTCCCTACTGAGGATGTTGCTTTCAAGAGTAATGTCAGAGACTCAGGTTATTAAATTATCTTAATTCAATGATCAACGATTCTTATGGCTCTTCTAGCCCATTACACCCCAGCCCGAGCCTTAAGATCCGCTGACTTAGAACTGGCTGTTGTGCCACGCTTTAAGCGGAGTAGGGCAGGAGGGCGTTCGTTTCAAGTTCGCGCGGCGGTCCTGTGGAACTCTCTACCCCAGGCGATTCGTGCTGAGAGGGATCTGCTTTCTTTTCGCCGTGCGGTGAAAACTTTTTTATTTCCCTAGTTCTTAACACTATTTGATTACTGTTTGATTATTGTTTAGTTGTGTTGTGCTGCTGCCTTGTCGGGCGCCAGGACGCTCCTTAGCTGGAGCATCTGTGCGCCAAATAAAAACGCATAACATAACATAACATAACAAGTACATTTCACCACCTGTCCTAAAAGCAGATGGGTTGGTCAATTTCTCACCCAAATATTCTGTTTACACCTACTGGTGGCAGACCTGATTTGTTTGAGAGGTAAATCTCAACATGGTGTCTTCATGCAGTTCAGTAATTAGATTCAAAAGAGAGTTGTAATGCCCAAAGGTTATAGTTTAATCCAGTAGCGCAGTGACTCTTAACCTTCTGACTGCTGTGGCCCCCACTTAATCATTACTGGAACCCAGGATCCCCCACTGAATCATTACTGGAAGCTGAGCTACCCCACTGAATCATTATGGAATCTGGGGAACCTTCCAAGGAATCGTTACTGGAGGCCGGGGACCGGCCCGGACTAGCAATTTTGATGATTTGGTCCACAAAATAATACACAAAAAATAGAGAAACAAGCATTCATCAAACAACTGCAAAAATGATTACATGTTATATGTAATTCATAGACACATAAAAAACAATCAGACTTATACTTTTAATGGGACAGTGGAGCTTTTCTAAATTCAATTGAGGCCACTCATTATCTATACTATATATTATTTTTTGCACTTGCACTTCTCCCACAAATCAATCTAGGAATACCAACTTAAACTTTAGCCTCTAATTTCAAATTCCTTCACATTCACAGAACGTATTAACATTTTAAATTGTGCTTCTTTATTTAGATAAACTTTATTAATCTGTTAATATTTTTTAATTTTCTAAGCATGGAGGACCTCTGAGTAGGCTTCACAGACCCCCACGGGTCCCTGGACCACAGGTTCAGATCTACTGCACTAGCGTGTCTCATTTACTTCAGTCTTCCACTTGCAATTCATTTTGGTAATTTACTGACCTATAAATAGAGAGCTCAGGGAGGAATTTCCTAGTCCTTGATCCTGCTAATGTGCCAGCTGGTGTTGCTCTGTGTATAAAACTGTTTCCAAGAGGTAGATGGCTGTGATGCCTGGATAGGTTGAGCCCACTTTGCGACCGCACACCCCATTGGGTTCTTCTTTCCATCCAAAGAGAGGCACATCTGCCTCAGGGGCATAAAGCAAGGCCCGGCAGCCCCTGAGGCGCAAATGGGTGCCTGATTCTTCAGGAGACCTCCATTCAGCCCAATGAATAGAAAGAGGCCCCTCTCTTCACATTCTGCGGGGGGGGGGGCATTGTTTTCATTACGCCATTGATCTGTCTCCTGTAAAATACGGGATGAGGGTTTCAAACTGCAGCTCCATCTTTCACTGCTGTGCTGAACAGAGTTCATGTTATTTTCTAATAGGGGATCCAACTGCCCTTGAGCCGATGCTTCTGAGCATATTTGGGCTCTGTGCTGCCCAATTTAACAATAACCTGTCTGACTTTGCAAAGTGTAAGGTATCTCCTACACAATGGTACAATCTGGTAATCCTTGAGGGATCTCAGGAACAATCGCAACGCCTTCCAAAATGCACCTGTCACGGGGTGAACTAATCTTATGACAGAGGCAAAGGCAATAGGTTTGGCTTGAATTTGGGTCCTGATTAAAACATTAAATATAGAATGCTGAAAACAAAAATTATTGATTTCTATATACAATGCATCTTGGTGATTAAGTATTTTATTTGGTGTGGTTCAGAGTACTTAGAAATGTAAAATAGTCCCTCATGCATTTAAGGCAAGCACTCCGTAATAGGTGAAAAGATACACCAACAGCACGAAATGAGATAGAAAATCTGCTCTGGACACAGACAAATCCCACTCTGTATATTGGAACAAGCATTTGCAATGCAATAGGTCTTGCATTTGTTAAAGTTAGAGATGTTGGCATTGAAAATAACAATGTTTTTAACTTGAGGTTTTTTTTATTTGCAGTGGAGTTATTATATTTGCATATCACTATTGCCAATGGTATAAAAAGCTAAAGTAGAAAACATTGGGGGCATATTAACAGCAAATAGCGATAATTATCACTAAATGCGCTTAGCGCATTTTGTTTTATCGCCGCCTATCGCCGGATATTATCGCAGAGATAACGTGCTATTAGCAACGTTTATCTCTAAAGCGATAAAATATCTGGCGATAGCGGCTCAATGCATGAATCTCGCTGGAAATCCAGCGATATTCAGGCATTATCGCTTATGGGGACTTAACCTGAATATCCACCTCCCATTGGATATACAGGTTAAGTCATGGTCTGAGCAGGCGTTAGGTTCTAGCGATAATCGCACTTGGCTTGATTTTTTTTATCGCTTTGTCTGCCTTGCTAATAGGCGATAGCTGTGTTAGTGACAGCTTTCAGTCGCTAACAGGTTGGGTACTCCGACTTTGCTTGTCATTAGCGATAAATATCGCTAACATGCAAAGCGGGCCCCAATCCTGTAGCTATCGCCTACAAGCTGTCGCTAACTGCTGTTAGCGACAGCATGCTAATAGGGCGATAAAAATATCACCGCTTTAGCAGGAAAAAGTCCTGCTAAAGCAGTGATATTGCCCTTGCTAATATGCCCCATTGTCATTTTCAATGCCAACAGCTCTAACTTTAATAAATGCAAGACGTATTGCATTGGAAATGCAATCGGTCTCGTATTTATTGGAGTTGGAGTTTTGGCATTATAAATCCCAATGCTTTTTACCTAGCCATGTTGCAGGGTGCAGTATCATAGGTGGCAAAAAGAAGTCCCATAAGACGTCTTTTGGCCACCTATGGTACTACACCCTGCAGAAGATATGGTAAATCCATCTTACCCATAATGCATTGCGTGCAAGACAGTTACATGAGTACATTCAAATAGCTATGTCCATACATTCAATTAGTAGGTTTGAAATGTGACAAAATAATTGTAATATTAATTCCGGATTATGTTGTACTCTGTGTGGAGCTGATTAAGGGAAATTTATAGAAGGTCTCTTATAAATGTGAGATGTGCTAGAGAGTAAAGTAACCACTTCCAGCCTTGCTTTAGACCAGGTGTGTCTCCTCCTTAGGGCCCTTTAAGAAAATAGTGCTCTTAGGCTGTAATTATCACCTAGGGAGTATCAACACATGTAACAGGGGGTGTTCTCATGGAAGGTTATAAAAAGAGACAAGGTGGTACTAAGGAGACACTACTAAGCCTATTGACCAATGAAAAGCATCCATTTACAAAGGATAGGGATAGAGGCCAATTAAAAAGATGGGCGCATTGTGAGAGGAGCTTTATGCCCATATACTGAATACAACATGTCTCAAAGAGACAGCGCAAGTGCTACCTAGGCGAGACCTAAAAATATGGTAACAGTAGGTCTCACAGACAGCTTTGCTGCACTGTCAATACAAACCTACAAAAATTAATCAATAGCCACACTGAAATAATGTAATCAATCTAAAGGAAAGTAAATGTTTTAACAAGGTTTAGACATATTGACCCTGGAATCTTCCTATGTAGTTAGATTCTGAGCCACAGAATCAATGGATGAATGCAGTTACATAGTTCACTGTCTGTTTCGTAGTCAAACTATGGACAAACATGACAAGAATTTTTCATCCAATGCATAAGTAAGCAGATATGAAAGAAAAGAATGTTTGCTCAGCGCGAATATCTCCAAAAGCTAACGCCTGCACAGAGCAGTTCTTAGCCATATTATCCAATGGTAGGTGGATAACATGACTAAGAGCATTCGCTCGGTAATGCATGAATATCGTTGACTTTTCAGCAATATTCATGCATTTCGGCCGATTTTTATCGCTTTTTAGATAAACCTTGATAATAGAAAGGTTTATCTGCGATAAAAATCGGCGGAGCTCGGCAATAATAATATTGCCGCTAAGCCAACATAGCGATAATTAATTGACCTCAGACCTTTTTGTTTTGGGAAATGTAAGACATTTCTGGTATTTTCTTCCACTTTTTCGGTTGAGTCTGTGTGGGCCGTTACTAGCACATGTGCTCTCACGAGCGAGCAGAGCCGGACTGGGAAACAAAACCGGCCCTGGCAAAGTGCTCACGCACCCCCCCGCGGGGAGGTTGGGGGGGCCGCCGAGCTCTTTGCCGGGGCCAATTTTGTTACAGGGACGACTTTGCAGCTATGCTGCAAAAACTGCCCTGGAACAAAAACGGCCCCCAGGGGCCCAAAACCGGCCCCCACCCGTGCGGCGCATCGGGGGATTGCCCGGTGCCTGCTACGGCCAGTCCAGGCCTGCGAGCGAGACTGTTTTGTGTTCAATAATATGCTTGGAACCCACCCATTCCTTACCATTCGTTGGCATCATCGTCACTCTTCTTTGGTGACATCACATTGGTCAGTGCTTGCCATGCGTCACTTTCTTTCTATTCTGTGCCGCCAGATTAATCAAGTTTGATTAATGTCGGTCGGCTGGCCTTTGCTGCCTGCACTGTGATTCAGGCGTTATCTAAAAATCTTTTTTTAAAGTGCTATGACACGGTCAACGCTGGCCGCGTTATGGTGCTTTTTTAGGTCTCAAGACCGACGGCTGGCTTGCCAGCCGGAAGTCAGAGATTTAATGTGTTTCAATGTGTGCTTTAAACCCGCCTCTCTCTTTGTCTCTCCTCCATTGGCTGGCTTCCTAAACGGAGGCCAGCCATTGGAGGAGAGAGTCGTCCCTCGAAAGAAGCTCCATCTCTTTCGGATTTGGGGCGTGTTCATGCCGTTCTTTCCACTTTTTAGCCACGCCCCTTTTGGGGACGGCCAAACACGCCCCTGAATCCGAAATTTTCTGATGTTTGCGACTGCCATTGTTGCCCGGATTGGAACAGCCTCGCTGCCACTCCAGGTAAGTTTTCTTCTGCCCCCTAGTTCTTTCCCATTCTCGCTTCGCTGTCTTCCCCTTCTGTCTTCTCTGCTTCAGTTTTTGTTTCTTTTCAGCTCTGCCATTGGTTGTGAAATGTTTGTTTAGGACTCGTGCCCTGATAATAGCAAAGCGCGTCGGTTGCAACCCCAGGCTGCTGCCTAGCGTCTACCAGATGTTGGGGCTGGGGAGGAGCATGGAGCGCAGCTGCAGGAAGAGGCCACGGGTCTGAGCCTGAGAGAGCATGCCCTCGCACAGGGGTGGGACACCCTGCTGCGTCCTTCCAGGAACCAGAGAGAACACACGCCCGCCCAGAATGCGTGTTCTCCCAATAAACAGCTCCATATTGTCAACTGGCTGCCGGGCCGGGAAGTGGGTACCTCGGTGGGGCGCGGCGCGGCCCTCCCCTCGCCCCTGGCCTCATCTGTGGAAGTGTGGGAGGCTGTACGCACATCTACGATGGCTTTGCTCTGAATGTGATTCTCGCAGCTCTCTCTGCTGGCACCATTACCTCACTGGCCCCCTCCCCATAACTGCGAAAACTGCACCCCCAGGCTCCCAAATCTTGCAGTTCATATTGTTTCGCTGCTTGATTCTGTTTCTTAGTTTCCCGGAAAGTAAGGGTGTCCGAGTCATTGCTGCTGCCTGTCTGGTGTTCATTTAACACGCTTTACTGATGGAAGGTGATACCGCCTCATGGTGCACTGAACTCATCTTTGTACGGCCCGCATCGACTTACCCTCACGTTTACTGCGTGTGCCCTGCTTCTTTAGTAGTGACGTTCTCTTTAGTACACCGTGTTTGAACAATCATAATAAACACATATTGAAAAAAAGGATTGTCGGTGTTTTTGTGCCGGTGTGTGGATCCATGTATTCTTACACTAATAATGTATTCAGCACATAAGACAAACTGCTTATTTGATACATATTAATAAGGCCTTCATTATGAGTGGCTGGTAAAGCCAATCACCTGCGCAAACCTCTGTTTGCACAGGTGTCATAATTAGGAGTGTGACACGTGCACATATTTACCAGGTGAAAAAGGCTGTGTTGCTTGTGTTGCAATAAGTACCAAAATACAGGCCATGCCCAATTTTCAGCGGAACACTGCTTTTTGGCGTTATGACTTCCTCTGGGTATCATGATGTGAAAGGGGTGAACTTCTCCCCTTTGGTCCCAAAGCGCTCCAGCACTTATGTTCGTCGGGCCAGGGAAGGGACCAGCACAGAGGAGTTAAAACTGCAGCGTGCAGGGCTGGGCATCTGTCTGGGGAGGTGGACAGACAAACTTAGCTGGGGGAGAGGTCCCATGGACTATTAATAGCATCTTGCCCACACACAGGGGACGGCCAGTGCGAGTCTGGTGGACGAGAGGCCAGAGACCGCAGGGTCAGCGTGACGCAGCATGCTGAAGGAGCTATACCAGCCGCAGAGGCATGCCGCTGATGGAAGATCGGCTCCCTGACAGAGCAAACGAATCCGCTGCATAAAACGCCAGCCACGCCGTCCTCGCCCCCTCTCTCAGCAGAAAATGATGCCCCTGCACAGGGGGCTGAGATCGAATTCCCACCTGGTGACCACGGGCTGCATCCTTGCAAACTCGGAAACTCTGCATGTGGTCCTGAGGCTGCGTAACTAGAGCGGCTTAACATGACACAACACACCTCTCCTGCCCGAGCTGCACAGACACATCGCACTTGGGCCGGTACTGAGGAACCCAGTTTAGCATACCATGTATTACAGCTTCCTGCCAAGAAAGCAGCCAGACCCATTGTTCCCCTTTAAGGCACAGCGGGACCACGATATACAACTTGGCAGCGACGCATTAGGTCTCACCCTGACCCGCTCCCATGACCCTGCGGGGAGTTGGCATTTCTCGGGGCAGCCCTGCATGGAATATAACTTCCCTGGAGCAGTGTCCGGGGCGCCTCTGCAGCCCTGCCAAGGGAGACAGTGCCTCTTCCCCCTCAGCGTCCTTACCTTGGTGACAGTCATGCAGAAGCTCCACAGGAGTAGGGTGGCAGCGTGCCAAGATGCAGACGGAGGCTGGTGAGGGAGGGCACCTGTGCGTCAAGCACACTGCAGGAGGCTGAGCAGGGCTAGGATGCAAGAGCAGCCTGGGCGAGGAGGGATGCCAGGATGCAGCAGGAGGATGGGCACCGAGGGCGTGCCAAGGCGCTGCTGGCAGGAAGGGAGAACAGCGTGCCAGGAAGCGGGAGGATGCTGGCAGGGAGCAGTGCACGGGAACCGGCGTGGGGAGCAAAGCTGGGTACCCATGTGTGAGGATGCAGGGGCAGAGAGGGCAGAAGGGCGCCTGCAGCGGGACTCCCTCTCTTCCTCCTGCAGAGAGGACTGATCGTCAGTGGTTGCTGGCAGAAGAGGGAACCGCCTCCCACTGGCTGTGCTTGAGCCCCTGCCCCCTGGCTCTGCTTGCTCCCCTGCCCCCTGGCTGTGCTTGCTCCCCTGCCCCCTGGCTGTGCTTGCTCCCCTGGCTGTGCTTGCTCCCCTGCCCCCTGCCTGTGCTTGCTCCCCTGCCGGTGCTTGCTCCCCTGCCCCCTGGCTGTGCTTGCTCTCCTGAGTGTGTGGCTCTGGGTGTGTGTGTGGCGCTGGGTGTGTGAGGGTGGCTCTTTGTAGGTGGCTTTCTGTGTGTGGGTGGCTCTATGTGAATAACTGTTTGTGGGTGGCTCTGTATGTGTGGCTCTGTGTGGGTGTAAATGCAATAGGTGATGCATATGCTTAGTATCCGCGGACTCGATAATTCTCGCCTAGGTGCCTACTCTAATCATGGGTCACACTGCAACTTTGGGCAATAGCTTGCTTAATCTCCACAACGGCCCTAACAGTGCTGGGATGCCTGGCTTCACCTTGGGGGGTGCCCAGGAGTGGGTAGTTCACAGGGAAAGCCAGGATGGATTCCACAGCGGTATGCGTACAAGCGCTTTGAGACCCCCCTGGGGGTGATATGTGCGCTATACAAATACAAAATTATTTATTAAAAATATTATATGCAAGCGATTAAGCTATTGGCATTGTAAATGACAATGCCATTTATTTAACGATTAAGCTATTGGCAATGTAAATGACAATGATATTTATTTATGATTTAAAAAAAAAAAAAGTCATAAGCAATGCCAATAGCTCTACCTTTAATAATGCCGAGACCATTGCATTGTAAATGCTTGTTTTACCTTTCCCCTTCAGTCCGTATTCTTAATTCTCTCCCTCACTCTTCTTCTAATCGCCAACGCTTGCCCTTGGCCTACCTCTAACCCGAAATTGAACACCTACCCTGAGTTGTAATGAGACACCTCCACTAATTCTTCCCTCTACGCCATTCATGTTTCATTTAAGGTCATGTTCTCTCGATCTCTTTACTTCGAAACTTCTGTCATGGTGTTTTCGCCTCCTGAAAAAGACAAACCAACTTCTTGGTGAGGGAGTCAGATGCATGAATGTTTGCTAACCGAAATTGATGGAAATCAGTACTTTCTCTGTCTGCTCCTGAGGGTAAATCCCGCTGACACACCAACAATGAAGGCTACCATCAAAAGCAAGCCATATTAACAGAATGATACATTAATTCATGTGGAAAAATCAGCAGAACCAGAAAAACGAAATGATAGTGGATATTTCGGTCTGACAAGGTTCTTTAAGGTCATTCAGCCCCACAGCTTGCCTGCTGTCCTGCTTTGTGCAGCATGTTTTTTTTCCAATCACTTGTCTAGAAACTCGGAAAGCGAAGGAGACATGTTTCAGCGTCGCTGCTGACAATCTGCTTCTCCGAACCCACGCGCACATTTTTTTATGCTGAAGTCTATTCTCATATAAATGTCGCAATAAGACCCTATCAGATTACAATGTTCTTCCCACTCAGATGTGTGGTATAAAAGCAGACATGATTTCAACAGAACAGCGAGAAAGAACATTCGTTGTCATTTTACAGTGTGACAGGCAACAATCACCACGTAGACGTTTTCACACAAAAAAGTGAAGAATGAAACAATTGTGCAGAAGCCGTGACAGCAAACAGTGGGAGGAGAGGAGGAAAAGGCATAAAGAGAAAGAAAACTATTTATACATTTTGATTTTCAGCATGGCTCACAATTTACTGGAAAAAACACAGATGACCAGAAATAATAAACCAGTTGTTTAATCCAAGTGCGTCATTGTAAAAGCTTTAGGAAGAGGAGTGATTTGATAACCATTTTGTCAGTAGAAACTGGACTGATTGTTCTTTGTTGTTTTGTTTGCATGGTAGATTCAAATTATTTTCGGGGTGCTCCAAACCAAGACTTTGAAAGATCCAACCACCCTGAATTTCAGGGTGCACTGTCCCAACACTGTGAGAACCGAAACATATGTAAGCATTTGTGCTGGAAGTAATAAGGCTCATTATGTCTGCTAACTGGACCCCACTCATCATCCTTTCATCCAGATTGACTCCTATGAATATTTATGCATCCTACCAAAATATCTCTTTTCGCTGTTTAGACGAAATGTTCTGAGTTTAGGACTATCATGCCTTCCAAACACGGGGCACTTTCAGAAAATACAAAAACGTAAAACAAATTAGTACATCTTTTTTTTTTTCTTTTTTTTATCCTCATCTGCCCAACACTCGTTCCATAGATGCAAAGAAAACACACCAACCACCTCACTGCCTTCGGGAGCAAGGCCCTGATAATTGAGCCGCTTCGCAAACTGGGCAGAACTTATTACGGATTGGCGGGAGATATGGTGCACCTTGTTAACACTCCTCTAGGCAACTTCATGCCTGTTAGGCCAGTAAATAAATATCGGAGTCGGGGCAAACCACTAGACTGAGCCATGGAGTAGATGGGCGTAATCATCGGACCTTTGGGGAAAAAAAAAAAACCCCAACGAGCCGAAAAAAATAAAATAATAATTCACTTCCAATCTTTCAAGAGTTTTCAAAAGGTGAGGCACTGGGTACTACAGGATCTAGCCAAATCTATCTTGGATGTTTCATAGAGTGATGTTAGCCAGGCGGAGTGTGCGGGGGGGGTGGTATCTACCCAGTGTATACATATCAGCCGTCTTGCCAGAAGGATAGCATAGAATAAGAAAGACCGCGCAACCCCGATGATGTTCTGATCAAAGCCAAAAATGACTAATGATAGCGTAAGAGGAATGTTGGTCTTGAGAATTGAATCCAGGGTGACTTTAACCTCTTTCCAATAAGCAATTATGTGGGGGCATTCCCAAAACATGTGGGTATCTGAGGCTGCTGGAAGTTGACATTTGTTACAGCATTTCCCTTCCTGATATTTAGATAGACGTAAAGGGGAGAGGTATGCCCGGTGTAAAGTGAACAAATGGTTTCGTCTCAGCCAGGCGGGTTTGACAAGTCTATACAAAAGAGAAAAGGATTTTATCCACAAATCCTCATCCAATAACACGATTTCACTTCCCCATAGCTCCATTGGGAGGTTGAAATCTCCATCTATCTCCTCCAAGATGGACCAATACCAAAAAGCAACCTCCTTACCTCGTGTCTGTTTTTCGACTAAGTGCTGTTCTAGGGGGCTGGGTCTCCCAATATTAGAATTTTTCCTAGTTAGTTCTCTGGCCCAACTGCTGATTTGGATGTACTTAAATCTTGACAAAGTTGGCCCTACTTTCTCCTTAAGCTCCTCCCACTCTACCAAGACGCCTCCAGATACCAGATCACCCCATCTTGAGAGCCCAGCTTCAATTAGGGGGCTGCCAGGGAGTCTTGCAAACACAGTGGGAGCCCAGGAGAGTCCCATATCTGAGCATAGTTGGAGAAATATGCCAGCCCCACTCTAAGTTTAATTTGCACCCAGGACTTCAATATTGTTAAAAGAGTCTTAAGCCTCACCTTTTAAAAAAAATTTCGGTCCCCGAACTTAAATAGAAACCCGTCTAACGGAAGGTTTGCCCCCACCAGCATTGCCTTAAACAATCTCCCATTCGAAGAATTATCTGGTGACTTCAAGAGCATTCTTGTGTGGGAAAGCTGGAATGCCCACTCATAGTACTGCAAGTCTGGCAGAGCAAGCCCTCCTTTTTCCCTCCTCCTCCTTAATTTTTTCCAGGCCAGCCTTGTAGCCTTATTGCCCCAAATGAAGGAATTAATTTCCTGCTGACATTTATGAAGTTGCTTAGAATCAAAAGACAAAGGGATGGCATTAAAAATAAAAGTCAGTTTCGGGAGGATAGACATTTTCACTATATTGACTTTCCCAAAAATTGACAGTCGAAGACCCGCCCAGGATTTCAATAGGGCCCTACATTCTTGGAAGACCAGATCTAGGTTAGCCTTAGCCAAGGTGTCAATTCTTGTGTGATTTTAACTCTGAGGTAACGAATTGAGGGTGTCACCACAACACTTGGATTAGCAATGTTCCACGTCATGAGCTCAGTCTTCTCAGGGTTAATATTATAGCCCGATATATGTTCAAATTCTTTGGCCATTTCGACCACTATGGGGAAGGCAGTTGCTGGGTCACTAGCGTAAATTACTATATCGTCGGCGTAAAGCCCTACCCTTTTTTCCCAACCTCCATATTCATGTGGGTATCTGAGGCTGCTGGAAGTTGACATTTGTTACAGCATTTCCCTTCCTGATATTTAGATAGACGTAAAGGGGAGAGGTATGCCCGGTGTAAAGTGAACAAATGGTTTCGTCTCAGCCAGGCGGGTTTGACAAGTCTATACAAAAGAGAAAAGGATTTTATCCACAAATCCTCATCCAATAACACGATTTCACTTCCCCATAGCTCCATTGGGAGGTTGAAATCTCCATCTATCTCCTCCAAGATGGACCAATACCAAAAAGCAACCTCCTTACCTCGTGTCTGTTTTTCGACTAAGTGCTGTTCTAGGGGGCTGGGTCTCCCAATATTAGAATTTTTCCTAGTTAGTTCTCTGGCCCAACTGCTGATTTGGATGTACTTAAATCTTGACAAAGTTGGCCCTACTTTCTCCTTAAGCTCCTCCCACTCTACCAAGACGCCTCCAGATACCAGATCACCCCTTCTTGAGAGCCCAGCTTCAATTAGGGGGCTGCCAGGGAGTCTTGCAAACACAGTGGGAGCCCAGGAGAGTCCCATATCTGAGCATAGTTGGAGAAATATGCCAGCCCCACTCTAAGTTTAATTTGCACCCAGGACTTCAATATTGTTAAAAGAGTCTTAAGCCTCACCTTTTTAAAAAACTTTCGGTCCCCGAACTTAAATAGAAACCCGTCTAACGGAAGGTTTGCCCCCACCAGCATTGCCTTAAACAATCTCCCATTTGAAGAATTATCTGGTGACTTCAAGAGCATACTTGTGTGGGAAAGCTGGAATGCCCACTCATAGTACTGCAAGTCTGGCAGAGCAAGCCCTCCTTTTTCCCTCCTCCTTCTTCATTTTTTCCAGGCCAGCCTTGTAGCCTTATTGCCCCAAATGAAGGAATTAATTTCCTGCTGACATTTATGAAGTTGCTTAGAATCAAAAGACAAAGGGATGGCATTAAAAATAAAAGTCAGTTTCGGGAGGATAGACATTTTCACTATATTGACTTTCCCAAAAATTGACAGTCGAAGACCCGCCCAGGATTTCAATAGGGCCCTACATTCTTGGAAGACCAGATCTAGGTTAGCCTTAGCCAAGGTGTCAATTCTTGCGTGATTTTAACTCTGAGGTAACGAATTGAGGGTGTCACCACAACACTTGGATTAGCAATGTTCCACGTCATGAGCTCAGTCTTCTCAGGGTTAATATTATAGCCCGATATATGTTCAAATTCTTTGGCCATTTCGACCACTATGGGGAAGGCAGTTGCTGGGTCACTAGCGTAAATTACTATATCGTCGGCGTAAAGCCCTACCTTTTTTTCCCAACCTCCATATTCAAATGAGGAGATTCTTGGATCATCCCTAAAAGATTGTGCAAGTGGTTCAATATAGATATTAAAAAGTAGGGGGGATAGGGGGCAACCCTGTCTTGTTTCCCTACTAATCTGAAAGGGCTGAGTACATGTACCGTTCACCAAAATACTCGCACTGGGATTAGCATACAAAAGACCTATAGCCCTACAAAAATTAGGCCCAATTGCGAATTTCCTCATGACTTCAGCTAAATATGACCAGTTTACTCTATCGAACGCTTTTGTTGCGTCGAGGGTCATAATGGCCAAAGGAAGGGAGAAAGTTGAGGCAATGTCCACTGCCCCGATTAAATCATAAGTAAGGTCTGAGAGCTGTCTACCTCGAATGAAGCCCTTCTGGTCAGTGTGGATAATTGAGCTAACTTCGCGTCCCAGCCGAGTCACCAACACCGCCGCAAAGAGCTTATAGTCACTATTCAAAAGTGAAATTGGCCTATAAGAGCCACATATGGCCGGATCTTTCCCGGGTTTTGGGATCAGGACGATTGTTGCCTCCCCCCATGATTTAGGTGGGGTGGCTCCCTTTACTAAGATATCATTAAAGAGTCTAGTAAGTACTGAAACAATTTCGGGTGCCAAAACCCGAAGTAACTCACCGGGGAGACCGTCGGGGCCAGCCGCCTTACCCCGCTTCACCTTTTTGATAGCTTTGCTCACCTCTATCTCCGAGATTGGTCTGTCAAGCCGGTCACTTTGTTCCGGGGTGAGAGTGGGGAGAATTATCTTCTCTAACCATCTGATCCTAGTCACCGGGTCGTCCGAGATCTCCTCCTTATATATTTGTTGAAAAAAATCAAGAAAAGCTTCCCCGATGTCTCTGGTGGAAGATCTTTCATTAGTCTCCCCCTCTACACTAATATGTTTGATGTGTTTTTTGGCCTGGTCAGATTTGATTTTCCAGGCGAGGACCTTGCCCGAGGATTCTCCGTATTCAAAGTTTGAAAGTTTGCTTGCTGCCCATCTCTTTGCGACCCTCTCTTGGAGGATACTTTCTAGCTTCCCCTTTAATTCCTTCCGTTGTTTCTGCTCTTCATTGGTCCCAGTTCCGGAACCGATACGTTGGTCAAAGAGAGCAATTTCCTGTTCTATGTTGGCGATCTTTGCCCTGTATACTTTCCCTCGATGAGAGGCCCTTTTGGTGATGTGACCTCATAAATTTGCTTTATAAGCCTCCCACACGATATCCAACTGAGCTGAGTTTATGTTAATGTCCATAAAAAACTTAGTTTCTTGAATAAGGAGGTCAGTTTCCTCTTCCTCTAAAAGAATAGTACAGTTGAATGACTAAGACGTGTGAGGGATTTGCTGACCTGATTTTAGGGAAAAAAAGATGGCAGAATGATCTGATAGATGCGAGGGCAAGTAAACAAGTTCCTCCAGGGGATCTCTTAATGAATAGCTCAATAGGGCATAATCAATTCTAGACTTATGGTTATATTTGAAGTTATGATAAGATATCCCAAGTGCGTTACCCGCTCTCTCCCTTCACGGGTCTGCCAATCCAAGCATTGACATGATCACCCTAAGCGTTTGCCTGGATTTCTCATAAGTCAGTGCCCTTGAGTTGGGGGATTTGTCCAATTTAGGATTAAGTACTAAATTAAAATCTCCCATCCAAATTATTGGATCGTGAGTTGTTAAAAGTAAGCATGGGCGGAAAATCCGTTTCGCTCGCAGATTTTGCGGATTTTCGGGAAATTCGCAATCCGCGAGATTCGCGAATCTCCCGCAAAATCCGCAAATCCCGAAGCAGCGGATTTTGCTCACACTGCTCGCACTGTTCGCGTGAGTTCGCGGCTTCCCAGTACAACTTCGCGCCCCGCGAATAAGTGCTAAATTGCAGAAATACGATCTTAGCAAAACTGAAACTACTTACCAGGTTCAAAAGTTCAGGCTCATCATTAGTAACCATTTCCTGTAGTGCTTCCTGAGGGGCCCCTCCAGAGTTCAGTTGCCAGTTGCAACTATTATGTGACCCTGCTCTGAACCTCAGAATAGTTACACATATGCCACAAAGGTCCTGAATTACAGCTAAGGGAGACAAGCAGGAGCCAGGCTGGAAGTTAAAATCCATTAATCAGCCCCTAATTCATTATTGTCAGTTGGGGCAGGGCAGGTGTTGTAACTAATTTTGCAACAATGAAAGCACTTAGCAAGTGCAAAAGATCACTAATCAGGAAGCACTAAGGAAGCAGGTGCCAGCTAAAAAAATATTCTGTGACACATTAATCAGCCCCAAATTAATTCAGGTCACTTGAGGCAGGGAAGGTGTGCTTTGCTTTGCCGAAAATAATGTACACTGGACAACCAGAGGGTGTGGTGATGAAACAGAGGGTGGCATGGGTGGGCCAGAGGGTGGCATGAGTAGTCAGAGAGTGGCAGTGGTGACAGAGAGTGGCAGTGATGAAGAAGAGTGTCCCAAACAGGCTGGACACGTAGAAACAACAAGTTCGCAAAACTTGCGACCCGACAGGTAAGTTCGCAAATTGCGAAATTGTAAAAACCCTCGCGAACTGGCAGAAACACGGGCGAACACAAAAAAAAAAATCCGCAAATTCGCGGGAATTCGCGGATTTTGCGGATTGCGAGTTCGCAAATCCGCAAAATTCGCGAACGCGAGATTCGCAAAATTCGCCCATGCTTAGTTCAAAGGTGGCTCTGGATTTTATGCAGGTGTGAGGGGTCGTCCTGATTAGGGCCATAATAACCCACCAAGTTATACGGTCTGCCCTCTAAACTTACTTTAACATATAGCCACCTACCGCTGAAATCTTCTTCATGATCTATAATCTGCGCTCTGACTTGCCTTTTAAAGATGATGAGGATGCCCCGAATATTAGCATTGTGGTTAGTACAGATAAAACTATCAACCCATCTAACATTCCTCAACATATCCTTCACTTCTTGCTGAAGAAGATGTGTTTCCTGGATGACAATGACCTGCGCTGGGGAGTCCCTCAAATACTGTAATATTTTATGCCTCCTCCCCCTTACACGCAGGCCATTGACATTCCAGGACAAAAATGTTATCCCCAGCATCTAATGTCGTTCCCCCTCAACCAACTCATCGGATCAGTAAAGAGTAGACTACTCCCAAGGCAGATTTGCGTTTAGTGAGGATTGTAAATTTAGAACGGTGTCTAACAAATGAAGATTTTTTGCGATTTTACCCCTACCCCCCCCCCCACTCCCACTCCCCCTCCCTGGAAAACCCTCCCTTACTTAACCTGGCCGGTGATGCCAGATTTGTCTCTCTGAGGAGCCCCCCCCCTCCGGCCCTATTACGTGTTGTTAATATGAAAGATGTAATCCGACAGAGCCGAGGTTAATACCTTTGGAGGAATATCAGAGGAAAAATATCCTGTATGAAGAAATGCAAAAAGTGGTAAAAGTAGAAGTAAATAAACCTCAGAGAATTCTTCCCATTTTTAAAGCTTCACCTATGAGTCCACCCCCCCTATTCCCGACCCGTGTCATTGCTTTTTTTTTTTTTAAACTTTAATTCTTTTTTTTTCTTTGAAACACCCTCCCATGATTTTTTTTATTTTATTTTTATATTTTATTTTACTTTTTTACTTTTTTTTGGTTATGCTCCTACTATACAAGCTGTCAAATGGAGTTATCAAATGGAGTTATTAAGATTGAGTTCACTAATCCGAAACAATGATACTGTCGTCGACACTAACAAGCAGCAGCTATAAAGTACTATAAAGTACTAAGGGGAAGGATGTTATAGGGAACTTAATCTCTTTATCTCTTAGTCTCTTAATCTCTTAGTAACTATCGGGCTCCCTGCTGATGATCGCTGATAGAGGCTAGGAGTTCGTCCGCCTCCAGAGGGGAATGGATGTTATGCATTTTATTATTATACATGACCCTCAGGAAGGCGGGAAACCTCATCTGAACAGTGGCCCCCAGACCCCTGAATTTCTCCATTTTCTGGCCTAGCTCCCACTGTCTGTCGAGAGTTGTTTTAGACAGATCGGACCTAACAACAAAGGAGAAATCTGGGGCTTTTAAAGATGTAGCTTTAAGCGCCAAGTTTAATATTTTCTCCTTGGTGGAGTAGGTTAGAAAGTTCACTAGAATCTTTCTGGGTTTTGATCTCCCCGGGTTTAGGCGAAATGGGTCTCTGTGGGCTCGCTGAATATCCCTCTCCAAGTCTTCAACGGATTCCTCCAAATTCAGGGTCTCTTTGAGCAAGGAGGCAATTAATTTTTTCATTTCTCCCCCCTCTTTTCCTTCCGGGACCTTCAGGAGTCTAATATTGTTTCTCTGTGAGTAGTTCTCCAAAGACTCCACTCTTTCCTTTGTTACATCTCCATCACGTCTTAGACATTGTATCTTTTCCTGTGCGGATTCCAATTTAGCTTTTAATTCGCCAACGGTACTTTCTAGAGTATCTGTCCTCTCGGCAAGCAGGTCTACTCTCTTGTCAAGGGCGTCGAACGCCGCTTTGATCTCGTGCTGGTTGCGTTTAGATTCAGCAAATCCACTCTTGATCTCATGTAGGAGTATCTCCAGAGATATCCCTTCCCGAGTTTCACAATCTGAGGGTACCGGTTCATCGTTATTCCCTCTGGGAAGTAAATTTAGAGACCCTAGCTCCTCTGAAATATTATCAGCAGATTCCGAGACCGCCAGGATTGGAGACGCGGTCCCTTGGGTATTATCTAGGCCACTCATCCCTTTATCTTGAGGGCTATTCTCCCCTGCTCTACACGTGACTTCTAGGACCTGTGGCAGTACCTTGAAGAATGTCCTAAGCGAGGGGGTAAGTCGCACAGCGCTACTGTTAGCATTTCTGAGTTTTTTTTTGGCCCCAAGCTTAGGGTCAGAAACCCGGGGAGTAATGGCAGTGTGTTTGCCGGTGAAAACAAAAATAGAAGACCCTGGAGTACCCTCCTTAGTAATACCTTCTACTTCATTCGCTGCGCTAAAACCCGGTCCTTGATCAATAACAGTGTCAAAAGGGGTGTCTGCAGTGTCTATAGCCCTTGTTTCGCCGAGCCCTCCCCCAGTAATACCTTTGGTACCCCCACGCCCACGCCCGGTCACCTTACTTGAAAGCTGATCAGGATCGCGATCACTGCTGATGTCCACTGCACGTTCTGCTCCTTCCTCCGTTGCAGACCTTACCTCAGGTTTAAGTTTAAGGCGACGTGTCCGTGACTTTGGTTTGTCTGTGCGAGGGGGCTCGATCCCCGGTCCCGTTACCTTTGGTGGAACAAGGTAGCCTCCCTTCAACGCAACGAGCCCTTCTGGGCTGAATGAAAGCTACCGCTGCCTCCGAGGCTCCCACGAGCCGCCGCCCTGTGGCTCCGTCGCAGCTCCACGGCTGCCTCGGCCCACCGGGGAAGAGAGGTGGGAGGTAGGACCCCAAAGCCGCACATCCACCGGGCAGGCGTTCACTCCTCACACCGACCTACCGACCCACTGAACTGCCGAGCCCAAGGCCGACTCCGAAGTGGGCGCCACCACGGACGCCGCTGCGAATGCCACCACACAACACCGTGAGCCACATCCGAAAGGATCCAAAGGACGCCCAAAAGAATCACAAGCGGGAAGACAGTCCAGGGCGGGCACCGCCGCACAACACCGCGCACCGGCCCGATAGCCGGAGAGGCTCAAGCGAAGCAAGGGCACTCGGACGGGAAGAGGAAAAAGACCGAAAGTACACCCAGGAAAGTCAATGCGGTAAGAGATTCATATTCTGCAGAATTTCCGCTACGTTTTCCACCGGGGTACGGGAGCTCCGCTAGAGAGACGCGACCTGCCCTAGCCGGCGGCCGCCATGTTTCCCCTTCATCATTAGTACATCTTCTTGGAGAAATATTTTGGTAAACCACACTGTGGGGTCTTACTGGAACTTGGAGTTAGGAACAGTCACTTGTGGGCGCTCCAAGTTAGTCATTAGGCCTGACCTGGAGTGAAGAATTGGTAGTCGGCACAAGACAAGTTGAATAAAACCTGCAAACCTTATCTTCTGTTCTGGCTATTTGTCTACTCTACCAGTAGCCAGATAAAATCTCATCCACAGGTGGTATATAGTGCCCCATGCAATACTTCGAAGTGAGTAAGCACACACCGTGAATGGCATTTTACACTATATAATTATTTATTATACACTATTGGTCTGCAGATTATTTGGGTTGGAACGATTGGGAAAATTATGAGCAACTCAGAAAATATTATGCATATTAGGGCAAAGGTTAGGTATGCCCCAACCATATTTCATCACATATCCCTATCCAATTAGTGTAAAGCTCTGCCTAAGTTAGAACCATCTGTCTAACCCCATGGTTGCATTAGTCTATCATGATATGCCATCATGTAAAGCCTATGCATGTACCTTATTGTGCCATTGGGGCTGACATTGTGGCATCTTAATTCTGCATCCCTCCAGCATCCATTCCATGCACCCTACCCATCCCCTGTATCGGTACCTTTTATACCTTTCTTATGCATGGTGCTTTATGGAGAAAGGAGGGACCTGCTTATGCTCAGCAGGTCTTTTGTTACATAGGGCAGGGAACAATTATTTTTCTAAATATCGCAAGGACACAAAATCTTACCGATACTTTTCCCTCCTTCCTACCAGATGGAACTTACCAGGTTATCTTTCTTTGTTTGTTTGCAGACTTAGCCCTAGGCAGATGGGTTTGCACTGACAAACGTTAAGGTCATCTTTTTAAAGAACGTGGAAGGTTATTTTACCACATGTACGCTTTCTTTGTAGAAGTTAGCCTTGCCTCAATGGAGTGCCCAGCATTGGCGGTACTAGTGTTTCCACCAGCAGGGCATCCATCAGGTACAGGGATCTAAATTAAGAAGCTAAGCCACTGGTGGAGTGCATAGAGGACCCAACATTTTGGCTGGTGCTCATTCAGTAGGATTTTTTGATGTGATGAAAAGTCAGCCTGTTAAGCCTCCTTCAATCTTTATCTAAACACTAGCAGCCCGTCCGGACGTTGTCCGGGGATAAAATAGAATGTGTGACTCGCTTGAGCACCCACCTGAGCCCCGGAGCAATATGGAGCAGCGAGCGTGTTTGTGTGGCACAAAGCACACGCACGCGAATCTGTGCGTGTGTGAAACAGCAGTCTGTGCATTTTTTTGCTTAAGGATATATATTTTTTTTTATCCAAATAAAGATTTTACTTACCTGTTTTCCAGCTGCTACGCTGACTCGCTTCAGCACCTGCCTGAGCCCCGGATCAATATGGGGCCGCAAGAGTGTTTGTCTGGCCCAAAGCACACACCCACAATAGCATTGGAACAGCCACGCCCACATGGATCCGCGAGCGTGTTTGTCTGTCACAAAGCACACGCACGCAAATCTGTGCGTGTGTGAAACAGCAGTCTGTTTAATTTTTAGTTTTCCTGTTTTCCCGCTGCTACGCTGACTTTTTTTGTTTTCCTGTTTTCCTGTTTTCTTGCTGCTACGCTGACTCGCTTCAGCACCCGCCTGAGCCCTGGAGCAATATGGAGCCGCAAGCGTGTTTGTCTGGCCCAAAGCACACGACCACAACAGCATCCGAACGGCCACACCCACATGGACCCGCGAGCGTGTTTGTCTGGCACAAAGCACACGCACGCGTATCTGTGCGTGTGTGAAACAGTAGTCTGTTTATTTTTTTGTTTACCTGTTTACCCGCTGCTACGCTGACTCGCTTCAGCACCCGCCTGATCCCCGGAGCAATATGGAGCCACGAGCGTGTTTGTCTGGCACAAAGCACACAACCACAACAGCATCCGAATGGCCACGCCCACAAGGCAGTACTGTGAACGCTTGGTTTTGACGAATGCCGAGCCCACGCCCACAAGGGACTACTTTGCCCTGGCTTCTAATGTATATGGTGGGCTGCTGCATAGCCTATGTCCATCTACTGAAACTGTCCTTTCCAATGCTGTATTGGGTGTTGTGATTGGCGCTGTGGTTCCTGAGCTTACCCGCCTCAAAGGTTTGGGTTCTCTCTTTATTATATTACTATAGATGGGCAAGCAGCTCTGGCCCAGTTCAACAGATGGGGAGCGGTTTGAGTACCGGTACAGTAAAATAACATGCTTTACAGTTTGGTAACTAGTTTATCGAATATGCAAACTCTTGAGTTATCTTAGTAATGTAGAGTCCTTTGGGGTTCGTAGGCAGATGCAAGTAATGGAGGAATATATATATATAACACAAAAGGGTAACCGAATATATCCTTGTGGGCTTTGATCCTTGAAATAGAATAGGCATACTAGAGATTTACTTGAAAACATATTCGTTAAAAATTACATTTTTAGTTGGCAGGGCTACTCACCATGTCCAAGAAGGAACCACAATCCTAGTCGGGGTATGTGTAGTACACACCAAACGTTAACCTTTACTCACGGTCTGGTAGCTTGGAACAGAGCAGTCAGGCTGAACTAAAGAGGCAATGTGTTAAGTATTTGTGGACACACACAGTAACACAGTGAAAACACCACAAAAAGACTCCACACTGTTGTAGAAAAATAGTATCTCTTTTGCTCTTTCAACCAAGACCAAAACAACAAAAATCAATCCAAATACAGTGTTGAAAACTCAAGCTCTTCTAGTAGGCCATTTATGGTAAGACTGGGGAAATGACAGCAATCCAAGCAGAGGATCAGCAAATAGGCTTTCTCAGCATGTTTGAATGAAAACGTTGTTTCGACAGTCAGGGAAACAGTAAGGCAACTGCAGGTCCCTCAAAACCAGTGGAATACAGGCAAATGTGGCCACCTGCGATAATGTGCATGTCGGCTATGGAGACCTTACGGGTTTCAGTACACACAGTATAAATATATTTCTTTATTTTGATGCAAAGAAGTCATATAAGATACAATACATCATATAATAAATAAGCACACAGTTCATATGAAAAAAGGAGTACAGTAAGAATTTAAAAAACAATGCGCATGAATAAACCCCGCATCTCATCAATGGACTCTAGATAATCTGGAATTATAAGCAGCCAGCAAGAAATGTAACACTGCACAGAGAGTCAAAGGGTTAGGTAGCAGCTGTAAATGCAGAAGGGCCACTTTAGCATGCCTAAACTTCAAACTTTTGAGCAGGGGTCGGAGAAAACGTTTTCTGGGGAGTGAAAAATATTTACACAGTAGGATAAAATGTAATGTGTCCTGAGGAGATCGAAGATCGCAGCCACAGGGACCTCTGTGATCTGGTGACTGGAAAATACCCACTGGGGATGCTAAAATGTGGTGAAGTTGATTGAATCTAAAACACACAATTAAAAATCTATTGTGAGCACTAGTTAATGCCAGGAGGTACCGTTCCATACCCGCTACCGAATTTAACATTACCTATGCCCTAACTGAAAGTTTGCTGAGCTCCATGCTTTCACGGTTTGAGCTTAAAAATGTGTGGTGTAAATCTTTTATAATATTAACGTCCCCTTTATTTAAAGTGTCTTGTGCAAAGAAAAATATCTAGCCTACCTATAGCCTGAGAAGACTTCCTTATATAATGTATCCAAGGTATTTTATTACCATGCCCCAATTTCAAGCAGTTTGATACAACCATATGGTTTAAATGCTTGAGCACGGAGGTCCAAATCTTTATCCAGCACACTATGGGTTTGATTGCCACTTGGTCTGCCAGAAAACCCACCCCTCAGCTTGGCTTCTAAGAGGGCTTCCGACTTTAGCTTATCATCAAATAGCACTCCCAGATAGGGGAAGGTCTGGACCCTACCAAGAGTGTGATTCACGGCTTTAAAGCTTTTTGGCCCATCACCAGTACATACGACTTGGTAAAGTTCACTGACAAATCGAGCCCATCCATTAATACCACAAAACCGTCAATTAGGACCTGTAGGCCCCGGCCCGTGCGGGCCATGAGCACCGCATCATCCGCATAGAGTAGGCATGGCAAAACTCTCGTGCCTGCTCTAGCCGAGACTGACTGAAGGCCCAGGAGTGCTGCCTCGAGGCCATTAATGTAAACTGAGAATAAAAAAGGGGCTAAGATGCACCCTTGACGCACCCCAGTGTACAATTAAAATGTTTAGTGAGGGCTCCCTCATGTGAGACTCTCACTGCTGCCGATGTATTGGCATGGAGTGATGTGAGAAGCTGTACAATACAGGGATCCACTCCCAATGAGGATAAGATATCCCATAAGTAAGACCGGTTTACCCGATCAAATGCGGACATAAGGTCCATAAAGGGCAAATACATGGCACCCGGTTGGGCCACAGTATACTTTGAAGTTAAACCAAAGATACAGGTTAAGCATTGGTCTGAGGTAGATAGGCCTTCCCTAAAGCCATATTGGACTTCTGATATGATCTGGTTATCTGTGGCCCACATAGACAATCTAGAAAGAAGCACCCGGCCCAGAATCTTAACTGCAACGTCAATGAGGGAAATTGGACAGTAGGATTGTGGCTTATCCTTATTCCCCTTCTTGAAAATTGGCACTATTGTTGCGGTGGACCAGGAGGGCAATGTCCCTTTCAAAGCTGCTGCATTTAGGACTTGAGTTAGTAGAGGAGCCCAGACCTCTAGATTGTCATGAAAGAGATCTGATGGGATGCCATTGGGCCAGGGGCCTTATTTGGGCCAAAAAATAAATGCTGAGGGTTACCTCATCCAGAGTGAAACTAATCGGTGGAGCCACCACACAAAGGGGGATGTCAACACTACGCTCACTAATACAGGCTTCACCATAAACTTTTACGTAATGGGACACCCATTGTTGTGATGTAATTTGATGACATACTGTCATGGTAGATGCCTCTGCGAAACAGGGACTATTGACGATTTTCCTAAATAAGGAAGAATCCGTTTGTTCGCTAGCTTTAGCTAGGGCCTCCCATGCCTGCTTTTGGAGATGACTCCTGCACTCTCTTGTTGCGTCTTTATACAAGCGACAGCACAAAGACACTCTAGCTTTCTCCCGAGGCATCTGTTTCATGGCTGCTTTTAACCTCCTTAAAGCCTGCGAGCACTTGTGGTCAAACCATGAGGGGACTGCCTGAGCTCGCCCCCCTACCTGTATAGTTAAAAGACCAGAAACTCTCTGGGCAATGGAGGAAAGCGAGCTTAGAATCTCCTTGCACAGGGTGCTTGGATTCAAACAAGCACCTATCTCAATCTGGCATGAGGAGAAAAGGTTATGATTAAGAGCCTTTACGTCTATGCTCACCCATCTAAGGCGCCTGCCCTGATCGGTGGGTGGGAGATAGGGGTAACTGCGACTGACAAAAATCTGACGTGGGGTGACCCAATCCTGTCAGTACCAATGATAATGGATTGTGGTCACTGAAGGCACTGTCCTCTATGTTAAATAATCCAGGAACCACCCCCAAAGATGCTGTTACAAATATAAAGTCTATGGGCCAGATTCACAGAACTAACTTAAGACAAAATCTTGAACTTACTACTTTTGGTATTCACAGAAGGCATTTAGTAGTAGAAAAGTTAGGATTTGGTCTTAAGTTAGACTTACGTCTGTCTTAAGTCTGTCTTAAGTATGTCTTAAGTCAAACTTAAGACAAAATCCTAACTTTACTACTACTAAATCCCTTCTAGTGAATACCAAAAATAGTAAGGGTTAGGATTTTGTCTTAAGTTAGTTCTGTGAATCAGGCCCTCAGATGGTTGCCGCACCCCTGCCTTTATAGGATGGGGTCAAGTTGGAAATAGGCACGGGGAACCAAAGATCTAGGGTAGTCAGCAGATTCTGAGCCAATAGCAGGTTATTTAGAACCATCGTTTAAAGTATGTGTTCCATATGGAGCTCCTCCGAAAATGGGCATGGCTGTGCTTTCCCCTGGTTCTTTACAAAAGATGGACACAAATGGCAGTTTAAATCACCCACTAAAATATAATTCATGTGCCCACACCCCTCCTCCTTTAGTTAATCAATCGCACAATTTAGAGCGTTAATATTAGTGGGTCCCCCCCTTACCCTTCTTGGTGTTATAAAAGTTCATAATCACACAGGGGAGTGCTCTCCCCAAATGAACTTCTATGCCCTGAAATACCTGAGAGTTCCATTTCAATATCTTTAGGTCTTTACAAAATTCTAGGGCCACAAATATAATGAGACCTCCACTAGCTCGACCAATAGTTGAATTTAATGCAGGGCAAAAGATGGTCTTATACCCTTCAAAAAAAATTGTTCTTCATCTCCCAGGTCTCCTGTTAACATATAATGTTATAAGACCTAAAATACAGTAGCCAGCATTCCTCAGCAAACTTAGAAGACAACCCCACCACGTCAGGATACGAGACTAAAATCTCTACCGTTAGAGTGGGTGGCAATGGCCCGTGATAGAGAGGTGTGAGATAGTAACTTGGGCCCCACTTGGGGCATGTGGCTAATCCCGGGGGACACATGATATGGTGGAACAGCCAAAATCTCCTTTGGGCCGCATAATAATAAGGGGCCAACTTCCTCTACCCTCTGTCTCGAGGAATCACTCTGCTGGGGGAAAGGGTGCGCTGCTCGTCAACCTCCTGAAGTCAATCCAGCTTGTTCAAGTCAGCAAGGGGGGGTGAAAGAATTAGCAAAGGGCAACACTCTTCCCCTGCCTCCATCAACCAGCCCTCCCCCTGCAGGCAATCCCCCACTAGCCTGCTCAATTGTAGTCTATAGAAAAATCCCAATGGGAGCAACTTGATGCACCAGTATCGCTGACAGACACCCCATCAGCTAAACCAGATCGGTCCTTGAAGGAAGCTTTTACTTTAACAATTTTTTAAACATTCCACCAATGACCACCTATGACCTGAACAGCATTATTGCCAATTCTGACAACCTTAACAGGTTTACCAAATTTACATTCTCCTTTTGTGACATGAATAGGAGTTTTAATCCTGATCATATCACCAACCAATAAAGGAACAGTCTTTCCGTTTTTTTTTATCATACCATTTTTCCTGTTTCTCTTGAGATTCAGACATATTTGCATGAACAATGTCCATCAGTTTTTCAACATCAGAATTGGCTTTGACCCATCTATTCATCCATCCAGGTTTCAAACTGGTGTTTGGCTTGCGTCCTCTGAGTAGTTCAAACGGCGAGACTTTAGTTGATGAATGTGGAGTCATCCTATAGAACCACAACATATTGTTTACAGATTTAACAATGTCGTGATTCCCAGACTTACCCCACCTGATACACTCCCCAATCACTCTATTCATCCTCTCTACGAGGCCAATTGTTTGAGGATGGTAAAAAGAACTTTTAGAGTGTTTTATTCCACAAGAAATGAGAAAACTCTCTACTTCATTACTTACAAATTAGGTCCCATTATCAGAGACAAGTGTCTCGGGGAAACCTTCCCTCAAAAACCACTTCACTCAAAAACGAAACAACATTAGAAGCATTGGCCTCTCGCACAAACTTAACCTCAGACCATCTTGAACTATAGTCCATGAGGACCAAAACAAATATATATCCACAGGTTCAATTCTCAAAAGGTCCCATAACATCAATACCAAGTTTCATCCACGGGCCAGAAGGACACTCAATAGGTAACAAAGGTGAAGTCACAACTTTTAAACTTTTGTCAGAGGCACCACAAACACAACAGTTGGTGACCAATTCTTCAATATTGGCCACCAAAAACTTTTTTCTAACACGTCGTTTAGTAAGAGTGGCACCTAAACGTCCTTCATGTGCATGTTTGATAATGTTCAAATGTAATTTATGAGGAGGTATAAACTTATCACCTATCAACAGCACTCCATCTTCAATAGAAATATCTCCCTCAACCTTCCAGTATGGTTGTAATAAGGGAGACAAACCCTTTTCCCGAAGCCAACCTTTCCTACCAAATTCAAAAACTTGCTGAAGGAGGTCATCCTCATTTAGTGCATTCTTCCATTCTTACTCAGAACTCACAGCAGGTTCAGGTAAGTCTTAAGCTGCCACAAAACAATCATCATAATCCTCTTCACACACAATTCATTGAAAACAATCTCCTCACTTTCATCCTTTATTTTAGAGAATCGAGATAGAAAATCAGCTCGACCATTTTTTCCTCCAGAAATGTAAGCTACATCAAAGTGGTATTGCAATAACCGGGATTCTATCCTTAAAATTCTTAGGGGCAGATTTATGTTAACTGGCGCATCCCGAGGGATGCGCCAGTTAACGTGCGCCACAGTGCGCCACAGCTACGCCACCAATGGTGCGCCGCATTTATAATGCGGCGCACCATGGTGCAAAAACGGCACAGATGCGTGACGCATCTGTGCTGGAAATGTGGCGCATTGCTGAAGTTGTGTCGCAAGCGAGATGCAGCTCCAGCAAGGCTCGGGGGTGCCCCATCTACACAATGCTGCATCAAGACCTACGCCTGCTTCAAACAGGCGCAGGGTTTTGACGCAGCATTGGCCAGAAAGTGACTGAGTGAAATCTCATAGATTTCACTCAGCCACTTTCAGGAGGCGTTCCTGTGCAGAAAGGCCCCCCCCTGCGCAGGAACGCCTCCTTATGGCGCAGGGATTTACAACGTGACGCATCTCCTAGATGCATCACGTTGTAAATAGGTCGCATCGTTTGCGCCGCAGTTGCGTCAAATAAAGTGACGCAATTGCGGCGCAAGGGCATCATAAATCTGCCCCGTAGTGTGCAACACTTGTTAACACCAGCACTTAGAATGGACACTAATGGTTTGTGATCAGTGAGAAGGCGAAAACGCCATCCCCAAATATATGGGCGAAATTGCTCGACTGCCCACAAACAAGCCAAAAGTTCCTTTTCAATAACTGAATATTTAATTTCAGCATCCCTTAAAACCCTCGATGCAAAACCACTGTGTTCTCACTGTCCCCACACTTCTGCGTTAAAATGGCACCAAGTCCAACTTGACTTGCATCCACAGTGATGCAACAAGGAACGTTCGGATCAAATGGTTTAAGTGCCTTGCCTTCACACAACATGGATTTGATAAGTTGAAATGCCAAGATACACTCTTGTGACCAACTAAACTTCACACCTTTCTTGAGTAAATTACTGATTGCACGAACTATGGTCGCAAAATCTGGAACAAAGCGTGAATAGTATTCACATAACCCTAAACAAGACTTTACACCAACTTTGTCAACTGGAGCAGGAGCGTCAATTATAGCTTCAAGTAAACCTTTTCTAGGGTTAATACTATCTTGAGAAATCAGATGCCCCAAATATGCAACCTCTAAAGAAAAATGCAAATTTCTCAGGTTTTAAAACAACACATTTGTTTTGAAAAGTTTCGAGAACTCTACACAAAGTTGCATCATGAGAGACATCATCCTTGGCAAAAATGAACACATCATCTTGAAAAACCAAAACTCCCTTGATATCCTTCAATATGTCTTGCATAACTCTTTGGAAAATGGAGGCGGCGGATGCCAAACCAAATAGGCATCCGCCAATATTGAAATGTACCAAGAGGAGAGATAAAAGCCATCAGATGAAGTGAATCTGGATGTAATTCAATTTGATGGTAGGCACAAGCTAAATTGAGTTTCGAAAAGTTCTTGGCCCCCTTGATACAAGCGAACAAATCAGTAATTTTGGGTAACAGATGTGAATCTATTCATATGTCCATATTTAAAGACCTTGGGGCAGATTTATGAAGGGCTTGCGCCACGTTTACGCCGCCGTTGCGTGACGCAACGGTGCAGAAACGTGGCGCATCCCTGCACCCTATTTACAACGTGACGCATCTAGGAGATGCGCCACGTTGTACAGCACTGCGCCATGAGAAGGCGTTCCTGCGCAGGGGGGGCGTTCCTGCGCAGGAACGCCTCTTGAAAGTGGCTGAGTGAAATCTATGAGATTTCACTCAGTCACTTTCAGGGCAATGCTGCGTCAAAACCCTGCGCCTGCTTGAAGCAGGCGT
The DNA here is from genome assembly GCF_964263255.1 of Lissotriton vulgaris. NCBI lineage: Eukaryota > Metazoa > Chordata > Amphibia > Caudata > Salamandridae > Lissotriton > Lissotriton vulgaris. Next base: position 435,311,590 of record NC_141689.1, on the reverse strand, counting down.
AAGGCTTGAGGCAGCATTGAAAGAATAGGCCCCCCAGAGCATTGCTGGAGCTGCGTCGTGCTTGCGACGCAACCCCAGCAATGCGCCACATTTCCGGCACAGATGCGTCACGCATCTGTGCCGTTTTTGCCCCATGGTGCGCCGCATCATAAATGCGGCGCACCATGGGTGGCGTAGCTGTGGCGCACTGTGGCGCATGTTAACTGGCGCATCCCTCGGGATGCGCCAGTTAACATAAATCTGCCCCCTTAAGTTCACACATACTCTAAGTTGTCCGGACCGTTTCTGGCTACGACGAAAGGAGCCAACCATAAGTACGATTCGGTAGGTTCAAAAATACCTTTGTCACAAAGACTCTTCAACTCTATGTTGAGGTCATCCCTCACACCAAATGTAACCCCCCTTAGTTTTTACTTTATGGGAGTAGCCTTAGCTTTGACAATAATTTTATGTTTGAATCCATTAATGTTGCCCAACTTATGCAAAAAAACATAAGGAAACTTACTCATCTATTTCTGTCCACTATCATCACAACTGGCTATGACAACTTGTTCAGAAGCACCTGGTTTTAATATAATTCCAGAAAGTCCCTGGTGGAACCACCCACGTATGTTGGGCCCTTTGACTGCATCATACACTTTTCCATTAATTCTTTTACCCTTAAATTCCATTTTATCTTCAATAAAACCAAGCAGTTCAATATGACGTCCTTCATAGGAGACAGGACACCGGTCAGGTGGTTCTAAAACTCTTTCACCCCAAGTCTCTTTGAATAATTTTTGTGCAATCCCAAGTCTCTTTGAATAATTTTTGTGCAATCATGGTGATTCTGGCACCAGAGTCAACTAACAATTTGAGTGTTTTTCCACTGACACGCATTTCTGCAAAAGGATCTACACACTTAGAAGGATCACCTGTGATAACATTATTAGTGTTCCATTGACAACACACAAAATCATCAGTAACAACAGAAACTACATCTGTATCAGAATCCTCATCAGATTCAATGGCACAGACTGTAGATATTTTGGAATTTTTAAAGCTTTAAACACACTTTGGCAAAATGTCCTACATTTTTGCAATAGTTGCATGTAATATTGTTCGCAGGACACTTCCCACCCTTAGGGAATGGAGGATTACCACATCTCATACAAGTGTTACTGTTGTTAACAAAATTGTAACTGGGTTTGTTTTTGGCTGTAACACTGTTATTAGTATAAACATGTTTTTACCAACCACTACTACACAATAGCATCAGAAGGCTTATCTTCAAGTTCGTTTAGTGAAATAATGGAAGTTTCAATGCTTTTTGCCACTTTGATGGTTTGTTCTAAAGAATGATTCCCCATAGAAAATAATGTTTGCCTGATTTGTTTATCCTTACATTGACAAACAAATTAATCACATATCAATTTATCTGTGAATCCTTCGATTAAACATACAGCAGCTAGTCTTCTTAATACAGAAACATATGCATCAACATCTTCCCCATCACTTGGCTTTCTCTTGAAGAACATATGGCGAAAAACTACAATACTAGGTTGCTTGTCAAATCTATTTTTTAGATTAATAAGTGTTTCCTGATACTCATCAATGTTGTCATTTTCATTTCTTACTATATCCAGAACATATTTAAAAATAGATCTCACTTCAAAACCAAGAGAATGCAGTAATAAACATTTTTTCTTTCTGTATCAAATCTTGATGCCCCAATAGCTCCTAAATAGGTCTCAAATGCATCATACCAAATTTCCCACCTTACTGGTGGTTCCCCTGGGCTATCCAAAAATGCTGGTGGAGGTGTCACAAATTGCATGGTACACACATTGTAACAATACGCAATGAAGTGTAAATTTAACAAAACAAATTTTCACATAAAATTTACATAGAATAAACATGAGTTGTTTTCATTTTCTTAATAATGAAAAAAAATGTATGTGTGAAATACCGTGATCCACTGTGAAGATTTATGTAGATATTTGTTCAAATAAATCTGTGCATCAGCGTTGACAAGCAGGATTAAAGCTGTGTGAGTCAGCGAAAAAGGTTGAAAACCGTAATAAAAAAGAACAATTGTGAAACAATAGCTGTGCGTGTTGGCGTTGACACACAAAAAATGATAAAATATCTCGAAAGGTAATCCAAGGTTCACTCAGTTAACTGAAATGGCCATGCGTGTCGGCGTAGATACAGAGGAAACTGAAAGAAAATCGTTGCCAGGTTAATTGTGTTGAATGTCAGGAGATAAACAAAATGGCAGTGAATGTCAGCGTTGACACACAAATAATGTGCAAAAAACAAAGGAAATTGTTGCTAGGTAGCCAGAGTTGACTGTCAAAAGTTAATTAAAATGGCTGTGCGTGTCGGCGTAGGCACGCAGAATGTTGTTGCTAGGTTACTGTATCTTGCAACAGGTAACTGACACTGTTCATCGGCAGTAAGAATAAAGATGAACACTGTAGTTATGAGATGCGAATTTGTGGAATTCAGCACCCGTCGTAGAATTACATACGTACGAGATAAACTTCTCACATTAAGAGTGAACTTCAACAAAACCCAAAATACATTTGGGGTGTACCGAAGTCCAAAAGGAAGGAACGGTTGTTATGCGTAACTACTGTTTAAAACGATGATCGATATTTCCTTCAATAAAATGTGTCGCTGAATGAAGTCAATCACACTTTCACTAGTATATGCCGATATGCAATGGTAATTGGTATCTGTTCATCGTCTGCACAATGTAGAAATGATGAGTAGGATTCTCAATATTTCGTTTGTAGTGTGCGAAATAAAGAGCAGGGTTCTCAAAATCTGCCCTGCCAAATAAAGTCACACAAGAAGAACAGTCCCTTTCGGGGAACATCCATAACAACGCGGTCAAAACACTGCGCTGCCATTACCACGCGTCTTTTACAATGCAAGTCGTTACCACGACTTGCGCTGGAAGGCGCTGTAGACTAAGGAATAGTAGATTTACTATTCCAACACCTTCCCTACTGTACGTAGGCTGGAGTTGGAATAGTAAATCTTACTATTCCTAAGTCCAGCACCCTACAGCGCAAGTCGTGGTAATGACTTGCGTTGTAAAAGATGCGTTGTGATGTACCACGATCTAAAAGATCGCGTTGTAACATCATACAACCGTCACTCTCTCACCTTTATCTGCCAAAAGACAAAATGGCAAGATGATGAAATGTTTGTTGCTTTGAGTCGAAAGGTGATTAGAGTAGTAGAAGAATCTTGTGACTTCTCTCTTTTGTCGATGTAAAATACTTTCAAAATTAGCACGCTGAAGGTTCGCCCATGCAGCTGGATCGTCGCCAACATATTGTAGTGAAGTTCAAAGGAGTCAAGGTAAGTTGAGATATTTATTGTTAAGCTACACGGTTGTGGAGCTGTTACAGCAGCTCCACACTCAAAACATAAACTCAACGGTCTACACAGTTTCAATGGAATACATTCTAAGAATGTAATAACATCTAGAACTCTGTGATGAAATGCAACACCACACTACAAGAAGCACAGGCAGTGAGGTGCAACACCTCAGCACAGAGAAAAGACATACCAGTCTTCTGACCCCGGCAGGCCACCATCCCTATGATTGTAGCCAGTCATAGATGGTCACAATTTGCAAACGATCACATGTTTATTAATGAGGTAGGTCGGATTGTGACGATAATGTCTCTTTACTATGAATGCGCTACAACGCATTCCATTACAACATGGTTGTTTCAAAGACTGCATTGTTTCAACGCAAACCCTTACCTTGCAAGCTTTACAACGACTTGCTGTAGGGGGGCGGGCTGCACGTAAGAATATTATTATTTACTATTCCTACTCCAGTTTGTGCAACAGCAGGGAAGGTGTTGGATTAAAATCCAACACCAGCGCGCCCCCTATAGCATGTCGTAGAAATGTTGTAGCGCTTTCGTAGTAAACAATGTCTCCCATTGTTACCCACTACAAATGGTGATTTTGCCAACCAACCTATAAGTATATAGGATGTTTTGCAAAATTAGAGTTAATTTGGTAAAAGTTGGTGCACAATTTGTTACCATTTTTACCAAATTGAGTCTTAGTACTTGTGGCTCATAGTGAGGTAAATATTGCACACAAGGATATCCATCTCTGAGTTGGCATTTAGCAGAAGAGCTAGATAAATTATGAGAGCGACCTTGATGTGTAGCATGAATTATGTTCATTTCTGCAGTTTGTCTGTGGACAACTTGAGTTTCTCCCTGAGGTGATAGTATGTGTTTGGTTTTCAATTGGGGTGGCATCCACATTTTCAGATGAGGTATTATTGAATGCACTAGACAGAGGGGATATGTATTGAGGTCATCTAATTTCTTTATTTTTCCATATTTGTCTGCAATCCCTATTGTTTTTCTCCAAAAGAACTAACTCTGTTCTGCTTTGGATTACCGGTTAACTTTTAGCTAGTTTTCTTTCTGTTTTGGCACTTGTTAGACCTGGTACCATTGGTGTGGGTCTCCCTTCCATTTTCGCTGTTGTCTCCTCTGTTTTTGCTGGTATTAGATGCTCCGGGGGCTGTGCCACTGCCATTCAGTGCCACAGCGCAAATGCTCCCTGTGTAAATATTTTTTTTTTAGTTAAAAAGAATTTATTAGACTTTGAGGCAGTAAAGAAAAAATTAAACATAATAACAAGTCCCGCTTCGTTGGAGCGTTCCTGTTTGCCGCCTGGAGCCTTGAAGGGCCAGCTGAGGGAAGTTTGTAACGGGGCTGCGAGCGAGCGCGCCTGCTCCCTGAGGGACTTCATCTCCCAGGAGTGAGCGCCAGCCCGGAGCAGCATCACCTGGGCCGCTCTCCCCGACCCCTCCCACCCCTTCCACCTCTTGTGTGCAAGTACTATATTAACTACTTACCCTCCCGCAGCGCGGGAGAGCGCGCGGGAGAAGCCCGGGACAAGGGCGGGTCCGTCTGTGGCCGTCCGGGGCCGCTGGAGGCCGGGCTGGGCCACCCCTTTTCCATTTACAGGCTTGTGTTTGATTATAATTTAGTAGTTAAGTGTTTACCAGGATTATCTAGTCATTTGAGGATAGCAGGGGGGTGTAAACTATGGCGAATACCTTAAATACCTCTGCCTTACAGACTTCCATGGGTGAGGCTGAAACTGCGGTCATGGGGCCCCTAGATTCGTATTTCAAGCGTTTGCCACAAGATATTGATAGGGAAATTGCTTTGGCGGAAAGACGCGCCGGACGAAGGTTATCGATCGAATTGATGAAAAATCCCCTTGAAAAACACATAGGACAAAGCTTCCCTGCACTGGTCACCCTGTTATCTTCTACAGTATTGCCACTTACACAAGAAACACTGTATGATATATCTGTATGTAATGAGCTGTTGGGTGCCTCTCCTGTAGATACCGTGGTTACCGCCCCATCATCAGAGCATTTAAAGGGGTTTAATACAGCACTAACAGGACAAAATGTTACACCAAAAGCAGTTGTTCAAGCACACGCTGTTAAGCCCAAAGTATGCTCAAAGAGGAAGAGGGCTACAACCTTAAAAAAATCTATAGTCCCTAATCCAGCAAGGAAGATTAGGAAATTGGCCATTAAAACACCCATAATCCATGCCCTAGCCGAAAACCCTGATGGGGTAACAAGGGGGGAGGAATTGGTTACCCTAATAGACGTAGAAAATCCAAAGATTCCGGCATCACCAGTAATAGAAATAAACCCCATTACCATAGCATCTCCAGGGCAAATGAGGATTCATCCGGAATATTTATTGGATTTGGAAAAACTAATACGCTCCCTCTTAAATCCCCTTGAAACTAAACTGGAGAAGTTAGTAAAACAACTTGATCATCTTGAACAGGCTAGTTTAGAAAAAATTTTCTCAATAAAATCATTAATTAAGTCTCAGAACAAATTGGACGAGAATGGGCGACAAAATAATCTAGCCGAGCAGGATTTAGGTGTTACGGGGGTCGAGTTGTTCCCCGCAAAAGTAAGTGGGGTTTCTACTCAGCAGAAACAGGGACCGAATAAAAAAAATATTGCAGCACCCCGACCACCTGTAAACAATAGTGGCTCTGGGCGTACTAACACCAACTGCACTAGCACAATGGCCAATAGTACTAAGGATAGCATAAAAAACTGTGCCCCCGTGGTTCACAAAAAGAGTTCACTTTCACCATCTACTATGGACTGTGACCAGGGTACACTGATAGACACAGATAAAAACCCAGCTATAACTATTGATGGATTAAATGGGCCGCCTGTCTCTCAGTTAGTAAATAAGGGTGGTTATGTCAGGAATGGTAACCACACAGCCAGTGGAAATAATGCTAGTATGGCTGTGGGAAATAGTGCTCCCGCGAGTCTTGCTGCCCCAGAACGCTGCCCACCAAAATCCTATGTTAATAAACCTTTAACTCGGATTCCCCCGGTCCAACTTACCCCTGATTCTTATCCATATGTGGCCATTCTTACCAACGTTCCTCCCCTACCGGATGGCCAAAGGGAAACATATGATATGTTAAAAAATAAAGCCATGCATTGGCTGCGGGTAAATAGACCCCTGCCAGGAGATGTGGATGGCCTGATCATTGGGGTTAGAAGGGTCAATTGGATTGGGAACACTCTGAAAAAGCAGGGGGGTGAGTGTATTATAATTAACTTTCAAGACCCAAGGGTAGTAGGGTTAATCACGAAACCTGGATGGAATATTAGCATTGGTGGGATTGGCGTTGTGGATTTGACTTTTTTCTATCCAAGATCTCTGTCATCTTACCCAGGGGGGAATGAGTCACTGAGAATTAGTTTGCCTCCACGGGTAGAGGCTAGCTCTTTCCCTCCTCCCTTCTTGCGTTCACACGATGGTTACAACCAGGTATATAATTTTGATGGTGGCGCAGGGTACATGAGATGGGGATGCTGACAGAATCCAGCTGAACTCCTTGACTCAGTTGTCCAAATGGACAGGGAAATTGTTGGGGAGTCAACCTTGCTATCTAAGGGGGATGTATTGTATAATTTAGTAGAAGGGGTCCCAGACAGGGACTGTGGATGCAAGAGGGGGGGCAACCGGGCTTGCCAGGGTGATTGGGGAGGTGTTTCTGGACCACATTTCGGTTCTGGTACAAATGATGTTAATGTGGTCAAATGTGTAAATATTGCTATGGGAAAGAGCGGTGACTGTGAGATTCTGACTAATTCACCGGTCATAGTAGTCACCGAAAGGGGGACAAGCAAAGATGATACTGCGGGGAGGTTCCTTTCATGGAACATTGCGGGTTTGGCCTCCAGACTGTTGTCTCAAGATTGGTTAGATTTCATTAATGGGTTTGAAATGTGCCTATTCCAGGAAACATGGGCTTGTGATCCAATTTACCTGCCAGGTTATTTAAATTTTTGTATACCAGCAACTCGGGGTCCGAGGGGAAGGCCTGCGGGAGGCTTAACAGCCTGGGTCAAGCAGAAATCCCAAGTTAAAATAAAAGTTATTGACCTAGGCTGCAAGGATATACAATTACTGAGGTGTACATCAGGACAGGGCGGTGTGATAGATATCTATAACATTTATGCTAGGGGGTTAAGTGTTGGGAATTCCCCCACCCTCGATGTTCTATCAACCTCCCTTGAATGCAACTCTCTGGGTAATAGAGTGGTTGTGGCAGGTGACCTGAATAGGACTTTCGAGCCTTTAGAAAATACTGAACATCCTATAGGCCAAGAGGAGGATGCTTTATGGGGACTACCAACTCTAAATCTATCCCCAGTGAAGCGTTGGACCAAGGATGTACTGTTGTTGAATTCGTTATGCTTGGAATATGGCTTGAGGGCCCTTAATGGCAGGACAAAAAGTGACCTAGGAGGAAACTGCTCTTTTGACAATGGGTATAGTAAGAGTAGGATCGACTATGTCATTTGTAGTCTTGAGCTATGGTCCGGCCTGGGTGATATGGAGATAGTGGAAAGAATAGAAAGTGATCACAATCCACTCAGTGTTACCCACTCATGGTGGAGGGCTGCCCCTATAGACTTAGTCCCAGATAGTGAAATTGTACCTGTCATAGCAAACGATTCAAGAAGGGTGAAATGGCCAAATGTGTTGGCCAATTTAGCCACTATTGAGCACATTAATCTGGAGGTAGACAATGCTATTTTAGCCATGGAATCAGCACACCCTGTAGTACCGGGTTCCTCTTTAATAGCAGACATCCATGACGTATTCTTCTCTTTAATAAAACCGTATTTTATCAAATCTGTTAAGGCACATAGAAATCCACCTATTAAATTGGCAAGGTGGTTCAACAAGCAGTGCAGGGCAACTAGATTGGAGTTGGGAAGGGCAATTAAAAGCAGGGATAAGGCATTGATTAGTGCTGCTAGGAAGCAATACAAGGAGAATATTTGCAAGGCCAAGAAGCAGTGGGACGAGGAATATTGGGAGGAGCTACTTGAGGCTTCTGGACAAAAAGACTCAAGACTCTTTTGGAAAATTATGAGATGGGGCAGAGGTGGTACACCAAATAAACCTGATAATAATGTTAACGAAGCATCATGGGTTGAGTATTTCCAACCCCAGTATGCGGAAAATAGGGATACATTGGACATCGAACCAATCCCTGTGGTATTTTCCAGGGGAGACCTATTTACATCTAAAGATGCAGAACTCGTAATTTCATTGCTGCGGGGGGGGGAAAGCTCCGGGGTTGGATGGAATCCCCTCAGACATCTTTAAGCATGACAAGGTTCGGTGGGCAAAATATGCGACTGTGCTTGGAAATGCCCTTGCAAAAGGGGCTAAAATCCCGGATGTCTGGAAGGGGGCAATTATAATTCCGATCTTTAAGAAAGGCGATCGGTCGCTACCGGCAAATTATAGACCGATAAGTTTGCTGGCCACTATCCAGAAAGTGGTGGGTAAAATGGTGGTCGACAAACTTATGTCCTGGGTAGATGAAAACAACGCCTTATCCCCCTACCAGGCAGGATTTAGACGTGCAACCAGCACTGTCGATCAAATCTTTCGCTTCACCATGCTACGATGGGGGACTGTACTCCTTGGAGAAGGCAGCCTTTATGTAGCATTTGTAGATCTGAGGGCTGCCTTTGATCTGGTGCCCAGGAGCAAGCTATGGGGGGTTTTGAGCAACATAGGGGTTCCACTCGAACTACTCACACTAATAATGCGTCTTCACGAAAGCAACTTCGCTAAAGTCCAGTGGGGAAGGAACGGGGAATCTTCCACCAGTTTCCCCGTTGAGCGGGGGGTACGGCAGGGTTGTGCCATGGCACCCCTGTTGTTCTCCTTGTTCATCAATGGTATTGTCGATAGGATGTTGGATGCGAGGGTCGACGCACCTTCGCTGGCGGGCATCAGGGTCCCGATCCTGATGTTCGCCGACGATACCCTGATCGTGTCCAAAACCCCGGCAGGACTGCAGAGAGCCTTGAATATATTCGACATGATTTGTAAGGAACGGGGTCTCGAAGTCAATGTAAACAAAACTAAGTTGATGGTCTTTGGGCGAAAGCATCAAGTCCGACCTAGGGTATCTCTGAACAGTATCAGACTAGAGGTAGTAAATGTCTTTACTTACCTAGGGGTGGAGATATCCAGTAATCCTGGTTGGACAAGACACATTGAGAAGGCAGTTTTGAAACACCAGCAGATCTCGGGAGCGCTTCGAGTGGAACAATCTAAATCTAAAACCAGGCCCATTAAACCTGTTCTCATGGTATACGACGCCAAGGCCTTAGGCGCAGCCCTTTACGGGGCTGAAGTCTGGGGCTTTGAGAGGTTTGATACGCTTCAAAGATCGGAGAACAGGTTTTTGAGGGGGATAACTGGTCTCCCTCAAAGTACCCCGTTAATACCACTTGGCCTGGATTTAGGAAGAAGATCGCTCAGCGATCGGGCCCGCCTAAGGCCCATCCTTTACTGGAGACGGCTGTGGACGACCCCAGAAATTAGACATTATGCCGAGGGGTTTTCTGCCCTAGCTAAATCTGATGTTTTCCATAAAATTCCATGGCTAAAAAAGCTCAGGGACGTTCTTGCTGAGCTTGGTCTATCCAAACTGTGGGAAAATCCCTCTGGGGAAGTATTCCCTAGTAAAACAACTATAAAAGCTATATATTGGGATCATATTGACCAGAAGTTGTGGAGGAATGCGACCCCAGAATCTATGGCGGGTAGGTTTATGGAAATTAAAACAAGACCTGTACTAGAACTGTATTGGGATATTTTAACTGTTACACTAGACAGGAAATTATTCTTTCAGCTAAGGGCAGGTTCACTCCCCTTGAGGTCGTTGATGTCTAACTGGGGATTAAATAGTAGTTCGTGTTGCCCGGCATGTGGCGCCCCCAACGAAAGTATAGCTCATTTTCTATTCCTGTGTGAGGCTTACGTAAATCCAAGAAAAATGTGGCTGGCACCTGTTTGCAGGAACCTTGGTGTCTCTAGTGGTGTCGAGGGGCTGAGAATTATTTGTTCCTCGACCGATTTGCCCATAGTAATAGGAACGGCAAAATACCTGGGGTGGGCCTGGTCTTTAAGGCGGAGGTTCCTATCTCTGAATAGGTTTTGAATCTTGTTATCTTGTTTTCTTGCCTATATGCTCGTATGAATTGTAATGTTAAGTATTTGATTGAGATAACTATGATTTTAGTTAAAATATGTTGCTAAATGTACGTAACAAGCTTTGATTTTCAATTTTGGCTTTGATCCACATTGTGGGCGATTCGGCCTTTTTACTTTGCATTTAGCTCATGTACCTTATGAGAAGCTTATATTAACTTTTTGGTGAATATTTTTAAGTGTTTAAACTGTGTATTTTATCTAGAAATTTAGTGTTAATGTATGTGTAGTGTTTTTCAAATGTGCAATTTTATATGTGTGTGCTTTTATGAGTGTATAACTCGAATAAAGCTTTTCAACAACAACATAATAACAAGTGATACAGGTGATGAGTATCAATAAAGAATAATATGTCATGAAGGCTAAGTTACAAATAATTCATTGGATAAATTGCATATAAATATTGAAGAAAACAAAGAGTCAGTATCGGAATAAAAAAAAGCATCAACAGTATCACCATGCAATAAAGAGAGGAGAAGTAGCAAGAGAAAGGAGAAAAGGAGAAAGAGAAAGAGAAAGGAAAGGAAAAGAGGAAGAAAGCGGGGAAAGAAGAGAAAGGAAAGTAAGGATATAGAAACGAACTCCTGTAGGGTTCCACCAAACAAGACACAAAGACACAGTTAATCAGGCCACACAAAGGGATATGGAGCAACCAAACCTTTCGATGCTAAGTCCACATAAGCATCTAAAGCTCTCCAAACATTACTAGAAATCGAAGGAGAGAGATGGGCCTCATCAACCGAAGTATGCACTTCTCAAAAAGGAAACCCATGCCCACCAGGTGTGATATGAGACTGAGGAAAAAGACTTCCATTCCATGAGAATCAGTTTGACAGCAACAGTAAGTAAGAGATCCATGAGTTGTAATTCTAAGGAATCTAAAGGCAACGGGATTGGAGAGGCCAAAGGACCCTATATAATCATGGGAAAAGAAAGTTGGAATTGAACATCTAATATTAACATAAGATGCTTATGTATCAAATCCCAAAATGAAGAGAACACTCAAAAAACATATGTGAAAAAGTACCAGCCGATAAACCACAACTCCAGCATAGATCGTCTTCCTTTAGAGACAGGGAATACAATCGAACTGAAGTCCAATGAAGGAGATTGATAGAAAAGAACTTAGGCTGCATTAAAGAAGGAGCAATTTCGTTACGCAAAGACATCTTCCCAATTGACTGCCAAGAATCTGGTGAAATATGTTCTGTAAGATCAGGAGCAAAATGGTGCAACCATTTGTGTTGGGTAACCGTATGCTGAGCAGAAGTAGTGGCAGATAAACATTTGTAGATGTTGGAAGCTACATGACCAGATCTAATCCACAAATGAAATAAGGTAACGGTAGATGAATTGGGAACCAATCGTAATTTAGCAAGGGCAACTTTAATTTTTAGAAATGTGTAGAAGTCTAAGTTAGTGAGAGAAAATTGTTGAGCTAAGGAGGAGAAGGGTAACGGATCATTATTTGCATCGTAAAGATGGCCAACAAGCGATATTCCCTTAGTAGCCCAATAAGACATCAGCTTGTGATCAATAACAATTTTAATCTTAGAATTACGCCAGATTGAGGACCATCGTGATTTGTGAAGAGGAGTAGCAACTCTTTTGTCGACCAACCGGACTGCTGCAATGGTGTCTAAAATGATCGAACGAGAAAACGGAATACATAAAGTGGAAGTGGTTAAAAACGAAGAAGGTGGCAAAGGAGCAGAAAGCATCCAGGAGGGCATATGATCAGGATCCAAAGAAAACCAAAGAGCTCCTTGAGAGGCTAAAAAAGCAACTTGGTATTTCTCCCAATCAGGAAAATTACAGCTCCCCATATCATAAGGTTTCCTCAAGAATTTGTAAGCAATTCTAGCGCGCTTGTCATTCCATAGAAATTTAGAGGTAATGACATCTATCTCATGAAAAAAGGAAGAGGATAATTTTACCGGGAGCATAGCTGATACAAAGTTAATGATAGGTGTTATCATCATTTTCAAAGTTTGGAGACGACCCCACCACGAAATATGTTTCGGAGACCAGGTGTCCAGAAGACGATGCACTTTGAGTATAGTCTGGGCTTCATTATATGCTACAGTATCATAAAGGGTACCACAAAACCAAATCCCTAAATATTTAAGCTGTTTAGATTGCCACTTAAAACCTGCAGAACCCATGTGTGCCGGGAAGCAATAAGCATTTAAGGGAAACATCTCAGTTTTGTCTCTATTAAGGGTATAACCCGAAACTTTAGAAAAAAGAGAAATGGTAGCGGTAATGGCAGGAATGGCCAACACTATGTCATTAGAAAAAAAAAGAACATCGTCTGCATAGGCAGCTGTCTTCATACAATGGGAGCCAAAATTAAAGCCTTTAATGTCTGGGTGGGGTATGTTCCACTTACAACGCAACTTTTACGTCGTAATGATGTTACAACGCAGCTATTACAACGCAGGATCCATTACATCGGATGCCATTACAACGCAGGGCATTACATAGCAGATGCTATTACAACGCATACTATTACATCGTAAGTATTGGTAAGTATATACATTTTTTTTATTTTATTTAATATTATATAATTGATTTAATTATTATTAATTATAAATAAAAATATTTATTTATGTTTTTAAATATTATAAATTAAATATATTAATTTAAGTATTTTTTTTAATAAGTATGAGTATAGGAGTATATGTTTTGGGGTACTGAGGTATATGTTTTGGGGTGTTTAGGTATTTTTAGGTTTTAGGGCAGGGTTTGGGTTTTGGGGTACAGGGGTGTTTTTAGGTTTTAGGGCAGGGTTTGGGTTTTGGGGTACATGGGTGTTTTTAGGTTTTAGGGCAGGGTTTGGGTTTTGGGGTACAGGGGTGTTTTTAGGTTTTAGGGAAGGGTTTGGGTTTTGGGGTACAGGGGTGTTTTTAGGTTTTAGGGCAGGGTTTGGGTTTTGGGGTACAGGGGTGTTTTTAGGTTTTAGGGCAGGGTTTGGGTTTTGGGGTACAGGGGTGTTTTTAGGTTTTAGGGTAGGGTTTGGGTTTTGGGGTACAGGGGGGTTTTTAGGTTTTAGGGCAGGGTTTGGGTTTTGGGGTACAGGGGTGTTTTTAGGTTTTAGGGCAGGGTTTGGGTTTTGGGGTACAGGGGTGTTTTTAGGTTTTAGGGCAGGGTTTTGGGTTTTGGGGTACAGGGGTGTTTTTAGGTTTTAGGGCAGGGTTTTGGGTTTTGGCGCACAGGGGTGTTTTTAGGTTTTAGGGCAGGGTTTGGGTTTTGGGGTACAGGGGTGTTTTTAGGTTTTAGGGCAGGGTTTGGGTTTTGGGGTACAGGGGTGTTTTTAGGTTTTAGGGCAGGGTTATGGGTTTTGGGGTACAGGGGTGTTTTTAGGTTTTAGGGCAGGGTTTGTGTTTTGGGGTACAGGGGTGTTTTTAGGTTTTAGGGCAGGGTTTGGGTTTTGGGGTACAGGGGTGTTTTTAGGTTTTAGGGCAGAGTTTGGGTTTTGGGGTACAGGGGTGTTTTTAGGTTTTAGGGCAGGGTTTGGGTTTTGGGGTACAGGGGTATTGTAGGGTTCAGGGGTAGGTTTGTGTTTTGGGATAATTAAATTATATTTACCATTTTTAAATTAATTAAAATAAATTTAATAAATTAAATTAATTTTATTACATTAATTACATTTTTAAATTAAATTAATTAAATTAAATACATTTTTTCAATTAATTTAATTTAATTTCAATTATAAAAATATGTACATTAAATTAATTTCATTATTTTAATTAAATTAAATTATTTCCATTTTTTATTAAAATTACATTTATTAAATAGATATTATTTTATTAAATTAAATTATTGGCTATTTTAAAATGTATTTTAATTAAATTAATTAAATGAAATTAATTAAATTAACTTAATAACATTTTTTAAAAAAAGGTATACTTACCTATACTTACGATGTAATGCCATGCGTTGTAATAGCATCTGCTATGTAATGCCATGCGTTGTAATGGCATCCGATGTAATGGATCCTGCGTTGTAAAAATTCCGTTGTAACGGAATGCGTTGTAAAAATCCGCGTTGTACTGACACCAATCCCTGGGTGGAGATCAATCAATCTGAGGAGCGGGTCAATAGATAATAAAAACAAAAGCGGGGATAAAGGACAGCCTTGTCTGGTACCTTGGCAAAGGTTAAAAAAGACGATGTAGCCCCATTAACTCTAATGCTGGCTCTAGGTTGAGCATAGAGGGACATAACCATGTGAACAAAAGAGTCCCCAAGATTATGCGCGCATAGAACAGCACGTAGAAAACGACAAGAGACCTTGTCAAAGGCCTTTTCGGCATCATGGGCCAAAGCTGCAGCCGGCAGACTAAGAGTTTTAGCTGAACTCAGAATATGACAGAAGGGACGAATGTTATCCCTGGCGAGTCTACCCTTGACAAATCCCGTCTGAGAAGGATGGACAAGCTTAGGAATATAAGTCTCCAAACGTCTGGCTAAAATCTTGGCAAAAATCTTAGCCTCCATATTAAGAAGGGAAATAGGACGAAAATTCTTGGGATCGGAATGATCTTTACCCTCTTTAGGGATCACCACAATAGTGGCATCAGCTGCCGAACCCGAAACAGACCCTCCTTGAATAAAGGCATCAAAAACTGACTTAAGACGAGGAACAACAGAGGGAAGAAAGGTCTTATAAAACAAAATGGGGAAACCATCCGGACCAGGAGCTTTCCCAGACCGCGTGGCTTTGATTGCAGCAATAATTTCCTCAGAGGTAATCGAGCCACCCAATTTGCTACTATCCTCCACAGACACAGATTGAATAGGAATCGTCTTCAAAAATTCTTGACATTGGGAAAAAGATGCCTGATTGGTGGGAGTATAGAGCTTACTGTAAAAATCTCGGAATACATCAAGAATCTCTGTGGTCTGAAATGTTTTAATACCCGAGCTATCACTGATACAGGAAATCTGAGAGGATTGAAAAGAAGACTCCTGAAATTTCAACGTAGCCGCCAAAATTTTACCTGCTCGTTTTTTAAAAGTAGCCGTTTAGATTTCTGAGCTTGTACACCTATATGAGCTCGCTTAGTAACAATAGTGTTGTAGGAATACTTTAAATTCTTAATGGACTGTAAACATTTGTTGTCTTTAGAGATGCGATAGAGAGATTCTTGCTTTTTGATTTCATCTGCTAAATCAGCAAGTTCCTTTTTAATGGTAGCATTTCTAGTCGCCATACGCTTAATAATGTGACCACGAAGAGTGCATTTAAAGGCATCCCTCAAGACTATTGGAGAAGAAACGGAGCCTTCATTGTCAGTGAAAAAGGTATCAATTTCTTTGAAAATGGCCAATATTTGACAGTCATCATGCAAAAGCTCAGTATTTAATTTCCAAGAACGAGGACGCGATTTAAGAGCAAAGGAAAAAAGTGTAAAGGAAACGGCCGCATGGTCAGAGACAAGAAGAGGATGAATGTACGGGGAAGAGGAAGACTGCACAAGAGACGAATGAACCAGAAGATAGTCAATACGAGAAAAACTAGAATGGGGAGAGGAAAAAAAAGAAAAGTCACTACCCGTAGGATTATGAAGACGCCAAATATCTTGGAGATGAATCAAGGAACACATATTCGTCATCTGCTTATGAGCTTTAGGGGGACGGAAGTTAAAAGCAGAACTTCTATCTAACAAGGGATCCATTGGTAAATTAAAATCTCCACCCACATTAAATTACCTTTATGCGGTGTGTCAGCTAATGTCTTGGTAATTGTTCGCCAAAAGGAGGGATCATCAATGTTTGGAGCATAGATATTCATAACATAAAGATCATCTGTACCATCCGAGAACTTAGATAGTAACCATCTGCCCTCCGAATCATGTACAGTAGATATCACAGATAGACCAGAATTCTTAGAAATTAACGTTATCACCCCATTCTTTTTGCCCAAGGCCTCTGAACAGACGACGTCAAGAACCCAATCTTTCTTCAAAAACAAGGCCTCTTTGGAGGAGACTTTCGTTTCTTGTAAAAAAATCAAATCCGAAGATAAAAATTTACAGTAATCAAGGATTTTTGATCTTTTCACCGGATGATTCAATCCATTAAGGGACAGCACATTCAAGCCCGGCATAGTCCTACCAGGAGAGATAAATCATAGTACGTAGTGTCAAGAATTCCTGTCATGCGAGGGGAGGAAAACGGTAACCAGCGAAAACGGACTACATCTCCCAGGATGCTTAGCGGTTGAGAGGTTATGTAAACAGGAGAGCCGTTACATAACTCAAGGAAAACACGCCCTTATGTAAACAGGAGAGCTGTTACATAACTCAAGGAAAACACGCCCTTATGTAAACAGGAGAGCTGTTACATAACTCAAGGAAAACACGCCCTTATGTAAACAGGAGAGCTGTTACATAACTCAGGGAAAACACGCCCTATAAAGGGAGGAACCTGGAGGTACAACGCTGTCGGATATTGTGTTTACACCGACGTACCTGCTTCGTGAAGAGCAGCGTTCCGGAGTGGTGCTCCAGTAAGGCAAGAACGGAGGTAGGTCGAGTCGTTACTCCCTGGGCCGTGTCTTGCCCCATCACCTGTGAAGGACCCGGAAGCTCTACCGGTCAACCATTGAGCTTCGCTTTTGACTCGGCTGAGTCAAGGCGCAGTGGCGCTTATGCTGGTTGGAGTCGTAACTCCCAGCCCGACCAGAGATACAGGGACTGCCAGCTGTAACGCACACCAGGAGGTGTTTGCCGCGTTACAGACTCGGAAGTCCACAGGATCGATCGAGCGGCTGCTCTCGGTTCAGTCTTCTTGCTTTTGATTGGGGTATCGGTGACGCATCACCAGGAGGTGACTCCGCGTCCCGGTGCAGTCTGAGGAAGAGGTTGAGCGGCTGCTCCCTTCAGGTAGAGACCCCGGCTGGGTGTTTCCCTGACTCCTCGATTCTCCCCAACACTCTTCGTGCCCCTCACAGCCCACCGATTGGCATTGCCGGCCATTTCATTTCTGCCCTCTGTTGGCAGAAATGAAATGCAGAGGACGGTTAGGACCATCCGTGCTGTGGGCTGGTAAAGTACTTAGCCTGGAGGATTCCAGTGACTATAACTTTTGTTTACTCTTTGTATTATTTGTGCCTTCATTAAAATAACTAACCCTTCACAAGTGGTTGCGTCCTCATTATCGTGTCTGTTAAACGATCCTGAGACGTTCAGGGCGTTACATGTGGCTAACAGGAAGGAGAGACCAACCACAACAGAAGGCCACCAACGTCTTATGACAGACAGCACAAGATGAAAACTCCAACAAGAAATTCGTAAAGAGAAGTAAGAAGGGAAAAAGGAGAAAAATGAAGGAACTAGAGGAAGATTGAAGAAGAGAGAGATAAAGAAAGAGAAGAGAGAGAGAAGGAAGAGAGAAGGAGGAATAGAGACACCAGAAAGGAATAGAGAGAAAAAATGAAAAAGACCCACCAGGTAAGGTCTATAAAGGACCAAGCTCATATCTGGGGAGATATGGAAGCGGGAGGGAAGAGGGACCCCGGGACGTAGATAATAATAAAAGTAGCAGCGCTAAATCAGACAGAAAGGAAAGAAAGAGGCCACAAAAGGATTGAGTAACCATAGCGATGGAAGAACTCAGAGTGGGATAGAAGAAAAGAAAAGCAGTAACAAGCCTCTAAATCAAAACATATCCAGGAGTATAAAGGTGCATCCTATAATAAGCTAAAGATCTAATGAAGAATTATGAGCAGCAGAAGTGCTAAGAGAATGCAAACAACAAAGTGAACAAGCAAAATATCTCTAATAATTAAACAACCATCTCATATAGATAGCATACATACAATATATGCAAACTGGAAATCTGAGAAATAGTAAAGGAGAAAACATCATAAATAAATGGAAAAACATACTGAAACTTCATTTATAGGCATAAACAATTAGTAATATAAGAAACATAGCAATATGCAGAATGAATCTTATAATAGCAAAATCGTAATAGCAAAGCATCATGAATCAATATAAAACACAGTAGCAAGACATATAGAGTCATCAGAGATAATAAGTAAATAGTACATAAGGTGTCGAAAAGAATGAGAGTATTGCAGTAATACTAACCAAAACAACGCAATGTAGAACAAACAAAAGACAATGGAACAAACCATGCTAAGTAAAAAGAATAAAACGACCAAGAGACATACGACGAGCACCAATAAAAGTCTGTTGTGGTATAAGAAACAAGAGAACCGGACGAAGCAGAAGTAATTAAGACATATTAAAGGTATATATCAACGACAAGGGAAAAAGGAGGTGGATTAAACATTCTCAATTCAAAGAAGAATAGAAAGAAAGAAATAGAAACAGAAAAACTAATTACACAAAGAAACAAAGGTCCACTGACAAAGGTCGGATGAACGAAACGCAATCAGAACAAGAAACTCCTTCACAAACTTCAGAATGTCCAGAACGCCACTGCCAGACTAATCCTAACAGTCACATCACCCAGCACATCTGGGACCTCAAGACCTGGCTCTTCGGTTGACCCCAGCACTCAACAGAGCTGCCTCCTCCCACCCCCCAGTGCCTTGAGACCCTCACTGGTGAGTAGTTGCGCTTTACCAACCCTGATGAATTGATTGATTGATACAGAATCACAAATAATAACAAAAACCCTTGTTTGTCAATGTAAATCTCTCTCAATCTCTCAAAACCATAGTGATTTATACACAATTGATACATATAAATAAACAGAACTGGAAATTCAGCATGGTATGATCATGGTTAGATTGCATTGGCAAATCAAAACATTTCAGTACATTTGAAAGGCTCTTAACACTAATACTTTTATTAAGGTAAGAGAAATCTTCAGCCTGCTTCCTCATCAACTGCACTCCAGAAATGTTCAACCCAATATGAAAATCTTCTAAACAATAGCCCATAGAATCATGTTCTTCTTCACACTTACTTCGGAACTAACAGCAGAAATCCCTCAAAATGATACATCAGGTACACAATGGAAAGTTTCGTTCATAATACATGCTTTCTATCACTACAGTACATTGATGTCATTGCTCTTTGTGTTCTGCAGAACTGTAGGATGAGAAGACGTGCAGCGGGTAAATTATTGGGAGTGGGGAATGAGCAGGAGTAGGATGAACTGGACCTCAAGAGCTGTATTAATTTAAAAATATAAGGGTGACTCACACGAAAATGTGGCATAACTATACTGCATTATTAATCACACTTCTAAATGAGATAATCAAATTGTTTTAACTGCAAAATCACGAATTCATTGGTTACGGCCCCATACATCATTAAATTAGCTAATTTGCACAAATAATATTGCACATTTGAACAAATATTTTATGATCTGGGCCGAGGATTCAACTGAAGTTCTGATGGGGCTTCATATTTATTACAGATCCTAACTCAAAGAAGTGTCCTGTACTCAGAAGGTGTCTTGTGCCCCTTGCTGTTGTGTTAATATTAAATGAAGTCAGTGTGGAGGGCAGTATAAAGGTGAGGTGCGCAGGTACAGGTTAGGGGTGCTTTACCCAGCCAGCACACATGCTCTAGCACCTGATGGGGCCTTCAGTAATCCAGGTCTGATTTTCCTTCCCTCCATTAACTTAAAGATACAAATAATATAACAGCAAATATGTAGCGGTAGCATTTTACTTATGACAGTTATTAAAAAAAACAAGAACATATAGTAAGCGACTTGCACACAGCAAATCGCAATCTATAATAACTTACTTTAAATAAATGAGGTGGTCAAATTAATTTTCAAAAGAAGAACATACCTTGACAAACTGTAAATGTAGGGAATAATAAGATCTGCATTCATTGCTGTGTGTTGCTGCTCCTGAGGCGGAAGCCGGGAGCGAAGCTCTGGGACATTTTAAAAATCTTTTTGTGTCACCTATTAACCTGTTGTTGTTTTTAAACAAAACTCATTTACTTGCCACTTACTGGGGTTGAAAGCAGCTGATTTCGAGCTGCTGGTAGACCGCCAGGGACCGTTGTTTGGCGCCAGCTCCAGCGCGCTGATATCGAGGCCACGCCCACTTGCAGGCCACGCCCCCGCTCATTCCCTTCTTAAGACGCCACCTGAAGGCGCCAGGTAACTGTGTGTTGCTGCTCCTGAGGCGGAAGCCGGGAGCGAAGCTCTGGGACATTTTAAAAATCTTTTTGTGTCACCTATTAACCTGTTGTTGTTTTTAAACAAAACTCATTTACTTTCCACTTGCTGGGGTTGAAAGCAGCTGATTTCGAGCTGCTGGTAGACCACCAGGGACCGTTGTTTGGCGCCAGCTCCAGCGCGCTGATACCGAGGCCACGCCCACTTGCAGGCCACGCCCCCCGCTCATTCCCTTCTTAAGACGCCACCTGAAGGCGCCAGGTAACTGTGTGTTGCTGCTCCTGAGGCGGAAGCCGGGAGCGAAGCTCTGGGACATTTTAAAAATCTTTTTGTGTCACCTATTAACCTGTTGTTGTTTTTAAACAAAACTCATTTACTTGCCACTTACTGGGGTTGAAAGCAGCTGATTTCGAGCTGCTGGTAGACCACCAGGGACCGTTGTTTGGCGCCAGCTCCAGCGCGCTGATACCGAGGCCACGCCCACTTGCAGGCCACGCCCCTCCCCCCCCCCGAAGCAGTATAAATCATGTGCATGACCAGGACGTGCAGCGGACGAGCGCAGCGGGCGCGACGAATGCGCGCCGAAGGCGCGCCGAAGGCAAGCCCGTCTGCGCCCGTCCGCGCACGTACGGGCCTAGGGCCATACCCCCTGCCTGATGGACCTACCAGGAGGGTGAGCTACTCTGGTCGAGACCTTTTGTCCCTTAGACCCACCAAAAGCCCCCAATGTAACTACCTCCATGACTCTGATGGAAGCTTCACGAGCTGTGTCATCTGCTCCCCGGCCAAATTACACCTGGCGCAAGGGCCCTAGACTCACTCCGGCCTGAAGCTAGCAATACTAAACTGCAGGTCGCTCCCCATGCATTCCCTGCTCATCAATCATCTTCTCGAGGACCATGAACTGGACATTCTGTTCTTAACAGAAACTTGGCTGACACCGCACTCTGACTCAGATGTAGTTATAGCCTTACCCCCGGGATTCCTCATCCAATCCCAACCTCGGCCCCGTGGCAGAGGAGGTGGTTTGGCTATTCTGCACCGGGAACATCTATCATGCAGAATCAGCGATGCCTACATCAAGGACTCAGAGAGCTGCCATTTTTACATCTGTGTTTCCCCAGTTACCTCACTAACAGGCATCCTGGTTTATCGCCCCCCGGGCCATTTTGGCCCATTCGCTAGTGCCCTCCTAGACTCCATATCAGCCCTAGCCCCATCTGCCTCAAACTTTACCGTGCTAGGGGACCTCAATATACATTTTGATGACCCCCTAGACACAGGGGCTGTTGACCTGATGCAAGATCTAGCAGCCTATGGTCTCCAACTAGCTAACACCGGTGCCACCCATATTAAGGGCCACCTACTAGATCCAGTCTTCTCCAATATTCAGACCCTTTCGGCCAAAAGTGTATGCCCTCTCCCTTGGACAGACCACTTCCTGGTTCCGCTCGTTTTATCTGGAGACCTCAGGAAGCCTCTTAAACCTACCACCTACACCCGAGACAGGGCTTGGTCCAGACTCCCTATCAAGGACTGGGCCAATGCTCTTGAACTATCAACCCCCTGCCCCTCCAGGAACCCGATCATAGCCGATACTAACTTCAGAAAATGGATCTCGGATTCCCTTGACTCCATCATTCCTATGAAAAACCGGGAAGACAAAAGCGGAAAGTTAGGGTCAGCCCCTTGGTACAATACAGAACTGAGAGTTCTCCGCAAATCCTGCAAAAAAGCCGAGCGACTATGGAGGAAGGACTGGCGTCACTCCGATAAAGAGGCCTATCGGAAGAATGTTAGAACCTACAAAGCAGCTTTGAAAACTGCTAAAGCCTTACACTTTGATGAAAGAATAAAGAATGCTTCCAACTCCGCCAGAGAATCCCACCTCATAGTCAAAGAACTCCTTAAGATCCCTCAGCCCCCCTCAATGTCCAACACCTCCCCGAACAGGAGCAAAAAACTCGCTACATTCTTTGACTCTAAAATTACCACTATCCTCGACTCACTTCCGCAGTCGAGTCAGCCAATATGCCGGGACCCTATCCCGTCTACTATCGGCCCCGAAAATACCCTTGGCCCGTCTCTGAAGGCTTTTAGAGCAGTCACACTGGATGACGTCGAAACGACTCTGGCCAAAATGAAAAGTGGCTCCCCCCTCGATCCCGCTCCTATGAGATTCCTCAAACAAGTTGCCCCGGTAATTGCTCCTCTTATCACAGATCTGATCAATACCTCACTGGCCCAAGGTACAGTTCCCCCTAGCTGGAAGGGAGCGGTAGTTAAAGCCCTTTTAAAGAAACCACAACTAGACCCATCAAACCTAGCGAATTATAGACCAATCTCGCTGCTCCCCGGCATTAGCAAAATTGCAGAGAAACTGGTCAATGCGCAGCTATCCCAGTTCCTAGAATCTAACCATCTGCTCCGCCAGTCCCAAACGGGGTTCCGCCCAGGCCAGGGCACAGACACCGCCCTCCTCGCTGTCATAGAGGAAGCAAGGTGCATTTTGGATTCGGGAGGATCAGTGGCAGTGATCCTCCTGGACCTCAGTGCTGCCTTTGACACGGTGGATCACCGTGTCTTGCTCCATAGGCTGGCTGAGGCGGGACTCGGGGGCACAGCGCTGGCCTGGCTGGAGTCTTTTCTTTCGGGCCGCTCCTTTCAGGTCTGGGATGGCTGTTCACGATCTGACCCTCTTCCTCTGGTAAACGGGGTTCCTCAGGGCTCCTCCTTGAGCCCTACCCTTTTTAATGCCTATATGGCCCCATTGGAAGAGGTAATTGCCCCTTTTGATTTTAAGATCGTCAGCTACGCGGACGACACGCAATTGGTCGTCTCTTTATCGCACCTAGACCAACACCCAGACAGCCTTCTACACTGCCTCCAGAAGATCCATCACTGGATGTGCGAATCCTCGCTCAAGCTAAATGGGTCTAAGACAGAGGTCATGTTGATGGGGAAAAAATGGACATCCATTCCTCCATCTGTCTGGCCCGACTCCCTGGGCGAGGTTCCCACCCCAAAGAAAGAACTCAAGAGCCTAGGGGTCTGGCTTGAACCAGACCTCACCTTGAAAACACAGGCCACTAAAACCGCCGGCACCTGTTTTGGACTTATGCGGTCGGTCCGCAAGATTCTCCCCCTCCTTCCCCCCCTCTCCAGGAAGCTACTGATCCAGGGACTGGTTCTGGCCCGCCTGGACTATAGTAACGCTCTCTACCTGGGAGCCCCGGAATCTACCCTGGGAAAGTTGCAACGAACTCAAAACGCTGCCGCTCGTCTGCTGCTTGGGCTCCCCTCTAGGTCTTCTGCAAAACCTGCCCTTAAAACACTCCACTGGCTACCAGTGCGGGAGAGAATAGAGTTTAAGGCTATGTGTATCGCCCATAAGCTCATGAACGGACAAGGCCCAGCCATTCTTAAAGAAATGGTCACCCCGTATAAAGCTTTGAGATCCCTAAGGTCGGACAACGAACATCTGGCGAATGTCCCTAAGTTTAGGAGATCACGTACCGGAGGCCGTCGCTTCTCTGTTAAAGCTGCCACTCGGTGGAACCAGCTACCCCGCAGATTGCGAATGGAACCCTCATATTTGGCCTTCCGCAAACAACTTAAAACGCTGCTATTCCCCAATTAGTGAGTCCAACTCTACCCTCCCCCCTTCTGAGCCATCCTACAGTTCACAGCGCGGGGATGCCTTCGGGTCACCAGGCGCTCTACAAATCCTTAAATAATAATAATAATAATTGTTTAGGTTGAGATAAATGTTACAGTGTCAATATTGCACAAATTCTATGTTGATTGCAGTATAATTGTGAGCAGTTTGGAATTTATTTTCTGTTAAATATAGCAAAATAATTATAGCAGTTTCTGCAGTGAATTATATTGCTACCCACAAGCCCCCTCATCAGCACGCATCTTCTCCTACTTTTACTCCGTGATGCATGTACACCATAAAGAACGCGAATAAATTCATTTATAATTGTTGTCTGTTGCCATGACAATATGTGCAATCTTCTTTAGTCGTTGCCAATCATAAGATTTTAAATGGTTTATATCCCTAGCTCTGGAATTACCAGTCTGCCCTCGCAGGCATGACCTGCCCAATCTCATGTGCGATGAGAAAGTATGAGGCACTGAATACAGGAGCTTGGCTGATTGGATGTGGCTTCCAAGGGTGGTTGTAGGCAGTGGAAGCAGGAAACCTGAGCTGCAGGCTGCAGACTCCAAGAAAAACAAGCACTGGTAATGCCGATAGGCCTGGTTTGCAGTTATGTGTATTGCAATGTGAAACATTACAAGTAAATAGCATGGGAATAGATCTGTATTGGTGTTGAAGCAAAGAACTGTTGAATAATATTGGTGTAGGGTAAAAGGTAAGGTGACAGTTGCACTGTCAAGCCAGACCTTAATATCCTTGTAGATTATAATGTTAGTGCCCCTGAAAGTTCAAGTTTAGGTAACTGGAAAAATAAAGAAAATAATCACAGCTGGTGCAGCGCAAGTACTGCCCAATAAAAACAAGTACTCCTGGGTCCGATCATGTGGAGAGAGCCAACGCCCCTCTCTAGTGATGAACACATAATTGTTTGACGAGAGCAGCACTGTCAAACCGGACCTTAAAAATGTCCCTGGTACTGCTTTATACATATATAAAGCAGCCACAGAAGAGTACACTTTTTAAAAACATGATAGCCTTTTAGGTGTGTTGTGGAGTGGCAGTCACTGTGCCAAACCTTGCTCTGGTATGTGGAATGCCGGCTTTGTATTTGGCTGAGCAAGCGGGCAATGCAAGCTAATCCTTGAGGAATGGAGTTTGCATTCTCACTACAGTAATTGGGTATCTGATATTTCAATTGTTGATTCTGTTAAAAAGAACACCCTCTATCCAATTATAAAAATGTATACCAGGTTCCCCAAATATGCAGTAAACGATATACCAACGTTGGCATTTTAAACGTTTAATAGCCCAGCATAGTGAAATAACTCAAAAGATAAACAAAAGCAAGCCAAGATGTCACCATCAAGGGATCAATTAACATTTATTTCCATCCATCTTTTCATGTGTGCATTTGTACTTGAGCTTAACTTCCCATGTAATGTATGAAACCTTGAGCAGATTCTGCCTTCCAGTCGAAACTGTTCTTTGCTTTTGGGACTTTTGACTTTATAGGCATAAGCTTGAAAAATCCTAGCTGGCAAAGCGTGTTAGCCAGAACCTCACCATGGTTGAAGGTGCAGCACAAGAAATGTCTCTTATTGCGGGTTGCAGCAATGGTTTGAGCCTTGTTGCGGAGCAGCAACATCTGTAGTGGTGCACTGCTGCAGCTATCTGACACCATGGGCTAACCAAGAGATACCCTTTCCTACGCTCACCCATTCCACTCCTGGGGATATCCACATCCTTTATGAACCCCAACACCAGCCCAGAAAGCCATTAAGGTAAAATTTATAATACATTTGAATAGCCTCCCTGGCTAACCAGATTGGCTGGAATGTAGGAAACAACAAGAGTGATACCAAAGCAACACATGAGCCAGGATGAACCAACCTATAGTTTCATACCACCCTGAATGGATGCAGCACAGATAAGTAGATTGTCTTTAGACAGAGCTGCATTTCTAAAATGGATTTGCAATCGACTAAGAGCAAGGTGCACTCTGTGCTCGGAGTGCCCATGTCCAGTCAGTGTAAACTAAGTGCAGACTTACTTAATTTCTGTCACGCTCACCAGTGGAAGAACTCAATCAGACTCCAACCCAGAGCATATGACAGACACCCACTGTGCAATCACAGCTGGCTCTTGAATAGGAAGATATGCACTTTAAACCCTCATCACCTCCAGGATTGAATATAAATTAAGCAGGCTGATCTGGCAGCACTCTGACCAGGATGAACAAGCTGGCTGACTTCATGCGGCACAATTACACCAAAGAAAATCACAGATATCCATTCTGGCTGTCTACAAAGACCAAGGTGAACTCTGCACACATTCCCTTTACATAGTACTGGCATTCACGGCCTTCTTCAAAGGCCAATACAAATACGAGTCAGCCAGCACTAAAGGAGCTAAGGACCATTCCATGCCCTCCCCCCTCAACATGCCACAACTATCAGACGAGGACAGGAGTCTTCCGGAGAGAAAACATTTCTACAGAGCAAATGGGAATGGTCTCTAACTTATCCTTAAACAAATAGCCCGGAGAAGATCTCTGAGGAATACTATAAACTAGTCAAATTCACCCTCACATCAATCAGCATGCTACCTACTGAGACTGAGAGTACTGGAGGACTGATAGAAATCTCCAAATATGCCCTGATTTCAACATAGACATTAAAATCCTAGACAAGATACCTGCAATATGTACTGTGGCAAATGATTTAGACTACAATCTAGGGTAAGTAAATAGTGTTGGGCGCCTTCGCCTCCTGCACCTAACACCTATGTTGCATTTTAATTCCAAACAGTACCATTGAAGGTCTTTTGTCCCAACAATTGCCACTATTCACAAATTCGAAAGACGTCAATGAAGTGTTCACACAACACTCTTTTTTAAATTCAAATACGATAACACATCTGAAGAAACAATTAGTGCAAGAAACAGCCGACACATGTTTCAAGGAAACCTTCTCTTTCTCAAAGCTTTAATCAAAACACAAAAAAGACATCTCACTACTCCAATATAATACGTGTCCTGACCTCGGATCAGCACAGTGGAATAGTATCTGATAGAGACATCTTGCAGCAGGTTCTTTGCCTTAAAATATCCCCAGGCATCAGACTGGATCCGGAAGATTTTTGAGGAGTACCCCTGTGCGCCAGAACGTGCTTCATTCGGCTCGGCATTGTAAGCGCCGCAAGTGACATGTGCAGTACCGACATAGGGGCCACCTCGGCACAGTGACGTTGGTTCTTTCCTTTCTATGCAAGATAATGAAAATCCTGTCTGAGCTACACCTCAGTCCCTTTTTGACTGGCTTTTTAAAACATTTTTGAGAACTTTATGCTGGTGTGAGTTCATGTCACTGATGAAACCAACTGATTTCAAACTATTTCGGGCCTGTCATACATAAATGTTGGTGACAGACCCCACCTTTGGTGAGTTTGTGGTGCTTGGAGCTGTGCCATGCCTCCAAGATCTGCAAGGACTGCTGCACTATGCATCTCAAAGCATTGAGGTCGCACTCCCTCAAGGTCCTCATTGCCTGACGTTATCTGACTCTGTGACACTTGAGGTCCTATTTGTGGAGCCCTTTCCAACAGTCGTAGTCGCACTTCAAGTTGTCAGAAAAGTCCCACAAGAAGTCAAAGAAATCAAGGAGATCTTTTACTTCACAGCAGCCGTCAAAGTCTTCCAATGAGATATGGGAGCGTCGGCACTCCATGCCCTACAAGTCAGTGGAACCTGAACCCGTGTCTTCTCCATGCTTCCCTGACCCCTGAAGCCAGAGCGACCCTACACCCAGCTGAAGGAGTTCTTTCAGGCCATGCACCTCATATTTTTCATGGCCCTGCCCCTCTGGAGCACCTTCAGGTCCCATGGGTACAGGAAGGGCCCTTATTGGATCCACATTGGTGGAATCGCCCTTTGCCCCAGTCGGGCCCCATGGATTCCTTACTGGATCCAAAAGCGGGACTGTGACCTTCCTCTGCACATGCCTCAGATCTGACACTCCCGGTGCCGCTGACTCCCTGTGACAGCACTGCCTAATTGTTATTCTCAACTCCGACATGGATCCGGAAGGACGTTGTCAGACGCCAACCCATGCTTCCCAGAGTGCAGCCAGTGCCTTATTTGGTTAATAAGCCTGGAGGGGAGACGAATGGGAGGGGTCTATGACCCTTATGATTACCTGCTCCCAGAAGAGGAACATGAACAGGAAAACTGGTGAGAAGGAACTGGCACAGGGAAATGGATTAGATACCTCACCCAATACCGGCCTGGCCTCTCCTCCTACAGTGGCTACGGAGAACAAAGTCTCTGTAGCCAATGGTGGTGCGTAGGGCAGCTGAGGTCCTGGACTATGCTGCCCACAGTGGCAGTCAAGACAAACATCTTGACGGAGGTGCTTCAGCCGGGAGATTCTCCATCTGAATGTCCACTGCCCTTTAATAAAGCCCTTACAGATGTCCTACTTGAGGCCTGATCTAAGTCCTGCACCGGGGCTCCTGTGCATAGGACGATTTCTCACCACCATCACCCCACTCCTGGAGACCCAAGTTTCCTTGCTTAGCACCCCACACTGGTGAGCATGGTGGTCCAAGTCTCAAAGTCAAGAGTTAACCCCAGGGTGTTCCCTACCACTTCACCGTTAAGGGAATCCAAGAGGCTGGATAACTTTGGCAAGAGAATGTTCTCTTCTGCTATCCTAGCACTTTGGTCTGTGAATATCATTGGCCTATTGGGTCATTAATCCCATACGATATGAGACTTGGTTATGCACATACTTCTTATGGTCTCGGAGGAGGCCCTGCCCATACTTTCTTAGGCTATTGCTGATGGGGCAGCTGCAGCAAAGATCACCATAAAGGTTGGGGGATTGACACGTCCAACTCACTGGGAAGAGCAATTTTTTAATCAGTGGCCTTGTGGCACCATGCCTGGTTGAGAACGATTGGCTTTTCAGGGGATGTCCAGGTGCCCCTCATGGACATGCCCTTCAATGGCTCTCCCCTGTTTGGAGAGAAGGCAGATTTAGCCCTGTAGCACTTCAAGAATAGCAGAGCTACGGGCAGTTGCTTCGCCAACCACAATCACATTCTGCCCCATTTGTGGCCACAGAGGGGTCTCCAGCTGTGCTTATTCCCTCCTAGCCATCACATGCAGCAGCCTTCCCAGCTTTTTTGTGGCTTAGGGTGTGAGACCCATTGACAATGTGTGACAGGCGAGCGGTCAAGTCCCTTTACCCCCACTCCGGCAGCCCCTGCCTCCAAGACTCTTTAGTTTCCCCTCTGACCATTATGAGCACCCTGTGGGAGGCAGTATATGCCATCAGCTACTCCACTGGTGGATAGTGACATCAGCCCACTGGGTCCTTCAGATAGTTCAAAGGGGCTATACCTCCCCTTTGTATCTGCGCCACCACTCATGCCACCCACTTACAATCAGCTGACGACAAACATCTCTCCTTGCTCTATTAAGAAGTGCAGGTTCTCTTGGCCAAGTGAGCCATAGAGACGGTGCCTGCATCAGAAGTAGGTTGTGGTTGTTATTCCAGCTACTTTCTGGTGCCAAAGAAGGAAGGAGGACTTTGTCCTGTTCTGCATTGGTGCCTTCCAAACCTCTTCTTGAAAAGGAGAAGTTCAAAATGCTCATGCTCTGCCAAGTTCTGTCTATTCTTGGTCCGGGAGACAGAATACTAGCATTGGACTTTCGGAATTCATATTTCATCATCCCTGTCCTGCCTGCCCACAGATGATTCATGGTGGGCCAAGACTATTTTCAATTTGCCGTGCTCTATTTCAGCCTTACCAGTACCCCTCGGGTAGTTACAAAAGTGATGGCAGTGGTTACAGCTTATCTGCGGAGTTTGGGAATTCCATTATTCCTGTATCTGAATGACTTGCTGATGAAGGCAGGCTCATTCCAGGCAATAGTCTCCCTCCTTAAGAAAATGGCAACCCTCCTGTGCTCTCTGGTTTTCACTATCAACATGCCAAAGATGTACCTGACTCCATCTCAGATGATTCCTTTAATTGGAGCCATTCTGGAAACAGTGTAGTTTCGGGCCTATCCTACGAGCGGTGAGTCCAGGATATTCAGACTATGATTCCAATGTTTCTGATCTGTTCACCACTGCAGAGAATGAACAATGTTAGCAGTTTTGCACATTGTAGTTTCATCTTGAGTGCAACTCTGATCACCAGTACATCTTTCCCCCAATACCACTCCTTCCCAGATTTCTCATGAAGACCAGGAACTACTGGGCCCAACTAATCCTTGTGGCTCAATATTGAGCATGTAGAGTCTGGTATTCCAAGCTGCTGAGCATGACCATCAGTCCTCCAGGCAAGGTGCCCCTTCAAAAGGATCTTCTGCTGCAGCAACAGGGGAGGGTTCTGCACCCAAACATGCGAACCCTTCACCTTCATGCATGGAGATTGAGCGGCAACAGTTGACAGCTTTTGATCTTCCTCCAAAAGTCTGTAATGGTATTCAGGAAGCCCGGAGTCCCTTCACCAAACCAGTATATGCGAGCTGTTGGGACACGTTTATTTCATGGTGTGCTTCCCACAATGTTGCGCCCCTTTCTGCACCTTTGTCTCAGGTTCTATTGTTTGCATTGTGCTTGGCCCAGCAGGGCTCCGTTCTAGGCACAGTTAAGGAGTATCTCTCTGCCATCCCTGCATTTTTGCAGTTTCCAGACCAACCTTCCCTCTTTAAGTCCCTGTTGTGGCTAAGTTCCTTAAAAGCCTGCAGTATGTTTCACCTACGCCTTTCATCATGCCTAGGTGGCACATCAACCTGGTCGTCACCTTTCTCATGTGTGTACCAATAGAGCCTTTACACAATTACCCTCTTAGGCTCTTAACAATAAAAGCTGCCTTTTTAATTGCCATAACATCGCCCAGGAGAGTCACCGAATTGCGGGCACTCTCTGCACCCCCCCATACCACGTTCTATCTGGACAAGCTGGTTGTCTGGACATGTTCCTCCTTCTTTTAGAAGGTTGTGACTCCATTCTTTGTAGGCTAGAATATCAATATCACCATGACTACCTTCTTTGCTCCACCTCATCCCTACAAAGAGGAGGGGGAGAGACTCCACCGTCTGGACTCAAAAAGAGCATTGTCATTCTACATTGACCGCACAAAAGAATTTTAATTGGACAATCAACTCTTCGTGGGCTACGTTTGAGCAAAAAAAAAGCAAGGTAGTTCAGAAAAGGACAATTTTACAATGGATTGTACTATGCAGTAAAATATGCTATGCACTGGCCAAGAAGCAGCCCACTTTTGGCTTGCAAGCTTACGCCACCAGAGTCAAGGCTGTGACCAGTGCCGCAGGCTGCGGCGTCCCAGTCCTGGATATCTGTCAGGCAGCATTGTGGGCCTCACTGCACACGTTCACTAAGCACTACTGCTTAAACAGTCAGTTCCCATTGTTACAGGCACTTCGCCCGTTCAGTCTTGCAGGACTTTGTGATTTAATTGGCTTTGCAGTTCCACCTCCTGGGCGGTATTGCTTGGGTATCAATTCTAAGAAAATGAATATGTGGCTAGAGGCCTCTATTTAATGAACAAGTTACTTTAGTTTGGTATCGATTTATTTGGTAGAGACTCTATTTAACTGCAGATTCCTTACCAACCCTCCCATGCTCCCCGCTCTGCGAACCGATTATGGTGTAAGGGACACCTTTCTCAGGGCCTTAGTTTGTCACACCACTGGTCAGTGCTCATCTTGACTCCATGTTCCTGGCATGGAAAGTCACAAAAGTAACTGATGTCAGCATGCTGAGGGGGTGCCTGTATTGGTACAGCACACCTCACTTCTGGCACTGATTACACAGAGCCGAACAATGCCACCTACCTGCTCACAGGGGTACTACTCAAAAATCTTCTGGAACTAGTCTGGCGCCTGGAGATATTTTAAGGTAAGGAATTTGTGGCTAAATAGAGTATCCGATTAGGCGTTACAGAAGGTAAGTAACTTATTCTTCTGGACTACACCAAATGATCATCCATCACTTATTCTCCAGCGAACAGATGAAAATCCTACTGATTCACAGGCAGAAGAATATCTCCAATGACAGCTTTGATGAAGAGTAGTCTGGCCTTTTAACTAGACTTAAATTAGGCTTCTATAACATGACAGAGTTTGTACTAGACTTCCTCAATACTTTTCAGAATAAACCTCAGTCGAGATGGCAATGCCTGCAACATGACAGCAGCCCACCCACGTACTCTGGGAAAAACATGCTATTGTTCACTATTAGTCTCACATTCTGGAAGCAATGTCCACACTCAAACTAACAGCCAGCTGCATTTCCTACATGACACCAATAATGTACCTGGACTGACTTATCAGGGAAGATAATGGATGTCCACCTCACTTTCAGTGGCCAATGTATGCATAATTATGCCATTGGAAGTCACCCATCACACTAGCTCAGAGAGAATGGCTGAAATACATCACATGAAGTCATATGAAAGAATCCTATACAAACTAAACAACCAAGTGGATATCTATAACAACATCTGGTCAACCTACTTATTAGAGATGAGACACCAAATTACTTCAAATTTAAGTTTGACAGGAAAGTGGATCAAATTATTTCCAAATTGCTATAACTCTTCAATTACTGGACTGCCTAACACTCCTCTCCCTCTTGGAGAGCCTTCCTATTCATACATGCCCAGTTCTCAGCAATTATTGGTGACTCACCACACTACTTGCCAAGCAAATCCACCTGTAGTTTTAGTGTTAGGTATATCATCCTGAGGTTGTGGTGCTTTGATCCCGATTACTAGAATCAGATGTGAACCTTAAAATAGCCCTTGCTCTCATCTTCTAATCCCATTTATCTTCTTCTCCTTACGTTTTGTGGCAGAATTATGTTCAATTACCACACCTCATGGTGAAAATAGGTACCTTCTAAGCAAGCATTGAAAATGTTAGGACCTGTTATTCCCTTTATTTGCTTTGTCTTCACCCTTTTGCCTAGGTAAATAATTGTTTTAAAAACAGAAAGCAGAAGACAGTAGCATGTAGCATTATAAATATCAACCCTCACCCCCTATTGTCTACACTTGGGCTTCCATTTTAGGAATATATTGGATTATTACACGTAGACCTGACTTATGGAAGATACTAGGCATGGAGCTAGAGTTCCCAGATAATGTGCTACCTGGATGACTACAATCCAATCATTCATTTTGTACAAGTGACCCAAGTACAAAAGGCTGTCTTTAAAAAAAATCCCCTGTCAAGGCGAAAATGGACCTTGTAGAAGACTGCGAGCATTTAACTGACCATGTACCAGGAGCAATGTGATATATCCTGAAGCACAGTTGCTGCTGTGGTCCATATGCAGAAGCACCTTTTGAACTCTGAGGTACAGCAGTACCTTTGGTCACACAGGAGTCATATAATCTGTTAAACATCCAGTGTGAAAGAAACTTTTGCAATGACTTTCAATGCCTAAATAAGAACACCTTAAAGGAAATGTCTGTCACACACTGACTCAATTACCCCCAATCCCTGCTCAGGCTAAGAAACACTCAGGACTTCCACCCACACAGAAATATGTTCTTGAACATTTTCCATCATCTTAACCTTTCAAGAGGGTTGGAATTTGTTTATACCATAAGATCCTAGTTCTAAATCCCCTTAACCACTGTTATTATTTTTATTACATTTGCAGGGTTAGTGCTTCTTTGCATCACAGAATGAGAATAGGCAGGTCTTTCTTTCCATATTTTGCAATAATGAGGGTGGAAAACATCCATATCTTTTTAGGGATTGGTACGGGTAAGGGGATCCTTGACTTACAAATGTTTTCAATGTATTTTAATCCAGATTGTCTGCTCTGCAGGCATTCTGCAGGAATACATTTATTTTATTTTAGTTTTGTGTTTTATAGAGAGCGAACTTGACCCGTTAGGGTATCAGAGTGCTTTATAGTGTCATAGAGTCGTACAAGAGGCATGGGATCACGAGAGTATACCATAAATTAGGGAGGGTGGGGGTGGGGTGCTGAGTACGAGAGGGATGGAAGTATACAAAGTATAGTTAATATTACAGTTGCTGAGGACAGGCTTCAGGTTTCTTGATGGGGCGAAAGGTCGACGGAGGGAGGCAATAGTCTCTGTGGAGGTTGAGGGACGGGGTTTAGCCGAGGAATTTACTCATAAGGAAGGATTTGGCCTCCTTTTTGAAACGTGCAAGATTGATGGGCATTTGATACGGAAACTATGCAAGCCACCATTTTTTCATTAGTATGTGTAAAAGGGCGCAAACTATAGGCACCCTAATGGTGTGAAGAATGATGAACTTTGCCCTTGAAATAAGGCAAAATTAGGGAACCTACAAGCACATGCATCAATATGGCATTTTGCGATTCCTTAATTGCGAAAAATAAGGAATCGCAATTAAGGAATTCCAAAATGCAATGCATCAAGAAATTGCTAAAAAAACATGCGATTTCTTAATATTCCTTAATTGCGACTCGCAATTTGAGAGTCGCAATTAAGGAATACCTCCCCATTCATTCCTATGGGCCTAGAGGCCCATAGGAATGAATGGGAAGACAGTCTCAATTTGCGATTAGCAATTAGTGAATCGCAAATTGAGAATGCGATTTCAAGGGTGCAGGGGTGTCCAAAGGACACTCTGTTGCACCCCTGAAATCAATCTGTGCACATACGTTGTGCACACACATGCCCTTAGGGCATGTGTGTGCACAACATGAAACTTTGAAAAATGCACAAAAGTGCATTTTTCAAAGTTTTCACAAATTTCCATGAGGTTCAACCTCATGGTAATTTGCTCCCCCTAATTGCGAAATCGCAATTTTTTTTAAGTTTCATGCATTGCATTTAAGGAATCGCAAAATGCGATTCCTTAAATGCAATCGCAATTTGAGAATTCTCAAATATTTGCGAATTCTCAAATTGGGAGGGCCTTCACCCTTCATGCATTCCAAAAGCAGATTTTGTGATCCTAAACGGTCGATTTTTGTGATTCGCACCATTTGCGATCGCAAAATTCTTTGATCCATGTGCCTGCTAGTCCTTCCTGAGGATGGCCAGTTTCCTGATTTCACCTGAGAAGAAGTATTGCATCACCCCACTTATTTCCTCAAGTCTTATGTCCAGTGGGCAACTGGCTGCAGGGGTTAGTTTTCCCTGTTGTCACTCTGCTGCTCTTAGTCATAAGTGTCAATGGGGAATCATAATAGCCATTGCTGGGTACCTTCATTAATTGCATTCTCCACTGCTGCAAGTCTAGTCCTGGGACTTTAAAGAGCAGGAAATAGAAAAAATAAATTGGCTTATTGGGACCTATAAAACGTTAACGTCTTGAAGCCAAGGTGTGCCCTTGTGTCCCTCTGTGTTAAAGGGTATGTTTCTGCTTTTTTACAAAACAACTTTTTTTGCTTCAATTCTTCGGAAACATCTTCAGCTCCACATTGACCGCATCACAGCATTTCTTTTAAGCCATGTTGCATGGCTGAACCTGCGCTGCTGTGCAATATGTCTAAATAAGTGCTGGGGGAGGTTGGGAGAAGGGATGGAACAGAAACAACGGACAGTTGGCTGGGAGCGGGGAGGCAACACCTGGGAGGTGCAAGGGAGGAGGGAGGAGCAACAATGGACAGCGGGAGTAGTGTGTGAGGGGAACAACACATATGAGCTGTGGGGGAGGGGGAGGGAGAAGCAACAAAGGATAT
This sequence comes from Lissotriton vulgaris, assembly GCF_964263255.1. Classification (NCBI taxonomy): domain Eukaryota; kingdom Metazoa; phylum Chordata; class Amphibia; order Caudata; family Salamandridae; genus Lissotriton; species Lissotriton vulgaris. The sequence continues at coordinate 435,275,444 of NC_141689.1, read as the reverse complement.
TGGGAGACGGGTGGAGGGGAGACCATACAATGTCAAGTAAAAAAAATACCTGGATTTAGGGTTGGCTAGTTGAAGGACACTGGCCACAAACAGGAAATTGTGATAGGTCCATACTCCACAGCTGGGACAGTACCTTTGGAAAAAAGTAGGAGATGGAGAGCAACTGGGAGGAAGCAGAAGTATGACCAATAAGAAGCAAGGAAACCAGAGTGACGTGGAACCCAACTAATGAAAAGTTTTGGTAAGTAATGGGTGGGCTTTAAGTCCGTTGTAATGCTTTTTTTTTTTTACTAGAAATAGATTTTGCTGACAGAGCATGCATGCTGTTCAGGCGAAACCTAAAAAGGACAAGCATATCACACGATCTACAAAGAACTGCATTAGTCAACTCTGTTTCTCTGAAGGACATTTCAATTCTTACCCTTCTCGCACAGAGTGACTCTGTTCAATCCCAAATTTATTATGGCAATTAGAGAATAAAATTCTTTCTATGTCCAAAACTATTCAGAACACTTTAGTTAGAAACATTTTTAACCTGAAAAAATGTGATACACTCTTTACCATCTGCACCAGTTGCACTGGCTCCCTGTGGACAAAAAAAAGATTGCATAACCAGGGACTTTCAAAACAGGCTCAGGAACTCATCCCCAATGCATGGGCCGAAAGTACAACTAAGAGATATTGGGCAGCATGGCTAAACGACTAGACAACTGGGTTGGTGTGTGTAATGGCACCTGGATCCCATGGACTCAAATATCATCCTCGTTCTACATTTCCTTTCTGAAATGGTGCTCCAGGGTCTGGCTTACAGGTCAGTAAATACCTTAAGATCTGCTATATCTGTGGGCCATTTGCCAATTGAAAGGACCCATGTGGGGGAGTACCCATTATTGAGGAAACTCCTCAGTGACATCAGGTTAAATCTTCCCCAGAATTGAGATACTCAACCCTATGGGATGTGAATTGTGTGCTCACATTTTTTCTATATTAACTGCAGAATAAGTACTTGAGTAGAAAAGATCTTTCAGGTCAGGGGCAATGCTTTTGTGCATGGCCTCTTTAAGTAGGTCTTCTGATGTTTGACTGTCTCAAACTATATGCGGCAGAAGGCCTAAAGTCTTATGATAATATGACTGCAGGTATTATCTTGCAGGAAAAAGACAACTTTTCATTTCACTCATGAAACCATTGTAGAAGGTGTCCTCTCTGACAATCGCGAGATAAATACTTTCGGTCATGCAGGTTATGTCAGCATGTGGACTTACTCAATTGGTGAAAGGGGCCACAAATCGAGCGGGCCATACGCTCGACAGGATTTTTTCCAATGATGGGAGGCTGACGGTAAAAGACCCCTTTTTCCTCTCATGGTCAGATCACTTGGCCGTTCCATTCGATGTGTCCTGTCCGACCTTTGATAGAACTGAAAAAATTTCGAGTAAAATGGAATTACGCAGGAATTTTAAGAATATCATGAAAAGTTCCTTCGCTCCTTGGACATCTAGTCTGGCCATATCCCAGGAGGACAATGTCCAGTTGGCGGTCTTACAGTATGAAAAGACCGTTACCGAGGCACTGGAAGAACTGGCTCCCATTCGGTTGTGTTATTCAGCCAGGAAAAGGCCATCAGCCCTGTGGTTCTCGGAGCATTTAAGACTCCTTAGACAGGAAGCTAGGAGACAGGAGCGTCTATGGCATACTAGCTGAGATCTAAGGGACAAGGAAGCCCATAAGATCTTGATAAGGAAATATAAGTTGGAAGTAATAAGGGTTAAGCAAGAATACTTTACGGCCCTCACCACCTAACTCTCCTCTCCAAAAGAGCTTTTTAGGATAGTGGATTCCCTTACAACCCTCCAGACCCCGGACCCTGTCATTGCCTCACAGGAGCTCTGTGATAGTATAGCCTCCTTTTTCCAAACAAAAATCTTGGATATTTATACCGCCTTGGAGTTGCAGAGATCTCTTACCACTAAGCCCCCAGTCCCTGTTGACTTGGACCCTGTACTTTTGGAGAAACTCTCGCCGGGATGTTTGGAATCTTTCCCTCCTCTCTCGTTACAGGATTTAGAGATTCTCCTTAATAAAACCAAATCCGGCTCCCCTCTAGATGCCTGCCCGCTCAAGATCCTTAAGCAGTGTAGAGAATCCCTCTTGCCCCCCCTTGTTGTCATCATGAATAGGGCCATGAGGGTTGGTATTTTTCCGCATCAGTGGAAAAAGGCAGTAGTAAAACCTTTACTCAAGAAACCTTCTCTTGATCCTGGGGTATTAAAGAACTTCCGCCCCATCTCACTGCTTCCGGTTCCTGCGAAGATGTTAGAAACACACCTGAATAAACATCTCGCTGCCTTCGTGGAAAGCTCGGGCTGTCTGGACCATTCCCAGCATGGCTTCAGGAGGGAACATAGCACCGAGTCGGCCCTCACCATAGTGCTGGATAATATCCGGACGCGTGTGGATGGGGGACAGACCTCCTTCCTGATCCTCCTAGACCTTACGGCTGCCTTCGACACCCTCTCTCCCTCAGTTTTAACATCTTGCCTGAGGGAGATCGGGGTTCAGGGGGCGGCCCTGGGGCTACTCACTTCTTTCCTCGATCAACGAGAGCAAAGAGTGAAGCTGGGTAAATTTCTATCTCCATCCCTGTCTGTGCAATGTGGGGTCCCTCAGGGATCGGCGTTAAGTCCGACCCTTTTTAACATATATGTGACCCCTCTTGCCAGACTGATTAGATCTTTTGGGATGGAGGTAGTTTCCTATGCGGATGACACGCAGATCCTCGTCTCGCTCTCCCAGTCAGTTACTTCGACTGCCTCCCATTTTAGATCTTGTATGGAGGCAGTCGGTCAATGGATGATTTATAATTCGTTGAAACTGAACGGGGAGAAGACGGAGGTGATGGTGTTTGGAGGAAAGGAGGAGGTATGGTCAGCCGATTGGTGGCCAGACTCATTGGGAGCCTGTCCTGTTCCTGCTTCTTCTGCCAAAAATCTTGGGGTCGTGATCGATTCCACCCTCAGTATGAGTCAACAGGTTAACAGAACTGTATCTACCTGTTGGGGTATTATTCACATACTGAGGAAGATTAGGCATTATCTTTCACTGCAGGCAAGGAAACAACTTGCTGTTGCCCTTATCGGCTCTCGCCTGGACTACTGCAATGCGCTGTATGCGGGACTGAATAAAAGTCTGCTGCAGCGCTTGCAGGTGGTCCAGAATGCAGCGGCTAGGTTTGTTCTTGATTTACCCCGGCGCACTTCGGCTACCTCTGCCAGAAAACTGCTTCACTGGCTTCCCTTAGAGGACCGTATACTCTTTAAGACCATGTGTTTGACTTACAGGGCCTTAGCAAAAAGTAGTCCTACTGCAATTGGATCCATTCTGTCCCGTTACGGCCCTTCTAGGAACCTACGTTCCTCTAACAGACTCCTTTTATCAGTCCCTCTGTAGTGTAGTTCCTAGTTTCCCACTAGGCCCTGCGCATTGGAATAACATAAACAGTAGTATCGACGTGGAACTACTTATATTCCAGGCCTCCACTGACTATGTTAAACTTAATTGGGTTGTGTTACCAACTAGCTCAGAGGTCACTGGAAACTTTCTTCTCTGCATAGGAAGTGATCAGCTTCCCTGGCACAGACAAGAAGGGATTCAGTTTTCCAACAACCGTGCAACATGACAACTTTGCTCCTCAGATCAAGAGTCGATCTCTAGGGTCGTGTGAAACAATAGACAGGTATTTCACTCAGTCAGTCTAGTGCAGTTTACTTTCACGAGATGTAGAGAATAGAGAGACGGGCGTTTGTCAATAAAGGGTTAACATTTATTGAACAGTCTTTCTTCTCGTACAAGAGAAATGTATTGCCACAATTGTAATAATTGTTATTATAAAAAGTACGTACAGTAAGATAAGTATTGCGAAATAGAACTGTAAAAGCATTGATATGGTTTCTTAGCCATACAATGGTTTAAAAGTAATAAAACATATATACAGTCATATATACATTAGGCTAACATACTCAACTGGTGCTTCTAACTAAGCCTACCCCAGTGTGCCTGACCTAAGCCTAACACGTGAAAGGGGAGTAAGTAAGTAGCTTTAAGTTAAGTTGGTTTTGCCAAGGTTTGTTTCAAGAATTCTCGTCTAAGGGTTTAGTCAACACCATACCTCTGAATAGAATGATGGAGGATTGGTATCTCCTTCAGGGGTCTCTCTCGATATCCCAGTCACCTGCGAGGGTAAACCGGAAACGCTGTAGCTGGATTTCTCTGCACGAGAAAGGCAGCGGCTTCTCTTCAGTGCGTCGAGGAAGGAGGGGGGACAGCGTCCGCGGGCAGCTGGATTCTGCTGGATGTCTTTGCAGAGGGACGGCTGTTCAGCTCCTTAAGCGTACTGCACCATAGTTCGCGCTGTAGCGGCGATAATGGTATCAGCAGCTTCACCACCACAGGATAGCAGGCTGCAGCGACAGAGTGCTAGATTTACCAACACAGGGTCTTGCAGGCAGCTGGCTTCAGTAGCTCGTACAACAGGCAACAGCAATTGCTTAAGGCAACGTTGGTAATATTTATACCTGACAGGTGCCGGGTTTGACGCAAGTTTGCTGGACATAAGACGTCAATTAAAGATGTCACTAGAAAGTGATAGTTATCAGTTGCTCATTAGAGTTCCATTACTAATCAAAACATAGCAAGCGGGGATTTCCAGGTTTGCTAAGTTTTTATCTTGTTGAAGAACTCGGAGTGTTATCTAGGAATATCAGATAGTGACTACTGCTCTGTCATTGCACTAATTGGTCGCAAAGGAAGTGGCAGAGAGAACTATGCTGGAATGTGGCTCTGTTCGTGTGAGGCCAGAGATGACTTTTCAGAAAATCGCGCTTGAACGGTTATGCCAATATAGGGAATAAATGGATTTATAGCCGAATAGGGGCATAAGGTCACAGTATCGATCAGGAACCTAGATAAACACGCAACACCCACTCCACGGGTTAATGTCCATCAAAATTACTAAAACTAAAGCAATTAGATGCATGTGTAACATTGCCCACCCCAAAATACATAAATGCATTCGAAATAGGCGTACTTGTAATACATGGAATTTAGGTACTGTACGTTTTTTAAAGCATAGAAATCATTCAAAAAATAATTGCATATGAAATCAATGAACGATTATGCAAAAGGAATTACACATGAAGTATCTCTGACAGAAGAAAGGCGAGATAAATCATCACATAAAAATGCATTGTAATAACATGTGTGCTAGAGGCTGGTGTAATGTTGTTATGTCTCTAGATGTGTTTAGAAATAGAAGTGTGAAGCTTCTGTTCTCTAAGAATAGTTTTTACGTTAAGCAAAGAATTGTTTGTGCCAAAAAAGGGTCAATATTAAAAAAATTGTCTAATTCAAAGAAAATAGATTTCCAAAGCTCTTGGCAGTTTTTGTTGATCAAAACTGAAGGCCGAATTCAGAGTTCATGGGAACGCTGTGTGTCGGAAAGCTTCTCAAAAGTTATTGTTTCTGTACGGGTGAGAACATCGTATCAGACAGGCTCTCAAAGAATTGGTCTACAAAATCAGGTGATAGTTCAACCAAATTAGATAGCGCTGTAACTTGGCAGGTGTGAGAATGATTGCTGTCATCGAAGGCAGGACCAGCAATGCTCACAGAACGTTGTACCTGGATGATGTTGCTTCTGTCACTCGCTCCACTGTTACCACATGGTTGTAGCACAGGAGTCTCCACGAATGCCGTCATCAGGATTGGTAGCCGCTGGGGACAACACAATGCGTGAGCCGTTATTGGACTGAGCAAAGTATCGACTTCCATTGGTACTGCTGATGGAAGTGAAAGACAGATGTCCAACACGCATTCATCGCCGCAAAGCATACACCGTAGCACAGGTAAAATGCAATTTTGCCATATCGGTCTGAATGAAAGGAACCAGGTCATGTTTAGATCTCTCAGCCTGGCCAATCCGAGGACGTTAGTTATCCTGTCCCGGTAGCGCATTGCTAAGATTGTCTCTTCCATTCCCATGGGAGCTATGTCTGAGCCGAGGCTTGCCATAACGTAGCAGGAGGGTCAAAAATAAAATCCCTGCGACGAGTCCCAAAAATAATGGTATGCCGCCAAAAATGGAGTGCACAAAATTAGGAAAGATTCCCAAAATCGCCTGGAAGGGTGTTAGCAGTCCCGTAAAGACTGTCTTAAATATGCCTGGGATGCTTGTTGCACTAGACATGTTAAGGAGTTGGTCGAGCATTTGTACGAAATGCACAGGGCAATTTGTTGATAAAAGGTTAGGCATGGGCGGAAAATCCGTTCCGCTCGCGGATTTTGCGGATTTTCGGGAAATCCACAATCCGCGAGATTTGCGAATTTCCCGCAAAATCCGCAAATCCGCGAGCAGCGGATTTTGCTCGCACTGCTCGCACTGTTCGCGTGAGTTCGCGCCCCGCGAATAAGTGCAAAATTGCAGAAATACGATCTTAGCAAAACTGAAAGTAACTACTTACCAGGTTCAAAAGTTCAGGCACATCATTAGTAGCCATTTCCTGTAGTGCTTCCTGAGGGGCCCCTCCAGAGTTCAGTTGCCAGTTGAAACTATTATGTGACCCTGCTCTGAACCTCAGAATAGTTACACATATGCCACAAAGGTCCTGAATTACAGCTAAGGGAGACAAGCAGGAGCCAGGCTGGAAGTTAAAATCCATTAATCAGCCCCTAATTCATTATTGTCAGTTGGGGCAGGGCAGGTGTTGTAACTAATTTTGCAACAATGAAAGCACTTAGCAAGTGCAAAAGATCACTAATCAGGGCGCACTAAGGAAGCAGGTGCCAGCTAAAAAAATATTCTGTGACACATTAATCAGCCCCAAATTAATTCAGGTCACTTGAGGCAGGGAAGGTGTGCTTTGCTTTGCCGAAAATAATGTACACTGGACAACCAGAGGGTGTGGTGATGAAACAGAGGGTGGCATGGGTGGGCCAGAGGGTGGCATGAGTAGTCAGAGAGTGGCAGTGGTGACAGAGAGTGGCAGTGATGAAGAAGAGTGTCCCAAACAGGCTGGACACATAGAAACAACAAGTTCGCAAAACTTGCGACCCGACAGGTAAGTTCGCAAATTGCGAAATTGTAAAAACCCTCGCGAACTGGCAGAAACACGGGCGAACACACAAAAAAAAAAAATCCGCAGATTCGCGGGAATTCGCGGATTTTGCGGATTGCGAATCCGCAAATCCGCAAAATTCGCGAACGCGAGATCCGCAAAATTCGCTCATGCTTATAAAAGGTCATGAACTTCAGTAGCTGTCCTTGCAACTAGAACATCATACGTCTCTTTAGATGACGTTATAGGCACTGTTGTCTGTAAAAGTACAGATTTCATTTTGCTTAATGTATCAATTCGTATAGAATAGAGATTCAGACGAGGCCAGATGGGAGTCCACTCGGGAACAATGCTTGCATACAGCATTTGACCATGGATGTTACTTCTACTAGATAACTTTTCCCTGGCACGAGGCCACAACATCTGTGATCCGTTCTAAGAATGTAACTCCCGTTCGAAAGTTGCATAAAGAAGGGCTCTATCTGAGTTGCAGGTGTGACTAGCTGGTGGCATGAAAGGTTGTTTGAATTTCCATCACATGCTCCGTGTAAATTAATACCCTGACACAAAAGTATACCGCTTAGTGAATGTTTACAGTTCTCACCACTAAGAAATACATTTTTGTCACTGTCACTATAGCAAGAATTAGTGTATGGTAATTTCCATTCGGATTTTACATATCCTTTACCCAATTGTTCATACTGGCCAGCAGGTATGTACTCAAGGCACTTTGTAAATCGGAAAGTTGTTATCGGAATTGTGATAATTCCGTGTATTATCCATTCAATGACAGGACTCTCTGACATTGTCAATGGTAATATCTCGAGTTTTTCGATGCTCAGGATTGTATAGTCTGCTCCTTTCTGTGCCAAACTGATCTGTTTATCAGTAAGGTTAAAACTGGAAAATAATGACGTTGTGTTGATTAAACGCCAAGGCACATAGCCTGAACGAAGATTTTGCAGTGTCCAGCCTAATTCTATAATAGAACGTAATTGAGACTGGCCATGTTGTAACATTAGCACATCTCTGTCTATCACATCAAAGGCAGAGGATACAATATTGTCCAACGAATATATTCTGGAAGACAGAGTCATTAACCCAGTGTCTACTACAGAAAGTGATTTCTCCAAATTAATACGATCAATTTCTCGTATTTTCTCAGCAGTTTCAATTTGCTTTACTTTCCAAGCCTCGTTGTAAGCAGCATAGATGCTGGTCGCTATGAAACGCTTTTGACGCTGTTTGCGTGGTCCAAGAATGAAATCGCGCAAATCAGCACCATCTTTTAATAAAGACAAGTGTTGCTTAATTTCAGCCAGTGTGGATGTTGTTAGCCATTCAAGGCAGAGCTTCCCTACACTGTATGTTGTTATAATCCCTGGATGTTTTGTCTGGGAATATCTCGAGTCTAATCTGGTCATTTTTAAACCCTGTGTTTTATTCAGGAATCTATCTTGACAGCTATTTGTGTCTGTAGGCCAGATTAACCACTTTTTCCAATCAGGATGTGTTCTGTTGAAATGTAAAATTTGTGACACGTCTAATTCAATATCTGTGGTTGTATTCTCAGGTATTGGCTTTGGTATAGATGGTGTTTTAAGGTCTTTGTTCTTAGCTAGGCCAAGACAAGATGTTTGGTGTACTGTGTCATTTAAAAATAACATTTGTTCTGGTATCATGCAGGTTCTAAATAGTGCTTCAATGCCTTGCACCTGCCAATCTTTTGTACCCCAAATTGTTTTCGTTTCAATATTATTTTTCCAATAATCAAAACCAAATGTCATCATTTTGTCATAAAATGCTTCTGAATATATCAATTTAGAATTTGTCAGCATTGTTTTCATTCCTGTTTTTTCTAACAGTTTATAATAAAACGTTTCTGCATCACTGGTGTTAAACCCTGAAAAATATTTGAATTTCTCAAAAAATGCTTTAGAACTGCTTTTAGGTGGCGTAGAACAATGTGCCCATTGATTATACATAAAAACATTTCTAGGCTATGCAGATTTATGCAAGTAATGATCCCCATAGTGGGTGTAACAGAATAACTGCTCATAACTAGATGAACCTTGTAAATAATCATGATCTGTGAATCTAGCTGACATTACTAAATCAGACATCATGTCATTAATACTGTTAAAGTCCCAATCATCAGAGAATGTACTAGGTGTCACAAAGTCACTTAAGGAAACCTTTAGTTGATGAGGATACTTCAGGATTTCGACCGGACCATAGATCTCATGGTCTGTTTTCTCCCATACTACCCCACCAGGTATTGGAATTGCTGTGACGTTTACTGTTGACAGTTCTCTTTTCTTCACGTGGGATGATCTGTGTGGTTTCAGGACTAGGTTGATGTTCTGACTTGCTGTGTCCACTGTAATATATTTTCCTTCAATGAATTTTCCCAAACACAGTACCATGATGAGCCAAAGCAGGAGGAAAAATACACCTAGACCGAACCAGAACTCTAGCCAAGGGCAAATGAGGTAGATTTCCTTCAGTTGATGAAAGAGTTCCGTTGCTTTTTCTTTAAAAGACTTTTTTGTTTCTGGCATCACCTCGGGCTCATTTTGATCTTCAGAGAAGTTGTCAAAGTTGATGAAATAACCAGAGGCAGTTCTGTCAATTGATGGGATTGTTCTTTCAATCTGTCTCTCGGTAGCACTTTCTGATGCCACATTAGTGTAGACTGGTGTTGTTTCTTGACGAACTGTTTCAATCTGTGTTTCAAGAGGCACGAGTTCCATGGCATTATTGCATAGTCCTTCATTGTGCACTGCAGGCTGATCGAATGTGATGAGTCTTTCAGTTTGAACCTCTTGGATTGTTGCAAGTTTGGGTATTCTGTTGTTTCTTGGGAGTCCACTGGGCCTTCTGTTGATTATAGGCCACATGCTTGTGGTTTTACCAGATCGATGGACACGACTCTGTTCTCCTTTTTACCAGCAAGGGGCGGTAGCACAACTGATCTTGTTCCGGTGACTGCCAAGACAGGTACTGCTTTTCTGTAAGAAGGCCCAAATTCCTTCTTCACCGCGATCTTTTCTCTGACTAGATCCCCAATCTTTGGAATCCAGACAGGCCTTGCTGGGGCTGTTGCGGGTGGTGCCTCGTCAGTGGTACTTGGCTGTTGCTTTAACTTTATGTTGCTTACTGATTTTCTTGTTTCATTCAGTTCCTGTAAAACAGCCAAACGATCCTTTACATCAAAGTGCGTTGTTTCTTCTTGTACCACTGACATCTGACTATCGAGGTCCTGAACTCGCATTCTAATTCCGAACAATAGTTCGTATGGGCTGAAACCTTTTAGAGAATATCTTGGCATGTTGTTAAGACTAGTCTGGACACTTATTAAATGTTTGACCCACCCAGCGCCTGAACCTAATACCTTCGCTGTTATAGATTGCTTTATGTCACGGTTTTTTCTTTCTACCACACTATTCCCTTCGTGGTGCGACGGACAAGAATACCGCAACCCAATTCCCATGCTAGCCATGGCCTCCTTATAGGCTCGAGAGCTGAAAGCAGGACCCTGGTCAGAATGGAACGTGGTAATTGCGTATGTGCCGATAAAGACTCGCAAATCTTTTATAACCGTTCTAGCGTCAGCCGAGCGCTGGGGCCACATCCATATGAACCTCGTACAGGAATCCACTGCTACCATGATATATCTATAGTTGCCGTCCCTTTCTAGGGGACCACAGTGGTCCAGGTAAACGCATGCAAATGGTTTATCCGAGATGAGAAGGGGTGTCTGCGCTAGTCGTTTCACTGTTGATACTTTTATCCTTTGGCATATGTCGCATTCCAATACATACTTTTTAGTTTGTATTCTCAAGCGAGGCCATCAATATCTCTGTTTTAATAGTGATATTGTTGCGGAAACGCCAGCTTGTGCAGAAGCAAGCCCTTCGTGTGCCGCTTTGATTAGTCCTAGTCTGTGTTCCCTGTTTGGAATTACTCTATCCCCCACTCCAGGGATTCGAGCAAAAGGAACATTATTTGTATCCGTTAAGTACACATACTTTTCAGGAAAGCCTTTTGGGAGTGTTTTCTTATCATTTTTTACTGACGTACTGACAGCCTGTAAAATATCGCTGTCTATTTTTGTTTGTGACCGAGTTATCGCAGCTACGGAAGCCGTTTGCACAGCTGCCTTCGCGGCTTCATCAGCCAATGAATTCCCTGCAACGTGAACGCCATCACGTTGATGACTCAGTGTATGTATCACGTGAGTCTTTTGTAGTTCTTTTTGTAAAAGAACTACCTGTTCCCAAAGCATTTTATGCTTTATTGTGCCACCTTTTGCATCTTTGAAACCATTTTCCACCCAATTCTGCAAGTATTCATTATAAGATTGTACGCAATAAAAAGAATCGCACACTATTAGTGTGGGGAATTCGCGATCGGTATTTTCTAGCTTCATCTTAAATGCTACTAATTCAGCTCGTTGAGCCGAGCAATCTCCTAGAGATTGTGTTTTAGTGACCAGTGGTCTGAATTTTCCATTGTGCCAGCGACCTTTTACAATCGCGCACGCAGCACTGTAAGCTTGCTTACCCCCAACTGCGGGTTGTGCTGATCCGTCAGTATATATAATACTTCCGTATTCTTTGAGAGGCAGGATTTCAATTGGCAGAGGACATTCATATTCATATTGTAAAAATTCCTGTGTTTTTAAGTTAGGATCAAATTCGTAAACTACGTCTGTTGCAGCAAGAGAATTGACCCATTGAATCCATCTCGGATGCAAAGCTTTAGCATTAGGAATGCTTGCTTTAGTTACCGCTTCTAAAGCCGGTATAGGAGTTACGATTATTATTCGTTTACCTTGTGCTAGGGGCCTTTCTTTCGCTACAGCAGTCTGAACCGCAGTTAGAATTTTCTCCGTTGAACTGAATTTTATTTCAGCCTTTGTGTACAAATGTGATTTGTAAGCTATTGGTACCTTTTCTCCCTCATTAGAGGTTAGGTATGTGAATCTGCATCTTCCTGGGATGACTCGGATTACAAGATCACGTGTGTTGTCACGTGTATCTAATTTTGTTTTTGCTAACATGTCTGTTTGCAGTGATCTCAAAATTTCTGTGTGTTTTTGAGTCCAATTGATTTGTTTAAAATCAGGTTTAATTAGTTCGTAGAGAGGTTTAACCCTCTCTGCGTAATTTAGGATGTAAGTTCTTCCGAAATTCAGAAAACCTAGAATGGATTGTAAATTCTTCAGCGTTTTTGGAGCTTGGAGTACAGCGCACTTCTCTAAGAAGTTGTCCGCTAGGCTTTTCCCTTCACTTGATAATTCGTACCCTAAAAACAGTACTGTCAGATGGGCAATTCGAGACTTTTTAAAGTTGAATTTGTAACCCTCTGCTGCGAACCCAAGTATGATGGTGTTCACTCTTTTCAAGTGAGTATCCAAGTCGTCGTCTGTGAGATAAATATCATCTACGTAAGATAATGCTTCATCATCATAGATTTGTAGTAACTCTGTTACCCTAGCTGAGAATAGTCCTGGGCTGTTCTTGAACCCCTGTGGGAGTCGACAGAATTTTTTCTGCGACCCAAATGCGGAGAAAGCGGTCAAATATCTGCTTTCTGGTGCAATGTTTTGACAAAAGAAACCATTAGATATGTCCAATGTCGTTTTATATTTTTTCCTAACTATGTTATTCATTAGGGCTGCACTATGCGAGTTTTGTACTGCAAAGGTTTTGCAACATGTATTAAGATGTCTGTAGTCCAAAACTAGACGATATGAATTGTCTGGCTTGGAGACAGGAAACAAAGGATTGTTCATTTGAGAGGTGCATGTTTCAATCACCCCCTGGTATTCAAGTTGATCTAAGATCTCCCTGACCTGTTTTTTAGCTTCTTGCTTTATAGGATACTGCCGTTGGGCAGTTGGTTCACTTTTTAGTTGGATTTTGTGAGGAGGTGAATCCTCATCCCATCCTACATGATTTTTATACAATGCAGGTGCCTGGGCCACTGCCCATTTCCTTGCATATGTATATTTTTTATGAATCGGAATGTGATTCGAGAAGGCAGGCATAATCACTTCTTCGCCACGAGGGCACTCCCAGACAAACTCCGGGGGCCAATCTCTTTCAGCTAACAGAATATCATAGCCTTTTGAGAGCTTATCCCAAAATAGACCCTTAATTTTCCTAGTCTTATCACCCTCCATACGCAATGTTATTTTGTATATTTTATGGGGCTCGCTAAGTCTGGTGTCGGAAGTTTCAACCTGAATGTATTCATTCGTGTCCACTGTCTCCAGATGACTCATCAAGATCTTGCGCGCTATACTGATTTCTGCTGCACTGTCCAACATTGTCAATGCCCACTCCCCGTTTTTCAACTGTGTCCTCAGTATTCTCGGCATGGTTGATTACCCTAATACTGGCTACCTTCTTTTTCTGAAATTGAGATTTCTTATTTTGAGCAGGTTCCTTGTCTTTGGACTTGGTGTGCTCTCCTGGGTCTGACCGTCCTCTTCTTTCCGAATTCTGTGGAAGAGATCGAGAGGGACGTGTATCAATACTTTGATATCTATCAGTTTTTTTTAGATTATCCCTATTTCTAAGGTTATATCTTTTTTCAGAGGGCTCCCGTTGGGGAGACTGGCGTTCTCGAGTCGGAGTTCTTTCCCTCCGTCGAGGAGACCTTCCTCTGGACTGGAAAACTTTTTCCTTGGGAGTGGATTGTTTATTTCCATCCCAGCTCTTTTTAGGAGTGTTTAAATTATTTTTAATAAATAATTTTTCAGGATTTTCGAGCAGTTGGGGCTTTACCGGTTTCCCACCCAAGCTGTCTCTACCTAATTCTTCATAGCATTTTTCTATGATTTTTGCAAGTTCAACAGGATCTTTTATATCTGTTTCCTTCAACTTCTGGCGGATCGCCACAGATGCTGCTTCTCCTCTAATGTTGGCTAATAATATAGCCGAGACCTGCTTGAAGTCTTTCAGTAATTTCATACCTAGATTTAAAGCGGGCTCTGGACCGAATTCATTTTGAATCTGTTTTAGCACTTCTGGTATTACCGCCATAGACGGAACACGGTGTGTTTTTGTGTAGATGGAAGCAAAGACTGTACCCCAAGTGTCGCAGTCCTCCACGTGTGGTGCGATTCCCATAGGAAGGCAGATGGTCAAGATTCTGTGTTTCTCAATAGGGGTAGTATCAGGAAATACTGCCTCTATTTGAGTGATTTTCTGTGCTAACCAGAAAGGAATTTGTTCCCGTTTTACGGGTGTTTTACCAAGACATGACTGTATGTTCTGTGGTGTGATTTTATTTGTATTCCCCTGATGAGGGGTCAGCTGTGGTGTATTAACAGCTGGCTGGACTGTAGCAATCCGCATTACATATTGGACTAATTGCCTATGTATCTTTATTAATGTGTTTAGCTGTACTAACAGCTCTTCTCTAGACATTTTTACAATGTCCGGATGTGGTGTGTAGCTGGCTAGAACCGGCCACGTGGCTCCTGGTCTACCTAGTGGACCGAGCCTAGTTATGTGATCATTGTGTTTTAGGGCGCCATTAAACCAGAGCAGGTGCTCTTGAAATTTAAGTGGAATTTCAATCTCCTCGAAAGGAGCGTACTCTTCCGGAGGTTTCTCTATTTTGTAATAGTGAAACTCTTTTGTTATTGCGTTTACCGCTGGAAAGTTTATCCATGAATAGAATACCTCTGTCTGCCGATACTCGTGAGCCTCTATCACGAAGACTACTGTACCACCTAGAGGTGTCAGTCCGTTCTCTATAAGTTTTAAAGTTATAGATCTTCTTAAGTGGACCGGGATGATAATAGCATCCGGGTCTGCCTGTAGGAGACTCGAGTCCTCCTCTATTAGTATGGAAGCCAGCCTAGCTGCTTCCCTTTCTTCTTCACTGTCTGACATTTTAAAAATGCAGGCTTTGCAGAGTAGGTCTCCAAGGAGACAAAGATTAGGTGCACAATATTTTGGAACACTGTATCCTTCAACGTTGAATAAACCAGAGCTTTACATAGGAATCTCTTCCTACTAAGGTCGGGCGGATTTTAACCTTTCACCCACTCCAGACGTCTATTGGAGTATTTACGGGAGAAAGGGGTGTGAAATATGCACGACTGAGTTACTCTAAAAGTCTTGCGTTAGTTTATCGCCTTACCAAACGTTGGGCGCCATGTAGTGTAGTTCCTAGTTTCCCACTAGGCCCTGCGCATTGGAATAACATAAACAGTAGTATCGACGTGGAACTGCTTATATTCCAGGCCTCCACTGACTATGTTAAACTTAATTGGGTTGTGTTACCAACTAGCTCAGAGGTCACTGGAAACTTTCTTCTCTGCATAGGAAGTGATCAGCTTCCCTGGCACAGACAAGAAGGGATTCAGTTTTCCAACAACCGTGCAACATGACAACTTTGCTCCTCAGATCAAGAGTCGATCTCTAGGGTCGTGTGAAACAATAGACAGGTATTTCACTCAGTCAGTCTAGTGCAGTTTACTTTCACGAGATGTAGAGAATAGAGAGACAGGCGTTTGTCAATAAAGGGTTAACATTTATTGAACAGTCTTTCTTCTCGTACAAGAGAAATGTATTGCCACAATTGTAATAATTGTTATTATAAAAAGTACGTACAGTAAGATAAGTATTGCGAAATAGAACTGTAAAAGCATTGATATGGTTTCTTAGCCATACAATGGTTTAAAAGTAATAAAACATATATACAGTCATGTATACATTAGGCTAACATACTCAACTGGTGCTTCTAACTAAGCCTACCCCAGTGTGCCTGACCTAAGCCTAACACGTGAAAGGGGAGTAAGTAAGTAGCTTTAAGTTAAGTTGGTTTTGCCAAGGTTTGTTTCAAGAATTCTCGTCTAAGGGTTTAGTCAACACCATACCTCTGAATAGAATGATGGAGGATTGGTATCTCCTTCAGGGGTCTCTCTCGATATCCCAGTCACCTGCGAGGGTAAACCGGAAACGCTGTAGCTGGATTTCTCTGCACGAGAAAGGCAGCGGCTTCTCTTCAGCGCGTCGAGGAAGGAGGGGGGACAGCGTCCGCGGGCAGCTGGATTCTGCTGGATGTCTTCGCAGAGGGACGGCTGTTCAGCTCCTTAAGCGTACTGCACCATAGTTCGCGCTGTAGCGGTGATAATGGTATCAGCAGCTTCACCACCACAGGATAGCAGGCTGCAGCGACAGAGTGCTAGATTTACCAACACAGGGTCTTGCAGGCAGCTGGCTTCAGTAGCTCGTACAACAGGCAACAGCAATTGCTTAAGGCAACGTTGGTAATATTTATACCTGACAGGTGCCGGGTTTGACGCAAGTTTGCTGGACATAAGACGTCAATTAAAGATGTCACTAGGAAGTGATAGTTATCAGTTGCTCATTAGAGTTCCATTACTAATCAAAACGTAGCAAGCGGGGATTTCCAGGTTTGCTAAGTTTTTATCTTGTTGAAGAACTCGGAGTGTTATCTAGGAATATCAGATAGTGACTACTGCTCTGTCATTGCACTAATTGGTCGCAAAGGAAGTGGCAGAGAGAACTATGCTGGAATGTGGCTCTGTTCGTGTGAGGCCAGAGATGACTTTACAGAAAATCGCGCTTGAACGGTTATGCCAATATAGGGAATAAATGGATTTATAGCCGAATAGGGGCATAAGGTCACAGTATCGATCAGGAACCTAGATAAACACGCAACACCTCGTATTCGAAGAACCAAATGGGGTGGTAAAGCCTTTTCCAACCTGGCACCTAAGTGGTGGAACGCCCTCCCATTGGAACTAAGGTCCCTTCCCACCCTTCAGTTATTTAGAAAGGCCCTGAAAACCCGTCTCTTTGTGCGGACATATTTGTAGTTGTGCTTTGCCTTTTCTGATCTGTTTTGGTAGGCGCCTTGATACCTTCTGGTTTTAGTCGCGCAATACAAATTGCTTTTCAATTCAATTCAATTCAATTCAGGAAGCAGGCATAGATACCAATCTCTTTGGAGTTCACTCTGCTAGGGGAGCCATGACTTCAAATGCCTTTCCAGTGGGCGTGAGGCTTGAAGATAATATGAATGCTTCAGACAGGTCATTTGAATGCACATTCCAGCGGTTTTACTCCAAACCCATTGTGGATATCGCCTCTCTAGTGGTTGTTAAGTTTTGAACATGCATAATCCTTGCCTCCGGTCCCGACATATAATGAAAGATTTTCTAGCAATCGCAATTAAAGGTGCAATTCTATTAAATATACCAAAGGCTCCGTCAGACCCTCCCGGATGAAGGTCTTGGGTTACAAGTTGAGATTCTTCATTATATAGTAAGGGCCTCATTTATGAAGGCCTTGCGCCACCGACGTGTCACTTTTTCCCATGTTAAAAGTGACGCACCGGCGGCGCAAGGCCTTCATAAATAAGGCCCTCAGTATCTGACTTTCCTTGTGAGCAACACTGATGATGATAAGGTTCATAAGAATGACTCTTGAATGCAACACATTTTATCATGCATTTTTTTTTACAAATGACTTATGGCTATGGATTCCTTTTATCCAATACATTTTATTGAAACATGATCTTTATTTATCAGGAAATTAACGGAAGTCAGAGTCATGAAATACGTTTCGGATACCATGGCTGCTGTCGTGCAAAGGAAGGTGATGGGCAGTAAGTGCCCACAGTATTTATGAGGAGAACAGAATGGCGAATGATTGAAAAGCTGTTCTTCCTTTTCCTACAGTGTTCCGGGAAATGAAGTTGATTTTTGTGGTCAGACTGTTGGTGTAAAAATAGAGAAGAAAAATGCATAATCCTCTCATCTGTGACTTTAATAGAACTGAATCTTTCCTTTACGATTTATAGGAAATGTTTCATTCATGAATGAATGCTTTCTTCAGAAGGGGAATTAAAGTCGTGTCTGGTCCTTTAAGTAGATGAAACGTGTAGCTGATGTAATACCATCTTTAGTGAGCACTTTTTTCTTAACATCTGCTGAAAGTTGGAATAATTATATTTTTCATTATTGAAAACAAACTGAGAATACAATTTTCCTCAAGTATATCTAAGGTAATTGTAATGAGAAAAAGTGAAAACCACTGGTTTCTGTACTAGAACTTCTTAATGAGAGCATGTGCCCCCCGGTGTGGATCAAGAAGTGCATCAAACTACCCTGCATTATAATTTAATGTAAAAAAAAAAGCACCTACCTTTACATTAAAATTAAAAAAATTACGTTTTTACATTTGTGTCTTTGATTAATTAATGTTTATTTTTATAAGTGTGTGTATTGTTTTGTGGTTCAAGCATTGAAATTGCTTAGGCCGGGGTTTCTGGATTCCAATTATGATTCAGTGGGGGCCTGCGGATTCCAGTAATAATTAAGCAGGGGTCCACGGAAGTCAAAATGTTAAGAACCACTGCTTTAGGGGATTTGGGGACAATCCTAGCAAGCCTTTCTTTTCCACAGTTACAGAATAGAACAAGTTAAAAAACAAGTTCGACGGTGAAGGACATGGGAAGCAACACTGAGAGCAAGGGTTGTGGGGTCATGTTGAAGGAGGAAGCAGCACTATGTGGAGAGAGCAAGAAAACACATGCACTACCATGCAAGATCAGCAGTAAAAGAATACAAGTCAACCAGTGAAAATACTGTGAGACTGAAAGCTCCTGGGCGGAACATACACCTAAATAGTGAGGAAAGCCATCGAACAAGGTGCAAGGTAGGGAGGCAGACAACAGCGCCATTTAATTAAAAAAGCCATGAGCAAAGAGCTGACCCAAAGAAACAATATGTCGAGCAAACAAACAGATATAGCTGTCTGTAACCAAGACCTAAAAAGACACAGGGGCATATTATCAAGGGGGTTTATCTCTGCTTTTTTGGCTTTAAAAGCCAAGAAGGCGGAGATAAAATTATCTCCCTATTACCTAGCTGTTGCTAACACCAGTTAGCGACAGCTAGTAGGAGATAGCGGCCAGCTTGGGCCCCACTTTGCATGTCAGTGATATTTATCACTAATGACATGCAAAGTGGGCGTGCCAAGATGTTAGCGACTGGAAACAGTCGCTAACATCGCTATCTCCTATTACAAACTTTTGGAGATATTCGCGGTAAGCACGAATATCTCCAAAAGCTAACACCTGCCCTGAGCAGTTCTTAGCCATGTTATCCAATGGGAGGTGGATAACATGGCTAAGAGCATTAGCTCGGTAATGCATGAATATTGCTGACTTTTCAGCGATATTCATGCATTGCTGCCGTTTTTTATCGCATTGGCTATAAACCTTGGTAATACCAAGGTTTATCTGCGATAAAAATCGCCACAGCTCAGTGGTAAATTTTTGTCTCTAACCAAGCAATAGCGGTAATTATCGCTATTGCTTGGTAATATGCCCCACACTTCTCAGCACCCCAACCACCAGTGCAAGAGATATCACCTCAAAACAAAGATGTGGTTTTCAGCATTTCTCTGTGACAAGTCCATTTCTTTAGTTTCTTTGAAGATATCAAGCCCACTATGCTATATTGTATTGTATTGTATTGTAATTGCATTTATATAGCGCTTACTACTACTCCAGGACCCATAGAGGATTAGTGTTGGATTAGTACAGTGAAACATGCAAGTACATTTTAAGTGATGGATAGGTTAGTCAGTTAATTGGATTTGGAATGATAGCAGAAGGATAGAGGAGGACAAAGCTTTGTATTTATATAGCGATTGTTGACGCACGGTATTCAGGAGGCCTACAAAGGATTAGTGGTGAATTAATATTGTGAAATATGAAGTAATTTCAGTGGTGGATATTAGTCAGTTACTTGGAGTGAGAATGATAGCGGAGGGATAAAAGGAGAAGGAAGATTTGCATTAATATAGCACTTGTTACCCCTGATGGGTGTTGAAGCGCTTTTCTGGCGAGGAGCAACCCACTCCGGAACCCATAAAGGATTACTGTTGAAAATTAGTATAGTAAAAAAAAATGAAGTAATTTGAGTAGTGGATATATTATTCAGTTATTTGGGTAGTATATTAGTATAGTGTACTATGGAATTTGAGAAGTGAACATGTTAGTCTGTTATTTTCGATTGAAAAGGATAGTGGAGGGATAAAAGAGTGAAGGATTTTTTTTTTAGGTCTTAGCAGTAGGAGGTGGATTTTGGATGAGTAAAAAGGAGTTTTGGAGGGGAGGACTCAGAGGGAAGAGTTTAGAAAGGTTTGTTTTAGGGGATCGGTATAGTAAAAGAGGAGTCAGATGATGCAAGGAGGGGTAGAGTAGGAGACAGTCTAGAATGGGTTATTTTGGCAATCATAATAGTGGTATGGGGTTTGGGATAAATGAGAGAATGGATGTAGAGGATATATTGATAGATGTATAGGATGAGACATAGGGTAGTGCATTAGAAGGAGTAGTAGAAGAAGTTTTGAGATGAGTCAGAAGGTTGGGCTAGAAGATATATTGAGCGATATGTTAAACTAATGAGCAAATAAGTATGACTGTTGTGATTAGTGACACTATTCAGAATGATGTTTATTGTCTTGTGTTTTAAAGATGTTTAATGGTTGGAAAAGTGACTTGGGTGAAGTTGTAGACAGAAAAAAGTGCAATCTTGTGCAGTGTTGATGGACTTCTAACTTAGGATCTGATTTAAAGTTTGGCAGAAAGGGTACTCCGCGCAATGCGGACAGACTACCCTCTACACCAAACTAAGGTACATCCGCCTGTTTTTTTTTTTTTTGTTTTTTTTTTTAAATTTTTATTACAAAAGAGCACACAGCTATTCAGCCTAACATCCCGGAGGCAAGGCAGCATGGAAAATCAGGAGAACAATAGTGCAAGGATATTCACATAAGAGCATTGAACATACACCAATCCATGTTGGCTTTCCATTGTACCACAAGGGATACATCCACCTCTTTTAAAGTCAGATGGACCTTCAGTATGTCAACAACAGAGATTATGCTGTCTCCAACACCAACATACACCTCTGATGGCCCAACAGAGTAATGGCGTCACAGGTTTTTCCGTTTGTCCTCTCAGCCTATCTAGAGTGGGCGGAATAAGGGCAAGTTATCAATGTCTGTGCCTGCCAGGTAAAACCTGGCAGTAAGTCGCAGTGAAAACTGCTAAATGATCCCATGCCAGGGGAAAAAAACTCCCATTGAGAGGGGCTCATTGCTTTTTTTATTTTCAGAAAGAAACTTCCGCTTTGGAATTTTGTTTTTGAAAATAATACATTTGAGGTATGGCTCCATCAGGTTGACAGAGCTGTCCTTCAAACTTTCAATGCATTTATAGCAACTGCCATGGGACGGTTCCTGGAAATGCAAGAGATATACGCTGGGCAGCGGACTTCTCAAAATGTTGAGGGCGGGGTATCCCATCATGGCAATAGTAAAGTATTCCTCCATTGCAACAGTACTTAATCCGTCCAAACTATAAATTAGGCCCTTAGTAATGTAACCAGATACATACATACTGCAATTGAACTCTAAAGCACATGAGAAATAAGAACAATACTTTTAATTGCTGCTCAGGACCCCACTTAGTACAGATAAACATTGAGGACCTTATTTATGAGGCCTTGCAACCATTTTGCGCTTCCGTTGCATCACTTTTTGTGACGCGTCGGCGGCGTAAAACATGCCTCATGGGGCGCCCTATGTACAAAGTGGCGCATCTAAGCAGGTGCAACACTTTGTAATTCCCTGCCCTACATTATACCTGTGTCAGGTATAATCTATGTAGGGTGGGCATTCCCACGTAAGTAAGCCTCGTAGAAGTGACGCAGTGAAATCTACACAATTTCACTGCGTCACTTCTAGGGTGCAAATGCGTCAAAAACGTGCGCCTGCTTTACAGCAGGCGTAAGACTGGTGCAGGCCCTTTTGTGAAAGGACACATTGCTGGATTTGCGTCACTTTTGTGTCACACTCCAGAGATGCATCACTTTTGCACCTGCAGATACATCAGAAATACTGACGTATCTGTAACTCCTTGCGACATGATGCGTCATACAGTAAATATGAAGCATCCATCATGTCGCAGGGAGGGCGCACTGAGAAGTGACGCATCGCTGCTTTCACGCAGCAATGCTTTACTTCTAATAAATGAGGCCCAGAGCACTTCTGAAATACTCTGACCTAATTTCACCTTTTGAAATCTGGTAAAAACGAAGACGTGCTACGGGTCCAAAATCTGATAACGAACAGGTTTTACTTTAAAACAACATTGAATTGCTTTTTTTCTTATTGTAGCCCCCACAATTCAGGTTTAATCTGTTTCAGAGTGCTTTGAGACAGTGCAAGTGAACAGAAATACAACAACTTCTGCAGCTCATTTCAGTAGATAAAGAGTATGCCATGCATCCTGGTGTCAGCAGGCGTCATGATTTACGCCTGTAATTCGTAGAAACATTTACAAGATAGACTGAGCAATAACCCACCAGCTCAGCAGAATTTACCCATGTTACAGTGCTGAGAGATGCGCTAAGCTTCAATAAAAACAGCCTTTATTAAAATAAAATCTTTTGAACAATTGATGTATTCCAGCAAGTTACAAACATGATATGATGAATAGATAAGTCATTGCCCATATTACAACTAGCTCAGTCAAGGGTATGTCATTTCAATGGTTATACAGAAAGGCATTTAGGGTAGGTACCTGTTCTAGATCAAGGCAATGCTTGGTGGCTGCCTCGTTCCTCAAACCCAGGGATTGCAGATGTGACTCCAATGAGAAAAAAAAGAGGGAACACGTGATTTCATTGTAAGAATGTGTGTGGCAACATTTAACCTTGCCTAGCATTGCACACATCTTTTCTCCTGTAGATACAAGTAACTAAATAGTTGTAATTAGGAAATTATTATCTTCACCCCTGTGCAGTTCATTGAGCATTCCGTCAATGTTTTTAGGTGCAACAGTGGGTATTACGCTTAGTGCCTTACAGTACAACTCAAGGTCAAAGGTCATTAGCAAAGAGTGAGCTGAATCCTGGCTTTCTGTTTCCCTCCATGTTAGAAGTTAGGAAGTAGTTGAAAACAGCCTTAAGACACATGAAAAGGCCTGACCTTGCTTCAGCAGCAGGATTGACATCTGGATGGGTTGTTTAGGTAGATGATATGTGTAGCTGATATTCGACCACATCCGTAGTATGAGTTCTGTGTAATACCACCTTTTTCCTCCACAGCTGCTGAAAAATAATATATGAATTATTATTAAACACAGACCTGGAATACAATGTGCGTGAAGTGTATCTAAGTTGAAAATGGAGTCAGAAAAAGTGAAGAATCACTGGGCCCTGCACTGGGACTTCTTGATAAGAGTACACGCGCCCGGAAATGGTGTTGTCAAACACAAACAAAAGTAGTTGAAAGTGTAAGGGCTACATATATCAAAATTGTAAATTGCAAATACCTAATTGCGAATTTCTGAGAATCGCAATTAGGTAATCGTAATTTACAATGTATGAAACTCAATGAGTTTCATATAGTGATTCCTAGAGGTTTGCAAATGGCACTACCTTATTTATAATAATGAGGTAGATCGCAATTTGCGACCCCCCTGGGAATCACTAAAACCACGGGGATGGTGGCCTGCTGGGGTCAGGGAGGCGTTTTACAAGAAAACTGCCTGCTGTTGTTGCCTACTCACTGAGTAACAAGTCTGAGTTGTCGTCTTTACTATGGTCAAAAATTGACCTGATATTGAGTGTGAATCCTCCTGCACATCTGTGCTTTTCCTCCACTTTGAAATTATCCACCGGACATATATTTAAGTCTTAAGTGCACCCTCCACCCATGCGGGAAACTGAACATATCAATCATTACAACTTCTATTGGTCTGACTAGAATCATAAAACATAAATTCAATCTACTCCTGCTGGAAAGCCAGAGCAGAACAGATATACAATGAAATACCTAATCCATAGAGGACAAAGCGTTTCACAGCTGCTAAGATATTGCAGTGTGCTGCTGAGGTACAACTGCAGAGAAGCAGGTGTAAATTAAGGATAGACAAGGGCAAAATTGTGTCTTCATATTCTAAACTAGCCAAATATTCATGCCATATAAAGTTCAGAGCACCCTTTTAAGTTTGGGTTATGAAACTGAAAGCAATAGTGTGCAGTTGGATCTAGGATTTCTGTTTCCCTCCGTGTTACAAGTTAGGAAGTAGTTGATAACAGCCTTAAGAAACATGGAAGGGCCTGGACCTACTGGATTCATGGATCAATGCTTGCTTCAGCAGCGGAATGAAAGTCTGGACTGGTTATTTAGGCAGAGCAAGTGACTCCTGGGGCTATGCACAATGAGCAGTGTAGCTTTCAAGAGAAGGCACTAAAAACTTTGGGCCTCATTTACAACAAAATGACGGAGCGCTGCAAGCCATTTTGCTACGCCGAGCTGTGTCATTTTAAAAGCACAGGGATGGATCATATTTACTATAATATGACACATCCCTGTGCTTTCCCCTGAGATAGCGCACATTTGGCTGCCATGAACTAACACAAGCACCCTTGCAGCATGGTGCAAGGGTGACTGCGCTCCGGGGATGATTGTTTTTGTGCAGGAAGGGACACCTTCCTGCACAAAAACCATCATTGATGGTATTTTTCTCTTTCTATGCATGCTTTCTGCTGCACGCATAGAAAGAGGAAAAAAACTAGGAGAAATAAAAGTATTTATCCTTGTTGCACCTACATACGCCTCCACTGGAGAGGTGTAGGATTCTGACGCATTCCCAGGTTTTAAAAATGTTGTAAATGGGGGGGGCGTGGCCAGCAGCCGATGATGGCGGCAGCTTAGAAGGAGAGCTCCGCGGCTGAAGCGGCCTCCAACGAAATCCGACAAATAATCCGCGACACCTATGACCCAGGCGGGAAGGTACTGATGCCCAGGACCGGGCGGCAGAGGTACGGCCAAGCGGGAAGAAAATCCGAGACCGGGGAGCCGACATACCACGGACCCCGAGTAGGCCCCTGAAGGGATCCCGAGCCGGGGACTGGCCTGGGCGAGGGAGCCGGCAGGAAGTGAGCCGATCTGGGCGGAGGGCCGCCGGAAGCACCCGCCCGCGACGACGACGGAGAGGGAGACTCCCCGACATCCTGCAGCAATAACCAGGCATCGAGAGCCCCGAGCGGGACCCCGGGCGCCCCCGCGCTGAGTGGCGGGGAGCGGACCAGACGACCGGAGGAGACGGGTGCAGACGCGCGGAAGAACCCGAAGCGGTGCCCGCCATCTTGAGGACCCGGCCGGGTCCCCGTGAACAGCCGATCTGGTGCAGGCAACGCCGAGGGAACGCAGGTACCGTCATTACACAGCGGAGCGCCGCCTGATACAGCGATACACGGCTCCCGGACCCCCCCCCCCGCTGTGTGGGGGCGCACTGCGAACACGAGAGGGCACAAGGGCCTTTGTGCAACACTACGCGGCTCACGTGGAGCCCTATCCCCGGACACGGGCCGAGGTGCCTGGTAGAGATGTAAATCCTGCAACAGCGGCAGGGGTGTAAGGCATAGGACTCAAGACCACACTGCGGCTCGGCGCAACAGACATTGGTGGAGCGTCTCCACTGCCAGAGACCCGTCGACACCACACGGTTGAGCAAAGTGCAGTCCATCGGCCTCACGTATAGCTGACCAGAGGGATCACACGCCGCCACGTAATAAGGCCGGAGGCGAGCCTGGGGTGCCACGCCGGGGCTCTGAGAGCCACGACCGAGGGTGGACTGTGCTCCGTATACGTTCAGGATACTGGTGAGGCAAGGGGTTGCCCCGGAGGAGTGTAGAGGGCCGGGTATCATCGACCGGGGGTCAGAGTACACGGCTCCACGATCAAGATGGCTGGCAAGGGGCCGAAAAACAACGCGGCGCAGTCCCGCCTTGATCGCTTCGCATACGAGAAACCCATCACCCCCCCGCCGGACGCCAGGTCACAGACGGGCAAGACAGTGGAGGCGACGGGGGGCAAGAAAGCTACCCTGGACGATGTCATGCGGGCCCTCACACAGGTGCAAGCCACGGTGGGGTCAATCTCAGCCGAAATCACGCTGATTCGGGCAGACTTCCAGAAGATGACGGAGAAAGTGAACACGATGGAAATTGTGACAAAAGCCTTGGTGGAAGATGTGTCGGAGCTACAGATTAATATGGAACGTATCTCAAAAGAAAATAAGGAACTGAGAGATAAGCTCGATGACCAGGAAGGACGCTCGAGACGGAACAACATCCGTATAATAGGTGTGCCAAAATCGGAAGACACAAGGTCGATGGACTTATATGTGGAGAACCTAATCAAGCAGCACCTACAACCTAAGGGACTCTCAAATTTTTTCACAGTGGAGAGAGCGCACAGAGTCCCTGGAGGGCGCCGACAAACGGGCGCTAACCCCAGGCCGATTATAGCACGACTCTTTAATTTTAGGGATCGAGATGTCATTCTACAGGCGGCAAGAACCTCACCCCCCATTAAAATTCAAAACGCCACGCTAGCATTTTTTCCGGATTACACGGCGGAGGTCGCGAGGAGTGAAGGACTGGGTTCTTTAAGACCCAGCGGTGCCAGGGCACAACACCTGAAACCTTCGTGGGTAACCTGCTCCGGCGTACAAGTCACAGAGACACGGGACACTTCCTTCGACGTCAAAGATTCAAGGTTTATTTGCTGCAGGGAACACAGAAATCACAGGAAGTACATCGAGTGTAATTCGGGGAGACTGCTTCAAATTGGTTCTGTGGATCGCTCCTTTTATACAGTTTTTACCCATAGGATAACATTGAACACAAAAGTTTACAACCCGGTTCCCACAATTAGCCCTCCGAGGGGTCGCTTTGGTCACTTTGAAACACATGAGGTCCGGAACATAAGTGCGGAAACATTTGGCGGTTCCCAACTGCCAAAAACCCATCTTCCCACCATTAGCAAATTCCAATCAGCAGTAAAGTAGATCGAAATAGGAACAAGGACAGGTGCAGAGGAAGACGGAGACAGTGGGGAGATCGGAAAGGGTGTAAAAGGGGAGGTATCGGGAAACACGAGATACAGGCATCAAAGGGACGTGCCTAATGAGATGCACGGCTGAGACAATAAGTCCGTGCGGCAAGATGAGCCTCGAGCGGCGCCATCTGCCTTACAGCAACGACCCCCTCGTCATAAAGACACTTACAAAGAACATGTGTCTTCCGCAAATATCTTGGGAGTCCCAGGGTCGCGAAGCGGACAGCGTCCGTTCGCTGACTACTTGAGGGCAAGAGACAAAATGGATGCCGTATCTAAGATGGAACCCGTGGGTACAGATGAAAAACCCACGTAACAAACGAACGGTTTAAGTTAGCACAGCGAAACTGCGCACACTTACTAAACTCGTCATTTGCGGTTCATAGATACCAGACTCGACTATATTCGTGCGAGTCGAAAACACCACTTACAATTGTCACGGAACCTCAGACGCTCCTTTTGCCCTCATGTAGGCAAGCACTAGTCGGAATCATACTCGATATTCATCAGACCATCAAGATGTTGTTGTAGCATAGCTCTGTCCAACCGAGTCCCCTTGGTAACAGATGGATGTCTCATACACGTTGTAGCACAGAGGCCACATAAGGCAGGACCACACTGCACACAAAGGCAACACGTGAACAGGAACACTACCACAACCCAGATGATCATCAGAATTTTCCAACCCCAAGTCGACATCAGGCCCCAAAACCATCCAAGTAGCGTCCAATCCCCTACATCCACGTGTATGGATTCGGAGATCTTATGCAACCTCGAGATGGCTTGATAGACAGTAGGAGCATTATCTGGGATGAAAATGCAGCAGCTCGAATGGATCACCTTACATACCCCACCGCGATCTGCTAAAATGACATCTAAAACCATACGGTTTTGTAACGTCATAAGTCTCTCCGCCTGAAGTTCTGTGGTGATATTACCAAGGGCACTGGCAGTAATATTAGCTGTCGATTCTACCACTCGAGTCAACTGTCTCAGGTTCCTACTATTAACCATAGGTCCCCAAAACGGGAGGAAACCCTTGAAAAAGTCTCCTGCCTCTTGACCAGCAGTGTCTTCTTCGCTAATTACGCCTCGTACAACTCTAGTCTTATGATAATCGGCATCTACAGTGAACGTCGGAGGCAACAGATTTGCAATAAAACATGTGCCCATGAAGTCAGCGGGCAACCATGTGTATGCACGATCATAACAGATAAAGTAGGTACCCTTGGCAGCCAGAAATACAGGGGACGAGAACATTGGCAGGATGTAATTTTCAGTGCAAGCACTTGCTCCAAGTAGGGCTTGCGATCTTCGACCACGACCCATAAGACAAAAATTACCAGTGTGGGGTACGACCCATATTGGAGGCGAGCTTTTAAGCTGCTTTTCACTAGTGAACGCACTATATTCACCTCTACTTAGGACCTTATAGGCTTGTACCTCTTCTTCAGGGATAAGAAAAGGGTCATGGATCTCACTATCCATATCCTCTATTGCTATCGATAAAGGCTTCTGATACGAGGTAGGGCCGGAGTAGGGGGAACGTGGTTCTCGAATGGGGTGGAAACCCAGTGCGCTTCGAAACATTGTTTGAAATGCTCGAGCTGACCCTTGGGAACTATACGGTAACACCAGATATGGAATTCCCTTATCCGTAGTGTGTGGCATCAACCCACACACCCAACAATTAGTAGTGTTAACCACTAACTGATGCTGATGGAGAAGCTGAATAAAGGAATTGTTGCGGAATTCTACACGTCTAGCCTGTTCGTGTTCCGGTAACATATGAAAGGAATGAGGAGAAACAGTAGAGGTAAGGTTAGGGTAAGGAGTAGGAGTAGGTGTAGCAGGTAAGAAATAAGACATCGTGTAATACACCCCACCCGCCAAAAATGCAGAAGCAGTCAAAAACAATACGAACAATTGGAATATGAAACATTTGGTACGACTAAGTTGCTGCAGCTTGAATCTATGCGCCTGAACTCCCTCCAAATCATTCAGCTTCGAGAATGCCATTCCCTACGACCGTCCGCAACGTTTCTTGACGCACTTCGTTCTGTGCAGCAATAGTCAATCCCCAGGAGTTCCTAGGAACCGACGGTCTTTAACCTAGCGTCAAGACCTACTGTCCAGAAGGAAGTACGCGCGCGGCCCTACGGCCTTCAATACACAATATGTATGTACAAGCACAATGTCTCTCAGGCTGTGGAAGTAAAAAGATACAAGGAAGGAAGCTCAATATATATATATACAAATCACAGTGATACGAATGTTCAAAACTGATCACGGGAAACGAGGATATTGCAGTTGTCAATTTCAGCAAAGCAGGAAAATTTATTTGTCCTTAGTGCGAGATCGCAGAGAATATCTGTGTTTCCCGGGACGTGTCTGCTCGTCGAACAAAGGATCCGTTGAAGAGACAGCGTCCTGCTGATCAGTGGATTGTTCTGGTCTTGAGTCTTTTGCTGACAATGTTTCAACAGTGGCTTTCTGCTGCACTGAGGATTCTCCAACAAGCTGTGCGTCGCTGAAAGGTACAAACGCCGGCAATGTTTCTGTTTCCGTTGATGCAATGCCTTTCCTTACCCACGGGTCTGCCGGCAAAGGAATAGGGACTCGTTTACAATGGGTAGCATGTACCCAATTTTTCCGCCCCTCAAGACGAACGGCAGTCCTCGTGGCCAGGAGCACCTGGTAAGGTCCGGTAAATCTAGGGTCCAGATTATTCTTGCGTGAAAAGTTGCGTGTTACCACCCAGTCTCCGGGCTGGAGCTGGTGGCCTGGACCCTCCGTCTGCGTCGGCAATGCGTCGTAAACCTGTTGGTGAATTAACCTCAGTTTAGCAGTCAAGTCATGTAAGTAGTCAATCAACATTGGATACTCAAGATCAGAAAATATTCCTGGCCTAGGAACCCCCCACACATTCGCAGGACGGCCGAACACTATTTCATAGGGACTAAGCCCTATTCGGGAGTGTACAGTCGCCCTAGTTGACAGTAATGCTAGAGGCAAAGCGTCAGGCCACGAAAGTCCAGTCGTAGCCTGAATCTTCGCTAGTTTTAGTTTAAGGGTACCATTGTACCCTTCAACTAATCCAGCTGACTGGGGATGATTGGCGCTGTGGAACTTTTGATTTATTCCAAGGCCCTTACACACACTTTTCATCACACTTCCAACAAACTCACTTCCGTTATCTGACCACACGACTCTAGGCATTCCATACCGAGGAAAGTATTCCTTCAGCAGGATTTTCGCAGTAGACAAAGCAGTATTGTCTTTGAGGGGATAGGCCTCGATCCATCGGGAGAATGCGCAAACCACAACTAAAACGTACTTCAGGTTATTGCATCGCTCCATATGGATGAAGTCCAATTGAATCACCTCAAAGGGATACGAAGGAGGAGCAAAACTGCCAGGGGGAGTTGGGGTTCCTTTGCCAGGATTGTACATTATACACACCATACAATTCTTCACCAAACGTTCAGCACATTTCGTAATTCCATCATTCTTCCACACAGGCGACAACAACTTACAAATACCTTTCGCGCTAATATGTGCTAACCCATGTGCCATTGTCACAACAGCCAGCACATACGCATCAGGCAACAACCATCTTTTCTGATCCGACAAATCAATCCAGCAACCACTCGCATCTAACTTTCCCGTACTCTCTTTCCACTTCATCTTTTCAGTGTCGGTGGCCTCGTTCTGAATTGCTTTCACGCTCTCAACAGTGTCCTCACACATACTTGATTCTGTGGGCCACCTAACCGAACTCGTCACATACATTCGAGTGCTAAGGTTCCGGGCAGTCTCCTTAGCAATCTCATCCGCAAACGCATTGCCACGACCAACATCATCCGTCACTTTACGATGCGCACTACACTTAACAATCGCAACTTGTGTAGGCAAAGTCAATGCATCCAAAAGGTCGTTCACAAGCTGGCCATGCTGTATCTTCGTACCGTGGGATGTCAAGAAACCACGCTCTCGCCACAATCGTCCAAAACTATGCGCTACACCGAAAGCGTACTGGCTATCGGTGTACACATTCACACGTTTCCCTTTTGCTAACACACATGCTCTAGTGAGAGCGATCAGCTCTGCAGCTTGGGCAGAATTCTGATTTAACCTTGCAGTCTCAACAACAGTATTCAATGTTACAACAGCATAAGCGGTAGTCACATCACCATTCGGTAACTTAAAACATGACCCATCCACATACAGAGTGCCATCCGGATCTTCCAATGGGGTGTTTTTAAGGTCCACTCGACCTTTCGTTTCCTCTTCCGTCCGCAAGTAACAGTCATGTTCTGCTACTTCATCTGACTCTGCACTAATTGGTAACAAAGTTGCCGGATTCAGGACATTACAACGTTTTATCTGAATATGGCTTGCCAAGAGCGTCAATTCGTACCCAGACAACCTCGCACTCGTCAAGTGCTGAGTTTTCGTACGATTCAGCAGAGTATCGACTGCATGCGGAACCATCACCGTAAGCATATTATCCATGACCAATCCTGCTGATTGTCGGATGGAGACCGCAGCTGCCGCAGTTGCTCTCAAACAACTCGGCAATGCTCTAGCTACTGGGTCCAAGGTCGAGGAAAAATATGCACATGGACGCTGCTTACCACCAAAAGGTTGCGTTAAGACACTCAAAGCACAACCTTCCCTCTCGTGAACATATAACATAAACGGCTTACTGTAATCAGGGGTACCTAACACAGGAGCCGAACACAATGAATCACGTAATTCAGAAAAACTTTTCTGACATTCTTCCGTCCATGGTAAAGGAGTTGAAACATCCTTGCACGTAAGAGCCACCAATGGTTTCGCTAGCAATGAAAAATTAGGAATCCACTGCCTGCAGTACGACGTGATACCTAAAAAGGCACGCACATCTCTTTGGGTTTTTGGCACAGCCATTCGCGCAATCGCTGCAATTCTCTCTGGGGTCAATCTCCTTCCCTCCTTTGACAATAAGTGACCTAGATAGGTTACTTCTTGACAACAATATTGGAGTTTAGAAGGTGACACCTTGTGATTCAACTCACAGAGATGTTGCAGCAATGACACCGTAGCAATTTTGCAAATGTCCTGAGTATCAGCAGCCACCAATAAGTCATCGACGTATTGGATTAAGGCCGCACCAACCGGCAACCGAAACGCATCCAGTTGACCCTTCAAGGCTTGACTGTAAATCGATGGACTTTCACAGTAGCCCTGAGGAGCGCGTTTGAACCGGAAGCTACGTCCACCGAGAGAGAAACCGAAAAGGTCCCTACTCTCTTCGGCAATCGGGATGCTGAAAAACGCATTTTTCAAATCAATCACCGAAAACCATGATGCAGTAGCTGGAATCAGAGTCAGTAGCGCCGTGATGTCAGGCACAACAGGAAATTGAGGAACCACAATTTTATTTACCTCCCGTAAATCGATAACAAAACGATAAACAGGCGGTTTTGCAGGATCTGTACGTTTTAGAATGGGCAGTACAGGGCTGTTGCACACGTTTCCCCGAGTCTCCTCAATAACATCTTTCTCGATCAGGTCATAGATGATCGCTAACAGTGCTCGTTCACCATCAAGGGAGATACGATATTGGGGAATACGTGGCAAACGCACATTCGATTTCAACTGAACAACATAGGGGGAGATATCAAGTAGGCCCACATCATTTGGACCCGTCGCCCACAAAGACGCAGGAAGAGAACTCAATTCCGGTGGAAGCTTATCGAGGGACAAATACATGGGAGAGACTACCCTCTCTCCCAACGTAAGCTTTACACCCGCAGGAGAACAGTACAAAGTCGCATACAAACGTTTAAGCAAATCCAGGCCCAAAAGATTTTCGCCACAACCCGTGGTTAAAATCAACGGAGCTTCTAGCTCACGTGGCCCAATTTGAAGGGGCAAAGGGCGTGAAACAGGATTGCTAACGGGGGCGCCAGAGAATCCAACGGAGACATTTGTTAAGCCAGACAAAGGTGCGCCAGGGAGTTTCGAATGCATGATAGAACTTTTCGCTGCACCAGTGTCCAACAGAAAAGGCTCAACGACGCCCGATGTAGCAACTGCGACGTAAGGCCCTCTCTGATCAACCGGAACTGATACCACTCCCTCTCCTTGTCTTCGGCTGTCCTAGTAATTACTGTCGTCAGCTCCCTGATCGACGTAATAATCGTCTACATTGTACTGCGCAGATCGTCCTTGCGATGATCCACGTTGATCGAAACAGTTATTAGAATTTGACGAATTGTCAAAGCGATCGTTCTGAGCACCACGACCTCTACCACGTGCTGCGTGCTGTGAACCACCACGGCCTCCTTTAGACGAATTACCACTATTACGTTCATTTAAAGCAGGACAATTGAATTTAATGTGTCCTTCCTGTCTACAATAAGCACATTGATTGTATCCCAACGAGGATCTTTGAAAGGAGGAATCATTACGCGGCTGTGATCTATTCTGTTGCGACTGCGATCTATTCTGTTGGGGCGCATTTTGATTGGAACGCGGCGGATACGCTTGTTGCAATAACACCTTAGTTTTCAGTTCTTTCGTCTTTTTGTCAGCGCGGTCATTCTCCTCTTTCTCCCTATTCTCATAATATTGAGCCGTAGCCAATATCTGAGCTGAGGTAGAAACTGCCCATGCACTCTCCGAATTCTTTAATTTATTGCTCAAATCGGGCAACAAGTTCGACACGAATTTATCCACAAACAACCTCTGTCCACCCTCAGTACCCATATCCTGTCCACTATGGTCAATGAATGCTTCCTCAAACCTCGTAAAGAAGTCGGAAACACTCTCATCTTTCTTTTGTTTGCAAGCGGACAGTTTGTCCCAATTTACTCTCATAGCTGGCATAAGAGTCTTCATTAATGTTATTATCCGCTGAGGAAGAGCAGTAATCAATTGATCGGGTTTAGTAGCAGCCACTTGTCCAGCATCTGCCGCTGTAATGGCAGCCCAATCACCACCTAATTCATTTGCGTGATCTTGGTGACGAATCTTAGCCCATACCGGTTGCGGTACGACGTTGCCAAACAACATGTCGATATCGGCAAGATTCATTACCGTAGCGTCTACGAGCTGCGATAATTCCTTATAATACCCAGTAGGATTTTTACGAGGATCGGGCAAAGATTGTTTCACCTGAAGCACTTCCGATCGTTTCCATGGGAGGTGTATCCACACTCTCTCAAAATGCGCCAATACCGGAGGTTGAGCATTAGGATCAGCTGGTATCCAAACCGGCGGAACTTCACGCATAGGATATTGGCCAGACTCGTCTTGTTTTTCAATATCCTCAACAAACAGTGCATGAGGAATAGGAGCGGGACAAAGAGATAGCAACCGCTCAATAGCCCGTCGGACATTAGTATCCACTATCAGTCCAGTTGCGAACTGAAGCCGAAGGTCGGACAGGGCGGTCAGCACCGCGTCAGGCGCATCGGCCGCTATCTGATCATGTAGGAACTTGCACATTTCGTCAAACACATATCTCTGAGTTGGTATGTTGAATTGACTAAATGTTTCGAGGACAACACGGGGAGGACTTCTCTGAGGATTTACCATCCAACCCATCGCCATATTGTATAGCGCAACGCGTTCCCTATTACCAGGAAGCTGACTACGTCTCTGAGGACCATCGGAACCAGCAGACCCATGAACAGGTCCGAGCGACTGAAAGAAACTTGCTGCAAGAGGAGAATTACGACTACGAGTAGAGGGAGAAAGATACGCCACAGGACTAACAAGAGAAGGAGTAGAAACAGTAGCAGTAACAGGGGTTAACAAAACAGGAGCAGTAGCGGGAGCAGGAGTATGTGGAAGCGGAGGAGCAGTAGGAATAGAAACAGACAAGGGAGCAGGAACAGACGGAAGAGCGGGTGCAGGTTGAGGAACAGGCAGAGGAACAATAGGTGGAAGAACAGGTACGGCAGGGACCACGGGAGCTGCGGTACCCTGTACGTACGGAGGTGGCGACTTCATAAGATAGGACATTAAAGGATCCTCAACTGCCTCTTCCTTCTTATCCGACTCCGTAGGCAAAGCAGGATAACATTTATCTATGGTCATACGCTGTAATCTCTCAAACACTTCCTTATCCTTATCCTCCTTATCACGCTGGAACTGCTCAGCTTTCTTCACTATGGTAGCAACATTATCTCGCTGACTACGTTTATTCTGTCTGATTTCTTTCTGTCGAGCTTCTTTGCGCCACAACCGAAAGGCATCAAACATGGCCGGCCTTGATTTACGTTCGAACAACTTTATTTCTAGATTATCTAAGATCGACGCCTCGAAGCTACCGTGAGGTGGCCAACGAAGGTCGCCGTCTTTCTTTGTATATTTAATCCAATAATCGTTAAAGGTAATTGGGCCTAGCCCATGTTTACTATATAAGTCATAAGTAGGAGTTCCAACCGGAGGTATCGGACACGAGTCCTCCAGCAGGGAATCCGCACCACAAGGTCTAAAACAACTGAACAAAGTACTGCGACCAGGCATCTTGCACGCTGGCCGAGTTTCACAAACTTCAAGGGTTACGGGATTTACCAAGTCCCAGCAAAGAACAAAACCCTCGGTTTTTGGCGGCTGCAGTCGTCAAACAACACAACAACAAAGTACGCTAGCAAAGTGTCACCGACAAAAACACTCACACAGCGTGCACAACGAAAACACTCACTAAAGTGTCAACAACCAAGAACTCTGGGAGCGACCCACAAATACTTAACTCAAAGATCGAT
The DNA here is from genome assembly GCF_964263255.1 of Lissotriton vulgaris. Taxonomy (NCBI): domain Eukaryota; kingdom Metazoa; phylum Chordata; class Amphibia; order Caudata; family Salamandridae; genus Lissotriton; species Lissotriton vulgaris. Next base: position 435,239,588 of record NC_141689.1, on the reverse strand, counting down.
GGCGTCTCCAGGAAGGCCCGTCAATTGTCTCGCTATACCAAGGTCTACGCCAGGCGCCAAAACAGGTCTACAGTCAGGGCAGCAGTCCGTCGCAGCCGTCCGGAGGCGGGAATCTTCGCGGGAAAAGTCTTCGGGCCACTTATTTCGACAACAGGATCGATGAAGCGGAGTGCACCTTCCCTCGGAGATTTCACACGAAGTTCCTCACGATCGTCGGGCTTGGACCGGTACCACTGATGCAGCCCCACGTTGGGCGCCAACTGAAGGACTGGGTTCTTTAAGACCCAGCGGTGCCAGGGCACAACACCTGAAACCTTCGTGGGTAACCTGCTCCGGCGTACAAGTCACAGAGACACGGGACACTTCCTTCGACGTCAAAGATTCAAGGTTTATTTGCTGCAGGGAACACAGAAATCACAGGAAGTACATCGAGTGTAATTCGGGGAGACTGCTTCAAATTGGTTCTGTGGATCGCTCCTTTTATACAGTTTTTACCCATAGGATAACATTGAACACAAAAGTTTACAACCCGGTTCCCACAATTAGCCCTCCGAGGGGTCGCTTTGGTCACTTTGAAACACATGAGGTCCGGAACATAAGTGCGGAAACATTTGGCGGTTCCCAACTGCCAAAAACCCATCTTCCCACCATTAGCAAATTCCAATCAGCAGTAAAGTAGATCGAAATAGGAACAAGGACAGGTGCAGAGGAAGACGGAGACAGTGGGGAGATCGGAAAGGGTGTAAAAGGGGAGGTATCGGGAAACATGAGATACAGGCATCAAAGGGACGTGCCTAATGAGATGCACGGCTGAGACAATAAGTCCGTGCGGCAAGATGAGCCTCGAGCGGCGCCATCTGCCTTACAGCAACGACCCCCTCGTCATAAAGACACTTACAAAGAACATGTGTCTTCCGCAAATATCTTGGGAGTCCCAGGGTCGCGAAGCGGACAGCGTCCGTTCGCTGACTACTTGAGGGCAAGAGACAAAATGGATGCCGTATCTAAGATGGAACCCGTGGGTACAGATGAAAAACCCACGTAACAAACAAACGGTTTAAGTTAGCACAGCGAAACTGCGCACACTTACTAAACTCGTCATTTGCGGTTCATAGATACCAGACTCGACTATATTCGTGCGAGTCGAAAACACCACTTACAATTGTCACGGAACCTCAGGAGAAGGAGAACTTTCTTCGAGGTCAAAAAAGAACTAAGAGCCAGGGAGATCCCCTACTCAATGCTTTTCCCAGCCAAACTTCGGATTGTGGCCGACAATAAGACTTGGTTTTTCGACACCCCGGAGGCAGCACAGGACTGGCTGGAGGGTTGGCGGACGACAGGCCTCCCTCGTCGCTCCAGCAGACAAACCAAAAACCGCACTGGAGGATCCCAGCAGGGCTTGCAGTCAACCGGTGATGAAGCGGAGCCACTTTCGCCTCTGAATGATATTCAGGAGGGGGGCGATGACGGAGAACAATGATCCCCGGATACTGTCCATTTGAACTGAAAGTACCGCGGTCCTAGAATGCTGCCTTGGACACTGGGCTGAGGGCCTCCGCGGCCAAGGAGGGGGCCGCCGACTTCGGAGAGTCCTTCACCCCAGCGAGCAAGTACTATGTTATGGGTTGGGATCAAGCACTCTGCTGAGTTGGGGGGGCGGGCAGTTCGAAGTCCGTTGAGCAGGGAGGCAGGGAGGGGGGGAGTTGGGGATAGGACAGGTGTTGGGGTTTTAGAATGTTTGCAGGGTCTGGACAGAACACACAGGGCACAAGCGCGCAGAGTAGAGATACCTTGGCATGGCATGAAGGCTCATTACCTGTCCCAGCATGGTGGGAGGAGGTGATGTTATGAGGCAGGCAATCCCGTTGAACCTTATGTCCTGGAATGTGAGGGGTCTGGGAGACAAAATAAAGAGGGGGCTAGTGCTACAGGGCATAAAGAGACTGAATCCCGCACTGGTCTTACTGCAGGAAACACATTTAACGGGGGCAGCGACACGGGCCCTGGATAGGAAAGGGTACAGTATGGTTGTCCACTCTGAATTTACAAAGGGTTCCCGTGGCACGGGGATATTAATGCACCGCTCATCAAAATTCATAGCCCAATCCACTAAAATCGACACACAGGGGCGCTTCGCGGCGATACATGGGCAGTGGGAGGGGAGGCCGCTTAACGTGGTCTCGGTATATATTCCACCGGCACTGCACGCCACTGCTTTTCCAGAGTTGGGAACCTTCTTACTAGAACTGCCGGAAGGAGATCTCATGATAGGGGGTGACTTCAATGCTGTAGTGCATACCTCTATGGACCGCTTCCCAGTACGCACACAAACACCGGGGCCCTCCCGATTGCATGACTTCATGGAAGCACAGGGGTTAGTGGATGTATGGAGGCAATCCCACCCGGACGACCGCCAATATACATATTATTCTGCGGTTCATGACAGCCTATCAAGAATTGACTACCTCCTCACACTGGGGGGGGCCTCCTCACTGTAGCCGAAGCCCAAATCCGTCCACGAGGGATCTCAGATCATTCCCCTCTGACACTGTCTCTTTCCAGTCATGAGAGTACACGCAAACGCATTTACCCTATCTACCCAGGTTATCTTCGTGAACCGACGGTGGTCAAGGCACTAAAAAGGGGCACGAGGTCTTACTTTGCCGAGAATGCGGGGTCGGTGCGTTCCCACGCAACCGTGTGGGAGGCCTACAAGACGGTACTGCGCGGGCAGGCCGTTTCCGCTATAACACACCATAAGCACACAATGCGTCAGGAACTGATAGACTTAGAGGGACAACTGGATAGAGCCACACGAGATCATGAGAGAGACCCGACCGGGCATACACAACACGCGCTCCGGCTGTGTCAGCAGCGTCACGCAGACCATGAGCGCCGCAGAGCGTGTGCCAATATGGCAGCGACGGCAAACAGGGTGTACGACATGGGTGACAAGGCGGGAAAACTGTTGGCCTGGTTAGAGAAGAAGAGGGGGGGACAGAGGGCCATACTGCAATTGAGAGACCTGGACGGCGTGGTGCAGACCAGCCCGTCACAAATAGTGGAAGTACTGGCGAACTATTTCCAATCAGTATACTCCCCTGATTTCGAAGTCACCCAGGAAATGGCGGAGGGGTCTCTCGAAGGAATACCTACTCACACTCTGCCACAGGACAAACGGGACGAGCTGGACTCGGACCTGACAACCGAGGAGATACAGGCAGCTATAGCGGCGCTACACCCCGGGAAGGCACTTGGCCCTAATGGGGTACCGATTGAGTGGCACAAGACCATGGCGGAGACGCTGTCTACGCCTTTGCTCCAAATGTACGAGGAGTGCCGGGAGAAGGGGCAGCTACCGCCCGACCAGCGCACGGCCACTGTAATCACAATACCAAAGCCCGGTAAACCCCCGGAAGAATGCGGATCCTACCGCCCAATCTCCCTCCTTAACGGCGAGAGTAAGATTCTGGCGAAACTGTTGGCCACTAAGTTGTTGCCACATCTGGCGCACCTAATACACCCGGATCAGTCGGGGTTTATGCCACACCGGAGCACGGCGATGAACCTTCGACGGCTTCACGGCGTAATGGCGCGCGCTCCACTACTGGAGGAACAGGCGGCGGTACTATCCTTGGATGCCAAGATGGCGTTCGACATGGTAGAGTGGAGCTATCTCTTTGCGGTTCTGGCACATATGGGTATTGGCGCAAAATTCATATCGTGGGTCAGGTTACTATACACCGAACCCGTAGCAAGGGTGGCGGCCAATGGCCACATCTCGAGGGAGTTCCCGCTGGCGAGAGGCACAAGACAAGGATGCCCGCTCTCACCGTTGCTATTCGCCTTAGTGTTGGAGCCCTTGGCGACAGTCATCAGAACAACACGGCTGCTGAAAGGCATTCAGTGGGGAGGTGAATGGGAGGATAGGGTCTCCCTATACGCCGACGACATGTTAGTCTACCTCACGGACCTCGCGCATGGGGTACCGGTCCTGTTGGCCCTGTGTGAGAGACATGGCACGGCGTCGGGGTATAAAATTAACTGGTCAAAATCGGTACTCTACTTGCTGAATGGCACTCCACCGCCCCTGACGGCTGACTGCCCGTTGCTGATAGAAACCTTCTCCTTCAAATACCTAGGGATTCAAATCACACGAGACCACACGACCTTTCAAGACCTGAACCTTAAGCCACTGCTGGATAGGTTCAAGGCAGACGTGCGACACTGGAAGTCCCTCCCCTTAACTCTGCTAGGTAGGGCGGTGCTTTTCAAAATGATGGCACTGCCGCGCTTCTTGTATGTCCTGGAAAACACGCCAGCAATGGTTCCACCATCTTTTTTCAGGCAGGTATCGGCGCAATTGTCAGGCCTATTGTGGGGAGATAAACCGGCCAGGGTCGTACAAGTTAAACTGGTAAGGGACTGGTATAGCGGGGGGATAGCGCTCCCACACCTTGAATTGTATTACTGGGCAGCACACCTTAAGGTGATTAACCAATGGATACACGTAGCACAAGATGACCCCGCATACCTAGCTGATAGGAGGCAACTAGGCATGAACACCCTGCTGGCCCCGCTTTATAATAAAGGTCTGTTAACAAAATTGAGAGGCCCGACCAAACACACGGTATCTATATGGCATAAAGCCCAAAGGCGACTAGCATGGGAGGGAGTGATTACCAAGCTCACACCACTATGGGATACCAAGGTCCTAGGTAATCTACGACGCAGTAAGGGGTTTGACCAGTGGGACGACATTGGGATCTCTACGGTAGGAGATATGTGGACGAGGGATGGGGTGATCTCATTCGCGGCCCTGAGGGAACAATATGAAATGGGAATAACTGAAACATATAGATATATACAAATCAGACATGCACTCCTATCTGTACTAGAGCCAGGCACAACGGTCCCAGAATCGGCTCCGTTAGAGGACCGGTTGCTTACAGACTACATGGAAGCGAGTGCTACCTCACTCACCTACCGTAAACTGTTAAATAACCTACCGGACCCACTGGTAAGACTGAAGGAACGCTGGGAAGACGAGATTGGGGAAATGGATGAGGCAAACTGGAATGCAGCATTGGCATCACCCAGGGAGGCGGGTATATCCACACGCTTTAGATTGGTACAATTTAAAATACTACATAGGGTCTATTATACCCGCACGGCACTACACAGAATCCAGAGGGCCGATCACCCATACTGTCTGAGAAATTGTGGGGAGGAGGGTACGCTGTTCCATACGTTGTGGACCTGTCCCTATATTCAGGACTATTGGAGGCGTGTAACACGCACGGTGGGCGAGACCTTGCGAACCACATTCACACCTGAACCCCGGGTTTGCCTACTGAATGTGTGGGACCCGACAGACCTGACACCGCATGGGAGGAAGTGTGCCTTGTTGAGCCATACTTACAAAGTGACGCATCTAGGCAGATGCGTCACTTTGTAAACGCCTGCACCACATTATACCTGTGCCAGGTATAATGTATGCAAGGGGGGCGTATTGACGCAAGGAAGGGTTGCAGAAGTGACGCAGTGAAATCTATGAGATTTCACTGCGTAACTTTTAGGACACCGTTGCGTCAAAATCTTGCGCCTGCCTCACAGCAGGCGTAAGACTGACGCAGGTCCTTTCACATGGGGCTTGCCCCATGTGAAAGGACGCATTGCTGGAGTTGCGTCACTTGTGACACACTCCAGCAATGTGTCACTTTTGCGCTTACAGATAAGTCAGAAATATTGACGTATCTGTAACTCCTTGCAACATGATGCGTCATACATTAAATATGACGCATCAGGAATGTCGCAGGGAGTGCGCACTGAGAAGTGACGCATCGCTGCTTTCACGCAGCGGAGCGTCATTTCTCATTAATGAGGCCCCATGGGTGCTGCATGGAAACACCCACAGCAACACCCATGTCACACCCCTTTTACGCAAAGTGATGCGTGAAAAGGGGCCCTATTTACACTGCAATAAAGAGCCACTCAGGGTGGCTTTGCATGGCCTTGAAATATGGGCCACCACTCTGAGTCACCGGTGCGTCAACAAAGTGATGCATCGGCAGCGCGAGGGGCTTGTAATTAAGCCCTATTTTTTGTTATAATCATGATTTCGGAGAGAGTGCCTCGTTGCCCATGGGTACTTTGGCGCTATATTAAATTGTTTTGATTTGACTTTGCTATTAATTGTGAAATGAACCTCTTTATGTTCAATAAGAAATAAATGGTAATACTGTAGTCTGTCTATCTAATATAAAGGCTGGAAGTGCCCCGTTCCTAGAAAAATAGGCATTATTATGCCCTTTTACACAAAATTTAAGAGGGTTGAGGGAATATTTTCAGTAAGTGGATTTTGAGTTGAAAAATGGGCCGTCAATAACAAAAGCATCCCTAAGCGAGTTTTAGAAGCAGCTTCTCAACTGTAGTCCACTGCCTAGCTCTAAATGAAAACTATGTTAAGATTCTATGAAGCACTTTAATACAATAATTCCGAGTAGTGAATTGTTAAACAAAAATGCAAAAATAAATCTACAATAAACTAAATGAAGTGGATGTAAGGTACTACCTTGAGATTGTGCTACCTTTAGGTTCTCCTCTCAGCTTTTTATTCTATCTTCAGATTATTGATGTAGGCAATGATAGCGAACATGGCTACTGGCAGTGATGCAATTAATTTAGGAAAATAGGTCCTGCTGCTTTGGTCTAAGTTTAACTGGTACCAAGACAATCCTGCTTTCAACCAACCAAGTAGTATCTCAGGGTTGCTCTTTAGCCCTGCTTCCATTATTTTTTGGGGTTTTGGTTCCCTGGGCAGGCAATTAACGGTTAACAGCCCTTGACTAAGGCCCTCATACTATGATATTGTGATACTAACACCTACTGGCTGCAAACATAGCTAACGTAAGAAATATCACATTTTGGGAATCCACAACTAAAACTAAAGCTCTCAAAAGCCAAAATAATTTTATTGAAAACCAGAATGTTAAAATATTTAACAGATATTTCTTTTGTGGTGCAGTGTCACAGAAGAACGGGAAATGAACTGTGGTGTTACCCAAAATGTTTTATTTTATTTTAAATACTGTGCGTTATGTTGCAGACAAATGTATTCAGGATCAAGACAGTATCAGTGCAACTCCCATACTCAGGAGAAAGCTAACGATTGGAGCATCGTTAGCTTTCTCCTGAGTATGGGAATTGAACCACCTTGATGCTTTTGTTTCGTGATATTCTTTTTAGATTGCTACATGTCTGATGCGCCGTGGAGGAGCGCGGGAGTGGATATCATTCAATTTTTTGTGCTCTGCTCGAACTGAACACACGTTGCAGGCTGATTCCGAAACCTATGAGTGAACGAATCTCCGTGGATAGAATTATTTGACCTGTATCTTGGTAAGTGTGTGCCAACAAGCCTCCTGGAGCTGTAATGACCTGGGACACGAACGTGAGGGAAACCTGTTGTTTGTAGCCCGAGACACATATTGGGTCTGTTATCTTTTCCTTTACTAGCTGGGTATCGACTGACGAGCCATTAGGCGGGGCCCATCTGAAATCTATGGTGACTCTTGACCCTGAGCCCCTACTGAGACCCCTCGACGCCGTTCCCCCTCGACGGGTAAGCGAACTGATTTTCAGCTACTGTTCTCTTCCCGAAGCAGCTAGTAGATTCTCCACTAGTTCTTGGGACCCCCTTCCTGTGTTACCATCGTACTGATTCCTGAAAGTAGGGCATAGTTTCAGGATCCAGCAGAAGGGTGTTTCTTTTGGACATTAAATCCATTCTCTGACGGGAGGGTGCGATAAAGGGGCGAGTGTGTTTGGAAGTCTTTTATCTCCCCTCTCCCTATTCGTCCTCTCCCACCTCCCGGATTTGTTGAGAAGACCTAAATTGTATGTATGTGTAGTTGTACTATGTATGTTATTATGTGGGGTGGTTGGATCCGCCACGTTTTAGCTTGGTTAAGTAATTCATGCCTTGAGACATTTTCCTGCAGATCTTGAGCTCGCTGTTCTTACCAGAATGTGGATTAAATCAACTAGTAGAGTGTAGCTATGATTGAGAAACACATAAGTAAAAATTTGTCTGCAGAAAAATATTTGTTCACCTAAAAAATGTATGATTTTTTTTTAATTCTTTGCAGATTGAATGCGCTATTCCCTTTTTCGCCCCTACTCTGATCGCCCTGATGAAGGTGTGGCCCTAGAACTGGCCTGGCACTGAAACGCGCGTAGGCGTTTTGCAGTCTGTCCTGCCACCTGGCCATCTTGTTTCCAATTCTGTGCCGGAGGAAGCCTTTGGGATAGACCAATAGTGCGACATCTGACTTTTGAAGCTTGATGAGTCTGGAATGTATCTAGTCTGTTTGGGTATGATTGCAAATATGAAATGTATGACCCTTTTGAATGAGTGTGTTTAGTTGGTTTGTTGATTGAAATTGTAGGTTGTCTGGGGTGTATGTATCTATTTATTGTTAGTGCCACATTATCTGTATGATGGTACTTTATTTCTAATGACATTATGGATTGCTGCTGAAGAAAATAAATAACATTATTTGAATTTTTTCTAAACATGGCGGGACTTTGATTGTGTGACTTGTCCCTTCTGGTGCCAGTGAGCTCATCTCTGCTGTTTTTCAAGTACTGGACTCCAGCTGAGTCTCTTGATTAATGTAAGGGGGCAGACACACTTTTGTGTTTTGAAGTATCTGTTTTCTTCCCCTGCGTGTCTGCCCTATATTAGTTTTCTTCAGGGGGCCCCTTTGTGTATTGGCCAACCACATTGTGCAAAAATGATGTAAAGAAAAGAATACTGAGGCGGGCAACCCGCTATTACAAACGTTTTGGGGGGAAAGGGCTGCACCATAAGTGGATCTCAGCCAGGAAAACACAAAAGAGAAGTATGTGGCGTTTTAAAAAACAACATGAAGAATCCCAAAGGCTAAATGTCTACAGTCTTTTAAAACAATGCAGTCAATCTGAATTCTGCAATCTAATAACACACTTGAAGGGAACAGCCACAATAGAAATGGAGTCCCAGGACCCACATGGATTAACCATGTGAAAACATTGTACTGCACGCCGATCACCAGAACCTGTGTAAATAACCAACTATCTTTTGGAATTAACAGCCAACAAAATGCTTCTGTAACCAAAACAAACTAGTGAAGACACATACAAACTCAAGGATGCGCACAGCCACGTGTTCACAATATTAAAGAACATATGAAGTAATTGAGCTCCAGGCCTGAAAGGTCTCCCAGGTCAACTATTCAAAGAGGACTATGATTTCTGGGTGGCTTTACTTATCCCATTATACCAGTTCTGCACCATCAAGCAATAATTCCTGAAGATTGGAAAGGTACTTTATTACAAACAATAACTAAAAAAAGAGACACTTCAGAACCAAATAACTATCCAATGATAGCTCTGTTAGATGTTGAGGCCAAGTCATACGCAAGTCTCTTCTTACAGGAATTACAAAATTGGGTCAGGGATGGAGGTATACTCCCGGAGTACCAACCAGGCTTCAGGGCCGGAGCCTCGACATTGGTTAACACTTTAGCCTTGGCCATCCACGTAAGACAGCACCCCCTCTTTGCTTGTTTTGGTGACTATTCTGCAGCTTTTGATTGTGTCAAAAGGAACATACTTTGATTGAAATTGTGTAATTGGGGAATTCCAAGCACGCTTCTGAAGGCCATTATAGTACTCGATTCCCAAACCTGGGAACATATCAAGCTTACGACGAATACATCGACAAAAAAAGTGTATGGGGACCAAGGGCTTAAACAAGTCTGTGTATTGTCGCCCCTAAAGTTTTCATTTGTACTCACCGGACCTGAATAATTTGTCATTATCTGCTATCTTGAGCATACCAAAAATTAGGCTAACCAGATTGTTTTTGATGCTGTACGCAGATGATATGGTACTAATAAGCCACACAACGATGGGACTTCAAAAAGCATTGGATGAATTTAGCATTTATATTACTGCCTACAAATTAGTGACCAATGCCAGCAAAACAAAGGTTGTTATTTTTGGAAGTTATACCAATAAACTTAAACACCACTGTAAATTGGGCAATTTGAAAATTTCCACCACCTCCAAGTATAACTATTTGGGAGTTTGGTTCATGGGCTTCGGTAAGCCCAATCAACACATCTCTTACATAAAGGCAAATGTGATGGCGGTGACTTACGTCATGTGTAAAGTCAATGCTAAATTCTACAGTCCATTCACTAAGGCAATCCAAAAGGTAATTAGAGCCAAGCTACTTCCTTCGATGTCTTATAGCCGATCAGTCTTTCCTGGAGCACTGATGAATACTACGGAGACCGCCCTGGCCGCGCCTTCAAACTAATCTTCCAAGTTCTTGCTCAAGTCTTGTTATGGCTGGAGTTTGGTTTAAACAAACAATCTTTAGAAACTTGGGCAGCTCTAATCCAATACTACAGCGGAATTTGTGCAGCATCACCCAATACTATGAAGGGAATTTTAAAGGAACTCTTCACAAAGGGCACAAATCCATGATCAAACTTTCTGTTTACTGCTTGCACTAAATTACATCTTGGCATTGCGAATAGAAGAAACTTTACCACCACCCAGCAATACTAAAAACAGTGCTAAGGAAACAAGTAAGACTTTTATCCAGGTAAGAAGATCTGGGCTTAATTGAAACCTCCGAAAGTAACATTCAGGTTATTATCAGCTCCAACAGGAACAAATTAAGCCAGCCTCATTTAAACTGTGCACTGAACAAATCAATGTTAAACAAATGCTGTCAGTCAGACTTATGGCTTTGCCAATAAAATATATAAATGTCAACTAGAAGCCCCTGGTGACGGTTTCCTTCTGCAGACCATGTCACCAATATGAGGAAAATTTTGGCCCACTTTGTCTGTATTTCTCCAAGTTTGATGCATGCACGTCGCACTTTATTAAAACCACGGGGCGATATTTATCGCTAAATGAGCTTAGCGACATTTTTGTTAGCGCCGCTCATCGCCGGATTTTATCACAGAGATAACGTGCTATAGCAAAGTTTATCTCCAATGCGATAAAATATCCGGCAATAGAGGCGAAATGCGTGAATATCGCTGGAAATACAGCGATATTCACGCATTATCGCTAATAGGGACTTAACCTGAATATCCACCTCCCATTTGATATACAGGCTGAGAAGTGGTCTGAGCAGGTGTTAGGTTTTGGTGATATTCGCTATCAGCGCAAATTTTTTCATTGCTACGCCTGCGTTGATAATAGGCGATAGCAATGTTAGCGACTGCTTTCAGTCACTAACAGGTTGGGTAGGCCCACTTTGCACGCCATTAGCATGTCAATAGCGATAAATATCGCTAACATGCAAAGCGGGCCACAAACCGCTCGCTAACGCCTACAAGCTGTTGCTAACTGCTGTTAGCGACAGCTTGCTAATAGGGCAATAAAATTAATTTCGCCCGCCTTGATAATATGCCCCCATGTTTCCTAAAGTATGGTACTCGCACTTGTATCGAAGCAATGGAACTCCTTTTTAATCTGGAAATCCCAATGGACTGGTAAGGCTACCAAAATTCGCACAACAACTCAAAAAGCTTTTAAGTGAAAGTCAAGCCTTGGGCTAATGCAATACTGATAAAATCCACATTATTGTCTTAATTAGGAACGTATACCCACAGTCCTAATGGTTTTATCTTTTGTATTTTAATAAGTCCAATGTTTTGAAACTAACTAAATGAAATGGTATGCTCGTGTTTTAAGTAACACTGATATCAAATAAGGTTTTATGAAAGGATATAGGGCCCGATTCACAGAATGAACTTAAGACTCAATCCTAAACTTACTACTATTTTGGTATTCACAGAATGCACTTACTACTTTTAGTATTCACAGAAGTTAGGATTTTGTCTTAAGTTTGTCTTAAGACAGACTTAAGACAGACTTAAGACACAATCCTATCTTCTGTGAATACCAAAAGTAGTAAGTGCATTCTGTGAATACCAAAATAGTAGTAAGTTTAGAATTGAGTCTTAAGTTCATTCTGTAAATCGGGCCCATAGTGTGCATGGCTTTGGTAAAAAATGTTATTAATTGAAACAAGTAAAAAAATTAATTTATTCGCAGGAGGTCTTCCAGGTGTTGAAGTTGGTGATAGATTGCAATAGGTCATCTTGGTTTAGTGGTTGGCGGGCTTGGAGCTCTGTGGTCCATGTTTCTCCCAAGATCTGTTCCAGTTTCTTCAGGTAGTTTTAGGAGATGCTCTTTGTGTTTGAGGGGATGAGCAAGTACAGCCATTACCCACCTAGGGTAGTGCCCAGTAAGTTGCTAAAGGGCCTGAAGAAGAATGCCTGAAAAAGACTTAGAAAAAGGTGCGGTGCTCCTAGAAAAGTATGGCCAAAATCACCTGTAAACAAAACTCTTATTTCAGTGTGAAATATCTAGGAGAAACAATTAACTAAACCTACTTTGGTGTTATATTCAGTATGTCTGAAATCTAAATATTTCAAGGAAAATACTGTAGGCGCACCATAGTAAAACATTTTTAAAATTCAGCACAAAGTTAAAATTTACTGATCATTAAATAAGGGTTTAAATGCAGAATATGTACTGAGAGTTGTACTGGGTTTCATGGTGGGAACACCCTGAACAAAATGCGCACATCCCAACTAAATGCGTCCTTGTATAACACACCTGGTGCTCATGTAAAGCGCTCTGATACCTGATATCTTTGGGTCGAGTTTGTACTATATAAAACTCTATAAAAAGAAAAAAAAGAAAAGGAATGCAGGATTAGTCCAGTCGAGGGGGATAAGTTTGTTCAGCAAGCTTTTTTTTTAAATTTAAAATTTTGAATGTAACTGCTGGATAGTGAGGGAGTAATAATTACTATTATAAAACCATTGGGGTGCAACAGTAGGGTAAGTTATGGATAGTGTATTTTTACTAATTTCTAATTTAACTTCATTTTGTTCCAACATTAGGGTAAGTGCTGGATAGTGTAGGGGTACTAATTACTATTCTTACCCCAGGGGGGGATGCAACAGCAGAGTAAGTGCTGGATAGTGTAGGGGTACTAATTACTTTTCCTACTCCAGGGGGGTGCAACAGTAGTGTAAGTGCTGGATAGTGTAGGGGTACTAATTACTATTCTTACCACAGGGGGGTTCTGCAACAGAAAGGTAAGTGCTGGATAGTGTAGGGGTACTAATTACTATTCTTACTTGAGGGGGGTGCAACAGTAGGGTAAGTGCTGGATAGTGTAGGGGTACTATTTACTATTCTTTACTCCTGGGGGGGGGAGGGTGCAACAGTAGGGTAAGTGTAGGGGTACCAATTACTATTCTTACTCCGGGGGGGGGTGAAACAGTAGGGTAAGTAATGGATAGTGTAGGGGTACTAATTACTATTCTTACTCCAGGGGGGTGTGCACAAGTAGGGTAAGTGCTGGATAGTGTAGGTGTTCTAATTACTATTCTTACTCCTTTGGGGTGCAACAGTAGGATAAGTGCTGGATGGTGTGGGTGTACTAATTACTTGTCTAACTCCAGGGGGATGCAACAGTAGGGTAAGTGCTGGATAGTTTTGGAGGTACTAATTACTATCCTTACACCAGGGGGGTGCAACAGTAGGGTAAGTGCTGGATAGTGTAGGAGTACTAATTGCTATTCTTACTTCAGAGGGCTGCAACAGTAGGGTAAGTGCTGGATAGTGTAGGGGTACTAATTACTATTCTTACTCCAGGGGGGGTGCAACAGTAGGGTAAGTGCTGGTTAGGTTAGGGGTCCTAATTACAATTCTTACTCCAGGGGGGGGTGCAACAGTAGGGTAAGTGCTGGATAGTGTAGGGGTACTAATTACTATTCTTACTCCAGGGGCGGGTGCAACAGTAGGGTAAGTGCTGGATAGTGTAGGGGTACTAAATATTATTCTTACTCAAGGGGGGTGCAACAGAAGGGTAAATGCTGGATAGTGTAGGGGTACTAATTACTATTCTTACTCCAGGGAGGTGCAACAGTAGGGTAAGTGCTGGATAGTGTAGGGGTACTAATTATTATTCTTACTCCAGGGGGGTGCAACAGAAGGGTAAGTGCTGGATAGTGAAGGGGTACTAATTAATATTCTTACTCCAGGGGGGTGCAACAGTAGGATAAGTGCTGGACAGTGTAGGGGTACTAATTACTAATCTTACTCCAGGGGCGGGTGCAACAGTAGGGTTAGTGCTGGATAGTGTAGGGGTACTAATTATTATTCTTACTCCAGGGGGCTGTAAAAGAAGGGTAAGTGCTGGATAGTGTAGGGGTGCTAATTACTATTCTTACTCTGGGGGGGTGCAACAGTAGGGTAACTGCTGGTTAGTGTAGGGCTACTAATTACTATTCTTACTCCAGGGGGGTGCATCAGAAGGGTACGTGCTGGATAGTGTAGGGGTATTAATTACTATTCTTACTCCAGGGGGTGCAAAAAAAGGGTAAGTGCTGGATAGTCTAGGGGTGCTAATTACTATTCTTACTCCAGGGGGGGATGCAACCGTAGGCTAGGTGCTGGATAGTGTAGGGGTACTAATTACTTTTCTTACTCCAGGGGGGTGCAACAGTAGGGTAAGTGCTGGATGCTACCTCATACCTGTATTATTACTAGTACTATGCTACCTCATACCTGTATTATTACTATTAGTATTTTTATGCTTATTCTACGTCGATCTCCCTTCACATATTTCTGTCTCCATCCCCTGCGGTAAGGTGAACCCATTCCACTCCTCTCCCTGGACTGCACCAATTACCACTTCCTACATCCCGTTTTCGTTGTATTCTGAGTCTGATTATGATTATTGTATTTAGATTTTGATTCTGACCATGTTTACAACGACTGCTGAGTCTGATTGTGATTATTGTATTTAGATTTTGATTCTGACCATGTTTACAACGACTGCTGAGTAAGCATGAGCGAATTTTGCGGATCTCGCGTTCGCGAATTTTGCGGATTTGCGGATTCGCAATCCGCAAAATCCGCGAATTCCCGCGAATTTGCAGATTTTTTTTTTTTTGTGTTCGCCCGTGTTTCTGCCAGTTCGCGAGGGTTTTGTACACTTTCGCAAATTGCGAACTTACCTGTCGGGTCGCAAGTTTCGCGAACTTGTTGTTTCTACGTGTCCAGCCTGTTTGGGACACTCTTCTTCATCACTGCCACTCTCTGTCACCACTGCCACTCTCTGACTACTCATGCCACCCTCTGGCCCACCCATGCCACCCTCTGTTTCATCACCACACCCTCTGGTTGTCCAGTGTACATTATTTTCGGCAAAGCAAAGCACACCTTCCCTGCCTCAAGTGACCTGAATTAATTTGGGGCTGATTCATGTGTCACAGAATATTTTTTTAGCTGGCACCTGCTTCCTTAGTGCGCCCTGATTAGTGATCTTTTGCACTTGCTAAGTGCTTTCATTGTTGCAAAATTAGTTACAACACCTGCCCTGCCCCAACTGACAATAATGAATTAGGGGCTGATTAATGGATTTTAACTTCCAGCCTGGCTCCTGCTTGTCTCCCTTAGCTGTAATTCAGGACCTTTGTGGCATATGTGTAACTATTCTGAGGTTCAGAGCAGGGTCACATACTAGTTTCAACTGGCAACTGAACTCTGGAGGGGCCCCTCAGGAAGCACTCCAGGAAATGGCTACTAATGATGAGCCTGAACTTTTGAACCTGGTAAGTAGTTACTTTCAGTTTTGCTAAGATCGTATTTCTGCAATTTTGCACTTATTCGCGGGGCGCGAACTCACGCGAACAGTGCGAGCAGTGCGAGCAAAATCCGCTGCTCGCGGATTTGCGGATTTTGCGGGAAATTCGCAAATCTCGCGGATTGCGGATTTCCCGAAAATCCGCAAAATCCGCGAGCGGAACGGATTTTCCGCCCACGCCTACTGCTGAGTCTGATTGTGATTATTGTATTTAGATACAGTGATTTAGATTTAGATACATACTACCTCATATCTCTTTTGGACGCTACCTCATATCTCTTTTGGATGCTCACTAGTGTCACCTATGACGCCCTAGCTCCTACACCCAACATTACAGCCTCTAAAATGGAGCGCAACGGCAAGCACACTTTTAGAATTAACTACCCTTCCACCCTCACCAAAAAAGCCACTAAACGTTTTAAACATAACTTCATGAGGTCGCACCCTGAAACACCCTTTGCCGACACCTACTTCTCACCGGGCAATGGAGCCCTGAATACTGATATCATCTTCCACACCTCACGCAGAGCCCAATGGAAAAAAACGTTCCTAACCCTACTCACCGTCTCCTCCACCAGGAAAACAACTCATGGCCTAACTCTCTCTATCACACCCTCCCACCTCTTCCCTGGCAGGACTACCATTACTATCTATAACAACGGGATTGTCCTAATTCAATCCACGGACAAGAATCTGGAACTACTAGACAACCTGTTCCCCAAGTTCAAAGAGCACCTCTCCAATCTGCGGACCCCCACCCAGATCTCCACCAGCACTATCACCCCTGACGTTGCAGCCCCCACCTACAACACCTCTACCCCCAGCACCCCAGTAAATGGCCCACCTGCTGTTAACACCCCACACTCCCCAAGGACAGACACCCCCAGTACCCCAGTAAATGGCCCACTTGCTGTCAACGCCCTACATTCCCCAAGGACAGACACAAATGTCGCCACCTCTTACACTAACCGCCCCTCTAACAGGATCCCTTTTACCCCCACTCACATCCCCCCTATCCCTCTCCTCCCTGACATAACAACCCCCACCCGCAACACGCCATCTGAACACACCACCGCTCGGAGTTTATCCACCCCCCCCCCTCCCATCCCCCCACGACAGACTCCTCTCCCTCCTCAGCTCCCTCCCCACTCTCACCCACGACACTCTCACACCTAACAGAACAACTCTCACCCACAACACGCCACCATCTGATAACATCACCACTCGGAGTCTATCCACCCCCCCTCCCATACCCCCCACGGCGGACACCTTTCCCCCCCCAGCTCTCTCCCCACTCCCACCCACGACACTCACACCCTCCCAACAACACACACAGAACATACCACCTCCCCTACCTTAGCTTCTCCCTCTCTCCCACCTCCTATTCTCAGCCCTCACTACCCCCCGGTCTCCCCCACTGTCTTCAGCCTTCACTCACTCTTCCACTCACCGGCACCGTCTCCCACTGACGGCACTACCTATGCCTCCCACCCACCGCCTTCACCGCCTACTTCACCCACATCCCCCGCCCACAAAGAGGCCCACTCTTTGAATGCCATCCCACCCATTTGCACCGCAGAACATTCCAACAACGCCAGTATACCCCCCCCTTCGATTCCCTGCCCGCTTTCCAGCTCACTACACAACCATTCACCAATGGCTCTCACCACCTACGCCATCCCCAATGCACCCCCTGACCTGACTTTACCCACCCTCCAACAAGACAAAAAGGATATTCTACAAATCAAAAAAGATGTCCACGCAATCAAAGACCTTCTCTCATCACAGCCCAGTCTACCTCCCATCATCCCTCTACCCTACAAAGGACGCTCCCGCCCTACATACCCTCGCCTCCAACGACATCCGCGCTGGCCGACTATCCCCGTTCGCAACAACTCCCACCGCCCCCGCCGTGTCCTCAACCCATTGTCGGACCGCGACCTATGCTCTCTCCTACGCACTTATGGCCCAGGTCCGGTTAAACACATACCTAGCACACACATCCCCATACCCACAATTCTTACAAACCCTCTGAGGCTCCCAACACTCAACAACAGAGGTTTCGTCCCTAACAACCTCAGAAAAGTTCCCCTCACTCTAGAAAGCTCGACCACCCTTCTCTCTCCCAAACTCAAATGCATCCTACTCAACTGCTGATCGGCCCAGAGACACTCCTCCGACATCGCTGATCTCGTCTCAGCTAGGGATCTGGACCTAGCCTTCCTAACAGAAACTTGGCTCACTGAAGCCTCTACCCCGATTATGGACATACTAGTCCCCCCAACTATCACATCATTAGGCTAGACAGGTCCTCGGACAAGACGGGCGGGGGAATTGCATGCATTTTTAGAAGCAACCTCTCCGTTACTAAAGTCACCTCCCCCTCCCTCTCCTCCTGTGAACTCCTCTGCCTCGACATCACCAGCGAGGGCAAACAAGTTTGTGCTTTACATCTCATCTATCACCCGCCTGGTGACAATCTCATATTCACCCAACAACTCATGGACATGATCACTTCCAATGCCGGTCGGCAGACCACCCAAGTCTACCTGGGTGACTTCAATCTCCACTGGAACGATCAGAAAGACACAGTGGTGAATAGTCTCAAAACTTTCCTTAATGCGCTTGACCTCACCCAAATATGCGATAGACCAACACATGACAAAGGCTCGATGCTTGATCTCATCATTGCCAAAGAGAATTCTACACAACTGGAGACGATTCTACCCTGCGACTGGTCAGATCACCACATTATCACCTTCTTTATCAATGAAAAAGTTAAACCTAACCCGGCTCAACCAATCAAATCCAAAACATGGAAAAGGGACATGAAGAATCTCAACCCCTCTACTCTGCCTCCCCACATCGGCAATCTCCTCCTTCCCCCTTCAGGTGCCTCGGATGTTCAATCACTGACTGACCACTACCTTGAATCTATGAATACATTAGTCAATGAAGTCGCTCCACTGCAGCTGAAGAGAGTCTCCACCAAAACTTCTAACCTCTGGTATGACGACAGACTCAATGATGACAGGCGTTCGATGCGAATGGCAGAGCGCACCTGGAGAGCGGACCCCTCAGCACTGCACCTCAAAAGGCTTAAAAACAAGAGAAATGCCTACTTCAGGAAAATAAAGCGCACAAAGTTGGACTTCTTCAGCCGCCAGTTGGACCAATCAAAAAACAGGCCAAGAAAACTGTTCTAACTAATCAAGACCCAAACAAAGGCACAACCCTTACAATCAAATAGCACAACAAGCGACACCCCACACTGTGAAGACTTCTCTGCTTTCTTTAAGCTAAAGACTGACAACATAAGAAATTACCTCATCATGGATGTAAGCCGATTCCCCAACCACACAAGAATGGCTAACACTCAACCTAAAAACATGGCATCCTGGCTATACTTCGATACCTACTCGGAAGAAACAATACACAAACTGCTCTGCACCTTGAAGCCCTCGAATCACCTCACAGACCCTCTACCTGCTAATGCTGTAAAATACTTCATCCCCTTGCTCCTCCCTCTCTGGACCAAAATCATCAACTGCTCCCTGCAACAAGGCCTCATTCCAGACTCCCTCAAGGTGGGGCAAGTCACGCCTATACTCAAGAAACCAACAGCTGATCCGTCTGACCTAAACAATTACCGGCCCATCACCAATATCCCCACCCTGGCCAAACTGCTGGAGAAATGTGTCCAACTCCAACTAACAAGACACATTGACCAATTTGACCTCCTCAACTCTCATCAATCAGGCTTCCGAGCGAAACATAGCACGGAAACAGCTATGACACACATAATTGATGACGCCCTCCAAATTCTTGATCGCAATGAGTCCTGCCTCCTCATCCTTCTTGACCTCTCGTCAGCTTTTGACACAGTCAAACATGAGAACTTGCTGGAGCTGCTAAGCACTAGAATGGGTCTATCGGGAACGGTTCTCAAATGGTTTTCGTCCTTCCTTCACAACCGGTCTCAGAAGTTCAAGATCGACAATGTGCTATCTTCACCTGTGCCTGCCGATCTAGGTGTTCCACAAGGATCCTCCCTCTCCCCCACATTGTTCAACCGCGTCATGGAACCGCTCGCCACCTTGCTCCAAGCTTCTAATGTCCAATTCCATATGTACGCCGACGACACACAACTGTACCTAAAGCTTCAATCTCCGGAAGATATCAAACATCTGAATTCCACGCTTATTAACACTCAATCTTGGCTAGCCGATAATCACCTCAAACTAAATGCTCTGAAAACTGAGTTCCTTCTCATCTCACCCCCGGCGAAAATTTCCACCACCCAAACATGGCTCAACAACCTAACAGCACTCAATGTCCAACCCACCATCGTGGACTCAGCGAAATGCCTAGGCATCACACTAGACGCCAAGCTCAACATGCAGCAGCACGTCAGCAAAGCCACAAAAGCAGCTAATTTCCAAATCAAACCCTTCCTCCCTACTGAAGACTTCCAAACTGCTGTACAAGTGTTAGTCATCCCTCGAATAGACTACGGAATTGTGGCCCTCAGCGGACTCCCGCTATCCACAACAGCACCCTTAAGACCCTCCCTGAACGCTGCCGCAAGACTCATTACTGGCTCAAGAAAACATTCGCATATTTCCCCAGACTTAAAGTCCCTAAAATGGCTGCCTTTTGAAGCCAGAATACAACTAAAAATTGCAGTTATGACACACGCGGCCGTGCACCACAATGCACCCAACTACCTCGCTCAAAAGTTGTCTATATCAGGAGGTTCGAGATCCAATAGAAGCTCAAAAAATCTACTCCTGAAACCCCGTAGATTCCGGAAAGAGAAAACTTATAAGCGCTCCTTCTCAGGAATGGCACCCAGGATCTGGAATGCGCTCCCTCCTGAAACCAGGCGTATCTCCTCCACTGCACTCTTCAAGAAAGAGGTGAAAACCATCCTTCTGGCCAAGATCTCCTGAACCTTATAGGTGCTGGATCAGAGACTCTGCATTGCCTTGTGTCAATACTCACCTTGTCCTTTGGCACTATACCTCTACTTGATGGAGACACTACTACGCTACTTTCTTACAATATATGATACACGTTGGGTCACTGATTCACCCTCCCGGTTGCCCCCACTCAGTGCTCTCTCTATACTAAAACACTGGTATAAGCTTTCCACACACCCAAAGTGTACCTGAACACCTCTGTAGTGGGATCAATGACTTGTGCCGTCTTATACTACCTGTTTACCTGACTGTATATTGATATGTTACCTGACTGTATATTGATATGTTTTATGTATGTTATTATTATCCTTTCATGTTAGTGACTACTACATTGCTCCCATTACCCCTGTTCATTCCTACTGCCCCTACCATGTCATTGTGAAGCGCTCTGATATCTGTAAGGATCTTGTTCGCGCTATATAAAACTTTGAATAAATAAATAAATAATAGTGTAGGGGTACTAATTACTATTCTTACTCCAGGGGGGTGCAACAGTAGGGTAAGTGCTGGATAGTGTAGGGTACTAATTACTATTCTTACTCCAGGGGGGTGCAACAGAAGGGCAAGTGCTGGATAGTGAAGGGGTACTAATTACTATTCTTACTCCAGGGGGGTGCAACAGTAGGGTAAGTGCTGGATACTGTAGGGGTACTAATTATTAGTCTTACTCCAGGGGGTGCAAAAGAAGGGTAAGTGATGGATAGTGTAGGGGTGCTAATTACTATTCTTACTCCAGGGAGGGTGCAACAGTAGGGTAAGTGCTGGATAGTGTAGGGGTGCTAATTACTATTCTTCTCCGGGGGAGGGGGGTGCAACAGTAGGGTAAGTGCTGGTTAGTGTAGGGGTACTAATTACTATTCTTACTCCAGTGGGGTGCAACAGTAGGGTAAGTGTTGGATAGTGTAGGGGTGCTAATTACTATTCTTACTCCAGGGAGGGTGCAACAGTAGGGTAAGTGCTGGATAGTGTAGGAGTACTAAATACTATTCTTACTCCGGGGGTGCAACAGTAGGGTAAGTGCTGGATAGTGTAGGGGTACTAATTACTATTCTTACTCCAAGGGGGTGCAACAGAATTGTAAGTGCTGGATAGTGTAGGGGTGCTAATTACTATTCTTACTCCAGGGAGGGTGCAACAGTAGGGTAAGTGCTGGTTAGTGTAGGGGTACTAATTACTATTCTTACTCCAGTGGGGTGCAACAGTAGGGTAAGTGTTGGATAGTGTAGGGGTACTAAATATTATTCTTACTCCAGGGGGGTGCAAAAGAAGGGTAAGTGCTGGATAGTGTAGGGGTGCTAATTACTATTCTTACTCCAGGGAGGGTGCAACAGTAGGGTAAGTGCTGGATAGTGTAGGGGTCCTAATTTCTATTCTTACTCCGGGGGGGGGGGTGCAACAGTAGGGTAAGTGCTGGATAGTGTAGGGGTATTAATTACTATTCTTACTCCAGGGGGTGCAAAAAAAGGGTATGTACTGGATAGTGTAGGGGTACTCATTACTATTCTTACTCCAGGGGTGCAACAGTAGGGTAAGTGATGGATAGTGTAGGGATGCTAACTACCATTCTTACTCCAGGGGAGTGCAACAGTAGAGTGAGTGCTGGATAGTGTAGGGGTGTTAATTACTATTCTTACTCCAGGGGTGTGCAACAGTAGGGTAAGTGCTGGGTAGTGTAGGGGTACTAATTACTATTCATACTCCTGGAGGGTGCAACAGTAGGGTAAATGTTGGATAGTGTAGGGGTCTTAATTACTATTCTTACTCCAGGGGGGTGCAACAGAAGGGTAAGTGTTGGATAGTGTAGGGCTACTAATTTCTAATCTTTTTCCAGGAGGGGTGCAACTGTAGGGTAAGTGCTGGATATTGTAGTGGTACTAATTACTATTCGTACTCCAGGGGGTGCAACGGTAGGGTAAGTGCTGGATAGTGTAGGGGTACTAATAACTATCTAACTCCAGGGTGGTGCAACACTAGCGTAAGTGCTGGATAGTGTAGGGGTTTAATTAAAATAAATTAAATTAAAATTAAATCAAATATAATTAAAATATTTTAAATTAAATTAAAATACATTTAATTAAATTAATAAAATTAATGTAAGTCAATTAAATGAAAATTTAATTATTATTAAATAAATTAAATACTACCCATACTTACGTTATACTGGTATGCGTTGGAATAGCATCTGCGCTGTAATGGCATGCGTTGTAATAGCATGCATTGTCATGGATCTTACGTTGTAAAAGTTTTCTGGTAATGGTAGTGCGTTGGTATGCCCGCGTTGTGATGGCTGTTTCCCGTTGTAAGGCCAGAGATTTCAAAAGACAAGCCACCAGGGGTTCAACGGCCACAAAAAGGGAGCCATGAAAAGCCCGAATTGCCGCCCACTGGGGTAAAAAGTCCAAATCAAAAAATCTAGAACACAAGCAGGATCTAGCTCACCAACAGGCCAACCATGGTGCAAAACCAACCAGAAAGATTGTCCCAATGTTTAACATAAGATTTTAAAGTAGAAGGGCGCCGGGACTGTTGAATGAGATGAAGCCTGAAGACCCAGAACCGGAACACAGGAGGGGAATCCGGAGGACCCATCAACGGATGTGGATGAAACGGCAACGTCCAACCTGGACGTACCGCCAAGTCCAACAACAGAGGGAACCACGGGCGGCGACGCCACCAGAAGCTCATCCCTCCTGATCTTCTGCAATACCACCGGAATCAAGGGAATCAGGGGACAGGCATACAACAGACCTAGAGGCCACGGGAAGGACATCGCACCACCCTCCAAGTCTCCCGGCAAGGGATAATTGTGCAGAGACAACGTCATTGCCCGGAGACGCAAAAAGGTTCACCATCGGACACCCAAACAATTTCTGCAACCTCCGAAACATCACCTGGGTCAGAGAGAAAATCCCATGGAGGGTAAAACTCTGCTCAGACAGTCTGCCACCCCATTCTCCCTGCCAGGCACGTAAATGGCATACACGGACGCCAACTTCTTCTCTGCCCACGAACAAATGAGGAAACTGAGGCAACTCAGGGACTGAACCCTGCGACCTCCCTGGTGATTGATGTAGGACATGACAACCTTGTTGTCCATCCTGATTTGAACATAGTGACCTTCCAGCAAGGCCGAAAACTCCAAGAGACAAAAGTGAACCACTTTCAGCTCTCTGCATTTAGAAGAACAAGATATCAGCTCTCCGGACCACTTACCCTGCATTGATGAATCATTCAGGGTAGCACCCCAGCCAACCAAACTGGCATCCGTAGTACCCACCTGAGATGGGACCACCAGAAACTGACGACCTCTGGAGAGATGCTCTCTGTCCAGCCACTACCCCAGATCCTCCCTGACCTGGGCTGACACAGGAACCCCTTGATTGAAATTCTGACCAGAGGGGCAGTAGTGGGACTATATTTGATTCACAACAGGATACATATGGAGTTGAGCACATGGATCCATCAACAAGGAGGCGGACATCAGACCCTGCACCCTCAACCAAAGTCTCACAGGAGGACAAGACCTAGACAACAGGGACTGCATCTCTGACATCAGTATCATCTTCCAGGCCTGAGGCAGAAACACCATTCCCAACAGAGTCATGAAACGAGCCCCAACGTACGTTACATCCTGAGTAGGAACCAGGCAAGACTTCCTCCGATTCACCAGAAATCCATGTCTTTCAAGTACCTAGCAAACCTCCTAGACATGAACTTGCCCTTAGAGAAAGAAGAAGCAGAAATCAACAAATCATCCAGGTAAGAAAAGCCTTAATTCCCCGCCCATGTAAAAGCCCAATCAGGGGGGCCAGAACTTTTGTAAAGACACGAGGAGAGGAACACAGTCTAAAAAGCAATTCCTTGAACTGATAGTGAAGGCCCAACAAACAGAAGTGCAGAAACCTCTGGGATTTCCGATGGACAGGTACATGAATATACGCATCCTACAGGTTGAGGGTGGCCAGAAAATCCCCTTGATTGATCCAAGGAAGGATCACGTGCAGGGACACCATCTTGAACTTGACCAGAAGAATGAACCAATTCAACCACTTGAGATCCAACACAGGCTTGAGGTCGCCGGTATGTTTCTCCACCAGAAAGAGAACAGAGTACACACAAGCTCCCTCTGCTCCAGGGGCACCAGAACCACAGGGCTCATGTCCACAAGACAATGGACCCCTGCCAGGAGTGCCTCTTTTCTCAACTCGTCTCTGGGACAGGCTGTGAAACGAAAATAGTCTGGGAACGTCATGACAAACCCAATGCGAAAACCTTCTGACAACAACTGAATGACCCCTTGATCTGAAACAGTCCCATCCAGCTTTCCACAAAGAGACAGGCGACCATCCACTGGTCCGATACCCGGAGCCAGATAGTTAGGGCTTTGAGGAGAGAGGCATAAGAGGTGGAAGAAGCAGCAGGGAACCAGGACATCAGAGAAAGGAGCATCCCTTCCAGGAAAGGGCTGGGTACACCCTCCCTTGATGAGGCTCCCAAAGGCCATCCATGCCTCAAAGAATCGGGAACAGGTGGATCACCCAGGAGCCAAAAGTTTGCGATCTTCAGCATACTTTTTGACCATATCCTCCAAAGGAGCCCCAAAGAGCTTAACCCCAGAAAAATAAATGTTCCTTAGCAAGCCCTTCGGAGCTGCATCTGCCTTCCAGGAATGCAACCACATCTGGCTACGGGCTACAATAGAAGACCCAGCTGCAGAGGCAGCCACCCCTAATCAAAACGAAATGTCAGAAAGGAGCCGTACCTGTTGCTCCATCAGAGCGAGAGTGGAAGAAACGTCCTCGCCATGGTCCAACAACTCAGCCAATGACTGGAAGTCTTTCAATAACGACTGAATTACATACTAGGAATAAGTAACAGCCCTAATAGAGAAACTGGAGGAAGCAAAACTACGCTTCACAGTCTTTTTATCCACAGGGTCTGCAGGAGAGGCATCCTCCGAAATAATAGTTCCCTGAGAAGACATGCCAGCAACTAAAGAATCAACCTTCACAGACGCAGGAAACGTTTCTGCAAAGTCCTGCAAAGGCTACCTTTTTTGCTAGAATCCGGGGAAAAACATTTTTTCCACTCTGAATCCAACACCTTCAAAATAGAGGAGTGAAGAGGCAATGATTTAGGTTCCTTCTTCTGGCATTGGGAAAAGAAATGTGTATCCTCCTCAGCAACACCAGACTCTGGGAACATCAAATTAGAGCGAATATGCTGAAGGACGTCTTTCAGGTCAGACCCCTTTACAAAACTCACCTTAAGTTCAACATCCTCCTCTCCATCAGATTCATGGGAGGGATTAGAATCAAACCTAGGCTTCTTTGAAGGAGGAGCAGCCTCCCTACCCTGAAAAGCCGCAGCAACAGCTACCTGGATCATTTGTTGGATCACAGCCAAAGACAGCAAAGGTTCAGCAGGACCTGAAACTTCCACAGCTGGGGACGAATCCAAAGCAGCATTCTCATCCATGGAGCACGTCCCTCCACTGGCAGAATAAACCACTACAAGCCATGACTCTCAAATATGACCTTGTTGCCAATGACAACCCCCATAATGCACCAGGAGGGCCACCGGCACCTCCGAAGTGTGAACGTCACCCTGCCACATAAAAATTCAGACTGGGATAGTGGGTGGACTTGAAAACCTATGCCGGCGTATACCCACGCCACCAAGCTGCCGTCCAATTCACCGGAGCATCCGGACTGAGCAACAGAGGCACGCCAGTGTGTATTCCCCCTACACCTGCACCTCACTGTCCCCACAGGGATGGAATCTAACCAACAGGGTGGAGCAACCAACCGGTACTAATATACCGACCGAACGTGCAGTTCTGCTGAGTCTGCTAGAGCAAGACTCTGCACTCATGGCATGTTAGACACGCAAAAAAATCAAGGCAAATGCACCCCTTGAAGTCCGCTAAAGCAGGACATGGGGAGCACATCTGCAGAGGTCGCCCCAGTTTGCATCGCATACCAAGACCTCCCGGGGAACATACAAGCTGCTACAGCAGGACCGCAACTCCCACTTACATGAAACAGAAAACAGCACTCAGAGTAGTGCAGAAACAAAAAACAGGGCATGGTGAAGGTATGATATCCTTTTATAGGATTGGTGGAGGACAATGGGGCCATATTGGAGGGATAGGGAGACTAGTAAGCAAACTGGTTTTTACTTGGAGCTTTTGTGAGAGCATAATGCTAATGTGTGATTACAGTGGTGAGGAAGACGGACAAGGAGGTAATGTCGCCTCCTACCTGCAAGTGGCACAATACTCTCTGCTGCTAACACCTAACTCACCACACTGTCTGTCTTGTAATAATTAGAACTCATCATTTGCAGTTTACAAATACAGCTGTATCGCAGGCACCTTAACCTTTTTAGCTGATGTGATATAAATCGGGGACTAGCAATTTACCTAAAAGCATGACTAGCTCACCAAATCAAGTTTGTATGCATTGTTGTATTTGTACTTGTAACTTTTCTACATTGTGATACTTGTAGTTCTACATAGAAAAGGAAATACAAAATAACGCCTACCAGACTCCAAGCAACAAACCAAGACTAATTGAGATGCTTCTCTTTCACGCGGGACTACTTTAGAGGTCTCTGTCATCAGCAAATTATGCACAGATCTTAGGAAACTGAATTCTGTTTTATTGCGGCATTCACTTGGATGTGCGGTCTATTCTGTCCATTGAGTTTAGCTAAGCTTTTTTCTCCAGTTTTATGCCCCACCCCTCCATTCCATATTTCACTGCAGTTCCTCCATTTTCAATGTCTTTTTTAGGTCTGGCATTAGCGTTACTAAAATTATACGGAAAGTAAGCTTAGTTATATCGCTTTCAGCCAGCCCTCCCAATCAATTGGTCTGTTATTATGAAACACAAAAAACCTACAGCAGCAGACCAAGATCAAGCACATTGAGTCCCACCAGTTTCATATATTTTTGTACGAGTTAAACCACTTCCGGCATCCGCTGCTGCGAGATGTCAATTACAAAGAAGGTCCACAAAAAAGGAAGGTGCACTTTAAGTGAAGTCAGTCGGGAAGCGAACGTTATCCAAAAAATCTTCTCTTTATTAGTGTAGTTTGGTTAAAACCGGCACACAGCCAACACGTTTCATTCCCAAGTGCCACAGGAACTTTGGGGCATATTATCAAGGGGGTTTATCTCTGCTTTTTTGGCTTTAAAAGCCAAGAAAGCGGAGATAAAATTATCTCCCTATTACCAAGCTGTCGCTAACACCAGTTAGTGACAGCTAATAGGAGATAGCGACCATCTTGGGCCCCGCTTTGCATGTCAGTGATATTTATCACTAATGACATGCAAAGTGGGCGTGCCAAGATGTTAGCTACTGGAAACAGTCCCTAACATCGCTATCTCCTATTATCAACTTTTGGAGATATTCGCGCTAAGCGCGAATATCTCCAAAAGCTAACACCTGCCCTTAGCCATGTTATCCAATGGGAGGTGGATAACATGGCTAAGAGCATTTGCTCGATAATGCATGAATATCGCTGACTTTTCAGCGATATTCATGCATTGCTGCCGTTTTTTATCGCATTTGCGATAAACCTTGCTAATAGCAAGGTTTATCTGCGATAAAAATCGCCGATGTGCGGCGATAATTTTTGTCTCTAAACAAGTTAGAGACAAAAATTATCGCTAGTTGT
This sequence comes from Lissotriton vulgaris, assembly GCF_964263255.1. NCBI lineage: Eukaryota > Metazoa > Chordata > Amphibia > Caudata > Salamandridae > Lissotriton > Lissotriton vulgaris. Next base: position 435,211,178 of record NC_141689.1, on the reverse strand, counting down.
TGGTAATATGCCCCTTTGTCAGGGCTTCCTGATAGTGTAACTGGACGTGTGTAAACCAAAAGAGCAACACCGATGGGCGTCAGTGTGCAGCGGCTCAAAATCGGATAGTCTCCAATGCAGGATCCAATAAGATCTCAAACATAGTTCACTCCTTCAAAAGCAGTAAATGTTCAAGGTGTGTGTCATCATACGGACACTATACCCTGGCTTACCCAGATTCGTTTCAAAAGTAATGTTTGTCCCCAAATCAGGGAAACTGCAGACCGCAAGCAGTCGTCCTCTGTTATAAACACAGGAATATGAAAAAGGCATATATGGATGAAATCCTCATTAAAAATGTCAAGGGTTCCAAACAGAAAATAAGCCAGAGAGTACCAAGGCTTTCAAAATGATCCATAAAATGCAGTATTTAGCTTAAATAGCAAGCAAAGGTCCCAATTGACATATTAACCACGATACACCCATGTGTCCTCCTATTGTTCGTAAAAGGTCCCGGACGGCACGTTAACTGGTAGATGGTGTCTACCGGTTACCGTACCGTCCGGGATCTTTTTCGAACAATAGGAAGACGCGTGAATCAGATCTCAATTATAGTTCACTCCTTCAAAAGCAGTGTCTACCGGTTACCGTGCCATCCGGGGCTTTTACGAACAATAGGAGGAGGCATCCAATGGTAATTCCGCCATACGAAGACCGTTGTAACACCTCTCTCAATATATTTTGATACGGTTGCCTCCATTTATTCTACCTTTCCTGAGGCTGTCAGAAATGCACCCTGTCTTAAAGCCTGGTTTAAACCCTTAGAGGATAGTGAGGCAATCTATAGCTTCAAACTTAATACAACTGTGGAATTAATTCCGATCATGGCATCTGTGAAATCTGGGGCCCTCTCAGACCATGCCTCCCTCCGTAATCCTGGAGCTGGGTGCAACTTGAATAGCTCCAGTGCTATGTGATCTTTTTAACAGTTCTTTCAGGAATGGAAAGGTTTCCCAATCCTGGAAACACCACTAAGTCAGAGAACTTTAGGTCCACTTCGCTGCTTCGCTTCCCTTCTAAGGTAGTGGAAAAATACGTAAACCAACAGTTTTCCATGTTCATTAAAGCTCGAGATCTCTTGCATAAGACGCAAATGGGCTTTCGCCCCCAATACAGCACAGAGTTGGCACTATTGTTTGCCTCCGAATTCGTCCGTTAAGCTCAGGACAGAGGAACACCACTGCATTACTGTGGTTGGACCTCACTGCAGCATTTGACATTGTGTCCCATAGTCTGCTTCTTATACGGCTGCTCAACCACAGAAGTGGTGGTTGGCCTCCTTCCTACCGAACCGTACCCTTCAGGTAGCACAAAAATCATATTCCTTGAAGGTTTTTCCACTGAAGCAGGGGTTGCCTCAGGGATCTTCCTTGAGCCAGACTCTATACAATCTTTACATGTGCCCCTCTAGCTAATATTGTTGAGCACTACGGCTTCACTATCGTTTCATGCACCGATGATATGCAGTTGATAATCACTCTCTTTCAAGACACATCCACCACTGTGGTAATGCTTTGCCCCCTCCTGACAGAGGAGGTTGAATTGATCACCCTCAGTTGTCTCAAGCTAAATGCTGGAAAGACTGACGTTTTTATCCTTGATAATCAAACTTCAATTTAGTCGAATACTTGGTGGCCTGACTCACTGGGCCCTTTACCTACACCTAAGCCAAGGGTAAACAATCTGGGTATCTGGTTTGACTCAAAGTTCTCTTTTGATAACCAAATCACAAACCTTGTGGGACAATGATTCAGGATTTTAAAAACCCTGAAAAATGTCCTTGTGTTCTTTCCAGAGGCATCTAGAAAGACAGTAGTCCAGCCTCTGATTGTATCTAGACTGCACAACTGTGAAGTCATATATCTTGGGATATCTCAGGCATGGCTAATCAGACTCTAGCGTGTGCAGAATATGGCAGCTCGACTTCTATTGAATTTGCCTAGACGGTCCTCCTCAGGTCCGCCCTTGCAAAGTAGCATTGGTTCCCTTTGAGGGAATGGGTCTCCTTCAAAGCCATGTGCTATATCCACAAAATTCTCAACAGCAAAGGCCCTAGATATTTGCATCCTCTGGTTGTATCCTAGTCCCCAAATAGAAATTTGAGATCAGGTTGGGCTTCCCTGGCGTGTATTCCCAGCATCAAAAGAGCTTGTGTCGGAGGATGCTGTTTCAGCCATATGGCAGCCAAATGGTGGGATTCCCTCCCTCCCCTGCTTAGGCAGGAAAAATTTGAGTTACCTTTCATACGAAATTCAAAACCTGGCTCTTTAGATCTACATAATCTAGGTACTTCGGGGCATATCAACAAGCAGCAGCAATAATTATTGCTGGCCACCCTTAGCGTGAGGAATTTTATCGCCGACTATCGCAGATAATTATCGCCATGCGAGCGCTGTATTACCAACGCATAGCGCAATGGCGATAATTATTCCTGTGATAGCAATGTTTTCCATGGAAGATCGATGGTTTTCCAGCGATGTTTCATGGAAAACGGCGATATCCTTGTTTATAGGGCTGGGTGGTCTCAGCCCTATAATCCACTACCCATTGACTAACATTGTTTAGTCAAAGGAAAAGCAGGCGTAAGGAAAGAAGCGATAACCAAGGTTATTGCTAATTTTCTTATCGTTATGCTTGTTAGCGTGCCCATTGATAATTAGAGAAATGTCGGTTAGCGACACTTCTCCAGTTATTTTGGGACGAAATGCCCACTTTGCATTTCATTAGAAATGCAAAGATGGGTGTTACAGGAAAGGGCGCTAAGGCAAGGATTCATGCGATAGAGTGACCTTGCTGATAAAGCAATAAAATGATCGCCTCTTTTCGTCCGAAAACGGATGCAAAAACGGCGATAATGTTATAGCGCCGCCCTGTTGATATGATAGGGTATAAGTACCTTCAATGGATTTTGTTATTATATATTTCTAACAGAATTACAAACAATACTTGGCGGCCCTATGCACATCAGACCGATAGTGCAAAGCAACAGTCAGCAAATGTTCAATCAATATACATAAGTCACTTCAAGTGATCCAATATAGAAGAGAGGAGAAGGTGTGTATGAACAAATATAGTATTGTTGATATGCCCCTTCATGCTCTAAACCATGGGATTGAGAATCCCCAGCACTGGGACACGTCAGCTGACGTAGCTATGTGCTTTACAAGTTACCTTATTATTGTTATGACACAAACAATGTCCCAGTTTTACTTGTGCGTCAGGTACAGTAGCTGTCGACTAACACACAACAGCCAATACATGTATTACTGTGATGAAACAAAACTTAACATGTGTGAAAGCCCCAACAGTCTAACATGCTCTAAAAGCAAAATTAGCAAGCAGCATGACAAATAATGAAAAGTTAATTGTCATATCAGCTGACGAGTCCTACCACTTAAAAGGCGGCCAGTAGGAGCATAATGCTAAATGAAAAAAAGTTAAGCAGTAAAATACATTTTTACTCAATTCAAGTTTTTGGAACATAAGCATGTGATTGAAACGTGTGTTACTTTTAGTGAAACTTTTCTAATAAGGCAGGTGGTAGGAAGTTTACATGGAGAAGATGCGAGAATTTATTTAAAAATGCACCTTGCTCCTCTGGTCGGTCACTTTAAATGTGGAAAAAAGTGACGCACAGGTGGCGTAATGGGCTTGCAAATAAGCCCGACAGTATTCATGGATAAATTGATGACTTTATTACGTTTCTAAATTCATACTTCTAGTTTCCAACTTTCAAAAGTAGGTTACACTTCTACCACAATAAGCGCGACATATGCAAAAACAACTAATATAATGGCCTCTAGGTCTACTGTGGTCCTAGTACTATGCATATTTGCTAAAACTAATGAACATTTCAGATTGATATAAAAACGGCTTTCAAATATCTTAATATGTGTGACGTGCACTGGGAGCATCAATGTTAGAGCAATATGGAGGCCGGAGATTTGCATACCTGGCTTTGGAACTCTTTCCCCCTCTCTCTCAAAACTTCCAACTCTTTGACCCTTTTCCGTAAGTCTTTAAAAACTTGGCTTTTCCCCCAATCTGGTTAGTCTTTCTGTCCCCTCTACTTCCAACCAGCGCCAGGAAACCCACGGTGTCAGTGCGCTATACAAGCACCCCTTACAATACGATACGATACGATATGCACACATAATCATGTTGTCACAGTGGAGTAGAATATACTGTTTCTGCGAGGTTAAACTTAACCTCTAACAAACAAGACATGCAAAAATACAATCCATTATATACCTATAGTAAGATAGTACTTATAAATAAAAAGGCACAACATTAAACATTCATAAAGTTCAGAACTTTTTGAAGGCACCATAAAATATCAGAGTGATCTAACCCAAGAAAGCAAATCAATGTTCTCATGTGATAAATAATTTAAATTTCACTATGTCAATGAACTAGAAATCACAAAAAGCGAATCATAACATTCCTATTATCAAGCCCATAGGACATTCAAAATATATGCAGTTAAACTCCTATTAATAGAATTTCTAAGTATGCCAACTCAGAAACCTTCTACAATATCTTTACTTCACATTGTGAATTTCTTAATTTAATTTCCTAATGTAATCAATTATCACCTAATCTTACCAAACTGTTAGAATTCTTTGATTTCATTTTTTCAATGTTAGAAATATGTAGACAAGTCAAGTCAAACTCCTTTATTTGTAAGAAATATAGGGGCATATTATCAACAAATAGCGATATTTATCGCTACTAGGCTTAGCGGCTATTTTTTTATCGCTGCTTATCACTGGAATTTATCGCTGAGATAACATGCTATTGGCAACGTTTATCTCAAAAGCGATAAAATTCCAGGCGATAGCGGCAAAATCCATGAATATCGCTGAGAATACAGCGATATTCACGCATTATCACTAACAGGGTCTTAGCCATTATATACCCCTCCCATTGGATATAATTGCTAAGAACTGGTCTGAGCAGGTGTTAGTTTTTGGAGATATTCGTGCTTAGCGCGAATATTTCCAACGATACGCCTGTGTTGGTAATTGGCGATAGCGAGGTTAGCGACTGCTTTCAGTCGCTAACAGGTTGGGAACGCCCACTTTGCATGTCATTAGCGATAAATATCGCTGACATGCAAAGCGGGCCTCAAACCGCTCGTTATCGCCTACAAGCTGTCGCTAACAGCAATTAGCGACAACTTGCTAATAGGGCGATAGAATTATCACCGCTTAGAGGCCGAAAACGGGCGCTAAAGCGGCGATAATTCCCTATCGCCACCCTTGATAATATGCCCCTCATTGTTATAGAAGTATTTACATAGACATCATTTGACATACACAATTACAATCATCATAAAATCCATACATTACATTTAATTCAATGAATCCACCAACACGACCTATTGTCAGCCTAAAATCAAAGACACAATATAAAATGTACATTTTCTTCACATTAAAATTCAATCAGGAATATGTCACTATGATTATAATGGCATGCGTTTTAGTCTATCCCCTCATGTGGAGAAGTGTGGCTCAGGGGTTAGAGGCGGCAGACCTGGAGCTTGAGTTCGGCCCGGGACCAGGGTTCAATTCCCCGCCTCGGCGGGTCTTGGGCTCAAAAATTCCACGGACTCGTTAATTCTCGCGCCAGTGCCTTCTCAACTCACGGGTTGCGACTCTGGGCAATAGCTTGCTTAATCTCCACAACGGCCCCTCGTGGTGGGATGCCTGGCTTTCACCTTGTGGATACCCTGCCAGGGTTATCTCACAGGGGAATACCAGGACGGGTTCCCTAAGCAAGCGCTGAGATGCCCCAGGGTAAGTCGTGCGCTATATAAGTTTCATTCATTTCATTTCCATTTCATGTTACAGGTACCCTGATACTATACCACGGTAGTACATATGCATCAATTTTTTATTAAAGAGTAATAGTATTAGTATTGTGGAAGGTAAAATGCATGAAATTACCCTGACCAATTAAAATGGCAATCTGGGTACCACATTTCAAATATTGGTAATGATTAGGCCTGTTATGGGGTTTTGGACCTAGTGGGTTTGAGGTTTGCAGGGCCACTGGTATGAGCCAAAAACACTAAATGGTATCAGTACCTCAGAAAGACAGACGGAAGGGGACGCTGTACAACCCTAATCGGTTGTGAGTAGATGTGATAGTCTCCTAAGAGACTATCAGCCACTCTGAGGAACAGCTATATGTTCGTGTGACGTTCTAGCAGATGCCATCTAGTACATGAGTCACTGTCATGTTATAGCTTACCTTTCTATTAGGGTTTTATATAGCGCAAACTAGACCCGAGGCATTTGGGTATCAGAGCGCTTTACATGAGGGCCTGCGGTAAATCACAAAAATACACTATTTGGTAGTACTAGGTCCTTTAGAATTTTTAAAATGAGGAAATCAAAGAGACAAAGACGGAAAAAGGGGACAATGACAACTCGAAAAATATCTATTTCATTACAGCCCTATGTTTAAAATTATATGCAAAACAAATCAGACCCCATGTAAACACATCCTATCACACATAACATTTTTATACAAACAAAGAGAGCACAAACCTAGACAAAACAAAAGGAAATATGAGAGACCTAAATGGTGTTCCCCAAAGAACAATCCACAGGAGAGCACTGGTTTGCTGTGCTGATCAATAAAAAATAATCCTAAGTAGTAATTCTTTTCTCACTCCCCAATGCCCTATAAATGTCTTTGCTGGATAACAGAAAGTAACTGAAAGCATTTAATGTTATTCAAAACCTTTTTTTGTAAAGGAATACTCAGTATTAAATAATTGTATCCTTCTGTACAGTTTCAAAACAGTTCACCACATAATCTCCATCTTCTATTCCAATTATGATGAGGGTGTGGGATGCCATATACATGTTGAATAGGGCTGTACTGAGAAAGGATCCCTGGAGAAGACCGCAGACAAGCTTTTTTGGTTGGAAGGTGTATGGAGGGGAGTCTGACTCATTGAGTTCTGTTGGAGAGGAAGGTGTCAATCTATCTTAGGGCAGGCCGTTGAATTTCTGAGTCCCGAAGGTTATCGATGAGTGTGTTATGGGAAATGATGTTGAAAGCCACTAAGAGGGTAAGCAGCATGAGAGCTGCAGTTTCTCCTCGATCCATGATGGACTAGATGTTACCTTTTTCTGCCAGCGGGCAGTTTCCAAGCTGTGGTTGCTACAGACCTTGACTAAGTAGTGTTCATGAGGTTGTGCTGTTCTAGATGGGAGGAGAGATATCTGTTGATCTCTTTCTTCAATACTTTGAACGGAAAGGAAAGGAGTAAGATGGGTATGTAGTTGCTGAGTTCTTTCGGACCTGAGTGTTTTTGCAGGAGAGATGTGTCTTCTAAGTGTTTCCAGCTATCTGAGAAGGTTCTGCTAAGGATGGAGGAGTTGATAATGGTGGTGAGGTTGGGGCTGATCAGTGTTCTTCTCCAGTTGTACATGTGGTGAGGGCAGGGGCCTGTGGGGTATCCTGAATGGATAGTCGTCAAATTTCCGGCAGTGTTTTTAATGGTGAGGGAGCTCTAGTTTGTTATTTCGTGCATGTTCCTGGTGTCTGTAGGTAGTTGCATGACGGTGTTCTTTGCGATGGGTTGGCATGTGAAGTTAGTGAGTGTAGATATTGAGTATTTTGTTGTGAAAGAAGTTATAAGGTCTTTCCACTGGTCCTCTGTGGGGGTAAAGGTGTTGGTGGTTGCTTTTGGACTGGTGAAATCTCTGACGATGTTAAAAAGTTCTTTGCCGGAGTTGGAGCAGAATTTTAGTCTCAATGCTGTAGTGTCCTCCCCAGCTTGGGTACCCAACAATGTCTATGCCACACACAGAGGTTAGTATTACCTGTTTTCTTTCTTCTGTGTGTAACTGCGAACTCAGCATTCAATGTTCTTCACATGATGTCTTTTGTCAGCATACACTTTCCTCTTTTTTTTATGAATCAACTGGCATATTATCAAGCACAGCGTTAAAATTATCGCCGCTTTAGCGGCAGGAAACTGCAGCTAAAGCGACGATAATGGGCTAGATAATATGCCGTAGAGAATTCCAATTGAAGCCCATGTCACACCAGAACATGGGCTTCTATGGGATTTCACAAAGGCATATTATCAAGCCCATTATCTCCGCTTTAGCTTTAGTTTTCTGTGGCGATAATGTTAACACCGTTTCTTGATAATATGCCCCCTAGTCCTTCTCACCAGTTGCATTCCCGTCTTTATCTTGCTGATTAGTCCATTGGGGCAACGTGGTTGTTATTGCTATCCAAAATATCAGTGTTGTAGGGCTTTCACCTGTGGTTAAGTGAGGTATTGAACAGGCCTGGGCGTAGTTTGCGGAGTTTTGGTACATGGAACTCTGCGAAGTTCCGCAAGTGGCCGAGTACAGTGCGAACTGCAGTTTGTGCTGGTATTTCTGCCGCTTTGATAAAAACTCTACCAGAGCGGCAGCTCGCACTCATGAACTTACTGTTTAGGATCGCAAACTTACCGTTCATGATCGTGTGCGGGGAAAAAACTCTACTGCACATCGCAAAGCCGAGTTTTCTGAACTTCTCAAGCTCCGCAGAGTGCAGAGTGCAGAAAAGTCCTCAAACTCAGCGAATGGAGTGAAGTTCACCGCCCAGGCCTAGCATTGAATGATACGCTCTTAGAGTAGAATTTAGCAATGTTTTTAAAATTGAGCTTATCAAAAGTAGCACGCTGCAGTGCTTTCTTTAGCATATCCATAAATGGCTAAACAAGTCTGTTGGACTGCAGCCACAGAGGTGTGCTCTTCTGATGTTTTATATTCATATCCTCTAAGAAATCTCTGATCTCGTGACGGTTAAAGGCGGGCCATTGTCAGATTTCACTATGGATGGAACAACTCATGTCCCAAAGATGCCATCTAGTCTTTCAATGATTTGATCTAAAGTGGTAGATGAGAGATCTTTAATTAAGGGGAATAGTAAGTATTCATCCTTCAGCTGTCTTGGATGGAGTACTGTTACCTTGAATAGTCACTCTGAAAAAGTAGTCAGCAGGGTTCTGATCCTTCCCTGGTTGATGCGCAATGGTATAATGGTACTTTAGTAATCATAGTCCACATTGTTCAATGCGAGGAGTCATCTTGTTCTTTGGACGACCAAATATAGTCAGTAAAACTTGATGATCAGTTACCAGCATGAAAGGCTTTCCGTAAAGGAATACATGGAAATGTTCAAAAGCCCATACCATGGCTAAACTTTCATTTTCAGGTTATGAATAAGCACGTTCGGTTTGTGACAAAATTCTACTTGCATATTCCACAATATGCCTTCGAGCAGCTGGGTGTCCATTGTGCTGTGCAAGGATAGCACCTCACCCAAGTGGGCTAACATCAACAACCACTTCTGTATGAAGCCTTGGATCGAAGTATGCCATTTCAGTAGCATTCTCAATGGCCTTTTGCATTCTCAATGGCCTTTTGCAGGGAACATCGATGGAAAACCAGCGATGTTTCCTGCAAAAGTGTGAGTACCTCGCTATCTCTGAAATTTGTATCGCCCTGGAGTAATGCGTTGTTAATTACGTGCTACCAGGGCGATAAATAACAGAGATAGCCTGCGATAATATAATCATCGCTAAGCACGGCTAGCGATAATTATCGCTGGCCGTTGTTAATATGCCCCATAGTTGTCAACAATAATGGAAAATCACTTACCTGTGAGTAATTGAAAGACATGACCTGCCTCTACCACGATGCCTTGGTAGAAGGTGGGTTGATCTGCTGACAGTGTGTGTCCCTCTCATTCACTGCAATGAAAAGTGACTTAGCCTTGAAATCTGCAGTATTTCTAGATTTCAAGACATTCTCCTGGGAACTTTGGTGAAAACTAAAAAAATAAGTATATTCATTGTAGGTATAAAACTACTGCTCACTTTTTACATATGTCTTTCTGTTCTGACTGCTTTAGCTGTCTGCCCTGCATTTGTAGTAAACAAAAGCTGATTTTAAATAGTTATGATGGCTTGCATCTTACAAGCATTTGTACCCAAGGCCGCATCATTTTCAATGTAGTTCTGTCCATCAGAGGAATCGCATGTGGCAGAGGCTTCAGGGGCTCATTTTTTAAAGATGCCTGATATTTGGATAAGGCTTGTCTTCAGATGTTAAATACGACCTTAAACAGCAGACTGATTTCAACTTTCTGTAACACATGTTCAACACTTTGTTTGATTAATGTATGGCCTGCTTCCATATTTGCATAGCATTAAGAAAAAGTAGATTTGTTTTTCAAATCAGGTATTGGTATTCATGGGGGAAACTTAGGGTGATATTGATGTTAAGCATTTTTAGTGCGCTTCCTATTGCCCCATGTGCATGCGGCTACCCACGTTCACCCATCGACCCGCCCAAGTCGCCCTGCTACATTTACCCATCACTTCACACTCGATGTAAATCTGTGAACCATAAACGTCTCTTCATGTGACAAATCAGAACTCACCCACGTACTCTCGGCGAGACCCACGACTGCCACAGGTTTCCAGGTGTAACTTTGAAAACTTTTGTCATTTCGAAGATGGATACATCTTGAGGCGTATACACGCGTGCGACGTAGTAAACATCCGGCGCTGCATTTACCCATTTCTAGGTGAATTATGTTAGATCCTCATGTGCCTTGATAATAACGTCTCTGTTGTAATGTTTTCTTGGTCACTGATAAACAATCGCTAGATTGAAAACACAAATGCAGAGCGATTGTCGTTGTCAATGCTTGTCCACTAGGGCTTCGCTAGAATAATTCCCGTGTTCCAATGCCAAGCCCAGCTGATAACATAAACTCATTATTGAATGTCTGGTCTGGGATGCGCGTTTAATTGTTTCTGCGAAAAGAAACCCTTGCAGATCCTTGTCTGAGGGTTGTATTTATTTAAGCCCCTTGCATTGCAATATGTAGCTAAGCAGCTTTGGTTTTCATCAACCAAACACGCACAACATCCAAGTGAAAAAAAGAATAATAATACAGTCTCATACATGCTTTATGGTGAAATGAGGTCAAACTACATGCTCTTAGCTAAGACTAATGAAATATGTTTGTGTGGCTCACACTCAAGAGAGAGAAGCAGATTGCCAGGAATCATCAAATGAGGTTACGTCTTGTTCACTTAATTGTGTGTTTTTGTAGCTCCAGAAACTTCGAATGTCACAGAAACATCAGGAACCTCCAATGTATTCATTTTTGGCACAGTTAGAAATATATGTATGCAAACCCAGCAGTGGTTCTTAACCTGTGGGTCAGGGAACCCTGGGAGTACATGACCTCTACACAGGGAGTCTGCAGATGCTTAGAAAATTTAATTATATTAACAAATTAGTAAGGTTTATATAAAGAATCAAACTGTAATATTGGAACTGTTATAACGTTCTGTAAATGTGTAGGAATTTGAAAATGTAGGCTAAAAATGAATTTGGCATCCTCATATTGAATTGTGGGAGTAGTGTAAGTGCATCAAACCGTATATAGTATGGGCTAAGGGTGGCTCCAACTTTCCCATCAAATTCACATTTTTATTTTGTAATCTTTGCCCATGAATTGAATACAATATTTAATCGTTTGTGTATTCAATTAACACTTGTTTACTTATTTTTGTGAATTTTTTTGCTTACAAATTTTTTAAATTACTTAGACTGGGGTCCACGGATTCCGGTAATGATAAAGGGCCATATGTATCAAGCCAAATTGACTTCGCAAACGCCGAAATTCGCAGAATTTCGGCGTTTGCGAATGCAATTTGGACTAATGGTATGCATCAAGGGAATCTGCTTGAAAAATGAGGAATCGCAAAATGCGATTCCTTAAATGCAATGTAAGAAGCCAAAAAAAATAGCAAATTATCCTTAAGGAATCGCAAATTACCACCGCCGTATAGTTGGTGGTAAGTTGCGAATTCCTTTCAAAATGCATATTTTTTCATTTTTCAAAGTGCCATGTGATGTACATACATGCCCTTAGGGCATGTATGTGCACCACATGTGCACCCATGCAGATTTCAGGGGTGCAACAGGGTGTCCTTTGGACACCCCTGCACCCTTGAAAATATTCTCAATTTGCGATTTCCAAATTGGGAATCACAAATATCCCCTTCATTCATATGGGCCTTCTGGCCCATAGAAATGAATGGGAAATTATTCCTTAATTGCGATTAGCAATTTGCTAATCGCAATTAAGGAATTTTAAGGAATCGCTAAAAAGAAGTGAATTTCTACATACATACCATTTTGCGATTTCTAAATAGCGATTCCTTAAAAATCGCTATTTAGAAATCGCAAAACGGGATGTTGATACATATGGCCCTATGTGAGAGTCCACAGCCTTCAAAAGGTTAAGAACCACCGCTTTAAAGGATTAATGAACCCTTAAATCTTTATCGTCATTTTATGAAACATTTTCTTTTTTGTCAAATATATTGTGGCACGTTTGAAAAGTAGGTATTTATGTCAGAAAATGTTTATGCAGTGCATATCACTTTCAGATTTTTAATCAGATTTTGAATTGGCAATTAATGATTTTAACATGGAGAGCTATATTTTTATGGTATTTCAAAATTTGCCAGTTGTTTCTGTCACACTAAATTGACATCAAAAGCTTGGTAGCAAAGTGAATACAGTCAGTACTCACCCCTAGATATGTGTCTCATGATGATATTTTCAGGGATGTGCAGAATTGCAGGACATCTCAAGCAACGTTTGTTGTTGGTTGTACCTCTGCCTGCCTTGATATTATTTGCAGATCTGTAACTACTGTGCAGCACTTAAATTAGTAAAATACTTGTTTTATGGCAAGTTTATATGCACGAAAACATGGCTGCAGTGGTTACAGTTATGCTACGTCAATAGTTTTCAAAGACAACCTTTCCTTTTTGCACTATTTATTAGTGCAACTTATGAAACATGAATAATTATTAAACATTAATGATTCATCATTAAAATTAATTCAAGGCTCAAAACATTTTGAAGAACCATAATCTGGTTTTCAAAATATCCCATCACTATCACCAATAGTTTGTACTGGGTCAGATAAAGAAGTGCCCATTGGTTCCAGTAATGCATTTGATGGAGGCAATGCAAACAGTAATATATATCAGTATAAAGATGACAAAGATGGGCAACACAATTTCACGAATCGTCATCCTCCATCCTCCAAAAATATCCTTCAACGAAGACCAAATTCATCACCTTCTGGAACCATACCAATCATCAATCATATGTGATTTCTTAATGTTGGATCAGGGAAGGCTCCTCCATTATTCCTTAGGAGCGTTGCCCCCCTGCTGAAAGCCAGCAGAGGCAAAGGAGTCAGGACAAAGATAAAATGATAAGAAAACATTTTTGTTATCATGTTATTGCCCTGCAGGCTGCGAGAGAGGGGCGTGGTCTTCCTTCCTGATGCCACAGCAGCAGGGAGGAGGGGGAGTGGTGGGCACTGCCAAGTGCGCATGACAGTTTGGTTGGCCTAACCGTTATGCACAATTAGCCTCTCTCCAACTAGCTGTGTTGTACAGCTGGGTGGAGAAACCAGCACAGGCTCCCAGTCTATGTCTGAGCGCCGAACCGAGGCACTCAAACCAATCCCAGCGCTGCCCACATGCCTGGAATAGCATTGGGAGCCGAGAGTCCGCACAGTGTGCAGCAGGCTCCTGGCAAGGACGCGAGGATCGGGAGCAAGGTGGCGGCCGTCAGAGCAGGTAAGTTTCCTTTTTTTAATTTATACTTGTTTCTTGTTGGGTTTGCCTCCCCCCCACCCAACACTTCATACTATGAGTGCATGCTACTGGCTTGGATGTGTTTGATTAATGATGTTGTTGTGTACTTGGAGAGACCTTAGGCACAAAAGTGCAACATTCACAACCAACAGATGTACAAAACACCACTTTTGGCAGCCAGGAAAAAATCAGGAGCCATCTTTTTCTATATACTTACTGCTCTTTGTGCTTCTGATTCGTCAAATATCAAACTTAGAGTGATTGATGTTAAGCTTGTTACCTCCTCCAGTACTTTAGTTAGTTGCTGATTTTTGTAGATGTGCCGTTCTTCTGCATAACTAGGAAACAAGATGGCAAAGAAATGGTCAGCTTCTGTAATTTCTCTGGCCAGTCTCTTACAAAGGGGATGAAGTTTAGCTGGCGAATATCTTATGGTTGCAACAACATAAGCAGGATAACAAGATCCAGACTGGCAGTTTGGCAACTACGGGTTGTCCTGTCACCATAGATGTAAAGGGTTCCAGACAAATCACAGGTGCAACTGGGAGTATAGAGTATGGAGGGGCCTTAATGGGATTTCAAAGCAGTAAGGAGGCAATTTAGAATCAGACCATGCTGGGTAGTAGGAGTAACATTCACTATGGTCCACAAAGATGCTGCGATTTCTAGTTTCACAGCCCAGCTCATGAGCAGTGCTAGCAACGGGAACAGGGGGCGAGATTTTCTGGTCAGGAAAAAAAGTAGACTTCAGTTAACAGAGGAACGTGAACAGTTGCATTGTCATATTCAGAAGGAAAGCACCCACGCAACAACTTTTCAAGACATTGTTCAAGTTCATCTAATGCATAGGAACCATGGGCGCCCCTGCTTTGGAGTCAGAGGGCAGGTGGGCACATATCTATCACAAACAAAGGGGTATGTTCCATTTGTACTGCTGGGGAAAATGAAGGACACAATTTGTCAACTAGAGTGAGCTTTGGTTTCGGAAGTGGGAAGATGGCTCAGTGCTCTTGTTTCTATGCACGAGTCAACTAGATCTTCCAAGCACAGTAACACAAAGAGCAAACCAGCAAGACTCAGAACAAAGAGAGCCGGGGAGAGCCATCAACAAATCAGGTGTATGGGAGTGTTAGAGCATAGCCTTCGGAAGCAAGAGGTGCTGCATTATGATGAGATCTGTACAGCTGGGTAGCAGATACAGGAGCCCTTATAAGCATTGGAACAGGACTGCAGTGAGCTGTTGAGGCAGCAGCAGTCTGCGCTACAGGTGCAGAACCTCCTGTGCTAACAGTGGCAGATACAGAGGCAGTTTGGTGGACAGGTCCAGACTCTTGGTTCAGTGAGCTGTATGCAGAGTCAGATCATCATTCGAGCACCAATTAAGAACAGCTGGAGCACGACAAGGGTGCCCGCTCCGCCCATACTATTTGCTCTAGTACCCGAGCCCCTCACCTGCATTATCAGACAAAAGCACTCTGCAGCAGCATTACGGTTCCGGTAGGGTCCATTGGGTATCTCACGGTATGCTGATGACATGCTGGTGTATGTGAGAGATCCAAGTGCAAACCTTGATCCAATGGTGCGTGAATATGTTAAAAATGAATGGTACTCAGGACTGTGCATTAGCTGGTCCCAGTCGGTAATATACCCTGTTGGCTCCTGCTACTGTACCCCATGAACCCGAATACCCCCTGGAATGGTGCACGGACCCTTTAAAATATCTAGGGATACAGAAGCAACGTGACCCGAGGTAGAGATCCACCAGAACTATGGCACTTCCATATTGCACTGATATATAGATATATGTAGCCTGAATACTGTGTTAAGTTAGCATGAGCTTTTTAGGAGTTTTAACGCCATGTTACCTTTTTGCTGCTGTTGCACACAACACATATCTACTGCTTTAGCTTTGAGCCTAGTAAAATGTTTTCGATTCATACGAGAATAATATGTTGTTGCACTGATATCAGTCTTGCTTGGCGAACTGTGTCTGTACAATGAGTGCTGAAAGCTTCAAGGATATCTCAACACAGTAGTTGTTGTGAGCACTGATCTTCGCACGTTCCTAGACATAACATACATGCAGCTGCAGCCAAGTTCTGGCTTTAGGTGCGTTTTATATTGCTTTGCACAAGAGCATACAAACACGCTTGATGGTGCTTCGCATGCAGAGAGCTGGTTGCTGATGATGTGATCCCTTACCACTAGGATCTTGAGGTATGGGGCCGCCCTGCTAAAACCCAAAAGAGACCTTCTTAGATATAATATAATACACTAGCTAGAGAGGGTGAGAATTAGGTTTTGTTAAACCCTATTCATTTTAGCATAATACTATGCTTGCACCGTTTGTGTTCTATGGACTAGTGACTATGCTGATTACTTTGTTTCTTATAATATGTTTGCTTGTATTAGCTAAGATACTGCGCTTGAGAGCACTGCATTAGTGAATAAACATTTCAAATATGCATGTGTCCTCTTTTACTCCTTGTTCTGGATTGAAATGATTGTATAACGAAAGAGTGTTCATGTGTTCCACGTTACCTGAGGTGTACTAAGTTCATGTTCTGGTTTGTCTAAGCATTGGGAGTTTATGATGACCAATGAGACACTGATTGCTAGTCTAGTAGGGGGTTTTTGGGTACTAAGGTGAGTTTTGGCACACCCTAATTCAATGAGGTTCCAAGCCTCTATGCACAGTTTTGTCTGAGCACGGAATCCCTGCGACAGCACCTGCAGGATAAGGTGGCTCCCTTCATCCCTGGCAGATAGACTGACACTCATAAAAATGTTTTACTGCCTAAGTTCTTATATCTATTTATAAACATCCCCATTCCACTGACAGAGGCCTTTTTTTAAATGCTGCAATCCTGTCTAACAACCTTAACGTGGGTGGGCAAGCAGCCCAGGATTGGCTGGCAGACACGCACGCGTCCATTTGCACATGGTGGATTTAATGCACCAGACTTTCAGCTATACTATCTATGCGTGCAAGCCCACTTTGCACTCTGCTGGTTTCACCCACAGCGATCCGTGTCCCATACTGCTGTCGAAAATGACTAATCCTATCCTACTCCTCTCACAGCTGCCCTCTAATCTGTGCAACTGACAGGCGCAGTGCAGACCACTGGCACAATGACTGTCATAGCTAGAGTATGGCAAACACTAGCTACCCGCACAGGAAATATCCCAAGGTATGCTGCGTCCTTACCCCTGCTGCAGCATATACACATATCAGTCAAAAGAGAATCAGGGGTGCTTCTAACATTGAGGGACCTGGGACGGCAGGTAATAGGAGACATCATTCCCAATGGGTCCTTCATCACACTCGGAGAGTGCAACAGACACTGTGAATACACTAGGCATGAGCGAATTTTGCGGATCTCGCGTTCGCGAATTTTGCGGATTTGCGGATTCGCAATCCGCAAAATCCGCGAATTCCCGCGAATTAGCGGATTTTTTTTTTTTGTGTTCGCCCGTGTTTCTGCCAGTTCGCGAGGGTTTTGTACACTTTTGCAAATTGCGAACTTACCTGTCGGGTCGCAAGTTTCGCGAACTTGTTGTTTCTACGTGTCCAGCCTGTTTGGGACACTCTTCTTCATCACTGCCACTCTCTGTCACCACTGCCACTCTCTGACTACTCATGCCACCCTCTGGCCCACCCATGCCACCCTCTGTTTCATCACCACACCCTCTGGTTGTCCAGTGTACATTATTTTCGGCAAAGCAAAGCACACCTTCCCTGCCTCAAGTGACCTGAATTAATTTGGGGCTGATTAATGTGTCACAGAATATTTTTTTAGCTGGCACCTGCTTCCTTAGTGTGCCCTGATTAGTGATATTTTGCACTTGCTAAGTGCTTTCATTGTTGCAAAATTAGTTACAACACCTGCCCTGCCCCAACTGACAATAATGAATTAGGGGCTGATTAATGGATTTTAACTTCCAGCCTGGCTCCTGCTTGTCTCCCTTAGCTGTAATTCAGGACCTTTGTGGCATATGTGTAACTATTCTGAGGTTCAGAGCAGGGTCACATAATAGTTTCAACTGGCAACTGAACTCTGGAGGGGCCCCTCAGGAAGCACTACAGGAAATGGCTACTAATGATGAGCCTGAACTTTTGAACCTGGTAAGTAGTTACTTTCAGTTTTGCTAAGATCGTATTTCTGCAATTTTGCACTTATTCGCGGGGCGCGAACTCACGCGAACAGTGCGAGCAGTGTGAGCAAAATCCGCTGCTCGCGGATTTGCGGATTTTGCGGGAGATTCGCAAATCTCGCGGATTGCGGATTTCCCGAAAATCCGCAAAATCCGCGAGCGGAACGGATTTTCCGCCCACCCCTAGAATACACCCCTCTACTAAGATGTGTGTATTATAGATTAAGAACAGCTCTAAAGGCTTTATACCCCTCCTTTCCACAAGAGCCACCTGCACTCCACTCATTACAGAAGCTGCTCACAGGAGCAGACCGCAAAAACCTTATCAGCAGTCAATATAAATCCTCCCAAGAGGAGCAAAGTACGAGCACAGACACAGCTAGAGACAGGTGGCATGCAGCATGGGGAACCCACTAACACAGGTAGAATGGGAGTTCTGCTGTACCCTCCTAGGCAAGCTCACATCCAATTGTAACCTCAGGATCATACACTATCATACACTCAGATACCTACAGCAAGCCTACTACACTCCCCTTCAACTCTGCAAATACGGGCTACGCACCGATGCACACTGTGTGCGCTGTAGATCGCCAGACACAGATTTTCTCTGTCTGGCATGGTTCTGCGGCCTGATAGCCAAATACTGGGAGCAGATCACACAAACATTGTTGTAGAAGAGCATGTAGAATACTCCCCTAAGGTCTGCTTACTAGGATTTGTCAAATCACTTCAGCCTGCAAATCGCAAATTAGTAGCAATAGCATTGCTGATAGCCAAACGCAGGGTATCAATTTGCAGGGGGAGGGGAAAGATACCAAAGCACACGATTGGCTCGAAGATTTAGCGTATTGTAATACTTAGCTTGAAACATATGCCGAAGAGTTGCCCCACCCTTGCTACCAAAGGATTTGTGAACCCCATATGTCTCTTATCTAACGGCCTACGCCATGGAAGGAAACAGTCTCAGACCATGACAGAAATGCTCGGCTAGTGGTATTGTTTTAGGTCTAATGGCGCCACTCAGAATATCACACTTAGTATAAAAGGTTCAGTTTGTTAAACTGTGCTATAAGGTAAAGAGAACCACAAACCCTCTTTAAGTCTGGCAAAGGCCTACACAAATGAAAAAGCTCCCTAGCACACATTATAGATTATTGTTTTTTTCAGTATACAAGTGTTTCCACCATTCGTCACTCTCGCATTCATAAATGATTCTTGTCCATAAGGTCCTTTAGATTCGTTTGAAGTTTTATTTCTGGAATTTCACAGCCAACACGTGTTTCATCGTATTGGGAATGTAACCCACAACTTTCTCAAGGCTCATTCCGGAGTAAATCGGTCGTATATATTATTAATATATATATATATAAGTACAGTGAAAGTGTTGATTCCTAAAGCCTTGCATAGTTCTTTTATTGCAGATGACATAAAGTGAGTGTCCTTGTCACTCCTTACCTGAAGGGGGGTCCTAAATTTGGGAATAAAATCCTGGAGCTTATGGGTCGGCTTTAATCCATCCAGAGATCATGCATACTAAAATCAGAACATTGACACTGGAGCAACTTCAAAGCATTTTTCGGAAATCAGTTTGAAGGTGGACGAAAGGTCCCATGGAGGTGCATGGGCAGGTATTGACACCATTTCCAATGTTGTGGACATGGCAGTTGGCACAGAAATAGAAGCATTGCTGAGCAATGGAGAAAAGGGAGATGGCAAACCAGTAAGTATATATATCATGGGTCACAGTTGGGTATTATTGAAAGATACATTCCAGAAAACCACCCTCCTTTGCTTGTCCCTCCACACTCATCAAAATCCTTGTTATGGTCTGGTTTTGACCAAACACTCTTTTCTACTTTGAAACACATTTTTGTAATTCAGTAAGATCTGTTAAGATAGCCATGAATGTCTCTCTAACATGAGACACTTACAACCTAACTTTAGAACTGGAAGATAGAGGTGTCTTTGGCAGCTTGGTCGGCTACTGCATTTTGTCTAAACACTTCATTTTGTGTGGATTGACGGGAAGCACATTTGATAATAGCAGTTTTAAACACTAGTTGAAAAGCATCAAGTAAGCTCTTTATATAGGTTCCACTTTAGTAGGAGCTCCACTGGAGACAGGGAATGCTGTTTCCCCAGATAAAACACAAAGAAAAGTATGTTGGACTGTCATTGGCACCGCTGGCAAGGGCAGTGGGTGGTGCAGGCTGCAGCCGCCTGCCGAGAATGACCCTGGCATTTACTTTTTTTACAATTTAAGCACTGTGGCCCCCACAATGTTTTCTGAAGCCTCAACCAGATAAGCAGCGATGGACCCCTTGCAGAGGCAAGAGGCATCCCACCTGCAAGAGAATCAAGACCAATGGATTAATAAGGAATCAGTTCAATTTTATCACCATGGACCTGAACCTGAGAACCTAAAGAAAGGTGCCCCTTTTCATGGCAATGCAATGTGAAAGGTGTGGAGTAATTGGGTAAACCTAATGTAGGTGTAGAAACCAACATTTGTTTCTGAGATTCAATTTTTTTTTTTTAATCTTTGGACTAAGGCAAAAGTTTGTGTGTGTCTTTTCATACAAAATCTTGAAATGGTTTCTCAAGTTTAAGATAACCCAAACCCATAACCCAAACCCACTGCCTACAGTTGTTCACCCTGCCCAACAGAGCACATACCTGAGAGATGGAAATGGGTTTGGGGAACTTATGGATTTCCTCAATTTCATCTGCAGGCAAGCTCCATCCTCTTGCCAAAATGTAATGTCCTAAACATCGAACGTGGAGTAAGCAAAATGTAGATGCCTGTGCGCCTTCTTTGATAATTCAGTGAGTGGATACAGTGTCATTGGTCTAATGAGCTATAAAATCGAACAAATCATCTACATGTTGAACTAGTGAAGATCATTCCAGGCAGATAAGCGAGTCAAGATCCTTCTTAAGAGCCTGTGGGTAAATATAAGGTGAATCCGTATAGCCTTGGAGAAAGTTCGCGATTTGGTCTCAGAAAATGAGAAAGCGAAAAGGTGCTGACTTTCAGGATGTAGTAGGATAGAGCAGAAAACAGAACACAAATCTAAAGAGTGAACGGAGCAGCACTCACCAATATATAAGGAGAGAATGGTAGCAGGCTTGGCCATAAAATATGTTTGCCATACAACAGTACAAATAGCATGTACATCTTTCCAAAACCAATGAGCTTCTGATACACACTTTTCCATCAGCAGAATTGGAGTGTTACAAAATACTGTGGACACTAAACTCTTCTGTTTCAGCAAAGCAGTGACTGTGCAAATTCCTGGCAGTGAGGGGCATTGGGGAATGCTGGAAAGTTGCTTTCATGAGATTCACTCTTATCTTTACTGGCTCAGGAGTGAAAACACAGCGTAAATCATAAGCATATTCATTTCCATAAGGTCGAAGGAGCTTTCCCAGTCACATCAGACATCGATTCATGTAGAGATTTAATAACATCAATTTCACACGTCATTATTTTCACATAAATCTGCCAAAATGGCATTTTTCCATAGGAACGTTCAAATAGGCACCATCATAGAAGCAATACATAGTACATTTTAATTTTCTTAATAGATTTCTTCCTAGAAGGTTTGCTGCTATGATACGCCTTAAAAGGCAAGCTTGATGGTCAATGATGGAACCTAGAGAAACAGGCATAGAGTTTGTAACATAATTAGGAACACATGCTTTAAAAAGGCCAGCTGCATCAACAGTTTTGCCAGAGAGATGTGGTGAAGAAAATAAAGAGGTTTTCAGTGCAGATCTGCTGGAAATCAAAAAGGCATGAGCCTGACTTTCCATTAGTGACACCTCGAACGTTCGGCCCCTTCTGGTCTACAGTGAAAAAGTAATTGACTCTTTGAGGGCTGTTATCAAATGTAAGCTATGCTTTTTACTAATGCTAACTGTGATAAAGGAAATACCCGTTTATGATACTGAGAGCCACTCTTTCACATCTAGGCTCTGAAGATGAGAACGTGTTGATTAACATCCTAAGTCTAAAAGGATTACTTCCTGATAACAATTGAAGGTTGTCTTCTCCCTTTCTGATGAGTTCAATGTGTGTAGTTTGTGTGTTCCATTTGTTTCTCAAAACCATCTGATTCCCATTGAAAGCCTGTTTGTAAAACACCATGTATTTTTAGGCAATTTTATTGTTGCCTTAAACTTTGTACGATCATCTTTGAATTTGCACTCATGTTTTACTCTCCATATCATTTTTGACCATTCCCACTCAATCACATATTATAGTGACAGCCATTTTGGAGAAAGCTTCCTAATCAGGCGTGCAGATGATACTACTCTGGGCATATTTTATTTTTAGCCATTCCAGCTATGTGTTATATAGTAGTATAAGCCACTTTGAGAAGGTTTTTCCTTCCCAGTGTAGTGTTTCTGTGATTCTACTCTGGATATGGTCAGGTCAGTGGAATGGAAGAGGATTTGGACAGGATGGTAACACATCCACATAGGTGGTGTGCCCACCGGTTGAACCAAAGACAAACCTGCCTGCCCGTTTGTGCCCAGTCATGCTGACCGCCTGTCATGCTAGAAGGTTGAAATGTCATTATCAACCTCAAGTCTGACAACCTATTCTTTTCAGGGAATTGGGGGCATATTATCAAGCCTGGGCGATAAATTTATCGCCGCTTTATCGGCAGGAAACTGCCGATAAAGTGGCGATAATGGGCTTGATAATATGCTCTATGGAATTCCAATCGAAGAGCATGTTAAATGTGAAGGGCATCTAACATGAGCTTCGATTGGAATTCCATAGAGCATATTATCAAGCCCATTATCGCCACTTTATCAGCAGTTTCCTAGCGATAAAGCGGCGATAATTTTATTGCCCAGGCTTGATAATATGCCCCTTGCTTACTTGATTTATCCAGCCACTTATTGCACTTGCGATCCATGAAGGTATTAAAGTTCTTCGAGTAGATGATAATTTTCTTAAAGTAAGAGGCCGAACAATAGTAAACAAACTCTATCCCTATGCCCCTTTCTCTAAAACACATTTGTGGCTGCGGAACTATTGGGATTTAAGCTTGCTCTTTCTCCCTCCTGTATATTTACTGGAATCCTACTATATTGTACTCTTAGTTTAAATCCTAGTTCCTTCTCGAATTCCTGACTCCATTGAAGGAGATTTTAATGTATGGGCTCATCATTTAAAAAACCTTGACACAATCTTATTGATGCAAGTGCATTGTTAGGTTTCACGCCGTTTGCAAAATCCGCTGCACATGACAAAGGTGTTCTGATTGTTCTAATTTTCCCAATATCAAATTGATTACTATTGTTTTTGTTTTTTGAGAGATCACCTTGCCATTCTTTTAAAGTAGAATGTGGAGTTCACACATACTGCAAATGTGGCATAGAATAATAAAGTATGTGTATGGTGTCCCCAGAAACCTTTACCAGGGCACAACATACATTTTCCTGGAGTTCTGAGAACAAGGGCATGTGTAAACTAAATTCCAATTTGGACATCTAAATTACTTAACCATAATACTCTCTGGCTCCTATCAAGCCGAGGTCTTCTTGACCTACTTGTTCTTAGTTTTACTCAAAAGTGACCCACGCCAAACAAGAATGAAGAAACTTGACTGCATATGGAAACATGTCTAAAGTCCAACACAAAAAACAATATATTCCATGTATAAAATGCATATTACCCAGTCCATAGCGGCGCTCCTTACAAGCAAACATCTTAATCCTCAAATACGTATCTGGAGATTTTTAAGACAGTGGATCTATTTTTTACTCTTAGATGTTCAATTTCATCAGGCAATTCCAGCAAACTGTGTTGATGACTTGCCGAATTGTATTTGATAAAACACCAAGATGTGTTGTAATTTCTCAGTGGCTGACATATGTACTTCTTTCTCAGACACTCATGAAGCTAGGTGCCTGATTTAGAGTTTGGTGGACAGGGTGCTGTGTCGCATTTGTGCCAAAATCTCGGTCTGCCCGCCTCGCATAGAGATGACCAGCAATCATCTCAAAATTTGGCGAACAGTAGTCAATAAGGGTTTAAGAGATAATGTCCTTGCCACCCTCCCTGGCGGAAAGAGTGCATTCATCAAAACAAAAATAAGGCCCTAAGACACAAGGATATCAGATATAACCTCTTCTTAGCAATTTCTAACTTCCTATTCCAGAAATGACAACACTGGTCCTAACTGTCAGGCTTGGTCCAGTACTGATTTCTCTCTGCAATGCTTAATTTTTTGATTCTTGTGTTCCATCAACACGAGAGCATGCCTTGGTTCTGTCTACCGTCCAAATATTAGAGAAGTCAGTTAACGACTGCAGCCTTTTCTGGACCTCAGCTCAATTTTTGGCTCTATCAGCTTTAGTTCCTGGGGTGAGCACATTTTGGTGAATTCTTGATGAATACTAATCGACCTCTCTGCTTCAATTGATGCTAACTCCCATGATGCCATGCTAATTAATCTTCAGAAAGTTCAAAACAGGGACAAGGTCTTAAATTGGTTTGCTTCCTACTTATGTATTCAAACTAAGGTAGTTAGCATTGCATCATAGTATGCTCCCTCAAAACTATTTAGGCAATGCATGCTACAAGGGTCTTTATCAGCCCCAGGCATTTTATTATGTATGTGCAGCCCCAGGAGTGACTGATCAGAGCAGTGTGAGCAAAATCCGCTGCTCGCGGATTTGCGGATTTTGCGGGAGATTCGCAAATCTCGCGGATTGCGGATTTCCCGAAAATCCGCAAAATCCGCGAGCGGAACGGATTTTCCGCCCACCCCTAGAATACACCCCTCTACTAAGATGTGTGTATTATAGATTAAGAACAGCTCTAAAGGCTTTATACCCCTCCTTTCCACAAGAGCCACCTGCACTCCACTCATTACAGAAGCTGCTCACAGGAGCAGACCGCAAAAACCTTATCAGCAGTCAATATAAATCCTCCCAAGAGGAGCAAAGTACGAGCACAGACACAGCTAGAGACAGGTGGCATGCAGCATGGGGAACCCACTAACACAGGTAGAATGGGAGTTCTGCTGTACCCTCCTAGGCAAGCTCACATCCAATTGTAACCTCAGGATCATACACTATCATACACTCAGATACCTACAGCAAGCCTACTACACTCCCCTTCAACTCTGCAAATACGGGCTACGCACCGATGCACACTGTGTGCGCTGTAGATCGCCAGACACAGATTTTCTCTGTCTGGCATGGTTCTGCGGCCTGATAGCCAAATACTGGGAGCAGATCACACAAACATTGTTGTAGAAGAGCATGTAGAATACTCCCCTAAGGTCTGCTTACTAGGATTTGTCAAATCACTTCAGCCTGCAAATCGCAAATTAGTAGCAATAGCATTGCTGATAGCCAAACGCAGGGTATCAATTTGCAGGGGGAGGGGAAAGATACCAAAGCACACGATTGGCTCGAAGATTTAGCGTATTGTAATACTTAGCTTGAAACATATGCCGAAGAGTTGCCCCACCCTTGCTACCAAAGGATTTGTGAACCCCATATGTCTCTTATCTAACGGCCTACGCCATGGAAGGAAACAGTCTCAGACCATGACAGAAATGCTCGGCTAGTGGTATTGTTTTAGGTCTAATGGCGCCACTCAGAATATCACACTTAGTATAAAAGGTTCAGTTTGTTAAACTGTGCTATAAGGTAAAGAGAACCACAAACCCTCTTTAAGTCTGGCAAAGGCCTACACAAATGAAAAAGCTCCCTAGCACACATGATAGATTATTGTTTTTTTCAGTATACAAGTGTTTCCACCATTCGTCACTCTCGCATTCATAAATGATTCTTGTCCATAAGGTCCTTTAGATTCGTTTGAAGTTTTATTTCTGGAATTTCACAGCCAACACGTGTTTCATCGTATTGGGAATGTAACCCACAACTTTCTCAAGGCTCATTCCGGAGTAAATCGGTCGTATATATTATTAATATATATATATATAAGTACAGTGAAAGTGTTGATTCCTAAAGCCTTGCATAGTTCTTTTATTGCAGATGACATAAAGTGAGTGTCCTTGTCACTCCTTACCTGAAGGGGGGTCCTAAATTTGGGAATAAAATCCTGGAGCTTATGGGTCGGCTTTAATCCATCCAGAGATCATGCATACTAAAATCAGAACATTGACACTGGAGCAACTTCAAAGCATTTTTCGGAAATCAGTTTGAAGGTGGACGAAAGGTCCCATGGAGGTGCATGGGCAGGTATTGACACCATTTCCAATGTTGTGGACATGGCAGTTGGCACAGAAATAGAAGCATTGCTGAGCAATGGAGAAAAGGGAGATGGCAAACCAGTAAGTATATATATCATGGGTCACAGTTGGGTATTATTGAAAGATACATTCCAGAAAACCACCCTCCTTTGCTTGTCCCTCCACACTCATCAAAATCCTTGTTATGGTCTGGTTTTGACCAAACACTCTTTTCTACTTTGAAACACATTTTTGTAATTCAGTAAGATCTGTTAAGATAGCCATGAATGTCTCTCTAACATGAGACACTTACAACCTAACTTTAGAACTGGAAGATAGAGGTGTCTTTGGCAGCTTGGTCGGCTACTGCATTTTGTCTAAACACTTCATTTTGTGTGGATTGACGGGAAGCACATTTGATAATAGCAGTTTTAAACACTAGTTGAAAAGCATCAAGTAAGCTCTTTATATAGGTTCCACTTTAGTAGGAGCTCCACTGGAGACAGGGAATGCTGTTTCCCCAGATAAAACACAAAGAAAAGTATGTTGGACTGTCATTGGCACCGCTGGCAAGGGCAGTGGGTGGTGCAGGCTGCAGCCGCCTGCCGAGAATGACCCTGGCATTTACTTTTTTTACAATTTAAGCACTGTGGCCCCCACAATGTTTTCTGAAGCCTCAACCAGATAAGCAGCGATGGACCCCTTGCAGAGGCAAGAGGCATCCCACCTGCAAGAGAATCAAGACCAATGGATTAATAAGGAATCAGTTCAATTTTATCACCATGGACCTGAACCTGAGAACCTAAAGAAAGGTGCCCCTTTTCATGGCAATGCAATGTGAAAGGTGTGGAGTAATTGGGTAAACCTAATGTAGGTGTAGAAACCAACATTTGTTTCTGAGATTCAATTTTTTTTTTTTAATCTTTGGACTAAGGCAAAAGTTTGTGTGTGTCTTTTCATACAAAATCTTGAAATGGTTTCTCAAGTTTAAGATAACCCAAACCCATAACCCAAACCCACTGCCTACAGTTGTTCACCCTGCCCAACAGAGCACATACCTGAGAGATGGAAATGGGTTTGGGGAACTTATGGATTTCCTCAATTTCATCTGCAGGCAAGCTCCATCCTCTTGCCAAAATGTAATGTCCTAAACATCGAACGTGGAGTAAGCAAAATGTAGATGCCTGTGCGCCTTCTTTGATAATTCAGTGAGTGGATACAGTGTCATTGGTCTAATGAGCTATAAAATCGAACAAATCATCTACATGTTGAACTAGTGAAGATCATTCCAGGCAGATAAGCGAGTCAAGATCCTTCTTAAGAGCCTGTGGGTAAATATAAGGTGAATCCGTATAGCCTTGGAGAAAGTTCGCGATTTGGTCTCAGAAAATGAGAAAGCGAAAAGGTGCTGACTTTCAGGATGTAGTAGGATAGAGCAGAAAACAGAACACAAATCTAAAGAGTGAACGGAGCAGCACTCACCAATATATAAGGAGAGAATGGTAGCAGGCTTGGCCATAAAATATGTTTGCCATACAACAGTACAAATAGCATGTACATCTTTCCAAAACCAATGAGCTTCTGATACACACTTTTCCATCAGCAGAATTGGAGTGTTACAAAATACTGTGGACACTAAACTCTTCTGTTTCAGCAAAGCAGTGACTGTGCAAATTCCTGGCAGTGAGGGGCATTGGGGAATGCTGGAAAGTTGCTTTCATGAGATTCACTCTTATCTTTACTGGCTCAGGAGTGAAAACACAGCGTAAATCATAAGCATATTCATTTCCATAAGGTCGAAGGAGCTTTCCCAGTCACATCAGACATCGATTCATGTAGAGATTTAATAACATCAATTTCACACGTCATTATTTTCACATAAATCTGCCAAAATGGCATTTTTCCATAGGAACGTTCAAATAGGCACCATCATAGAAGCAATACATAGTACATTTTAATTTTCTTAATAGATTTCTTCCTAGAAGGTTTGCTGCTATGATACGCCTTAAAAGGCAAGCTTGATGGTCAATGATGGAACCTAGAGAAACAGGCATAGAGTTTGTAACATAATTAGGAACACATGCTTTAAAAAGGCCAGCTGCATCAACAGTTTTGCCAGAGAGATGTGGTGAAGAAAATAAAGAGGTTTTCAGTGCAGATCTGCTGGAAATCAAAAAGGCATGAGCCTGACTTTCCATTAGTGACACCTCGAACGTTCGGCCCCTTCTGGTCTACAGTGAAAAAGTAATTGACTCTTTGAGGGCTGTTATCAAATGTAAGCTATGCTTTTTACTAATGCTAACTGTGATAAAGGAAATACCCGTTTATGATACTGAGAGCCACTCTTTCACATCTAGGCTCTGAAGATGAGAACGTGTTGATTAACATCCTAAGTCTAAAAGGATTACTTCCTGCTAACAATTGAAGGTTGTCTTCTCCCTTTCTGATGAGTTCAATGTGTGTAGTTTGTGTGTTCCATTTGTTTCTCAAAACCATCTGATTCCCATTGAAAGCCTGTTTGTAAAACACCATGTATTTTTAGGCAATTTTATTGTTGCCTTAAACTTTGTACGATCATCTTTGAATTTGCACTCATGTTTTACTCTCCATATCATTTTTGACCATTCCCACTCAATCACATATTATAGTGACAGCCATTTTGGAGAAAGCTTCCTAATCAGGCGTGCAGATGATACTACTCTGGGCATATTTTATTTTTAGCCATTCCAGCTATGTGTTATATAGTAGTATAAGCCACTTTGAGAAGGTTTTTCCTTCCCAGTGTAGTGTTTCTGTGATTCTACTCTGGATATGGTCAGGTCAGTGGAATGGAAGAGGATTTGGACAGGATGGTAACACATCCACCTAGGTGGTGTGCCCACCGGTTGAACCAAAGACAAACCTGCCTGCCCGTTTGTGCCCAGTCATGCTGACCGCCTGTCATGCTAGAAGGTTGAAATGTCATTATCAACCTCAAGTCTGACAACCTATTCTTTTCAGGAAATTGGGGGCATATTATCAAGCCTGGGCGATAAATTTATCGCCGCTTTATCGGCAGGAAACTGCCGATAAAGTGGCGATAATGGGCTTGATAATATGCTCTATGGAATTCCAATCGAAGAGCATGTTAAATGTGAAGGGCATCTAACATGAGCTTCGATTGGAATTCCATAGAGCATATTATCAAGCCCATTATCGCCACTTTATCAGCAGTTTCCTAGCGATAAAGCGGCGATAATTTTATTGCCCAGGCTTGATAATATGCCCCTTGCTTACTTGATTTATCCAGCCACTTATTGCACTTGCGATCCATGAAGGTATTAAAGTTCTTCGAGTAGATGATAATTTTCTTAAAGTAAGAGGCCGAACAATAGTAAACAAACTCTATCCCTATGCCCCTTTCTCTAAAACACATTTGTGGCTGCGGAACTATTGGGATTTAAGCTTGCTCTTTCTCCCTCCTGTATATTTACTGGAATCCTACTATATTGTACTCTTAGTTTAAATCCTAGTTCCTTCTCGAATTCCTGACTCCATTGAAGGAGATTTTAATGTATGGGCTCATCATTTAAAAAACCTTGACACAATCTTATTGATGCAAGTGCATTGTTAGGTTTCACGCCGTTTGCAAAATCCGCTGCACATGACAAAGGTGTTCTGATTGTTCTAATTTTCCCAATATCAAATTGATTACTATTGTTTTTGTTTTTTGAGAGATCACCTTGCCATTCTTTTAAAGTAGAATGTGGAGTTCACACATACTGCAAATGTGGCATAGAATAATAAAGTATGTGTATGGTGTCCCCAGAAACCTTTACCAGGGCACAACATACATTTTCCTGGAGTTCTGAGAACAAGGGCATGTGTAAACTAAATTCCAATTTGGACATCTAAATTACTTAACCATAATACTCTCTGGCTCCTATCAAGCCGAGGTCTTCTTGACCTACTTGTTCTTAGTTTTACTCAAAAGTGACCCACGCCAAACAAGAATGAAGAAACTTGACTGCATATGGAAACATGTCTAAAGTCCAACACAAAAAACAATATATTCCATGTATAAAATGCATATTACCCAGTCCATAGCGGCGCTCCTTACAAGCAAACATCTTAATCCTCAAATACGTATCTGGAGATTTTTAAGACAGTGGATCTATTTTTTACTCTTAGATGTTCAATTTCATCAGGCAATTCCAGCAAACTGTGTTGATGACTTGCCGAATTGTATTTGATAAAACACCAAGATGTGTTGTAATTTCTCAGTGGCTGACATATGTACTTCTTTCTCAGACACTCATGAAGCTAGGTGCCTGATTTAGAGTTTGGTGGACAGGGTGCTGTGTCGCATTTGTGCCAAAATCTCGGTCTGCCCGCCTCGCATAGAGATGACCAGCAATCATCTCAAAATTTGGCGAACAGTAGTCAATAAGGGTTTAAGAGATAATGTCCTTGCCACCCTCCCTGGCGGAAAGAGTGCATTCATCAAAACAAAAATAAGGCCCTAAGACACAAGGATATCAGATATAACCTCTTCTTAGCAATTTCTAACTTCCTATTCCAGAAATGACAACACTGGTCCTAACTGTCAGGCTTGGTCCAGTACTGATTTCTCTCTGCAATGCTTAATTTTTTGATTCTTGTGTTCCATCAACACGAGAGCATGCCTTGGTTCTGTCTACCGTCCAAATATTAGAGAAGTCAGTTAACGACTGCAGCCTTTTCTGGACCTCAGCTCAATTTTTGGCTCTATCAGCTTTAGTTCCTGGGGTGAGCACATTTTGGTGAATTCTTGATGAATACTAATCGACCTCTCTGCTTCAATTGATGCTAACTCCCATGATGCCATGCTAATTAATCTTCAGAAAGTTCAAAACAGGGACAAGGTCTTAAATTGGTTTGCTTCCTACTTATGTATTCAAACTAAGGTAGTTAGCATTGCATCATAGTATGCTCCCTCAAAACTATTTAGGCAATGCATGCTACAAGGGTCTTTATCAGCCCCAGGCATTTTATTATGTATGTGCAGCCCCAGGAGTGACTGATCAGATCCTTCAGCTTTACTTTTAGGACTTTTTTTATTTTTATTTATTTTGTAAAAAATTTACGCAACAAAACCAAAAGCATACAGTCATACAGAGCAAGACATCTGGAAACATAATCGGCAGCAGCACATCTACGTCTCAGAAATAATACAGCCATAGTGCCAACAACCCCACGCGGGGCAGGCGGCACATTATGTCGAAATCACCAACATTATTACAAAAAATAAAGGAGTCCTCTTGGATAACATTACGAATGCCTCAGCAGTTTCCCCACCACCTTCTACCTGGCGGTATTTCCATACCTCATCAAACCATCCCCCTCCAAGTCAATCCTAATCGTCCTGGCTCCCGCACCAGCCCGCCCCTCCACCCCCCCACCTGCGTCCATTCAATGCACACACCTACTCGGGGTGCACACTTTGCCTGTAGGGCCTTCCCTAACATCTTCAGTCAGTTCCAGCTATTTCCGTCCAATCGTGTTCTTCCATTGTGTGTCGCATCGTGTTGCGCTGGTTCTTCCTCCAAAGGAAGAACCAGCCCTGCCGGAGCTGTTTCCCCAATCCCACTAGTTAATTGCGTCAGAAATAGCCCCCAGAATTGTTTTGGTCTGCTTCGAGGAGGGAGAAGTTCGTGCAGCAGTAAAGAATGTCATGTGTCCATCGCTTCACTGTAGGCGTTGGCCCCCTCATCCAGCACAAGGCCAACACTCGCTTGGCTATAAGCATGCCCATATCTACCAACCTGCGCTTTGCCCTGGGCAGCATTTTAGAGTAGCCTAGGAGGGCTACCATTGGGTCTGGGTCCAACAATATTTCTATTATTCTACTTAGTTCTCTGAATATCTCTATCCAGTATGCGCGTATTGCGGGGCATAGCCAAGCCAAGTGTAAAAAGTCTGCTATCGGCGCGTGATATCTCCCGCATGTCGCCTCCTCACGTAATCCATACCCACATAAACGTTCCGGTGTGTAATACACCCTATTGATATATTTAAAATGTATAAACCGGTGTTTGCCATGTTTCGAGATTCTCCTAGTGTTTGTACAACAGTATCGCCACATATCATCATCTATCGTTATTTGCAAATTTCTTTGCCATGCTAGCCCCACTGCGGTGTACCTCTTCTCCCGGTGGGACATAGCAATTTTGTAAATATTGGTAACCACCTTACGTGGGGATTCAGCTTTAATCACGTAAGTAAGTTCAGGGACCTCCGGCGGTTCATCCAGATCCTCTCCCAACTGTTCCTGCAGGGCCCTGCTTACCCTGTAGAATTGTAAGCTCTGCAACACGGTGCACGCCTCTGTATCCACAGATTTACAAAAAGGGGGTGGTGATGAACAGAGTGTCTGAGTTAAACAGACCACTCTTACCCAGTCCATAGATCAGGGCTTGATCCATCACCGTTATTTATCTCACTGCCCCATCCCAGCTCAGAACCTGGCTATATGCAAATCAGTCTGTCCCTGGCCCAGTGCATCATGGGAACAGGGCAGACTAAACTACCAAGCCAATTCTTCACCAGAAAGGAGACAAGCTACCGGGGACCGGTTTCTGGCATTTCAGCCTTCTCAGATGTGAGACCCTTGCTCATTGCACCATCAGGATTCAAGCAAACCAGGCCGAAGACGGCTGTAATGCCAGAAACCGGTCCCCGGGAGCTTGTTTCCTTCCCAGTGTAAGAATTGGCTTTTGTAGTTTGGTTTGCCCTGTTCCCATCATGCACTGGGACAGGAACAGACTAATTTGCATACAGCCAGGTTCTGAAACTGGGATGGTGCAGTGAGCTAAAAAACGGTGTTGGATCTAGCCCTGATCTCTTGACTGGGTGAGAGCTTTCTGCTTAATTCAGAGACTCTGTCCCTCACCACCCCTTGTTGTAAATATTTTTGTCCACCCTAAGCGTGGAAGGGTATTCTCAGATGTGAGACCCTTGCTCATTGCACCATCAGGATTCAAGCAAACCGGGCCGAAGACGGCTGTAATGCCAGAAACCGGTCCCCGGGAGCTTGTTTCCTTCCCAGTGTAAGAATTGGCTTTTGTAGTTTGGTTTGCCCTGTTCCCATCATGCACTGGGACAGGAACAGACTAATTTGCATACAGCCAGGTTCTGAAACTTGGATGGTGCAGTGAGCTAAAAAACGGTGTTGGATCTAGCCCTGATCTCTTGACTGGGTGAGAGCTTTCTGCTTAATTCAGAGACTCTGTCCCTCACCACCCCTTGTTGTAAATATCTGTATCCACAGAAGCCTGGTCCTAGGTCTTAGCCTTTCCATCCAGAAACAAATCTCCTGCCGTCAGCACTTTCAGTTGATGCAGTGCTGTGGAAAGGCAGAGTCGATGTCGACCAAGAACCTTTAAGAATTGCCTGGCGTTAGCCGCCTCTCATACCACTTGAATTTATCAAACAAAGAGGCAGGCGCTGGAGACTGGAAGGCAGGAAACAGGAGTTTATTCCGACGGAGCAGAACACGTCAAATCAGACAACAGGGTATCTTCTCGAGGTGCTCTAAAAGCATCTCTGAGGCCTGGCCTCTTATACACAGGTTTATGGTCTTTATTACAGTTTATTACATGTGGCACATTCCTGCAAACACTTTGAAGTACAGAAAGACATCCTCGGAATCCCCCCTTCGAGCCCGTTCCCACATACATTTACAGTAGAAGTCCCCACCCCGGTCACAGTAGGTGATGACTGTCGCGCAGCTGGACATTCCGCCAGTTCCCGGAATGTGTGCGGTTGATCGGATCTCATGGGGTGGGGGCTTTGATCAGTTGTAGATCCTTTGAAGAGAGAAGCTTCCTACTGTATGGGGGCAATAAACTGCATCCGCAGGGCCAGGTGGCGGCCTGGGAACAAGTAGGACAATCGGGCACAGAGGAAAAGGGGGGTTCATCAAAGGATGTATGATCATGAAAGGAATGGAGGGAGGTGTCGGCTGGGTACGGGATGTGGTTCCGAGGCAGGATTGCACTGAAAGGGAGGTTTATGGCCCAAGCATGTGAGAGCGGGGGCTGTCAGCGTGCGGGAGATGCTTGCGAGGTTAGAGGGAGAGAGAGAGAGAGATGCGCTGGCTATCAGCAGTGGACAGAGAGGCTATGGTATTCCAATTGG
Source organism: Lissotriton vulgaris (assembly GCF_964263255.1). Classification (NCBI taxonomy): domain Eukaryota; kingdom Metazoa; phylum Chordata; class Amphibia; order Caudata; family Salamandridae; genus Lissotriton; species Lissotriton vulgaris. The sequence goes on along the minus strand of NC_141689.1, from coordinate 435,176,879 downwards.
CTGCTACTTACACGCACATATATGAGCCTGAAAAGGGACAAGATGGCGCCGATAATGTTGATGTCGCAAACTAGATTTCAACAGTCCTCCCTTTTCAACATATCTAGCCAGATTGTCAATCTATGTCTATCCCCATTATGTTACAGACCTCGACCTCGTACATAGCTCTCATGCGTTCGGCTTCAAAGTCCAGAGTCTTAGGGCAGACACAGTTTGCACAAAGTGAGCACAGGGACGGCAAGCATTGAATACCCAGGCAGAACCCACATATTATGACAATCGGTATCAATACAATCATAAACAACAACCACCCCCAGTTCTTTATAGTACTCCAGAACCAACTCCCAAGCGACCATTCTTCTTGTTCCTGGTGAACTTCTGAGGAAAGTCTGTGGAGGTGTTCAATGGCTTTGTACACTGAGGGTGAATTGTCCGGTATGTAGGTGCAACAGCTGGACCCAATGATACGGCATGCCCCTCCGCGATCCGCTAGAACCACATCTAGAACAAAGCGGTTCTGAAGAGCCACCAGGCGGACCGCCTGAAGCTCGGCTGTATTGTTTGTGAGGATGCCAGCTGTAATGTTCATTGTCGTTTCAACTGCCTGGGTCAAATGTCGGATGGCCCGGCTGTTCGCCATCGGACCCCAGAGCGGAACAAGTCCCTTCAAAGCATCCAGGAACTGTGCTCCGGTGGAGTGGCTTGCTCAATGTCTTTTGCTCGCTTTTGTCGGTGATGGTTTGCTGGAGCCACATAGGTCGGAGGAAGGATGAAGGCAATGTAGCAGATACCCCCCCCCAGCCTTTGGGGAGCCAGGTGTAGGCTTTTGTACCACAAACAAAGTACATATTCGGAGAAGTGACAAAGGAGGGTGGATCAGTTGAGTCCAAAGTTCTGGTGATGCGGCAAGCGCTGTGGCCTACCAGCTGTGTCCCAAGACCTTCGATGCATACAAGGCCCGAGACATTTACGACTGATAGGGCTACAGTCAGGGTGGCAGCTGTACGATTCCGGAGGTAGGAGAAAGTGGGTCTGGTTGGGTTGTTGAACACCTGCATTTCAATCTGTTCTTTGACAGGAATGTCCATATGAATAGAGTCGTTGGATGTCAGAGGGCAAAAGTGTGCAGCAGTTTTCCCTGTTTTGTTCTGCCAGACCCTATGAAAGAAATGTGTCATAGTTCTGCTGGAAGTGGCATTGTCTCTGTAGCTTTCTTGCAAGAGAATCAGCCAAGCAAGGCAGGAACCATGAACGGAGAAAGGTGAAGGGATGAAAGGGATGGAATGTCCAGTGGCGTGGGGTAACAACCCACAGATCCAGCAGGTCCTTCCGGGTTTCAGCCCCTCCATTCGTCTCCCAACCCCATTCCATCGGACAGGGAGTCCCCCAGGGTTCGGCGCTAAGTCCATCCCTTTTTAACCTCTACGTTCAGCCTCTTTCAGTAGTGGCAAAAGAGTGGGACCTCACGCTGGTGTGGTACGCCGACGACACACAGCTGGTCATCACTCTCTCTGAGGGCCCCTCGACTTCGGCTGCTAAATTCAGGGATGGCCTAGCCGCAGTTGCGCAATGGATGACGTGCAACTGCCTTAAACTGAATGCTGGGAAAACTGAGGTACTTCTCCTTGGAAAAAACCCCGGCCATTGGAGCGATCATTGGTGGCCCTCTTTGCTTGGCCCCACTCCCTGTGGTGAAGAATCTGGGTGTCTGGCTGGACTCCTCGCTTAACTTTCAGTCCCACACAAAGAAAGTGGCAGCTACGTGTGTGGGTCTGTTGAGGAGTCTCAGTCCGATACTCGGCTTCTTCGATTCCAGAACTCGCCAACTAATCATCCAATCTATTATCCTTGCTCGGCTGGACTATGCCAATGTTCTATTCTTAGGGGCTAATAAAACAGAAATAGCACGGCTGCAACGGGTTCAGAACTCGGCCGCCAGGGCCGTGGTGGGCCTTCCTCGCAGGTGCTCTGCCAGAGCCACCATCCGGAAACTACATTGGCTGAGGATTGAGTCTCGAATTCAATTCAAAACTCTCACCACCGCATTTAAAATTCTCAAGTCAGACACTCCTGAACTCCTACGTCCGCTTCTAGCACCCTACACTCCCCAGCGCACCCTGCGCTCGCTAGGACAGCACCTGGTGGCGGTTCCTCGAACCAAGCTCAGCAGAATGGGAGGCCGTTCTTTCAAAGTTTTAGGGGCAAAACTTTGGAACTCCTTGCCTCTGCATATCCGTACCCTGACCAACCTGACTACCTTTCGAAAGGAAATTAAAACTCATCTGTTCTTTGTAATCTAAGTCTCCTGTGGTTTTCTCCCCTACCCTCAGGTACTGTTTAGGTTCAGCGCCGAGACGCCCCGTTGCTGGGGCAGCTGTTTTGCGCTTTAACAAATTTTTAACATTAACATTAACATCAACATGGCAAGGTTGTGCTGATCCAGCAATTGCACGAAGGAGTAGTTCCAAAACTCCTTACGTCTTTCTCAGAGTTGAGGTGAAAGAGAGACCAGGTAGTGTTCTTTCATTGTGGTAGGCTGTGCAGTGGTTAGAAATGTCTTATGAGCTAGTGCGCTCTCTTCCATGATCCAAAGGGTGGTCATGAGGAGGATGCAAAAGAGAAGGGCTATAAAGAGAGCAATAGTCTTTGAGCTGTGTATTTTGTCAGTCTTGTGGTTTCTGTAGTGAGTCTTCGGATGTCCGGTGCTTCCATCATCTTCGTGTCGGGGGCTTCCATCATCTTCATATCGGGCGCTTCCATCATCTTCAAGGGGCTCGGTAGCGGGCAGAACCACAAACTTAATTTGGCTTCTCTCCTGGCAGCCTTAGTAGTGTTAGGCCACCGCTCTGAGAATTGTAACTTAGTCAGTGGTCTGCTTAGCCGAAGCTCCCTCCTTTCGTCGCAGGTTATACCCTTCTCTGGATGGCACAGTGAGATCGGGAAATTCTGTCAGTTCAAGTGCCTCTTTATCAGGGTAACAGCTCAGGGATGGTCGATCTTTATTCAGGAGCTCTTCTTGGGTGGCCACGTCTTAGGTCGTCGTCAGGGTAGAGGAGATTTTCTTGCAGTGGTGCGCATGTAGCCAATTACGTTTCCCTTCTACTCGAAGAGCGGTTCGGGTGGTGATCAAAACTTGCCAGGGGCCCGTCCACCGAGGTTCCAGACTCTTTGCACGCTGAAAGTTCTTGACTAATACGTAGTCACCGGGTTGGATATCGTGTCCGGGGCCCCTGGAAGCGTCAGGAATGGCATGCAGCACCTGTTGATGGATAACAGACAGTGTCTTAGTCAGATTGTAAAAATAGTCAGACATTAGGACGTCCGGGACGTCATGATTGGATGTCGGTTTTGGTGCAGACCAAATACTCATGGGCCGGCCGAAAACAACCTCGTAAGGGGTCAAATGGTGTTTGGTGGGGGTGGAACGCATTGATAGCAATGCCAGCGGGAGAGCGTCTGGCCATTTCAGTCCTGTGGTAGCCACTATCTTAGCTAGTTTGAGCTTCAGTGTAGCATTATGTCGCTCAACTAGTCCAGCTGATTGGGGTGGAAGACTGCATGAAATTTTTGTTTTACACCCAACCCTTTCAAGATGAGTTGGACTACTTCGGCTACGAAGTGGGGGCCATTGTCGCTCCACAAAATTTGACAAAGGCCGTAGCGAGAGAAGAATTCTTTTAATAGTACCTTTACAGTGGCAATGGCCGTGTTGTCGCGAGTTGGGTAGGCTTCCACCCAATTGCTGAATGCGCACACGACAACAAGTACATATTTCAGGCCTTGGCATCTTTCTAAAAGGATGTAGTCCATCTGTAGGACTTCAAATGGGTGTTTGGAACCCCAAACCCTCCCCGGGGTACTACAGTTCCTTTCCCAGGGTTGTGTTGCAGGCATATCAAACATTGTTGGACCAGACGTTTAGCAGAGTCTGTGATCTTGTCATTGTGCCAAACTTTGGAGACAAGTTCGGCCATAGGGGCAGATCCTATGTGTGCAGGAGAGTGTGCCATGGTTAGTATGGGGATCAGGTATGAATTGGGTAGCAACCATTTGTTCGTGTCTTTTGTCCGCCAGCAGCCTTCATCGTCTTTCAATCCCACCCGTGCCCATTCAGTCAATTTGTGTGGTGAGCTGGCCATCTGGATGTCCCTAATAGTTTCCCTAGCGTCCGTCCATTTTTCTGCTTGTGACCTGGTCACATACATGCGCGTCGTTGTCCTATTCTCGGCTGTGGTCCAGGCAGTGATGTCGTCCAGTGCATTCCCCTGCCCAATAATGTCTGTCACCATTTTGTGTGCCTGGCATTTGATTACTGCAAGTTGCTTGGGGAGGAGGACCGCTTCAGTCAGGGCGGAGACTAGATCTCCGTGTAAGATGGGTGTGCCGTGTGAGGTCAGGAATCCCCTCTCCTTCCATAAGAGCCCAAAATGATGAACCACCCCGAAGGCATACTGGCTGTCGGTGTAAATGTTTGCTGTGGTTCCTGCTGCTAGAATACATGCTCGTGTGAGGGCAATCAGTTCTGCTGCCTGTGCAGATCGTTGTGTAATGCGGGCTGTCTCTACTACAGTTGGGGCTGTGGTAACAGCATAAGCAGCTGAGGTGGTGCCGTCGGGGAGTTTGATGCAAGAGCCGTCCACCCACAGCTCTCCGTCAGGGTCTGGGAAGGCAGTGTCTTGGAGGTCAACACTACTCCTAGTCTGTTCGTCCATGAGGGTCACACAGTCATGTATAGGGGACACATTGGGGTCGTTCTCAGGTAGGGGCAACAAAGTGGCCGGATTCAGCGTAGTGCATCTTTTCAGTGTGATGTGGGTGCAAGCAGAGTCAGTTCGTACCCAGTCAGCCGTGCACTAGTCAGATGTTGCGCCTTAGTCTGGTTCAGGAGGGTGTCGACCGCATGGGGTACTAACACCGTGAGGGGGTTCGAGAGTACGATCCCCTCACTTTGTCGGATAGAGATAGCAGCGGCAGATACAGCTTGAAGGCAGGCAGGCAAAGCTCTGGCTCCGGGGTCAAGAGTGGCAGAGAAGTAAGCGCATGGGCGTTGCTTGGGGCCGATGGACTGGGTCAAGACAGACAAAGTGCATCCCTCCCTTTCGTGAGTGTAGAGGGAGAAAGGTTTTGTGTAATCGGGGGTTCCTAAGACGGGGGCTGAGCAGAGGGCGTCTCGTAGTTCTTTGAAGGAGGATTGGCATTCGGGGGTCCAAGGGAGCGGGAAGGGGACATCTTTAGCCAGCAGGGAAAGCAGTGGTTTTACAATGAGGCTGAAATTTGGCAACCACTGTCGGCAGAAGGAGGTGAGGCCTAGCAGGGAGCGGACTTGTTTCTGGGTTTTAGGGACAGGAGTTTCTAAAATGGTCTGAATTTGATCGGACGTAAGCTTTCTCCCGTCTTTAGACAAGAGGTGGCCTAGATAGGTAACCTGGGGTTGGCAGAATTGCAACTTCTTCTTGGAGACCTTGTGGCCATTTTCCGCAAGGAAGTGCAGGATCTGGATGGTGGCTGTGACTGCAAGTGAAGTGGTGTCGGCCGCCAAAAGGATATCATCAACGTACTGTATCAACACCACTCCATCTGGTAAGTGGACTGCGTCCGGTTGTCTCTCGAGGGCCTGGCTATAAATGCTGGGACTTTCGGTGTAGCCTTGGGGTGCTCGACAGAATCTATATGAGCGGGCTTTTAGGGTGAAGCCGAAGAGGTATCGGCTGTCTGGGTGGATGGGGATGGAGAAGAAAGCGGTCTTGAGATCAATGACAGTGAAGGTGGTGGCAGTGGAAGGAATCAGGGTCAGAATAGTGGTGATATCTGAGACTACAGGGTACTGAGGTACAACTACTTTGTTGACCTCTCGTAGGTCGATGATGAAGCGGTACGCTTTCTCATCTCCCTCACCTTGCTTCTTTATAATGGGTAGGATAGGGCTGTTGCAAACATTGCCAACTACTTCCTCTACCACTCCTGCATCTATCAGGGAATGGATAATCTTTGCCAATGCCTTCTTGCCCTCGGGCGATATCCGATATTGGGGAAGTTTCTGGAGTATTGCGTCTTGTCGAACAGTTATGTGCACTGGGTCGATCATCATGCGTCCTACGTCTGAGTCAATCTTGGCCCACAGAAATGGGGGTAGAGTGTCAAGAAGGGACAAGTCAGCATCAGTGATGAAAAACATGCGTCGGGTGGGACAAAGTCTGAGCAGAGTCGAGTTGTCGTACAAAAAGACTCGAACTCCGTCTTGCGAACACCTAATAGTAGCCCGGAAATGCTTCAGTAAGTCAAGTCCCATAATGGCATCAGGGGTGTTGGATGAAAGCAAAAACGTTGTGTCAGTGGTGCTATTCTCTAGGTCAAAGGAGATCGGTGTAGACAAGGGATTAGTGGAGGGCGTTCCATCGAAACCTATCGATGTTACAAATGAGCCAGACAAGGGTGCCCTTGGAATCAGTTGTTTAGATAACGCACTACGTGTTGCGCCAGTGTCTACCAGAAATGGAGACTTCGTACCCAGAACTTAGCAGTGACATAAGGACCTTGCTGGTCAACATAGAGCTCGACTGGATCCCTCCCTTGCCCTTGGCAGTCCTATGCGAAGTTGTGAGTGTCGTCGCAGTCAGACTGTTGGTACTGGTTCTGTCGGGGACGGTCAAATGTGTTCGGTCTGCCTGGCCTGTCATTGTTGGCGTCGTTCGTGGACCCTAGTCCCTGTCCTCTATTTCTAGGCCCACCCGCTACGTCTCTTGTGTCCCTGTTCTTGTTCATCTCTAACAGAACCGGACACTGGGATTTCCAATGACCGAATCCCTTGCAAAATGCACACTGGTTCTCGTCAATGTCTTTACGTCCAGCATAGGGTGCGGGTGTACGGTCTTTAGGGGGTGGGTTTCTAGGAGCATTCAACTGGTAATTTCCCTTGTACTGCTCTCTTCCTATAGTCTCCCCTTTCAACTGTGCAATCATCACCCTTTCTTTCAGGTCCTTTTTCTTTTTCTCAGTCGCCCTATCATTCTCGTTCTTCTGATGCTCGTAATACTGGGCCATCTGAAGGATAGCCGCAGGCTTGGAGGCCGCCCAACTACTCTCGCTAGCCTGTAGTTTCTGAGAGACCTCCTGTGACAGACCTTTAACATAGTTCTGAACAAACAGATGATGTCCGGTTGCAGTGGTCATGTCCTGGCCGCTGTAATCGGAAAACACAGTTTCAAAACTGGAGAAGTATTCTGATACATCTTCCTGGGGTTTCTGGTGGCAGGCCATTACTATCGACCAGTCCACCTTCTTTTCTGGGATCAGGGCTTTCAGTTTCTGTACGATCTTATCTGGGAGTTCTAGAATGAATTTCAAAGGTTTCTGTCCAGGCTCTCGTTCCCTGTCTATGCCATCGAGTTGTGACCAGGTATGTCCGAACAGCTCAAGGTGGTGGACTTTCCGGATTTGCTTCCACACATCATCTGGCAGACGTAACCCTAAAAACAAATGGATGTCGGCTAGGGTCATAATCGTTGAACCTAAGGCTGTACCTAATTCAATGTAAAAGGCAGTGGGGTTCTTCCAGTAAATCAGGCAGGGATTTTCGGAACGTCAGGATATCTTGTCGATCCCTTGGTTGGTAGACCCAGTTATATACTACCCTCCCTCTCGCATCTTGATGGTTAACGTCATCATGCGTTCCCTGTCCTCGTGGGGGAACCCAGTAAGGAGCGGCCTCCCTTATAGGCATCATTGTATTAGTTTGTTGTATTAGAGGTTCGGTCACTACAGGAGTCATAGTTTTAGCTTCCATCCTCTGTTCAGTGAGGTGGCGGAAAACTTCACGCGTACGCGTGAAGAGGTCTGTCACGTCACATTCACCCTCATCCCCAATGTCAACCTTTCTATACAGAGTCGTTAGGTTCTCTGGACCTTTGTCCCGGTATCGGTCCTCATAAGCATTTAGGGTGTGATAGCAAAATCGCACGACAAAGTGTCGTCTGTTACTATCGGCATATGAATTGCACATATCCATTACGTACTCCTCGCTCTCTTTCCGTTCCACTAGTGTCTTTACTATCTTATCGATCCCTGCTCGCTCATCCTTGCTCAACGTGTTCATTCTAGTGGAATCTTTCTTTCGGGTCTCAGGGTTGTCTAATGCTGCTGCTTGCGTTGCGCTGAGTACGAGGGGTTCGGCCGGCGCGGAGGCCATGAGGACCGAGGCCCTGGCAAAATTCTCATCTGTGCTTGGGGGCTGCGGGTGCTTTACTAAGGATTGGGAAGGGGCATATGGAGGGACCATGTAGATGATTGGGGGACCTAGTAATAGATCATCGTTCGCTCGCTGTTCCGAGGGTAACTCGGTGTAGAGCGTAGAGGGTGTTTCAACGGGACACTGGCTCGATGTTTCGGACTCTTGCTTCTGCTTGGCTTCCTCTCTCTCCTTTATCTCTTCCTCTAACTTTCTGGCAGCTAGGTGAGCTGCTTTTCGTAGCTCTTTCTCTAATCTGACTTTGTTTCTCTTTTTTCGTTGTTCTGCTTCTTTGCGCCACATGCCGAGACTATCAAGCATAGTGGGCGTTGTCTTATTGTTTCAAAGGGCTGTTTCCAGCAAGTTTATCTTATTTTCGTCGAAGGATCCTATCAGTGGCCACTGACTTTCCTGATCCTTTTTTGTATATTTGTGCCATAGCTTGCTATAGGCTATAGCGACTAGTCCATGCTTCATGAACATGTCCTTATTAGGGGTGCCTTCCAGTGGAGCTGGATGGTTCATCTCTAATAAGCGGTCCGGGCTGAACCAACTACTAATCAGTGGGGAGAAGATAGGCATGACAGATTACAACGGGGGACAAAGGTCCGCACTACCTATCCTTCACTACTTGCAAAGACTAGACAGAATATTTCTATTCTACGTTATTTGCAAACAGAGAATATCTCAAAAGAACCAACTCCGAACAGTGAATGTTCAGACAATCAATCAATCAGTGGGGAGAAAAATAGGCACAACAGATTACAACGGGGGACAAAGGTCCGCGTTACCTACCCTTCACTATCTGCAAAGGAAGAGAGAATATTTCTATTCTTCCCCGTTTGCAGGCAGAGAATATCTCAAAAAGAATCAATAAGCAATACTAGTATTTTCAAACAATCAAACAATCATTTTGCAATTTGTCGTGCTATACGACCTTACCCGGACCTGATGGCCAGTTTCTCGTCTTCCGCTTCCAGCGACCTATCGTCCTCTATTCTCCGTAATTGTCGCGGCACTCCTGATGGTTCCCAGTCAGGACCGTAGATCACTTGAGAGAGGTCTGTTCGGAACCGGTGAAGTTCGGATGATCGGCTGCCAGACGAGGGTCTATCGGGCAGGTGCACTTCCCGATCGTTGCAGTCGTTCACTCTGTCGTCAGGACCTCTCCCACTGGATCCACGTGTCGCTGATGGACCCCACATTTGGGACGCCAATTGTGGAAAGGTAGGGCCGATGTCGACCAAGAACCTTTAAGAATTGCCCGGCGTTAGCCGCCTCTCATACCACTTGAGTTTATCAAACAAAGAGTCAGGCGCTGGAGACTGGAAGGCAGGAAACAGGAGTTTATTCCGATGGAGCAGAACACGTCAAATCAGACAACAGGGTATCTTCTCGAGGGGCTCTAAACGCATCTCTGAGGCCTGGCCTGTTATACACAGGTTTATGGTCTTTATTACAGTTTATTACATGTGGCACATTCCTGCAAACACTTTGAAGTACAGATAGACATCCTCGGAATCCCCGCTTCAAGCCCGTTCCCACATACATTTACAGTAGAAGTCCCCACCCCGGTCACAACAGGTGATGACTGTCGCGCAGCTGGACATTCCGCCAGTTCCCGGAATATGTGCGGTTGATCGGATCTCATGGGGTGGGGGCTTTGATCAGTTGTAGATCCTTTGAAGAGAGAAGCTTCCTACTGTATGGGGGCAATAAACTGCATCCGCAGGGCCAGGTGGCGGCCTGGGAACGAGCAGGACAATCGGGCACAGAGGAAAAGGGGGGTTCATCAAAGGATGTATGATCATGAAAGGGATGTAGGGAGGTGTCGGCTGGGTACGGGATGTGGTTCCGAGGCAGGATTGCGCTGAAAGGGAGGTTTATGGCCCAAGCATGTGAGAGCGGGGGCTGTCAGCGTGTGGGGATGCTTGCGAGGTTAGAGGGAGAGAGAGAGAGACGTGCTGGCTATCGGCAGTGGGCGGAGAGGCCATGGTATTCAAAATGGCTGCTACTTACGCGCACATAAATGAGCTTGAAAAGGGACAAGACGGCGCTGATCATGTTGATGTCGCAAACTAGATTTCAACAGTGCCCTTACCACATCCCCTCTCTGCAGGGAGCCAACCAAAGGGCCCATTCCAATGGCATAATAGGTGAGTACAGAAGTGCACCCCCATGCTGCTGCAGCAAACAATGCCATGCATGATTGGTAGCAGTTATCGTGTCCAGTATTCCCGTTCGGCGGTCAACTTATTTAAATATCGTCGCCGGCACAGGTAGAGGGTCCGTGAAAAGTCTTTCCCTCCGGACAAATGGGATATTCGTGTCTCCATGAATCCATGTGTGCATGTGGGCTCTCTGTGCGGCTCTTTAGTTTAATTCAAAATCCTGGGCACCCAGGCCACCCATGATGTATGGTAGCATAAGGACCTTCCATTGTACCCGGGCCTGTTTGCCCGCCCAGGCAAGTTTGACCATGGATTGTTTCAACCTCTGAATAAAGGCCTGCAAGAGTACCATTGGGACATTCGTGAATAGAAATAGTAGCCGAGGTAGCACCACCATCTTCATAATGGAGACGCGCCCCATCAGTGAGAGTGGGAGGCGACACCAGACTTCTACATCATCCTCCAATTTGTTGATAGCGACCCCGTAGTTCTCCCGAAATACAATCTCGGAGTCAGTATGTAACTGGATCCCGAATTAACCGACCGAGTCTGTGGTTCACTGCAGCAGAAACTCCATCTCGAATTCCTTCATGGATGGGGTGAGTGGGAAAGCCAAGGACTTTGCCCAATTTACCTTCAGGCCAGAGAGCGTGCCGAAGTGCACCACCTCTCTAAGAACCGCCGACAAGTTGTTCTCGTATTCGCGGCCATAAAGCAGCGTGTCATCAGCGTATGTGGAAACCACTATCTGGTATGTCGGAATCCAATGCCCTCATTTCCATGATATTCCCTGAGCGCACATGCCAGTGGCTCCGTGACTAGAGCATATAGCCAGGAAATAACAAAGGAGTCCGTAACCAAATTGCCCACTCGAATCCTAGCTCTGGGGTGGGCGTATAGGGTGCCGATCATGTGAAGGAACCCCTGCCCCAGTCCCATTCTCTGCAAGACGTGTTGCATGAAGGGCCATTCCACGGAGTCGAAGGCTCTCTCCATGTCTAGAAACACCACCACTGCCTTTGTATCCTGCCTCACATGCTGCATTGTTCCGAAAATGTTACGAATATTGTATGTCAGGTTTCTACTTGGAATAAACCCCGCCTGCTCAGGGGCCACCAGGCGTGGGACCAGGAGCGCTAGTCGATTAGCTAAAACCTTCGCATATATTTTGGTGTCTACATTTAATAGGGAAAACAGACGGTACGAGCTACATTCCTCAAGAGGCTTACCCGGCTTGGGGATCGCCACCAGGATTGCCTCCCTCATTGACTGTGGCATGCTACCCGCCTCACACATATCATCAAAGAGTGTGGACAGATGCGGAACCAGGAGATCAAGAAAGGCTTTGTAAAAACCCACCGTGAGTCCATCAGCGCCTGGGGCGCTCCCCATCTTCATATCAGCCAGCACTTCTACTATCTCATCTTTCTCAAAGGGGAGCATCAGGAATTCCCTTTGTGTGTTCGTGAGTGACGGAAGTTCAATGTGCTCCAGATAGTCTATGATCTCCCCATCTAAGTCCCCCGTTCTTGACTTGTATAAGTCAATATAATATTGTCGGAAACGAGCCGCAATATCAGCCTCTTCAGTCAATAGCTCACCATCAGCCTAGCATATAGCAGTGATTTGGGTCTTTCCACGTTTCGCACTCAGTACCCTTGCAAGTACCGATCCTGGTTGATGTCCCTCCCCGCACGTACGTATGTGTTGATACATATTTCCCCATGTTTGACCTCCCTGTCCGCCTCTTCATGATATTCGCTTATCAGTCCCTTAATCTCCTCCTCTAGCTCTTTATTATCGTCTGACACCAGGCATTCCTCCAATTGTCCCAGTTTTAGTTCCAAGTCTCTAAGTCTCTGTCTTATGTCTCTAAGGACTCCCGAGTGCTTAGTCATGGCAATGCCCCGGATATAAACCTTAAAAGCCTCCCCCACTGTTTGGAAACTATCCACTGTCCCTATATTTGCCTCAAAATAGATTTCAATTGCCTATGCAAGCTCCCCCTTAAAGAGCGGATCCAGCAGAGAGTAGGGTGGGAAGCTCCATGTAAATGGTGAAATTGTATTCTGAAGGGTGGCCAGGACCAGGAGCAGTGGGGAATGATCCAATAGCGAACGCGGTTGGACCTGACAGGCCTGGACTTATTCCATCAGTGATGTGGAGGCCAGCCAATAGTCTATGCGAGTGTGCAAGTTGTGGTAGGCTGAGTAGTGCATGTACCCCCCTGTTCCAGGTTGCGCGTCCGCCAGACATCATTGAGGTCCATACTGACCATCACGCTGTTTAGTTCAAGTGCCACCGCGGCAGGTCGCCGAGCTGGACTTGCCGATCTGTCCAAGTCCGTGTCCCTCACCAAATTAAAGTATCCACCCCCATAAGAACTGTGCGTCTTGAAAACTACTTGTAACCGTGGACAGCGTAGCCAAAAACTCAGGGCAGCCATAGTTAGGTCCGTACGCGTTTACTATCACCAGGTTCAAGCCCCGCCCTTACAACGGGAAATTACGAAAAGCCCTCCTGGTCTGCCCTCAGCCATTCTAATGTGTATTCTGACTTTGGGTTCACCCACGTCAGAACTCCTCGAGCGTGCGTGGTAAATCCTGCTGCGGTAATATTGTCATTAAGGCCTCTGTAGCGCAGTATCGCGCTCATCAATGGTGGATGGGTCTCCTATAGCACGTCCACATCTATATCGTGTCTGTGCAAGTAGCTCAAAACCCTGCGCAACTTCCGGTGGTCATTAAGAACCCTAACATTCCAAGACAGCACTCTGATGTTGTGAACCCGACCAGGCCTGTCAGCTGTAGCCTGTCCAGCCATCAGTATAGTACCTGCACATAGTGTGTCTTGCTGTATCTTGTGTACATGCGCTGTAACCTGCATGCGAAAACAAAAACAAGTCCCTCAACCACGCACAAACCCTCTCACACACCCCCTCCCCGTTCCCACAGTTGACCGCCCCCAACATGGTCACTCAGTACCCCGGATCCCACCCCACCTCACCTTTACAACACTCCACAAACTAACCCCCAAAACAAATACTGTGGTGATCAGCACACGTGGGCAGAGGTCACTCCGTACATGGAGAATAATACTGTATTACACATTGCTCAGTGCCCCCCTCCGTATCCCACCGTGTCTAGCCTTAAACATCACCCGGTTCCGAAGTAAACCTGTATTCACAGTTGTTGCCTCTCTACACACATCATTGACACGCACCTTAGCCCCAACAATGTCAATGCCCCACTTCTTTGAGCCTTAGCAGTGTTGCATCTTTAGCTATACTACCCAGGATCGTGGCCCCCCCCCTCCGCCTTACTTCCTTTTGATGCAAATGTCCGTCTTTATCAATCCTGCTCCTCCATCTGGCCACCCTCTGCCTCATCCAACAGCTGTCTGTCCGGGCTTCTTTGTTGTTCCCTCGACCACCCCTTTAAGCCTGCTGTAAGGCCTTTGGATCTGTGAATATATGGGACCGCCCCTCCTGATTCACATGGAGTTTCGCCGGATACAGCATAGCATAGTCAATGCCTAGATCGCTCAGTTGTCTCTTGAACGGGACAAAATGCTTCCGTGCTTCCTGCACTCCCCGTACAGTCAGGGTATATCGAAATGTCAGAACCTTCAAACCTCAGCGACTTCTTCTCCCGTGCCACTCTTAGCGCCGCATCTCTGTCTCTATAGTTAAGCAGTTTGGCGATAATTGGTCACGGTGGGGGCCTGGGTGTGGTCAGGGGCCAAGGAATAGGTGCACCAGCTCCACTACAAACATTGGCGAGAATACTCCATCCCCAAGCAATGATACCAGTAGCTTCTCTATGAACAGCTCCATATTTCCAGTGGGGGTGGTCTCCGGCAGTCCTGCAATTCTTAGGTTGCAGCGCCATGAGCGGGCCTCCAAGTCCTCGGTCTTGTCCTGCTGGGACTGCATGAGTTTCCCTAGCTTCTTGTGATCGGCATCTATCGTGGTATGCACTCCTTCCACCTCCGTGATCCTCCTTTCCGACATGTCAATTCTCTCCGCATGTTTATCCAGTCTTACCGCCATTCTATCCATCCTATAGGTTAACGCATCCATTTTCGTGCCAACTGTTGCAATCCCATTCTGCAAACTCTTTTCCATTGATAAGAGTAAGCTCCGTATGTCCGTACCAGGTGGATCACTCTCCGTAGCTGGCTGTCTCATGGACTCTGCATCGCTGACGTCGTGGGATTTTGAATGCTTCTGCTCGAACGGCAGCTTTGATTGGGTCTTGTCACCTCTTCCCATTATGCCCTTTCAGGGGGCAAGTGAGCCAAAACTCGAAGCCTCAGTCTCCACGTTGCTCGTGTTCAGTCCGGCAGGAGAAAGGAGCTACCAACTTACAGTCGTCGCCGGTACGCCCAACAGGTCAGTGATTATGATGCACCTGGTAGACCCAGGGAGGACCAGATCCTTACCGTCTCATTTGCCACATTTCACTGCTCTCGCGCCCCAAGGGCTCTTCTCTGTCGACCAGGACTGCGGGGCTGCTCCGATACTCCTCAGGCCCGTTTGCGCCCTCCTCCCTGTATTCTCCACTAACCACAATCCGCTGTTTGTAGTGGCTGTGGAGCAATCCCCAACTCTTCCTCACCTTCCCTCAGTCAGCCAGGTGACTCCTCCACTCCTGCCACACTATCAGGGTAAATACTCCAGGCCTGGTCGATCTGCACTGCGTTCCCCGCCTCTAGGCCCTGTGTCTGTGGGGGGTTGTTGCACTCTCAACCCAACAAGTTATCCAAGAGCGGGCTCAATAAGCGGCACAGTAGGTGGGGGGGGAATGGGCGAGGCAGCTGTGTATTGTGCAAAATGGTCCCCCGGGTTGGCTGCAGGGCTCCCCTTTTCACACCGCATTACTCGTCTCACCACTGCCGCCACTATCGGGGGCTCACTTGCCCCTTGCCTCGTTCGTCCTCCTGAGCTCACAAGTACAGCGCACCCTGTTCCAGTGCGTCACAGAGCCGTGCTATCTGCTCTCTCCAAGTGGGGCCGCAACTCCGAGGTCCCCACTGCAGTCCAAGCCCCTCTAGCCAATGGGGGTCTACTGATCCTCAGGCTCGCAACCCCTGGTGGGACTCCTAGTGCCTCTTCGTGAACCCGCGGGGGCCGGCAGCCGCATGGGCCTCCTACTTCCCCGTCCGAAGTTGCCCCGGGTGAGGTGGCAGACCGTGTCTCTGGGCATAGAGCTCACGGGCACTCGCGGTCCGAGATCTTCACCGCGCGCCATGCCCTAGGCCGCAGCCTCCGCTCCCAGGCACCGTAGGGAAGAATAGAAGGAAAGGGGAGGAGGGATCTCCGGTCACCGCCCGCTGCAGCTCGTCAGTCTCCCGCCGCTTGCTTTTCACGCGGGGCTCCACTATCGGCAATCATCCACCACCTAGATGTCGGAGGTGGCGCCACACGTAGAATGACGTTGTGCCAGCTCGCTGTTCACCGCAGTCCGGCTTCCAGCCTGGGAGCTGAGCCCGCCTCTAGCCGAGATATCTCCAGTTGCGATGTTCCCAGGCAGCCCGGGACACTTCTCTGCTTTAGCGCTACCCCTCCAGCAACAGGGGCAACTTCTTCTGAGGCAGTAAACTCACTGGTGATGTAGGATATTTCCAGGATAGTGTCACGACAAGATGGAGCTCGAGGCTCAAGCGGCCATCCTGGTTGCTAGCAAGCTCCCCCCCCTTTACTTTTAAGACTTATGTTGATGATGCACAATTGAGTATTCGTCCCAGCAATACTCTTGGTGTTGTTAAGGAGTACTTTAAAAAGTGTCTGTCAACAATAGCCTCATTGGTACAACAAAATGCCCCTCAATTGAGCAAGATAAAACTTAGGTACTTATTTTGTGGCTCGAACAACATGGATTGCTTGGATAGCTGGTGTCCTTAGGAACTCTAACCCTGTCCTTTCCGGATATTAATGGTTAAAAACCCAGGAATTCTTTTGAATAATAATTTTATTCTTAGATCGCAAGGTATTAGGGTGACTCCTCTTTCTTTGTTTACCTTTGGTGGTGTCACAAAATCTTCCACTTTTTAAACATCAATTGCAGTATTATTGGTATAAAACTTTCCAGGTTGGACTACTGTACGTGTATGTAAACGTTCACCCATGGTATTGATAGACAGGATGCAACAAGTTCATGACTGGTTCACCAAGAGGATCCCATGTCTCTGCATATTGCGGTCACTTACAATGGCTTTCTAGTCAGACAACAGTGAGCGTGGGTTATTATACTGATCCAGGATCATGCCAAGAAGGTGGCTGACACTTGTTTTGGCCTCCTTCAGGGACTTAGGCCCCTGCTGGGGTTTTTTGATCCACCCACCCTTCAGTTGATCGTCCAAGGGGCTATCTTATCTAGACTGGATTATGCCAGCTCGCTCCTCTTAGGGGCTAATCAGATAGAGGTAGTTCGCTTGCAGCGAGTCCAGAATACAGCAGACAGAGCTATGCTGGGGCTTACGCATAACAGCTCAACAGCTGGTGCTATCCGGTGGTTACGCTGGCTGCCTGTGGCCAAGCGGATCGAATTCAAGTTTCTATGCTTGTCCTTTAAAATTCTGAAGTTTGCGTCTCCCGGGCTTCTGGCCAACTTGCTGGTACCTTATGTTGCTAGGCGCCAGCTGCAGTCTCTGGGGCAATACTTGGTTGGTGTCCCTCGAGCGAACCGTCTCCGTGCCGAGGGACGTTCTTTCTGTTGTTTGGCAGCCAAATTGTGGAACTCCCTGCCCTTTCAGATCCGCAGGCTGGATAGCCTGCTGGCCTTTCGAAAAGCCATCAAGACCTACCTTTTCCCCATGGCATAGTTCCCCCCTTTGTGTTCACTACTTTCGGCACCTGGATGCCTAGTTCTTAGCCTCTATGTTCCACTGCAGTTAACGCCAGGGACGCCTCTTCGCTGAGGCATCTGAGCGCTATATAAGTCTAGTTAACATTAACATTAACATTAACACTTCACTCGTCATACCTTGTATAGGTAAGGGCTCACCTATATTTATGCACAATTCCCACACATTACTTCCAACAAACCTCCTTTGCTCAGTTTCTGCAGCCAAGCTGATAATGTGCTGTAGGAATGAAAGGAATGACAGTGAAGGTGGTTGCTTCTTTTCAGTGCAAGTAGCGGGGCTATGGAATGCACTGCCCGCCCCTCTCAGATCTGAGGCACATCATCCGTCATTCAGAAAACCTCTGAAGATGCAACTTTTCACATGAACTTCTCTTCATCCCCTTCTTCAATGTCCAAGCTAACTCTGGTATCAACCTGCAGACCTTAACCAGGAGACCCTTAGGGCACCAGTGTGCTTCACTAAATCTTTTACATTAATCTAACAATAAAGGTCTTGGATTTTATTTTAATTAAAACGTAGGAATCTAAGTTTCAGAAACATTGCTGAGGAATAATATGAAATTAGGTTTAGTGGTTGAAAATATTGCAAAACCTGCTTTCATCCGGACATCTCCTTTTGTGGGAAACCTTAAAAGCAACCAGAATGATAGAAAGTTCATAAACTTAATGATATTTCCATATAACATCGCCTTTGTAATCTGCATGTTCTTTATTAAAGAGTATACCTGAATTACAATTACTCAATAGTTTTTGTAACTGATTCTTCAACCCACAGTTGCAGAATCCTATAATTACTTTTTCTGTATTCAAATGCAGGCACATGTGCACCTTACCGTGTTCCACTTTCTCTCCCTAACACCCCTACAAAGCACAACATTCTACAGTCTGTCTTCAGACCAGCCTATGTTAGGTTGCCTCTTCCGTTGTCCAACACAACCGTTCTAAATCTAAACGCTTGAAAACACACAAAGATACATATAATTTATCACAGGTCGTTTTACCATTCTCTTTCTGTCCTAAGATGCTCTCGGGCACCAGCAGTATGCACTCCACTAAAGACTCCTGTTTCGCCCTCAGAGAACTTCAACCGGATCCTCACATTCAGACACAAATACTTGCCTTCAGAGAGCATCATCCAGTCTCCAGAAACCCCACAGTTGTTCCTTAAACACTAGTTGAGCTGGCCTTCATACACCTTCAGAGATTCGCTCCTCCTTGTGCTTCAAAAACGTTGGTCTTGTGTGTGCGACCCTCCCATTGGCATAGCTAGCCCTTTGGTCACTGTGTTTGTGTCCCTTTGCTGCATTGAATAGCGGGGGTGCTGGAGAGATTCCGACGACTGTCGCCACGCGACGGTTACATTGTAGACGGCAGGTAAGAGCGGGAGGAGGCAGCTGTCCACAAAACTACTGCTGCCGGAGGCGGACACCACCCCCCACCCCACCCTCCACCTTGCTACGCCACTGGTCCCTCCTCTAGATGCTTCCACTGACTTATGAGCCTATAAGATTTTACTACTTCTGCTGTCTCTAAAGAGTGCGACTGTGAGATTTGTATAAAGTGCATTTTTTCACCTTATCTCTTTCATGTAGTCTCAGACAAAGCATGACTGAAATAATATACTTAAAAGGGGCTGGGTGGAGAAATGAAGTTAACAAAACTGCTAAAAACATAATGGAAAATAATAGGCCAAGTGGCCTTGCTTGGACTGATTTTATTAACTAACTGTAATGCATACAACTCTTTCGCCAACTTTTATGGGACATTGGTGCATATTCTCAAGGAGTTATTGCCGAGTTATCGGCACTTTATCGCAGCCAAAGTCGTGATAAAATCGACGATACGACCACAAAACATGCGATAAGGCGTGTTAGCAGCAGGAAATTAACACCTGCTCTGACCTAGTATAAAGTCGGACCACAGGCTGCACCACAGAGGAGAGCCCAGCCCACAGCCACACCAGAAGTGCAACAGATGCCATGGAGCCACTGATCATGCAGTTGGGAGCTCCAACAGGACCACAATACCCACTGCCACAACCCCCAGGATCTCCCATCCCGGGGCACCCCCACCCAGGTAAAAGACATGCCACATCAACTACATGGAATCATGTACCAAATAAAATGCCTGATGTCGCACAATCACATTTGGTGACATGCATGTGTTGGCACATTCGAACTTCAAATTAATAAATGAAAATGTATTCAAATAAACACAGAAATGAAGACACATGGCGGCTCCCCTCGGGACAATCCGTAGTTCACAGCCTGCAAGACAAAAATCATGATGAGAAGGTGTGTCTTGCACAGGACAGAGAGAGAGCGAAGGAGAGAGAGAGATACAGAGAGAGAGAAAGAGAGGGAGCGAGAGAAAGACGGACAGAGAGGGGGAGGGAGAAATAGATGGACAGAGAGGGGGAGCGCGTGAAAGACGGACAGAGAGGGGGATAGAGAGATAGACGGATAGAGAGGTAGAGCGAGAGAAAGACGGGCAGAGAGGGGAAGTGATAGAAAGACGGACAGAGAGGGGGAGGGAGAAATAGATGGACAGAGAGGGGGAGCGAGAGAAAGACGGACAAAGAGGAGGAGAGAGAGATAGACGTACAGAGAAGGGGAAAGAGACACATATAACAGAAGAGATAGACAGGGAGAGAGAGTGCCGACACTGCACACCCAGGTCACACTGCTCACCTGCTGTCACCCACCACGTGCCGGAATGTAGTGCAGTTCACCAAGTCCCACATTTGAAACAGACTGTCATCTGAAACAGAGTCCAGATACATGAATGGCAAAGTACATACAATTGTACATGACATAATCGCCTGTCCGCCCCTGCGCACCTAGGAAGATGCACCCCAGCCCCTCCCGCCACTCAGAAGTGCATGGCTGCCCCAGCGCACCCAGGCCTTACTGCTCACCTTCCGCCACCGGCGTGTAGCAATGAGGGCCAACCACGTGCCGGTGCAAGCCACAAGCCCGGGGCCCGTGAACATGGCACCTTCCACATCATGCAGCCCCGCTCTGCAGGTCACCAGGTCCACCTTTGATTCTGGGTCTTGATTTCACCATGGCAGAGGACATACCAGTGTACCCGGCATCATCACAGGCTGCACACCTGCTCAGCCTTTGAAGTGCCACTAACTCTGTGATCCAGGAGGCAACACCATATAGAGGTAGGCCAGCGTAAGGGTTTGAACATTGACCCCGGGGCTCTGGGCGTGGTTCCGTACGGGCTGGACAAGGAAGTAACTAATGCGTGTGTCCCTATTGTTGCGTCGGCACCACCCGGACCACATTCAGCAATGTATCACCCTGTGACCCAAGTCCAATGACATGAACCACATGGACGTACAAGGAATTCACTGACTCTACATTCATCTATACTTCCACATATGAAAGACCATTAACATGACACATCTGTGTGATTAGGAATGTTTAATGCACATTCAGTGGAGTGTTGCATCTGGAGCAGTACAGGGCTGGGCAACCCCCACATGACGATGTTGGCCCGTGGAGGGCCAGCCAGAGTCCTTCAGAAAATGACAAGTCCAAAGGAAGGGGAAGAGTTCAGTCCACAGTCTGATTGCTGTGTCATTGATGATCAAACAGAATATGGCAGTCCATGTTGAGGTCCAAAGTGTATGTCACAGGGTGCATCAGGGCACAGTGGAAGGTGCTGATGCAGAGGGCAGAACTAAGCAGAAACAGGCCATATGGCGGAGAAGAATGCTACTGCGTCCTTCTTACCAAGAAGGCAGGTTCATGCGCATCTTCGTCCACTGCTGTTTCATGTGCTTCACGTGTGGGTGATGGTGCCCTTTCTCCAGCACTGTGTGGCAGTGACACCTCAGGGGCCGGAGGTGGAATGTCTGCCGCTCTGTGTGGCACTGACACTTCAGGGGGTGGAGATATGGATGTAGTGGTAGCAGCAGCATGCATTAGTGACAGGCCTTGTGGCAGCAATGCCATGAGGATGGTTTTGAGGTCATTGGGGAACCCAGCTAGCACTCACTGGTGTGTAGCCGTTGCAGCCGTTCTTCCCGCTTTCGCCCGCTCCATGGTAACCATTAACCTCTGCATGTTTTTCCAACTCCCGCTTGACATCGCTAGATCCACTCTGACTGGGCAGTTGTTCTATTCTCTGAGTCAGGGCTCCAGCGATGTTTGCCATGGTCCATTGGAGAGCATGGAGCGGACTGTGGGTGTCCGTTAGGGACCGTGAGTGGTCCCTGATGGGACTCAGACACCCACGTATGGCATCTAGTTTGTCTGCCATGTGGTCAAAGCCCACCCGCTCCTGTTCAGCCAGCTGGTCTTGGCACCACAACACACAGCATTGGAAGGCCATTTGTTCTTCGTGGGGGCCCTAGGAGGAAGCCGTAGTAGTGGGTGCTGCCTGCTGTGTGGTCTGTGCAGGGGGTGGGGTCTCCTCGTTGCAGCTGGTCTGCCCTGCTCCTGGAGGTGGGCTGCAGAGGCTGTCAATTGACTCATGGAGGGCATCAGAGTCGAAGCTGTGGTGGTCCTCTTGGTCATCAGAGAAGAGAAGGTCAGGCTGCTCTGCAGAAGGTGTTGATTTTCCCTCTGCAAAGTGAAGGGGAGATGCAGTTTAACAATGTGTTCACATGTATGTTGTCGCATTGTACATGTTTACATACAGACTGCATGACTGTGTACATCGTGGCTCTTTGGGAGGAGCTGCCAATTTTATGGGGGACAGTGGACATTTCGACAACAGACGTATGTGTGTTTGTACTTTTACATTATCAACTCACATTTCCCTGCAATGCCAAAAGTGATTGGCAAGCGGCACCAGTTGTGTCCTGTGTTCTGTTGTGGATGTGTTGCGGTTTGTACCACATTGTTGTCAGTATAGATGTGCTCTGCATGTTGTGTGTGTACTGCATTTCGGGGAAATGCAGCTCTGATTTTGCTAACACTTCTCTATTTCATGTGATGTGCCTTTGACTTCTGTGCTTATACAGTGCTGAGATGTTGCATACTAGGGTACATTGGTCTCTTGGTGGAAGTTGGGGTCTGGGGCATAGTTTGTCCGCAGATGTGCTCATTATTATTATTATTATTACTATGCAATTTATATCGCGCAAACTAAACCCGAAGGTGTCAAGGCGCCTATCAAAAAAGGTCAGAAAATTGCAAAGCACCACTACAGGTACGCGCGTACAAAGAGGTGGGTCTTTAGGGCAGATCTAAAAGCTTGGAGAGTGGGGAGAGACCTTACTTCAAGAGGGAGAGCATTCCACCATTTAGGGGCCAGATTGGAAAAAGCCTTACCCCCCCCATCTGGTCTTCCGGACACGAGGGACAGAAAGAAGAAGTCTGTTTGAGGAACGAAGGTTCCTGCCAGGATTATAGTGGGACAAAATAGATCCAATGCCAGTGGGGCTGGTTTTAGCTAAAGCCTTATAGACCATACACATGGACTTAAAAAGGATACGGTTCACAACGGGAAGCCAATGAAGCTGCTTCCGGGCAGCGGTGGCAGAGGCACGTCGGGGTAGATCGAGAACAAATCTGGCTGCTGCGTTCTGGACCACCTGCAAGCGCTGTAGCTGACTTTTATTCAGTCCAGCATACAGCGTATTGCAATAGTCCAGACGAGAGCCCAAAAGGGCAACAGCCAATTGCTTTCTTGCCTGTAGGGAGAGATAGTGTCTGATTTTCCTTAGTATATGGATGATCCCCCAAAAGGTCGATACAGTCCTGTTGACCTGTTGGCACATGCTAAGGATAGGATCGATCATAACCCCCAGATTTTTAGCTGAGGAGGTAGGATCGGGGCAGGCACCCAATGAATCCGGCCACCACTGAGCCGACCAGATCTCTTCCTTTCCTACAAACACCATCACCTCAGTCTTCTCCCCGTTCAGTTTCAATGAATTGTGAATCATCCATTGGCCGACTGCCTCCATGCAAGATCTAAAATTGGCGGCAATCGACGTAACTGACTGGGAGAGAGAGACGAGGATCTGGGTGTCATCCGCATAGGAGACTACCTCCATCCCAAAAGATCTAATAAGTCTGGCAAGGGGGGTCACATAGATGTTAAAAAGGGTAGGACTAAGCGCTGACCCTTGAGGGACCCCACATTGCACAGACAGGGATGGAGATAGAAACTGACCCAGCATCACCCTTTGCTCTCTATGGTCGAGAAAAGAGGAAAGGAGTCCCAGGGCCGCCCCCCGAACCCAAATCTCCTTCAGTCGGGATGTTAATACCGAGGGAGAAAGGGTATCGAAGGCAGCCGTGAGGTCTAAAAGGATCAGGAGGGAGGTCTGTCCCCCATCAACCCGTGTGCGGATGTTATCAAGCACTATGGTGAGGGCAGACTCGGTGCTATGTTCCCTCCTGAATCCGTGCTGGGAAAGATCCAAACACAGCTCAATTGTGCATGTGTGCCATTGTGCCCATCTCCCACCCTCCCCCTAGTCCCTGGTCGTTACTCACCCTGGTACTGTTGTGTCCGGTCATGTTGAGCAAAGTCCGGTCCCCCAACTCCTGCCACCATCCCCCCACTGATGACTGTGGACACCATTTCCTCCATATCGTCCAGCTCCTCCTGTGGCGCAGGACTCCCACCTCCAGTCTGCATTGCTGCCTTCCGGTTGTTGGTGAGTTTCAGCTTGGTTTTGCCCTTCACATCATTCCAGCGCCTCTTGACCTCGTCCATTGTCCTCTTCAGCACTCCCACTCCATTCACCTTGTCCATGATGGACTGCCATAGTCCATTTTTTGTTGACACAGTGGAGGTGACGAATCCTGTTTTCCTGCGGACTGAACAGCTTCTTCCTACTGTTTTTTCCTTGGCCTTCTCTGACCCCAAGGTCCCAGGCTGGTCCTCCGGGTGGCTTGCGGGGTTCTGGTTCTACTCTGTACTTGCTCCGACAACATCCATTGTGCTTCGCTGTTGTTTGGCATTTGTTTGTCTTTTTTTTAATACTTTTATAGTGATTTTGCCCGCCTGGCGCGTGTGAATTGCCGGCCTGTCGCTGGTTTTTACAGATTTTTGTATTGCGATTGGTCTCATTGCAGCTTTTTTTGTGTTCGTGTTTCTCATTTTTGTTGAATGGCGTTAATTTTAACTCGCCCATTTGACACGTTATCTGGTGACTATCCCATGGTACCGCCGTGTTGTGAATACTTAGTTAACACGGCGTAATTTTCCCACGATAGACTGCGATGTTGAGAGTTGCGTTAAGTTACTTTTGCAATGGTTATCACACGTTCTTTAGAATATGCCCCAGTATGTTTAAAGATCCACTACCTATTTAAGCACAATTGTTTCAAACCTTTCCTAGTGAGGGTGAGTCTCAACACCCATGGCAAAGTAAGGTCTGTTTGACACACTGGACAAGTTTCAGAACATTTCACGAGTTCCACTTCAGAACCTCTGGATTTGTTACCCAATTTAAGTAAAGATTGTGGTGTTAATGCACCAGTTGGCAGAATTTGTCAATTCTTTCTTGAGGGACAGAGCCCGACAGAACCCTCCTAAAGAAGTTTGGGCTCACTTGCTTCTCTTGCTTGCTCAGTTTACTTAAAGGAATGTATTTACGCCCCACCACTTTCAAAGTTCATTACCCCCACGGATACCAGGTGGGTAAGTGAAAAATTTCGCATTTCCAGAATCTTTTCAGAAAAAATAATATGAGCCAGTTTTGAAAGCAAGACTACTGACATTTTAAAGGGCGTCATAGAATGACCCCAGTGCTTTAATTCAGTTCACTTGGAATGTTCTCCCACCTAAAATGAGACCTCTCCAAAGTTCCTCTTTCACATATAGATCTTTGCTAACTTGCATCGATCTTCAGCTAGCTCAGTAACGAGGTCGAATCAGTAAGCTGTGGGAAATCCTTCCTGTTGGCCCTGGCAGTGGCCTGTTCATAGTCATAACGAGTCACTTTACAGTGCAATCTCGTGCCTTCCTAAAAGTCAGCACATTCATTTTGTGAATAAAATATATGTGACAAATTGTATCCAACATGGCGCTCTTTTGAACATACTATTGCCTAGTTATTGTGATACTTAGGGGCAGATTTATGTTGGACTTGCGCCACGTTTGCGTCACGCAACGGTGGCGTAAACGTGACCCATTTACAACGTGACGTATCTAGGCAGATGCGTCACGTTGTAAAGCCCTGCGCCACATGTGGGCGTTCCGGCGCAGGGTGGGCGTTCCGGGGCAGGTGCGCCTCGCAAAAGTGGCTGAGTTAAATCTACAAGATTTCACTCAGTCACATTTAGGCCAATGCTGCGTCAAAACCTTGCGCCTGCTTGAAGCAGGCGTAAGGCTTGACGCAGCATTGGACAGATAGGGCACCCCGAGCCTTGATGGAGCTTCGTCGCGCTTGCAATGCAACTCCAGCAATGCGCCACCTTTACGGCACAGGTGCGTCACACATCTGTGCCGTTTTTGCCCCATGGTGCGCCACATTGTAAATGCGGCGCACCATGGGTGGCGGCGCTGCGGCGCGCAATAACTGGCGCATCCCTGGGGATGCGCCAGTTTTTGTAAATCTGCCCCTTTATATCTTTATCCTTTAAAGTCAGGCAAGCGAACAAGTTCACATATTCTGGAAACAAATACATTATAACATCACAATGATGAAAAATGAGAATAGGAAGAGGTATGGTTGGTTGCAAGGGAAATTAAAACACTCTAATCGTGGCAAAAATCTCTCACGCACAGTGCTTTTCCAGCACTCAAACAGGAAGCCCGTCCCACCGAGTCACTCTGGCAGGAAGCCAATGAAACTGCGACTTTGCTTTTAGTAGAGAAAGTGGAATTGCAAAATCTTCATTCCATGACAATATTCTTCTTGGACAGCTTTTCAAGTGTTAATGTTTTAGATGCTCCGTATCGCAAAGGTCATAAATACATTTAAGTAGATTGAAGAAAGTGTAGCTTTGTGTAGCTATAACTATTTCCTTCTTTGTATTGTTTGTGGCCTGACCCTCAAATCCCCTCTTTTGTTTTAAGTTGTTGCTTAGGCTTATAGATGAGTACTTAAAAAAAAACCATGAGTGCATTGAGCTTCTTTTCCCAGCAGCCGCCTGGTGCTGGGGAAGACTCTGTGCACTGTTTATCTTATATTTTGCCCCTTCTACTATCGATTTTGGAGTTCCACATTTAGGGCCAGATGTAGGTAAAATAGATTTACCGATTCTTAATTACCAAAAATTACCGAATTTTACCGATTCGGTAATTAAGAATCGGTAAATCTGAGGGGTGGATATGTAGGTATTCCAGATGTGCTGGAATAACGAATCGGAAAAATTCCGTATTTACCGATAATGCCCTTTCATTCCTATGGGCTTTGAAGCCCATAGGAATGAATGGGCATTACCGATTCGGTATTTACCGAATCGGTAAATACAGATTTTCACAAGGGTGCAGCGGGTGTCACTTTGACACCCTCTGGCACCCCCAAAACAGGCTCGGGTGCCATGTGGCAGGCATACATGCCCTAAGGGCAGGTCTGCCTGTCACATGGCATAGGTGTGCATGCACACATGTGCAGCACACTAGAATCAGTATTTCACCATCAAATTGGATTTGATGGTAAAATACCAATTCGGTAAGGCCTCTGGGACTCAGAAGAGTCCCACCTACATCTGGGTGCCTCAGAATCGGTAAATTTACCGAATTTTTATTTTACCGATTCGGTAAAATTACTGAATCAGTAATTTTACCGAATCGGTAAAAAAATGCCCCCTACATACCTGTCACCCATTTACCGATCAGTAATGGCCAAAATTGGCAGTTACCGGTCAGTAAATGGCCTGAAACGGCCACCTACATCTGGCCCTTAGGGCCTTATTTAGATCTTTGCGAACGGGTTACTCTGTCACAAACGTGATGGATATGCCGTCCACTGAAATATAAATCCCATAGGATATAATGAGAGTTACATTCCAGCAGAAGGGATATCCGTCACCGTTGTGATGGAGTAACCCATATGCCATCATCTGAATCATGTCCCTTAATGGCTTACTAATGTCTGCCATCTATCCATTTGAGGCTGCCATCAGAGCAAGAACAATCCAGCCCATCATGTCCTCTCCATTTCCCACCTACAATGGAAAAGTGCTCTCTTCCTCATCACACGTTACTTTACCATATGCCACCTATAATCATCTGACTTTTTTTAAATTAATGTTTTATTAGTATTTTATTTTTATTAATTGGTTTCTTGTCATCACTAATTCGGTTGCTTATCTTAAGCCCTGTGTTTTGAGACAAGTCAGTTGTTGTGCCTTGTTAGGCAATGTTGCCTGCTCTACTATCAACACAACCATATTTCACAGTTATACATCCATATTTTCAACTTAATGAAGTGGCTGTTGTATCCTGTGCTCTGGAAATCCTGTGAGGTTGGCTGTAGCAAACAGGTTGTAATTGGTGTATCTCGCGCTTGATCATCACCTGCTGTGCAAGATTGCAAATTAATGGCCTCTTGTGCATCTGCTTCGACCTTCCCCACCTACAGGACATTGCCACCTCTAACGGCACCACTCTAGTGAATGCAGAATGCTGTTGATTTCTATGACATCAATGTTGCATGGTGATTGTGGTAAGGTGGACAATGTGGACACAGTGGTAACATTGGTTCTTCTCAGGAGTGGTAATATTGGTTCTTACTATCTTACTTTTCTTCTGGACTTGAATTGTCACTCACACAAAGTTCACCTATCTCATGTTCTGTGCCTGAGAAAGGATCATATGTAAAATAACAAAAACTGTGTTCATTTGCTTTCATAAAGATGTCACGTAGTTGAAATTAAATATGCATTTCATGTAGGCGCACACCACTCATGTGCAACAAGGTATTGGTAGGGTCTGCACGCTATCCAATAAATGTACACTGTTTAAAGCACCCTGCAAGCTGGTAATCTAACCTGAATTTCTTTAGAATGTTCTTACTCAGGCACATGCGCCACTCACAAAAACAGAGTGATGCACTGGATTTGTTCAAAGGAGTCAAAATATAGATGAGTGGATATCCTGTTCCTGTTGCATCGCTCACCTGTTGGGTTGTGTGAGCACCAGCCAAGGAGAGCGGTGCGCTGAATAGGTTCGCAGAGGGAAGGGGCCTTTGATGATAGTGTGACTACAGGGCTTACCCCTACTGCCCTTTGATGGGTATTATCTACCTACTTCTAGGGTACTTCCAAAAATGCAAGTACACCACAATCACTGCATGCATAAAATAGGTTTGCATGCCTCAGCGTGATCTGCGCCAATCACAGTAGTGGGCCATTGTGGGAACAACATCACTATTTTGCCCTGATGAATGTCCATAAACTTTGTTAGTTACAATAACAATGGTCAGAGTCTATCGATTCATTAAAACAATAAATGTTAACCAAGCAATAAATCAAGTATAGAACAAAATAATATTATATCCAAAGTGTGCATATATTACTTATTCATTAATTCCAGCACAGTATTTGTCAGGTACCTACTTCAATTCAATGGGTACCTGGGCATAGGGAATGTCATTACATACAGACAAAAGAAATATACTTATTCAATTTACGTCAGTGAATCATATACACATCAGTGGACATTTAGTCTCATATGAATATAGCACTTGAGAGCTTCAATTAAAGAAACAGGTCAGACGTTTTACACCAATTATCTACATCAACGTCGCGCTCAAAGTGATAGAAATGGGGAGACAGTTAGGTAGGATAGGTGTGATTAGGAACACGTGAGGACTGGGTAAAGGTGGTTGTGACTAGAAGCAATCACAGTGGGATAAAAATAAACCCTTTACAGTCTGTGGTTAGATCTGAAGTTCCAAATATGCACATAAACATAGGAATCGTGTTACTCCGTTGATTAATCCTATGATTGGCAAACGGTTGTGATCAGGTCTACGTTTCGACCCCCAGGTTAAAGGGTAGGTTTGATCCTCAAATTGGGGTCTTCATCAGGACAGGAGAGAACAGGAGCGCCTAAGAATAACAATTTTTAAATGAATATATCATGTTTCAAAGAAGCTACACACACTAAGGGAACATATCAAAAAGTGGGAAATGGCTTACTTCAGCAGGGGCCCTTACGTGGCCATTGTAGTAGGACCATCAAGGGTTCCTTTCTTTTTGGGGTGGGTATCCCGCCTTCATCTGAAAGGGGAGTGATTAATTACTAGCGCAAATAATTGAGGGCGTGGAACACGCATTAATTGTCTAAAGATTGTTGGGGGGTACTTACTGGGAATGTGAGCCTTCCATCCAAAAAGAGTTGTTTCTCTGTTCCAGCCAAATCAGCGTTTATGCGGATATATTTCACGCACCACACGCGGTTCTGAAGGGGGAGGAACGTGAACAAAGCCTGGTATTAATGACCATTGTTATTGTAACTAACTTTACTGACCCAGGTCAGAGGTTTCTTAGGGTGTACCCCATTGAAACTCATAAACTTTGTTAGGCCAGTAGTATAGGGCAGAAATATGTTGGCGTTTTAATATTAGGCTCATAGGGCCACATTATCCTGAATGCCTCTTATATCGTTTTTAATTTTTCCCATCCTACCGATTAATAAAGGGATACCTTGGGGTTGGATAAGGAATTTTATTTAACTGTAAACAAAAAATCCAAAACAAAATTATTCAAAAAGTTTTATAGAACATGGTCAAGCCCACCCTGACCTTTAGGAGTCAGAGTGAACCGGATGATGAAGCATGCCACTACTAGAGTGGGTGTGGGTTATATGTATAAAAGTCTTTTCCCACCAGTGAATGTGGTGAGGGTTAGCACTTTAATTCCTCCCTTGCGCTGAAGTTTTTAAAAACCCATTGTTCATGACGAGCTCAGCTCGTAATGAGTGTATGAGAGGTGTACCTCACGACGAGCTGAGCTCGTCATGAGCTTCGAAGGGGTTAAAACAAATGGGTGCTAGCTCCAACAAGAAAGGGACCACTTCTCCTTTGTGAAAAGTCGAATCCCTACCCTATTTAGGCATCACAGCAGTTCTGTCAGGACATGTGGGAAGGCCAATCTCTTGGAAGAGGAAGCCTCACCCACAATTTATGATATACTTCATCACAGGCAACCTCTTCCTACCCTGGTAGGTGAGTACCATCAGGGCAGACTTGACCTCCAAGGGCAAGAAAGAAAGAGGGAGTTCTTAGATAAGGTACAACTGGCCAATTGCGGGATCCAGATCAGTTAAACATACCTTAGGATACCCAGGTGTTTCACCTTTAATTCTGAAATCTTTGGTATGTCTAAAAACTAAACTGGGATGCAAAATGAGGACAGTGGCTCAAACCTTCCCCCTAAGACAATATATTTCTACTCCTGTCGCTAGCATATACAGGTCATGGGGATTCTGCAGGGCCGAGGATCCCTTATAGACTGGCCTATTTGCCCAAAAGACAATACTTGGTAAAACCAAGAAACCCAGGTGGATCCTACCTGGGGATGAGTATAGCACACCTATACATTTAAAACAAGATAGAGAAAAAAGGCTTAAAACGCTGATTGGAAATCCAAGCACTAGCATGCAGAGACGTATTGCCTCATTGTTTGAACACAAGTGGCACTGCACAGCATGTCACTCAATGATAAACGCAAGATGTGGTATAATGCACATGTAAAAAACGGCGCACATGCACATTATAAATCCCTATTAGTCATATAGGGTTATTCCTTACCCTAACTTTAGGGGATACCAGGTCTCCGGTCTGGGAGGGCATGATGTTTTCTGTAGTCACACCTGCATAATGGGATAAAAGGAGTCATTGTGATGATTGATGGGCCTTTGTCACACAAAGGACTTAAGGTCCGCTATACTCAGTCAGAAAAGTCCTATCCTTACAACATTACTAATGGCAGATTTTGGCTCCTCTACTTTACAAGAGGGAGCCAGGACTAGAGAACAAATATTTCTTAGAAACAGCACGATCATTGCTATGGTTAAGATTGGTGATAATTTGAATGCCAGTGGTAACAATTACAACCGCAGCGACATGCTCAGTAGTCTAATTTTCCACTTTTCATATGTTTAAATGTTTGCGTAATACTTATGTACCTCAATATATGATTCTCAAAATACACGCCCATGACGCTGGTAGTAACGCCGCCAGATCGTTGGTGGTAGTGGGAGCCATAAAGGAAATGAGTATAGAGCGACTTGAGATAACAAGACACCCTCTGTTTATCACAGCATGTTGTTGTGTTCACGTACATTCCAATTACATGCCCTTAAGTCATTGGTGGCAGTGGGACACAATGCAACGTTCTTGATTGCCAAAATGTTGCTTCATGACACAATTCCCAATTCCACTTGTTGCCCAAATTACATTTAACAATGCTCCTAAAAGCGTGGTGCTGTAATAATGCTGCGTTCCTAAAGTAGGTAAGGTTTAAGTCTTACGTGCTCTAGGTTGTCCCAATCTCAAAAAAGCATAGGTTGTGCAATAGAAAGGGCAAGCTGAGTGCTTCCCACCCTTCACTTACTTCATCAAGAGGCCATCCTGCCTGTACACCTACAAAACCGCACCTCCCAGTCGCTATTATGGATAGTGGAGTGTGGTCAGTCATTGTATCTACCCCAGGGCTGTGGCACCAGGCTTTGGTGTGAGGTAATCACATCTGAGTGACGTGGTACTAGCTAGGGCCCTTATTATGAGTCTGGCAGTCCACGGTCCAACAGGCGCTTGGAGGCGGTCTCCCAACCGCCCTAATGCAACCAGGGCAGTTGAGCCGCCCTGGGACCACCACAACCGCTGCAACCGCTACAACCACTGGGGAACAGCTGTTCCCTAGCAGTTGCATGGCAGTCCTGAGGCCACAATATGCTTGAGGGAGGTTGTGTGGCCCGCCAAGCATATTATGAGTTTCCTCACTGCCACACTTTTCATGGTGGTGCGACCGCCATGAAAAGTGTGGCAGTGAGGAAACAAAGGGCGCCCTACAGGGCCCCCTTGTGCCTCATGTCAAGTGGATGCACACATGGGGGCACATCATTTACCCAAGGGAACACCAATAAAGAGCCCACCAGGCAGGAGAGAACTCCTAATTTGGTAGGCGGTTCAGACATGCGTTTGGTGGTGCGGTTCTGCTCCCTCACCGCCAAACTCCTACTAAGGCCCTGGGTGCTCATGGAAAGTGTAGTTCCCAGGCACCATAGTGGATACTGAAACCTTAAAAGCTGTTAGTTCGAGTTGTACGTTAGTAAAATAGGTAGGGATTTTTCCTCTCTAAATATATTATGAATATATTACTTGCTCAAGAGGAATCGTGCAATCCTCTTGCCCTTTTCTGACCTTAATCAAACAGAGGTGTTATACTCATTGACAGGGCTTTTTTAGTGGGCCGGGTCTCACCAATGCTGAGCACCGGCAGTTTTTTAAAGGGGGCATCGAAGCGGGTCTCTATCGGGCTCTGTTTTGTGCCCTGGCACCTGCGGTCCATTTTTTACCGGACTGCAGTGACAGCAGGCACATTGATGTGCGCGTGCTCACGCTGCTCAATTCTCACTAGTGGAGAAGTTACGGCATGACGTCATGCCAGGTGAGCATTGTAGGGGAAAGGAAATCCTTTAAAGAGAGTCATTTTCTCTCTGGATTTCCCTTCTCTTTTTGAAACTCAGGAGCAGCAACATTCTCATGGTGTCACCAAGGCTATAAGTCGAAGCTTTTTCAATATTATATACAAGTCATAGTTGCTGCTTATTTATTTTATGCAACTAACAACCATTGACAAAGCCAATAGTCGGGACTTGTTATAGGTATGATGTTACTTGTTGTATCATATATCTGGATGCAATGACAGAAACAGCAAAATACAAGTCGGACGGCACACTATTCTAAGCACAGATTTTTAGCTTCTGTGTTTTTAAGCCGCAACCTTAATTACATTGGCCACGCTCCTTTGAGAGACCCCCTACTTTTTTCTTCGCACTTAAAGCCCTGCTCATTGGCATGTGAAGCAATAACATTGGTGTCTGGTGGTGCTAGATGCTCCTCCATCACTACACTGGTGTTTTTAGAGGAAGAGGTGTGGCGCCGCGGCTAGGGCGACTGACTCCAGAATCTGGGGATCACGGTTCGATCCCTGGCACCGGCGGCAGATTAGCCCAGCACCATGTGACTCTGGGCAATAGCTTATTTAATCTTCCCGACGGCCCCCAGAGCCTAGAGACCCTTACGGGTGATTGTGCGCTTTACAAATGTGGATTAGTATTATTAATATTTTTAGAGTAGTCCATGCGCCTTCTTTTTAGAACATTCTACTTCTATTTGAGGTCTTCAGCTATCTGGGGTGTTGCTGTTATTGCATTCATAATTACTTGCATTATTGCCCAAAGGAGTGATTTCGTAATTTGTGCCACCAAAATAACTTTTGCTGACTCTGCCTTGCAAGTTCCTGGGACAGATTCTCTCTGGTACACAAGGCTACACCTGTCATATTGTTCTGCTCATGTCATGTTTGTGTCTTCTGTCTAATTTGTCAGGGAAATATTACTTGGATTTGTTTTCTAGCTGCAGAGGATGCGTTGTACTTGTGCTGGCTATGTACCTTTCGAGTTTTCGCTTGCTATTACAGCAATTTCCGTTATAGGGAAGATTGTGCCCTGATAAATAAGTGACTGTTAAGCCATGCAGCATCCCACCTATAACAGAAATGTCGCTCCACTTGTTGGTAATGGACAGTTGTAAACTTGAGCTGATGGTTGCAGGTGGGGCCCACGGGCACTCAATTTTTTGAACTGGCAATTATTTTGCTCAATAGAGCTTAATGCACGGCGAGAGAGAGAAAAACACAAAAAAAGGACAGAAGGAGGAAGAGAAATACGTTAGAAACAGTGACAAAGGATGAAATCAGGGATGTAAAAGAACCTGCTCACGTGACATACAGGGGCCAGGAGTATGTGGTGGTGGATGAAAGGGGCTTGAGGTTGAATCAAGTCTACACTGCCTTGGTATTTGGCGCCCTTTGCCAGCCGCATGCTTCTGAACAAAAATAATGAAATGACAGCAGATAGTCTGACTATTGTTCTGGAAAAAACAGAATATCGATTTGATTTATATAAAAAAATCCACGTGACTTTTTCATGCTGCCATATTTTCTTTCATTCCCCTCAAACAAAATAATTGAGGGCCTCATTTATGAGTCCCTACCGGCACTATTGTGCTGCTGGGAAGTCACTTTTTTGAAATTCCGGTAGTGCAATGTGCCACTGGCATATTTATGAGGCCACGCAGAGCGACGTTAAGTGGCTTTTCATGGCCGTATAAATATGATCTCCTTTCACGCAGAAAACTGAGTAAAAGTGGCATTCTACAGGTGTTGCTGGGGGTGTTCCCAGCAACATACATGGGGCCTTATTTATGAAGGCCTTGCGCCACTAGTACGTCACTTTTTCCCATTTTAAAAGTGACGCACGGGCAGCGCAAGACCTTCATAAATAAGGCCCATGGCTTTTTGCCTTTCCCCCAGATTTACCTGAAAGCATAAGTCTGAGGCAGCGCCAAAAACTCCAGCCACCCCAGGGGAGGCACAACAAAATATCTTTATTTTTCCTTGTTTTTCCTCTTTCTATGGGAAAAAGCCTCTTGTGATTGTTTTTGTGCAGGAAGGCTTCCCTTCCTGTGCAAAAATAATCACTCAAGCAATGCAGGCACCCTTGCACCTACGTTGGAACCCAGCAGCCCATTGTGTTCCGGCGCACGGGAAAAGGACAGGGATGCGCCGTATGCAATGAATACAGGGGCATATTACCAACAACTAGCGATAATTTTTGTCTCTAACTTGTTTAGAGACAAAAATTATCGCCGCACATCGGCGATTTTTATCGCAGATAAACCTTGCCATTAGCAAGGTTTATCGCAAATGCGATAAAAAACGGCCGCAATGCATGAATATCGCTGAAAAGTCAGCGATATTCATACATTATCGAGCAAATGCTCTTAGCCATGTTATCCACCTCCCATTGGATAACATGGCTAAGAACTGCTCAGGGCAGGTGTTAGCTTTTGGAGATATTTGCGCTTAGCGCGAATATCTCCAAAAGTTGGTAATAGGAGATAGCGATGTTAGGGACTATTTCCAGTCGCTAACATCTTGGCACGCCCACTTTGCATGTCATTAGTGATAAATATCACTGACATGCAAAGCGGGGCCCAAGATGGTCGCTATCTCCTACTAGTTGTCGCTACCTGGTGTTAGCGACAGCTAGGTAATAGGGAGATAATTTTATCTCCGCTTTCTTGGCTTTTAAAGCCAAAAAAGCGGAGATAAACCCCCTTGATAATATGCCCCACAGCTCTTTCCTGCCATTTTCTTTTGCCGTAGGGCAGAGTAGCAGCAAGGCCTGCTGCACTGCCCTATGGCAAAAAAAGCCATAACTGAGACCCTGAAGACCTAATCAAATGAAATAAATGATCGCATATTTTACTAGTAAAGACAACGATATCAAAAGACTTTTAAAGTTATAAAAAGCTACTTTAACTTCTGTATTCCTGTTAAAAAGTATGGCTGTCTTGCAAGCACCTTCAAAAGAATGATAAAAAAATGTTACCTTGTAACACATGTATTTTAAAGTAATGAAATAACTCTTTAGCAGCATGTATAGCTTTAAAAGTAGTTTTGTTTTGTTTCTCTAGCAAACGGAATGGAATTGCAACTGTTAAGCTGGCAAACCTATTATTCAGAAATAATTCTTACAGGATAATATTTTATCAAAACGATTTATAATCATGTTGGCATATAAACAAATAACCAATAGTTCATTGAGTGCAAAACCATGATTTATGCTGATTCAGTTAGTGAAATACATTTTTCATACAAAGTGACACCCACAATTCTGTGTAAACCTGAATATGTTCCCACGAAGTGAGATTAGGTGCTGCCTTTTTGTGTGGCATCTGCTCTCCTTAAGCCATCAAACACTGAGGCCAGCCCAACAGGTTTATATGTCTCATTGTCCTGATGTATCAAATTCCAGTTGCTGAGTCAACGAGAAGGATCATGCCTGAGAGTTTTTGCACCCTGTCCTTCCGAACCAGCAGTTTGACATAGTGCTCCTCAGGAGAATTCGTTCTTGTGATATTTCCTTCTGCCCTCCCTATTTGAAAAATGGAAATAAGGGGGCATATTATCAAGGAACGGCGTTAAAATTATCGCCGCTTTAGCGGCTGAAAACTGCAGCTAAATTGACGATAATCGGATTGATAATATGCCCTTGAGAATTCCAATAGAAGCCCATGTTCTGCTGTGAACATGGGCTTCTATTGGAATTCACAAGGGCGTATTATCAAGCCCATTAATGCTGCTTTAGCCAGTTCTCAGTACTAGCAGGATACCATTGCTCATCCTTGGGCCCATAGGACGACCACACAGTTGTGATTCTACCACAGAAATAGCCAGCTGAGCAGTGCTTCGACTATGTATTTCAAAGCCTTTCAAGCTGAGACAGAAAGATACATTGGGCTTTTCACAAAGGTAAACCTACACATGAGTAAATCTATGCATGTAAATTTACTCTTACAGGGCCTCATTTACGAGGTTTTGGTGCAGGGCAGGGCCACAAGGAATCTTGCTGTGCTGCTCTGCTTCAAAACATAAGGGCAGGAATGGACAGTATCTATGAGATATTCCGCATTCCTGTCCTTTTCCCCTGAGTTGACACACAATGGGCTGCCATGCGCCAACGCATGCAACCCTGCGCCATGGTGCAAGGGTGTCGGCGTTGTAGGGATGATTCTTTTTGTGCAGGAAGAGACACCTTCCTGCACAGGAACAATCACAAGAGGTGTTTTTCCTCTTTCTATGTGTGCTGCAGATTGCAGCACACATAGGAAGAGGAAATAACGAGGAGAAATAATGATATTTTTCCTCGTTGTGCCTCCCTCATCAGGGAACGCCACTGGCTTCCAGTCAGGAGTAGAATACAGTTTAAGGCCCTCTGTCTGGCCCACAGATCCATGCACGGTATGGGATCAGATGATCTTGCCAAACTTCTCCCCCGATACGTGCCATCACGTACGCTGAGATCAGCCAGTCTTGATCTAATTTGCCAACCTAAAATAAGAAGAATGCGCTGGGGTGGCAGATCTTTTTCCTACCAAGCTACCAGACTATGGAATTCTCTGCCCCCTGCACTGCGCTCACAAAAGTCTAAACTATGTTTCAGAAAAGCACTGAAAACCTGGCTCTTTTCCTCGCATTAAGATCGTCTCACACCGCTCTCTCTAGTCTTCCAGCGCCAAGACGCCAAGGCATTCGAGCGCTTTATAAGTACTTCAGTCAGTCAGTCTAACGCCACCTTTTGGGTGGCGTAAGAATCTGACGCATTCCCAGGTTTACGATTCCGCGTAAATCTGAGAATGCTTCAGATTCCATGTGTGTTGCGTGGGAACATCCACAGCAAAACCCATGGAACACCCCTTTCATGCAGTGTTCTGCGTGAAAGTGGCACATATTTTGAAGGGTTTGAAAAGCCATACAAAGTGACTTTGCGTGGCCTTGTGAATATGCTGCTGCACATCGCGCCAATGGAGCATCAAAAAAGTGGCATTCTGGCAGCACAAAGGTGCCGCTAGGTGCCTTGTCAATGAGGCCCACAGTTTTTAGTAAATTTAGTACAATTGGCTATTCATCTTTTCCACATGTAAACTAACCACAAAGTGTAAACTTTCATGTCTCCCCTTCTCAAATAGGGGGTGAATCCAAATTTACGAGTGTAAAGTAACTACAGCCAAAGCTACTCAAAACAGTAGAGTAGGTCTAGCACTACATATGGCTAACCACTGGCACTGCAACACCCTCCCATATAAAATAATGGGAGCATGAAGTTAAAATAGAACCCCAAAGCACATAATATATAAATAAACAAATTTATTTTGATTTGTTTAAAAAATATATACATTCAATGTAATATATAAAAAATTGTACATAAATGAAAATAAATATTATTTTATGATAAAATACATTATTACCTTTTCTTAATTAAAAGATAAATGTTATGTTATTTTTTGTAAAACAAATAATTTAGATAATTTAAATTACATCCATACGTAACTTTTGGTAATTTTTAAAACAGAAGTTAATGGATACATTTTACTTTAGGCAGGATTTTTTAAATAAATCTTAAAAAATGAAATTCAATTTCACTTAATATGTTTAAATTAATTAAATATTTATCTTACTAGTTGTAAAGGCCTCCCATTTAGTAGGAAGTATTCCCCTTTCTCCAGCCACTCCCCTTGCTCCTTCCTACATGTATTATTAAGTAGTAAACCTACATGTGTGAGGATCTCACTATAGAATATGTAGGAGAGGTGGAGATTTACACTCATAGGTTTGAGAATTACATTTTATAGAAAGTAGTACTCCTGTAGTGCTACTTTAGATATTAGAAAAGACAGTTTGTGTATTGGGCCTAAACTGCAAAGATCAACCTGAACAAACTATTAGGGAGATCAGAGGAAAAGATCCTCAAACCCCAGAGTTGGTGCCTTGGTGCCAGGAACATGGTACAAGGAGTAGATTGCCACTAAGCACTTTAACTTTGAACAATTGAGGTGCTACAATGCCATTAGCTGTCAAAGAACCTAATAGTAATCAAGCTGAGTCAAGTCATTAAACTGGTTTTGACTGAGTTTGTTCAGAGTTCCATTTCTCTGAGTTTTTAACTGATATTATTGTTAAGCCAATTTTAAACAACAGATCCAGTAGCAGATGTATCAAACGATTTTTTTGTCGCAAACGCTGCGATTTGCAAAAAAGCCGCGTTTGCGACCAAAAAAATCGGAAAATGCGATGTATTATTGAAATCGCATCGCAAAATTAAGGAATCGCAAAATTTGCGATTCCTTAACTTTGCGTCAGCATTTAAGGAATCGCAAATTGCGATTCCTTAAATGCTATGTATGAAGCACCCAAGTTGTGTGATTCCTAATTAAGAAATCGCAAATTACCACCAACTTGAGGTTGGTGGTAATTTGCGATTTCTTTCACAAATGCACTTTTTGCCATTTGTGAAGGTGCCATGTGGCGCACATACATGCCCTTAGGGCATGTATGTGCGCCATATGCGCACGCATGTAAATCTCAGGGGTGCATCCGGGTGTCCTTATGACACCCTTGCACCCTTGAAATTATTCTCAGTTTGCGATTCTCAAATTGCGAATCGCAAATTTAGAATTACTTCACATTCATTCCTTTGGACCTCCTGGCCCATAGAAATGAATGGGAAATTATACCTTAATCGCAATTAGGGAATTTTAAGAAATCGCAAAAAAATGTGATTTTTTTATATACATACCATTTTGCAATTCTCAAATAGCGATTCTCAAAAAAAATCGCTATTTGAGAATCGCAAATACATCTGCCCCCCAGTCTTGACCTGGTCTGTGAAAGATGTCTACTCAACGACATCTTGCAGTGAAGGAGTGTTATCAATAAAAATGCATCTACTCACCCAGGCTGTCACATGCTGTATCAGCTTCAGGCAGACTATTGCCATTCCTAGAAGTGTTAGAAATTACATTGTAAGAAGTAGTTTCGATAAGTGAGAAGCCAAATGAGTAATGAATCTACACTGCTGCAGGTGAAGCCACTGTCGGTGCTTTTGCCGCAGTGTTAACCTTGATAATGCTCCAGTGGGCCAAAGCTAGCTCCGGCGACAGCAGTGATACCAGCTGGCCAGAGATAATTGCAGGCAGCCAACCCGGCAACTCTGAGGGTTGTTACTCCAGATACCCCTGGGCTCCAGACAGCCTTGATCCCTCCTCTCCCCTAGAGTAGACTGGAGAACCTAGAACTAAATTTGGCAAACACCCTCCAAAACCATCAGAAATTAGCATATCAGAGAAATCATGACTGAGATCCCCTAAACCACCTTGTTGTATTTTATGAAGGGTCAGTAATCACGTACTTCATCATAGGGTGTAGACTAGGTATGGGGCCCAAGGGGAAAAGGCTCAGGATGTCGAAATGGTATGCTGTTATGTTAATTATGCTTGTTATAATGCACATTCACTAGCGGCTTCTTGGCACTAAAAGTAGACTAGGGTGGTTCTGTGAAAGTGTATCAATCATAGATCAATACATGTCAGCAGTGATAGGCTTGTCTAAATAGTCATGTTTTCAGGCTTTTTTGTAATTCCAGAATACAATTTAATAGCATAGATAGTCCCGAAAGGATTACTTCGAATGTCTCTACGGCTGTATGCCTGCTTTCGATCTGTAACTGGGTCGTGTTTGTTTTTAACTTTCTTCACTTGCGTGGTCCTGCACAGTGGGACTTCCTTAGTTTAAAAATGACCAGTACCTGAAAGATTCCACCTCTCAGTTGATATCCTGTAAGGCCCCTCCTGGAACCTGGCCAATGATTTCGTTTTTCCAGCAAATTGTTGCTGGGGATTGGTGGTCTTTTAATTGCAGAGATTGTTGGAGCCAATTGCATTCTATCATCAATGCATGTATGGGCAGTATTATTCCTTAAGGTAGCAGAAGGCACTCTCTGGGTGCCCAGAGGATTTGCTCTGAGATTTACATTCCAGCTTTTCCTCTTTGATTTCCTGCAGGCCTAAAGGACTATGCTCTGCTGCATAAGTAATTCTTCCTTCAACTGAGGCGCTCATTGCCCTGTGCTAGTGGGGTACTGTCTTGCAGCCTAGCGGTTTGCAAAGCTCTTGCTGCCTTTATTAGCTTTCTCAGCTTGTGTAATTGTGTTATTTAAGTAGCTAGGCCGTGCACAGTTGTTTCCAATATATATGCCAAGATAGAAATGGCAACTTATATTTTCTAGATTTCATTAGTACAACAAAAATTAATTTAAAAAAATAGAAGTGTTTTGAATTTGTAAATAATTATGATCTCCCCATTTACATCAGCATACCCTTTTGTACAAATGCATTAATAAATTAAGGGGCATATTTATCAAAGAGTTGCGGTGCCCTTTTGCAAGAGGGCGCCAGAGCAACGCAGCTACTAAGTTTGATTTATCAAGCCATGTAAGGCCACCTTGGTACTCTTCCACAGCCTATGGATTTTGGCGCAGTCCCTGATTTACCATTACTGGTAGACCAGGGAATGCATCAAAATGCTATGCCTCCCCGGGTGAGGCGTAATAAGGAGAAATGTCTTTAATTCTTCTTGTTTTTAAATCGTTTTATGTGTGTTGCATTCTGCATCACACATGGAAAGAGAAAAATGCCTCAGAGGACTGTTATTGTACAGAAACGTGTCTCTTCCTGCACAAAAACAATCCTGCGTACAACACAGATACTCTTGCACAATTAGGCAAGGGTGCCTGCGTTGGCGCTAGGCAGCACATAGTGCACCAGTGCAAGAGATAGGCAGGAATGCACTGTATATTGTTAAATACGGTGCATTCCTGCCCTTTCCCTATCATGCAGCGCAGCAAGGTGTTTAGCTGCGCTGCATGATTTCATGGGCACTCTAAGTGGTCCTTGAACTTGCCTAAATCTCCTTTGAGAAATCGGGGCAATCACAAGCCTATTGCTCCAGTGCTGCTGACCTGCTGCTTGATGTGCTGGGTGATTCTGACTGACTGGTTAGCTGGTTAGGCTGCCAAAGGCCAGAGCTTGTAGAGGCAGAAAGAGAAAGAGAGCAAGAGAGAGAGTGAGCGAGAGAGAGAGAGAGAGAGAGAGAGAGAGAGAGAGAGAGAGAGAGAGAAGAAGACAGAAACAGAAACAGAGAGAGTTAAATCGAACCAGAAAGAGAAATAAAGAAAATCTCATCTGAAGGACCCTAGAGCGATCACAGATGATTGCAGAGCAATTTCATTCAAGGAGAAGGGAAGAGAGGACTAGAGAGAGAGAAATAAAGAGAATGGGTAAGAGAGATAAAGAGAATTACCTCTGAAGGAACCTACAGGGATTCCAGAGTAATCTGACTCAGAGAAAAGGGGAGGAGATAGCCAGAGAGTAAAACTGTTGGTCACCAGTTACAAATTAAAAGCAGTTGGGAGACTGAAGTGTAGTTGCAATGAGAGAAGCGGCCACCTGTTCGGTGGATGGAGGGATGGAGGAATGGTAATACTAGGACAGTGGTTAAAGACAAGTTCAAAGAGGCAAGATACTCAAGTTGGGACACATGATCAAATAACCAGAGTTTTGGGTTGTAGTTAAAGAAGGCCTCACTTTCATATGCCGTAGAAGTAGTTTAGTGCATCATTTTAGAATGTTGCTATGTCATTAGAACAATCACAACCTTGGCATAGCCAAAGCTGCTTAAGCACAATATAACACATGTATCTTCTTCTGCACAGAAATGTAACACCGATGAGTAATGCGTTGATAAACTCAACATGGCTTAAGTACTATATAACACACATCTCATCTCTTTGGCATAGAAATATAACACCAAATTCTCAAGAACGTGTAATAATTACTGCAAAATTAGCTTAGCCCCACTCTTCTTATCGCAGTCTATCGTGGAAAAATAACGCTGTGTTAAAGTTGTATTCACAACACGGCGGTACAATGCGATAGGCCTACAATAACGTGTCAAATGTCCGCGATAAAGTCAACGCAATGCCGAAAATGCAAAATATGCATGCAAAAAAAGTTGCAATGAGGCCAATCGCGATAAAAAAATCTGCAAAAAACAGCGACACGCCTGCAAGTCACACACGTCAGGCGGGAAAAATCACCATAAAAGTAGAAAAAAAAACATACAAACAACAGGGAAGCACAATGGATATTGCCAGAGCAAGTACAGATGACTACCAGAACCACACAAGCCCCCTGGAGGACCAGCCTGGGACCTCGGGGTCAGGAAAGGCCAACAACAAGAAGAATAGGAAGAAGCAGTTCAGTCCGCAGGAAAACAGGATCCTGATAATGGAGGTGGTAGAACACCGTCAACTACTGTTTGTTACCTCCACTGTGTCATTGGCAACAAAAAATGGAATATGGCAGTCCATCGTGGACAAGGTGAATGCAGTTGGAGTGCCGGAGAGGACAACGGAAGAGGTCAAGAGGCGCTGGAATGATGTGAAGTGCAAAACCAAGCAGAAACTCGCCAACAACCGGAAGGCAGCAATGCAAACTGGAGGTGGGAGTCCAGCGCCACTGGAGGAGCTAGACGATATGGAGGAAATGGAGTCCACAGTCATCAGTGGGGAGACAGTGGCAGGAGATAGGGGACTGGACACTGCTCAACATGATCGGGCACAACAGCACCAGGGTGAGTAACGACGGGGTGGGAGGGAGATGGGTGCAATGGCACACATGCACAATTAAGTAGAGCATATCTGCAGACAAAGCATGCCCCCGACCCCCAACTCCCAACAAGAGACCAATGAACCCAGGTATGCAAAATCTCAGCACTGCACAAGCACAGAAGTCAAAGGAACACCGCATGTAAGGGATAAGGGGCAGCAAAATTAGAGCTGCAGGGGCGACACACCCAAAATGCAGCACACACATATAACATGTAGAGCACATCAACATTGACAATGATGTGGTAGAAACTGCAACACGTCCACAACAGAACACAGGACACAACTGGTGCCGCATGTGTGTAGATACTAACTAATCACATTTGGCATTGCAGGCAAATGTGAGTTGATAATGTACAAGTGCAAACACACATCCGCGTTGTTGTCAAAATGTCCACTGT
Organism: Lissotriton vulgaris; assembly: GCF_964263255.1. Lineage (NCBI taxonomy): Eukaryota > Metazoa > Chordata > Amphibia > Caudata > Salamandridae > Lissotriton > Lissotriton vulgaris. Next base: position 435,132,988 of record NC_141689.1, on the reverse strand, counting down.
CCCGCACCAAATAGCCACCTCCTCCCAGCCACAATGTACACATTCAATCAGTCTATAAGTAAACAAGTGCAATGCGACAACATACATGTGAACACAAAGTTAAACTGCATCTCTCCTTCACATTGCAAAGGGAAGTCCAACATCTCCTGCAGAGGAGCTCGACCCTCTCTGATGACGAAGAGGACCACCACACCTTTGACTCTAATGTCCTCCAACAGCTCATGGAGAGCCTCCGCAGATCACCTCCAGGAGCAGGGCAGCCCAGCTGCTATGAGGAGACCCTACTCCCAGCACAGACCACACAGCAGGCAGCACCCACCACCACGGCTGCCTCCCAGGACCCCCACGAAGGACACATGGCCTTCCAACGCTGTGTGTTGGGGTGCCAGGAGAATCTGGCTGAAGGTGTGGGTGGGGTTCGACCGCATGGCAGCCAAACTAGATGCCATACATGGGTGTCTAAGACCCATCAGGGACCACACACAGTCCATAATGGACACCCACAGTCCACTCTATGTTGTCCAATGGACCATGGCTGACATTGCTGGAGCCCTGAATCAGACTAGAACAACTGTCTAGTCAGAGTGGCTCTGGTGATGTCACACGGGAGTTGGGACACATGTAGAGGTTAATGGAGACCATGGAGCGAATGCAGGTGGAAAGAGCGGCTGCGAGGGCTGCACACCAGCAAGAGGTAGCTGGGTTTCTCAATTACCTCAAGACCATCAGCATTGCTGCCACAAGGCCTGGCACTGATGCATTCTGCTGCTACCACTACATCCACATCTCCGCCCACTAAAGTGTCAGTGCCAGACAGTGCAGGATACAAAACACCACCACCCACATGTGCGGATGAACTTGCCTTTGTGGTACGAAGGACACAGTAGCATTCTTCTCCGCCATATGGCCAGTTTCTGCTTGGTTCTGCCCTCTGCATCATCACCTTCCACTGTCCCCCGATACACTCTGTGCACTCACCTTGGTCCTAGAAATAGACTGTCATATTCTGTTTGATCGCCAATGACACAGCAATCCGACTGTGGACTGAACTCTTCCTCTTCCTTTGGACTTGTCATTCCCTGAATGACTTTGGCCAGCCCTTCACGGGCCAACATTGTAAAATGGGGTTTCTATAGCTCCAGCTCCAACACTCCACTGAATGTGCATTAAACATTCATAATCACACAGATGTGTCATGTCTATGATCTTTCAAGTGTGGAAGTATGGATGAATGTAGGGTCATTGATTCCCCCTCATGTCCATGTTGCTCATGTCATTGGGCTTGGGTCACAGGGTGACACTTTGCTGAATGCAGTCCGGGTGACAGCGACACAACAACAGGGACACAAGCATTAGTTACTTCCTTGTCCAGACCAGTACAGAACCAGGCCCAGAGATCCAGGATCATTGTTTAAACCCTTACGCTGGACTGGCATACGCCAGGCCAGCCCACTCCTCTTATGCTCACAGGGGGGACGACAACGCTACATGTCCCAGGTCGTCCCTGTAGTGATCTGCTGATCAAAGTTCTAGTTGTCAGTAATACAAAGTCACTTCCTCATGGCTGGTTTACACCCACACCACACCCATCCAGCACAGGTGTCACAGTACATGTGATCCTGCCAATAAAAATAGCCGGGCGCACGTGCTCGACACAATTTCCGCTGTCTCTCCGGGTGTATCCGTTCGGTTATTATTTATGCTTGAGGGCCTAGGGCCCTGCAACATCACATTCCCCAGGGCCGGAGGTGACATGATAGCGTCCACACTATGGTACTCAATCATAGAGGGTCCATGACTTGCGGGGCACAGACTTGGTGGCACCGGATACACTGCAGCAGCACAGGCACACCACCACGGGACGGTGACTTTTGGTGCACTGAGGTAGGAGCACCTTAAGTGCTGAGCCGGTGTGCAGCCTGCGATGATGCTCGTCCTGGCGGTCCGGACTGGAGACGATCGCTGTGAGCCCTGCTGAACGGCAGGGAAGGAGTGAGCCAGCAGGCAGTGCGGGGATACCACCACGTGGCGTTCCCTCACGGGTCACAAAGTTAATGGCACCTTAAGGGCTGAGCTGGTGTGCAGCTTGCGATAATGCCGTGTGCACTGATATGTCCTCTGCCATAGCAAAACCAATACCCAGAATCAAGTGTGAGACGTAGTGGCCCGCAGAGCGGGCCGCATGATTTGGAGGGGCCATGTTTGCGGGCCCCGGGATTGGCACGTGGCGGGCCCTCTTGGAGACACTCCGGTGGCGGAAGGTGAGCAGTGAGGCCTGGGTACGCAGGGGCGGGCATTCATTGCTGGGCAGCGGGAGGGGCTGGGGTGTAGCTGCCTTGGTGCGCAGGGGTGGGCATGCACCGCTGAGCGGCAGGAGGGGCTGGGGTGCTGTTGCCTGGGTGCGCAGGGCGGACAGGCGATGCTGGCATGCGCAATTGTATGTACTCTGCCATTCATGTATCTGGACTCTGTTTCAGATGAGGGATCTGTTTCAGATGAGGGACCTGGTGAACTGCAGTGCATACTGGCACATGGTTGGAGACACACCAGAGCCAGCAGGTGAGCAGTGAGGCCTGGGTGCACAGTGTCGGCTCTCTATCTCTTCTTTTTACTGTATCTCTCTCCCTCTCTTTACGTCTTTCTCTCTCTCTCCCTCTCTTTCTGTCTTTTTCGCTCTCCCTATCTTTCTGTCTTTCTCTCTCTCTCTCCCTCTCTTTCCGTCTTTCTCTCTCTCTCTCTCTCTCCCTCTCTTTCTGTCTTTCTCCCTCTCCCTCTCTTTCTGTCTTTCTCTCTCTCTCTCTCTCTCTACCTCTCTTTCCGTCTTTCTCTCTCTCCCTTTCTTCCCATCTTTCTCTCTCTCCCTCTCTTTCCGTCTTTCTCCCTCTCTCTCTCTCTCCCTCTCTTTTTGTCTTTCTCGCTCTCCCTCTCTTTCTGTCTTTTCTCTCTCCCTCTCTTTCCATCTTTCTCTCTATCTCTCCCTCTCTTACTGTCTTTATCTCTCCATCTCTTTCTCTCTCTCTGTATCTCTCTCTCTCCTTCACTCTCTCTCTGTCCTTTGATGAGCGCATGACACACCTTTTTATCTAGATTTTTGTCTTGCAGGCTGTGACATACAGATTGTCCAGAGGAGACCCGCCATGAGTCTTCAAAATTGTTGGTTTGACTTTTTTAAAATAACTTTTTTCATTTGGTAATTCAAAGGTGAATGAGTGATGCTCATTTTTGTGACGACACATGCATGTTACCTGTTGTGATTGTGCGACATCAGGCAAATTTCTTTGTACATGATTTTGTGAAGTTGATGTGACATGTCTTGGCCTGGGGGGGTGCTCAGGGGGGTGGAGGGGTCCTGATGGTGGTGGCTGTGGGTGTGGTGGCCCTGGTTTGGGCTCCCAGCTGCATGTTCAGTGGGTCCATGGCATCTGTTGCCCTCCAGTTGTGGCTCTGGCCTGGGCATCCTTTTCTGGTTCAGGCTGTTATCCGACTTTACACCAGGTCAGAGCAGGTGTTAATTTCCTGCTGCTAACGCGCCTTATCACCTGTTTTTTGGTTCTTATCGCCGATCTGGCTGGTCGTTGGGAATGTTGCAGAGTGGTGTTGTTACGAGTTTTTGCACAGGAACGCCTACCCTCATCTCATTAGCGATAGTTGCTGGTGTCATCTGGGGCAATGTTTTTTGCGGCTGCAGGTAAACTGGTGATATGGGCTATTAGCACCAGCTTGTGGATGGGGTGATAAATTTAACGCCACTTTGGCTGCGATAAAGTGCCAATAACTCGCCGATAAATCCTTGAGAATATGCCCAAAAGAGTATTACATTCACAATGAAGAAAAACTCAACACAAAAAAAATAAGCTCACCATCCAATAATGAACTTCAACACTACGTGGAGAAGCAAAAGCAAATCAAACAGACAAAACACTGAGTAAAGATAAAACAAATAAACTACCATAGTTCACTACAAATACTACACACACAGCCAAATGGGCAACACTACACACTTAAATACAATGACCAAATATGCAACACACACAAAGATAAAACATATGCCTTACCACAGTACAACATAAATCTAAGCACTTAAATACCAAAAAGACTCTAGTCGAAAAACAAAAACTACACAGCATCCTTCCCAACCTAAACCCAACAGATAATCCCCCAAATAATTAGGTGGTCTTCTTGTCCTCCCCTCCCTTCCAATCCTTACACTCACATCACTCCCACCACAACGGTCTCCCAAATAACCGGGGAGTCTCCTTGTATTCACCTTTTTTCCACCCCGAAAAGATACTGCACTCTCATCACAGCCACTACAGTTACTCTATTAGTGATTAGTAAACTCATTCACTATTTTGAGGAATGGTTTTATTGTGTCAGGCAAAGTACCCTCTCGACTCATCACTCCTTTAGCCAACTTTGCAACTGCTTAACCGCATCGCTGCTGCGGTGATTTTTGCGCTGTGTTGCAAATTGCCATTTTGCTGTTGTCATGACGAGCTCAGCTCGTCATCAGCACACGACACCCGTGGGTGATGACGAGCTGAGCTCGTCATCAGCATCGAAAGGGTTAAAGAGTCTTATCCTGCTCCATAGCTCTAACCCAAACCTCTGGAAACCAAGCCTCCCAACCCTTCTGTGCCATCATCCACATTTGCCATCACCTTCTCCATGCTCAACTCACAATGATCAGCTGCTTTGTCTGGATGTCTTGATAAACAGTCAGTCACCTTGTTCTTCGAGTCCGGAACAAACTCCACTCTACAATAACACTCCTGCAAATTGACTGGCTACCTTGTTAATCTGCCCGAGCAATGTCTTGTTCCACCAGGTCCCAAAACCTTTAACAAAGGTTTGTGATCCCATCCTCATCATCAAAATTGTTGTAGTTTAACCCCTTAAGCGCTGCGCCCGTCCAGCAGCCGACGGCACCACTACCTCGGGAGTGCTGCCGTCTGCCGTTAGACGTTCCAACTGCACCTGCGCAATGGAACGTTCAGCACTGGAGCTGGACGTTCCAAAGCAGCTAAGGTGTTAAGATGGCTTCTCTCGCATATGAGGTTGTAGTACTTTATTTCATCATAGACATAACCCCATATGCAGTTGGGCCAAGCACAACCACCAGCTGAACTGACAGATTCAAATTCACTGAATACATTGATGTCATCCTAGAATGTTGATATATAATTAGAACATTCACAGCCTCGGCATAGAAAAAGATGCTTAAGTATAATATAACAGTTTGATATTTGAGGGCAGGATTAATGGGGGACAGTAAATCTTGTAGTATCAACAGGGACTAGCCGTGTGTGACCGTAGTAGGACTCTGAACTGTATTATCAGCAGGCACCTAGTAGCTGTTTTCATGAAGCCCTCACTCACCAACCTTGTTGGTGACATGCTTCATCATCGGGCCCACCCAGTGACAACTAATAATGTCCCGGGTGTGCTTCGACGCCTGGTTACAGCGGAGCAGGTATTTAACTGAGAGTGCAGTGAAGTGAGTGATAAAGTGAGAAATAAAATGGCTTAATGGTGGTCCCAGTACCTGAGGGTAAGTGAAATTTTACTAACTGGTCCTCGGTGAGCAGTTAAAAACAAGGCAGGTGGATGTTGTGGTGGTGGAGTTAAGACCACCTACATCCGGTGTAGATCGACATTTTTCAGCCAGTGCCTTTATTAAGGCTGGCTTTCCTCTGGACCATTAATAGTGTGTGTGAGTTAAAAATATATTTAAGTGAGTGTTTTGCAGACTATGGAGCCCATTAGGATCGCGGACGGACTTGCGTCCGTCCGCGGCCCCAGAGCAGGAGGGAACTCCGCATGTTTGTATGTGGAAAGTGGCAGGCACCGCACGGTGCCTGCCGCTTTCTACATACAAATGCAGGGGGGTACCATAGGTACCCCCCAGACCCCCTTCACCTAGGGGGCCCGTAACGGGCCCCCGCAGTGAAGTTACACATGCTTTTCCACGGCGGAGAAGCCGCCGCAGAAAAGCATGTATCTGAGCCCATCCTAATCTGGCTGACGGTGTCTGAAAGACACCGTCACCATATTAGTGCTTTTCCGCCGCGGTTGTAAGCCAGCCGCGGCGGAAAAGCTGCGGACGGAAACTAGGACTCACCAGCCATCCTAATGTGGCGGTGGGTCTTTGGTGGGTCTGCTGCGGATTTTCCGCATCCTCCGGGCCGGCGGTGGCTTCCGCCGGCCACTTAGGATGCGGAAAATCCGCAATCCTAATAAGCCCCACAGTGTTGCACTCACTAGGGTTCTCTAAGTGTGCGAGGGGGATTCCCTTACCACGCATACGCTTGCGATTTGCTTCGTATGTCTCCCTGGAGTGATTCGGCAAGGGGATTGACCGAGTATATCAGTCAAAGCCTGCGGGGTACCTGTAGTGCCGCCATCAACCCCCTTCCTGCACAAAAATAATCTCCCCATGGCGCAGGCATCCTTACACCATGGTGCAAGGGTGCCTGCGCCGGCGCTTGGCAGCTGTTTGTGTGCCAGCGCAGGGGAAAGCACAGGAATGTGACATATTCTTGTAAATATGTTGCATTCCTGTGCTCTGAAAGTGCCGCAGCGTGGCGCAGCCAAAGGGCTTGCGGTGCCACGCTGCGGCACTTTCTTGTAGATCTTCCCCCTGATGCGGGTTTCCTGCGCGACGTCTCTAATGAGCGCCTAAATTGTGGTGATAAGAGGGAAAACTCGATGTACATTTAGGAAAGGTTAGGGATTATTTACATATCTGTGGACTCATGCAAAATTCAATGAATAGAAGTGTAACGTAAACATTTATGTTTCTCAACCACCATCACTTTCTAAGCGTAGTTCATTAAAAAGTGATTTATGACCATAACTTGCCCTCAAATTATATTAAAATAAAAGTACGCTTTGAATATATGTGTTATAAAAATAGACTTTACATCTTGATATGAATTCACATGTAATGTTAATTAAATCTGCAAGAATAATCGAGGTTAACTGTGCTGAGAGTAAAGAGTTGTTAAACCAGGCACTCCTTTGTGCAACCCTTTTCCAGAGCTATTATGATATAATTAACCTGCGTAGGTAACACGTCTTCTTTTCTGTCTCCTGAGTTCATGCTTTTTTCCCATTCACACACCCGGCAACCCTTGACCCACTTAAAATAGGCGAGGCCTAAAAGCAACAAGGAAGCCGCCTGGCAGACATCCCAGAAGTCTCTCTGAGGAATCACCGCACCTCCATATAACAACAATGCAGTCATTTAAGAGACTTTTATTGTTCTCTGCTCCAGCAGCCCAAAGCAGTTGTAAAATACGTGATCTTTTACTGTGCAAAAACCTCATCATTATGTAACAAAATAAAATAAAACAAATTAGACGACTATCATTACTGTTAATCCCGCTGTAATATTTCCTCAGAATTGTGCTATTAAGCTCCTGGCGTTCCTCCCTATTCAGCTTCTCATTCTTCCCTCCTTCACATCTGCAATTATGCACTTTCATAATGAGAACAGGGTGTACAAGTGGCAGCGCTCTGTCTCCTGCTCCAGAGTCTCACATACATCTTTCATAAATTCATCCGCAGGCAAATGCAATCACCAAGTAGGAAGGAAGGGGGAATCCAGCTGAACAAACCAGGAAGGTTGCTCCAGCTGCCTCAACCTTTGCACATGGCCTGCCAACTAGAAATCACCAGGGCGCTGTATTTGATCACAATTAGACCAATGCAAAAGTGCGTGCACAGGTTTACGTAAGAAGGAAATGCGCATGTTTCAGCAGCTCCATAGCAAAGTTGCCACAATCCACCTGGTGCTGAGAGGGGTTGTATGCATTACAACCACTCTAAATGCCCCCAATACATTGGCTCCTTGTGTAATACAAGTTGCTGTGTACCATACAGGAATGTGAGTTAGAGAAAGGACCAGTGCTTCATTTCTCGTGAGGACGCCACTGCAGCCTGCACCACACATTGCCCCAGCCATACTGCCAATGATATTAACAACAGAGGGGCAGATTTATGTTAACTGGCGCATCCCCAGGGATGCGCCAATTAACGTGCGCCACAGCTCCGCCACCCATGGTGCGCCGCATTTATAATGCGGCTCACCATGGTGCAAAAACGGCACAGATACGTGACGCATCTGTGCCGGAAATGTGGCGCATTGCTGGAGTTGCGTCGCAAGCGCGACGCAGCTCCAGCAAGGCTCGGGGGTGCCCCATCTACACAATGCTGCATCAAGACATACGCCTGCTTCAAGCAGGCGCAGGGTTTTGACGCAGCATTGGCCTGAAAGTGACTGAGTGAAATCTCATAGATTTCACTCAGCCACTTTCAGGAGGCGTTCCTGCGCAGGAACGCCCCCCTCCCCCCCCTGCGCAGGAACGCCTCCTTATGATGCAGAGCTTTACAACGTGACGCATCTCCTAGACGCGTCACGTTATAAATAGGGCGCATTGTGTGCGCCGCAGTTGCGCCACATAAAGTGACGCAGTTGCGGTGCAAGGGCATCATAAATCTGCCCCACAATGTCTAACCATCACTCTCCAACAAGTGTGACAGTTCGGAATATTGCAGGCCCTCAAAACTATAAGAATAGCTTGGGTGGCAGGCAATTGCCATTTTTAATGTATATTGAATGAGTAATTAACAGCTGTTGTGGTCATCTCTAAATTAGTCAGACAGGGCTATTTTGTGGCAGACTCCCACAAGCTTCGGTGTTGACAATTAAGTGCTGGTGCTGAGCATTGGATACCACTGGCTCAAATTAAGCACTGAAAAGGACCACTACGTGCCCTAGTCAGAGCAGTTTTATAAAGTTCTGTGACCCATTGTTCAGTCCTTGGCAAATGACTAATCCGTTCTTGAGCATGGATAGCAATTTTTGATAAATTGTACCACTAAAATATGTTAACCTAAATTCACACTTAATGATTTTTGAGAATATGGAACTACCTTAGGTGGTACATGCTAGAAATGATCATGCACAGGTGTACCTGTGGATGGGGCATGGGAGAAGCTGACGCACTCACTGGGGTTATTCGGGAAAACCCTCCCCTCTACTTTCTCTTTGTGGTCAACTGGCTAGGAGTTGCAATGGCTCTACAAAGTCACCTCCAGCAGTCTGCTGCAGTGGTGCGTTAGAAGGATCTTCCTTCTGTCACTCTGGTTATTACGGATGTGTAACAAAGGCAGAGTCAGCACATATCTCTGTGGGATCTGTGAATCGTTCATGTTTTACTTTACAGTTGTCGCTAGCATGCCAGACACAACCTCTCCTTAGACCGACTTGACTCAGCAGTAGGACAAGCAGATCAGAGGACTCTGGGCACTTCACAGGGTTTCGAAGTACTCTGCCACATTTCCCCTGCTGCCTCTGTGCTGCTCTTCACACAAGGAGGACAACTCCTGCTGGACAAGGATCTCCCCTCTCAAACAGGCAGGACATAGTGGGAACTTTGAGACTATATTTTATACAGTATTTTCAGACAGAAGATTTGGATTCCATGTCTGGATTTAGAATCAATCATGTCCTGGTTCCTTTTCATAGCTAATTTTTTCTCAGCAGTGCGGGTATTGTGCAAGGTGATGACTCCTCACACCAGGTTGTGACAATCCTGGGTTCAAGCAGGAGTACCCACAATGGCATCTTAATAACTGTGAAGATCTTCATCTGGCTCTCACCAGCCTTCCAGGATGGCACCCTCGAATGGAAACAAGGGACCCAGACTCTTCCTACAAACGTCTCTTTCACTAGTAACTCTCATTGCAGACTCACCCCTTTCCTCCTACCACCAACCAAATAGGAGAGCTCAGGAAGGGTGTATCAGCAATTCCTTGCTAAAAATGTCACTTTCATTTCTAAGGCTCCATCTCAATCCTTCAACACTTCTTTGTCTAGAGTGACACCCTCTTCCTCAGAAATCCAGCCAATACACTTCCACTGTCTGGGGCTGTTTCCCAACCTCCATCTTATGCCATGTCAGACAGCAGGGAATTGGGTTCCTGGTCTAAACCACCATTCTTGTCAGGGTGAAACACAAGCAAACCCCAAATTAACCTATTCTTAAGCCTCTGGTAGCTTGGCACAAAAGCAGTCAAGCTTAACGTGGAGGCAATGTGTAAAGTATTTATGCAGTACTTCTTACACTAATAAAGTGAAAACACAACACAGGAAAAATGCGTCCCATTTAGAGAATTTGAGTACATTGTAATAAATTATTTGAGACCAAAAAGAATCAATTAGTAGAACTGAAGATATGCAATTTTAAAGTTTTTGTGTAAATCAAGCACTAAGAAGTCAAAAGTTCTAACCGTAGATATGAGGTCATGGTAGACCAGATCCAAGTCACAAGTAGCGGGGGGTGGCAAACTCCGCTTTGATACTACTCTGGAGCACGGAGTTCGGTAAAAAACTCTGGGATCCGCCGCGTGAAAGAGTTTCCCGCCCACCCTATTACTTATTCATGGTTTGGTAAAACATATTTAGACTGCAAATGGATATATTTACAGAAATGAACAGCAAGTGTCCTGTTGGAAATGTTCTTTAATTTATTGGCCTCACTTCCTTGTACCAGAATGTTCCTTGCAGGTAGCGCTTGTTCCAAGAAAATGTTTTTTTAAGAGATGGTCCTTAATCCTTTCAGTAGCTTGACAATTTCAAAATGGTGACAATATTCATGTTAGCTTCGCTTCTAGAGGTGGACTCCTGAGGTGGAGCGGAGGTGGCGCACACTGTAGTGAGCTCTGCAGTGTGCTCCGCCTCTGCTGTGACATCAGACACACAGGATGTCCGATTACCTGTAAGGAGAGGGCCAGTGTGGGGGTCTGTGCCATTGACGCCGCTCTATTGTAAAGCCCCTGGCCATCCTGCGCAGGTCATCGGTGCTCCCTGTCCCCAGAGGCCGGGTGCCCTTCCAGTCTCAGCGGTGGCACCTGCCGACCTCCCGGCCTCACCACAGGTTGCGGTCCAGAGAGGAAGGTGGGGCTGAAAACAGTAGAGGAGGGAATGGGGAGATGCCTACTCTGCATCGGTAATGACTGCACTCGCCCCGATGGGTTCCTCAATGTGAGGCTCATCGACGTCACCAGGAACCCGGTGTTCCTCCAGTTCATCAAGAACATCGAGGGGAGGTGGGGTACTTAATGGAGGTGGGGGAGGGGGACATGTTTGACCCCTTGGAATCCAGCCTAACAAGTGCTGAGGTGAGTGACGCGCAGGGAAGTACTAACTTTTCGTCTGGGATGTTCTAAGGTCAGTGTATTAAATCAAATGTACTCCAGCACTACTCAGAATTATGCAGTCGTTTTTTTGAGCATCATTGCTCCTCAAAGCAGACAAGTACTGTGCATAGCATGTACCTGCACTTTTATAATTCCATCACTGAAATTCAGTCACTGGCAATTGTGAAATTATAGAATTGATAACATCACATATGCAGCTCAGTGTGGCTCCAATTAAACAACACTACTCCACGGAATACGCCTGACTTCTTCGGGGACCCAGTGGAATTCCGTGGAGTGAAACTCCTCCTGTTCCGTCCAGGCCAGTTGCAAATTCTGGCCAACTGCGATAGAGCATGGGCCAAATACAGGACTGAGTTAAGTCTGCTGAGAAAGAACCTTGTGGCCTTGTCGCTGAGATGAGAAGACCTTGTGCCATGCTGTGCCGGCTGGCATCAAAGAGAAGTCAACAAGGAGCTGCAATGCAAGGTCCAGGTGTCCAGATGTGTCACGCAGTGGTATGTTGATGAGCTGTCGTCGAGGAGATGCATTGTACACATTACCACCACTTATACTTTAACCAATACCACAACAACCCAAACACACCCTGTTGCTGCCACCCCTAACAAACATTGGCCAATCCGATAGGTCTGGGTTGAATACGCTTTTGCTTAAAAATACATTCCTACATGCCTATGTTTGCATGCATTGCACCATTAAATGTAGACCTATTGACTATGCCATTGCTTGCCAGTATTTCAAACTAAGCCTGAGTTCTGGATTGTGCCATTAAAAATGAAGCAAAATGACTCTCTAAATAGTTTTTATTTACATGTAATCCTGAAACTGCATTTCCATTTTTTGTTTACGCTAACTAGCAATAATCATAATTACTGCCTTTAATTAAACCTTTTTTATATAAAACCAGAAAATATAGACTTCTATTCATTATGTATATATTGCAGATCAAGTTCAAGCTGTTCATTTGCATAGAAGAAATGTGAATCTCCTATGGTGAAGTGCTTAATGACCTTGCCATCTTACGGCATTGCTCAAAGGCACACACATTCCGATCTCTCTGGTTCTCAGCACACACCTGTGTGAAGCAGTCTCGATAATCACTATGCTTGAGAAGATATTCAGTGCATAATTTTGCATTAGCGGTACCTCCACCTTTTCCCTCAGGCTATTGGCAAAGCCAGGCTCTCTCTATCCTCTCAGCTAACACCCAGTAAGTGAAGCATCCTAAAATAACACATTATGTGAAACTCTGAGCTAAAGGAAAGCCCTAGTGTAGAACCAATATAATAACGTGGGCGGTTCTGTTGGATTTCCTTTGTTCATTAAAAACTATTCATAAGAGCTTTAGCAATTACCTAACATAACCAACTAAAATGTACAGGAATATGCAAGTCAAAGAAATGTTCTTTCTATAGAACAAGTGTATAATTTTATCAAGCTAGTTTTTAGCATTTTCTGTTAACAAAATCAATATGTAAGATGCTCTGTGGAAAGTGGTTATATAAAAAGTGCAGATGCAGTGCAGAGAGACAAGTGAATAAATGTAAAGAAAAAACAAATAGGCAACAATTTCTGTTCTTCTCATGCCAGACCACACTATTGCAAGAAAGTCTCTTACGATAGGCTAACAATTCCATCCACCGTATTTTTTAGCACAATTGGATCTCATGGGCCAAGCCAAATTACTAGATCCATTGATGTTTCAACCTTGTTACAATATGTGGGCTGTGCATTCATCAATATCGGTCTTCATCAGGACAATGAATACGAACACCCCGCAAAATAAAACAAATAAATGTCAACCTTGGTGTGTTCTAAAATGAATGGAAAAACTATTATGACATGGCATCTATTGAGGAACTTACCCATTCTTTATGGACTTCATTCCCCCTAACCCAGAAATGGCTCCTTCACTAGTGGGCTTCGCCATCCTGCCACTAAGGTGCTTGATATCAGAGAATCAATAAGAATCTAACTGTTCATTCTTTGTGATTAAAATATTTCTTTATATATGGTACTAGTAAGCACACACCTAGTCCTAGCTTGTATTGTTTCTCAAATCTCTGAAAAAGTCTCAAAACGATCCCCCCTTCATTCTACAGCCTTCAAAATCTGCCTCTAAGGTGCAACTCATGAAATTATACACTTATTCGCACTACAAATCCAATAGTGAGATGTGATGTGGTCCAGAGCGACACCTAATCAGGGATCAATACTCATAACATCACATAAAATTGGCCCATACACATTCACCCAAATCCCTGATGCACTGGAGGTCAAGTTTTAATGACGATTTTCAGTTGTTTTCTTTATACAGGCTCATATCTGACACTTCTAAATACATAATTTGAATCTGCATATCAACTCTCTTTCCTCTGGTCGATGGAAACATTAGTTGCGAAGTTGATGGTAATAATAGAACTATCTAACTATCTATCCAGTTAGCTAAATAATCACAGGCTCTTGGTAAGATTAATAAAGTTTATCTCAAAATAATGTGTATAGTTATTGCTCATCGCATACAGGTTACAAAGCAAACAAAGAAAATGTCACCAAGAAGGAGAGAAAAACAGTGTCACACTCATCAATTAACAAAATGCATATGAAGGAGTGGATAGATGGAGACACATACGTTTTAGAGACAAAAATAAATTTGCTAAATGATTATGCAAAGTACGAATCATGAAGATATACTAACCCAAAGAAGCAGAGAAATACCACCAACTGGACAAGATAGTGGGGGTCCACTGAAATGGAGTCAGGGAACAAAGATTTTAGGACACTGGAACAGGACAGGGACAGGAACAGCTAGGCCTCTCTGCAAACCGACAGACAGCGAAGCTCTCCCATCCATCTCTCTCTCTCTCTCTCCCAATGACCTGTCTCCTCGGACGAACCTTCCAGGACAGACAAGCACCAATGCTAAACCACACCCCCAAAGGCACCCCAGTTATACCCTAAAACCTACTTGTCCAACCCACAATATTTGAAACATTTTACAGAACTCGATTTTTCATTGGATGGTCCGAAGGGTGGCCTATCACACCACCATGACCATATTCATGATTCTATAGTCTCTTATTCATTCCGACATTTCCATCACATAATTCACGACTTGTGAATGCAAGTATGTTTGTTCATATGATTTGTATCGTTTTCATAATTCCCATGAGTCCACTTTTCCGCTGTGTCCACGGAAGAAGTTTAAACACGAACATTGGGTCCCACGGACAGTCTTGTCTCTTGGCAGATGAACAATGTTCTTCAAAGCAGATCGACCTTGGACTTTTACACTTGCACATGCAGTGCTCAGCATTTTGGTCTATTTTCTTCTATTGTTTCATGGTTTTCTCTCCAGCCCAAAATTCATACGAACTTTAGGCATTTCAGGCCCGTTCAGCTCACTATGATGAATAAAACATAGGCATTTATTATTTACATGAAATGCACTTTTCACTGTTTACCACCCACCTTTACACTATTTCATATTAATATATTTTTCCTAGCAAAACTTTAAGCAAAAGCGGCATTATTTAATTTTTTTAAAGCAAGATGCAAGATGCGAAATGCGGCTTAGTCATGTATTACTTTTGCTTCTTTCGAAGCGCAATGTAAAAATGCAGTGAAAAGTAAAATGCGGCCTAGTTCCTTCATGCATTACTTCACATTAGTGCACGCATGCGCAAAGTGGTTTCCCACGTATGTATGTGTTTTTGTATGGTAATTACCACTGCACACTGTTAGTAAATATTACAGTGGTGTTAATTCGAGCAGGTTTTTAATTTTTCGCAAAACCGTGCTCCATCAAATGCGATGGCCATAGTTGTGGCTGCACTCCAATTAATCTAGTGAATCATGGAATATTTCTCTCTTCTTTAATTTTTTTAGAACATATCCATTGAGATCCATTGTGAAAGAATCGGAATTAGAACAATGCATTAATCTTATGTTCTAAACCTAACCTCCTTGAGTTTAATGGTTCTACGAGGTGGGATGGCCACATCACCTAATGGATTCTTTGGAGGAGACTGCTGGTCTGTCTGTTGATAGAGGGATAGATAAGGATGGCATTTACACCCTACGAATGAGCCACAAACTCAGAACTCTGCTATGTCCAACATGCTGGACCTTTTTCTTGAACTTAGGCTGAAATCACAAATTCAGTGACAGTTCAATGACAGTGAGATAGATTTTCCTCACAGTAATGATGGAGTGGAGTAAGTTTGCAAACCCTTTATGTTTATTAGTAAATTAGTAAATTTACAATCTTAAACATAAATCAGTAGTCACCTGAATACAGCATGTATGAATATTATAAACCAGGCGAGTCCTTTCAGCAAATGTAAGTACACATTACTGAAAACAGAATATGCAAAATAAGGTAAAAATGGGTAAAGAGAAACTCCCAATGCTAAGCTAAGGCTGTGGGTAAGTCAGGGAATTTAGAAGCAGCAGGTGCCAGCAAATATAGCATCGAAAGAAGAACCAAATGAAGGTTATGATTAAAATGAGAAAGAAGGTGCTTACTCTTGATGATAGCTGTATGAGCAGGAAAATAAGGAGCATTAGGTCTCATGAGAGGGAAAGGAACATTTATCTACGAAGGTGGACAAAGGCAAATCCTAACTAACTAAATTAGCGTCACACAGTTCAAAAATGATATTCATCCAAAGGATACATTCTACAGGTTCCCATCAAATAAGAACCAATCACAACCCGGTGTTCTTTCTGTACTTGTTGTCAACCTCCTGCTAACGAATAATACAAAGTCAACTTCATGCATCATCTTGGCCTTTGTGATATCATGCAAAGGAGTATTCATCTCCTCTGCCTCCCATCCTGTGCAGCTACTGAGAAACACCATCAAATGGATCAGTTGTAATAAACATAGGTTTCACACAGCAAGCTACCAGAATCATTTTTAAATGATAACGTGTTGATTCTGGCTACATTAACGAAACATTGAACTTTGCACAGCAAGCAGAAATGCAAATTTTACTTTACAAAATTGAGTCCGGCACCTAGGCACACTCTTGTCAATATTAAGATACACTATCTAAATTTAAACAAACACATACATAATTTGTTTCACTACATCTAAGTATAAAACAACGTGCAATATGTAAGAAATGCTTATGCATGTTACATGTCAATATTCATTAAGCACAACTCTATAAGGGTAGCACTGTGTCACCACTGTCAGTGTCAACGGCCCGCATACTGATAAGGAGGAAGAAACACTTGCCTTTTGTCATGCATGTTTGGAAGAAACCACTTTCCCTTCTCTCAAGATGGCAGAGTCTGCGTTCTTGGCCTACCATGTAGAATGAATGAAATCAGCACCTGCCAATTTTCAAAAAACAAATTGACAAGTCCTCAGTTACAAAGTATCCTTTAGCTCATCCATCAACACCGATGGATTTGGACATAAGGCATTCTGGCACAGCTGTTACAAACTATATTGGATTTAAACTCAATTGTTGAATACTTAAAAATTCTTCTACACTTTCTACCTTAGGGGTAAGACTGTGAAGCTCGCTAGATGAAGGATCCATTTTCGGGTTAGAGGAAAGTTATCCCCATGAAGACTAGATGAATTGCACCATAATGTCCCTGTAGTAATCATTTCCCGCCAGGTCAAAACGTAATCGGATCTTGTAATTTGCATCACGGGATCCAGTTAGACTAAGAAATACAGTGGGTAGAATAGCCTATCTTAAGAGACTTTCTTTCAATAATGTAGCCAGGGTTGCGAAAAAGAAATGGCTGCCTATTTTTTCTTTCTGTACACTTATTCATTCATCTCTATGCACTTTACAAGCCCTTTTTTTATACCCACTTTGCACGGAGCACCTTACTTACTGATTTAACTGAAAGAAAATACTATGAAGCAGCTCGGTAACAACGTTATACTTGCTCTATATGAGGTACAGTTCTTTGACTTGTGTGCTCTTGTACAATAAATTTGGTTATGTAAGAAGACTGTTCAAACTCTAATGATAGGTTTTGCAGTTAATAAAACAAATGCAACAGATTCACCCATGTTATGGAAACACCTACAATTTGCTTCAAAATTTGCTCAGTTACTTGCATTGGCTGGAGAAATAATATATATTTTGTAATCATTTGTGATGGAAATTGAGGGAGTGACTGAGTCCATGTTGCTGCAATATACGAAATGATGGAAGGGGGTGCCAAAAGGGAGGGGGGTAATCTCTACCAGGCCATACTGTTGTACAATATGTTAGTTAGTTGGATGTTACTACTTTTCTCTTTTCCTTACTCTTTTGTCCTCTGCAACTACAATGTCGGATGCTGTCTGACTGCAAGGGAGGTGTAGAGGGACCTTTTATTACAGTCTTGTCCACAGAAACATTTTGCCAGTAGTAAGTTAGGAGTGGCCCTCAGACAGGCAGTAATCTCACCACATTTGTGTTCAATGTTGGCAGCATCATGCCACTACTGCTCACATAGATGCCACCAGTTATGATTATCTTCTGTGTTAAAAAATACTTTCATGCAATTGTAGCTGGTAACACAGAAAAGCATGGATTTTTAAAAATAGTTTTAGAGTACAATACTTTCAGATATTTTGCTAATAAATAATAGTTGCTCCCCAGAGGCCCTGAGGAGGTTAGCCACTCAAGCAAAGTTGATAAATAAGCATTTTCAGTTCAATGCTCCTACAAAATGTCTATAAGGCAAAACAGTTAACAGTCTATACAAATAAACTCAGTAGAAAATTAAGTATTTTTCAAGATGTGCATGGCATTTCTCCTGACTTCTGTCCTTCACTTCCTGTAACACTTTCACTACTAGGCCTCCTCCCCGTGCTAA
Organism: Lissotriton vulgaris; assembly: GCF_964263255.1. Taxonomy (NCBI): domain Eukaryota; kingdom Metazoa; phylum Chordata; class Amphibia; order Caudata; family Salamandridae; genus Lissotriton; species Lissotriton vulgaris. The sequence continues at coordinate 435,114,925 of NC_141689.1, read as the reverse complement.
GCCTTTTTTTGGTTATTTGGATTAGTTTGCGCTTAGGCCCTTGTAGCTTTTTGTCCACATAAGGTATCAACATCACATTTGGCCCTTTTTTTCCAACACCCTGAAGATTCTAAAGTTGCCCAGGGTTTGTGGATTCCCCCAGAGGGGACCCAGAAATTAGCCAAAATACAGCTAAATAGTTTGGTTTTTTCAAATGCTAAATAAGTGCTGCAGAAGAAAGCATCTGGTATTTTCCCTGCAAATGGCATCAACAAAGGGGTTATGTTGCTGAAATCACCATCTTCTCATCTTTCAGGCACAGGCAGACTTTTTTCAAAAAACTAAAATGTAGATCCTTTCAGGTTTTTTCTAAGAAACTAACAGTTGAATGTAAAAAAAATTGAAATTGGGTTAAAAAACAGCCATTTGTGCCAACCCTTTCACCTGTAACCTCTTTTAACTATGATAGATTTTTGAAAGCAATATATTGTTACATCTGCAGGACCCTTTTGGTTGTGGGGATATCTAGGACTTGTAGATTCATCAAGAACCCAAAGAACCCAGAGCCAATAACTGAGATGCATCTTGCAATGGTTTTTTATTGTGTACTGGGTATATAGCAATTCATTTGGTGAAATATAAAGAGAGAAAAATAAGTACCAAGGAAATCTTGTAGATTTCACCCAGCCACTTTTAGGAGGCGTTCCTGCGCAGGAATGCCCCCCCTGCGCAGGAACGCCTCCTTACAACGTGACTCATCTCCCAGATGCGTCACGTTGTTCATACCCTGCACCATGGCGCATCTTTTGCGCCGCCGCTGCGTCACAAAAGTGACACAACGGCGGCACAAAAGAGGCGCAAGGGGCTTGTAAATCTGCCCCATAGATTTTAGAAGCAGTCGGTAACGGCCGAATTCGGCCGTTACCGACCGGTAAAAGCCTACCTACATCTAACCCTATGTGTGGAAGATGGAAAGAACAGAAGTGAAGATTGAACTTTGAGAAACTCCTTGCTGAGGGGGAGCGCAGTTAGAATACTTAAATAATATCTCTCAATCCACATCTTCAAAAAATATATTCTTCTGCATGTGGAATGAACGATATTAAATACTTTCTATGTCTCGTACTGTGACTATCTTGAAGCGATCCTAGCTAGTCACAGGTGAATGGGATTTCAAATTACTCCCAACAGCATAGAAAAACTGAATAAATCATAAACACATCAATATCATGAATTCGATTTTCCTGAAAACATTTTAATTTTCTCATGTGAAGACATGCTCTCTTAACTAAAGATACATTTGAATTTCTTAGGTCCCATTGCAGATGATTTAAAAATATTTAAGCTTCCGTCAAAGTTTAGCCTGCTGAAGCGGCTTTGTACGTAGCCAGGAAATTTCAAACCATCAATGGAATGGCTGAGAAACATGCAAACGATATAGTTCTGTTAATACATGTATTGCATTTCCTTCGAAACAACTTAAGGCCTATCTATTTTGAATTAAAACTATAAGGTGTGAATTTAACGATAGAAATGCTGGACTTTTCAAAGTTAATGCTGCTTGAGACAGAATTGATTGGAACCAACATCCTCAGGATAGTAATGAAAAGGCACAAATAAAATGAGGTACATGTAATATATTGTTTTAAACCCTGTCTCTGCTCATTCGTATGTAACCAAGGGTTTTCTATTGAAGAGGTTTTGTTTCAAGTACTTCGAAATGTCCCTGGAGTCATCTCCTTGAATCATGGCTACAAATTGTCAACTGTGCCAACAGAAGCAAAGGGAAGAAAATGATGCATATTCATAACAGTGGGGAATCAAACATAAGATATGAGGCTGAGACCCTGCAGAATCCCAAATCCAAATGAGCAACTGAGCACATATGTGAATAACAAAGTATGTGTAAAGTACACACAAACAAAGATCTAGCACTTACGGATCCTGGTAAATCCCACCAACATGCTGCTTGCAATGTATTACTGACTGAGGCACTTTAGAAGTGACTTTGTTTGGGTAGGGCTTCGCACGCGGGACCACAGATAAAGATGGTGGGGCAGCCTTTAAAGCTCAATAGTAAATAAAGTGTGTGCCTATTTACAAACATTTATTATGCACGGTTGCTTAAAACGTTGAAATCTGACTTTGTAAGGAAGTGTGTTTAAATATATTTAGCTATATTTTTATATATAGATTTACGTATATTTAAACTTTCAAAGAAAATCAGATGGAAATATTTTCAGCAAATATATAAGGTGCTGCGCTGCCTCAAATAAACACTGCTTTGCAGTGAAACTTAGATGGTCAAATAAATTTGGTGGCAAGGTGCAGTGTGTGTTCTTGCTCTGTTGCCTCTTGGATCGTTCAGCAGCTGTGGTGTTGAGGCCTGAGGCTGAGAGGAAGGACAAAGGAAGAAGGGGCACAGGTCCATATCTGGCCCCTCAAGCGGCACCACGTTTTATGAAACGCACACTCCTTCACAACCCACAATATATGCCAGGGCATAAAACAGAGGGGCATATTATCGAAGGCCATATAGCCGCTTTAGCTGGACTTTTTCCCGCTAAAGCGTTGATATTTTTATCGCCCTATTAGCAAGCTGTTGCTAACAGCAGTTAGCGAAAGCTTTTAGGTGTTAGCTACAGGTTTGGGGCCCACTATTTATCGCTAATGACATGCAAAGAGGGCGGACCCAAACCGTTGGCCACTGAAAACAGTCGTTAATACAGCTATCGCCTATTAGCAAGGCAGGCGAAGCGATAAAAAAAATTGCGCTAAGCGCGATTATCGGTAAGACCTAATGCCTGCTCAGACCACTTCTTAACCTGTATATCCAATGGGAGGTGGATATTCAGATTAAGTCCCCATTAGCGATGATGCCTGAATATCGCTGGATTCCCAGCGATATTCACGCATTTCGCCGCTATCACCGGATATTTTATCGCATTTGAGATAAACGTTGCTAATAGCACGTTATCTATGCGATGAAATCCGGGGATGCGCGGCGATAAAAAAAAATATCGCTAAGCTCATTTAGCGATAAATATCGCTAGTTGTTGATAATATGCCCCAGAGTCCGAGTCTTTTGGCCCCCCTCCCTCCCCTGTCCCCTCTGTCCGGACTTTGGGCATCAAGATCAGTAATGACCTATCCATGCACGCCCAAATTAGTTCCGTTGTGTCCTCCTGTTTTTCTTCCCTTCGCCTTATCCGTAAGATCTCCCGGTTTTTTTCTGTTGACGCCCTCAAAACTATCATCACGGCTTTGATCACATCCCGCCTGGATTATGGAAACGGCTTGTACGTAGGCATCCCTGCCTACGAGACTCGCCGTCTCCAAGCGATCCAAAACCAGGCGGCCCGCCTTATCCTTCATCTTCCTAAATCTGCCCACATCACCCCGGCCCTTAAGACCCTCCACTGGCTTCCGGTTCACCTTAGGTCCCAGTTCAAACTTGCCTGCTTGGCCTTTCGGGCGCACTCTCGCACTGCCCCGCTCTTCATTAATTCTTTAATCTCTTCCTATGCTCCTAGCCGCTCTCTTCGCTCTTCCTCCCTTTCCCTTCTCCACGTCCCACGTTTTCGTAAATCCCGCACCGGGGGCACCCGATTCTCCGTGCGGGCCCCCCAGATCTGGAACAATCTCCCTCTTTTTATACGTTCTATCCCTATTTTTTCCCACTTTCGTAAAGCCCTCAAAACTTTTCTTTTCCTTCAGGCCTTCCCTGGTTAAATTCTCTGGGATCCTCTGTTTATACTGATTTGCCCCTAGCGCCAGGAAGCCGCTTGGCCGCAGTGCGCTCTAGAAATATTTTTTTCATTTCATTTCATTTCATTTGTCCGATAGAGACCCGTTTCAAGACCCCTTTAAAAAACTGCTGGTGCTCAGCACTGGTGAGAGCCGGCCCACTTAAAGCCCCTGGATATAGGAAAAGTTTTAATTATACCTTAATAGTTGAGTAAATGGTAGCAACGCCAGAGTTTGTGAGTTTGCCTCAGGCAAGGGCACTTACCGCTGGGCATCCCTGCAGCTGGATGTCCAGCATGGACAAGCATGGTTTTAGGCAGCAGGGATGTTTCTTTGCCGCTATCACCCAGGTGACCGTGGGAAAGCACAATGGCCAAGGTTCAGCTCGAGATTTCCTTTGCCCTTCCCAGGACAGATGACGCAAAATCTTTTTTGAAATTTTTGCTTGAATAACATTTTTAATTTTAACTAGGAGTGGGCGGAGTTTTTAATTCTGCCGGCGGAATTGGAGGAATTTAGGGGCATATTGCCAAGCAATAGCGATAATTATCTTTATTGCTTGGTTAGAGACAAAAATTTACCGCTGAGTTGCGGCGGTTTTTATCGCAGATAAACCTTGGTATTACCAAGGTTTATCGCAAATCCGATAAAAATCGGCCGCAATGCATGAATATCGCTGAAAAGTCAGCGATATTCATGCATTACCGAGCTAATGCTCTTAGCCATGTTATCCACCTCCCATTGGATAACATGGCAAAGAACTGCTCAGGGCAGGTGTTAGCTTTTGGAGATATTCGCGCTTAGCGCGAATATCTCCAAAAGTTGGTAATAGGAGATAGCGATGTTAGCAACTGTTTCCAGTCGCTAACATCTGGGCACGCCCACTTTGCATGTCATTAGTGATAAATATCACTGACATGCAAAGTGGGGCCCAAGATGGTCGCTATCTCCTACTAGCTGTCGCTAACTGGTGTTAGCGACAGCTAGGTAATAGGGAGATAATTTTATCTCTGCTTTCTTGGCTTTTCAAAGCCAAAAAAGCGGAGATAAACCCCCTTGATAATATGCCCCTTAGTAATTTCACATTACTTTTGTAGCGCAGAATTGTCAAATGGTGACCCATGCAGCCGGAAGGCCCCGGGGAAGCAGGGATTAAAGGGTAATGTGGTTTCGGTTCCTAAAAGTTTCTGATAGAAAGGCAGCCAGAAGGTGAGGGTCTATTTCACCTTCAGAATAGACGTGCTCCATTCTACTTAGTTCCTAGTTCCAAAACTGCAATCCGAACGTTCTGAAAATCATAGGATCTATTTATAACATCAAGGCGCTCGGTGCATAAACCCTGCACTGCTAATGGAGTCTAATTATGTAATTTGATGACAAATACAACTTATTCTTGGTGCCTCAGTTCTGTCAATCGCCTTTCATTCTTTAGATTTGTTTGTAATTTTAAAAGCTTTTGTTTAAAAAAAAGAAATCAGTCTTCACAGGGTTTCCCAAACTCAGACTTGAAAGTGTGCCTCTTCAAATGCACCCTCCCTGTTTAATTATTGCCCAGCATTGAGACAGTATCGGAACTGTGGGCTTCTCCCACGCACTTGTCCATGAAGCGTGGGTGTGTATTGCAATGGGAGGATAGACCGGTGTACTTGAATCGACTTGATCTTCTTCCTCGCCCTGAGTTAAATAATTAAATTGTTAATGTCTAATACATTATTTAAATGATGGATGAGGAAGGCATGCAGGTGCTTAAGCAGCACTTCAGCATGAAATATTTCTAAAGAAATCCGCGCTCTCCATCTCAGGGGGGTGCTTTCTTCTGTGATGCCCCGTTCTAAACAAACCATATCAAGTCGAGGCAGCCAGGACCCTGAAACTGTTTCAGCGCCAATGACTGAGGCCATACAAATTTCATGTTGATTCAAAACACTGCACAACAGTATTCCCATTTATTAAAAGTATGGGGGATATTCTCAACAACGTGTGATAATCATCGCAAAATTAGCTTAACACAACTTTGCACATCGCAGTCCATCGCAACAAAATAACACTGTGTTAACATTGTATTCCCAACCCGGCTGCACCATGCGGTAGTAGCAGAATAACGTGCCACATGACAGCATAAAAATCAACGCAATGCTGAAAAAATGTGAAACACAAACTTGAAAAAGTTGCGATATCCCAAATCGCGATACAAAAATCAGCGACAGGCCTGCAATTCCCACATGTCATGCAGGAAAATGCACTATGAAAGCAACAAAAAAACCACACCAAAACCAAATCAAACTGCTTAGCACCATGGATGCACACAAGCCTGGTGCAGAGGACAACACGAACCCCACATGTCCCATGGAGGACCAGCCAGGAACCCCGTGTTCGGGGAAGGGCAAGGAAAAGAGGAAGACTGGGTGCAGTCCACAGGAAGACCGGATCATCGTCACAGAGGTGACAGAACACTACCCACAACTGTTTGTCACCTCCACTGCTTCATTGGCAAAACAAACGGAAATATGGCAGTCCATTGTTAACAACGTGAATGCAGTCGGAGTGTTGAGGAGGTCAATGGAGGAGGTCAAGAGCGTTGCATGATGTGTAAAGCCAACACAAACAGAAACTCACTGACAACAGGCAGGCAGCAAAGGCGACTGGAGGTGGGAGTCCTGTGTCACCGGAGTTGCTGGACGAGCTGGAGGAAATGGTCGCCACAGTCATCAGTGTGGAGACGGTGCAAGGAGTCGGGAGCCCAGACACAGCTCGACATGACCTGATCCAACAGCAACAGGGTGAGTAACAACCAGGGACTGGGGGGACGGAGGGAGATGAGCACAATGGCACACATGTGCAATCATGTGTAGCACACTGCACACAGACATAGAAACACCAAGTAGGCCGCGTTCACTATGTGCACAAAGGGTACCCTCCCTATCACCAATCCCACAACTTCACCATGCACATGTGCTAAATCCAGCAAAGAGCCACACTGACAATGCAAGTGACACTGCATGACCAATAGCATGACCTGCAGCCAAAATACATGACATGGTGCATGACACAACACTGAGGTGGCCCAGTTTGGATCACATCCTCAAAGTAGCAGGTCACACTCTGACACATCCATGTGCGCATACAATCCCTGATGTCAACAACACATGTGCAGACAAACAATGCACAAGAGTACAAAAACCGTCCAAGAGCACAAATTACCCAAGTCGTCCACACCTCAGCACCCGAAAAGCACACAAGTCAAAGGCACACTGCCTCAAAGGGATAAGGGTCTGCTAAATCAGAGCTGCAGGGGCTACTCTCCCACAATGCAGCACACACACATAGCAATCACAGCACATCAAAATTGACGACAATGTGGTACAAAGTGCAACACTTACACCACAGACAGAAGACACAACTGGTGCCGCTAGTGCGTGGAAACTGGTCAATCACTTCTGGCATTGCATGAAACTGTGAGATGATAATGTATGAGTACAGCCGTATATCCGTCATGTAGTCGAAATGTCCAATGTACATTGTCATGCTGTCTGTCTGGGAACATGTACAATATGTCAACATACATAGGACACACTGTTTACCTGCATCTCCCCTTTTCATTGCAGAGGGACAATCAATATCTCTTGCAGAGCAGACCAGACATATCTTCAGTGATGATGAAGAGGACCCCCTGGTCATCTGCTCCGACACCCTCCAACATATCGTAGACAGCCTTCGCACCCCAACTCCAGAAGCAGAGCAGCCCAGCTGCATCGAGGTGACCCCACCTCCTGCACAGTTCACACAGCAGGAAGCACACACCACCACGGCAGTCTCCCAGGACCCCCACGACCAAACACATGGCATTCCAACGCCGTGTGTTAGGGTGCCAGGAGAAGATGGCTGATCAGCTACGGGTGGGGGTTTGACCTCATGGTAGCCGAACTAGATGCCATACGTGGGTGTCTGAGTCCCATCAGGGACCACTTACAGTCCCTAATGGACACCCACTGTCCGCTCCATGCTCTCCAACAATCCTTGGCTGACATTGCCGGGGCAATTTCTTGGATACAAGAACTGTCTAGTCAGACAGGCTCTAGCAATGACAGCAGAGAGTTGGCACAGATGCGGAGAACAATGCAGATCGTGTGGCCATTGCAGGCTGGAAGTATGACTGCCATGGCTGAATTCTAGTGAGAAGTAGCTGGGATCTTCCATGCCCTGCAGATTCTCATCTTGCCATTGCTGCCAATGAGCCTGTACTAGATAACTCCTGCTGGAACTTCGACATACACACTTCCACCCCCGATGTGTCAGTGGCATACAGTGATGCAGCCATAACACCCCCACACACACCTGACACACCGGACACAGAAGACATATCAGAAGAGTAAGATGTGGGAGGTAATGACTGTGAGAGGAAGGAGGTAGTAGCATCCATACCCGCCATATGCCCTGTCCCTGCCTGGTTCAGTCCTGTGTATCATTCCCATGGAACAACACCTCCCACAGTCCCCTGAAACACTCTGCGACATTCACCTGGACCCTGACATGGACTGCCACATCTGCTCTGGTTACCAATGACACAGCAATCCGGCTGTGGACTGAACTCTTCCTCTTCCGATTAACTTTTCATTCTCCCAATGACTCTTGTTGGCCCACCACTGGGCAACCATGTAATGTGGGCTTGGAATGGCCAAGTACTGCCCCACCTCCGACACTACACAGAATGTGAATAAAACATTCTAAATCACACAGATGTGTCATGTCTATGTTCACTCAAGTATAAAAGTATGAATGAGTGTAGGGACATTTATTGCACTAAAAGGTACACCCTGGTAAATGACATTAATGCGCATGTTTGACCCTGACCCACATGGCCAATTAGATGACTGTGAAGGTGTGAACTAGCTGTGGCCTCATTGCACATGAACAACAATCTTGCAACCCTCCCACGTAGCCCCACGTCCATGTATTAAATAGTGCTGTATGTAGAAATGTCAAAATAGGTAGCAGGCCTAAAGTAGTGTCCCCCATCACATGTGGCAACAGAACATCTCTTTGCATACCTACTCACACACATCGGTGTGGACACAGCCTGTTTAGATGGATCGCATTGATCCACATGGCAAGAAGTTGGACCCCATACTCATATTGCTGAAGACTCAAAGAGCACATGTCTACCAGCAACTATTCCAAACACAATGTGTGGCTCACTGAGGTGGAGCTGCCAATAGGGACTCACCTCCAATGTACATGCAGCAGTCAGACCCTCCTTGTGTACGGACCATGCTCATTGAGGCACACAATTTGTCATTCTAATAAACACTCATCACAGTTGAACACTGGTGAAGTTGCGTAGACTTTATTAGTAGGTGCGTGTAAGTACGGGCAAGGCAAGGGCCCCAAAATGCAGACAAATGCTTAAGACACTTACACGCAGCATAGGAACATGTCGAGGTGCAAGAAATGAGGAGGCAAAAATTAACACAAATCATTACGGATGGCAACGGGCTCAGAACACCTTGCCTTCCTGGACGAGTCACGTTATGTTTGGCGTCTATTCATTGCCCCGTGTCAGGGGACACGACTCACAACCCATGGGATCTGCATAGTGCTGTACCACCGAACTGCGCCGACTGTGTGCTCTGCTGACAGTGTGCAGGTGAAAGGGTCCAACAAGGTCACATGTAGTACTACATTGCCATGTGCGTACTCTCCCTCCAGCAGTATGTCAGATTTGGGAACTTTGCCAAACTGCGCTGTGCAGCTCCGCCCATGGGACTGCATCACCTTGCACAAGTGTGTACCAACATGCGTCAGTGCATGCACATGCATTCTGAGTCTGGGTGAATGCAGACATATCCACTGTTGTAGTGGGATATGTGACCATTCCTCCAAGATGCAACAAGGTGTTGGTACCTGTGCTCTGGGTGACAATCAGTTGTGACTGCAGGAACATAGGGGCATATTAGCAAGAACCTCGTCAAAAGTATCGACGTCTTAGCGGCAGTTTCGAGTCGTATGTGTATGCAACATTTGGGCGGATGGGTTGGTTTTTTACTTATATGTCAAAAGGCATCCCATGCAGGTGTACCTCAAGCAGGGACAAGTGTGTGTGGGGTGTGGACACATTGGCCTTTCATTAGCGCAGTTTGTGGTGTGGGAGTCATAAAACTCTAGTATGGGATCTCACTCAGAGGGTGCCAGCTGCATTCAAGACCAAGGTCGAAGGTTCAGATGTCCTTCCGGCTTGTGTATTGAGACAAAGGAGCTTTCATACATAATGTTGGTCTGAGTACTGCTTTCATTTTTGAAATGTGATGTGGCCTTCGTGCTGAATTTGATGCCAGGCCTTAGACTTAGGGTGCACCAATAGCAATACACACACAGCATTTGGCATGTATGAGCCAAGAGCCCGATTGGCCTTGCGCTCCTTGTTCAATATCTCTCTTTCTCTCTGTTTCTTCTCTCTCTCTCTCTCCCTCTCTCTCCCCCTCTCTGTCCCCTCTCTCGCTCTCTGTCTCTCTCCCTCTATTTCTCCCTCTCCCTCTCTTCCTCTCTCTCCCTCTCTCTCTCTCGCTCTCTCTCTCTGTCCTTTGATGAGTGCCTTGGATTTTGTCTTGCAGGCTGTGGCTAACAGATTGTCCAGGGATGACCCTCCATGACTCTTCCAAATAGTTGTTTAGAGTCAAATTTGATTGTGATATTTTGTTTGGACTTTCAATGGTGAATGAACGATTCTCCTTTTTCTGACCATACATGAATGTTAATTGTTGTAATTGTGCGACATCAGGTGAATTATTTTGTTCATGATTTTATAAAGTTGATGTGCAATATCTTGGTCCGGGAGGGGGGGTGCCCGGGGTAGAGCCCGGGGGAGGAGAGGTCCTTGGGGGGTGGCGGTGGGTGTTGTGGCCCTCTTGAGTGTCTGAGCTGCATGATAATTGGCTCCATGGCATCTGTTGTTCTTCAGGTGTGGCTCTGGGGTGGGCTCCCTTTTCTGGTACAGGTTGTCGTCTGACTTTACACCAGGTAAGAGCAGGTGTTAAGTTCCTGCTGCTAATACGCCTTATCGCCTGTTTTGTGATCTTATCGCAGATCTGGCTAGTCGGTGAGAATGCTGTGACGGGGTGTTGTTGTGGCTTTTTGCACGGGAACGCCTACTCTGCATCTCATTAGCGTTAGTTGCTGGGGTCATCTGTGGTGATGTTTTTTGCGGCTGCTATCACAGGTAAACTGGTGATATGGGCTTTAGCACCAGCTTGTGAATGGGGCGATATATTTATCGCGATTATGACTGCAATAAAGTACTGCTAACTCAGCGATAAGTCCTTGAGAATATGCCCCTATATGTATCTGAGATGGGTAACCATGAGTGTTGGCATTAATGATGTTGTACAGTGTCCCAACACTAACGGTTGTACCACGTCTTTCTGTGAATATTTTACAGCTTTTTTGTAAAGAACGTATAATTTTTGGCAGAAAAAAGCTGCCTTATTTAGGACCACAGTGTTGTTGACTAGTGGCGCAGCCCAAAATAAATACGGTTGGTTCCACTATTTCCACAGCGAGAGAGTAATACAGGAGCTCTACAAGAAGGCTGAGTTTTGTTTAGTGACATGCCCTCCTGTCAGCCAGCTATGATGCAGAGTCATAGCCTGTCTTCACTCTGATGCGGCATGAAATCCATAAATAGGGATGGGCAGAACTCCCAGGAATTTCATGGAGTTTTTTTAATAACTCCACGGAATTAAGTGAAGCACAACTCCACGAGTTCTGCCCACCCCTAATTGTAACCCAAATTATCTCTAGTTCACATAATTTACACATGATTTCTTTCTTCATTATTTACTCATATTATGCCACTTACTAATTTTCACATCATTCATATTTAGATTTAGCAGACTAAACTATATATTCGATTAACTTTAGTTAGCTAATGTGCATTTAAAGTTGAGTGGGCCGGGGCGTGGCTTGCGACTTGGCAAGATGGCCGCAGCTAAGGAGAGCTCCAAGACCCGAGGAGCTTCCCGCCGAAATCCGACCACTGATCCTAACCCACACTGGCTCAAAAGCGTAAATAATTGAACCGGAGCACATCCGCTCCCAGTGAAGCCGACTTTTAGCGTCCAGGCCCCACCACACGCGAAGATCCGGCACAGGGAACCTGGCGGCCTCCTCTCCCCGCCGGAGCCGAGGACTCTAGTAGCCACAAGGCCCAGGAACAGCGCGACCAAGGGGGGGCCGCTCCAGGTGCCGTTGTAAGGGCTGAACTGGCTGCCGGGACCTCCTGCTGGCAGCGCCCGCGTGTCAGCGTAGGTGGATCACCTTTACCACCGGGGCACACACCGCCTGCTTTGAGGGGCACGCAGCGTACACGGCCGGTAGGTGCCCTAGAATATCTCCACGCCAGAGGCGGCAGGCGGTGGGCTGGTTAGGGGCCCCCTGGCATCGGGGGCTTTCCCCCCCTCCCCATCGGGGAAATTCTCGGCAGGCAACATCACGTGGGCCGAGCGACAAGGGGATCCAGCGCCGCAAACTACATTGGCAGGGCAACGTCCAACCCCATAATTGCAGCCACCTACATCCGCAGCCTCTGGCCGGAGGACGGGGGAAAAAGCGCCAGGGAAAGGCAGGTGATCCCCCCCAACCCCCCCCCGGGGTCCCAACGGACAGTAGAGGCCCCAGTGGTCCAGTGGTCAGTGAGCAAAGGCAAGAGGGGAGACCAACAGGCTGCGGCCCCAGGAGGGGGACATTATGAGTGGCAGAGGGACAAGGGGGCAGGGGCAGGCCCCAAGACTGGACAAGTATGCCTATCATAAAGATGGCGCCGAGGTGGCGAAAGGGACGGCGTCGCAGTCCTCCACACAACTGCCGCCCAGCACGGGTGACACTGGTGAAATCACCCTAAAAGAGGTTATGGAGACGCTGCAGTCAATGCAATCCTCGATGGGCACGATCTCTACGGATATCTCCTTCATGCGGGCAGACCTCGCCAAAGAAACGGATCGCCTGGGAGAAGTTGAAAAAACTGCGAATGAACTGTCGGCGGACACGGCGGACCTCCAGGTCAGAATGAATAAGCTGGAGCAGGATAACATGACGCTGAAAGCTGAACTGGACGAACAGGAAGGTAGATCCAGACGCAATAATGTACGCCTGGTGGGCGTACCGGAGACGGCCGGGGACCAGGCCCTTGATCTATTCGTAGAGGACCTCATTCAAACTCAGCAGAAACCACGTGGCCTCTCTAATTACTTCTCGGTGGAACAGGCCCACCGAGTGCCAGGAGGAAAGCGGCCCCCGGGGAAACCGCTGAGGCCCATCTTGGCGCGCATTTTTTACTTCAGTGACCGGGACGCCATTTTACAAGCGGTGCGAGTTGCCCCTCCGATCAGGACCGAGAACTCGGAAGTCACCTTCTATCCGGACTACACAGCGGGGGTGGCGCAACAACGGAGAAGCTTTGTGGAAGTGAAGAAGGAATTGCGCAGCAGGGAACTCAAGTACTCCATGTTATTGCCAGCGCGGCTCCGAGTAGAATCCGAGGGGTAGACGTGGTTTTTTGAATCCCCGAGAGAGGCGAGGGACTGGCTGGAAGGTTGGAGGCCGGCGAGAGGCCCTAAATATCGAGGAACGGCCCACGGCGACCCAGAGGAAGGCAGACAATGTGGGATGGATGGCCACTAAGGACATTGCCCTGGAGGACTACAGCGTAACTATGGGACAGCAACTGAACTGATGCTTCAGGTTAAGTTAACAGCACGGCAGAGTATGACTGCTGGGGGGCGCTGATAGGGGTGGGGAGGGTCCGCTGTACAATGAACATCGGTAGCAGACCTGGGCGGACACTGCGACCACTCTGTGAAGACGGCAAGAGGTAGGAGATGTCGTACCTAAACAGCCATAATGGGACTAATTCCGAATGGGGGCTCACTGGGGCTTATTTCTATTTCTAGATTTGGTGAAGCGCAACAGCTACCCCAGCAATGGGGCGTCCCGGCGCTATGGAGGCGCTATGAGTCGCTTATGAGGTTTCACCCTCAGCGTTATGGTTACAAGGGAATGTAAGCACTCCGCTCAGTTGGGGAGGTGGATAGTTTTGGATCCGCCGGGCAGGGAGGCAGGGAGGGGGGAAGGGGTTTTCAGTTATGCATTGTTTATGTGCATTTGTTCACCGGTTATGGTTATGCAGTCTCTTCTAGGATCATTAGTATGCAGGCCTGGCACAGAAGAGGCACATATAGGACACAGGTACACTGACAGTGGCTTCGCTCCTGACATTACCCTCCACAGATACCATGCAGAGCACCGGACTGACGGGGTATGACTCCCAGGCACCTCGAATGGTCACCCCCCCTTAACAGTGATATCATGGAATGTAAACGGTTTGGGCCACAAAATTAAACGGGGTCTAGTCCTGAAATATCTAAAGCGGAAGGCACCCACTGTGGTTCTGCTTCAAGAGACTCACTTAACGGGGCCGGCGTGTAAGGCACTCAACCCATGGTGGTTTAAAATGGCCGCACACGCGGAGTTCTCCTCCGGATCCAGAGGAGTAGGCGTCCTGATACAAAAAAGCTCCCCACTAGTGGTCACCAGAACGTGGAGGGATGATCATGGGAGGTTCACAGCACTCGTCTGTCAATGGGAGGGGCGCAGCTATTATATGGTTTCAGTATACATTCCACCGACACTTCAAAAGGCAGCACTTCATGATCCTAGTAAACTGATGTTAGACTTACCTGAGGGTGAATTAATCCTAGGTGGGAATCTTAATGCTGTTTGTGACACTACTGTCGACCGCTGCCCACCCGGAGACAGTAATAGACCCAGCCAACTCAATAGAGACTTTCTTGAGGCCATGGGTTTGACCGACATATGGAGACTTAAACATCCCACGGAATAACAATACACGTACTACTCAGCGGCACACAATAGCCTTTCCCGTATTGATTACATCCTTACTCTGGCGATCTCCCCCGAGAACATCACAGCGATTGACCATCTAGCTAGGGGAATTTTTGTTCACTCCCCAGTACAGCTTAAAATAGAAAAATAAATAAAAAATAAAAAAAGGTTGAGTGGGCCAAAGTGCCTCACTCCATTTAGAAATAAACGTTCTATTTCTACTTTCTGTGCAAACTACTTTTCTGTTTCAGATAAAGTTACCATGTGCCCATTTAAAATGTTATTCTTTGCTAGCTTACATTCTGAAGGTCATAGTGTAGGGATCCATTGGGTTGGACCAAAAATTCGACACCTGCAGTAGATGAGAAAGCTCAAGAGGCAATACTCCTTTGTGTGATATTGTGAAAGTTGCGGTTGGAGATGGGACAAGCCATAGTAAACTGCGGTGGGAAGGCAATATCATATACTGACGACACGCAGCTGGTGTTTTCCTTTAAGGACCAGTCTGTGCACTCCTTCACTAGGTTCAAGGGCTGCCTGACAGACTTTTCCCAGTGGATGAACAATAACAAACTTAAACTTAATGCAGATAAGACAGAAGTGTTGTTCTTTGGCAAGGCTCTTACGCCGGTAGCTGGTATTTGATGGCTGGCAGAAATAGGCCTGCCATCTACTCCAGCAACCATAGCAAAAATGTGGGTGTGAAATGGGAAGTAGATCTCTCTTTCACAGCTAAAATTTGGCAGGTGGCATCCTCATGCTTTGGCAAATTAGGAAGCCTGAGGACATTTTACATCTACTGCTGAAGGACTGTCGCAGAGTCATTGTCCATGCCACAGTGACATCTACGCTGGATATGTTAACTGCCTGTATCTGGGTCTGCCCGCCTATCTGGTCAAGAGACTGAAGATGGTACAGAATGCGGCTGCACGATTGATTAGGAGAGTGCCATTTCAACTCCACATCTCTACGCATATAAGACAGCTCCATTGGCTGCCGGTAGTGAAAAGGATTGCGTTTAAAGCCTTAACTATGGCCTTTTGGGCGATACATGGCAAATGCCCTAGGTACCGTAAACACCGGCTATGCCGATACCAACAAAAACGCTCACTGAGGTCCAGCTCTCAGAACTTGCCTTGCACACCTCGCTTCGCTAAAGCTCGATTAGGGGGCAGATCCTTTACAGTGGTGGCGGCTAAGCTATGGAATTCCTTGCTGAATAATATCCGCCAAATCCAATCTGAACCGATGTTCAGAAAGTCTCTGAAGACCTGGCTCTTTAGCCTACTGCTACAGCGCCGGGATACCTCTGTTTGAGGTAGCTGTCGCGCTCTATAAATTTCTGTTCTGATTACTATTATTATTCTTACGGACCAAAATGGCAATGTAGCTCTGGAGCTCCGCTGAACTCCCCGATGATCCGTCCACCCGGGCGGCAACCGCGCACCATCCTAAGTGGCAAGGACACGGAAATGCCCCAGGCTCGGCTGGAACAGCGGCGGTCCCAAGAAAAATGAACATCAGCCTGGAATCCGCAGGAACGCAGAGGAGCACCAATGGCCTTGATAGAGGGTGAAACCGGGGGCTCGGGTACCCCGCTAAGCAGACGTCACGAGGCCCCACTCGGCTGCTAATAAAATCGAGGCCCTGGTGGCCTACAAACGAACCAGAAAGTCTGGCAGCATTCCATCGAGCAGCCCTATCAGCCAGGATGGCAGAGTGGCAGGCGGTGGATGGATCAGATCGGGGGCGTCCCAGGTAGACCACAGGTAGTCCTATTCAGCGAACCCCGTAGGGCTCGTGGTGACATGGACCACGGGTGAGCCTGGGGGCCGGCTGCCTGGTCGGGCTGATACGGATTGTACTGGCGCACTGCAGATCCCCTGACATGGTCTGCTCCCATTAGCCACCACCACAAAGGCAAATTCAGAGCACGCATGGGTACGCTGCAGCAAGACTCAGGCCTGCTATATAAACTGCCCTTTAATGGACCCCCATGCTACCCTAAGTGCAAATGTGACACAAGGTTGCCTGGAAACAGAGTGCACAGCTTAGTATTGTAGATGAGGATCGACTCTTGCCCTGTGTCTGCGCACAGTAAGGGTTGCAGTTGGTTTGTATGGCCCTACATGGATACCCAGGGGCAGATTCACAGTAACTGGCGCATCTCTGCATATTAGCAGGGATGCAGCATTTGTTTTGTGTGACAGAAAAATAGACTTGAGCCACTATGGATGGGCCGCATTTACAATGACAGATGCTTGACGCATCTTGTTGGCGTAAGGTCAGCACATTGCAGGAGTCGTGTCGCAAGCATGACGCAACTCCATCAATGGTTAGGAATGCCTATTCCTAACATGCTGTGTCACTCCTTACGCCTGCTTCAAGCAGGCGCTAGGATTTGAAGCAGTGACATTGTAAAAGTGACTCCGTGAAATCGTGCAGATTTTACTGACTTACTTTTACGAGGCTTCCTTGTGACGGAATGCCCACCCTGCATACATTATACCTGACGCAGGTATAATGTAGGGCCGGGCTTTACAACGTGATGCATCTCCCTAGATACGTCACAATGTGAATTTGTTGCATTGTGGCGCCTTGTTTACGACACCTCTGTGTCACTGAAGTGACACAACGGTGTCATAAAGATATCGCAAGGGGCTTGTAAATCTGACCCCGAGTGAGCAGCAGTGGCAGACAAAGAGAACTGCAATCTTTTCTAGCCAGGTGAAGAAGTGCTGGAGGGTTGTCCAATGCAGGGCTCAGGCAACGATATCTTGCACGTAACTTGCGGTGGTGTCCATCCTAATAGGACATGGGCAAAGGTGACACCAAACAACAAAAAATACCCTTTGAAAAAGTTGGAGCCGGGATTGAAACAACAGGTACAGTTATGGCGGAAGGAGGGGACACCTGTGCTTCACCGAAGATTCAGCCACAAGGCAGTGAGGCGCTCATGACCGAAATCAGGGCCAGCTTCAAAGTGCTGAACACACAGTTTGATGCACTGGATAGACGATTCAACAAAATGGGGGCAAGGCTTGATCAGCATGAGGGGAGGCTGGAAATGGCAGAGGGCAGGATCTCAGACCTCGAGGATGGCTTTGCACAAGCTACTAAGCACCTGGAGAGAATGTAGAACGTACTCAAGAACATCGCTATTAAGAATGAAGATTTTGGAGGCCAGGGGAAGATGAAACAACGTCCGCATCTTGGGTGTCCCGGAATCTACGAACACTGGCCGTCTGGACGGATTCGTGGAGGGCCTCCTGATTGACCTTTTTGGATGGGACTCATTCACAGTAGCATACATTGTCGAAAGAGCACACCAAACCCTTGAACCATGGCTTAACCCTGGCTGTCCTCCCTGTCATATCCTGGCATGGCTACTCAATTTCAAAGATCGGGCCACAGCCTTGCGTATGGCCCGGGAATGGGGATCCTTTTAATGGCAGGGCTCATCGATTTGGCTGTATCCCGATTTCACAGTAGCGGTGCAAAGTTTGCATCGGTTAAAAGTGCCCTGCACAAGGCTGGCCTGAAATATGGAATGTTATTTCCAGTGTGATTAAAAGTGGATGCCGACGGTAGATCCCGAATTTTTTAATTGCTTCTAGCTGTGCAGGAATTCCTCAGATCCCGTGGGAATGATGGGCGTCTTAGACATTCCTTCTCTCCAGACAGGTCCCCCCAGGTCCCGGACTCAGGCACAAGTGTGGAAGTGTTCTCCGCCAGCTGATAAACTGACTGTATTACTGTGTGCCGATAAGTATTACCTGTGCTTCCCACCACATTGTAACTATTGCTTGTTGACCGCCACAGGTGTGGCCGATATAATTATACATTCATAATATATTTTATGCAACCAGGGAATAGGCGTAGCGTTGCCTCTCCCTTGTGCTTAGACACCTTGACTTTCTAATTTCTAATTAAAAACATTTGTAAAGCGCAGCGTGCACCGAACGGTTTCTTGGCGCTAGTGGAGGGTATTGGCCACAGAGGCAAAGTAGTAACCGAGAGGTTACGCAGGGAAGGCCTGGTTAAAAAGAAACGTTTTTAGTTCCTTGCGGAAGGATACATAATGGGTAGCCGCACGAAGGTGGTCAGGGAGGGAGTTCCAGAAAGTGGGGGCTAAGGTAGAAAAATTGGTCCCACCCCACTTTTTACGTCTGAAACGTGGGATTTGAAGGAGAGACTTGGAGGAAGAGCGAAGCTCTCTGGGGGGAACGTATTCTTTTATTAACGAAGAAATAAAGGCGGGGGCAGTGCCTTGACGGGCCTGGAAAACCATGCAGGCGATCTTAAAAAGGGAACGTTCCTTGACAGGAAGCCAGTGGAGCTCCCTGAGAAGGGGTGTGGAGTGGTGGTAGCGTGGGAGACCAAAGACCAACCGGGCAGCCTGGTTTTGGACCATCTGGAGCCTCCTCAGGCTGTATGCTGGTATGCAGTTGTAAAGGGCGTTGGCATAATCCAGCCGTGATATTACCAATGCGGCCATGATCATTTTGAGTGCCTGGGGGGAAAAGAAGCGAGAGACAGTGCGGATAGTTCGGAGGGTGAGGAAGCAGGAGGAGACCACAGAGCTGATTTGAGAGTGGAGGGTGAGCTGATTGTTCATTTTGACCCCCAGTGTTTTGACCGTGGTAGAAGGAGTGGGGGCGGGACCAAGGGAGGAGGGCCAGAAGAGAGAGTTCCAGGGACTGGAAGAACCCCCGGTGAGAACCAACTCGGTTTTATCCGGGTTCAACTTGAGATGGTTGTGGTTCATCCAGTCCCTGATAAATGTCATGGTGGACTGGAAGCTAGAGACAGAGAGGGGAGAGGAAGATAAGTCAAAGATGAGCTGGAGGTCATCCGCGTAATTGTACACGGTGACCTCCAGGTGTTGAAGAGCGAAAATGAGGGGAAAGATATAAAGATTGAATAGTAAGGGAGACAAAGAAGAGCCCTGGGGAACACCACACGTGACGGGGAGTGAGGTGGTTGTGAAGTCTCCTAGCCGGACCGCCTGGGTGCGGTCCCTCAGGAAGGAGGAAAGCCACACCAGGGCTGATCCCTCAATTCCAGCCGCAGGATTCGCGTCGGACAGATGTCTGCCGGAGAACCCGACTTTACTTTGGGGAGTATCTCCAGGAATACCTCCTCAGTGAGGGGAGGGATGGAGGTAAGATGATTTTGAACAGTTGGAAGAGAAGGATCAACAAAGGCAGACGAGGGGGGGGATGTTGGCCTTAATGGTAGCCATTGCCGAGAAAGTAAGTATTAATTTGGTTGCATAGAGGCTGGGATGGGGGGATTTGAGGTGAAGCTCTATCGGAATAGGCCAGGTCATTCACTATACCGAAGATTTCCCTGGGTTTATTTTCAGCTGACATTATTTTTGTTGAAAAATAGGAGGTTTTGGCGGCGAGGATTGCAGTCTTGTATTCGGCAAGTGATGTAAGATAAAGGGTTTTGAGTGAGGGACAGTAATTTTTTCTCCAGTGCCTCTCTGCCTGTCGAACGGACAGTTTTAGTTCTTTTAGGTGGTCATTAAACCACCTGTTCGACTCCTTGGGTCGCCGGATGGAAATGCGACGCAAGTCACAACCTCTAGCCAACCAAGCATTAATAGTGTTGGCTTGAGAGTCGGACGAAAGACCAGAGAGGGTCGGAGTGGAGTTCCGAAGGTGAGAGGTCAGTGTGGGAAAATCAACTCTGTTCCAATTTCGTGCCCAGATATTTTTGGCGTGGGGGACTTTGGATACCGGGTTGAGAGAGATGGAGAAAGAAATAAGGGCATGATCGGTCCAAGGACAGGGAGAAACCGTCACCGGGGAGACTGAAAGGTTGAGGGACCAAACCTGGTCAAGTGTATGACCATGAGAGTGAGTGGGGACAGAAATGTGCTACACAAAATTCAGAGATAGAAGAGACTCAGTGAATTCTTTCGAGGCAGTGCACTCAGAAGGATCCGAGGGCCAATAATTGAAGTCCCCTAACACCAAGACCGAGGCGTAGTTAACCACCATGTTGGCCAGCAGGTCTTGAAATGCCGGCAAGAACAGAGGCGAAGACTGGGGAGGGCGGTACATTAGAAGACAAGTGATGGGGGGGGGAAAAGGCGAGGGAGCGGACTGTGAGGAATTCGGTAGAGGGAATGGGGGGAGAGGGAAGGGTTTGAAAATTCAATTCCGACCGGGCGATTAACGCCACACCACCGCCAACCCTACCTGCCGGACGATCGGCGCGTAAGGCAACGTAGGAAGGGGGGAGGGTAGCCAAGCGAACGGGAAGGGAAGAATCACAGAACCAGGTTTCTGTCACTTTATAGGTTTACTTAGGAAGTTAAGCAACAAACGTTCACGAGTATGTTTGGGAGTTGAGATTTCCCCTATGTAGAGAAAAGGGGGATGGGAGGGGGGTGGGATAGGGTTAGGGTGGGGACACACTTATTTTCATGTTCTATTTGCAGACTTATTTTTAAACTGTAGAATTTCACTGTTGGTCCACATGCAGATTAGACTCAAGAGCTAATTATGGTAGGTAGAGCAAACCGTTCTTAGAACATTAAACTGATGTCATGGAATGTTCATGGGCTTAATGATACACGTAAATGCAAACAAGTATTGCATTATTTACAACGCCATCAGGTAGATGTTGCACTCATCCAGGAGATGCATTTGTCCCCTTGCACTTCCCCGGGCTTTGCTGCAAGTTGGGGTTCAAATCAATATTTTGCAGGCTATAGCACATACACAAGAGGAGTATTGATTTTAATACAGAAGCGATTACCATTTAAGACAGTCGAGGTATATGCTGATCAGGCGGGCAGATACCTGTTGGTGAAAGGGTGGTTACTGGGGAACACTATTCTCTTGGTTAATATTTATGCTCCTAATGTGGATGAGACAGATTTTTTTGTGGAGCGCCACGCCCGCATGGACAGAATGAGGGCAGAACAAATCTGCATGGGGGGGGGGCCTTGAACATTTTATTAGACCACACTTAGATAGCACAGCCACAACACCAGATATGAAGCCCAAGGCTAGGTGCACATTAACTAGTTTCAGGGATTGAAGAGGCATTTAAGTTGTCCGACGCATGGCACCATTTGCATTGAGATAAAGCAGCATACACACACTACTCTGCCCCTCACAATACATGGACCCGTCTGGACTATTGGCTGCTTACCCCCAGAGTGACCGCATGCCTAAGCGAGATTAACCACCTTCCACACACGCTGTCATATCATGCTCCGGTTGTTATTGGGCTGCAGGTCCCTGAAGTAGGAGGAGTGGCAAGACAATGGCGTTTCCCAGAGATGACCCTCCGAGATCCGAATTTCAAGGCAAAACTAAGTTTAGCCATAGAAGAGTTTTTCGAGATTTATACAAACTCTATGAAAACT
This sequence comes from Lissotriton vulgaris, assembly GCF_964263255.1. NCBI lineage: Eukaryota > Metazoa > Chordata > Amphibia > Caudata > Salamandridae > Lissotriton > Lissotriton vulgaris. The sequence goes on along the minus strand of NC_141689.1, from coordinate 435,092,916 downwards.
ATGGCCATGCTACGGGAAGCATTTAAAGCGTATATACGGGGGGTTTGCATTTCCAAAGATGCAGGCATACTTAAAGACTATGGGGCAGATTTACGTTGCCTGACGCATCTCTGCAAATCAGCAGAGATGTGCCAGGAAAGATACGTCACGGAAATCCATCCTTGCGCCACCCATGATGCGCCATATTTACAATGCGGCGCCCCATAGTGCAAGGAAGGGCAGATGCGTGACGCATCTTTTGGCTTACGGGCGGCGCATTGCTGGAGTCGCGTCACAAGCGCGACGCAACTCCTGCAATGCACAGGGGGCACCCATACATTACATGGTGCATCACTCCTTATCCATGCTTCAAGCAGGCGTAAGGAATTGACGTAGCAGCTTTGAGAAAGTGACTCAGTGAAATGTTGTAGATTTCACTGAGTCACTTTCCAGGGGCGTTCCTGCGACGGAACGCCCCCCCCTGCACCGGAACGCCTACATGAAACCTGACGCAGGTTTCATGTGGCGCAGGGCCTTACACCGTGACGCATCTCCATAGAGGCGTCACGTTGTAAATGCCTCGTAGGGATGCGCCACGTGACGCAACAGCGGCGTAAACGTGGCGCAAGTGGCTCGTAAATCTAACCCTTAAGGTGTACATTATAATGGATCAAGGCCCAAATAGCAGCAATGGACGCCGAGCAGGTGGCGTCCGGAACTACCTCGGGTCTGAGACGACTGGCGGCACTACTTGCCGAGTTTCAGGGAGCTGCAGAACTTGAATCCACTTCTTGGGGTAAGACGCAGTAGCCAGGAGATACGCCGGGGAGTGTGTCACAAATGACATGGACGTGTGATAAGGTGGCCCAATTTTGGTCAGGGGTGTTTAAGGAACTATCCCACATGACTGAATGAATGTTCCTTCCTCGCCCCTGCAAGCATTTCTAGGATACGTACAAGCTCATCTGTGCACTAGCGTTATTGTTGGAAAAGGGGAAGTCGCATTACACTGGGGGGGCAAACACCACCGACATTAAAGGATGGATGTTCAGCATGTCATTCTGCAATACTAATAGCGATCTATAAGCTCTATTATCTCAATTGCAACCTCCAACATCCAGACCACTAGATATATGGCACCCGTTCCTATCATACCTGATAGCACAGTCGTCCGTGAGCTCACAGGTGGAACAAACTCCACAGTCAGGAACACTATGGGATGAAGGGTAGAGTTATTACCACCACATGCACCATAACTGTTCATAATAATATGTTTAGTGTACTCTCAATTGGAACAGGACAGAATATGCAGTATCACGTGGTAGCCACTATGTAACATATGGACCTTCACTATACTATTTGTTTTTGTGAAAATGATAAATAGAAATAAATACATAAATAAATACAAGTTGGCCCTTTATTATTAGCATTGTATTATTCTGTGAAAAGGAGCCCAATACAAAGCACTGAGAGAAATCTGAGCTTTGATTGGTCATTGCCTGCTGGGAAATCTGCAGATTGTATCATTATGTTTTAACTGTTCACAGCTTGCTACTTAGATCACTTTCCCCTGTCCACTTTATTTTTATGGTCAAAGAGATACTCTAAAGAGCAGTCATCAATCTTCTCTTTTTGTTTGAAGCATTTTAAGGGTCTTCTTTCGATTCTCGTTTTGTGCACACCAGCTGTTACTGAATGAACCGGAGATGCCCACCATCTTAGAATAGAATTAGGGAGGTTCTTTTATGGAAACAAGTTCTTGCTTCGATTTGCACGTGTTAACTTTAGTATAATAAAATCTCCGCATTACTAGTTGAACAGCTTAGATTGAATTCACGTATGCTGCATCCAGGTGAATTCCAATTGTACCTAATTGACTTGATTGGAGGTGTAACTTTATGTGTTAATAAACCTTTATGGATTTGCAACCTACTCCACTCTATCGTTACTGAGGGGCAAAATCTGCTTCACTGGCCATACAGTGCTAGTGAATTTGTGATGTCAGCCTCAGTTCGAGACGAAGACAACCAGGATGGATTTTGTGGAGTTTCAAGATTCCGCAAGAGCCCTCCTTCTTTTATCTGTGAGCTAAAGTGGTATAGTGTAGCGGCATTGACCAACAACTTCGATAAGTGGCCGCAAATTACAACCATTTAAGGAAAATGGAATGTTTCCCCTGCAGTGTGGGGCCCCCTTTTAGACCCAATTTATTTTTGATCATCACCAGATTCTTGATTCACAAAGTTCTCACATTTACAGTTTAGAACTCAACATTTTGTGAACCTCTCACTCCTTCTACTACGGCAAATAAATGCAACGCACAGGCTCTCACAGACAGGCTGAACAAACAATCGAAGCAAAGCCTGCGACTCCAGCTATCACCTTGGCACCAACTCCTAATCTAATCCAAACCTGCCTTGAGCAGACACGCACACAGCCCAAAAGCGACTGAAAAACACATTCGCTTGAAGGCTCCCACACGTGGCTGAGCATTGAAAGCCAGGGTAGCATTGAGTCTCGGTGCAGCCCCATGGCACACAATCAGACAGGGCGAATACAGCTTTGTATTCACTCACGGAGGTTTGTGCAACTTTAAGTCCAGCTGCTTGTAAACTGTACAGAGCTTCGCGATGCCTCTTCTATTTTAGCCAAGTGAAGATTGATTTTTTAAATGCATTGTTATCTTCGAAAGAACATATTTGTGAAATATTTTTCTCTGAAGCTAGTGTACTTTTCCACACTAAGGGCTCCATTAGGATGACGGGCGGACTTTGCCCGCCCGTCATCCCATCGTAAATCGGGACCGCCCGCCTAAAGGGCGGGGGTCCCGACATTGGCATTAGGATGCGCCCGCCACAGTGGCGGGCGCATTCCTCAAATTAACATTGTGGCGGGCGGTGCTCACTGCACCGCCCGCCACAATGTTAATAACAAATGCACACATTTGCATAATCGTAGCGGCAGGCACCGCGCGGTGCCTGCCGCTGCGATTATGCAAATGCAGGGGGGTACCCTAGGTACCCCCCGTGTGCCACCCCCCTTTGGCCGTCACTCTGGGGGCCCACAGGGGCCCCCCAGAGGGAGCATTGCCGCCACAGACAGGCATTGAAAAATGCCTATTCTAATATGGCTGGCGGTGTCTGATAGACACCGCCACCATGTTATCCCTTTTCCGCCCCGGCCGCAAGGCGACTGGGGCGGAAAACAGGCGGGTGGTGTTTCCCACCGCTGCGGTCCCCTCCGCCATCCTAATATGGCGGGAGGGAATGCAAGGAAGGATGTGGGGCGGATTGCCTCCGCCAGGGTGGTGGTGGCCACCGCTACCCTGGGGGAGGAAATCCGCCCGACATCCTAATGGAGACCCAAGACTTAATGTATGGATGACCTTGTCCTCAATGATGAACATTTTGATGATTGTTTTTTCCTTGAAGCATGGGAGCCCTTTTACAATACTACTGCTTGCAAATAATTTCTGAACTCATTTTAATGGTACAGTATGTATGAAAAACCTAGTGATTTCTTCTTGCAAGCAGGATTACATTTAGATTTGGCACATGCAGGACAAAAAGAGGTTAGGTATAAGGAGAAAGCAATATGCAGAACATTTGATTAGAGTCATGAAAGGAGAAAGGAGGTGGCCACATCAGGGAGAATTGTCACTCGGGAGATGTCCATCACTGATCAGTAATATCTGAAGAGGTCTTGTTTGTAGAGATGGCTCTTTGGGTCTTTTTGAAATGGAACAGAGATGAATCTAGTCACATGTGACCCACCCGGGATGTCCAGATCCTCGGTGCATAGCAGATACCTTGATGTCTCTTCTCCTTCTTACACTTTGTCATCTCAAGGCTGGTGCTGCTGATGTGATACTTGCAAAGTCAACTAAATATCCTAATTTTTGTTGCCAAGTATGCCAGCTAAAAATGATGTAGAGTGCCCTTTTGAAACTTTTTTTTACCAAGAATCCCTAAATACCTCTCTTGCTTTGCAGAAAGATACCCATGACCGCCTCTTCGAAGAGTGATCCCTTGTAACCCTCTGGATGATGGAGTCCAGCTGGTCATCCTGCTTATCCCGCTGCATCCCCCATAGTCCTTCTCTGCACTGGCCCTCACCCCTTAGTTTGGAACAGTGGCCTGCTACTTTGTAGTTGTGTTTGGGTTCTATAAAGTCCCATACACCCATCCCCATATATACCCAGTGTCATAGGTTGAAGGAGAGACACTGCACAGACTGTTAGAGTCCTTTCACTTCCTTTGTCCTGCCACATATCTGCTCATTATTATTTTTTATATCATGAGGACGAGAAGTAAATCATTTGTTGTAGTGTCCTTCAGGTTATCTTTTAGTGGACCATTCTTCTGTTACATGGACCGGCGTTTGAGTCGTGGCAGGTACCAATAATATATTTGCCGTTTTGTATTGTCATCCTTATTTTAATGGAGAAAACCTGTCCTTCTGGAACTATAACGAGCATATTTTTGGAGACTATTCATATACTTGGTAAGGGAAGACAATGGAGGGCTCTGGATTTCCAACAGCTTTTTAGCACAAGGTTTATCACTACTAAACGGAGGTCCTCATTTTTGGGGGCAAAAGTGAGACCTGGTCCATGGACTGGTGGCCGTCTGTCCTTGGGGCCTGTCCTCTGCCGACCTTTTCTGCCCGCAACTTTGGGGTCATATTGGACACCTCCCTCTCCCTAGACAAGCACGTCAGTAGGACTGTGTCCACCTATTGTAATGCCCTGAGGATTTTAAGAAAAATCCCTCACTATCTCTCCCCTGAGGCACGCAAACAGGTAGCAATAGTGGTCATTACCTCCAGACTCGACTATTGCAATGCCCTATACCTTGGCATTAGCAGTGGTCTGATCCAGCGCCTCCAGACTGTGTAGAATGCGGCTGCCCCGTTTGTTGTCGGCGCCCCTAAACGCTCCTCGGGCACCACCATCAGAAAAGACCTGCACTGGCTTCCCATGCAGGCAAGGATTAACTTCAAGGCTTTATGCCTTACTCACCGTGCCCTCAATGAATCTGGACCGGAGGCTATTCGTGCCCTGGTGGCCCATTACATCCCTGGTAGAACACTCCGCACTTCCAGTAAAAACTTGCTTGCTGTCCCCCGTATAGCCAAGGCCAGGTGGGGCGGAAGGTCTTTTCGCTTCCTTGCACCCAGACTTTGGAATACGCTCCCCAAGGTGATCTCCTCTCACACTCTGTTCCGTAAGGCACTAAAGACCTGACTATTCCAAGAAGCCTATCTCTAATTCCCCCGCTGGTGATATTTGAGCTCTCTGGTTACCATCCTCTGCGCCTTGATGCCTACGGGTTTCGTTGCGCTTTGTATACAAATTTCCATTAACAATAATAATAATAATAATAATAATAATACTTTACACATCTGTGGGGCTTTTTCGGTCATAGATGAGTGGGTGCAGCCCTGTCTCATGGTCTGTGGTGTCTCTGGTGTCTCTGGTGTCTTTAGAAAAGAGGGGCTTCGGAAGACGCATGTTGTGGAATTTGTAATGCTGGGTTACCTGATCTTATGTCTTGTCATTTGAGACTAGTTTGTAGCCAAACAGCCTAGCAATAAATGATACTTTTCAGAGCATCAAAAAAACTAGTTTAGAAAAAGAAACAATAGCTAGCTGTAGAAACATAGCAATATTCATGAATCACTCCCGCCAAACTCCTACAGAACCTTGAAAGTTGCCGCGACTTCCATTTCAACTCCCATTGCCTTTGCAGCCTTAATGCAAGCACCCATTGGTAAATACATGGGAGGGGTTATTGGGAAAAGAGTGTCTCAAAGGTTGCCTTAGAAAGTACTCACAGCAGGGCTGAGGCTCTCCTGGTGCTATACCACCTGCTGCAGTACTACCCAGATCTGGTAGCATCATAGGCTTTGGTTCACCATGAATTGCTGGAGAAGTGTCATTCTGTGGTGACTGCGACAATGTTTGGGGACTCCTGCTATAAGCGCTAGAAGCTGTGGCACACCTAGGTCCTGGCAAATGGTTTCGGCAGAAAGTCCTACTGTGCACTAATTAACTTGTGTCGAGGGGGGCCAGCCTGTCTTCTTGGTTAAGGAACTGCCGAAGGTGCATCATTGTCCTGTCCACATTTTGCTTCTGTTGGACTGCACCTCTCCGTGGCACTGTAGGGGTCCTTTCACCACGGGTACCTTGAATCTGACCCACATATTCATGCTGGTTAAAGGGTCGAAAATTAGGAAACACAGTAAACTTATCAGCAAGGACAATACTGCTTCTTCAACCTCTTCCATCCAATAGGGGTGACACTGTACTTTTAATAAATTAAATATTTTTATTAGGATACACCTAGAGAAAAAATTAACCCCTGTAATGCAACCAATGCAAACCCAGCTAAAATATCCCATATTTCTTATCTGAACATTTCACAACTCACATACAGCTGTTGTCATGATCCACAGCTGTCTCCTAAAAGTCTAAGAATAAGAAAGGGAAAGTGAGCTCAAGCACAATCACATAGCTCTCTGCTTGAAGAGGCCAAGGCCTTGTGGCGGGTCTCACAATCATGCCTCTATCAATGGAGAGACAAAGCCAGTAATCATTAAGACATTATCTCTCCTCCACTATTTCTTACCACAGCCCTGTCCCATATCTGCTCGACTCGGCACAGCATAAAATGGCTGGAGATGAGGACATCGCCGGTCAATACTATGTGGGGGTGTACACTTATAGCAATACTCTGCTGTAAATTGACTTACCCCTTCAGATACACTCCGCCACCGAGAGGCAATTTTTGGAAGGAGATCTAAGTAGTGGAGGGCCGTCTGCTGCCTTGATCCGGCTCCAATCCGGTAAGACACCGGAACTCACTGGATTTCCTACGGAATATTGTAAATCATTTATGAATAAACAAGTTTCACCCTTAGAGGACTTCATGAAAGTTTCAACTCAATACGGCAAACACCCCCCTCCCCTCAACTTTTGTACGGTCAAAATAGTAGTAATTCTAAATCCAGTAAAGCCTCCAGGCCTCTGCTCTCACCACCAACCCATTTACCTTCTAAATACAGAAGTCAAGATTATGGCGAAGTCACTGGCTGAATGCTTGGTCAAAGTAATTCCCTCATTGACAGATCCGGACCAAGCAAAATTCATGCCCAGGCAAACTACTCACTAGATATATTGGGTGAATACATTCATGCCCTCCCAGTCAAACTAAGCCGACCCACAGCAATACTATTAGCAGGTATTAAGAGAGCATTAAACTCTGTACGACATCCAGAGGGATCCCGCTTATGCCTTTTAGAAATGGGTTCTCCAAGGCACATCTATACAATTCTTACGATATGCAGGGAAAATGCCCCCATCACTTCCTACAGCCACCATGGTAGTCCTCCAGACATGGAGAGCAGCCCTAAAAACCTGAGGCAAGGACAAACAACTTACAGGTCAGACACCTCTGTGGGAGGGTAACATGCTTCCCCAAGTAACGGCACTGGAGGGTTTTCTTGGTTGGGATACCATTGGGATCTCCACCTTAGCAACTAGATGAAGGGCACAATGCTTAAAGCACACCAGACTATATAATGAGAATATGCCTTATACCATAGCCAATTCTAATATTTGCAACTGTGGTACGCCCTCATGCCCTACATTGAAAGCTTCAAATATCTCCCTGAATTTGATCCTTTAGAGGTCAAACAGCTCAAGAAGGACCTGGGTGACCATAACAAGTCTACCACTCCCTGATCCGCAACACACCAGAAACATTTTCAGTGCTACATTCCACATGGGAACGAGACCAAGGCGCCCTGCCCAAAGAGGACTGGGCAGAAGCTAAGGTGTCCCCGAGATATGCAGCAAAACTGTCAACAACTCACATAGCTTTGCCCCTATTAAACCCTGCACTCCCTCTATCCCACAGATATCCCGCTACAACAATACTCCAAAATGGTTCCACAGGAAAACTTAAAAAAAATAAAAATAATAATAGCCACCAAGATTCTAAATGCAACTCTTACAGGAAGACCGTGGCCACACCTGCTTGAGTAAAAACATTTGGGGACATATTTACAAGCCCCTAATGCCACCGAAGCATCACTTTTTCTCTAAATCTCTAAATCCCACATTTACAAGATGGTGTTAAGCTACTTAATGTGGCAAAAACCAATTAATGTGGCTTAACGCCACCTTTTTAATATGCCCCTTACAGCAGCAGTATGTTGCAGTGGGCATTCCGCCACAACACCCATTGCTTTTTTATGCTGTTCCATATTTACAAGGATGGGGCAGCGCCCAAAACTAAGACCAGGAAATACCTGGTGTTACTATTGGGATACTAGGAGAAATCATTCATTTCTCCTCATATTTTGCTCTCTCTAGTTGTGCTGCAGAAAGAGCAAATTGCGTATAAAGAGTGTTTATTTGCAGGAAGGTGTCCCTTTCTGTACATAAACAATCATCTCTGCACGCAGGCATGCTTACAACAAGATGCAAGGATGTTTACATTGGCCATAGGCAGCTTTTTTAGTGCAAGTGGTAGGGTAAAAGTGTGGTGTATTTTAGTAAATACTGTGCGGTGAGTATCACCGCCCTCTGACATTGTATTGGAAATATCCCCTTGATCCTCCCGACACTCAACCCAGAGTTGGATGGAAAAGCCCACTCATACATGAACACCATGTGTAGTCGTGTGTTTTTCCCAATTAGCAGGAGCTTCTTCAATGCTAGATGCTGACACATGTTCGGGAGAAAAAAACTATACACTCCTGCCTTCGCCCGAACAGAATCAGCAGACGTCTCAGCGGGGACTCCCAGAATCCTGCTATTTGTGCCCCTACTCACATTGTCCACCATTAACATCTTGGATTCAACCATCTCCTTCGCACCACTGACACATTGTTCATAGGAGGCCTTTTTACTCATTTCCACTGCAGATGTTGCAGTGAGTCCTTGTGGCCGGGACAATGCGTTCAGTTCTCCTCGCCTTTGCTAGACTCCTAAGACCAGGCCACTGAGTCCATCTGGCACGCTCTCCACCTTCTTTACCGCTGCTCTCCACGGTGCCAGCATTGCTGGAGAGGTGCTGCAGCAACAAATGATGGACGTGTTAAAATCTAGTTTGCGACATCAACATTATCGGCGCCATCTTGTCCCATTTCAGGCTCATATGTGCGCGTAAGTAGCAGCCATTTTGAATGTCATGGCCTCTCTGCCCACTGCCAATAGCCAGCGCGTCTCTCTCTCTCTCTCCCTCTAACCTCGCAAGCACCACCCGCACGCTGACAGCCCCCGCTCTCACATGCTTGGGCCATAAACCTTCCTTTCAGCACGACCCTGCCTCGGAGTCACATCCCGTACCCAGCCAACACCTCCCTCCATCCCTTTCATGATCATACTCCCTTTGATGAACCCCCCTTTCCTCTGTGCACGATTGTCCTGCTCGTTCCCAGGCCGCCACCTGGCCCTGCGGACACAGTTTATTGCCCCCCCATACAGTAGGAAGCCTCTCTTCAAAGGATCTACAACTGATCAAAGCCCCCACCCCATGAGATCCGATCAACCGCACACATTCCGGGAACCGGCGGAATGTCCAGCTGAGCGACAGCCATCACCGACTGTGACCGGGGTGGGGACTTCAACTGTAAATGTGTGTGGGAACGGGCTTGAAGTGGGGATTCCGAGGATGTCTTTCCGTACTTCAAAGTGTTTACAAGAATGTGCCACATGTAATAAACTGTAATAAAGACCATAAACCTGTGTACAAGAGGCCAGGCCTCAGAGATGCGTTTAGAGCACCTCGAGAAGATACCCTGTTGTCTGATTTGACGTGTTCTGCTCCGTCGGAATAAACTCCTGTTTCCCGTCTTCCAGTCTCCAGCGCCTGCCTCTTTGTTTGATATTCTTGAATGGTATGAGAGGCGGCTAACGCCGGGCAATTCTTAAAGGTTTTTCGGTCGACATCGGCCCTACCTTTCTACAATTGGCGTCCCAAACGTGGGGCCCATCAGCGACACGTGGATCCAGTGGGAGAGGTCCCGACGACAGAGTGAACGACTGCAACGATCGAGAAGTGCACCTGCCCGATAGACCCTCGTCTGGCAGCCGATCATCCGAACTTCACCGGTTCCGAGCAGACCTCTCTCTCGAGTGATCTACGGTCCTTACTGGGAACCATCAGGAGTGCTGCAACGGTTACGGAGAATAGAGGACGATCGGGCGCTGGAAGTGGAAGACGAGAAACTGTCCATGCGGTCCGGGTAAGGTCGTGTAGCACGACAAATTGCGAAATGATTGTTTGATTGTTTGAAAATACTAGTATTGCTCATTGATTGTTTTGGAGATATTCTCTGCCTGCAAACGGGGAAGAATAGAAATATTCTCTCTTCCTTTGCAGATAGTGAAGGGTAGGTAACGCGGACCTTTGTCCCCCGTTGTAATCTGTCGTGCCTATTTTTCTCCCCACTGATTGATTGATTGTCCAAACATTGAATTGTTCGATGTCGGTTCTTTTGAGATATTCTCTGTTTGCAAATAACGTAGAATAGAAATATTCTGTCTAGTCTTTGCAAGTAGTGAAGGATAGGTAGTGCGGACTTTTGTCCCCCGTTGTAATCTGTCATACCTATCTTCTCCCCCCTGATTGGTAGTTGGTTCAGCCCGGACCGCTTATTAGAGATGAACCATCTAGCTCCACTGGAAGGCACCCCTAATAAGGACACGTTCATGAAGCATGGATTAGTCGCTATAGCCTATAGCATGCTATGGCATAAATATACCAAAAGGGATCGGGAATGTCAGTGGACACTGATATGATCCTTAGATGAAGAAAAGATAAACGTGCTGGAAACAGCCCTTCGAAACAATAAGACAACGCCCACTATGCTTGATAGTCTCGGCATGTGGCGCAAAGAAGCAGAACAACGGAAAAAGAAAAACGAAGTCAGATTAGAGAAAGAGCTACGAAAAGCAGCTCACTTTGCTGCCAGAAAGTTATAGGAAGAGATTAAGGAAAGAGAGGAAGCCAAGCAGAAACAAGAGTCCGAAACATCTAGCTAGTGTCCAGTTAGAACACCCTCTACGCTCTACCCCGAGTTACCCTCAAAGCAGCGAGCGAACGATGATCTATTACTAGGTCCTCCAATCATCTACATGCCCCCTCCATTTGCCCCTTCCCAACCCTTAGCACAGCATCCGCAGCCCCCAAGCACAGATAAGAATAGTGCCAGGGCCTCGGTCCTCACGGCCTCCGCGCCGGCCGAACCCCTCGTACTCAACATAGCGCAAGCAGGAGCGTTAGACAACCCTGAGACCCGAAAGAAAGATTCCACTAGAATGAACAGGTTGAGCAAGGATGAGCGAGCAGGGATCATTAAGATAGTAAAGACACTGGTGGAACGGAAAGAGAGTGAGGAATACATAATGGATATGTACAATTATTATGCCGATAGCAACAGACGGCACTTTGTCGTGCGATTTTGTTACCACACCCTAAATGCTTATGAGGACCGATACCGAGACAAAGGTCCCGAGAACCTAACGACTCTGTATAGAAAAGTCAACATTGGGGATGAAGGCGATTGTGACGTGACGGACCTCTTCATGCGTACGCTTGAAGTTTTCCGCCACCTCACTGAACGGAGGATGGAAGCTAAAACCACAACTCCTGTAGCGACCGAACCTCGGATAGAACAAGCCAATTCAATGATGCCTATAAGGGAGGCCGCTCCCTACTGGGTTCCCCCACGAGGACAGGGAATGCATGATGACGTTAACCATCAAGATGCGAGAGGGAGGATAGTGTATAACTGGGTCTACCAACCATGGGATCGACAGGATATCCTGACATTCCGAAAATCCCTACCCGATTTACGAGAAAAAAAACACTGCCCTTTTACACCGAATTAGGCACAGCCCTTGGTTCAACGATTATGACCCTAGCTGCCATCGATTTGTTTTTCGGGTTATGTCTGCCAGCTGATGTGTGGAAGCAAATCCGGAAAGTCAACCACCTTGAGCTGTTCGGACATACCTGGTCACAACTTGATGGCATAGACAGACAACGAGAACCTGGACAGAAACCTTTGAAATCCATTTTAGAACTCCCAGACAAGATCGTGCAGAAACTAAAAACCCTGATCCCAGAGAAGAAGGTGGACTGGTCGATAGTAACGGCCTGCCGCCAGAAACCTCAGGAAGACGTATCAGAATACTTCTCCCGATTTGAGACAGTGTTTTCCGATTACAGCGGCCAAGACATGACCACTGCGACCGGGCATCATCTGTTTGTCCAGAACTATGTTAAAGGTCTGTCACAGGAGGTCTCTCAGAAACTACAGGCTAGCGAAAGTAGTTGGGCGGCCTCCAAGCCTGCGGCTATCCTCCAGATGGCCCAGTATTACGAGCATCAGAAGAATGAGAATGGTAGGGCGACCGAGAAAAAGATAAAGGACCTGAAGGAAAGGGTGATGATCGCGCAGTTGCAAGGGGTGACGATAAACCCCTTGCAGTACAAGGGAAATTACCAATCAAATGCTCCTAGGAACCCACCCCCTAAAGACCGTACACCCGCACCCTATGTTGGACGTAAAGACATTGACGAAAACCAGTGTGCATTTTGCAAGGGATTTGGCCATTGGAAATCTCAGTGTCCGGTCCTGTTAGAAAAGAATAAGAATAGGGACACAAGAGATGTAGCGGGTGGGCCTATAAATAGAGGGCAGGGACGAGGGTCCATGAACGACACCAATAACGACAGGCCAGGCAGACCGAACACATTTGACCGTCCCCGACAGAACTTGTACCAACAGTCTGACTGCGACGACACCCACGACTTCGCATAGGACTGCCAATGCAAGGTACGGATCCAGTCGAGCTCTATGTTGACCAGCAAGGTCCTTATGTCACCGCCAAGGTCCTGGGTACGAAGTCTCCATTTCTGGTAGACACTGGCGCAACACGTAGTGCGTTATCTAAATGACTGATTCCAAGGGCACCCTTGTCTGGCTCACTTGTAACATCGATAGGTTTCGATGGAACGCCCTCCACTAATCCCTTGTCCACACCGATCTCCTTTGACTTAGAAAATAACACCACTGACACGACGTTCTTGCTTTCATCCAACACCCCCAATGCCATTATGGGACTTGACTTACTGAAGCATTTCCGAGCTACCATTAGGTGTTCGCAAGAAGGAGTTCGAGTCTTTTTGTATGATAACCCGACTCTGCTCAGACTTTGTCCCACCCGACGCATGTTTTCTATCACTGATGCTGACTTGTCCCTACTAGACACTCTACCTCCATATCTGTGGGCCAAAACTGACTCGGACGTAGGACGCGTAATGATCGACCCAGTGCACATAACTGTTCAACAAGACGCAATACTCCCGAAACTTCCACAATATCGGATATCGCCAGAGGGCAAGAAGGCATTGGTAAAGATTATCCAGTCCCTGATAGATGCAGGAGTGGTAGAGGAAGTAGTTAGCAATGTTTACAACAGCCCTATCCTACCCATTGTAAAGAAGCAAGGTGAGGGAGATGAGAAAGCGTACCGCTTCATCATCGACCTACGAGAGGTCAACAAAGTAGTTGTACCTCAGTACCCCGTAGTCTCAGACATCACCACTATTCTGACTCTGATTCATTCCACTGCCACTACCTGCAATGTCATTGACCTCAAGAACGCTTTCTTCTCTATCCCCATCCACCCAGACAGCCGATACCTCTTCGGCTTCACCCTAAAAGCCCGCTCATATAGATTCTGTCGAGCACCCCAAGGCTACACTGAAAGCCCCAGTATCTATAGCCAGGCCCTCAAGAGACAACTGGACGCAGTCCAGCTACCGGATGGAGTGGTGTTGATACAGTACGCCGATGATATTCTTTTGGCGGCCGACACCACTCCACTCGCAGTCACCGCCACCATCCAACTCCTGCACTTCCTTGCGGAAAATGGCCACAAGGTCTCCAAGAAGAAGTTGCAATTCTGCCAATCCCAGGTCACTTATCTAGGCCACCTCTTGTCCAAAGACAGGAGAAAGCTTACACCCGATCAAATTCAGACCATTCTCGAAACTCCTGTCCCTAAAACACAGAAACAAGTCCGCTCCCTGTTAGGCCTCACCTCCTTCTGCCGACAGTGGTTGCCAAATTTCAGCCTCATTGTGAAACCACTACTTTCCCTGCTGGCTAAAGATGTCCCCTTCCCGATCCCTTGGACCCCTGAATGCCAATCCTCCTTCAAAGAACTACGAGATGCCCTCTGCTCAGCCCCCGTCCTAGGAACCCCCGATTACATAAAGCCCTTCTCCCTCTACACTCACGAAAGGGAGGGGTGCGCTTTGTCTGTCCTGACTCAGACAACGCCCATGTGCCTACTTCTCTGCCACTCTTGACCCTGTAGCCAGAGCTTTGCCTGCCTGCCTTCGAGCTGTAGCTGCCGCTGCTATCTCTATCCGACAAAGTGAGGGGATCGTACTCTCGAACTCCCTCACTGTTTTAGTACCCCATGCGGTCGACACCCTCCTGAACCAGACTAAGATGCAACATCTGACTAGTGCACAACTGACTGGGTCCAAACTGACTCTGCTTGCACCCTACATCACATTGAAAAGATGTACCACACTGAATCCGGCCACTCTGTTGCCCCTACCTGAGAACGATCCCAATGTGTCCCCTATACATGACTGTGTGACCCTCACGGACGAACAGACTAGGAGTAGGGTTGACCTCCGAGACACTGCCTTCCCAGACCCTGACGGAGAGCTATGGGTGGATGGCTCTTGCATCAAACTCCCTGACTGCACCACCTCAGCTGCTTATGCTGTTACCACAGCCCGAACTGTAGTAGAGACCGCCCGCATCACACAACGATCTGCACAGGCAGCAGAACTGATTGCCCTCACACAAGCATGTATCCTAGCAGCAGGAACCACAGAAAACATTTACACCGACAGCCAGTATGCCTTCGGGGTGGTTCATCATTTTGGGCTCCTATGGAAGGAGAGCGGATTCCTGACCTCACATGGCACACCCATCCTACATGGAGATCTAGTCTCCGCCCTAACTGAAGCGGTCCTCCTTCCCAAACAACTTGCAGTAATCAAATGCCAGGCACACAAAAAGGTGACAGACATCATTGGGCAGGGGAATCCACTGGCCGACATTACTGCCCGGACCACAGCCGAGAATAGGACGACAACACGCATGTACGTGACTAGGTCACAAGCAGAAAAATGGACGGACGCTAGGGAGACTATTAGGGACATCCAGATGTCCAGCTCACCACAAGAATTGACTGAATGGGCACGGGTGGGATTGAAAGACGATGAAGGCTGCTGGCGGACAAAAGACACGAACAAATGGTTGCTACACGACTCGTACCTGATCCCCATACTGACCATGGCACACTCCCCTGCACATATAGGATCTGCCCCTATGGCCGAACTTGTCTCCAAAGTTTGGCACAATGACAAGATCACAGGCTCTGCTAAACGTCTGTTCAAACAATGTCTGATATGCCTGCAACACAACCCTGGGAAAGGAACTGTAGTACCCCGGGGAGGGTTTGGGGTTCCCAATCACCCATTTGAAGTCCTACAGATGGACTACATCCAACTCGAAAGATGCCAAGGCCTGAAATATGTACTTGTTGTCCTGTGCGCATTTAGCAAGTGGGTGGAAGCCTATCCAACTCGCGACAACAATGCCATTGCCACTGCAAAGATACTATTGAAAGAGTTCTTCCCTCGCTACGGCCTTTGTCGAATTTTGTGGAGCGACAATGGCCCCCACTTCGTAGCTGAAGTTATCCAACTCATCTTGAAAGGGTTGGGTGTAAAACAAAAATTTCATGCAGTCTTCCACCCCCAATCTGCTGGACTAGTTGAGCGACACAATGCCACACTGAAGCTCAAACTAGCTAAGATAGTGGCTACCATGGGACTGAAATGGCCAGACGCTCTCCCACTGGCATTGCTATCAATGTGTTCCACCCCCACCAAACACCATTTGACCCCTTACGAAGTGGTTTTCGGCCGACCCATGAGTATTTGGTCTGCACCAAAACCGACATCCATTCACGACGTCCCGGACGTCCTAATGTCTGACTATTTGTACAATCCGACTAAGACACTGTCTGTTATCCATCAACAGGTGCTGCATGCCATTCCCGATGCTTCCAGGGGCCCTGGACACAACATCCAACCCGGAGACTACGTATTAGTCAAGAACTTTCAGCGTGCAAAGAGTCTGGAACCCTGGTGGACGGGCCCCTGGCAAGTTTTGATCGCCACCCGAACAGCTCTTCGAGTGGAAGGGAAACGTAATTGGCTGCATGCGCACCACTGTAAAAAGATCTCCTCAACCCTGACGACGACCGAAGACATGGCCACCCAAGAAGAACTGCTGGACAAAGATCGACCTTCCCTGAGCTGTTACCCTGATAAAGAGACACTTGAACTGACATAATTCCCGATCCCACTGTCCCATCCAGAGAAGGGTATAACCTGCGACGAAAGGAGGGAGCTTTGGCTAAGCAGACCACTGACTAAGTTACAATTCTCAGAGCGGTGGCCTAACACTACCAAGGCTGCCAGGAGAGAAGCCAAACGAAGTTCGTGGTTCTGCCCGCTACCGAGCCCCTTGAAGGTGATGGAAGCGCCCGATATGAAGATGATGGAAGCAACCGGACTTCCGAAGACCCACTACAGAAACCCAAAGACTGACAAAATACACAGCTCAAAGACTATTGCCCTTTTTATCTCCCTTCTCTTTTGCCTCCTCCTCATGACCACCCTCTGGATCGTGCAAGAGAGCACACCAGCTCATAAGACATTTCTAACCACTGCACGGCCTACCACAATGAAAGAACACTACCTGGTCTCTCTTTCACCACAACTCCGAGAAAGACGTAAGGAGTTTTGGAACAACTCCTTCGTGCAGTTGCTGCACCCACACAACCTTGCCGCCAATGCCACAAACTGCTGGATCTGTGGGTTGTTACCCCACGCCGCTGGACATTCCATCCCCTTCATCCCCTCACCTTTCTCCATTCACGGTTCCTGCCTTGCTTGGCTGATCCTCTTGCAAGAAAGCTACAGAGACAATGCCACTTCCGGCAGAACCATGGCACACTTTTATCATGGAGTCTGGCAGAATAAAACGGGAAGAACCGCTGCTCCCTTTTGCCCTCTGACGTCCAACGACTCTATTCACATGGACATCCCTGCCAAAGAACAGATTGAAATGCAGGTGTTCAACAATCCAACCAGACCCACTTTCTCCTACCTCCGGAAACGTACAGCTGCCACCCTGACCGTGGCCCTATCTGTGGTAAAGTCTCAGGTCTTGTGTGCCTCGAAGGTCTTGGGACACAGCTGGTAGGCCACAGCGCTTGCCGTATCACCAGAACCTTGGACTCAACTGACCCACCCTCGTTTGTCACCTCTCCGAACATGTACTTTGTTTGTGGTACAAAAGCCTACACCTGGCTCCCCAAAGGCTGGGGGGGTACCTGTTACATTGCCTTCATCCTTCCTCCGACCTATGTGGCCCCAGCAAACCACCACCGACAAAAACGAGCAAAGGACATTGAGCAAGCCGACTCCACCGGAGCACAGTTCCTGGACGCCATGAAGGGACTTGTTCCACTCTGGGGTCCGATGGCGAACAGCCGTGCCATCCGACACTTGACCCAGGCAGTTGAAACAACAATGAACATTACAGCTGGCATCCTCACTAACAATACAGCCGAGCTTCAGGCGGTCCGCCTGGTGGCTCTTCAGAACCGCCTTGTTCTAGATGTGGTTCTAGCGGATTGCGGAGGAGCATGCCGTATCATTGGGTCCAGCTGTTGCACCTACATACCGGACAATTCACCCTCAGTGTACAAAGCCATTGAACACCTCAACAGACTTTCCTCAGAAGTTCATCAGGAACAAGAAGAATGGTCGCTTGGGAGTTGGTTTTGGAGCACCGTAAAAGACTGGGGGTGGAGGTTGTTTATGATCATATTAATACCGGTTGTTGTAATATGTGGATTCTGCCTGGGTGTTCAATGCTTGCCACCCCTGTGCTCACTTTGCACTAACTGTATCTGCCCCAAGACTTTGGACTTTGAAGCCGAACGCATGAGAGCTATGTACGAGGTCGAAGTGCAAAACATAATGGGGATAGACATAGATTGACAAGCTGGCTAGATATGTTAAAAAG
The DNA here is from genome assembly GCF_964263255.1 of Lissotriton vulgaris. Lineage (NCBI taxonomy): Eukaryota > Metazoa > Chordata > Amphibia > Caudata > Salamandridae > Lissotriton > Lissotriton vulgaris. Next base: position 435,074,727 of record NC_141689.1, on the reverse strand, counting down.
GGAGGACTGTTAAAATCTAGTTTGCGACATCAACATTATCGGCGCCATCTTGTCCCTTTTCAGGCTCATATATGTGCGTGTAAGTAGCAGCCAATTGGAATACCATAGCCTCTCTGTCCACTGCTGATAGCCAGCGCATCTCTCTCTCTCTCTCCCTCTAACCTCGCAAGCATCTCCCGCACGCTGACAGCCCCCGCTCTCACATGCTTGGGCCATAAACCTCCCTTTCAGTGCAATCCTGCCTCGGAACCACATCCCGTACCCAGCCGACACCTCCCTCCATTCCTTTCATGATCATACATCCTTTGATGAACCCCCCTTTTCCTCTGTGCCCGATTGTCCTACTTGTTCCCAGGCCGCCACCTGGCCCTGCTGACACAGTTTATTGCCCCCCATACAGTAGGAAGCCTCTCTTCAAAGGATCTACAACTGATCAAAGCCCCCACCCCATGAGATCCGATCAACCGCACACATTCCGGGAACCGGCGGAAAGTCCAGCTGCGCGACAGTCATCACCTACTGTGACCGGGGTGGGGACTTCTACTGTAAATGTGTGTGGGAACGGGCTTCAAGCGGGGATTCCGAGGATGTCTTTCCGTTCTTCAAAGTATTTACAACAATGTGCCACATGTAATAAACTGTAATAAAGACCATAAACCTGTGTATAAGAGGCCAGGCCTCAGAGATGCGTTTAGAGCACCTCGAGAAGATACCCTGTTGTCTGATTTGACATGTTCTGCTCCGTCGGAATAAACTCCTGTTTCCCGCCTTCCAGTCTCCAGCGCCTGCCTCTTTGTTTGATATTCTTGAATGGTATGAGAGGCGGCTAACGCCGGGCAATTCTTAAAGGTTTTTCGGTCGACATTGGCCCTACCTTTCTACAGACGGAATGCTGAATGAATCAAACCTTCACCCCCAGTCCCCTGTGAGGAGCACAGCAGAGTCTTCTCCAAGTTAGTCACCCACCTCTTTATCAGGGGACAGGACTAATGGCTGATTCAGCTCTCTTTTGCAGCAGCACCTTCAATAGGGACTCAATAAAAAAAGAGTTTACCTTCTTCTAGCAGCCATAATGATAGTTAGTGCCAGTGGGACAAAATCTAGGACGACATTATGAGTGGAAATAGAAACGACTCTGATTCACAGTATTCAGCCAGTGAGCCAGAGAAGGGCCCTTTGAGGAGCACTGGCATGGCAGGATCTCCAGGGCCAGTGCAGCACAGCACCAGCTGCCCTAATGTTGTGGGGTCAGAAATTGCCATCTAATGAGCAGGATTTCAGTCCCCCGTAAATCTCCTTCTACTGGTACCCCCTCCTTAGGTACAACACAAAGCCCCCCTGGTCAGCGCAACTGTGGCTCACTTTGGATGCAAAATGATGTGTTTGTAGCCTCTCAATAGCCCCCCTAACTCTCACTTTAGGGCGAGGGGTCAAGAGAAGCTTGACACCACCATCAGGGACGCCACCATCAGGTCTATAGGACAGCAGTGGGCCACTCCGAGGACCTGCAGCCGTCTAGGCAAATGTTTATGTTTAGTTATGTTTAGCTATGTTTACATATGGCATGTTATGTTATGTTATGTACTTCTCACTGCTTTGACCTAAACGGCCGCTCTCTAGGACATCCTGTCCTTCCTGACTTCGCATTGAATTTCTCCTGCAACTAGTTTGTGTAAATGAAGGTCACACAAATACTATTCTTGTACTCAATTGCGAGCAGACCTATTCTACCCTTTTCTCACTTTCAATCCTCTTTGAAAGCACTCATGGGTGAAAAGAAAAACCCTAGACTTTTCTTCTTTGTGTATTATAAGCACTGCCTGACTCATTTGTATCCCCTAATTTGCAACCATTCCTTGAACACACACAAACACATTCCAAAATAAATATACAAAGAATGATAATTTCATTAAAACAAATTGTTAACCACATCCAACAGCATTTTTGAAGTGATTAATTATTAAGATTAGAGGCGTGAAAAATTAGCGTTGTTTGTTTTCACATAATTATGAAACATTTCAGCAAAATTCTGCGAATGAAATGGAAATCAGCTATTCATTTATATATTTTAGCATGAAATGCGTCATCACATCAATTTGTGAAGTAAGAACGATGGGGCAGATTTATGTTACCTGGCGCATCCCCAGGGATGCGCCAGTTAACATGCGCCACAGCTCCGCCAGCCATGGTGCGCCGCATTTATAATGCGGCGCACCATGGTGCAAAAACGGCACAGATGCGTGACGCATATGTGCCGAAAATGTGGCGCATTGCTGGAGTTGCGTCGCAAGCGCGACGCAGCTCCAGCAAGGCTCGGGTGTGCCCCATTTTAACAATGCTGCGTCAAGACCTACGCCTGCTTCAAGCAGGCGCAGGCTTTTGACGCAGCATTGGCTTAAAAGTGACTGAGTGAAATCTCATAGATTTCACTCAGCCACTTTTGTGAGGCGCACCTGCCCTGGGACGCCCACCCTGCGCCGGAACGCCCACAAGCGGCGCAGGGCTTTACAACGTGACGCATCTGGCTAGATGTGTCACGTTGTAAATCATTCGTAGGGATGCGCCACGTTTACGCCGCCTTGCGTGACGCAACAGCGGCGTAAAGGTGGCGCAAAGGCCTCATAAATCTGCCCCTAATTTCACACAAAAAAAAAAAAGAAACTACAAAAGCCCCAAGTTTCAGCTGTGAGTGGTCTGGCGTTCACGCGTTCCCACATGCTTACAGTAATGGCTTATAAGAACAAGTTGTGGCACAAGGACGTAAATTCGGGAATTTCACATAAGGGTACCACAGAATTCCTGAAAGGACGGGATATAGGAAAGCCTAATTTAAATGTTGTCCTGGCCTTATTAGGATATTATATTTTCACAGCTCATCAACATCTGGCAAATAAATATGAAAAAAAAATTACACTGCATTTGTTATTCTATGCCAAGTCCTTTTCCTTGAAAATCATTCTGCATAGCCTCATATCCTTGTAAGCATTAAGTCACATCCTGCAAGCCTATAGCCCTACAAAGAAAAAAACACCAATCCCGGAAAAGTTATGTGGACAAATACTACCAAGTACAGTATATAATGACACTTTTGACTCTTAGAACGCCATCATTGACTCAACCGTGATCCTGATCGGCTCCGGAAGGTCTCCCTCATGACCATACTAATGGAGCATCTCTCAGTGTACAATGGAAATGAACAGCTTTTGCATGACATTGCCCCAGATTATTTGCCTTCACTATCCTATTTTTGCTGAACCCATTTTTGTTGGCCATAGGACTTGCGACTAGTGCAAAAGTTACATCAAATTAGACTTCAGCATCAAGTTGGGTTAATGCAACATTTATTTTGCTACCATGAAGTATCCCTTTTAGTAGTTCCATTCAGATGTTAGCATTGGTGAGTTGTCAACGTGTAACCCTGTACTCGATAGTGGGGCTACTAGCCTTTCGACAGCAACAATAGCAATGCAGGACTTTATACTGCCAGGTAATTTAAAGTTAAGTACTAAGCGGCAGATTTATGAGGCCCTTGTGCCACGTTTACGCCGCTGTTGCGTCACGCAAGGCGGCGTAAACGTGGCGCATCCCTACGAACGATTTACAACGTGACGCATCTAGGCAGATGCGTCACGTTGTAAAGCCCTGCGCCGCTTGTGGGCGTTCCGGCGCAGGGTGGGCGTTCCGGGGCAGGTGCGCCTCGCAAAAGTGGCTGAGTGAAATCTATGAAATTTCACTCAGTCACTTTTAAGCCAATGCTGCGTCAAAAGCCTGCGCCTGCTTGAAGCAGGCGTAGGTCTTGACGCAGCATTGTTAAAATGGGGCACCCCCGAGCCTTGCCAGAGCTGCGTCGCGCTTGCGACGCAACTCCAGCTATGCGCCACATTTCTGGCACAGATGCGTCACGCATCTGTGCCGTATTTGCACGATGGTGCGCCGCATTATAAATGCGGCGCACCATGGCTGGCGGAGCTGTGGTGCACTGTGGCGCATGTTAACTGGCGCATCCCTGGGGATGCGCCAGTTAACATAAATCTGCCCCTAAGTGAGCAATTGAAAACGTCTCAGCCAACCAGCAATTCATGCTGGCACAATAAATGCTGCAGTCCCCAAGAGAATTTACAGGTTGTGGGCATCCCTGTTTCCATATACTAGAGACATATAAGTGAGTTAGCTTATGCCATTAGTCAGTGCTCCAATCATACATAAACCTTTTAAGGTATGGAGCGCTGGCATTGAGGTCTGTTTAGTAGGCCTCAAGGCACCTTCAGAGTAAAATATACTAGCAGCATCAGTCCAAAACTTGGGAATGATCATGCAAAAAGAGGCATTTCCTGACACATTACATTCCTATGAAGGTTGTAGTGAGTGTGAGTGGTCTGAGAGAGGTGGCTGCGGAGTTCAGGATATGATGTGTCGCATCTTATTGCAGTTGACAAAAGACTCCAGCAGTACTCACTGAGCATGAATCAGCAATCCTAGAGTCATGAATACTGCTTGCCCATGTGTATGTCATTGATATAATCTTTGTTTATGTCACCTTCTTCAGCTTGGCTGTTTTCATCAAGAATTGTTAGTCATATGTTAACAACCATGTTATGAAGCATGTGACAGACCTGCAGATGGTCTGTTCCATTCAAAGAGTGGACTTGGATCTTACATACTTCCCTAAGGGAATATGCATGTACCCTTAGTTCTTCAATCATTTGACTTGCTCGTAGGAGCATCTAATTTAACCCCTTCCATGCTGGTGACGAACCCCAGCCGTCACGCTCTGCGGCGCTCGTGTGCTGATGACGGCTGGGGTTCGTCACGGCCCCGCCCTGTTCTTTTGTTTACCGCACAGCGGCGGAAACGGCCCAGCATGGAAGGGGTTAAACATGTATCCTGTTGTACTTCCTCTCTTCCCGTAAAACTGTGCTGTGTTAGGCAGCATGAGTGGTATATTTGATGGAATGATGGCTAGAGGCCATGTGGGTAACTACTTAACAACAATGCCTATAGCTGGTTGTTTCTATTTGGGATTATATGACGGTGTAATACCAGGAATCCAAAAGTGTGGAGTATGTGTTAAAAATAGTGCATCATACAGGCCAGCATGCCCTCTCTGGTCTTAGTGGATGAAGGGATGTATGTGACTTGATGTTGGAAAGCTATGAACAGTAGACGGCCACAGGTTATAAATGTCCATACGTGATGCAACAAAGTGCCTTGCAGTGGATTGTTTTGAAATGCCATTACAGTCTCTGGTGACACTCTGAACATGTAGCAGCTTTGTTACATTTGGCATGGCATATCGCTTGTTTTAGGGAGGTTACGTAAGATGCAATTGGTTGTTAATGATGTATCCCAGCGGGTCGGATGAGGAAGACCAACTTGATAATGGAGGCCGGGAACGCTAGAAGAGTCTTGACTATATGTGTTTGGAGTACCCTATGCACTATTTACCACTGTATTATTTACAAGGTTGATCATGTACCCCTGATGTGTTTGTTCTCATTAAACACTGCAATCTGTGCCAAGTATCAACTACTAAAAAGATGTTGCGACCCAATATGCTGTATTGTTTATGCTATGCTTTCATTATTGCAAAATGAAAAAAAAGTTTTAAAAAAAAGATGTATCCCAGCAGCCTTAACCTACGTAGTAATTTCAACTTAGAGTAGGCACAGAGTGTTCTTTGCATCTTACTTCTATTCCTATGGTCTCTCACCAACCCACTGGTAGCTTGGTCGAAAAGCAGTTGGGCTTAACTTAGAGGCAAAGGTCACAACGGTGATGGATATTCCGCCCGCCAAAATGTAAGACCCATAGGTTATAATGCAAGTTACATTTCGTCGTACAAGATATCTGTCACCATTGTGACGGAGTAACCTGTCCGCCAAGATCTAATGCAGGCCTGTTAGTCTTTTTTGGGGGGAAGTCAAAAATCTCCAGTGAGACGCAGCTGCAAGTCGTAGCCAACGAGGGCTCCACGAGGCCGGATACCCTTCTGGACAGGAGCCGCTGAACAGAATTTAATGCTGTGGAGAAGAAAGTGTTAGAAGCTTCTACAAATTCATGCCAACCAGCAATGGACCTTGGGCAGCTCAGCAGCCAGGTAGGTCCCAGTCTCCTCTCGGTTCCCAGAGCACTTTTTGGCAGAAAATTTTCTAAGTCTCAAGTTTTAGGGTCGGACTATCTGGGCACCTATAGCACCACTTTCAAGGGTACAGTCCTAGAAGGGCACCACTTGGAGGATCGGGACTCATTCAGACTGCATCCAGGTGCGGGTTCAAGATGGTTGGAGCTTTATCTCTCCCTAAGCCTCTGGTCACGAATCCAGTCAACTAGCTGTTGGAGTCACTCATGAAGTCTTGGGTTCAAGCAGAGAAGCAGGCCTCAAACAGCACAGTAGTCCACTGAGGGAACAAGGCAGGCTTCAGTCAGCAGTGCAGTCGTCATGGTGCAGAAGGTCAGTCTTCTGAAGTACTCAGCAGGTCACAGGCAGCAGGACAGTCCTCTGAGAGTCCTTCTACAGTATCAGAAGTGAACTGAATGGTTGGTATGAGAGTCCAACTTTTATACCTGGTGCCAGTATTGACGTGGAAGAAACTTTTGGAGTCCCTCCCCCACAGAAATGTCTGGATTTCCTGAGTGAAGTTCTTTGTGTGTTTTTGTGTGTGCTGAGTTAGTGTCTTTTATATGCAAGTAGGTTGTGCACAGCTCCGCCCCCCCCAACTGTCCTGCTTGGATGACCCATCCTGCTAACACCCTGTCCCTCAGGGTAGTGAAAACAAATGTGTGTGTGTTCACTGCCAGAACATGCACAACTTACAACTGCAAGTCTTATTTACAATCCAATTGTACCACTGCTGCTTCACTTTTTTTGACACACTGGTAGTGCAGTGTGCCTGGCCCTATTTACAAGGCCACATAAAGTCCCCCTGCATGGCTTTTCATGGGCTTCTATATTTGCCCCCCTTTCATGCATTATTCTACGTAAAAGGCACATTCCATGGCTGTTGATGTGGGTGTTCCCATTCAAAATCCATGGAACCTGACACATCCCAGATTGACAAGGTTTCGTAAACCTGTGAAGGCCTCAGATTCCAACACCTCCCCAAGGCAGGCAAAAAGGAGACGTAAAAAGGAGAAATACCTTTATTGCTCCTTGTTTTTCCTTTTTCTAAGTGTGCTGCATTTTGCAGCTCACATAGGAAGAGGAAAACATCTCTCGTGATGTTTTTTGTGCAGGAAAGCGTCCCTTCCTGCACATAAACAATCACCCCTACAACGCAGACACCCTTGCATCATGGCGCCCGGGGGCCTGCATTGGCGCATGGCAGCCCTTTGCGTGGCAGCGCAGGGGAAAAGGACAGGAATGCACCGTATATTGTAAATACAATGCATTCCTGCCCTTTTCTTTTGACACACCGCAGCGCAGCAGGAAGGCTTGCTGGGCTGCCGTGCACCAAAATATTGTAAACGAGGCCCTACATTTCCAACATTTTATATACACTGTATCATGCCCTGTGCAGTTTAGGGCCTAACGTAAGGGTATTATAAAGGGAGTCTAAGGCCTAGCAAGGGGTTTATTTTACCAAGTCAAATTGGTCTTGTAAAACTGCTCACAGGCTGCAATGGCAGGCCTGGGACATGTTTTAAGGTGCCACTTTAGTGGGTGATGCAATAAGTGCTGCAGGCCCACTAGTAGCATATAGTTTACCAGCCCAGGGTATATGGGATACCACTTTACTAGGGACTTATAAGAAATTTAAATAGGTCAATCTGTGTCGGTCAGTTTTACCATGTTTTAGGGAGGAAGCACAAGCACGTAAACAGAGTCCTAAATGCCAACAAAAGCGGGTTCAGAAAACAGGAGGGGTAAAGGCAAAACGTTCAGGAGCGACCGTGCAGAGAGGGCCAACCCCAACAAATGCTCCTGAGTGAAGTGTCTTTTGTCTCTAGGTAAATGCTATGTTTCTGTTTAAGCGGTACAAAAGGGGGTGGTGATGGACGGAGCATCTGAACCAATCAAACACTCACACCCAGTCAACAGATCTGAGTTTTATACATCACCGTTCTTTAGCCCACTCTGCCACCCCGGTTCAGACATGGCCATATGCAAATCAGTCTGACCCTGTACCTCATGGGAACAGTCCAGCCCGAACTGCCAAGCCATGCCTTTCCTGGACCGGAAACAAGCTTCCCAGGACCGGTTTTGGCAATCCAGCCGTCTTCAGCCAGGCTTGCTTGAATCCAGTGGCAAAGTGAGCAAGGGACTCACGTCTGAGCATACCCTGCCAACTTACGGCAAACTAAGCGGTACAAAAGGTGGTGGTGATGGACGGAGCATCTGAACCAATCAAACACTCACACCCAGTCAACAGATCTGGGTTTAATCCGTCACCGTTCTTTAGCCCACTCTGCCACCCCAGTTCAGACATGGCCATATGCAAATCAGTCTGACCCTGTACCTCATGGGAACATTCCAGCCCGAACTGCCAAGCCATGCCTTTCCTGGACCGGAAACAAGCTTCCTAGGACCGGTTTCTGGCATTCCAGCCGTCTTCAGCCAGGCTTGCTTGAAACCAGTGGCAAAGTAACCATGGGACTCACGTCTGAGCATACCCTGCCAATTTATGGCGAACAAAGCGGTACAAAAGGGGTTGGTGATGGACGGAGCATCTGAACCAATCAAATACTCACACCCAGTCACTGTTCCCCTGAGGCACAGGGTCAGACTGATTTGCATATGGCCATGTCTGAACTGGGGTGGCAGAGTGGGCTAAAGAACGGTGATGGATTAAACCCAGATCTGTTGACTGGGTGTGAGTGTTTGATTGGTTCAGATGCACCGTCCATCACCACCCCCTTTTGTACCACCATGTTTCTGTTTAAAGCACTTTCTCCTGGAAACTCACGCATAGCCCTGATCTAGCAACCTGCCTTTTTAGATGTAAAAAGAGCCACCAGCATCAATCAGTAGCTGAAAGAAATATCTGACAAAATCCCTAGAGTCCCTTGTTTTAATGACTCGGGATCGCCTATCGAGTAATAGACGAGATTTTACATTCACAAAAGGCCCAACTACAGTATAAAAATAAGAAACTGAAAACCAAAGGGTGAGAGTTTTGTTATTCATAATACTGAACAATCAAAAGTTGATTGCAAAAACAAATGTTGTGAAGTTTTATGGTGACATTATGCCACTTTGGAAAATTCTGTGCAGCATATGTATGACACTATTCACAAAAGTTAATTTGGTTTTAAACATAGGTTCAAGGCTGAATTTTTCTGTTTGATGCCTGCTAGGAAATCTCAAAGGGATTCCTGGTAGGAGCAACCCATTTATATGTGCGGACAGCCCTGCCAGAAGGACAGAGTTATCCTACTCAAGGAGTGTCAAGAAGGGAATTTTGATGTGTGGGTTGCATTGGAAGCTTCTGAACTCAACGTGTACGTTTCCAGGCATTTACAAACCGGTACTATTCTCCTTTCGACCCTTTCCAAGGGCTAGCATAAATCCAGTGCCAAGGTGGGAAGGGGAAATGATTCCTCCAATTTGTGTGGAAGTATAGGGGAAAAGGTATCTCCACAAGCAAGAATATTTCCCCTGTGGCATTCTCTGCTATGCAGGACGTGCAGAGCCAGAGTAGCCTTCCAAAGGGCATGTCCAGGGTCGAACTGGGAACTCAAAGCAGCCCTGGTAATTTTGTCTGACCAATCCCCGAGGGGGTGGGGGTACGCAAATGTGAAGCACTGCTGCTTTTGTTACTGGGGGCCACTATTCTAGCACCACAGAAAAACTGGCTCCCAGTAACAAAACCGGCCCCTACTGCTGCATGAACAGACTCACCCTTCCGGCCTCCCGGGGAAATGCCATATGCCCAATACGGTCCTAGGGCATGTCACATGTATGACCTCCCAGTATTCCACATGGAAGCCTGCGCAAGGCACGCCTTTCCGTGCAGAATCCAGGAAATGCTTGTGAATCCCAGAAAGTAGTAAGTCTACACTTGCATATAGGTATAACGCTGTAGCCGTCCTATCAGGCCCCTAATGTGTTGCAAGAAGTGGGGTGTGTAGTAAATTACTTCTCTACTGTTCTCCACTGAATAGAATGTACCATGACATCATGGAATGCCTGGGTGTCTCTCTGGCTCACAGAGTCAGTTGGACAACTCAGGCTGATCTGCTTGGAGCTTGCTCCTGGTGGGGTTTTATCTATACTTCCTATCTTCTCCTACTTACCTATCCTAGAAGCAATCTACAATAAAGGATTATCTACTTACACATTTGGACTGTGCATTTTCCTTTACGACAAGTTGGCGATGATCTTGAACCTACACGTGGAGTAAGGAGAAAGGACAACTAAGGAACCAAGGAACTAAAGGAAAAGAAACTAAAGACATTAAGGACTTTCAAAACGTCAATTGTAACCCAAAGGTAATGCCCCGGCTAGCCCCACCAGTGTTCTGTACTATCTGGACATTCTGCAGCCTGGGTGTTTGTTATTGACGAGCTTGCTGTCAACCTGCTGCTGTCTGGGAATAGTCTTTCAAGCAAAGCTCTTCCCTGAGGCCTGCAGTGGTTATCTATTTCATCTGGCCTTCATTCAGAGTGGGAAGCGTCGTGGTATAACAGTAGTTCATCTACTTCCTCAGTGAACTACTTATGTATCTGGATCTAAAATTAGTATCCAGCAGAGTCTGCCTGTGTATTCTTAACAGCGTCTTTAACAAACAGCAGCGGTCTTCAATGTGCCTACATCCACTTTGATCTATGCGTGAGTCTCTCACAGTCTTGGCAGTGTTACATGTTGAGGGAGTTCCTTCAACTGCTCCAACCTACTTGTTGTCGCTCTGCGTGTGCAAATTGGCGCTTCGAGAAAAACAGGGAGCTTTGTATAGGAACCAAAAGTGTGGGTCAATTTGGCCTGTGTGGACTCTCAACGCACTGCTGCTGTGATTTGGAGGAAAGCATCTTGTTGTGTGAAGCATGACATGTGCCCATGTCAGAGGGGGCAGAAGTTGTGTTTTGTGCAGTGAGTTTTGCGGTGAGTGGACATACTTTATTTTTGCTTATTGGGTTGCTATGAAGTGGTGGTGTTACACTTTGACAGTTAACTGCTTCCGTTCAAATACCTTCCACCACGCGCATACTTCAACACGCGCAGACTTACCATTGCGTCATGCCTCCAACTCCTGTGACGTTCGCATCATCTTCAAGCTGCTCACTATGGTCTACCTTGTGGTGCACGCCCTTGCCGATAGCCATCCGGCGTGGCGTCTGGAGGCGTGCCGCCATTTTGTGTTTGGCCCTGGTTCACGCTATTTCTTTAACAATGCCTCTGATTTCCAGACATGTTCGTTCTGCTTCCTTCAGATTGGCAATCACGGCAAAGATGTTTCGGCAAATGTGGTGCTGTCTGGCTCGCACGAGTTTGGCCTATATGGTCGGTGCCACACTTACTTCCGGTTGTGGACGGTCTGGGGGATGTTGCATCCCATAGACTGCCTGACACTTCACTTTTGTGGCAAAATTCAGCGGCGACTGCGGGGAGCTGTATACGAAGTCCCCAGGTGAGAGATCACTCACCGGAGCTCAAGTCATTTATTTATTTATTTATTTTTGTGATGCTTAGCATCTCAGTGCATGTTTTGGGTGCGAGCCTGTTTGGACTTTGTCTCTTGGTCAAGTTGCACTATTTTTAGGGAGGTTTCTGGAGTGTTCGCTCTATTTTGTGTTTTTGTGGGGAGTTTCAAAACCAGCTCTCTAGGATGACTAGTACTCTGTGTTGTACCCTATTTTGGGGAGATTGTACCCTATCAAGGAGAGTTTGGTTTCCTAGGGTGACATCTTTTACACCCTACGGTGTACCCTTCTTTGGGGAGGTTGAGAGGCCAGTCAATACCCAATTCTGTTTTCTAGGGTGATGTTGTACTTTATGGTATACCCTATGTAGGGGATGTTGTTGTTTTTGTTTTCCAGGGTGAGTACCCTGTGGTGTACCTTGCTTTACGGAGGTTATGTTGTTTGTGGGTAGTCAATGCCCCATATCAGTTCCCAGGGTGAATATCCTGTTGTGTACCCTACTTTGGGGAGGTGGTGGTGTTTGTGCGTAGTCAATGCCCCATTTCAATTCCCAGGGTGAGTATCCTGTGGTGTCCCTACTTTGGGGAGGTGGTGGTGTTTGTGGGTAGTCAATGCCCCATACCTGTTCCCAGGGTTAGTACCCTATGGTGTGCCCTACTAAGGGGAGGTTCAGTAGTTTTCCATGATGGGTATACCCGTGGTGTACCCTACTTAGGGGAGGTGGCGTAATTTTCAGGGTGAATACCTTGTGCTGTTCTCTTGTCTGGTGGAAGGTGATATGTCAGTTCTAAGGGTTACTATCTATATATCCTTTTTATTTTGACACTATGCTCCTGTCGAAGTCTACCTGCTTGGAACTCGTGGCCAAGGGTTTTATGTTGGTAAGACTTTGAGTGAGAAGCTTTATTCTAGTTTTCAGTGTCAGCATGCCTTCTATCCTGATCAGGGGAACTTTTGGTTTCTTTCCAGACCGTTTTTCTCTGGTGTATTTCTGTTGTGGGGGTTACACTCTTCCGGTTATCTAGACTGAATCTTACCCCTGTTGTACCTTTTATTTGGGATGTTGTATTTCTCCCAAGGGTCTGTGTCTACACCCAACTTTGTTTACCAGGGTGTCTACCCTGAGGTGTACCCATGTTTGGGGAGGTTGTGGGGGTGACCACCCTTCTTTGTTGCATTGGTTTTTATTCACCTAAGCCATGCTTTGTTTCCATAAGGGAGGGGGATGGGGCACAGTAATGTTAGCATCTAATTGTATTTCTTCTCATGCTAATGGTATTTCTGATACCTCATGTAGTACATTATTTGATTTGTATATCTAATTTTTGTACTTTCATGTAAAACGTTATATTTGAGGTATCTTGCTTACCTTTCTCTCTATTTCTACTGTAATTCCCTAAGGAAGGAGGATGTGTAGTAAATTACTTCTCTACTGTTCTCCACTGAATCGAATGTACCATGACATCATAGAATTCCTGGGTGTCTCTCTGGCTCACAGTGTCATTGCTCAACTCAGGCTGAGCTGCTTGGAGCTTGCTCCTGGTGGGGTTTTATCTATACTTCCTATCTTCTCCTACTTACCTATCCTAGAAGCAATCTACAATAAAGGATTATCTACTTACACAGTTGGACTGTGCATCTTCCTTTACTATAGGGTGCTGCTGCCTTTACCGCTCGCTGGGCGCTCAAGAAGATTCCAGACCATAATACCTTGTTGCAAGAGACGACGTTATTGTGTTCCGTGTTTCTGCACTACTTTGAAAGATGGGAGAACAGCAGGATTGTCCCTGCTCTTCTTTTAAAGCAGCTGTGCGGTATTTTTAGCAATGAAAAGGATTTTAGATTTAGTGAATCTATCCAGAGAGGAAGTCATTGGTCCTGTGAATAAAAGTCTGTGCATTCTATTCATGCTAATATAAGCAGCCCTCCATAGAATAGCCAGGCAGGCTTGATCAGGAAACTGATTACTCCTTTGTTCATGATGGCACTAAACAGTATAGCTAAACGTACTAAATATATTTTGTTGTGTAACTACTTTTACTTTTACTATGGCAGTCTTACACTTCTTTGTGTATTCCAATTCTCGTGTAACTATTCCTGCATCATTTTCTTGTGTCTGGAGGTAGGACATCAAATGTTTTATATTTTAATTTCTGCTTTAGTATTATTTCCTCCTCTTCATTTTACACATAGTGTGTGCATTTCATATTGATACTTTTAATCACACTTCTGCCTGATCAATAGAGAGCCATGACATGATGCTGAAAACGTGTGTGGTCACTTATAGGAACAATCCCAGTTATGAACAGTGCAGAGATTCTGAGACATAAAAGAGAGTGAAGAACACTAAGGTGACCAAGAGAGAACACAGCCAAGACACCACAGTAAATAAGAATAGTATAATAGTTTATCATATAGAAGGTGGTGTAAATTGTTTTGGGGGAAAAAAGAATGGACTCCTTAGAGTGATCTTGACAAGACAATGGCAAACGGGAAGAAAATAAATTATTATAGAATATAACAGAAGATAGTTTTGACTCTGTAATCCTTACTGGGAATTTAGAAATAGTTGTGAATCTGTAATCTTTACTGGGAATTTACAAACAGAGCAGAACAAATAAATCAAGCAATAGTAAGATGACCATGAGGGATTCAAGGAAAGAGAGACAAATTGAGCAAGAGTTAAATACTAAAATATTAGGGTGGTGTCGCAATGCTTAATTTGTGTCGGTGGTTGGGGGTGCTGGGTACCAGTATTCTTTTTTGAGTAATGTGACTGTTTTTTATCATTTGACTGTTACCCAAAGCTAGATAGCAAAGAGAAAAAATTGAGAATAAGGAGGGAGATGAACGTAGAAACACATTGACAAAGGTAGAAAGAAGGGGTTAGAAATTACATTACAAGAGGGACATAAGAAACATAGGGGCATATCATCAAGCGGCAGTGATATTTATCGCTGGCTGCTTTTAGCGTGCACAATTCTAACTCCGTCTATCGCGGGATTCTATAGTCTGGTCAGCGCACTATTAACAACGTGCATCGCTGAAGCAATAGAAATCCCGGCAATAGTGGCGATAAGCTGCAATATCGCAGGATTACCTGCGATAAAAAATAAGTGTTAGGGAAAACATTGTTGATAGGGAGATGTGGACTCAGCATTATGATCCACCTTCCATGATACATATGGCTAAGTCAGGAAAATAGCAGGCGTAAGAAACCGGCGATATACCAGGTTAGTGCTACTTTTTATGTCGCTAGACGAGTTAGCGATTTCCTTGTTGATAGGGAGAAGCTGTGTTAGTGATTGTTTCTGCTGAATTTCAATCGGGAACGCCTACCTCGCATCTCATTAGCGATGCAAGGCGCAAAGACAATGGGCGCAAAGGCATGGATTCACACGTCAGCGTGTCCATGCTGATAGGGTGATAGAATTATCTTCGCTTTTTGCCCGAAAACGGACGCTAAAGCGGCGATAATTTTAACGCCGGTCCTTGTGATATGCCCCATGGGGTGGTGGAAGAAAGAGGTGTGAAGTTAATCATAACTAGTCAGCCTTGGTATTCAGCATGACCCTCATTCTGCAGTGCAGACTCATGAGAAAACCTTTGATCCTCTGTACTTTTATTATTTTTCCAAATAAAGCAATGGTAGTATAAAGTAAGTGGATTTAATAATAGGAGCAGACACTGACTGCACATTTTAGAATAAGCAAAGTCATGGTATGGTACCAGAATATCATTAACAGACTATTGACTGGCAAAAGTATCTTGTCCAAATATTGTTTCCAAAGTTGGAATTAGTACAAAATCTACACAGAATAGGACAATATTTTTGTAAATGATATTTAGGACATTTATATTTATGTCAGACAATATTTACACATGTGATATTTTCACATAGTTAAGGACTTAAAGCAAGTACCTTATTGAAATGTTTCAGAATAGAAGATTGGTTGAAAATATAAGAGGACCTTTACAATTGGAACAGCTTGTTGGGGAGCAGAGAAGGGTGGGGGCTGAGAGAGGAAAAAGTGCATATCAGAAACATTTTTATCGTGGCATATGGAAAGAAACCGAGGGGCATATTACCAAGCAATAGCGATAATTATCGCTATTGCTTGGTTAGAGACAAAAATTTACCGCAACGCTGCGGCGATTTTTACCGCAAATAAACCTTGGTATTACCAAGGTTTAACGCAAATGCGGTAAAAATCGCCGCAAAGCATGAATATCGCTGAAAAGTCAGCGATATTCATGCATTAGCGAGCTAATGCTCTTAGCCATGTTATCCACCTCCCATTGGATAACATGTCTAAGAACTGCTCAGGGCAGGTGTTAGCTTTTGGAGATATTCCCGCTTAGCGTGAATATCTCCAAAAGTTGGTAATAGGAGATAGCGATGTTAGCGACTGTTTTCAGTCACTAACATCTTGGCACGCCCACTTTGCATCTCATTAGTGATAAATATCACTGACATGCAAAGTGGGGCCCAAGATGGTCGCTATCTCCTACTAGCTGTCACTAACTGGTGTTAGCGGCAGCTAGGTAATAGGGAGATAATTTTATCTCCGCTTTCTTGGCTTTTAAAGCCAAAAAAGCAGAGATAAACCCCCTTGATAATATGCCCCCGGAGTCATCAGACTGGGTGGCGAAAGGAGAAATGTAGACAGGAGTTAATCGACAGTGGAACAAAGCCAAAGGCGATATGAATGTGAATCAAACTTTGAAATTAACATTTCATTGAATGCTCCATCATCATTAGCAAACATATCGTCTGACATCATTCTTGTGGCCTAAATATCGTTTACAGAAATATTGTTCCAGTGTGAGTAGATTTTCTATTATTAACTCCTATAAGACAATATGGGGCATATTACCAACAACTAGCGATAATTTTTGTCTCTAACTTGTTTAGAGACAAAAATTATCGCCGCACATCGGCGATTTTTATCGCAGATAAACCTTGCTATTAGCAAGGTTTATCGCAAATGCGATAAAAAAACGGCCGAAATGCATGAATATCGCTGAAAAGTAAGCGATATTCATGCATTACCGAGCTAATGCTCTTAGCCATGTTATCCACCTCCCATTGGATAACATGGCTAAGAACTGCTCAGGGCAGGTGTTAGCTTTTGGAGATATTCCCGCTTAGCGCGAATATCTCCAAAAGTTGATAATAGGAGATAGCGATGTTAGAGACTGTTTTCAGTCGCTAACATCTTGGCACGCCCACTTTGCATCTCATTAGTGATAAATATCACTGACATGCAAAGTGGGGCCCAAGATGGTCGCTATCTCCTACTAGCTGTCGCTAACTGGTGTTAGTGGCAGCTAGGTAATAGGGAGATCATTTTATCTCCGCCTTCTTGGCTTTAAAGCCAAAAAAGCGGAGATAAACCCCCTTGATAATATGCCCCCTAGTTCTGTCACACAACACCTTGGTTACAATATTTTGGTACCAAACTCTGCATTTCTAGATCAACAACTGAAAGGGACCAGTCAGAGGCGGACACAAAGTAAACATAGTGTTGAGTGATGCTTTAAGTTCTAGAGAAGAGTTACTCATCCTTTCCCAAAACTGAATGTGTCCTTAAGAATAGATCATGCAATACAGACCAGGGTCAAGAGATCATTTAAAAGATTTCTGAGCATCAGAAAAGTCAGGAGCATTCCGAATGGAACGTTTTAAAGTAACTTAAGCAAGTATGTGGTGAACATAAAGTTGAGGTCAGTTGTACGTGGAACTGGCTGAACAGTGATGACCCTCTATTGAGGAAAATTTGATTGAAGTTTCATGTGAAGGTAGTGAATGAGACTGATACTGTTAAAGAAAGAGAAGGAGTAGATAGAGAGAACTGGTTTTAAAGAACCTGCCAAAAAGAAGGAGGAGTATCGTGTTAATAAAAGAAAAAGTGGATGGATTAGATCTAAATATAAGTGGAAGGTCATGCCTTGAGCCTGTATCGCTGGAGAGCAGAATGAGAAATAAAGTGGATAAAAGGTTTATATTGAGTGATGAGATAGCAGAAGCATTTGTGAGACACAAAAATCCTTGAGGAGCTTGAAAAGTACAAAGCAACGGAGAAGCAAAGAAATATACTGGTGAAGATCTTCAAAGACAGAATAAAACAGATTCAATTGCGCAACTAGAGACTAATTTTTTGGGGGGCTACCACAAATGTTGTGGGGGCTGACTTTTCCAGCAATAGGCAGAGTTGAGATGCAGGGGCTCCAAGAAGGGGGGAATCCTCATTAACAAGTAAATGGCATTTTCAAGACCTGTGAAGTACACAGGTGCGGCTGTCTGCGAGCCCGGGACGCTGTCTCAGCCAGGTTGAGACACACAACGGGGGCGGAGGGGGTGGAGCCCTTCGAGCCCAATGGGTGTTGCACGCCAGAATAGATTAGAGAATGACTATGGACTGAAATTTGAATAATGAATTGAGAGAGCAGGATAAAGATGTAGTTCAAAGACCAACTGTTGGCATTATGGTTAATGGATGATATTCTGTTGTAATAGAAGAAAAGTCAGATATCGCTCTCTTCTGCCGACCTGCCGACCTGTCAGAACTTAGAAAGGAAGAAAGAAATGTTTTGAGAACAGCTGAAAAGAAAGTTATCAGAATAAATGGATTGCAGTCATACATAGGAATTACAAGTTCATAGACTGAAAATTGTTGAACGTAAGAGTAGGTTTTTCACTTGAAGTATATTAAAAAACCAATATGGTAAATGGGTATCAAGATTTTAAGAATGGAGGGCCATATTATCAAGAAAGGCGATAACATTATCTGGTTTGAACCTGTGCTTTTATGGGAATTCACGAGGGCATATTATCAAGCCCCTTATCGCCGCTTTAGAGTCAGTTTCCTGCTGCTAAAGCGGCGATAATGTTATCGCCGTTCTTGATAATATGGCCCTGAGTGCGCTGAAAGCAAAGATAAGCGATGTGAGTTATTTATGTCTATGAATCTTTGCTAAAATAATGTCTGTGGGAAAAAGCAGAACAGCAACAAGAAAGAAACCAGTGGATGAATGCAATGTCCTCTTCATTTGACAGGTGAGGCAGACCCTCGGAAACGCTACACTTGACACTGGAAATGACCGTGCAAACAGTCCCCTTTCTATGAACTGTTGCTGCTGGTATACCTGCACCTCATTTACTACTGCACAGAATGACAGCTTGTTCTTCAAACTTCAGCCAGGAAAATATAGGCCCAATTTTGAGACATGTTGCTGAAGAACATTTCTAAAAAAAAAAGCATTATTCCCTGACCCTTCCTACATTTCTGTGGTTAAAGATCGAAGGTAGCAAATACTTTTGAAATGCTTCAGAAATATGTGTTCCCTACTGTTCCTTTGAGCAATAAAGTGGGTAGCGTTTGATGGGGTTCCAAACATCCTACCCTCAGTGGGTGGAATGTTCTAATAGACGTATAGCCCTTGTCCCTCAGACTACACTGGTTAACTCAGATGCAGGGCATTTAACAGCTGGTATAGCACTAAGAGGTGTTTGGACAAAATATTAATATAAAAATATCGGAAGACGGAAATATCATTGACAAAAGTATTGTTTTTTTGAGGAAAGTAATATCATTTTAAATTATATGGATATTTTTAATTTAGTTTTCACTAATAGAGTTTTTTTAAATGTTATTTAATTATATTTTTGTGTTTTAGTTGATATATTAATTTTATGTGTTACTGTTGTTTATATGTTATTAATTGTTTTCAAAATATAGCTATTCATTTTTAATAGTAATGTATAGTTTCGTTGTGGGTTTTGGAGTTGTTGGTGGATAGTGTGGTTAGTTAATTGGGCAATAATTATTGAAGAATTATTTAATGAACTTTATTTAATTGTACGACTGATATTTCATATGCAATTTATGTAATACTGACTTATTTTCATTTTATGTTATTTGTGGGCTGTTAGGTTTGTAGGGGATAGGGTGGGGAGTTAATTAAGTAATAATTATTTAATATATTTTTAATTATGGAATATTAATTAATTTTACTTATATTTTAGTTGTAGGCTGCTAGGTTTGGAGGAGTTTAGGGTGGGAAGTTAAGTAACAATTCATTATTCCTTGTTAATGAATTCTTTAAAACATTTTTAGTTATGTAATATATATGGAATACTGATGTGTTTTACTATCTTTTAGATGCAGGATGCTAGGTTTGTAGGCATGTAGTGTGGGAAGGCATTTAAGTAATAATTAATTAACTAATCATTATTATTTGTAAATTAAATATGTACTTGAATTTAAAATATGTCAATTGAGGA
The DNA here is from genome assembly GCF_964263255.1 of Lissotriton vulgaris. NCBI lineage: Eukaryota > Metazoa > Chordata > Amphibia > Caudata > Salamandridae > Lissotriton > Lissotriton vulgaris. The sequence continues at coordinate 435,054,863 of NC_141689.1, read as the reverse complement.
ATAAGTATTTATTTTTATTCTAGTTGCAGGATGCTAGGTTTGTAGGAATCTAGGGTGGGAAGCTAACTAAATCATAATTAATTAACAATTAATTACTAATTGCTAATTATTTCATTTATTTTAAATATGTAATTTATGGAATAGTTATTTTTGAGTTCTATTTTAAATGCAGGCTGCTAGGTTTGTAGGGGATCAGGGTGAAATGTTAATTACTTCACAATTGAATAACAATTCACAATTAATTGATCATTTCTATTTAAATGACTAGTAATTATATAAATTGATTACTTGTTTTTAATCTTATTCATATATATATATATATATATATATATATATATATATATATATATATATATATATATATATACATATATTAATTATATATTATTATATATATCTTTATGTCATTTTTTATTGTTAAGAGTTTAAAAAAAAATTCACATTCATGGGATAACTCACATATTTAGTGTATTTGAAGTGAAGTATTTTCACTACCCTTGCTTAGGGGACCATTAGGATGTCGGGCGGATTGCCCCCGCCCGACATCCTTACTCGTTTTCCCCACCGCCATATTAGTATGGCGGGTGGACCTCGGTAGACGGAAAGACCGTCCGCCACTTTTCCGCCCCGGTCGCCTTGCTTAGAGTAGAGTAGAGTGGCATGGAGTGGAGTGTACTGGTATAGCGTAGGCAGTGAATAAATTGGAGTAGGGTCTCATACAGTAGAGTGTAGTGCTGTGTCATATAGAAATGTTTGTATAGTGGAATAGAGTCTGGTAGATTGGAGTGTATGGGTACAGAGCGGAGTATAGAGTTGGACAGTGCAGTGTACAGGTATAGAGTGGAGTAGAATGTTGTAGAGTGCCATGAAGTGTATTAGACTTTTATATAGTGTAGTTATATAGACTGGAGGAGAGTGTCACACAATGGAGTGACATAGAGGGGAGTGGCGAACACTGTAGAGGCGTAGAGCGGATTACCTTAAAGTGGAGTAGCATACAGTGGAATAGCGTTCAGCAGAATACTGTACAGTGGAGTAGAGAAGAGTGGAATAGCACAGGTTAGACTGGTGTACAGTGGGTGGATCAGAGTGGAGAAGGGTACAGTGAATTAGTGTGTAGTAGGGTGGCATACATCGAAGTGGCATAGCATAGAAGCCGTTATAAATTGGAGTGCTGTCTTATACATTAGAGTGGAGTGCTGTGTCATACAGTATTGGAAACTGTTGTGCAGTGGAGTAGAGTGTTGTACAATGGAGTGTATGGGCCTGACGTTCAGTGCAAATTTGGACAGTGACGTTTACATGGATTGAGTGGAGTAGAGTCTAGTATAGTGGCATAGGGTGTTATAGAGTTTTAATGAGTGGAGTTATATAGAGTGAAGGAGAGTACACTGGAGTTGCATACAGTGAAGTGGCATAAAGTGAAATAGTGTAAAGTGGAGTAGTGTAGAGTGAAGTAGTGTAGACTGGAGTGGTGTACAGTGGAGTGTGGTAGAATGTAATAGCATATAGTGTAGTAGGGTTCATTGGAGTGACCTAAGTGTAATAGTAGAGTGGAATGGTGTATGGAGTGGGGTAGAGTGAAATATATAAATATATATACATATACACATACACACAAACATATAGATGTGTGTTTGTGTGTTTAACTATAGTATTCAATATTAGTGGAATTTGCTTATTTACATTATATTAAATTCATTTTTTGCAATATTTGACATTTACTACTTTAAACTCGATATTGCAAAATGGATATTTTTGTATATTATTTTTGTATATTTTAGACAATAGATATTGTGTCAGTGACTAAGCAGCACGCTGTGTAAAATAGTTATTGAATATGCCCAGAGCCTTCTTATTAATGCATTAACATGCATACTAATGAATTTAAACACTGATGTCAGTAATATAGTCCATTGGTCTGCAAAGTTAGCAGCCAGTTACATGCTTGCTCCTGTGCCAAGGCGAGCAGAAATCAGCCGGGAATAAGGCCATGTGAACAGCTCTGGCTGTTCCATTTAATGGGCACATTATCATTATAGATTTATGAAAAGGATCCAGCATTTCATCACTTGGCAAGCGTGTGTTTCACTGTATAACACAATGTCCTCATTAAATCACTGAATAGTGAAATTCTGGCAGATTCCCAATGCTTAAAGTGGTGTGCACATGCCATCCAGCAAAACATGCACCACCTTGACATTCCATTGCTGATGTGCCGAGGGCATTATATTAGCATAACTGGATTCCAATCCCTCTCTCCCTTGTGAATCTCTGAAAAGTTAAATTTTACCCAAAAAATTGGGTATGCCCAAACCATGCAACGGCTCCATACGTACGGATTACTTCTCCTCTGTGTCTACACCCTTTTCCTATTTTTATTTTCCTCAAGGTAATAGGGTGAATATATTACGCCTTCTATGTGGTCACATTTCATGGTGTTCCAAGAGATTTTTTGTCTGAGTTTTGTTTATTCACTTGCCTGGAAATGTCACGTTATAAAACACTACTGGTTGGCACAGCCCTGACAACAAACGAGAAAGTGTAAGGCGCCGCTCATAAATATCAGTAAAAGAGCAAGGCCTGCTCGTGGGAGATGAACCGGAAGTGCATTAGAGTGGGGTAAGTCTGTGGCATCCGCTGAACAACGGGTCACTTTGATGAACTGTGTATGCGGGTTGTTGGGTGATCGCTCTTCCTCCAGATCTCTGGGAAGAGGGGTAAATAGGTCAGCTCTGGTGCTATATACCTTGGGACAGATTTATGTTGGACTTGCGGCACGTTTGCGTCACGCAACGGCGGCTTAAACGTGGCGCATCCCTGCGACCTATTTACAACGTGATGCATCTAGGCAGATGCGTCACGTTGTAAAGCCCTGCGCCACATGTGGGCGTTCCGGCTCAGGGTGGGCGTTCCGGGGCAGGTGCGCCTCGCAAAAGTGGCTGAGTGAAATCTACAAGATTTCACTAAGTCACTTTTAGGCCAATGCTGCGTCAAAACCCTGCGCCTGCTTGAAGCCGGCGTAAGGCTTGATGCGGCATTGGACAGATAGGGCACCCCCGAGCCTTGCTGGAGCTGCGTCGCGCTTGCGACGCAACTCCAGCAATGCGTCACCTTTACGGCACAGATGCGTCACGCATCTGTGCCGTTTTTGCCCCATGGTGCGCCGCATTGTAAATGCGGCGCACCATGGGTGGCGGAGCTGAGGTGCGCAATAACTGGCGTATCCCCGGGGATGCGCCAGGTATTGTAAATCTGCCCCCTTGTTTGGTGATCATATGAACAATAAGGGAAGTGTTTGCAGATGCAGCCCGCGTTGCAGTGGCACAGGATTTTCTGTCAATAAGGAAGTACAATAAGCCATTCAAGTTGATATGAAGCTCCTAATAATTCCAGAAAACTGCATGAAGAAGTTGCAAGGTGGAAGTTATTGCACATGGACGGATTCCATTTCAGCGTGCCTGTGACTCATATGAGTGCATGGCTACCAAAATTTGAGCCTGCCCTCATGGAATGAATTGCTACCTCTGCTACCTCTTGTATAATGAGGCACCTGGCTGCAGAACTACACTGTACTTAGTTACTGCCGATACCTAGTGTGTGTGCCCTCTCACCCTTGGATCTGGATACAGCCCCTGTCTGCTGGCATCTAGCAACATCCAAATCCCATATGGTTAAATTAAATAACTTACAGCATCAGGTTTAGGAGACGGATCTCAACATTCTGGTGTGAGAGGTAGTCCCCTGCACAATGAATTGAACCTCCCCCCCCCCACCTGTGGTGTGTAGCCATTCAGAATCAATTTTGCAGGTAGCTCTTAGTTCTGGAAAGATGCACATATTCATTCATGTTACAGCAGGAATAAATGCCTTTCCAGGGCTGGAAAGGGAGCGAAACCCCAATTTTGAAGCAAAGTATAAGGAAAAACGGGTTTACCAATAGCGCAAATTCACATTTCTGTCTCACTTCTGCACGAAGACGTTTTTAGGCTACTTTTTCTAGCTTATTCCTATTCTAGTCCAAGCTTCCTCTGGTTATGCCCCAGGTCTTTAATCTGCTGAAACTGGGAGCATGTCGACCTAGACTATTAGTCATCATTAAGCTTTAGATGTTGCTTGATGCCATCAGACAGGGGGTGCATACATGTATTTTGTTTTACCATCGCCGCCACTGATGACATCAGGACCCTGCTAGACAACGGAGATACAGCCACCCTCATCCTCCTGGACCTGTCAGCAGCCTTGGACACGGTCTGCGGCTGCACACATCGATCACTCCTCCATGACGCCGGGATCCAAGAGAAGGCCCTGGACTGGACCACATCCTTCCTCTCCGGCAGAACACAGAGCATCCAACTCCCCCCTTCCGCTCCGATGCCACCGAGATCATCTGCGGCGTACCCCAGGGCTCCTCCCTCAGCCCAATACTGTTCAACATCTACATGGCACCCCTCGCCCACGTCGCCCGACAGCACAACCTCAACATCATCTCCTACACCGATGATACCCAGCAGATCTTCTTCCTCACCAAAGACCCCCACACCGCCAAAATTAACCTCCACGAAGGAATGAAGGTCGTCGCTGAATGGATGAGGAACAGCCGACTGAAGCTGAACTCGGACAAGACAGAGATCCTCATCCTCGGATCCACCCCTTGGGCCTGGGACGACTCCTGGTGGCCCACTGCACTTGGGAACAGCCCAACACCCACCAACCACGCACGCAACCTAGGGGTCATCCTCAACTCCACTCTCTCCATGACTAAGCAGGTCAACGTGTCTCTTCCTCCTGCTTCAACACCCTCTGCATGCTCTGCAGGATCTACAAGTGGATCCCCACTGATACGAGAAGAACGGTCACCCAGGCCCTCGTCAGCAGCAGGTTGGACTATGGAAACGCACTCTACGCAGGAGCTTCGGACAAATTCCTGAGACAGCTGCAATGCATTCAAAACGCCTCTGCGTGGCTGATCCTCGACATCCCCCGCCGCAGCCACATCACACCCCACCTGAGAAACCTGCACTGGCTCCCCGTCAACAAGAGGATATCCTTCAAGCTCCTCACCCACACACACAAAGCACTCCACAACACCGGGCCAGAAACCTCAACTGACGACTCAGCTTCCACACCCCCACCCACCAGCTCCCCTCCGCCGGCCTCGCCCTCGCCGCAGTCCCCCGCATCCAAAGAGTGACTTCCGGCGGCAGATATTTCTCCAACCTCGCCGCCAAGACCTGGAACACCCTCCCCACCCACCTACGGCAGACCCAAGACCTACTGACCTTCAGAGGACTCCTCAAGACCTGGCTCTTTGAGCAGTAACAGCACCCCCCACCCTCAGCGCCTTGAGACCCTCACGGGTAAGTAGTGCGCTTTACAAATGATATGATTGATTGATTGACCAATGTTAACCACCAGATTCTTATTAAAAAAACTATTCAGCCACCTAAGTAGGCGTTGCCTTGATAGTGGTCAACAGAATAAGGCAGCATCGTCTGCATATAGTGGAAAAGAGGTTTTATCCTCTGCTACTATAGGTGTGTCACGGTTCAGGCTGTCAAGGTAGTTGATAATATCTTTTCTAAATAGACTATAGAGCAAGGGGGCAATACAAAACTTTACCTTACTCCTGTGCAAGTATAAATGTCTCAAAGCACTGGCCCAGCCGCCAATAACTGACCACAGCTCTAGAATGTTCATGCAGATGCTGCAGGACGGCCACCTTCCATTCCAGCATTACTTGTCATCTGAGGTCACGCCAGAGTACAGAGCAATCAGCCGTGTCGGAGGACAACTTCAGTCCGACACATGTCAAATACAAAGGGACATTGTAAGCTGGCAATCCTTTGAGGAGCTCACATGTAACCTACACCGTCCTATGGCCTTTCCTGAATCCCGCCTCTGCTGTATGCAGTATTTTGTTGTCATCTTCGCACTTCTGAAACTGGTTGAATAGCGATTTACCATAAGTTATTCCAATCCTATCCAGAAGATCAGCATTTATATTTATTACATTTTTTATATCTTTATAGAGGTCAGTGAGACCCCCAGTCATGAACTCTCACTTCTGAATTAGGGTTTTGTCTGGAAATTGTCACCTCCACCTATGTGGTGGCGACTGGTGGCACTTGTCTTTCCTTTCATTCCAGGTTCTCCCTTGGAAATAACCTACCCAAACCTGCATTTAAGGTACACCATGACAAAAACAAATGGCGAAAATGTCTCAGCCACTCTATGGCCCTTTGGCAGTTTGGCCAGCCAACTTAGCAAAAGAGTCTCCAGAATTGTTTGCTCTCCCCATCCCTGGCTGGCATTAACAACACTTCTCAAGACCCCCACTGCTTCTCTTTATTCATATTTCTATTTTTGAGTCATCAACACCCTTCCACCATCATAGCTGTCATCTTGCAGCCTCGATGCTCTGTATATCAGTGCCTTCCTCACCTCACCTTCTTCATCACACCGCTCCAACTCATGTTTTTTGAGGGGCTCAGATTGATACCTTTGAGATGGGAGGATACAAAAATGGAGATTATCAATGAACGCCTGACCCAGCTGCCATTGGGGCATCACCCTTCAAATTTTCCATTTCCAAAGTCCATGTCAACGAATCTTAGTGCAGGAGCACCAGACGGGCATATTCCTTAGCCTCCTATCGTATTAGTTACTGGCTATTTGAGACACCTAACTCTGCTGAGGCTACCAGGTGTTCCATTATCACCGCCACTGATAAGACATTGAAGGACCAGTGACATTACGTGTGGTTCGTGGTCACTCACTGCTTAGGCTAATTTTTCAAATCTAGCATGAGGGACCGTGCTTGCACAATAACTAAAAAAAAGTCCCCCGCTCATCAGACATACTGCTTTTTGGTCTGCCATAATGTGTTCTACTATTCAGGAAGTGACGGCCGCCCAAGGCCAACATTGATAACAATTGTGTCCCCTTTTTTGATATTTTGTCTGCTTCCGGGATCAGCTTGCCTGCCTCCTCCTCTACACATTAAATGATCCGGACCAATATGGAGTCTCAGCCAGAGTTTACATCCTTCAAAGGATTCACTCCATCTCCCTACTTCGCCCTAAAAAAGGATTTGACAGAAATGGGAAAAAAAACAGTCAATCTTAAGTTGTAGGCTTAACACCAGGAGAATACTAGAGAAAAAATCATAGACCCAGTTGACAGTTGTTTCCTCCACACTCTTTTCAAAGTTGTGCAGGCATTTTGATTACCTGCAGAAACTCCCTTAACAGTTAGTATGGAGGTTAGAGAGTATATCATAGCCTTGCAGGATCATCCTCAGAGAGAATGTCATGTCAGGAGAGATCTGGAGAATCAAGGCTACCAAAAGTTACTATTCCCTGAGCAGAATTTGAGCAAATATGGAGATGCAAGAACGCATATTTACAAGCCCTGATCGCCATCACAATGACACTTTTAGCATTGTGATGGCGATAGGGCCTCGCCTAATTTACAAGGCAGCATTAAGTCACTTAACTTGGCATAAGGCTGATTTGTAAATAAGGCCCCCTTTCATGGTATGCTTAGCGTGAAAGGGGAGGGCAATGGGTGTTGCTGTGGGTGTTCCACCGCAACACCCATTGATTCTGATGCTGCCTCCTATTTACAAGGGAGGCGTAAATAGGAGGCAGCGCCAGAATTAAGACCAGGAAAAGTCTGGTCTTACTCTGGCGCAAAGAAGAGAAATGTTTCATTTCTCCTTGTTTTTGCTGTTTACATGTGTGCCGCATTGTGCAGCACTCATGAAAACAGCAAAAGGCCAATGATTGTTTATTGCAGGAAGGTCCCCCTTCCTGCACATAAACAATAATTTAAAAATAATGACATTTTGCAACTTCTGCGTGTGCTGCATGAATCAGCACACATAAAAGTTACAAAGCGGCATTTAAATATTGTCTATGTGCACGAAGGGGTACCTTCCTGTACATAAACAATCTTCCCCTGAACTCAGACACCCTTGCACTATGGTACAAGGGTGCCTGCATTGGCAGTAGGGTACGAAACCTAGCGCAAACGCAGGGGGGAAACACAGGGCTGCACCATATTTTTGTAAGTATGGTGCAGCCCTGAGTTTCAGAAGTGGCAGAGAGTGGCGTTAAGCCAAGGAGGTTAACGACACGCTCCGCCACTTCTTTGTAAATAAGCCCCAAAGTGATCTAACTTTGATCTGGATTCATGAATAGGCTCATCTCCTAGCTAGATTGTACTCCACACACAAGTACAAGTAATTCAACTTTACACAGAAAAAAAGTGGCCCAAATGTTCATCGAGAATAGCCACGAGAACAGGGTCAAACACAGATGAAGTTTAAATTGTATGGATAATTTCAGGAAATGTTCTGATGCTCAGTGTTCTGAGGGTTCACTGTGACATTGAGCATGACTGAGTTTACCATTTCTGAAGTTTGCATCCTTTTCTTCTCAGCATCACTCATCCATTTCAATCCCTAACGTTTGGGAAAGTAAGAGCTTGAGGACACTAACTTGTTCAAGTAATGAGAAATGGTATTTAAATGAGTTATAGAGGTTGGAGGGTCTTGAGAGGAAAAGATGGGTTTAGTTGCTTTTATGGAATAATAAGTAGGGCATTAGTATTTGAGGACATGTATTGACCTACTTATTACTCAATGAAAGTCAGGAAATAAAAAATGAAGTGTGACCTCAAAGTCTAGACGTGCAGGGTACATGGTTCAAGCAGCAGCTGAAGCGGTAAAACCTGTAATGCATATAGCATTAAGAGCACGTATTTGTTTTTACAGTGCTGGCAGGTCAAACGAGAAACAGGTATGTAAAGCATGCGAACCACACCACATATCAAAGAGGCTGTAATTAAACATTATAGTTCAAGTGATTCCCACTGAATCAGCATTGTTAATTAGCAGCAATTGCTGTAAGAACATACTATAAATATCTTAAAGCTTGCAAAGTTGATCTTCACCATCTTCCTCCCTAAATCCCAGCACAGGGAGGATAGGCATTTATGAATACAGTGCTTTTTAGTTCATCTTCCACATGTAGGGCTGAAAGTCCTTCCATGGCTCTGATCGCTATGCCACTGTATTCTGTTCGACCTTGCCTGGCCTAATATCAGGGGCTTACTTATGAGAGCCCTGAGTCACTTTTGCACCACGTTAATTTGTACATGCTTGACGCAAGGCTCTGAATCAGATTTATGATGCCACGCAAAGCAACCCTGTGAGTTGGCTTCGAGTGCCCTCATAAATCTTGAGTAAGGCGACACAGCGTAAGTCACTGCGTCGCCTTACTCTGCACTCGGGAGGAATTCCAAGGGCGTTGCGGTAGGGGTTTCCCCACGCCACCCACGGATTTTGATGCTGCCCCGATTTACAAAATCATATAAACCTGGGGAAACCCCAAATCCTTACACCTCCTGAGGTGAAGCATAACGAGTAGTAATATCTTTATTTCTCCTCGTTTTTTTCCTTTTTTAATATGTGCTGCACACAGAGAAAGAGGAGAACGCCTCTATGGATTGTTTCTTTGCAGGAATGTGCCCCTACCTGCATAAAAACAATCATGCATGCAACGAAGGCATCCGTGCACCATGGAACAAGGGGTGCCTGCATTGGTGCTAGGCTGCAGAAACAGCACCAGCGCATCTGGAAAGGACAGGAATGCACCGTATTGCATAAATACAGTGCATTCTTGCCCTTTCACTTTGGCGTAGGGCAGCGCAGCAAGGAGTCTTGCTGCGCTGCCCTACGCCAAAATCCCATAAATGAGGGCCTCAATATTTAGGCCACGGTGTACTATGTGTTTAGACTGACACTCAGATGACCCAAAACAGCACAAAGCGGTGCAACTATGATTGAGCTTCCTGCAAGAAGCACATATTGGTCCGAAAAAGTGACACAGGCGCAAATGTTTTTTTACAAAACGACTTGAGTGTCTGCCATCATGGAAAGGTTTCTGCTGGGTTACTTTGGGAGCGGTTTGGCGCAGCAACCAGGGCAGGTGACTATGGAGCATGGGGCTCACGGTTCGATCCCCTGCGCCGGCACAGCCCAGCACCATGTGACTCTGGGTACTAGCTCACTTAATCTCTAAGCCATGAGACCCTTAGGGGTGAGTAGTTCATGCTTCACAAATACCGGATTTAGAATTCCACATCATGTAAGGTCATCCAAGACACTGCGGTGCTTATATATAAGCCATTGCATCAAATGTACGCCACCGTTGCATCACTTTTTGTGACGCTGCAGCGGCATAAATAATGCACCATGATGTCTATATTTATGAAGCGACGCATCTCGGGTGATGAGTAACTTTTTAAAGCCCTGCCCTACATTATACCTGCATCAGGTATAATGTATGCAGGGTGAGTGTTCCCCCAGATCATAGCCTCGTAGAAGTGGTGCATTGAAATCTACAGGATTTCAGTGAGCTACATCTAGGACGCCACTGCATCAAATCCTTACGCCTGCCTCATAGCAGGCATAAGGGTGACTCAGTGCTATGATCATTGCTGAAGTTGCATCACGCATCTGACACAACCGCAGCAATACATCAGTTTTGCGCCGACAGATATGTCAGAAATACTGATGTATCAGTCATTCCTTGCGACATGATGCGTCATACAGTTAATATGACGCATCAATGGTGTCACAAGGAGGGCGCACTGAGAAGTGTTGCATCTCTGCTTTGTCGCAGCAATCTGAGCCGGACTGGCCATAGCAGGCACTGGACAATCCCCTGGTGCGCCGCACGGGTGGGGGCCGGTTTTGGGCCTCTGGGGGACGTTTTTGTTACAGGGCCGTTTGCTCAATCATCCCTGTACCAAAATTGGCCAAAAACCGGCCCCGGCAAAGAGCTCGGCAGCCCCTCCAACCCCCTCGCCCCCCGAGTGGAGAGGGGGTGGGGGGTCAGCCAAGCAACTTTGCCAGGGCTGGTTGTGGTTCCCAGTCCGGCCCTGGCAGCAATGCGACACATCTCATAAATAAGGCCCTCCTGTTTTAGCATTGAGCTTTGCAGCAATGCTTACAGTTGCACTAAAATTGCATTTATTGTGGCCAGGGATTTCATTGGTGCCTCTCTTTGTAAAAATGGCACTGCACTTTTTTTTATTTTTTATTTTTAAAATTCACAGAGTGCGGCGCAACAGATATTTATGCAAGCGTTGCAGACTCACATGTAATGCTGCAGTGCTTTCAGTTCATCTGGGCTACTATGTTTCCTCTCGAGAGGCTCAGGTAGGAAATAAACACCCGAGGTTGAGTTGGACGATGAGTGAGAACGAATGAACCTTTGGGGGTTTCTAACTGCTCAATCGCCAGAAAGACTGACCGTTTGTGACCACTAAGTGTATCTTCTGGGGCGGAGATTTTTTTTATTTTTACCATGGTGAGGGCAGGGAGTGCAACCTAATAACCCACCTCTGAAAATCCATGCTTTACACCTTGACTGGGTTTCTTTCGTCCCCCTGTAATGTGTGTGGGGTGTTGTGTGTGTTTATGTGTGAGGAGAGAGTTTTCATGCGTACAGGCCGGAGTACATTTGTGCACATACATGGCTATGTCTATATGTTTGAAATGACTCTGTGCAAGGTGAATGTTGTCTTCTGAATAACGTGAGTGGTGCCTGCACGAGATAGTTGTTCCCCTTTGGGTAACCTTTATTCTTTCCTATTGGTTGATAACCAGCATGTAGCTGTCCATGAGGTCATGTCCTTCTGAACACATGGATCTGTGATGACATGGGGCAATGTGTATCTACTTATGAGCCAGCTGCTTTCTAAGCTAAGGAGAATAAGCATATAATGTCCTTATTGGAGGTACGTTCGACATTTCAACTAAACTTGTGTTTTGGGTGCTTCTGTCTTTGTAGATATATTGTTTATGTAGGGGAAAAAGCCACTGACCACTGAAGTCTTCACAGAGATCATAATGAGGGAGTGAGACTCCCAGGAGCCTTGAGGACCTCAGAGTCTAGTTGGCAAGGAACATCTCCAGAGAGATGGTGTCACCAGAATGTCAAGAGCCATCAGTGGGTCATTCACAACTCTGTTGTGAACTTGAATTGTCCTCAATCCCCTCATTACTATTCCCGACTGTCTGGATGCATCTGCCCTTTCCAGCACTAGAAGGAAAAAGAGGTTTTTCCTCACCATTCTCCACCTTAGAGTAGTGTCCTGTTGATTTTGACTGCTCACACTAACATGCAGGAGCGGCCCGTGGAGGTAAGAGAGGTTGGGCGAGGTGCGGGGTATGTCAACAGATGATGGCGAGGTAAAGTTAAATTTAAAAAAAGAAAACTACTTACCTTGCACTCAATGCATTGCAGGATGCGTTGAGCGCAAGGTAAGTGGTTTTCTTTTTTAAAATGTAACTTTACCTTGTCATTGTCTGTGAACTCCCCACCACCCCGCCCCCTCGCCTCACCGCTCTTGCCTGCATGCGCCGCTCCTGCTAATTTATTTGGAAACTATCAACTTGATAAATAATAGTAAGACTATAAGCCTGTATGTTAGTTCTTCAGTTGAAAATGAGAAGTCTATAGATCCAGCAGGTGACCCTGGCTTTATGGGCACCTGTGGTAAATGAAAATATTGATTCTGTGGGGGAGATTTACAATATCTCCATGCAGCGCAGTGCCGCCCCCCGCAAGGCTGCGCTGTGTTGCGCGACAGGGAGGAAGCAGAAGAGCAACATTTTTTAAAGATATGGCTCTCTCCTCCGATTTCAGCTGCCCTGCGCCATGCACACAATTTAGCACCGTAGTGCTACGGTGTGCGCATGAGTGTAGCATAGGTTTTGTACAGGAAGGGTAACCTGCCTGTACAAATTACTATGCTAGGCACAATGCAAAGCTGTTCCCACTTTGCATATGTGCTGCACGCATGCAAAGTCAGAAAAGGAAGGAGAAGTGAAAGAATTTCTCCTTTCTTGCACCTAGTTGAAAAGGGCGCAGTTTTCTCACGCAAAACCTAATCTATTCTTTTTAGTAAATTGGGTTTAGCGTGAGAAACATTGGGTGGTTGCATGGGAATGCCCACCACCCTTGGGGCCCGATTCACAGAACTAATTTAAGACAAAATCCTAAATTTACTACCATTTTGGCATTCACAGAAGGCACTTACTCATTTCGGTATTCACAGAAGTTAGGACTCCTAACTTTAGGACTCCTAAATGCCTTCTGTGAATACTGAAAGTCTTAAAATTAGGATTTTTCTAAATTTAGTAGTAGTAAAGTTAGGACTCCTAACTTTCAGACTCCTAAATGCCTCTGTGAATACCGAAAGTCTTAAAATTAGGATTTTTCTCAGTTTAGTAGTAGTAAAGTTAGGACTCCTAACTTTAGAACTCCTAAATGCCTTCTGTAAATACCCAAAGTCTTACAATTAGGATTTTTCTCAATTTAGTAGTAGTAAAGTTAGGACTCCTAACTTTCGGACCTCTAAATGCCTTCTGTGAATGCCGAAAGTCTTAAAATTAGGATTAGTGGAAGTACGAGGCGAGTGAGTCGCAGAGGTCTGGCGAGGGTGTGATGTCGTTGTTGCAGGCGCTGGGGTTGGAGAGCTCTTTAACGATGCTGAAGAGTTCCTTGCTGTTGTGGGTGTTATTGTCCAGACGTTCTTTGAATGTTGTCTTCTTGGTGGTGCGGATCAGCTGGTGGTGTATGCGGGTGGCGTTCTTGAGGGCGGTCATGTGTTCTGCTGTCTGGCCGTGGCGCTAGGCTTTCTCGAGGGCGCAGCAGGTTTTCTTGGAGTTTTTGAGTTCGTTGGTAATTCACTAGGCTTTCCTGCTGCGGGGTCTGCTGGGAGGATTCTTCAGTGGTGCGAGTTCGTCGGCGCAGTTGATGAGCCACTGTGTGAGGTTGCGGGCTGCTTCATTGGGGTCCGTCGTGTTGGTGGGCGGGTTCTGGCTGAGGGCGGTGGTAAGCTGGTCGGCGGTGATCTTACTCCAGCTTCTGCGGGGAACCTGTTGTGGGTGGAGGTGGGTCGTGGTTCTCCTGAAGCTGAAGTGGACGCAGCTGTGGTCTGTCCAGTGTAGTCCGGTTGAGTGGCCGAAGGAGATGTGCTTGCTGGAGGAGAAGATGGGGTCGAGCGTGTGGCCGGCGTAGTGGGTGGGGGTGTTCACCAGTTGCTTGAGTCCGAGGTTGATGAGGTTGTCCAGCAGGGTGGCGGTGTTGCTGTCATTGTTGTTCTCCAGGTGGAAGTTGAGGTCCCCTAGGAGGATGTAGTCTGTGGAAGTGAGGGCGTACGGACTGACGAAGTCAGCGATGGCTTCGCTGAATTGTGTGTGTGTTCCCGGGGTCTTTAGATGTGTGTGCCTCTGAGGGTGGTCTTGGGGTCAGGTGTGTATCTGGAAGTGGAGGTTCTCGGCGGCAGTGAGGGTGTCGTCGGAGTTGGTCGTGATGCGGATGGTGTTTCTGTGGACGATGGCGATGCCTCCTCCGGTTTGGTTGACGCGGTCCCTCCGGGTGATCTTGTAGCCCTCCGGGATGGCTATGGCGATGTCGGGGGCTGAGGAGGCGTTCATCCATGTTTCTGTGAGGAAGGCGACGTCTGGTGATGTAGAGTCGAGGAGGTTCCAGAGTTCAACGGCGTGCCTGTGGACGGAGCGTGAGTTGAGCAGGATGCACTTGAGGTGGCTGTTGCTGGGGCTCGGCGTGTCGGGTGCGGTGCAGGTTCGGAGGCAGGTGAATTGGCAGGCTTGGCAGGTGAAGGGTCCATGGGTGCGTTTCGGGGTGGCACGGTAGCAGGCGGGGTTCCGGCCGGCATTGAGTGCGTGGAGTGTTGCGGCGTCGTAAGTTAGTCGGGTGCGCTGGCATCGACAAGGACCAGGGGTTTTGGCACTGGGCGCGGTCCAGGCACGGACGGGCGTAGACGGGCTTGCCTTTGGCGTGCAAACGGCGCGCCACCTGCGCGTATGCGTGGACTCCGGCATAAATGGCGTAGTGGGAGGGAGGGAGTGGGAGGGAGGAGCAGCTGGGAGGCGGGAGCGGGGTGGCGAATAGGAGGAGGAGAGGGTACAGAAGAAAAAAAGGGGACAGGCCGCGGGGGAGCAGCGACAGGGAGTGGGGGAGCGGGGCAAAAACAGCGGGAAACAGGCGGCAGAGAAGAACAAAAATCAGAGAGATACAGGGGCACAACGGTCAGACAATTAAAACAAAATTAGGCACAAAAGCAGAGAAAAACACAACCAAGGGGCACCTAAGCCCTGGGGGCAGCGGCAAACAGGTGGCAGCAGTAGGGGGAACCGCGCACTCAGGAGGAGCCACACGGCGGGTGGAGTGACTGGCTGTGACAAGATCAGCTCAGGTCACAGCTCCCTGTCGCGTGTCCACCTCCTAAATAGCCAGTGTGAAGGAGGAGCAGTTGGGAGGCGGGAGCGGGGTGGCGAATAGGAGGGGGAGAGGGTACAGAAGAAAAAAGGGGGGCGTGGCCACGGGGGAGCACCGGCAGGGAGCGGGGGAGTGGGGGAAAACAGCGGGGAACAGGTGGCAGAGAAGCACAAAAATCGGAGAGATACAGGGGCACAACGGTCAGATAATTAAAACAAAATTAGTCACAAAAGCAGAGAAAAACACAACCAAGGGGCACCTAAGCCCTGGGGGCAGCAGCGAACAGGCGGCAGCAGCAGGGGGAACCGGCGCACTCAGGAGGAGCCACGTGGCGGGTGGAGCGACCGGCTCTGACAAGGTCAGGTCAGGTCACAGCTCCCCATCGTGTGTCCACCGCCTAAATAGCCAGTGGGAGGGAGGAGCAGCTGGGAGGCGGGAGCGGGGTGGCGAATAGGAGGGGGAGAGGGTACAGAAGGAAAAAGGGGGGCAGGCCGCGGGGGAGTAGCGGCAGGGAGCGGGGGAGCGGGGGAAAAACAGCGGGAAACAGGCGGCAGAGAATCACAAAAATCAGAGAGATACAGGGGCACAACGGTCAGACAATTAAAACAAAATTAGGCACAAAAGCAGAGAAAAACACAACCAAGGGGCACCTAAGCCCTGGGGGCAGCGGCAAACAGGCGGCAGCAGCAGGGGGAACCGACGCACTCAGGAGGAGCCACGCGGCGGATGGAGCGACCGGCTCTGACAAGGTCAGGTCAGGTCACAGCTCCCCGTCGCGTGTCCTCGGCATACATAGCCAGTGGGAGGGAGGAGCAGCGGGGAGGCGGGAGCGGGGTGGCGAATAGGAGGGGGAGAGGGTACAGAAGAAAAAAGGGGGCGGGCCGCGGGGGAGCAGCGGCAGGGAGCGGGGGAGCAGGGGAAAAACCGCGGAAAACAGGCGACAGAGAAGCATAAAAATCAGAGAGATACAGGGGCACAACGGTCAGACAACTGGACAATTGTGACTGTTGAGGACATATTTTGTTTTCTCTGATGTGCACCATTATCTTCTTCATGGCACTGATGCAGGCTCTCGGAGGATAGGTCTCATAGGCCTTCACATGTAGTAACAGAAAGGGATTCTGAAAAGAAATTAACCAAGATTGCAGAAATAATGCTGGGTTTCCTAGAGTAATTCAAAGTAAAATTCTAACTTCCAGAGGAACCTTCTCCAGTACAGGAGAAAGCTAAAGTAAATATCCAGCAAGACATCAGAAGTATAAAGGGCACTCAGTTGTATGAATTACACTATTTCAGAAACCAAAGTGATATTGAGATTAACTTGCTTGGGATAGGGGATACCCTAACTACCCTTTAGAAACAAAGGTGACCACTGAGTGATAATTGAGGGCCTTGTGGCCCATTAACAGGTCTTTATGAGGGTGTCTGATGCTGGCCCAAAGGCTTTAGCCTACATACCTGCCAAAACCTAGAGGCAGGTCTGCAAAGTAGATGTTAGAAGGACCTCCAATGAACGCTGGGTTTATTCCAATACTGTCTGGGAGTTTATTTACCTGGATATTCAGGTACCTGAAAAGAGATTCCTGAATAATAAGAAAGATCCTATGAAGAGAGTGTAGGTATTCAACTAGTCATTGATAGCCAAGTGTAGTGTAATTGTATGTACTAGTATGATCCTAGAATAGCTGAAATTGATTTGCCAGATTAGCTCTGAAGCCAAAAGCTGGATAAATTCCAAAGGGTAGTTCCTGAGTAGGTAGATAGACAAGCCACATTGGTAGCTCATACTATTGCCTGGCTCTAAACAGAAGTCACTAGAGATGGGGAAGCCTCAATACCTGATTTGACATGACTCTTTGAGATATTTAACCTGTAGTAAGCTAGAATCTGTACGAAAAAAGGACGGCGTTTGCAAGTCATGTAGTGTGTTTGAAGTTGAATAAAAAGAATACAAATAAACTTGCCCAGGCACCCAGGACCTTGAACAATTAAAACCATGCCTTCTAGAGATTCTGTTGATTAAATACCAGGATTGAAAGAGGGAGAGGGTAGTGAAACTACCTACCCTCCTTCACTGGTCTGAGTTCAGTAGAATGATGCACCTGTAATCGAGGAATAACGGATATAAGGAGATTCCATCACTGGTTTTGGAGAGAACTCTTGAGCTTTCAGCTTGACTGACCTGTCATAGGCAGGATCCACTTCAACCTGAAATCTCATGAATGAAGGCACAGGTCGATATAGATCAACATGTATCTATCATGCTTCATCTGTTAGTGACCTGTTCAAGAACATTGTTTGGTAGAACACAAACAACTGCACTGGACCGTTGCTGTTCATCATGCGGCTACTCTTCTATTAGGAATGGCATCTCTCTTTCTGGACCTTACTCAATAAATCAACAAAAAATGAACCTTTTTATTGGAAGAGTAATGCAGGAATGAAAGTTATTCTTAGCACGTCAAGCACTTCGTTACCATGAAAAATATTTGTAAAGAACTGGTCACTAACTGAGGGATCATGATTTATAATTCATTTTAGATCAGCATTCGTAAGGCCCTGAAGAAGCGATTGTAGGGCTATGAAACACATGTTGGCCAGTAATCAATAAGTAAATGTTCAATAAAATCTTCTTTTGTTAGAATGAATCTTAAAGTCTTGACTATTTCAATGACAATAGCTCTTGAGTTTGTACCCCTCCTGAGTATTTCTATCTCACACTGTTCTGAGTGGTTGAGTTGTAGACTTCCTCAGTGGAATTGAGGGGACTCTTTTTCCTTAGCTGTGCATGTCTTTCTTTGGTGCCCTCTTTACCTGTGTTTCTCACCCTCTTCCTTCCATGCACTTTTTTTTGCCACCCTTCTTTCATCGCCAATGCTCTCTGCAAGCTCCCCGATTTACGTTTTGTGATTTTTCCGTTCCAGCCCCACTCTGTGCTCCTTATTTTTTACTATCACCCACTCCCCAGTGCTCTTGGTCTCACTGCTCATATTTGTTTAGGTATTTGGTATGAGTTTTTGGCAGCTGCAAAGTGCTGCCTGGCTCTTCATTTCTGTTTGAAGTGCTGCCACACACTTTCCTTTTCCTTTTTTACATACTGTTGTAAAATGAGCATTGACTATATTTGAACGGTAAATTAAAACTAGTGAAACGGCCACTAATTCATCTTGAAGCACCCACATGCAGCCATCTTAGGGGTATATTCACAAGAATGTGTGCTAAATATCACCAACAAATGATAATTCACCTTTACACATCTTAGCTGATTGCGGGAAAATAACCCTGTGTTAACGTGGAATTCACAACACCGCGGTACCATGCGATAGTTTGCTGAAAACAGGGCCAATGTCCGCAATACAACCCCCGCAACGGAGATAAGAACACAAACCTCAACGTGAAAAAGCGTGCAATGAGCCCATTTGCGATGAGGAAAGCAGGTATAAGCCCTGCCAGGCCCGCGACACACACAGAAGTGAAAACCACACTGCCCGAAACGGAGAAGGGTGAGCCAAATCAGAGTCAAAGGGACATCCCACACACAATGAAGCACACACAAATAGGAAGCAGAGCACACCAACATCGAACACAATGTGGCACAAACACCAACATGTGCACAAACGAACACAGGACACAAGTGCACCCGCCTGTTGCAGGTAAACGGCCATCTGCACCTGGCAAAGCACGAAACAGGGACACGAGAATGCACAAGTACAAACCCACAGTCCTGATGGGGTAGCAATGCACTCATGGCAGGGAGCCAGAGAGTCAGTGACACAAACATTGGGTATACAAATCAAGACAAAACACAGTCAGAGACACGTTAAAATGCCCAAACTTTATCAACAAGTTTGTGTCAGTACGGCCAAGAAAAGTGCCACAATATGCAGACCAATGCAGCAGCATGCCTGAATGAGGAACGTAGGAAAGCCCCCATGTCCACCTCGAGGGAGTCCATCACCAACACAAGTCAGTGCCAATCTGCACTGCACACGACGACTCGTGCAATCTCCCAGGCCCAGTTCCCAGCCTGCATGCTAAACATCCATGCATGCCTTAAACGGGCATCACTGTGACACTCCTGGTCGTGGGCCAACCGGGGGTGCACACACACGTCAAAAGCCAGGTCGGCTACCGTAACGTTGGAGAGGCAGACATCCATGGACCATTTGAATATGCACGAGCGACAATGCAGCACTGGCTGAACGCAGGTGACATCCACAAGGTGGAAGCACAGCCGGTAACTTATCCGCAGCACTGCCAAGTGCAGTGCCCCAAGGACATGCAGTAGACGTGCACGGTACAGCCCCACTTGACTGGAGTCGAGCATGTGTCCAGGATAGTCTGCCATTGCGTTAGTGACTCTGCATGACGCAGCACTTGCTTGCCCTCTGCCAGAGCTGTGGATGAAATGGCACAGCTTGATGCAATGAGCAGTGACTGTGAGCAATGGGTGCAGGCCTAGGGTGGGGTGAGAGTACGTGTGAAGGTCATTTCGCACACTCTAACTGCGGCCAAGGACTCCTGCGTGTGGGATGTGTACACATTGGTCCCATGTCGGGCAGTGAGTAGTGTGCGAGTCACAAGAAAATGCTAACATATCTGTCAGGGGTGCTGGCCACATGCAAGTTCCTGCTCGGAGCTGCAGATGTGCTATTGCACAATAGTGCAGACAAATGACCTTTCATCCCTACAGTAACTTCACCATCTGTATGCATATAGGAGATGTACAGAGGCCTGTTGTGAGTGTGGTGGGATGTCTGCAACCCTGGGAAGCATGGATGGTATGCCCAGCACGTGGCACATGTGTTACGTTGCCACACAGCTGCTCCTCCCTCCCACGAGGCCCCTCACCAGTGTGCGCTGCGCTCCTGCATGTCCCCGTCTGTGCAGGCCCGCCCTCCTGGTGCATGCTACATTGCAACATCGACTACTGTGGCCCTGGTGGTGTCTACACCCCAACACAGAGACACACTTGCCGCACTTCCTGCACAAGGCTATGTCTGAGCCACACCCTGCTGCCTCTGCCGAATCAGCACAAATATCGGTGACCTGACATACGCCGGACTAGCACACGCCCCTTGTGCATGCAGAGGGTTGCGTGTGCAGCAACATGTCCTGGGTCACTGCCAATGCTGAGGTGACATGGTAACATCATCTGACGACAGCACACTGTGACGTTGCAGGACCAGTGCCCATCATGCTGACACAATAACCACACAGACACACTTGCTCAGATGCTGTAAATGGCTACGCGCACGTGCGCACAGCCACATTTAAAAGCAGGCACACATACGGAGTGACACCGGCGTTGAATGTGTGTGGGGTGTGTGAACGGATCATTGACATAATATTGATTACTAATTTTGGTCGAAAAAATTTGTTCCGCTTGCGGAATTTGCGGATTTTTGGCAATTTCGCGATCTGCGAATCTCGCAAAATTGCAGAAAAATCTGCGAATCCGTGAGCGGGATGAATTTTCCATGAAGCCTTTATAGGGTTACAGCAGGTGCCCAAGTTGAAGCTAATTTCTTTGTAACGCTTTACAAAATGGTTACAAAGAAATTAACTTCAACTTGGGCACCTTCTGTAACCCTGTAAGTGCTCCCTGAGCGGCGCATCCATAGTTCGTTGCCTACTTGCAAATATTCTCTGATCCTGCTCTGACCCTCGAAGCAGGATCAGAGAATAGTTACAAGTATGGCATGGGGCTCCTGTCACAAAATTAAACCTCAACAGGAAGCACTTACAGATAAATAAAGCAGGTGCCCGAGTTGAAGATCAAATTCAGTAACGTTTTAATCAGCCCAAAACATTAGTGAGCACGGTCGAGGCTAGGCAAGTGTGCTTTAACCCCATCTCTGCCAGTGAAAATTAGCTGTAATACTCGAGGGAGGTCTTTGCATCCTTGAGTTTCTCAAGCGCGATCCCCTTGTAGTTTCTGTGACCAGGAGGCTGCTTTCTCCTCACCTGCTGCCCTGCTCGCTCTCTGACCCTTTACACAAGAGGCATGTGCACACTCATAGAAGCCCTGCCCGTTTGGCCTGGCACCACACACTAGCGGTATCAAACGTCTTCCCGCCCTTTCCCCACTATGATGGACAGCTTTGTCCATCATAGTGGCATCTTCGTGGATAACTACGCAGGGCAGGATTCAATCTGGCACGAGGATCCTGTCACCAAAATTAAACCTCAACAGCAAGCACTTACAAATAAATAAAGCAGGTGCCCGAGTTGAAGCTCAAATTCAGTAATATTTTAACCAGCCCAAAACTTTAGTGAGCACGGTCAAGGCTGGGCAAGTGTGCTCTAACCCCATATCTGCAGTTGAAAATTAGCTGTAATACTCGAGGGAGGTCTTTGCATCCATGAGTTTCTCGAGCGTGACCCCCGTGTAGTTCCTGTGGCCAGGAGGCTGCTTTCTCCTCATCTGCTGCCCTGCTCGCTCTCTGACCCTTTACACAAGAGGCATGTGCACACGCATAGAAGCCCGGCACCACACACTAGCGGTATCAAACGTCTTCCCACCCTCTCCTAACTATGATGGACAGCTCACTAAAGGGACCTCGGCGCCTTTAGGCGCGGTGGCAAAGTTACAGGCACACATTGTGACTGGAGACAAATCTTCTGGCCCTTTACATAGCTGCAGTGTAGGAAAAGCACTACACATTTATATAACGAGGTAGCACTTACTGATTAGCCAGTAGAAAGTACTCCAGTTGAGTATAGTGCAAATTGCGAAAAAATCGCAGGAAAATCCGCAAATTCGCAGATTTGTTTGCGATTTCGCACGAATTCGCGGACCACAGATCTGCAAAATTTGCCCATACTTATCGAATACACAAATATAGAAGTACCAAAATATCGAAGAAAAATATAGAATGCAAAAATATCGAATTCCTATCAACAAACAGGTGAGTACAAAAATATTGAATCAAAAATATAATTAAAAATAATATAGTTAGTCAAAATATCATTTTTTTAAATGTCTTAGAAGTAATTTAAAATTAATGAAATAATAAATATAATTAACTGAAACATACTTAAAAATACTTAAATAACCTTAAAATGATTACATAATTAATTTAAGTTATTAAAAAAACATACAATTTTATTTTTTAATACATATATATATTAACATAATATTAATAAAAAATATACAATATTTTTACCGTAGGATAACGGGAGGGTAACATTTACTATTACCACTCCAGTGAGTGCAACAGTAGGGAAAACGTTGGATAACGTAGGGGGAAAAATAACTATTCCCACTCCAGAGAGTGCAACAGTAGGGAAAGCGTTCGATAGCGTAGGGGTAAAAATTACTATTCCCACTCCAGTGAGTGCAAAAGTAGGGAAAGCGTTGGATAGCAGGAGGGTAAAAATTACTATTCCTACTCCAGAGAGTGCAACAGTAGGGAAAGCGTTGGATAGCATTTATTTTTGGAAATAATTTGCGTCTGTTTTCATTGCTTTTAATTCACTGTACTGACCATCTATCCTACTTTCCGCTTTCCCTCCGTGCTGATACACCCGATTTGGGGTCTGTGGCCGGAGCTACCCTTGTTTATCCTGTGCACGGTAACTGGGCTAATTTGGCAGAACTACAAGTCCCAGCGCCAGCGCGCTGCGCATGGGACTACAAAAAGAGATGGCTGCTTCTCCGCGCAGCGGACGCGATCAGCGGGCGCGCCTCAGTCGCGCCGAAGTCCTGCCCGTCTGCGCCCGTCCGCGCCAGACCGGGCCATGTGGCCCCCATCCCTGATGCCTGCGCCATTACCTCTGCCGTACCAGGTATTTTCATATCTTACACGTCTGAGGACCTGTTGTCCTATAGACAGGCAGTAAATATGCATTGTTCTGTATGCTCTCCTCCCCATCAGGGGTTTTGCTGTAAGAACTGTAGCTTCTCTTTGGGAAGGATGCGCAGATGTCAAAGGAGAAATTGCCCCCTTCCACTGAGCCAAACGGTTGCCACTAAAAAAAATTCTACTCCACCGAAACTTCACTTCTGGAGCATTAATTGTCGTTCCCTCCCTAAACATCAAAATCATATTCATGATTTTCTGGTCGATGAGAATCCTGATGCCATTTTCCTAACGGAAACATGGCTTCAGACAAGCTCAGGACCGGATATTGCCTTTGCTATTCCCTCTGGTTATGCCATGGTACATAGAGACAGAGATATAGGCAGGGGTGGCGGTATTGCCATTATATTTAAATCAACCTACAATTGTAAATTTGAGGCTTTCCCGCTTCAGGGATGCGAGTCTGCTCTATTTAAATTAGCCATTAATGCCCAGATGACATTATCGGGTTTACTGATATACCATCCCCCAGGGAATTCCACCTCCTGGGTAACGACCTTTTCAGAAACCATTGCCCCATTAGTTTTGAAAGCTGCTAACTTTACTATTCTAGGTGACCTGAATTTGCATTTGGAAGATCCTTTATGTTCAACCAGTAAAACTCTTCTGGCTGACCTAGAAGCACTTAACATCTTGCTTCGAAATTCTGGACCCACCCATCAAGCAGGGCATTTATTGGATCCTGTTTTATCCAACCTGATGTTTGATTGCGAACCAGCTGCTCGCCCCTTGGAATGGTCCGACCATATGGCTGTTAAATTCTCACTTCCCTGTTATAGGAAGATAACATCTGACGCTGTCTCTGGTGACAAATCACGTTGTTGGGGCAAACTCAATATTTCAGAATTTAATCAGCACTTAAGCCTTACCTCACCTACTGGCAACCCATGTTTCTTGACATCAGAAGCAGCAGTCGTTGACTGGCTAACTTCTGCCGTAAATAAACTTGGTCCTCTTATGCCCTGCCACATCGTCATCCTGCAGCGTGGTTTTCGGATAGTTTCAAAACCATTAAGTCTAAATGCAAAGCACTTGAGAGACAATGGAGATGCTCTTATTCACCCTCCCGTAAGATGGCATATAAGGTAGCTCTCAAAGACTACCATAAACAAGGTAAGATCGCAAGAGCCACTTACATTACTAACACCATCTCACATGCCCAGAACTGTCCTCGCACCTTATTTTCAGTGGTAAAAAAACTAACAGGAGCTGACTCTAATATTGCCCCTCCAGCTCTGAATGAGGAACAGTGCAACTCAGTAGCTGACTTTTTTATCACTAAGGTAGAACGAATCTACGATTCACTGGGCATTTGCCCGCCGAATTCAGACCTTCATTCTCCTCTGCCCCCTGGACCTGCTCCAGATTGTCAACTTCCTATGACAACTACACTCTCTGAGTGGCTGCCTTTTGACGATGCCTCCTTTGCCAATTGTCTTAAGAGCATTAAATCTGGATCGCCTTGTGACCCCCTCCCGGCAAAAATTCTTAAACCACTGGACCTAAATTCGCGCAGGGTATTGATGAAACTCCTAAATACCTAATTGAGAGAGTCATGTGTCCCACAGAAGTGGAAACACGCAATGGTAGTTCCCCTGCTGAAAAAAGTTGGCGCGGATACTACAAATCTATCCAACTATAGACCTATTTCACTGCTGCCTATCGTCTCCAAAATCTTGGAGAGACACATAAACTCTCAATTATCACATTTAGTGGAGAGTGTGGGATACCTGCATCCATCTCAATCTGGCTTCAGGGCCCACTACTCCACAGAAACTACTCTTTTGGGAGTTACCGAGAATTTGAGACACAGTGTCGATCGCGGGGAGACATCAGCGCTTATCCTTTTGGATCTAAGCGCAGCTTTCGATACTGTGTCTCATTCCATTCTTCTCTGATCCCTTCAATCTCTGGGAGTTGGGGGTTCGGCCCTTACTTGGATAGCTTCTTTTCTGAGAGGACGTACCTTCCAGGTTTTCTCGGCTAAAGCATCATCTAAAATTTGTGCATCAGCGTACGGCGTGCCCCAGGGTTCTATCCTTAGTCCATTACTTTTTAACATCTATATTAGACCCCTGGCCACTATTGTGGAAGGAGCTGGCCTAACGTTATTCTCGTACGCCGATGACACACAGATTATTTTCACTCTATCTGGAGGGGATGGCAGTAATGCCTCGGCTCTTAAACTGGGGCTGTCTCGGGTGGCTGATTGGATGAAGGCAAACTTCTTGAGGCTGAACGGTGATAAGACCGAGATTGTAATCCTGGACAAAGATAAAGATCTCTGGGGCCCACAACATTGGCCCGAAAGTATGGGTCTTACTCCCAAGCCTGTGGCTCAGGTGCGCAACCTCGGTTTCCTAATTGATGACAAGCTTATGATGCGCCAACAGGCTGTCAAAGTGGCTGCCATCTGTTTTGCCACTCTCAAATGGCTCCAAAAAATCCTGTGGATGCTTCCGATCAACACCCAAAGGACAGTGGTCCAGGCTTTGATAACATCACGCCTGGACTACGGGAATGTCCTGTACCTTGACGCTGATCTGACTACGCTGAGAAAACTTCAGGTAGCTCAAAATGCGGCCGCAAGGCTGCTACGTAATGTTCCCAGGAGAGTATCAGCACTCCCCGCCCTTCGCGATTTGCACTGGCTAGAAAATAAAAATAGAATTAAGTTTAAGGCCTTGTGTTATATTTTCAAGATTAAACAAGGCTCTGCCCCCAAATACCTACAAAATCTTATTCATGCCTATACTCCTAGCCGTACCCTTAGATCTGCAGGTAAAGGAGACTTTGTCGTTCCTAGATTTAGGCTGGTGAAGACGGGCGGCCGCTCCTTTTCGCATCTGGCCACTAAAACGTGGAACACCTTGCCTGTGAGTCTGAAGTTGGAAACTAAATTTGTTAAGTTCCGCAAGGGACTGAAAACTTGGCTTTTTCAGCAATAGGTTTTCTTTTTCAAGTAAGCACTGTTTTCTTTGAACAGCCGTCCCTCCTCTAAGTCTTATAGTTTTTCTTCTTCAGTCTTTTCCTTGGCGCCGGGAAACCCATTGCGGGTAGCTGTGCGCCTTACAAGTTTAAATAAAAAAATAGCGGGCAGGTAAAAATTACTATTCCCACTCCAGTGAGTGCAACAGTAGGGGAAAGCGTTGGATAGCGTAGGAGTAAAAATTACTATTCCCACTCCAGTGAGTGCAACAGTAGGGAAAGCGTTGGATAGCGGGATTGTAAAAATTACTATTCCCACTCTAGTGAATTTAACAGTAGGGAAAGTAACGATTTAATATATTAATAAAAATTAATTAAATATCAATACGAAGAAAACATTAATTAAAATGAATTGCCAATTTAATATTATGTAATAATTAATCAATTATAAATACAAATGAATATTAGTTACTCAAATTAATTACCTATTCATAATTAATTAATAACAAATTAATTTTCAATAACAAAAACTAATTAAAAATAAAAATTAATACCAATTAAAATTGATTACCTATTCATAATTAATTAACAACTAATACATTTTCAATTACAAAAGATAATTAATAATAAAAAATAATACCAAATAATAATTAATTAACAGTAAATTAATTATCAATACACAAAAATATTTTTAAGATGTGATTAATTACAATTAAATTACTTCCCACCCTATTCCCCTATATACCCACAATCCACTACAGTAAATAAATTAATACAATTAACATAACTATCAATTAATCAATTAATAAAAATTAAATACCAATTAAAAATGTATTAACAATGAATTCAAAATGAACACCAATAAATAAATAAATATATTTAATTAATTACAATTTCATTACTTCCCACCCTATTCAACTATAAACCCATAACCCCCTACAGAACTAAAACGCTAAATGAAATAAAAAATGAATTAGTAATTTCTGAAAATTTATATTTAATTTAATATAATTAAATTACTTCCCACCCTATTCCCCTATAAACCCACAACCTGCTACAGAATTAAGTTGCGCAAAAATTAAATAACATAAAATTCATTACTTAAAATAAATTACAAAAATAATATACACTTTTCAAACATATACTAACATACTAAACACTTTAAAATATTTGATATTATTAAAAACTCAATATATTTTAATACCTATATTATATACTTCGATATTTTGACTTTCTATATTTAAATAAATCGATATTATATTCTTACCATCAATTCGATATTTTCAACCACTATATTCTGTCCATTCGATATTTTGTCCATTCTATATTTTGACTTCGCTATTTTGGTAATTCTATATTTTGAAATTCAATATTTTGTGTAGTTACCTTGTGAACACCAGCCGGCAAGGGCTGCCTGATGAAGTCAGAAATCAACAACAGTTTACATCGTAAAGGACATAGCCATGCAACCATAAAGGCCCCATGACTTGTGCTTCACAGAGTTAGTGGCCCCGGATGCACCATGGCAGACATGGGCCCACCGCCACAGGACGCTGCCCTGCGGGAGACCGGGGTAGTGTCACGAGAGCAGAGCAGGTTTCCAGAGATGTGAAAGGAGCCTGTTGCGGAGTGTCTCAGTGGACAATGGAAGGTGTACCCCAGGGCATGATGCAGAGGGCAGGACCACGCTGAAACAGTCACTATGGTGGAGATGAATGGAACAGACACATGTCGGGCACCAAGTCCGAACCAGTCAGATGAAGATGCAGGTGACCGCCAGGCCATAGATTCAGCCGCCACCAAGGTCCAACCAGAAAGTTCCCATGACTCATTAAGCACAGAGTTAGTTGCACCAGTGCTGTTGGGGATGCAGCCTGCAATGAAGCGTGTCCAATGGTGTGGACCCCTCCACATCTTACCCAAGACACAGTTCCACATGTGTGACCTACTGGACCGCAGTGTAGGCCTGAGGCAGCGGTCAGCACGGACCATTCACCGAGTGTCGCCAGCTTAGGTAGGATGGCCCCCACCGGTCTGCGTAGTCCAGGTTCAGTGGCACAAAGTGTCGCCAGATTGCGTTGAACAGGGTTAGAGGCACCACGTGTCACTGGCTTGCGATGAACGGGGTTAGTGGCACCACGTGTCCCCGGCTTGCATTGAACAGGGTTAGTGGCACCACGTGTCGCCGGCTTGCATTGAACAGGGTTAGTGGCACCACTTGTCGCAGGCTTGACATATGGAATTAAGCCTCACTGATCGAAGGGGGTCTGGTGCTGCCACGGACTTGGGGACACTGCCATTCAGGACTCAGGACACAGTTCCACATGTGGGGCCTACTGGGCAGATGAGGACACCAGTGGAGTAAGTAAATGGAAAGGAGTAAAGTGGGGCAGCGTCGGGGGGCAGCAATGGTCTGCAGATGCTGCAGGTGTCACAGGCCTGGTGCTTGGAGATTACACTGGCATGTGGTGGGCCCTCTTTGACACACGCGGGTGTAGGCAGGTGAGCGGTGCCTCGCTGGTGCACTGGGGCAGGCATGAGGGGTCTGGGGAGAAGCAGGGGTGCAGAAGGCGCACAGGGACGCAGGCTCTGCCACACTCGGTGTAGGACTCGTGGCGGGCTGAGAGGCGCCACCCTGGCAGACGCGTTGTCCATTCAGAATAAGAACCATTGAGCAGTGCTAGGGCTTTTTGTTCACACCTCTATGCAGGCCTGGCGTACGCAGATCCAACCCACTGCGCACGCGCATGCAGGGGGAGACGTAATGTGCAACAATTCCATGTTCTGCCTCACAGCCTGTGGTAGCCTCCACTGGCCACTGCACTCCATGCACCAGCAGTTGATCACAATTTGGGCATTTCCATGGTTTGCACTCTGTGGTCTGTCAGGCACCTCCAGGCCACACCTGGTTTTGGGTAGGTTCACATTCCTTGGTCATTTAGTGTTCTCGCACAAGCCTGCTCCATGTCTCTCCTCACATCCTGCTATTGCATGATCATTGTCTCTATGGCATCTCTGGGTCCTCAGATGTGGCTCTTGGCTGGGCTCCCTTTCATGCTGTGGGTAGTCGTCCAGCTTAGCACCAGCAAAAGGCAGGTGTTAAATCCCTGCTGCTACCACAGCTTATCGCCTGTTTTTGTGGCGCTTCGCGGCTCTGGCATTCCATTGTGAAAGTAGTGTTGTGATTTTTTTGTGTGTTTTTGTACGGGAACACCTACTCTGTATCTCATTAGGGTTAGTTGGTGGGGTCCACTGAGGAGGTACATTTTGGGGCAGTTATTGCGGGAATACTGGTGATGTTCGCAGTTTACACCAGCTGGTAAAAGGGGTGATAAATCTTTCTCCGCTTTTGATGTGGTAAGGTGGGGATGAATTGGAGTTACGTCCTAGTGAATATACCCCTTAGAGTGGCTCCATTTGCACATGTGTCTCAAAGGACATCTTTGTCGCAACATGTGTACAAATTGGCGATCATCTAGGAATAGATTTTCCTTTATAACAAATACAAAGATGGATGGCCAGGAGTCTTGGTGCATCATGACTCATGCGCACTGTGAGACACACTGGCCGCCATGTAGACATTAGTCAATGCCAGTGCAAAAAGCACTGGTAAAGCCAACAGCTTGACCTTCTAGAGCAGAGAACTTTTGGCTTTGTCAATACTTGTGTTACCTGACTTGGTAAAACATTTGAAGTATGTTTTGTCAGTTCTGAAGGGCTGCCGGAGATATGGTAGACGTACTTAACTGGATTAAAGTTTCAGTTAGAGAAAAAGAGTGAGGAAGGTAAGGGGTCAGTGCTAAAAGTCTCTTAACAGTAAGCTCCCAAATCCATATACATCACAATACAACTTAAACTTCCACAGTTTAAAAAAACGTATTTGTGGACGTTGATGGAATAAAATGAAGCGAGTATAAATAATAAAATTCGTTGAAGGCCTTGTTAGGGCCTCTAAAAAAAATGGATGTCTTCGAGTTAGGGAACAAAATTCCCTGTACCTGAACTTAACCCTGTCTCCACTCTCTCTGAGTGAGGTTAAACGTGACACTAATTAGGTCAGGAATGCTGACGCCAGTTTGTTAAAGCTGACCCATCCCTGGTAATAAGCGGTATTACCATTCCACATTTAAATGGCCATGGCCTTAAAGTTCATGCAAGGTGTAACTTCGGGGAAAGGTTTATTTTTTAAATTTTTCCACGTTGGCTTCGTGAACTGCTATTGCCCGTGTTAATGGAAACTTCTTTGCAAATCTGTCAGCCTTAAAATAGCCCATTGATATTTGAATAAACAAATGCGTTGCAGCTCTGGCTGCAGTGGAAATATTTACCTCTGTTGCTTTGTTCAGATAATGTCTATGTGTCCATTACATCACTGTGGTACCAGTGAATGGTTCCACCCACCAAATCCCTGCAAATATCAAATTATTGTGTTTGTGATCCTTGCTTTTTACAAACCATCAACCTTTATCAGATCTGCAACATTTTTGTGCGACCTGTTATTTATTTTTAATAATGCTGTTGCTGTAAACTGTCCTGTCTGTTAAAAAAAATAGAAATGTCCGTCCCTAAGTAGCAGACATTTTAACTGATGTCAAAATCTAACCACTTCAAAAATATCTTATTAAATGTTAACGTCTGTAGTTATGCATGAAGTAAAAACGTTCTTCCTTTCTACCTCCACCCCAGGATTCACCCATATTCACGCTATCACTTGGAAGTACCAGTGAGGTATTTTTCAGCCAACATAACCTTCTGACTTTTGGGCTGCCATGTATGGAGAAATTGACTGTTTCTCTACTCTTAGACTGCCGACTTGTCTTTATCTTGTGAGAGATTTATATTTGTCTCAAATTAGACGGTAGTGAAAGAAAGTTACACAAATTGTGAAACTGGGGATTTTGCGAGAAAAAGCATTTTCATGCGAATCTACCATACCCTTGAACAGCAGGTAGAAAACCAAAAGAATTGCCTATGCTTTGCCAGAAATAAAATATACAAATTTGACCACATTAGCAAAGTCAATCAGAGAGAAATGGCAATGTACCGGTAACCATAAAGGATCAAATTGATCAAAGGCGTAATTGTGAAAAAGGGTATTACAAAATGGGTCGGTGGGTTAAAAATGAGCTCAATCAACCTTATTTGCCGAAGATCACCGTGAACGAACATACACGGAGTATCACAGAAATGACTAAAACTGACTAGAGTCCAAGTTCAGAAAGTGAAGAAAACTTTTCAGATCATGGGGATTTCTGTACGTGATTACTCCTAATTAAGCAAACAGGAACTCTTATCCACTTGCACAAAAAATTGGAATCAAAGACAGACACATTTGGCCTGTTAGGAGGTCCCCATAATCTCCTAGATAACTCCCCTGGCTGGAGTTCCAGATATCAGGGCATCTGTAACTCGGGGGGAGAGTTACTATGGATTACAAGAGACATCCAGATGGTCCATTTAGAAATAAAGACTTACTGAGGGAATTGAAAAATACCATCTCAAGTACCCTAACAACTCCTCATTTTCCCTTGTATTGCACCCAAAGATTCTACCTGCTTTCAACATGTGAAGTCTCTGTGTAAAACCACAGATCCGCTGAGTTGCCACAGATCTTGTAATTTCTCTTATCTGTTGAACTGGGATTACCTGGTAATGAGGCCCATCGAATGCTAAGAGCACTAACGCTGGGATTGTAAACTATTTGCTCAAATACCTGGGTGTGGTCTCGCCCCTTGTTTATATATCAAACGATGAGGGAATTTTGAGAATAATCTAATTTAATATATAGAATATAGCTCAACATCTCAGACTCTCGAGAGCAGCCTCGTCTTCACCCAGAAGGAGCTGGGCCCCTGGCTTAAGGTAGGCCTCAGTACTGTTAATTTGTTACTTTTGAATCATGCTGAAGAGGAAAGCCGAACCTATAAAGGAGAGAAAACCTGACACCCCTTTGTGTCAAAATCCTCTATTGCAAATTATCTGACTACCGTTCTGGGTGTGATTACATCAGAACTGGAAAACGTGGAGGAAAGGATTGATGCTGCCCAGTGGCAAGATCACAAGCCATCCTTGGAATCGGAGGCCATTATTATTTAGAGCGATGTCTAATACCAAGAATTCTCTCTCTTTTACTGATGGAGTCCCACAGAGAGTAGCGCTGAGGTCCCAATTGCTTTGTATGTTGAGCTCTTCCCCACTATATCCGTGAAAAGTTCCTGAAGAAGCCCAAGGAGAAAATACCTCCCTGTTAGTAGGTCATCTACTGTCAAAAAAGAGAAGGGATGCTAAGGTTAAACCACCGACAAGGTCAGCTCCTGCGGAAAGCTTATCTGTATCAGGGGGAGCTAATCTGTCAAATAATAATGATGCAGAAAGTAGGAATAAAGTAGTTTAATCCAAGAAGATACAGCATCACCATAGGGCATCCAGTACAGTCCGTGTCCAACCTCCAACTCCCAACAACTCCCACAAGAACACTGCACGGACCCTAGGCTCTAGAATGATAAGAGAATGAAAGGTCCGTGCAGCGTACCATAGCAACTATATACACAACACATCTTCCCCCTTTAAACAAAGAATAATCAAAAAAATATATATACAACTTATCTCTAATGGAAGTCACAAAGTCAGAAAGCCATCCAGGTTTTTTTGCGTAAACGCTTGCTTTCAGAAAGTTGAGGAACAGATGGAATGTCATTGACATGAGAAGAACAAATAGCTGAGGTGTCAATGGACACAGTGGGAACAGAAGAACTAAGATGTGAATGTTGTTCCTCACCATGTTCAAGAACCTCTGAAGAGTTGAACAACTCTTCTTCATCCAAATTATATTTAGGTGGACTATTAGCCTCATGGTACAGATTCTTGTTACCTTTAAGTACAGCAATTCTACTAAGATTCCAAACTTTGCCATTGGAAAGTCTAACAGAATTTTTCAATACCTCCTTCACAGTAAATGGTCTCATAAATTGGCTTTGGCCCTTGGGAACTCTCCAAGTTTTTTTGACTTTGACAAGCATATCCACATTAACAACAGGACTGATCGTATAACCTCTTTTAAGATCAAATCTAATTTTGTTGGTCAAGTGAGTTTTTTCAATTTTCTTTTTGACTAAATCCAAATCAAAACAGGTTTTTGTTGAAGAAACTGACCAGGAAGGGCTGCATTTAATTCTTGATAACCTCCCCCTCATGATTTCAAAAGGAGAACATCCTGTCATATCATTGGGAGTCGTTCTGTACCTCCACATAGGTTTTACAACACAAAATTCCCATGTGTTATCTTCAACTCCGGTGATTTGTATGGTAGTCTTGATAACTTTATTAAATCTCTCAATAGTACCATTGCCGCTGGGATTATACAAGGATGTAGTGCAGTGTATAACACCAACTTTTTGAAAATAATTTTTGCTTTGTTAGAAACAAATTGTACACTGTTGTCAGTAATAATCCGGATAAGTAGACCTTCTAAAGTAAATGTTTCTTCAAAAAAAGTAAAGCAGAATCAGTGTCAACCTTATCTACGATTTTTAAGACAGACCATTTTGAAAAAATGTCAATAGCAGCAATATTGTATTTATTCATTGGTCCTATGGGACCATAATATCCATGGCAATGGTTTCCCAAGGTCCATTGGGAACATTGTGTTCACTCACATTAGGTCTAAGTGTCAGCATTGGCACAAGTGACACAATCTCTAACAATACGCTCCACAAACGTCTAATCCAGGCCGCTAAAATAATTTTTTGATGAATTGTTTAGTTCTCACAATCCCATTATGGCCTTCATGACCATGAAGAACTATAGAATGTCTTACACCACTGGGAGAAACAGCTCTGTCTCCTCTTAAAATAGTACCCAATATTTACACGCAGGTCCATGGGATGATGCTGCACCAATCCTCCGTCGCCAATTGTCAAATAATAATCATGCAGAAAGTCAGAATAAAGTAGTTTAATCCAAGAAGGTACAGCATCACCATAGGGCATTCAGCACAGTCCGTGTCCAACCTCCAACTCCCAAACAACTCCCACAAGAACACTGCACAGACCCTAAGCTCTAGAATGATAAGAAAATGAAAGGTCCGTACAGCGTAACATAGCAACTATATACACGACAACACAATCACAGTGGCTGTGGTGTACAACCCTTAGAGGGGGTTAAACTAAGGAATGGTAGGGACAAAGCAATATAAGACACCCATAAATGTGTTACAGAGATATTCAATCAGTTTCTAAACAAAACAGAATCACTACTAAATTACTTTTGCAATAAGATATAAACCAGTATGGTAGTACTGAATAAATATAAGCTGGAACAAGTGTCTCTGTGTGTGACACTCCCAGATGATAAATCAGCTAGAACCTTTGTTAGAACTGAAGAATTGACTAATGTACTCCTGACAGGTGAGGGTTTGAACTTACAAAATGAGGGTAGAAATCTAACTGATGGCTCCCAAGAAGCTCTCACCCACTTATGCCAACTAAGAGGCATGGACAACCACAGGGGTTTCCTGGGAATAAAAGGTTTCCGTGCACCACCATGTCATAAAGGGACAGCAAAATTTAAAATTTTAAGTATCATGCCCACACAGAATCCCTGCAATTGCCGCCTTATTGCACTCATTATGTGATTGTGTGAGAAAATGTCCCACTACTCTCGAACGGGATGGAGGAGGATGATGGGGCCTAAAAACTGTTGCAAGACTGCTCATTGGTTACGGCCTAAAACTGGTCAGTATGATGATTTGCATATTGAGATACTACTTATCCGTAGAGTAGGGTGGATTGGACATTCCAGTAAAAAATCAATAGGTGACTTTGTAGTGGTAAATTTCAGGGATCCAAAGCCTGTTCATCATCTTCTACAATGCCTAAACTACCTGGCCAAAAAAACAAGAAGGTGTTTGGGTTCATCCTCTTGGTTTCTTTTACAGGCCTGCATTCTTCTTAACCTATATGTGAATTAATGATCAGAGGGTCCAAAGACCTTAAGCTGACGTGCAGGATCGTTATAATGTCCCTGTGAGAAATCAATATGATTTAATTGGAAGGATGGATAATATGCTTGACTGACTGCCTTCTCAGGGCAAGTTGACTAAGCCTGATTACCAGATGGACTCTGAGCCCGATCCTGACCAATTGATACAGGGAGTCCATCAATCACTGGACGTAGAAGAGACGTCTTCAGATCAAGAATCTTATTCATCATTGGAGGGTCTCAGTTTCATTTCCTGGAACATTGTGGGAGCACTCTCCAAGATTGCAAACCCAGACTGGATTAGTTTTGTTAGTGCCTTTAACATTGTTGCTGTCAAGAAAGTTAGATGATAGAGAGATCTTATATTGATGGATATCATGCTTTAGCCCAACCAGTCCTCCCTTCACCAGCCGGAAGGGCTAAGTAGGGCCTTGGTACCTTTACATCTGTCTAAACTCTTGCACTGCAGGCCTCAGAAGTCTGGTCCTCCCCTTATTACTTTGTGGCTCTTGTATCCTTCCCTGCAGAACCTGGTATCTTGTTGATAAATGTTTGTTATAACATTTTTAATCAGAGTCTGGCTAATGTGAAAGACCAGATAACATTTTGTAAGATTTTTACTTGAATACAAAAAATATTGGGCCTCATTTATGAGGCTCCTTGCGCCACCGGAATATCACTTTTTTTGACGTTCTGTGGAGCAGAAGGTTGCATGATATTTATCAGGCAGCACTAAGCCACTTTTTTTGGCATAATTCTGCCTGATAAACATCAGTCCCTTTGATATAGTGTTCTGCGTTAAAGGGGTGTGCAATGGGTGTTGCTGAGGGTGTTCCCAGCAACATCCATGGCCTTTTGACACTGCCCCATATTTACGAGAAATCGTAAATCTGAGGCAGTGCCAAAAGCTTACGCCTCCCCAGGGAAGGTGTAAGGGAGGCGCAACAGGAAGAAATATCTTTATTTCTCCTCATTTTTCCTTTTTCTATGTGTGCTGCATTCTGCATTCTGCAGCACACATAGAAAGAGGAAAAGCTTCTTGTGATTATTTTTGTACAGAAAGGTTTCCCTTCCTGTACAAAAATAATCATCCCCTCAGCGCAGGCACCCTTGCACCATTTTGCAAAGGTGCCTGCGTTTGGGCATGCAGCCCATTGTGCGTCGGCACAGGGAAAAAGCACAGGAATGCGCTGTATCTTATAGATACGGCGTATTCCTGCCCTTTTATTTTGCCATAGGGAAGCGCCGCAGGAAGGCCTGCGGCGCTTCCCTACGACAAAACCTCCTAAATGAGGCCCATTGTTGTTTTTCACTAAGGGTAGGAGATTTTAACATTACTCTATGCTATGGGTATGAGATTTTAATATTACCCTAGGCTAATATACTGGTATGAGTGTCTTTGGCTTTACTAATCAGAAAAATGAAAATGTGACATATTTTAGCACACAGTAAATGGTTAGGCACTAAATACCCTTATATTGATGTATAATCTAACTTTTACGAGTAATATAATATATAGGTAGAATGACTGAGGGCCATATGTATGAAGGTACCCATTTGCAAATCTCAAATAGCGATTTTTAAGAAATCGCTATTTGAGATTCACAAATTGGCATGTATGTAGAAAATCGCATTTTTTTGCGATTTCTTAAAACTCCATAATTACGATTAGCAAATTGCGAATCGCGATTATGGAATACTTTCCCATTCATTTCTATGGGCCAGGAGGCCCATAGGAATGAATGGGAAGTTATTCTCATATTGCAATTTGCAATTTGAGAATCGCAAATTGAGAATCATTTCAAGGGTGCAGGGGTGTCCAAAGGACACCCTGTTGCACCCCTGAAATTAGCATGGGTGCACATGTGGTGAACATACATGCCCTAAGGGCATATATGTCCTTCACAGTGCTCTTTGAAAAATGCAAAATAGTGCATTTTTCAAGGAATTCACAAATTACCACCAACTTGAAGTTGTTGGTAATTTGCAATTCCTTAAGGTCAATTGCTATTTTTTTTTGCTTCATACATTGCATTTAAGTAATCGCAAAATTTGTGATTCCTTAAATGCAATCACGAAATAAGGAATCGCAAATTTTGCGATTTCTTATTTTGCACCAAAATTCTTTCATACATACATACCATTTAGCGAAAATGAGTATGCAAACGCCGAAATTCTGCGAATTTCGGCGTTTGCGAACCCATTTGATCTTCATACATATGGCACTGAGTCCCAACTTTTATGGGAAATTCCACAGGGAGCACACATGATTTTATTTTGATATCGACAGACCTCTCTCCTCTACTTTTTAATTTTAAAGTTGTTAGTAAGTGTGTAAGTGACCACAACCCTCTTATTATTGCACTGAATTCTTACACTCAACCAACAGGCACAGGAAATAAATACTGTGGGATATACTATTTCAAGAATAAAGGTCTAAGAATAAAATAGGACAAAGTTGATCAAGCTGCTATCACCCGAGATATCGTTGTCGAGAGCATGGATTCTATTCTTACCTTTTTATCTGAGGAGGCAGATTCTGCCATCATACGTTGGGTTTAAATATTTCCATAGGTCAATCTCAGGTAATTTACCTTCAAATAGGGTCCTCTCAGAGATTCCTCTCCATAGATTGTTCAACGTTGCATGCTCGGCTTTGCAAAACAGCTGAAGGCTGCCCTTAAAATCTGTCCACGCTCAATACAAGCTATTAAAGATGCAAGAAGATTATATAAATCCACCATAGAGAGAGGAAAAATGAGATAGAGGGATGACCACTCAGTGGCAGGGAGGGCGAGGGATAGTACTAACTTCTGGGAAATAGTCAATCATCCTTTTTTCTCCGACCACAATTTTTAAAAATTTCCAATTGGAAAATAAGGCGACCCAATCTACTGATTCAGATGGTGGGCTGTCTACTGATTCATATGGTGGGCTGTCTACTGATTCAGATGGTGGGTTGTGTATGATTCCCCAAAATCCACAGGGTCCCTGCTGATATTTTTAAATCTAAAATTAATTTATGGGCCCCTCTGTTAACAAATGTCATAAGTACTACTGTGACAGGCCCTATCCCAGATTCCTGGAGGACAGCTACTATTGTAGGAGACAGATCATCCATGTCTTGTTATAGAGCAATCTCCCTGTTAGATTGAACTGTTAAGATCCTGGGCCATATGCTCCTGTCCTACCTGCAAACCTGGGCTGAAGAAATAACATTTTGACAGAGGTACAATAAAATATAATTTTAGACCGAGAAATAGCACTGTGTACCACAGCCTACATTTTCTCTTGTAGCAGGAAAATATGTTATGGCCAAGGAGGAAGCTTTACATTTGCATTTATGGTTGGTTGGTTGATGGCTTTATTTCGATATGCGAGTATCATAAAAGCATTACAAAACAAGTATAAAAAAAACAGCACATCGTAAAAGACTGTACATTTAAGAACAAAGTGGATACAAACTGGCAATTTGATCGGAAATAAATTAGTTAAAAAATGAATTAAATTGATATGGACAGTCTTTTTAAGCGGATCAACCATGCCCATTTTAAAAATTTAGATACAGCACAAACTATGGGAGAGGATGTATCTGTTAATAAAATCCGTAAGGCCACCATATGCTGGCGAGTACCCAGTTGTCTACATAGGGGTTTAAGCCAGTGAGATCTTGGGCGGGCATAGTCGGGACATTCAAAAAGGAGATGAGCCACAGTTTTGGGCCTAGTTGTACATAGGGCGCAGTGGCGAGATGCCTGCGCGGGCATATTCCATCTTGAGAGGAGGTCTGCTAGAGGTAAAGTGCCTTTGCATTTATTAATACATCATGTGTTTTTGATCTAGTAAATAGATCAAAGTTATGGGTCTTAATGGAAAGTATGGGAGTTGAAATAGAACTCCTTACCCTCATAAGACTAATGCATCAGGACTTAATGGTAAAGGTCTGCTACGGTCCTCTAGCTAGAGCGGGCTGGTGACATTTGAACTGCACTGCAGCCAGCGAGCATAGTGAGCAAACCCGAACAACCTACGGTGGTTGGGGAATCTCTCCCCGAAAGAAAATTTTGAAAAAAGAGTGGACAAATGGTGCATTTTCAAGATAATTTGAGAAAGCAGGAAGGTTAATAAAGCTATTGTGAAAGTGCAGTTATTACATTAATAAAGAGATGCCACTCAACAATATAGGTAGCTGCTTATTCAGTATACCCAAGGTCATACCGCCCGCTACACCAAGCATACGTGCTCGTGTTTCTAAAACTAAAATGCTGTAAAATAAGTGTGTGACGTGCAGCTTCACATACAGTCAGTTGCACACTGTACTATCTGTGAAATGTGTTTAGTGCAGTAATACAGATATAAATACATAAGGAAGTCAACCACACAGACTGAAAATCTTTCACTTATAAGTTATATGTATCATGTGATTGGAGTAAGCAAGAATCAAAACTAACAGTGCACTATTAATGCATTGTTTTAACATAACTGTCGCTTCAATACCTAGTCAGGGGTAGTAGTAAATGATATATATATATATATATATATATATATATATATATATGAAACAGACGACCTCTCCGTGAAGAAAGCCAGAGGACACAGCAGGGAGTTTTCGGGAACGCTTTTAATGACAGCTTGTTTAAATGGCATGATGCATTTCGGCGCTTTGCC
This sequence comes from Lissotriton vulgaris, assembly GCF_964263255.1. Taxonomy (NCBI): domain Eukaryota; kingdom Metazoa; phylum Chordata; class Amphibia; order Caudata; family Salamandridae; genus Lissotriton; species Lissotriton vulgaris. Next base: position 435,015,100 of record NC_141689.1, on the reverse strand, counting down.
TTCCTCGGATGCCGCAAGCTTTGGCTGGGAACACTCCTCCTTACACCTTGATATTCACAGGCCCTCCCAATCAGAGGAGGTCAGCTGGCTCCACCTACTTGTAGGATGCGACTGCAGTCAGTAGGACTGCAGTTCCCATAATGCAGTATGCCGGTAAGTACCGTGTGTGGAGCCATAGAGTAAGTTCTTGTAGTGAATGCTGTAAGTCCTGGCAAGGAGTAAGGGTAGAGTCGAAGCGGAGTGCTGCAGTGAATAAGAGTCCAAGCAATTCCTCGGGTCCCCACGCGTTCATACCTCATTTCCAAAATCCGACCGAGCCTTGAAACATAGGATACAGTGATCCTGCTTCCCTCGTGAAGTCACGGGCTGTACAGTACAGAAAGCCACATGCCTGAATTTGAACGTGAGGCGGTCCTGCAAAGTCCGAACCTCGGGTAATTAGCAGCAAATCGCCAGCATTCGCAGGACACTTTGAAGAACGGGTCCTCTTTCCGTGCTGCCGGCAGGCACGCAAACAATGAAACAGACGACCTCTCCGTGAAGAAAGCCAGAGGACACAGCAGGGAGTTTTCGGGAACGCTTTTAATGACAGCTTGTTTAAATGGCATGATGCATTTCGGCGCTTTGCCTTCCTCGGATGCCGCAAGCTTTGGCTGGGAACACTCCTCCTTACACCTTGATATTCACAGGCCCTCCCAATCAGAGGAGGTCAGCTGGCTCCACCTACTTGTAGGATGCGACTGCAGTCAGTAGGACTGCAGTTCCCATAATGCAGTATGCCGGTAAGTACCGTGTGTGGAGCCATAGAGTAAGTTCTTGTAGTGAATGCTGTAAGTCCTGGCAAGGAGTAAGGGTAGAGTCGAAGCGGAGTGCTGCAGTGAATAAGAGTCCAAGCAATTCCTCGGGTCCCCACGCGTTCATACCTCATTTCCAAAATCCGACCGAGCCTTGAAACATAGGATACAGTGATCCTGCTTCCCTCGTGAAGTCACGGGCTGTACAGTACAGAAAGCCACATGCCTGAATTTGAACGTGAGGCGGTCCTGCAAAGTCCGAACCTCGGGTAATTAGCAGCAAATCGCCAGCATTCGCAGGACACTTTGAAGAACGGGTCCTCTTTCCGTGCTGCCGGCAGGCACGCAAACAATGAAACAGACGACCTCTCCGTGAAGAAAGCCAGAGGACACAGCAGGGAGTTTTCGGGAACGCTTTTAATGACAGCTTGTTTAAATGGCATGATGCATTTCGGCGCTTTGCCTTCCTCGGATGCCGCAAGCTTTGGCTGGGAACACTCCTCCTTACACCTTGATATTCACAGGCCCTCCCAATCAGAGGAGGTCAGCTGGCTCCACCTACTTGTAGGATGCGACTGCAGTCAGTAGGACTGCAGTTCCCATAATGCAGTATGCCGGTAAGTACCGTGTGTGGAGCCATAGAGTAAGTTCTTGTAGTGAATGCTGTAAGTCCTGGCAAGGAGTAAGGGTAGAGTCGAAGCGGAGTGCTGCAGTGAATAAGAGTCCAAGCAATTCCTCGGGTCCCCACGCGTTCATACCTCATTTCCAAAATCCGACCGAGCCTTGAAACATAGGATACAGTGATCCTGCTTCCCTCGTGAAGTCACGGGCTGTACAGTACAGAAAGCCACATGCCTGAATTTGAACGTGAGGCGGTCCTGCAAAGTCCGAACCTCGGGTAATTAGCAGCAAATCGCCAGCATTCGCAGGACACTTTGAAGAACGGGTCCTCTTTCCGTGCTGCCGGCAGGCACGCAAACAATGAAACAGACGACCTCTCCGTGAAGAAAGCCAGAGGACACAGCAGGGAGTTTTCGGGAACGCTTTTAATGACAGCTTGTTTAAATGGCATGATGCATTTCGGCGCTTTGCCTTCCTCGGATGCCGCAAGCTTTGGCTGGGAACACTCCTCCTTACACCTTGATATTCACAGGCCCTCCCAATCAGAGGAGGTCAGCTGGCTCCACCTACTTGTAGGTGTAGGATGGAGGATATATATATATATATATATATATATATATATATATATATATATATATATATATATATATATATATATATATATATATATATATATATATATATATATGTATATATATATATATATATATGTATGTATATATATATATATATATATATATATATATATATATATATATATATATATATATATATATATATATATATATATATATACCGCCACTTAAATACCTCCAATCCCGCTTTTAGATAAAAAAAACGGGTCTGACACATGCTGAAGTTGCATTTTGGTAATTTTAATGTCACCTTGCAGCACTGTTAATGTTCACAATGTCCTCTCTCTCAGCTCCTGGCAGACCGGTTTCGGCGTGGTGCCTTCATCAATGCCGGATACATGCTGGAAAGGTGAAACTTGCAAAGACTTTTGTGTGCAGTTTTTTAAAAGGCCAGGTGAGTCATTTCATTGGACCGTCGATGTCGTCACTGAGAGAGGACTAGGAAAATTCCCAAAGATAGTATTCTTACCCTCTCACAGTCCAAAGTGACTCCAGTGCGGGTCCAGTTAAAGGGACAGCAGACGCCAGATTCGTGAGCCAGGTACAGTGACCCGCTCCTACATACAATTGTGCCCTGCCCTCTGCGCGTCCCATTCCTTTTGTGATGTGTGAATCATGGCGAATTCCATTGCCCAAATGCAACTCCTCAACAGCCCAACTGTTGCTCTTTCCCCAAATGCCTACACCAAAATCCAGGCTTGGGGGGGGCGCCGCATTTGTGCAGTCCGTGCACAAAATCCACAAGGTTGTTGGCAAAATGCGGAGGACCAGACCAAGAGGCATGTCAGTAAAGCGGGGGCGACCTGCCGCCACTTAAATACCTCCAATCCCGCTTATAGAGAAAAATGGGTCTGACACATGCTGAAGTTGCATTTCGGTAATTTTAATGTCACCATACAGCACTGTTAATGTTCACGATGTCCTCTCTCTCAGCTCCTGGCAGACCGGTTTCGGCGTGGTGCCTTCATTAATGCCGGATACATGCTGGAAAGGTGAAACTTGCAAAGACTTTCGTGGGATTCTTTTTTAAAAGGCCGGGTGAGTCATTTCATATATACGTATATATATATATATATCGAGAGTTCCAAATTGTGACTAGCGCTGGCTCATTACAAAATGCCACCTGCCGCAAATCCGGACACGGACCCAAGGTATGTGCTTCAAAAGTTCATTATTCTGGTAACGTCAAGATGCATTTCGCAGCCTCAGCCACTTGTTCACTCGACAGTAAATGCGAACTCATGAGTGCCTTTTAAAGTGACTGTACATGTAAACCTATTCAAACACGTGACGAGATAATCATGAAACTGGAAGACATACTCTCCCCTCAGAGCAGCAAAATACATGTGAAATACAAAATGTAATCTCTCAAAACTCCCAATATAAATTATCATCTGAATACCTAATGGGGAGTATAAAACTTGTACTTAAAATACAAATACAATACATATTCATAATAAGGGTTTAGAGTTGGTAGTAGTCTAGATAGTATCATATGCGTCATGTGCTAAAAAACCAAACACCATGAAAAACCCATGTTATCCTAATAATGTGCAAATGTGCAAAAATGTGTACTAAAGTTAAAATTCATTCCTGCTAACAACACAGTTACAGTGTAGCTTCAAATATCAGGTTATGTGATATTGTGGTCAGATACAGTTTAAGGAGGGGAGGAAAACATACAAAATATATAAATTTGAAACAAATTGTATTCTCCTGCATCCTCTGAAGTTAATTGTGTAATACAACAATTCTGACCACTTGCATATCCCCTCATACCGCGTAAATGCAATGTTTTTTGATTTCAGAAGCAAGGAAAAATGTAATACTTTTCAAAGAACAATCTCAGACCTCCACTAGGGCCTAACTACCCATGACAAGATTCTAGGATTTTAGAACTGTGCCATTACACACACTAGTATTTAACGATGATCTGCAAAAACTGTACAATTTATAGATTGAAGTAGTGATTTCATATAATATCATTTCGATCGACTGTGTACAATCTATTGTACTCATGCAGCTTGTACATCCAAATTGATTGTGTAAATATTATACTCTTCGTCTCAAGTGCATTTGTTAATGAATAGATAAATAAATAAATAGAACATCACATATAAATATATACTGTTATATAACATATTCAATATAAATATATGCAATTTAAAATGTATCTAAAATTCATTCAAATGCAATTACTATTCAGAGATACAAGTTCCTAGTCTATACCAATTTTATTTACTGTAAGGGTCAAGAACTTTCATGTACTGCCCTAAAGACTGGGAACCAAGGGTACACTGTGCAATAAATGTATTAGTTGGATTGTACATGCTAGTTGATGTACTGGACTAATAAAAAATCTTCAATACTAAAGAGTTTCGAAGTCAAGGGGTTAAGACACAAGTAATAACGGGATTTGTTCCCCAAAAGAAAGAAGAGTTTGAGTAAAATCAAGGGATGGATAAATATGTGTGTATGTTGCAGACTTAATTGGAACTATAAATCTCTTACAGATATGTGTATAAATCCTCAGTAATGTTCAGTCCATTCGGATGTTTGGTATCTAATTGTAAGATATACCTCATCTCTAACCTCCTCAGTTTACTTTCCCGGTCTCCTCCCCTACTGCTAGTGGTATAGCATCTATCAAAAAGTAGCTAAGGCTCTTATTATTCGATTGATGGAAATCTTTAAAATGCCTCGCTACTGGATAAGTATTGTCTACGTTGGTGATGGCACGGAGATGTTGGAGGATTCTTTTATGGGCCTGGTGTTTCATGCTGCCAATGTTGCGAAGGCCACATGGACAGGAAAGGACATATACAGTGTATTCCGTTTTACAGGTCAAAAGTTTGATTATTTTGTGTGACCTTTCACTAAAGGGAGTTGTATAAGTGGAGGTATTGACCCTGTGTACACAAGCTTTACAAGTCTTGCAACGTATGAACCCTTTGTAGGTTTGCAACCATGAGGTATTTTCTATGACTTCATGGTTTGTAGCAACTAAACAGTCTCTCATAGATAGTGCACGACTATGTGTAATGGACACCCTCTGCGGAAGCAGGGGTCCTATTACTGGGTCATTGAGAACAAGCGGCCAGCTTGATTGTACAATTCTACTAATTTCTTTGTGCTGGCTGCTGTAACAAATAATCAATCTAAATTCAGGCTCTTTCTCTATAGTGAGATTTGACTTTGAGCTGGCAGTTGTGTCATGTTGGCCTTTGTCGGTTAGGAGCTGATTACGGTCAAGCAATCTGGTCTTGTTAATTGCTTGTTCCAATATTTTAGGCATATAGCCTCTCTCCAAAAACCGCTGCCTGCTCTGTTCCTGAGCTTCTCTAAGGTCACATTCTGTGCTGCAAATGCGCTTGAGTCTAAGCATCTCCCCGTAGGGGATGCTATTTACCAAATGTCGAGGGTGAGCATTTGTAGCATGCAGAACAGAATTTACCGCCGTTTCCTTGCGTATATTATATACATGTATATATATATATATTTGTATCTGGGTTTTATATCGCGCCAACTCACCAACAGGTCTCAAAGCGCTTATTTATATATATATCTATATATACACATACAATTACAATTAAAAGCACACACTTACTTTACAGCTCAGTTGTTAACTCTTTGCACTGATGCTCAAAAACAATAAATATTTGCCACAAACCTTGGAGTGATTTGATCAATTAATGCCTATTTCCCAATACCCAGCTCCCAACCACCCTTTACACTTGCAGATTAACTCGTTGTAGTGTACATTTGAATTTCTTTCAGGCCACCAAGTACCCTGGGAGGAAGGCTTGATTTTGATTAGCTCATCTGTCTGTTGTTTGTTTCACAGAACAGGAAACACACTTAATGACACTAAGAAGTATTTCATTTAAACTATTGAAATTCAGCGTCCCGCAGTGAGTGTAACTACTGCTGCTACTAGAGAGAACTAACCAAAAAACAAATTAACGTTACTATCTGCACATTGTTTGGAGCCCCTGCTGTTCTAAATCCCTGTTCTGCATTGCAGCCTGTGTCTATTTCACCCAGAAGCAAGCGGGTGAGAAAGCAGGTTGGCGGGTGCGAGGATGTAAGACATTGAGAGTGGAGATCACTCCCTAAAGAGGGCGAGTTTGCAGCTGTGCAGGCTGCATTGCTGAGGCAAAGGTTTGCACAGCCTTGTGTGTGAATATAAAGCACAGGCCTTCCTAGGAGTATGTTTAATGACAGACTTAAATTCTGCTGGACCGGTAAATATTCATTACGACACTCCATGATGCCTTTCACACACAATGCAGCACCCAAAATCTGGTCCATGGTCGAAGATGGCCCTTTGTTGCAAACAATGTTTGAAAAGCCCAGACACGTCGCCCAATCAACAGGAACCTTTGCTTTATTAATGCAGCTTCCATGTTGCAGACCATGTTTATGAAGAGCTGATAGGTAGCTGAATCACTTGCTCCCCATCATTAACCAAAGTAATCGAGGAAAGTGCTGAGCCTTCCTTGCTAGAAAATTGATTAGGCAAACTTCCGGCTGGTAAATTGGTGCACAATCAGCCTACTTTTTTTCCATCTTCCCACCATCCTTTGTAAAGAGAGTGCGTTGGGGAGAGAAAACAGCGGGTGAAAATCAGAGAGCGACAGACATGTCAAGGGCAGTGCAGGGTAGGAAGAAAAAAGACAGGATAAAAGATAAAAGTGAGCCCGACACTACAGCATGTAAATAAAATAACCCTCACCCTCAGGAGTCTTCCATCGGTGCACTTCAACAGTCCACAATTTTCAACGACGAGGCCCAGATGCTGCAGCTCATAAAAGTCACCGCTCAGGCCCTCTCTACTGGTGCTAGAAAATAATGCTCAAAACAGAATACACACAAGGCGAAGGAGCATGCGCTGTGTAACTGTTCGGTACTCACGAGGCCAAACAGGTAATGCTGCAAGCCCTCCGCTCCCAAGTCGTCATGCTATGACGACATAGGAAAGGGAGGAATGGGTTCGGCAGCTGATGATAGACAGGCAGCCCCGGTAGTATAGGGTTGACACTGTATATGCCCGGGGCTGTTTTAGAAAGTGACGTTTTTGAAACATCATTTCTGGGTGGTTCCAGAAGACCCCAGCTATTTCAGAATCAGGCTGGCAGCATGTCAGCCCATACTGCTTCACTATTACTGCTGCCAATAGACACCCGCGTGGGTAGTGCGCAGGTGTCTAAATTAAAATTTATTTTATTTATTTATTTATTTATTTAAACACTTATAAAGCGCAACGAAGGCCCATGGGCATCTCGGCGCTAAGTATCTGCTAAATTCAGCCCTACAGGAGGATGTGATTATTGGTCAAATAGCCACGTTTTAAGGTGTTTTCGAAAGGACCATAGGGAGGGGCTGCTCTTTAAGGACAGTGGCAAAGTGTTCCAGAGCTTAGGTGCTGAAACGAGGAATCTTCTGTCACCCCATGAAACCAGTTTGGTACGGGGTACTTCCAGCTGGAAGCGATCAGAGGACCGCAGGGACCTGGTGGGCCGGTAGGGAACAAGTTGTTGAGTGAGAAAGGCCGGTCCCTGGTTGTGCAACGCCTTATAGACAATGCACAGGGCCTTAAACTTAGTTCTGTTCCTGATGGAAAGCCAGTGAAGTTCTCTGATGGTTACTGAGACTGATTGAAATTTGGGGATATCACCCAGCAGTCTGGCAGCAGCATTTTGAATGGTTTGCAGCTTATTGAGGACTTTTTCTTGATAGTTCAAGAATAGGGCATTGCAATAGTCCAAGGTGGACAAAACCAAGGAAGTGATCAGGGTTTTACCAGCTGAGGCAGGAAGGAAAGGGAGTATTTTTTTAATGATTCGTAGCTTATACAAAGCGGAGGAGGCAATCTGATTTGCGTGAGGGAGAAAAGTGAGACGGTCGTCAAACATGACACCTAGGTTCCTCACTTTGCTGACGGGAGTGGGGGGAGGACCCATGGACTGTGGCCACCAGCGGGAGGACCATTCTGGGGTTAAGTTTCCAAAGATGACCACCTCGGACTTATCCGAGTTCAATTTAAGGCAATTGGAGGTCATCCAATTCCCTATGGCCTGCATGCCCAGATTGAAATTATCGGCGATTTTTTGGCCGTCATTTCTGATGGCTAAGACCAACTGGGTGTCGTCAGCGTAGGATGTAAGGCTCATCCCATGAGCTCGAATGGTATTGGCAAGGTCCGACACGTATATATTAAATAGTGTCGGACTCAGGGATGAGCCTTGGGGTACTCCGCACGGCAGGGACAGGGTGGTGGACTGAAAAGGCCCTATGGTGACCACCTGAGTTCTTTCGGCAAGAAAGGAAGCCAGGAGAGTCCTAGCCTTGTGCCTAATCCCCAGGTCTTCGACACGGTCGATCAAAATGGCATGGTCGACCGTGTCGAACGCCGCTGACAGGTCCAGCAGTATCAAGACTGCTGTGCCACCCGCATCGCGAATGGTTCTGATGTCCTCTGTGGCCTTGATCAGGGCCGTCTCCGTCCCATGATGTTGGCGAAAACCAAACTGGGAATCATCCAGTAGATGGTGGATTTCTATAAAGGCAGACAGTTGGACATTTAGGGCCTTCTCGACAACTTTAGCCAAAATAGGCAGATTGGCAATAGGTCGGTAATTTTTTAGCTCGTTCCTATCTAGGTTTGGTTTTTTCAGCAGCGGCTTTAGTAGTGTCTTTTTTAGGTCGGAGGGGTAAACTCCTGTTTTAATCAAAGTGTTACAGATGGTAGTGATGGCTGGGAGCAGCACTTCCGAAACTGGAAGCAATACTTTAAAAGGGCAGGGATCAAGGGCAGAGCCTGATTTGATGGATGACAAGATATCCCTGACCTGAATGATAGAGACCTCCTTGAACTGAGAAAGAGAAGGGCCAGCCATGGAGGAATTTGCCATCTCAGGGGCAGTGTTTAGTGGCATTTTTATGCAGTTGGCAAAGACAGCATAAATGTCATTGACTTTGTTGTAAAAATAGTTAGCCGATGCATCACAAAATGATTGGGAAGAGGGGGGCTGTAGATTAGGCAAGCAGCCGGCCAACTGTTTAGTGGTCTCAAACAAAGCCTTGTTTGAATTTTTGGAGAGTTCAATTTTCTCGGAAAAGAACTTCTTCTTGGCATCTAGGATCATGTTTTTATATGTGATGACCGAGTGCTTGTATGTTATTTTGGCCTCTTCGGAATAGTGTCTGCGCCAATTCCTTTCATTCCTCCGACACAGCTGCTTTTGTGTCCTTAGAGTTTCCGAGTACCATGGGGCCGACGGGGATGATCTGTTTCGGGAACTTTGTTTTGACTGGACCAAGAGAGTGGTCGCGGATGCAACGCATTCATTGTATTGAGTAATTGCAGAGTTGGGATCATGTGACAGAGGTGGACTAGTTTTAATCAAAAGTGATTGTAAGCTGTTACTATCAATATTTTTCCAATCCAGGAAAGTCTGACGATGATTACCATTATCCATAGCTGTTTCTGGGGCATGGTTGATAAGAGTGGCCGTAATGACAAAGTGATCTGACCAAATGGTGGGGAAAATGGCAGAGACCCGAAGGTCATTTAGATTAGTAAAAATGCCATCCAGAGTATGGCCTCCTTCATGGGTAGGGGTTTCACTAGCTGGGAGAGTCCGAAAGTTGTTAGGCATGCCTGAAGGGCGGCTGTATCATTATCTTCAATTTTGTCGAAATGAAAATTGAAGTCGCCTAATATGGTAAATGAACCATCCAGGGCAGATACTTCCAGAATATGATTGATGTCGGAAATAAATGCCGACCTTTGCCCTGGAGGACGGTAAAGAAGGATACCTTTGAAATTTATCGAAGGAGTAAGTTTAATGGAAAATTGGAGAGCCTCACAAGAAAGGAGCGGTATGTCGTTAATTTTGACCGCATAGATGTCCCGAGCAATTATGGCTATCCCTCCCCCTCTCTTGCGTTGTCTATCCAGTCTATGGATTGAAAACCCATGGGGAAAAGCAATAACTAAATCCGGATCGGAAGCATTGTCCAACCAGGTCTCTGTTAAAAACAATAAGTCTAATTGTTTATCTTCCAGAAGCTCTGCTATTTCATGTCGATGTTTACCTAATGAGCGAACATTGATAAGGGCCATAGAGTAGTCACAGGGGGTTTTGTTGGGCTTCCGGCGAGGAAGGTCGTGGCAATTTGATATTATGGCAGCACAATTCGGACAACATTGGCGAGCATTTCCCACAAGATAATGTGGGTCAAATATGGAACATAGAGGATCTCGTGGAGGACGATAGTTCCTGAGCTGGCTGGAGGTGTACGTCCCTCGTAGGGGTAGCGGAAAAAGGCCAGGGGTCATGGTCCTGGGCCCGGTACCGGCGCGGACGGGCGCAGACGGGCTTGCCTTTGGCGCGCCCGCTGCGCCCGCCCGCTGCGCGGACGGGAGGAACCCTGACTTAAGTACATCCTGGTAGGTGGGAGGAGGGTGGGAGGGGCTGCGAGCTCCAGCGCGAGCCTTCCCCGGCCCAAGATGGCGGCTCCAGTTACCAGGGGAAGTGACCAGCGCCTAGCAACAGAGGCGCTGTGTCACCCAAGGAGAAATGTCCTAGCGATATTAATCTCACTACAGGTAGGGGCTCCTGTTAAAATCTCCACATATTAAAATATCTACAGTTTTTTAAAACAAGTTATTCGTAGTCAATAACTCACAAAACTACAATCAGCGTTTCAGCGTCTCACAATAGCGCGCAAGGGAGCGCAAGGTACCCCCGGCTTCCGCCTCAAGGGTGAATTAAGCAAATCTCCCGAATGGCAGAGTAACGCCCTTAAGTACCTGGGAGGGCGGGAGGGGCTGCGAGCTCCAGCGCGAACCTTCCCCGGCCCAAGATGGCGGCTCCAGTTACCAGGGGAAGTGACCAGCGCCTAGCAACAGAGGCGCTGTGTCACCCAAGGAGAAATGTCCTAGCGATATTAATCTCGCTACAGGTAGGGGCTCCTGTTAAAATCTCCACATATTAAAATATCTACAGTTTTTTAAAACAAGTTATTCGTAGTCAATAACTCACAAAACTACAATCAGCGTTTCAGCGTCTCACAATAGCGCGCAAGGGAGCGCAAGGTACCCCCGGCTTCCGCCTCAAGGGTGAATTAAGCAAATCTCCCGAATGGCAGAGTAACGCCCTTAAGTACCTGGGAGGGCGGGGGGGGCTGCGAGCTCCAGCGCGAGCCTTCCCCGTCCCAAGATGGCGGCTCCAGTTACCAGGGGAAGTGACCAGCGCCTAGCAACAGAGGCGCTGTGTCACCCAAGGAGAAATGTCCTAGCGATATTAATCTCGCTACAGGTAGGGGCTCCTGTTAAAATCTCCACATATTAAAATATCTACAGTTTTTTAAAACAAGTTATTCGTAGTCAATAACTCACAAAACTACAATCAGCGTTTCAGAGTCTCACAATAGCGGGCAAGGGAGCGCAAGGTACCCCCGGCTTCCGCCTCAAGGGTGAATTAAGCAAATCTCCCGAATGGCAGAGTAACGCCCTTAAGTACCTGGGAGGGCGGGAGGGGCTGCGAGCTCCAGCGCAAGCCTTCCCCGGCCCAAGATGGCGGCTCCAGTTACCAGGGGAAGTGACCAGCGCCTAGCAACAGAGGCGCTGTGTCACCCAAGGAGAAATGTCCTAGCGATATTAATCTCGCTACAGGTAGGGGCTCCTGTTAAAATCTCCACATATTAAAATATCTACAGTTTTTTAAAACAAGTTATTCGTAGTCAATAACTCACAAAACTACAATCAGCGTTTCAGCGTCTCACAATAGCGCGCAAGGGAGCGCAAGGTAACCCCGGCTTCCGCCTCAAGGGTGAATTAACTGGCTGACTGCCGGACATCCGTTTGGCAGAACGGACTTGGCAGGCCCAGGCAGGGAATTTTTAGGGTCAATTCAAAATGGTAATGCTTTTTGCAAATCAAATCAAATCAAAGATAGCTGTATTCGGTATTTGTTAAAAAACCATAAAAGCACATAAAAAACGAGTTTAAAAAACATTTCATCCATAAAATACAGAAGTACAAATTAATTCGTTATTTTTCATTAAAAAGAGAACTTAATCATTCGTTAAAACACTAGAGGAATCCAGGATAATTAATGTATGCTGTCAAGTGCATTAATGTACAATGCAATCATTATGCCATCGAAGATCTGCATCTTACTACATATTTCAGAAATTTAACAGCTGCGACCAAAGTAAATTTGTCTTGTAGCATATACAGTCTGATCAAGGCTGGTTTGCATTGTCTCAAACCCCACATCTTTAAGAGGGGCAACAGATGCCTCTTTCTGCCCCAATCATAGTATTTACAGAAAAAGATGCAGTGGATATTTGACTGAGTGGATGAACCATCACATGGACAATTAATTAGCGTGGCAGACCAGTCATTTGGGGCGGGGAAGGATATCAGCCTATAGAAACAGTCAGTCCTCATCCTTGTTAATAGCATTCTGGTGTAACTGGAAAGTGCCGGGGCCAGGTATGGATGTAAACCTGGGCCATGTAGAAGGCGGTGGTGAGAGATGATCGTAGACTTATTTCCGTCCAGATACCATCGCCTAACTCAAGGCAGATTTCCTTTAAAGCTTTTTTCGAAATTAATGCACAGGAGCTGGGAGTTACATAGAGTTCTGGATGGCCAATAGAATTCAGAATTTTTTTGACATAATGAAGCCAGGTAAGCTTCCTAGCTGCTGATTGGTTCAACAGTCTTGAATCACGTCCCTGCTAAAGGCTATATCCTTGGAAGTCCATATCTTATGCCACAACATGATTGGTCTTATCTTGATTAAGTCTGTGATATGTACCCGGTCTAATTCCTTGTGGCATATAGTTGTATAAATTGATCTTGGGACAGCTAACAAGTACCTGAAAAATGCGTTTTCCGCTAGTTGGATTTGTCTACAGTCGGCCGTCCCCCAAATGCCAGCCCCATAGGTCGCAGTGGAGACACATTTTGCTGCGTAAATCCTCAGCAGAGTGTCTACGGGTTTTCCGCCCAGTCTCTTAGCAAATTGTTTAACTGCGCCAATGGTACGGGAAAAAGCTAGATTGCGTGTGATGGCTGTAGTCCAAGTTCCTCTATTGTTAAAAATAATACCTAAATAGGAAAAAGTTTTGGTCAAGCCTATCTTTGTCTGGTTGACGAAGGTTTTGCAGCCTATTTTGGAATTGTTTTTTGACGTGCAGCACATGGTGAAGGTTTTTCCCACGTTTATCTTCAGCCCTCTAGAGCCCATAAAAGTGGAAAAGCCGGTTAATGCCTTTTGAAGGCCCACCTGAGTTCTTGACATTATCACAGCATCGTCAGCGTAAAGTAATAACGGTACCGCCGTACCATTAATTTTGGGGTAGTCCACTTCCAAATTGGTCAAAAAGTCTGCCACTTCGTTGATGTACAAATTAAAAAGGAAAGGTGCAAGGATACAGCCTTGTCGAACGCCCTTTTCGATTAGGAATTTCTTGGTGCATTCTCCATTTTTACTGTAGCGGACCGTTGCCCCTGCACCTCTATATAGTTCCTTTATGAAATTGAGAACAAATGGGTCTATCTCCATCTTAGTTAAGGTATTCCATAACACGTTGTGGCTTAAGCAGTCGAAAGCCGAGCTTAAGTCGACAAACGTCATGTATAGGTTCCCTTTTTTAGCCACCATGTATTTACTAGTTATTAATGCCAAATTAAGTCCCTGCTTGACTGTGCCCAGCCCGCACTTGAACCCATATTGGAACTTTGAAAGAACCCCTTCCGCTTTGGCCCAGGATTGTAATTTAGTAAGTAAAACTCTTCCTGCTACTTTCATCAAGGAGTCGAGTAGGGAGATTGGCCTATAGCATTTGGGATCCTGTCTATCTCCTTTTTTGAAGATGAGAATTACAATGGCTTCCGGCCATGTTACTGGAAAGCCCGTTTGACTATAGGAGTTTAGAACATTTGTAAGGAGCGGGGCCCATAAGTCCATATTTTCTTTAAATAAGTCGATAGGGATGCCATCTGGCCCTGGGGCTTTGGAATTTGCGCTCTCTCGAAAAGCCTGCTCAACCTCTGGTGGAGAAAAAAAAATATTCAATGGAAAAGTGTCTATGGTATGAGACTCTTCAGACTGCGGGGCAGTGGCGATGGGTGATGATGTCGCAGGGTAGTTTACCACAGGCAGATCGTCATTTTTATATAGTGCCGTGAAGTAACTAACCCACACGTCCTCGGCTATAGCTACCTCTAAAGAATCAGTCTTTCTTTCTGCAAAGAACGGGGCATTGACTTCTCTCCAGAAGGAAATATTGTCCCGAAGGGCGCTAGCCTTTATTAACGCCCCCCAGGCAAGATCTTTAATTTCTTTTTTCCGATTTTGAAGTGCCTGTTTATAAACCAACCTGGCTGCTCTGACTACCTCGATATCTTTCGGCAGTGCCTTTACTGCCTGTAAGAGAGCTTTGTGGGCTCTAGTGCAGGCAGAATTGAACCATCCATTCGTTCTGACCCTTTCTCCGTCTTTTCGCTTCCGGGTCAATTTATCATTAATAGTGGCTATTATATTGTCATAAACCGCTTTGATCTTGTGGGGATTAGGATATTGTTCTAGACATGTCATGAAGTGCTCAAGGTCTTCCGTGGTTACCTCCTTTAAAAAAAAAATTGGGTTGACATTAGCCCACTTAGTAGCATACCCATTTCTACTGGCCAGGGAGATTGAATGACGATATAATGTTTCAGACAGTTTTGATGCATGGCTATCATAGGTACCCGCATCAAAACTGATACTAATTGGGAAGTGGTCACTCATTACTAAATCTTCTGTTTTAAAGCCCTGTGCAGTACCCTGATTGCTGTTAGACAGCAACATGAAATCTATAATGGTACCTTGCCCCCGGCCATGAAAAGTCGGTTGGAAATCAACCATTGGCTCGCAAAGTTCGTTAGCGTAGCCATTACCTTTTAGATTTGTTATGCCACAGGTGTCTAAACCACTATAAGGGCATAAGTGGCAGTTATAATCTCCCACTATAAGAATGCAACCTGCCTCTCCCGTTCCCCTATTTAAAATATGGGTTAAATCGTCCATGAGCACTTTAGCCTCTTCTTTCGTAGTGTTGTTATATAAGTTGATCAGAAGAAAGCTCAGCCCTTTCCCTTTGACAGAAAAACCCTGCAAGGAATTACACTTCCTATTATTAACCCCCGCATTCTCTAATCTCTCCACTGTCAGATTTGCCAGATTGGAGACGTACGTATAGAGGCCACCAGAACCCCTGCCTCGATTACCCTGAAGAGACGGGGTAAAATGGGTGCTGAAACCCTCTATATGGGACTCCCCCTGATCCCAGCACTCCTGAAGGCATATTATATCAAAATTATCGGCAAAGGATAGGAATGTTGGGTCCGCCGTTTTCTTAGAGAGACCTGCAATGTTCCACGATGTTAAGGCCACACTGGCTCTCCTCACGGTTTGTGATAAGTCTTTTTCCAGCAGATGTGAGCTCGAACTATTACCTGCTCTGGTCCCTGTCGTGTCAAGATTTCCTATGTTTATTTCATCAGAGGGGGTATTATTATTTTCCTCGTTGGAGTCTGTGACGTCAGACCCCACAAAACTGGAGCCCATGGCTAATTGGTGCAGAGAGGATGATACTTGTACCCAGGGAAGGGCAAGATTGGTACTTAACAGGGTCAAGCTAGTTTGACAGGGAGAGTGTTTTTTATTACACAGGTTGGATTCTCTCCCTGAAGTTGGAGAAGCAGTAGAGATTCTATAATCCTGTTTTACCCTGATTGAATTCTCTAGTGGTCAGTCGACCATTTCTAGGCAATCATATCTATTTCTTGTTGAGATGCCCCTCCAAACTTCCATATTAAACTGATCCCTTCTAGGAAGCCAAGACCGAGCTTCCCAATCTCTACTCCTATTCCTGTCCCAGCGACCCACTTGGTTCCAGGTCCAGTCCGGACCTTGCTCCCAGTTTGGGGTGGCTCCATAATCAAAGATGTTCGTTGGTGGATAAAAAAAGGAAAGGCGGTGGGCATCAATCCCCCCCTTTTTTGCCAGGGTAGGCCAAGAGCAGATATAATCAACCGTGGCGGGATCGCCACAGTTGATTATAACGCAGTCTCCCTGTATGCTTTTTCTTACGTCGCCAATCCACAAAACTCTACGTACCGTAGAGATTCTGCTGGAATTTGGTGGCTGAAGAGGTCTTTAAAGGTTCAACCACTGCAGCACCTTATTTCGAAGGGACCGTGAAGGTTCGTCTGTGTTTTCAGGCGACTCTGGAACCCCAGTAAGGATGACAGTGAAGGGAGTCGCTTCAGGTGGTAGATGTATCGGACGCCTGAACCTCACTCCCTTCTTTCCATCACCCGAAGGCTGCGAAGCCAACACTTTAGGTGGTATGAGTGGTGTGGCTTTCAGCTTGGCTATCTGAGTTGGGCCTTTTAACAATCCAGGGGTGGCCTGGGAAATGTCTTGTGTTATGCTAGACTTTGCCTGCCCGACTCCGGGTGGAGCCTGGGTAGTATCTTGTGTTGTGTTCCGCTTCGGTTGCGCATTAGCAACTGTTACAGCTTGTATCAGTTTTACGCGAGGATCAGATTGAACAGATTGAGCTGATGTGCTAATGACTTTGGGTTTACCCACCCCCGAATTAGTTGGGCCTAATGTTTTCTGAGTAAAAGGTGATATGTTCAGCTCCGCTAATTGTTTTTCAATATTCATTAGGCTTTGTTCCACTGGTTGTAGGTGGAGTTTAAGAAGCTCCCCTACACTCATTAGCAATTGGGTATTAGATACGCATACTTTGCATGTACCCCCCTCCGCCCCCATGATATTTAGATTCTCGGGCATTTCTGCAAGATTAATTAGAGGAGTATTGCTAACATTTAGGAGGCACTGGGTGGGTTGGTTTAATCCCAACGTGTGGATATTCGGGGAAGATATAAGTTTATTTGAGTTGGAGTTATTCTTATTTTTTACCCGTTTCGATATAGCGCCCTCCCTCCTCCCCTTGGCATTTCTTTCCGGGGGTTCTACTTGAGTTTGGCACTGATGTAAATCAGTCGTTTTTTCTAAATCGTCACTTAGATGCGAGTCAAGGGAAAGCTGAGTGGCAGAGAGATCCACAGTGCTAGGGACAGTGTGGATCTCTGCTATGGCTTCAGATTGCAACAACAGGTGGGCAATTGGCCCTAACTGAGTCGGGGTTAAAGCAGAAGCAAGGGGACCCATAGAAGACCTTCTCGCTAATGCCAGCTCTTGAGATACCCTGCGCTCCAACAAGATTATACTCTGATCTATCGCCTCATTTGTTCTAGTGATAAACTGGTCTATCGGACCTGTTATCTGTGCAGCGCTCAGCGCCGTTTTACTTCTGCTCCCTCTGGTCATAGCGAATACAGGTGATGGTGGATTGAGCTATGCTGTCACAAAATAACCAATAGATGTAGCACCAAACTTTGTGACAACAATAACGATCTATTTGGGAGCAAGTCTTCGAAGGTGGATGTAACGCAGTCTGTTGGAAGAATGCAAATAAGGTGGCCCAGTCCAGTCTTACCAGTCTATAACGGGCTAAAACGGGCCCCCCCTTGGCCCGGGCTTTGCCTGGCGCGACCCGCGACGCGCGGGAGCACTGTTGATTTATGCGCCTCCGTGCGCGTGAGCTGGCGTGGGTGGGCGGGGCTGCCGGTAACTCTGGGGGATGTAGGCCCCCCACTCGGTGGCCGCAAGGTGTAGGCGGCGGCGTGGGGGACCAAGATGCCCAGAGAAGGAAGCGCTCGTGAGCGCGGTGCCCAGCAGGAAGATTCAGGAATCGCCCAGGTCCAAGTAGGTTTCTCTGCTCGCTCGTTTGTTTTTTAATTTGGTCTCCCGCTCCTGTAGGGGAGCACTGTTGATTTATGCGCCTCTGTGCGCGTGAGCCGGCGTGGGTGGGCGGGGCCGCCGGGAACTCTGGGGGATGTAGTCCCCCCACTCGGCGGCCGCAAGGTGTAGGCGGCGGCGGGGGAGACCGAGATGCTCAGAGAAGGAAGCGCTCGTGAGCGCGGTGCCCAGCAGGAAGAATCAGGAATCGCCCAGGTCCAAGTAGGTTTCTCTGCTCACTCGTTTGTTTTTTAATTTGGTCTCCCGCTCCTGCAGGGGAGCACTGTTGATTTATGCGCCTCCGTGCGCGTGAGCCGGCGTGGGTGGGCGGGCCGCCGGGAACTCTGGGGGATGTTGTCCCCCCACTCGGCGGCCGCAAGGTGTAGGCGGCGGGGGGGGGACCGAGATGCCCAGAGAAGGAAGTGCTTGTTAGCGCTGTGCCCAGCAGGAAGATTCAGGAATCGCCCAGGTCCAAGTAGGTTTCTCTGCTCGCTCGTTTGTTTTTTAATTTGGTCTCCTGCTGCCAATAGACACCTGCGTGGGTAGTACGCAGGTGTCTAAATTAAAACTGGCTGACTGCCTGACATCCGTTTGGCAGAACGGACTTGGCAGGCCCAGGCAGGGAATTTTTAAGGTCAGTTCAAAATGGTAATTGCTTTTTGAAATTACCGGCGGAGGCGACGATATCGTATTTAATTGGAAGGGCATAGCCCCTCCGCACACACCCAGAAATCTCCGCTGCCTCTAGGCAAATTTACCCCCCATGCTAGATTTAGTCAGGGTGTTAGAGAAGGATGTATCTTAACCCCTTTCTTAAACTACTCTATATAAATGGCATTAACTATTTAGTGGGCAAAGGAAAGGATATGGGATGTCAGCTCATAACCATCTTGCTATAATGCGACGACGCAGAGCTTATTGCTCACACAACAAACGGCCTACAGTCCTTATTGGCTTCCTTCTTGACCTATATGGAAGATTTGGATCCAAAAACAAACCACTCCAAATCATATATTATGTCTTGTGGGCATCCAAACACGAAGACCAAGCGCTTTGTTATGGGGTGGACACACTTAGACAAGACTTCAATATTAATTATCTAGGGATCCTTTTTTATCTCATCTGTTAGTTGGAATGCCCTTTTAACTTTAAGATCGCAACAATATAGTAGGAATACAGAGGCCATCTTTAGATTTGCACATATATTAAGGTATAAACCAATCAAAGAAATTATATATATAAAAGTAAATGCATTTCAGCAGAGCTATAGAGTATGAGCTTTTGGGGCTACAGAAATGTGGGAATTCTTCAATATGCTGTAAATCGTTTCATCAGATTATGCGGAAAGACCGACCCTTAGGGAGAGGGGGGTTGTAGCAATTATTTTTAAAGAACAGTATCTATGTCGATGCTTGCCTGACTCTATCCCAGACTGTGAAAGTCTCACGTTCTGTATCGAATTTTCCCCCTATAACTGTTTCTCAGGCACGCTCATATATCGCCCCCAGGTCCCCCAAAACAATTCCACAAGTCTCTCCCCCCGCTTATGGCCGAGCTAGTTACTACCCCCTCCAACTATACGTTGTTAGGCGACCTCAACCTTCATTTTGACTCTGCCTCTGACCGTATTGCCACAGAGTTAGCGGATGACCTGGCGGCTTTACAACTGGAACAATTGATTGACTCCTCAACCCACATTAAGGGCCACCTCTTGGACCCAGTTTTTAGCAACTGCTCTGAACAGAAGGTAGGGCATCCTGTCTGCCTGCCCTGGACTGACCACTCACTTATTCCTTTTATATGGTCCACATGGAAGGTCCTTCCCCTGCCCCCCATGGTGCGAAACTCTAGGAACTGGTCTAAACTCCCAGTTGAACAATGGACCAACAGCCTTATGTCCTCCATACCTCCCCCTAACGGGGATCCATTCATCGCTAATGAGGAATATGAGGGGTGGATTTCACAATCCCTTGAGACCACACTCCCCCTCAGTAAATCCACTATGAAGCGATCCCAAAAAACTGCCCCCTGGTATTCCGAGGAACTCAGGGAAAAAAGCGGCATTGCAGGAAACGGGAAAGAAGCTGGCGCCTCGAATACGCCCAGGCTGATAAAATCCTATATAGAGAGTCCATTAGAGCCTATAAAGACGCGATAAAAAATGCCCAATCATCCTATTTAGCAAAACAAATCATTCTGGCAAAATCAAAACCCAAAGAAATCTTCCAGATTGTAAAAAAGCTCACTAAACTCTCTCTCCCTTCTATACCCAGCTGTAAAACCATGGACTACTGCAACAACTTGGCAGACTTTTTTTATCAAAAAGTCCATCAAATCTATACCTCTTTCCCTGCTAAGGACCTAACCACCTGCACTCAGGTAGGGTTAAGGGTGTTTGATGTTACTTTTCAGACCCCCGCAAAGTTGGATCACTTCCCGTTTTTAGATCAGGAGGCTCTGGAATTGCTGATACATCAAGTAAAATCAGGCTCGCCACATGACCCAGCCCCACCAGACGTACTGGCTTCAGTAAGCCATGTGGTCCTTCCCACTATTATGAACCTCCTCAATGCTTCCATCTCTTCAGGCACGTTCCCATCTCCCTGGAAGCAAGCAATGGTGCGGGCACTGCTGAAGAAGCCAAATTTAGACCCAGGCAATTTCAGTAATTACCGCCCTATTTCTCTGCTCCCCTGGGTGAGCAAGCTCCTGGAGAAATATATCAATACGCATCTCATTGACCTTCTCAAGAGCAATCAGTTGCTGAATGCCACCCAGACGGGTTTCCGTCCGAAACATGGCACGGAAACTGCCTTACTGGCAGTTACCGAAGAAGCCAGAAGGATCTTGGATCGAGGGGGATCAGTGGCAGTGGTCCTCCTCGATCTGAGTGCAGCATTTGACACGGTCAATCATGATACGCTGCTGCACCGCCTTGCTGAGCTTGGTATTTCAGGGAGAGCTATGGCCTGGCTTAAATCTTTCTTGAGCAACAGGACCTTCCAGGTCTTTGAGGGTGACACCGCCTCCTCCAGTAAACCACTGAGCTGTGGAGTTCCCCAGGGCTCATCTTTGAGCCCTGCGTTATTCAACATCTACATGAGACCACTGGCTGATGTCGTTCGCCCCTTTGGGATCAAGATCATTTCATATGCGGACGACACGCAGCTAGTGGTCTCCCTTGCCCAGGAGGAGGGCCAATCAAATCAGCCAGGATTAATGAAATGCTTGGAGGAGGTAAAAAGCTGGATGTCAACATCTTGCCTTAAACTCAACGGGGATAAGACTGAGCTGATCTCCTTGGTCCCCCGGCGGCAACTAATATTGACTCCTTATGGCCCTTAAGCCTGGGCTCTCCCCCTTGCCTAAGGATAACATCAAAAGTCTGGGAGTGTGGCTGGACAAAGCCCTCACCTGTAATACCCAGGCCACCAAGCTATCCGCAACCTGTTTCGGACTTCTTAGGATGCTGAAGAAAATTCTTCCTCTTCTACCTATGGAAGCCAAACAGATAGCTTTGAAAGCCCTGATCCAATCCCGACTGGAATTCAGCAATTCACTGTACTTGGGGGCTCCTGGCTACACATTGCAGAAATGACAGATTGTGCAGAACTGCGCGGCACGCACTCTGCTCCAGATACCACGTAGAACTTCAGCAATCCCGGGCTGAGCAGCCTACACTGGCTCCCGGTACATGAAAGAATCTCTTTTAAGGCAATGTGTATAGCCCATCAGGCTTCCTGGAAAAATGGATCGGAGATTGGTCCTGAGCTAATCATTCCATACCTTCCTAGTAAACATCTCCGCTCCAGCCAGGCCTTTCTGGCGATAGTCCCCACAATTAAGAGATCTAGAGCTGGCGGCAGGATGTTTTCCTATAATGCCGCCAAGCTATGGAACACACTCCCCCTTCAGCTTAGGGCCAATCCCAATCGGCTCTCCTTTCGCAAGGAATTAAAGACCTTCCTTTTTAAAGCTCATAACTAGCCCCTTCCGCCCTCATCTGATGAGTAGCATCTTGGTCTTGCAGCGCTTGGACGCCCCAAGGCAACAACCGCGCTATACAAGTCCCCTTTTCATTTCATTTCACCTGTAGAATACTCTCAGTGACCAGGGCACTGCTACCTTTATATGCAATGAGGCATTAGGGTTACCATACTTGGAGGATATGATTGGGCTCACACCACTAATATTTTGAATCAAGAGCTGGGGAAACCCAAAGGCGGGTTTGGTCAGAACTTATATTTGGGACTGTCTGACTCTTGATATGGTAGAACGGATCCCTTTGCTTTCCTATTTGAAGAAAACCTTTGAGAGAATAGGTCTCCCAGAAATGTTTAATAACCTGCAAAAGATATCCCCTAACTTTAAAGAAGCCGTTAAACAGCGCTATTTAGATCATTGTATGAAGCTGCATTTGGAGAGGGCCCAGACATTATAGACGTTAGTTAGATTTATTTCTATTTTTTATTTTGACAGTTTTGTATAGCGCGAACAAGACCCTTGCGGGTATCAGAGAGCTTCACATGGTAAATACAGGTGAATGACATATAAATATAAATAAATAAAATGAATTATGCAAACATATTACTGGTAAGTATTAGGGACTAGCACATATCTATAAGAGTGAATAGAAAGTTCATGTAAATTTGGACAGGAGAATGTATTTCACTTCTTTTTTAAAAAAAGCTGCGGATGGATTGAGTCTCGTTTCTGGGGGCAAAGCGTTCCAAATACTGGGGGCCAATCCTGAGAAGGTGCGATTATATGTTTTTTTTGTAGGAAAAACGTTGTGGTTTGAGTAGAAGATTATCAGAACTCCTTGTAGATCTGTTACCACCCGATAGCACTAGTTTCTCCACAAGGTATCTCGAATTTTGTGGTGCAATGCGATTTTTAAATGGATTCTGGTTTCAAAAGGTAACCAGTTGAGGGAGCGAAGGTCCGGGGATATGTGGCAGTTTCTTTTGGAGCCTGTGATGAGTGTAGCAGCAGTATTGATTGACGCTCTTAGCGGAGCGGTTGTTGATCTGGTAAGGCCGCAGACAGCGACACTCCCATAGTCCACTCTGGGAATTACTAGAGTTTGAACTGCCTGCTTAAAGTCATTTGCGGGTATTAAGGTTTCAAAGATACTCTTTGTTATCAACTACAAGGCATTTTGAACCTTATTTAGTTTGGAGTGTGACTCCCACTCAATGATTTTACTTTACCCTTTTAGATTATGCACAGTGCACTTCAGGGTTGACCTCCATTACAAGGTTTTTGGAATCATGATTGACCTCCTACTTCCTGCGATATTGTCTCTAAACAAAGCACAAGTCACTTTACATTGTTCTGCCCACTGTATTCAGTACCTTGGTCCACCTTCTTGGTTCCTATCGTGCATAGTACAAATCTGAGACAGCAGCGGCAACTTTGCACAGTAGACATTTGTTATGTGGTTGTAAATTTTATATGAATGGCATTCGCTTTTAGGAAACGTTGTGGAGCCTTATTTATGTGATTGCAGCATGTCTCTGTGGTCTGCTAATGATGAAATTTATGTTTTGAATGCTTGTCTTAATATTGTCTGTTATTATTTTCATTGGTTTTATGCATACATTTTATATACTGTATATTTATGCATTATTTTATATGGTTTTTGTCAAATAAAGATTATCTACTGACAGACGGATTATCCCAAACCTACACTGCAGGCATTGACTCATTTATTGCTTATGGTAATTCTCCCACAGCTACAAACCAGTAAATCAAGTATGTAAATTATTCTCTGGCTCAAATAAGATTCAGTGTACAAAATCACCAGCACTGCTCTATTGTCCCGAGGTGAACGTCTGTAAATATATGTTCAAAAAACAACAATGCGGTATGTACACAGGCACTTTATCATTTATGTACATTTAATAGATTTCCATAATAAGTATATATTTATGCAAGCAACAATGTGCACTTGTATGTAATGAAACTGTGGGGCATATTTACAAGCTATTGTGCCACTGGTGCCTCAATTTTTGCGACAGGTGCAAGGTGGTGCTGTGCCCTGTTCCATATTTACAAGCTGGCGCTAAGCCACTTTGCGTGGCTTAACGCGACGTATAAATATGGCCTCCTGGATGTAGTTTTCTGTGGCAAAGGGCTGTGCAATCGGTTTTGATGTGGGCATTCCCAAGCAACACCCATTGCTTTTTGACACTGCTCCAGATTTATAAGGACCTGTAAATTGTAGAAAGCTCCAAAAACATACGCCTCCCCTGGGGAGGCATACGAGTAGCACAATGAGGAGAAATACTTTAATTTCTCCTTGTTTTTTGCTCTTTCTATGCGTGCTGAACTGTGCAGCATACATAGAAAGAGCAAAACGCCATTGATGATTGTTTTTGTGCAGAAAGTTGTCCCTTCCTGCACAACAACAATCATCCCTGCAATGCAGGAACCCTTACACCATGATGCAAGGGTGCCTGCGCTGGCCCTAGGCAGCTTGTTTTATGCGGCCACAGGTGAAAGTACAGGAATGCAAAGTATTCTTGCAAATACAGCGCATTCCTGTACTTAGAAAATGGTGCAGCTCAGCGCAGCAAAATTACATGCTGCACCATGCTGTGCAATTTTCTTGTAATTGGCAAGAAATATATCTAATAAGAAATATACCTTCGAGCACTGTAGTTTTCCAGATCACCTATATATATATATATATATATATATATATCTCACATCATAAGGAAGTGAGTACACATCTCTGTTTAACACCCCTGTTTTACAGAATAGTTACTGTTAGACCTGGCCGCTAGTTGGCTGAGGTAGGTACCTTAGGCCAAATAGGGACACTAGCTTCCACGTCAGGTAAAGGAAGGTCACCTTCTTATATAGCCCCGCTCACCCCCTCGGTAGCTTGGCACGAGCAGCCAAGCTTATCTTCAAGGCAAGTGTGTAAAGTATTTGCAACCACGCTCTCAGTAACCCAATGATGATACCACAGAAGGACACCATACGTGTTTCATAAAAAAAAGTATAAATTGATATAAAAAGATATAGAATGAGATCACACGATATAATTCCAACATATGCGTATTTATAAAATTCCTCCTGGCCGGGTGGTGACAGGCTAGGTAGCCTGCGGGGAGTCGTCAGCGTGTCAGTAAGTGGATACTTAATCTAACAATATATCGGGTGGGTGGATAGACCGATAGTCCGAGAAACCACGAAATTCTTTCACATTTGGGTATTTGTGAAAAAACATATATTTTCCTTATTTTTCAAAACAACTGCAGATAACGCGGCGTGAAGACAACCCCCTGCCGTGTCAGCCCATGCAGCGCGGTAACAAACGCCTCTTGTGAGTTAGTTGAGAAGCCTGTTTTATCTTCCTTGTTTTTAAAAAGCTTAATGGAGTCTATTGAAGGTTCCATTTTCATTAGTGCATTTTGCTTTATTTCTTCTTTTTTAATTTGGATAATAGTTCGGGTTGAATAAAATAAACTGAACCTCATCCTATCCACCATATAATCACTCTGGTGGAATGTGATAACTGCGCCTGCTACATGTTAGCAGGCAGGTAAGACAGACATTGCTATACGTTGCTTAATAATAAAAGCAGAATGTGCTTGGCGTATTTAGCATTTTACACACCTGTTCCTTATTCTAGATCACTGGGTCTGGTGTAATTTGGTGAAGGGAGTGATATGATACTGTTTTCCCCAAGGATTTAATCATTATCATTGAAATGTTTTTCCTTTGCCTCCACCTGATACATTTTTGCTTTACAGGTAACTGGCCCCAGCAAATAGCTGAGTGTGCCTCAACGGCGACTGCCGTGAGTATACGTAATAATAATGTTACCTTTTTTACACTAATATCCTCACGGCTGGGTGCACCTTAGCGCGTGCATTCCGCCGGGGGATCACACTACTGGTCCTGAAGAATGCTGAGCGTTTCGGGCTCTCTAAGCAGAAACATGTCGACCAAATTTGATTAAATTTATTGACGACCAGGAGGTCTCTAATAAATGAGACTTAACCATGAGTCCACTCATCACCTGTTTTTAACTAGTGCTGGTTGGACTATTAATAAAATAGTTGACAGTCACAGCTAAGCATTTTTTAACTTCGCCTTTTTTTGCACTCACTTAGCACAATTGGGTGATTTCCACCACTTCAACACACACAAGAACCAGCTCCGCTGTAATCAGGAGTTGTAGCACACTGGAAGGACGCTAGGTCCTTCCAGTGGGAACCCAATGATGAAGCATGTCACCACTAGGTTGGTGAGTGAGGGTTCTTTATAACTTTAAGACTATTATTCTCTGTGGTTTTGCTTCACCAATCCTTTTAGTCTGTCCCTCACATGATGCTTTTGAGGTTTTTCTGTTCTTTTTGTTGTTTCACTCTTCTGTTGTTTATTAATACTAATATTAGGGGTAAGAGAGTGAACACTTATACCCTTACTCTCCCGTTGTTTGATTTTAACTCAACAATCAGGCAGTTTGTTATGCAAACAAACGCAATGCGTGATGCAACAATCCGGTAGTTCGTAATGCAGAATTAATGCAAGGCGTAACACACTAATCAGGTAGTTTATAATGCAGAAATAATGCAATGCGTAATACGACAATCAGGTAGTTTGTAATGCAGAAATAATGAAATGTGTAATACGACAATTAGGTAGTTTGTAATGCAGAAATAATGCAAAGCGTAATTCGACAATCAGGTAGTTCGTAATGCAGACATAAAACAATGCGTAATACGACAATCAGGAAGTTCGTAATGCAGAAGCAATGCAATTCGTAATACAACAATCAGGTAGTTCGTAATGCAGAAATGATGCAATGCATTATACACTCCAGCACCGATCACGGTGCCTTAGGCGATCTCTTCGCAACAGGTACTGACTCGCAGTCAGCTTCCATCAACAGATGCCCCCAACATGGGCATGGTATAAACCAAAGTGCAGCTTCGCACTCCGGCCCCGGTACTGCCACTTCTTGGCAAGTATGGGCCGTGATACGAACCAAAGCAGAGGCTCGCACTGCAGGAATGGGAGAGGCAGAGAGCATCTCTAACCGAGCCTGCACCCCACCCCAGGCGGTGACACATGTTACCTGGGGAATGCGACCTCGCTCTCCTCTCCTCCTCCCGCGACTTGGGCCACCGATACAACTTTGTGGATTCCAGGCAGAGGAACTAGGGCCCTCCCTTGATGGGGCTGGTTTAAGGTCCCGCTCTGGCAACGGCAGGCTTGGGCTGGAGGCTAAGCTCCTCTGGGGCTGCGGGTCTGGGCTGCTGATGATACGAAGATCTCAGGCTGCAACAGGGCACACACACACAGCGCCGCTGAAACTCACTTGAGCTTCGGGTATGCACGATCACAGGGCACTCCTCACGAAGGTCTAAGGCTGCACAAAGCACACGCCCATAGCATCGCTGAGACTCACTTAAACTTCGGCAGCATGATAACAGGGCAATCCGCACAAAAGTCTCAGGCTGCACAAAGCACAAGCACACAGCGTCGCTGAGACTCACTTGGACTCTGGGTGCACAAGAAAAGGGCAATCCTCATGAAGGTCTCAGGCTGCACAAAGCACACGCACACAGTGTCGCTGAGACTCTATTGGACTCCGGGTGTGCACAATACTAGGGCAATCCTCACAAAGGTCTCAGGCTGCACAAAGCACACACACACAGCGTCGCTGAGACTCTATTGGACTCCGGGTGTGCACAATACTAGGGCAATCCGAACAAAGGTCTCAGGCTGCACAAAGCACACGCACACAGCGTCGCTGAGACTCACTTGATCTCTGGTGCACACTATCACAGGGCAATACTTACGAGTGTCTCAGGCTGCAAAAAGCACACGCACACAGCTTCGCTGAGACTCTCCTGGAAACTTTTGTGTGCCTGAGTTTCCGCAACAGGGAGATAGCTCACCTCGGGCCCTTGGGGCTAAGTTACTTCCGGACACAGCAAAGTCCTTTCAAGCAGGGGAACACAGCACCCAGCAAAGTACCTTTAGCCTCTTCTTGGTTAAAGCAGCAGACTGCAGGCCAGCCCCAGAACACACCGCAAGGGTAAGTCCTTTCCTTCAGTCTCTTCAGCTGTTTCTTCCTTGGCAGAGGTTCCTCTTGGCCACGAAGTAGGTTCAATCCTTTTCAGACTTGCTCAATCCATTTCTCCAAAGTTAAGGGGCTGCAGCTCTCATAGACTACCCCTAAATGCCTTTGCAGTGTAAGGGGCATATTATCAAGGGCGGTATCGCCGCTTTAGCAGCACTTCATCCCGCTAAAGTGGCGATATTTCCATCGCCCTATTAGCAAGCTGTTGCTAAGCTGTTAGCGACAGCTTTGTGCCACTTTGCATGTCAGTGATATTTATAGCTAATGACATGCAAAGTGGGGTTCCTCCACACAACTCCTTGGCAAACACTGGCTAACCCAGCTTTGGGATATTAGCAAGGCTGCACAAGACCCGCGATGCGAGCCTGAAAGCAGCGCTAAGCCCCCTTTATCGCGGGTTTTTAAAACCTGCTAAAAATAGGACTTAGCCATCTTTAACATGGGAGGTGGATTGCATGGCTGAGACCATGCCTGCCTATCAGCAAGGTTTGCAATATCCCTGGGAAATCATCGCTTGTTTTCCCATGATACAGCATGTTATCACGGCTATCGCTGGATTTATTATCGTCTTGGAGATGCGCCTTGCTAATAACGCGCTATCTCAGCCATAAAATCCAGCGAAAGCTGGCGGTAAAAAAATTAGCGCTAAGCACGATTTACGATATTTAACGCAAATCGTTGCTAATATGCCCCTTTGTGTTCAGGGGGCACTGACCCTGTTCAAACCAGTTCTGGGTGCCTGCCTGCCAGTGACACAATCTTCCTTTGTTTAGTGCCACTCTGGATTCTCAATCACTCAGCAGGAGATGGGACCATTGTTTTATGGCCGCAAACCAGGCCTCCTCACCTCTAGGGGCTACTCCTCCCCCCTGCACTCCAGATGCAGGTCAGCCTGTTGCTGTCTCACCTCCTCTCCTAGATCAAGACATTCCCCAGATCATATCACTTTCAAATCCAGACAGTCAATCCACAACCAGTCTGAGAGACACAGAAATAATAGAGCACAAAAACCCAGTCACTTCTAAAAGAGTGGTTTCTAAACACATAATGCAAAAACCACCTTCATAAAAAGATGTGTTATTACATTGTGAGTTCAGGCACACTAAACTTCACCACTCCATCTTAAGCCTTTGGGAAGATAGGCTGGAAACATCCTACACAGCCTCCCCATTCTGTCCTATGTGCAAGATGGCCTTTCAACAGTGAAAAACTAAATGGAGAGTATTTTTGCTGGCAGAACATGGTACACACCTCAGTACATGTTCTACCGTTCACATGCACTGCACCCTGCCCAGGGGGTACCTTGGACCTACCAATGGGGTGTTTGATGGGCATAGAAAGGGAAGGGTAAGGCCTGGCAAGTGGGTGCACTTGTTAGGACAACATGGCAGTTTAACAAACTGTGCACAGGCACTGCAGTGGCAGGCCTGAGTTCTCTCTTTTAAGGCTACTTGTGTGGGTGGCACAATTAATGCTGCAGGCCCACTGGTAGCATTTGCATTACCAGCCCTGGCACACATAGTGCACTTTACAAGGGACTTTACTAGTAAGGCAAACATACTTATCAAGGACAACCAATTACCATTACACTTTACACAGGGAGCACTTGCGCTTTGACACTGATCAGCAGTGGCAAAGTGCCCAAAGCATCTAAGTTTGCACCCCTATGACAGAAAAAAGGTCTAGGGGGATAGCAAAAAGTTTAGGAAACTTTAGCCAAAGAGGGCCAAGTTCAAAAGTTACTATAATGTATTCGGACAACGTTTTAGTTCCAGACTATTTAATGACTGGTTATGTTTAATAGTTAATGAATTGTAATTTGAAAGGCAACTCCTATCATTCTGTTGGATATAGGGGCTCCCTTCCAGATAGATGGAACTGTTCTGTTTTTATCACACCTGAAAAAGTGTGTGAAAGTGTGGTGACACCACTCATTGGGGACTCTGAGCTCAGAACGATTAAAAGTGTTCACTCTGGAAAACAACGTCTCAATTACTTTAAATAAAAACCAAGATAGTGTTCTGTGGTCCTTATAGGAGCAATAGTAGGCAGTGCTTGGATACCAATATGAGAGAGGTGGTTGCCAAGTAAAAATCGTTAGGTGTCTAATTGATGACATGCTGTCATGGACACCTGTGGTAAAGAAAATAAATACCTCTCTAGCAAGGCGATTTTAGCTAGGTTTAATTTGGTGTATTAAATTATAAAGATTTAAATGAATTCTGTACAGATAGGCTGTTATAACTATCATTGAGCACAACTGGTATCATGGTAATGCTAGTGTTCGCTTTTAGGATGGCTGAGTTTGTCATTCTAAATTGTGTTGATTTTTAATTTGGAGTCAGTTGGATTGCTGTCCCTAGGCTTGGGCTGCCACAATTCCTTGCTTCAAGTACTAATCTTCTGTCAACACTTTTTTGCAGATGTCTGCTTGATTTTTTGCCACTACCATTTGGCAATGATCAGCCTGGTACCACACACGGAACAAGGACACTTGTGGTGCAGGAACTCATGCGTGCAAAGATTGGTAGTAATTTATTTTTATTGCATGCTTCATCTCTCTCAGCAACGTGCCTTCATCACCTCTGCCACCCTGCAACATACTGTAAACGTTAAAAGGCACTGGTTCAGAAAAGTAGAACAGAGATATTGCCTACGCCCTCAGATGCCCAGCCGCACACACATCACTTCAATTTCGAGGGCAGAATACACACAACAAACCCTTATGTGCCAATAGAAGCTTGTTATGTACACCAATACTATTTTAAACAACTCTCAAGTAAAATGTTTTTAAATTAACTTACCAGAGTATCAAAGATGTGCTGCAGTCTATGTAGATGCCTATTCAAGATCAGTTGAAAAGGTGTTCTCAAGATCCATACCACTCAATTAATCATTGATGTGTTGAAGGAAATCTTTAACAAAGAAGGTGTACCATCCGATATTGTCAAAGACAATGGAACCCAGCCAACATTAGAGGAAAGTAGGGTTTTCTTTGATAATTGTGGGGTGAAACACAGGCAGACCACACTTTATAATCCACAGAGAAATGGACAAGTTGAGAGAATCAATAGACTGATAAAAGATACCACAGAAATGCCATTGAACTAGTGGCTCATTCTGGAAGTATCTTTGAAATATATAATTTGGGCAAAAGTCTATTTGAGTTAAGGAAGGTCACCTACCTCTAAACTAAATCCAAAGTGGCTGCATTAATGCTCAAGTATGAGGAAAGGAGAAGTTGTCTCTCAAGACATAGGAACGAGAATTCCCTGGGGTGAATGGGTAAAGGCGAAATTAGGTGCAGTGTGTGCAAGTCCATCCAAATGTAAGGGTGCCTTTAAAATCCAGATAATGAGAAATAATTGATTGGAGTTGGAGAACAGGCAGCATTGGAATTTGGGGATAGTAGTCCTTTAGAAGAAGGGGAATATCTCAGATAAAAAAATTCAGTAATGCTAATGAATGTATGGATGAAGAAGAAGGGTGTAGATGTTGGATGTTGATGTCTGACTCAGAGATGTTATGAAGAGGAGCATATTGACAAATGTCAGACAATGTTGAACCAACAAGTATACCAGGACTCAGTGGTTACTTCAACATGTCACATAAAGTAGTATAGTAGTAAAGTAGTATGTCACGTGTCATCAGGGAACCCCAATGTAGAAATTGTAGAACACCTTATTGTATGAAGGATAATGTTAGTAGTTAAGTATTTGATTTAGTATATAACCCTGAGTTTGTTTTATTCTAGGTTAATTTATTGTTTTAGGTAAATTTACCCTCAGTTGATGTGCCTGTGTGATATGTATGTCTGTCTGTGTGTAGCCATACCTGTTTGTTGTCTTTACTTTTGTGTAAGAAAGGAGATATGTTATATCTACTGTTAACCATGACTGGTGTCATGGTAACGCTAGTGTTCAGTTTTAGAATGTCTGAATTTGCCATTCTACATTGGAGTGTTGGTTTTTACTGTGGAGCCAGTTGGAATGTGGTGCCTATGCTTGGGCTGCCACCACTACTTGCTCTGAGGAATAAACGTCTGTCAGCACTTATGGAAGACGTCTGTTTGATGTTTTGCAACTACAAAGGACTAAATGACCATGGTGTTGCGCCCCAGTATTTCGTTTGCAGCAGTTTATGGTCATGTAATAAACCCATGACTGTAACTCATGCAAGGTTCCCTTTGGTTTCAGGGTAAAGGAACTCAATCCTATGTGATCGCCACAGCAGTGTGACACTAATAAGCCTGCACACAATTGTTCCAACTTGGATAAACTTTCAGAGTCACAGAGAACGGGAGGCAGTGATGCGCTTGTGAAGTTCTATAGAGATGTGGCGGTGCATGATATCAGAGGGTGCCCTAGAAGCATCTGGGCAGATGCAAGAGTCTATTAACTTGCTGCCATCCCTTTCACATAGGTCCATTGGGATTGTTCATACCTTTCTGGTCATTGAACTTGATCGATTAACAAACCCTCGTGGAGTTGGAACTTTTTCACTAAAGGACAGTGAAGAGGAGCTGACAAAAAGTTATGTTCAGGACTCTGTAGCAAATACAAAATAGTGGCAACATTGATCGTCCAGCAATTCAAAGCCACAGTACAGTGTCTGTGACTCAACAGCCAAAGACAAATTAAAACTCAACCTCATTCATCCACTGACATGAGTTTGATGCAACTTAGAGGCTGTTCATTCTTTACCCAACACATATGCTTACGATGAGAATGATAGCAGCCATATAAACTGAATGTGCACCTTGCACACGCTTTAGAAAATGACAATGGTGATGATGAAATGTAGTACATGCACCATAATTAGATTGTAGAAGTGGTGGGAAAATATATTATGTTTATCTAGTATGTCTAACTGTAGAGTCTCCTAGAAGTTTGAATCATGCTAAACACTCTAAAGTAGCTGTGCAAATGGATCCTTTTGAAAATAAATAATTAATATGAACTGATGTATGGAAGATATAGTTATAACATAACAGGTGTATTTGTAAAGCGCGCAATTACCCGTAGGTGTCTTGGCGCTGAATAACCGATGTTTATTGTTACCCAACTCAATGGTACTTATTTTATCGACCTCAGGTGGATGAAAGGCTGAGTGGACCCACCGGGATTTGAACCTGTGACCATAAGGGTGAAACATTATTAGGATTACTCACAATTATAATGATTTAAATGATGATTTAAATGTGAAACGCTTGCAAAGCCATTCTTTAAGTCTCTCTGAAATGGACTATTGAATTTTGAAAAGTTGATGCAAAACGGGTATCTAAGTAGATAGAAAAAATTTCCTTTCCTGGCATGATATTCATATGTGTAATGTCTCAAATTTCCTATGTTGAAGATCCTTAACTGTATGTCCATATGGTACACGTATATGTTTTTCAATGTAGAAATAGGCTGTACTTGTTATTGAACAGTTTCTTGAGACAATCTGTGACAATTGACTGCTTTGACAAAGGCAATAATGAATTTACACATGCTTATACTTAAAGATATAATTGTACATTAACTATGCTATATTGCCTTTCTCAGTACATTAACTTGACTTCGTTCTTTTGGCCTGCATTTTCTCATGATGTCTGTGGGAAGGTATTTCATTTCAGCTCTTACTCATGTAACAGTCTTCTATTTTCCCAGAGACTCAAGGGGAATTGATACATATTGTATTAAAATATTGATACTCCAATGAGAACCGGACATTTGTAGCTAGTACATGAGAAAGGTACAGGATTGAATGGCCTTTTGTGATTCAACCTGTCTGCCTGAGACGGACAGTCATTTCCTAAACTTGGTGTTGGATAATTCCTTGCTGTTGCCCCTTTTGCACCTTTTGAGCGGAAGATTACCTCATGGATATCTGAACGTGATGCTGTAACACAGTGGGTGTTACATCCAGACTGATAAACAATAATATCAAATTCTCACTTGGGCTTGTTGTTGGAGTTCTTGATACAACTTCTTCCGATTTCTATACGCTCAGTCTGCTTTCTGCCCAGACCCGTTGCTTATGCTGGTAATTTTGCAGACTCCTTCTTGCCCTTGCAAACGGCAGGGACCTCTTGCTTGGTGGACTTTCGTTGGACTCCTGGCTGAACCATATCATGTAATGTCCTGCCAAAATCTCTTTTGAACGGGCTAATTTGAGACCCCGTCCATGATCTATCCTTTACTAGTGACTTTGCAAACTTTACCTTTAGACTCTGTTTTAACGTTTAACATGTAGTTTTATACTACACCTGTATCTAGCTTATTTGAGACTTTTAAATGGGCTTTATAACTGATGTTTCATACATTGATTATCATTACTAAATATTATTAACTTTAAGTGAAACTCTTTCAATGTCTTTTAAATTACATAACCATTCTTTCCACAGGGACTGTGCCTAGGATATTTAAATTCAAATGTATAGCAGAAATAGTCATAAATTGTTCACAGAACATCAGGTTCTGTTGTTGCTGTTTTGCATAGTAGCAGAGTTGTTAGTCTTTGTGATCGGACTTGATGTTGCCTTCCTGTACCTTTACAGCATGGTTCTGAGAGTATTATATCTGAATGTGATTACATCTATAAGTTGGTTACCAATTCCTGGTCGTCTCTGGGTCGCCAACGCCGACACCCAAGTTTCCTTCATCCCTCAACGTGATGTTCAAGATCCATTGGAGGATCAAATGAAGGAGAAATAGAGCCAGGAAGCAAAGGTAGCAGAGAAAAAAGATAAAAGGATTAATGATAGACTTTGGGTCCGGTAACAGGAAAAACGCTGCTGCAAGTTTTTCCAATCAAAGTTCATCGTGCCTTTTCATTTCAAATAAAACATGTTCATCCCTATGTGACTGGTTGGGAGCACTTGATAGCCCAAGCTTTACCAGTGTGTGTTTAAAACGTTTTCTCTCCACTTTAAGGAAATGTTTGGTGCCCTTCGAGGCAAAATACAACACAAACAGCAGCCTTCTGTGACCGCACAGCTCATTGCGCCAATCAAATTAAGATTGTTTGAGTGTCTGCCATTTATTGCAGTATTATACCTCTACTTGTACTTTGTACGCTTTTGTTACCTGCACACGTGTCACTTTTTCCTCCTGTAATGCACCGTTTGCTACCTCTTGTATTTTGTTTGCTCACAATTGTCACTTTTGCCTCATGTAACTTAGCGTTTGCTTTTGTAATTTGTTCACTTGTAATGTTCTCCTCATGTATCATTACTGTTCCTATTGTGAAGCGCTCTGATAAATGTATAGCCCTAAAAGATGAATTCTTCTTTAGCAATTATGAAATAAATATTCAAGTTGACGTTGACTTCAGAAGAAAAAAAAATATGGGATTTCTTTAAAAAAAATCCACAACATCCCGGTCGTTGCCAAAATAGTTGTAGTATCTCCCAAAACAATGAATCAATTGTAGGAGTTGTAAGTAGATTCATTCCGAAGAAAAGAGCACGTCTGAATAGATCAGTAGCCAATTGACTCTCAGTCAAGTACATAAGAAACATTCTACAACAGCATGCAATGGAACATGGAATACCCACACATTCAAAAGGACACATACTACTTAAAGAGATACACCTAAGGGAAATAATACAAACCTACTATGAATAGCATACTACAGACACCTTCGGGTAAAGTCCGCGCTATATAAAAAACGCATAAATAAATCAATAAATTGTTGTTACTTCTCCTGCACCCAGCGAGTGACCTGAACAGAAACTTCACGTCTCACCTTCCCAGGCAGGCGTAGTTTGAATGAGAGGAATGCTCAGGCTGGGTGTAGCCTTCCCGAATGCAGTGAAAGCTTGTTGGCATACCAGAGAGATGAGCAGGCAGGGCTCGGTGCGCTCCCTCCCGCGCGGTCACCACTTTGCTAAAGTACAATTGACAACTTCGGTTTCATGAAACGATCCCACGGGTCTGGAGCTCCGGGCGCGGAGGCGATGCATACCTTGAGCCTATACGGAGTCATGCTGTCTTAATCTCCTTGCATCTCCTTGAACGCAAAGCTATGTTTAATGCAAGCCTTATGTGAACTAGAAAACGGTGCGACACATTCTCTGCACCTCATAAAGGCATGAATTGCTGAACGCAAAACGTCCACATAAACATGATTGTATGCATTGAATACCGGTAATTTGATCTATTCTTCTCTGTTTGTTTTTAATATGTTTATGGTTTTTTAATGTCGCGTTGAAGGATTGGTATGCCAAAGAGAGACAGCAGAGTACCACGCACACACCCAAAGAACACACACGGTGTCTGTGGTCGAGGGATTTGTGTATAATGGGAAACGGCAGTCAGAATAGGCCGATCAGAGTCCAATTACATGGACGGGTAGCAAAATCAACAGGAGAAATATGAAAACGCCTGGTCCCGACCAGATTCATTTCAGGAACAAAGTCTAGTTTCCGAATACCACCCATGAATATCAAAGCAGCAGACTTCATTCCTTTCTCCACACACCAGACATCTCCTGCTTCGTCTTAAGTTGCCGCTCCATATGTGCACACCGCACAGAGCTGGTAGGCAGACTACCAATTTTATGTTCCCTGTTATTAAATTGCATGGGGCAATTTTACAAGCCCCTTGTGACACTTTTCCTATGTTAAAAGTGACGCAAAGGTGACGCAAGGGGCTTGTAAATCTGCCCCCATAAATTCCGGTTTGCCAAATCAAATGGATCTCTTAGCCCATACTAAGGGCCTCATTTATTAGACTCCTTGCGCCTCCGGAACGTCACTTTTTGTGATGTTCCGTGGCGCAGAAGCCTGCGTGATATTTATCAGGCAACACTAAGCCACTTATTTTGGCTGAATGCCTCCTGATAAATATCAGTCCCTTTAACGCAGTTCTGCATTAAAGAGGCGTGTAATGGGTGTTGCGGGAGGGGTTCCCAGCAACATCCAAGGGCTGTTGACACTGCCCCATATTTACGAGAAATCATAGAGCTGGGGCAGTGCCAAAAGGTGGCGCAACGAGGAGAAATATCTTTATTTCTCCTTGTTTTTCCTTTTTCTATGTGTGTTGCATTCTGCAGCACACATAGAAAAAGGAAAAGCCTCATGGGATTATTTTTTTAAGGAAAGGTTTCCCTTCATGTACAACAAAAATCATCCCCACAATGCAGGCACCCTTGCACCATGGTGCAAAGGTGCCTGTTGGCGCACGGCAGCGCATTGTGCGCCAACGGAGGGGAAAAGGACAGGAATGCAACGTATCTTATAGATACAGCGCATTCCTGCCCTTTTCTTTTACCGTAGGGAAACGCAGCAGGAAAGCCTGCTGAGCTTCCCGACGGCAAAACATCATAAATGAAGCCCTGCATGTTATTGTGAGAGAGAGGGCAGCTGCCAACGTTTCTCAAGCTACTCCATGTCGCCACCCTCTTCATCTTTTTTTTCCCTTCCTTCCTTCCTTGTTTTATTCTCTATTTTTCATTATTTTCTTCTGCCTTTCCTTCCTACTTTCCTACTTTCCTTCTTTCTTGCCTCCATTACTTCATTCCTTCTTTTTCTCTTCTTTCTTTCCTTCTTCTACCATCCTTTCCTACTTTCAGTCTTTCCTTTGTATTAATGTATTTCCCTCTTTCGTTCATTCATTCTGTCCTTCTCTATTTTTTATCTTCCTTCCTTCCTTCCTTCCTTCCTTCCTTCCTTCCTTCCTTCCTTCCTTCCTTCCTTCCTTCCTTCCTTCCTTCCTATTTTTTTAGAGCCTGTTTTAGCCAAGAGCTTTTCATATTTCCTGTAGATGCAAGATTGTGCTCATTAGTCTGTGGTTCAGTCATTCCCCTTTTTCTTCCTCCTACTCCAGCATGCATCAAGGGCAATATGTGGGCCTACTTCAGCCATTTGGCAGAATTCACTATGAGTTGTAGCTTGCTGCCCTCTCCCAAAGAGCATATCAACACACAAAGCAGTTCCCTTCAGTGCCAGGGAGTACTATAGCAATGTGTGCTTTTTTCAGACAAAAACAACATTTTTGCCTATAGCCAATGTTTTTGTTTATATTGACGAGGGACTGGCAGCTTCATAAACAATACATCTTTGCAAACATTATGACAACACAAGAATTGCCAAAAGGTTGGTGGCTAATGCTAGACCCAAAGGCTTTGCCAATGCTTGTTTTAAGAGGCATCTCTTTTAAACTATTTCCTGAATTGGAGCAGATGGATACAGGTATGTAGTTCTAGATGTAAGAGCATAAGTTGAGAAGGCTTGGTACCTAGTTTTTTTTTTTTTACTCTTCATTGCCTTCAGTCTGATGATGTGTGGAAAGACAAGGGTGCTGAGTTTGAAGGCTTTGTAAATGATGCAGCTAGTTTTGAAGGTAGGGCAAGCTGGCAAGGGAAGCCAATGGAGTTCCA
The DNA here is from genome assembly GCF_964263255.1 of Lissotriton vulgaris. Lineage (NCBI taxonomy): Eukaryota > Metazoa > Chordata > Amphibia > Caudata > Salamandridae > Lissotriton > Lissotriton vulgaris. The sequence continues at coordinate 434,976,699 of NC_141689.1, read as the reverse complement.
CCAGGATGAGGGTGATGTGATCATATTTCTTTGTTTGAAATCTGTTTTATTAGTATTATTACAGTAAAGCATAAACATATACCACAGATCAAGGCTTATAGCAGGCAAAAGCCAGAGGTAAACTGTGCAATAATTTTGGGGATTCATCAAGGGGTCCAAGCATTGAGATTCGGTACAATTAGAGAATTAATGACTGTGGTATAAGAAACAGACAGGCACTTTACTCAACATAACATGTTATCTAGGGATGAAGGAGGCAGGAGGGAACGGGAAAGGGAAAAAGGGTCGAAAGTGCCATACCACAAAGCCCGACAAGCTGGTGAGAGAGCTGGAGCAGGAGACATACGCACATAAGGAGTAAGGAAGAGAGGAGGAGGCTGGAAAGGAAATGCTCATCTGAAGTGTGATTGAGCACTTCGTGGTGAAAGTTCAGCCCCACAGGGTAGGAGTGCGTCCTCGAAAAGCTGAAGGGCGCGGAGTAGGGGTAGAGTAAATCAGGAGTATACTAATTTAGAATAATGGTCTATCAGCAGTTCCCAGGTATGCATGAATTTGGGTTCAGGATGCGTGACTGCATGCTAAAAGTTCCATCGCCATGACATGCCAAAAGGCGCGTGAACCACAAGGAGGTGGGTGAGGCTGAGGGTTTCTTCCAGAGGAGGACGAGGGTTTGTTTATCCGCCCCCAGCATTTGCACAATGACGCGCCCGTCGGAGTGTGTCATGGCTAGGAGGTGTTGAGGTCGGATACCCAGGAGAACACCTATGGGGAAGTGTCTTTGAAGTGAAATCCAAAGGACTACAGAAACCATATAGAGCAGAATTTTCTGATAAAGATTTAGAGACCATGAATGTGTCAGGAAGGAAATTATGGTAGGTAAGAAAGAACATGGCGGCGGGTTGACCCCGGTCGCGGGAGCTACCACAGCAGCAGCGAGATTGGTATGAAGAATTCAACTTAAGGGCAGCACATCGACCGGCGAAGCATTCCTAAAGGTAATTAGAGAAAATGCGGTCACGGTAAATCGTAGAATGCTTTCAAAAACTTTTTTTTGTGCTTTTCTTCCTATTTCGTGTTGTTCGTGTAATACGGCTTTAACCTCATGGGAGCTGAGGCGGAGCTGGACGCATCACTCACCGCAGCTGTGCCCGGTTGAGGAGAGCCAAGTAAAAAACGGAGAGCGGAGCTGTGGCGGAGAGCGTTGGCTGCAGTAATACGAGTAGGTTTTCGAGCCGGGGGACTTCTGGCTTTGGTTTTCCGTGGAGGCAGGGAAAGGACACGTAGGGAAACAGCAGAGTCTTTTTTAGGAAACAAACCGGGACCCGGGTAAGCCCCACGTCTGTTTGTGTTGTGGAAACTCAGCAGATGGAAAACTCGCCCTCTACCTTTTGTTCAAGGGGGGAAATAGATAATTTTGAGGGAGGTGTTGAGATCTGTGTCGAGATCAGACCATGGGGAGAGAATCAGTCTCTGACAGGTACTGTGGGGGAGTGTTCAGGAGGAAGCTCAGGAGGGAGTGGAGGTATTCAGAGGCAGTTTAACCAACAGTCTAACCCACAGCAGGTGGTACAGGAAAGTTTGTTGGAGCCTGAAAAGCCGAAAAAGTCCTTAAATAAGATATTTTCACCGAGTGGAGGGGCGGAAGTCTCTTTAAGGAATAGATATCATCTCCGCTCGCAGCCTGAGCTGAAGAGGGGAGGGATTGGGAAGGAAAGATTAGTAGTTATTCCAGGAAAATGTGGTGAAAAACACAGTCCATTAACCCTGAAAGAGAAAGTTACTAAAGCAGGGGAGTGTAGGAAGAAAAGAGTGGCCAAAGTTAAAGCCTCATGTCTACAGTTAAAGGCCACCTCGTCCCTAAAAACATATTTCAAGACTATGGAGCAGGTGATAGTTTCACCAGGGGGTGGGTTGGTCTCAGCGCAGTCTCTTACTCACCTCCCCCTAGAGAATCGATATACCCCGCTAGCAGATAGTGGAGTTATAGGAGATGGTAATGAGAGGGAGAAAGAAAAAGAAGATGAGGAAGAAGTATCTATGGAAGCTCCCATGCCAATTGCACCTACACCACAGACATTAATGTTAGCAGATTGTAGTTTTACGTCCAGAGGGGAGACAGAGACAGATCTTGTCCCGGAGTCAGAGGGTGAGAAACAGGGCTTAGAGTTCATTTTGTTGAACCTGAGGAAAGAACTGTTTTCGAAGTTTGAGATCTCTGAGGCCAATCAAAAAGGTATACAAGATAAATGTGAGGTCTTGGAAAGTAAAATAGATGATATAGCTTGTCGTACAGGGGTTCTAGAGTCCGAAGTTAAGAGTCTTTCTGAAGCTGTATCAGTCAATACCAGAGAATTAGAAAATTTAAAGACTCAAAACAAGACTTTACAGGACGACCTCGAGAGGTTGGAAACGCAGGCAAGACGGAACAATCTTAGGCTCTTAAAAATCCCGGAGGGCGCCGAAGGGGGAGATATAAAATCCTTCATCTGCCGGATTCTTAAAGATGGAATATTAAAAGATAGACCAGATATCGATTTGGATAATGAAGTCCAGAGAGTCCATAGAGACCCTTTTAGATTGAACCCAGCAAGGAAGGCACAGAGGAAAATCTAGATAAACTTCCTTTCATATTCAGTAAAAGAACTGATATTGGGAAGAGCCCTGAAAGAACATGCGCAAGTATACGGTGCCATAACGTATCAAATCAGGTCAGACCTCGGAAAAAGAACGGCACAGAGGCAATGTGAACTGGGTACAAGAATGCCAGAGCTGAGAAGTCTGGGAGCACACGTTCAGATGAGATATCCGGCTATGCTTAAGATAATGTGGAAAAACAAAATGCATAATCTCAGCTCCATCGAGGAAGTGGACTCTCTTTTGACAACAATGTAGTAGTAGGGGTGAAGATTTCTAAATTACAGTCGGAACTGTCTGGAAGGAAATGGAAAGAAAAGAAAAGGAAGGAAAAAAACCACGTTTGAAAATGGGTCATGTGACTATAGAAAGCAAAATAGGTAACCACTTCAAAGAAAAGGTTTTTTTTTGGGGGGGGGGGGTTTGATTTACTAGATGAAGGAGAATGAAGAAGAAGGAAGAGGAAGAAGAAGGGAAGGAAAGAAGGGGAAGGAAAGAAAAAAAAAGAAAAAAGGAAAGAAAGTGTGTATGTAAAGATGAACAGATGAGTAGATGAATAGATGGGTGGAAGTGTAGACACGTACATATGCTGGCTTTGGGGGGTGATTTTTGGATCTAGTTAAAAAGGATGTGCTAGGTATTATGATTTGAGGTCTCGGCTGCGAAGGGTGGGTCCCGAAGGCGGTTGGTAAACCGCAAAAAAGATAGGAGGGGGGTTCCTTATGGGTGGTGAGGGTGGGATGCGAAAAGGGGGAGAGGAGAGGGTAAGCATGGGAAAAAAATGTACATATGTCCAAAAAAGCCCTTTTCTAAATTTGAAAGTAAGATAAATGGATAGTTTGCGTAGAATTAAGTTAATAACTTGGAACGTTAATGGTTTAAGAAATAAGAGGAAATTATTTAGAGTTAGGGAGTTTTTAAAAAATAAGATGGCTGATCTTTTTTGTTTAGAAAAGACTCATTCAGAATCTCATGAATGTAGATTGGGGTTTGAAAAGGAGAGATGGGTAAGTGAGGTCCTTTGCTCTGAACAACAAGGGAGTACTAGAGGAGTCACCGTGATTATTAGGAATAATGCAGGTATTAGGGTAGTGAAAAAAGAGACTGATCATTCAGGGAGGTGGTTGGTAGCCATGTTAACAGTTAGAGACCTACCCTTAGTGTGCGCAGTGTATTATGGTCCAAATGATGACAACCCAGGAGCCCTAGGTAGAATGGATGCCTGACTGATGAATTCGACTGGGCCAATAATAATTGGGGGAGATTTTAATCTTGTTTTGAATAAAGAGGAAGATTGTACCTCCAGAGTAAAATATAATTACCCACCAAAAACGTTTTCAATATTAAATAATGTAATAAAATAATTTAATTTAATAGATATATGGAGAAGATGGAATGTCGCATCTTATGATTATACTTTTTACAGCAAAAAGTATAAGCATCATTCGAGAATTGATTTCTTTGTGATAGATCAGGTGATGGACCCCAATGTTGTAGATATAAAACATCTACCAGCAATACTGTCAGATCACACTGCAGTTGAAATAATCTTGGGAATTAAGCGTAGGGAAGCACAAAAGAGATGGACCATAGATAGAGTCATCTTATTGGAGGAAGATGTAAAGATAGAGGTGATAAATAAAAATGAAGAGTATTTTAAATTTAATATTGGTACAGCTAAAACACTGACAGTATGGGAGGTGTGCAAAGCATTCATAAGAGGGGTATTTAGCTTAACATCAGTAGGCAGAACAAGAGCAATGAGAAAAGAAGAATCAGAGAAAATAATTAGGATTAAAAACAAAGAGACAGAATTACAGAAAGCGTCACGGGAAAAAATAGGGATCCCAGTACTTGCTGCTACCTTAGAAAAATATCTAGACATACTATGAGCAGAATACCAAGCTATGATAGATAAGAAGTTATCGGTAAGTGGAGAGTCAGTAAGCTCCAGCACTTTTCATATGGAGAAAATTGTGGTTCTTTGCTGGCCTGGAAGGCTAGATCAGACAAGGTTAGTAACTGGATAAAGAACTTAACTTTGAGGGACGCTGGCAGACAAACAAGCAGCGAGGATGAGATAATAGAGGAAGCAAGATGCTTCATGAAAGATTTGTATACAGAAGCAACAAGTTCAAAACAAGATGTTGAGAGATGGCTAGAAGCAGTAATGCTCCCTAAGTTACCGGATGAATCTAAGGTTTTTCTACAATCTGCAATCACAGAAGAAGCAATCCGGATACAGTGTAGAAAGGCGGCTAGGGGGAAAGCTGCAGGACCCGTTGGTCTTCCTAGTGAGTTTTATTTATTTGCTTTAGAAGGTCTAGTTCCGATACTGAAAACTATGTTTAATGAAATTTATGTGGAAGGCAAAGTACCCCCAGCACCTGGGCAGAAGCAACAGTTACATTAGTTTTAAAACCTAATAAAGACCCACAACTAATAGAATCATATAGACCTATATCTTTACTTAATTCAGATTAGAAGTTGTTTACTGGAAATTTGGCGGCAAGAGTGGCAAAAGTTATTAAAACGGTAGTTCATATACAAAAAAGGACGGTGCACCAGAAGAGAGTATTCAATAGCTCCAGTTCGTAATCCAAAATTTCTTTATTCAATTTCAATAAAACCAAACTCCTCAGCCAACGCGTTTCGTTCACAAAGAACTTCGTCAGGGCTATTCGGTAAAGGGAATGTCCCGTGGATTCGTACCCATCGTTGGAATCTATTACGAAATATTGCAAATAACACCTTCACAGTGGGCCAATAAGTATGTAAGACAATGGACAAACCATATATGTTGTCCATTCTAAATTAAATGAAGTAGTCAATTTGGTTTCTCGCAGTATAGTGACTTTGAGAGTATCCAACCTAAATTACGGCCACCAGTTCGGGTAACTGGTAGTGTGAAGAGCGAGATAATCGTTGTTTTAAAACGGTAGTTCATTTGGATCAATGAGGCTTTATACCAGGGAGACAACTAAACGAAATGACATTCCAGGTAATGGGAGCCATTGATATGGCTGTAGAAAATAAAATTCCACTTACAATAGTAGCTATAGACGCAGCTAAAGCTTTTGACCAGGTCAGGTGGCCTTATCTTTGGCAAATCTTGAAAAGATTTGGATTCCCTGATAACTTTGTCCAAACTCTCAAGAATGTTTATTTCAGCCCTAGGGCTAGGGTTTTAGTGAATGGGGTGTTGACAAACTGCTTCAGTGTTGAAAGAGGGACAAGACAGGGGTGTCCCCTTTCACCATTATTGTTTAATCTTTACATCAAACCTTTTGTTAATAAGTTGAGGCAAGATGCTGATATACATCCTTATTGGATGGGAGAGATGGAACTTAAAACCGCTCTCTATGCAGATGATTTGCTTTTATATACAAAAAATCCTGTAGACACTATAAAACGGTTATTCGAGCTGGCGGAAGAATTTGGACATGTTTCTGGATACTCAATTAATAAAGACAAGACAGAAATAATGGAGTGGAATCAAGTTAATAATTATCCTGGGGTAAAAACTTGGATGAGATATCTAGGGGTCCATTTAGTGCAGAATTTAGAAGATATCCCAAAAGAAAATTGGAAGAGGATTTCGAAGGAAGTCGTACATTTACTAAGTAGATGGGCGAATCTCCCTTTAAATATTTATGGAAGAGTGAACTTAGTTAAAATGATTATTTTGCTGAAAATAAAGTTTTTATTTCATACTATTCTGTTAACCTTTAATAAAAAAGAGATCGCTAAACTGCAAGGCAGAATCGGTACATTTATATGGGCAACAAAGGTTTCTAGGATAGCCTAGAAAAATTTGAGAAGAGGCCTAAGAGTGGGTGGGCTCGCCTTACCAGATGTATTACTTTATTGCTATGCTTTTCATTTTAAAAACTTTAGAATTTTGTTGAATAACCCAGATACTTCACCATTAGGTCTTTTATATAAAGCCATGTTACGAAACACGTCTCTAGGCCAGGTCTCCTTTTTGTAAGAAATGTAATATGTATAAGTGAGAGTGACATGGCCTGTGATGTAAAAAGTAAGGTGAAGATATGGGCAAACTTGTTAATTTGAAGAGAAAGAGACATTGGGTCCAATGATTAAGCAAAAAAAAAAGAAACACAGTTGGTCTAAATCTCCCTAGTAACTAAGAGGGCTGGAACCGGATAAAGGTTTCGGTGTAATAAAAAAAAAATTGCTCTATCTTTCTCTGAGGCCTATCCGGAGGGCTGGTAAAATGGCAAGGAGTAGATGGAGGTATTCTATTATGAGGTTTTTTTTGGCAATATGAGGACACAAAAAAAAGGAAGGAAATTACAGATAAAGGAATTGTTAACATTGTTGCAAAAATGGGGAGATTTGGATAGCTGGAAAACTAGGTGGACAAAGAAAAGGGAAGAAGCCAGGCGAATCGAACAACATCTAAATGAAAGAAACAGAAAAGGTTGATAGGCAGTGTCCAATGAGAGAAGTTCTGGGAGGGGGCTATGTATATGTCCCATGGACCCGACAGGATGTTTGATCTTTACCAATGTTTTCCCAAAGCTTAGAGAAAAACTAGTAAAATGGTACAGGCAAGTTGAAAGGTTTGTGAAAGTTTCAAAAGTTTTGTTGAAGGATTTAGATGATTTATTTGACATAGTTCTACCTGCCGATTTATGGGCAGTATGTAAAATTACAATAGATTGGCCTAATGATGAGTACCCGAGGGATGAACAGACAGGAGCCCCGTCAGCAGAAGTAATGAAAAAATATAATCAGGTAATTACTTTCCTGAAAGGAAAGATTCCCCCAAAAGAAACTGATTGGATAAAAATAGACAGATCAGCAGAAGTAATGAAAAAATATAACCAGGTAATTACTTTCCTGAAAGGAAAGATTCCCCCAAAAGAAACTGATTGGATAAAAATAGACAGAATAACCCCCTCTTACTGGTGTTCAAGCAGTACAGTGGGTATGAGAATATTGAAAACAATGACATGACACATTTCGTATATCGTTTTGTATCTGGGTTAAAGTTGGAAATAACAGTTTGTATTTAACATTCCTAGGCAATTAAAACAACAGCATAGGACTCAAGGTAGCAAAAATAGGAGACATAAAAAATTACACTCTATTATAAGCCTATATTGTATTTTAATAAACATTCATATTACAATCATAGGTCATATACAACATAATGCATATTAATATATATACAATAAAGTTAAAACCATTATCATATGAAACAACAAAATAATACAAATTCAATTAAAAACACTTAGTACACAAAGTGGCAGTTAATTTAATCGACGCGCGTTTCGGCGTTAAAAGAACGCCTTCTTCAGGAGCCACAAACAATTCTGAAATCCATAATGAAAGATAAAAAAGAAATAAGACTTCATTGTTCCAAATTATACAATATGCATTACAGAAAGAATACAGTTCATAAAATTAATTTACTTTACATATGTAATAACCGAATTCCACCTATAAAGCAAACCTATCCCCATACTGTTAGGACAATAAATATATAATAATTCTCAATCAGGGGGTCCTTGTTGTTCTCAAATTAAAGTTGGAAATAACACAAACGATTAAACAGCACATGTTATGCTGGCAAGCAAAGCCCATAGATGAAGTCCTTAAGTATGCAAAGTACTGTGGGAATGAAATCAACAACAGAAGAAAGAATTTAGAAGAAAAGGTAATGTGGGCCCAACTTAAATTAGCAGAACAGCAAAAACTCTAGGTAATTATTCAGTAAGAAAACCACAGGAAAGGGCAAGATTGAGCAGAGAAGAGGCAAAGAAAAGGTTTCCCTGTCACGGGTGCGGAAAATTGGGGCATTGGAAAAACGAGTGTAAATTTATAAAGAATAATAATACCCAAACTCAGGAACTCTTTTTTGATAATGATATACAATGATGGTGCCTGAGAGGGGAGGAAGAGGAGTACGTACTTAGCACATCCTTGCCGGTAGATCAGTCAGGTCCATATATAGATGGTAAGGTTGAAGGAAATGACATCACCTTCTTATTAGATACTGGTGCTACCCGCTCTCCTGTGAGAACAGCAGACATCCCAAACCTACCCCTCTCGGGAGACGTGATCCAAGTAGTGAGCATTTTCTAATAAACAAATTAGGACCCCAATTACAAAACCAATGGAGGTATGTATTGGCAACTTTAGAGAGATGCACAAGTTTGTGGTGTGTAATTCCTGTCCCGTAAACTTGCTAGGAAGGGATCTATTGTGCAAAATGAACTGCACAATATTTTGCACACCAGATGGTGTTGCAATTCAGAACTCTGACGAAGATGTAGTCTACAAGATCATGTTAGCTAAGCAGGGAACAGAAATGAATGAAATGTTTTCCATGATGACACCAAACGAGCTACCAGATGAGGTCAAAACTACTGTAAATCACGAAGTGTGAGATTTTACAGAAAAAGAAGTAGGATTAATGGCAAGTGTAGATCCAGTAAGTGTAATTGTAAAAGAAGGTGCAGTTTATCCGAATACTTGACAATACAAAATGAGCCCGGAAATTAAAGCTGGTGTTGCAGGAGAAATAGATCGATTGGTTGAGCAAGGCATTCTAAAAGAAATTATGAGTAGTCCTTGTGATTCACCCAAAATTGGTATAAAGAAACCTAACGGAAAATATAGGGTGGTTTAAGATTTGAGGACAATTAATAAGATTGTCATACCATGTTGTCTGATAGTGCCAAATCCAGCAGTAATTTTATACCAGATACAATGGACAGCAGGATGGTTTACTGTAATTGATTTATGCCATGCCTTTTTTCTCCATTCCGTTGCATCCTGATAGTAAATATGTATTTTCTTTCGAATTTGAGGACCGTGTTTATGCTTGGAATCATGTTACTCAAGGGTACACTGAAAGTCCTTCATTTTTTAACCACATTTTGAAAAGATGTCTTGAATCTCTGGTGTTGCTCAGACAATCAGTCCTGGAGCAATATATTGCCGCCTTATTCGTCGCATCAAAAACTCGGAGTAACTGTGTTACTGATTCAATTGCGTTACTAAATCATTTGGCTAAAGGTGGACATAAAGTGTCCCCAGAAAAATTACAATTTTGCAGAAATTCGGTCAAATATTTGGGACACCAAATAGAAAGAGGAGTCAGAAAAGTGAACTTAGAAAGAATAAAAATAATAAGACATATGCAGTTATCGCAGACCCAAAAAGAAATAAGGATGTTTCTTAGAGTCATAGGTTATTGTAGGCAGTGAATTGTGGGATTTGCAGTACTGGCCAAATGTGTGATACAGATGACCAAGAAACAAGCAAAAGATCCAGTAGGATGGGGTGATGAAATTATGATGGCTTTCATAAAATCGAGAGACTGTCTGTGTGAAGCACCTGCCCTGGGTATGCCAGATTACTCAAAAGAATTTGCATTATTCTGCTGCGAGAGAGATAATTGTGCACTCTCAGTCCTAACACAGAGATATGGCCTAATGCAACGTCCTGTGGCATATTTTTCTGCTACTTTGGACCCAGTGGCATCTGCATTGCCAGGTTGTCTGAAAGCTGTAGATGCAATGTGCTTGAGTCTGGAACAACGCAAATCAATTGTAACGGAACACCCTGTAAAGGTGTACATCCCACATTCAGTTGTAATTCTGTTGACAAGAACACAGACTCAGTACCTTACTATTATTCGACTGACAAAATATGAGCGAGTTATACTAAGGGCTGAGAATGTAATGATAGTCAGGTGTACTGTCCTAAACCCAGCTACCTTGCTGCCACATCCATATCATGAAGAAGTGAAAGATGAAGTCGATCATGAAAATCTCAACATCACTGAACTTAGTACAAACCCCGTCCAGACATACAGGAAGAACCCTTAAAGAATGGAGAACATGAGCTCTTTGTAGATGACTCATGTCTGAGCCATGAAAAAGGAGGATTAAGTGCTGCTAATGCTGTGTGTACATTGGCTGGAATAGTCGAAGCATCCTATTGATCAGGAGTCAAATCTGCACAAGTAGCCAAATTGATAGCTTTAATTAAACCTTGTAAAATTAGGAAAAATTGGAAAGTAACCATTTACACTGACAGTCAGTATGGTTACAGGGTTGTGCATGACTTTGGCCAGCTCTGGAGGCAGAGGGATTTCATGACTTCTTCAGGAACCCCATTAAAAATGGAAATTTTTTAAAAGAATTAATTGAAGCAATTCAATTAATAAAAGGAGTGGCAGTGGTCAAATGTGCTGCACACCAGTCAGAAAATCACCAGGTGACAGCTGGTAATCGTTATGCTGACCAAGATACCCAACATTTTGCTAAATACAAAGTAGCAGTAAACAAGAAAATTGAAACATGTGTCATCCGCTGCCAACTTATAATACTTGGGGACATAAGAACATGGGAAGAAGTAAAAGACCTACAAGATGAAGTAGACATAAAAGAAAAGGAGGAGTGGGAGAAAATAGGTTGTCAGAGAAGAGCTGAAGATGGTGTGTGGATTTACCTGGATGGAAGACCAGTGTTGCCAGACTGTATGCTTGCACCCATGGCTAGAATGTATCATGGTGACACCCACATAGGCAGAGATGCTATGATTAGACTTTTCAGACAAGATTGGTTCAATGCAAGGTTCAGGATTGTCGCAGAGAGTCCTTGCCAGAGGTGCTTAACATGTCAACAAATGAATCCAGGCAAGAAAACAGTAGTCAGCACAGGAAGAATTGGGAAAGCAGAGGGACCATTTGTAAGACTTCAAATTGATTTCATTCAGTTACCTGTTTGTCGAGCACTGAAACATGTACTTGTCATAGTTTGTATATTTTCAAAGTGGGTGGAAGCATACCCGACCAGAAGGAATGACAGCTTGACAGTGGCCAGACTCCGATTGAGGGAACTTATTACTCGATTCGGTTTTCCAGTAACTATTGAATCACACAAAGGGTCTCATTTTAATGATGAAATAATTTGATTAATTTGTGAAGCATTTAAAATTAAACAAAAGCTGCACTGTGCATACAGGCTTCTGGAGTGGTAGAACAACTGAATGGCACAATCAAGTCAAGACTGGTAAATGTGTGTACATCCACCCCATTGGAATGGCCTGATGCTTTACCTCTTGTCCTGATGGGGCTCAGAAGTATCCCAGATAAAAATACTGATCTTAGTCCCCATGAAATACTCATGGGAAGGCAATGAGGCAAGCATGTAGACCAGGACACAAGCTGTTGAATACATCTGATGATTTGTTACTGGAGTATTGCAAAGAATTGGCTGACCAAGAGCCTTCTATCTCTCATCAGGTTGGGAAAAACGCTGTTGCCAGGCAGCCGAGCCAAGCACATGATCTGAATCCCAGTGACTGGGTAGTTGTGAAAAATCACACTCAAGAATCGGGCCTAGCCCCAAGGTAGGAAAACCCACATCAGATTATATTGGTTACAACAACAGCTGTAAAATGTGCAGGCTTGCCTAATTGGATTCATGCAAGCCATACAAAGAGAGTGCCGGCACCTGACGAAGTAGATCCCCAACTAACTCGAGCAGTTGAGGCAGCTGATGTTGATCCTGAAGTAGCTGAATAAGAACAAGCTAGTACTAGTCAGGATGACTGGATTCCAGTAGTGGACATACCTGAAGTAATTGTCAGAACAAGAATTCAAACTTGATTAGAAAGACAGGCCGAGAGTGAGGATGAGTTAGGGATAGAAGAACGTGCTCAGATAACAGAAAATAAAGCTATAAAAGAACCTAAGGAGGACCAGATAAGGAAAGAACAATTTACTTAGACAGAAGAAAATAAAAGCAACATCCACGAGTCTGAGGAGGGACAGATAGGTCTTAGAGAAAACGCCCAGGCAGAAGAAAATCAAGTAACTGAAAGACCTGAGCAGGACCAGTTAGGAAAAGAGAAACAAGTTCAGGAAGAAGAAGACCAAATCAAACTAAATCCTGAACAGGGTCAGATTAGAAAAGAAGAATACATCCAGGCAGAAACAGCTGAGGTGTAAAGCCCTGGACAAGGTCAGACAGAGAGGAATTCAGAAGACGGAAATAATCGAGTTGTGCCACAAATCAATGAAAATAAAAGAACTCTCGAAGAAACTGAAAGCACAGTGCAAGCTAAAAGAGTCAGGAAAGGTGATAATTGGCCTAGTATTATTAAGCGACTGAAATACCCCCTTAAAACCATAAATGAAGAACCTGACCAAGTAAATGAAGTAACCAGCCAATCTGAACCATCTACTGAGAAGCCAAGAAGGAGAAGCCCATGATTGAAAAGACTGAATATTAAATTCAAGGATCCGGAATGGACATATGTAATTCTTGAAGATTTCGAGCATCTTGAAATAGGTGGAGATAGCGATGAAGAATTAAATGCTGATCGAATTGAAGAAGAAGTGAGACCAACTTGAAGAAAAACAAATCCCTATGTTGTATTCTGAATAAAAATTTCAAAAAGAGGGGAGAAATCTTCTTAGTCTAAAATGCCTGACAATAGAGCTCTTGGAAAATCGAAACGAAACTGTGTAAAGAAATTCTGCAGAATATGTATATGTAGCACATTTATAGTACTTATACTTTAGTATGGTTAGTACTGACAATAACTATCCCCTATCTAATGACTACAAACAAACAGAATGACAACTAATGCACATGGAAAAGTAGCTAACATTAAGCAAGACAGAGTAGATTAAGAAGCACCAAATGAGACAGATTTACATCACATTGTGAATAAAAATGAAACAGATTGAAATGTTTTTGCAAACCTATTAGTTCACTATGTAGAGACCATGGAATTTAGTGATTGTTATGTGAGTATGAAATTGCTGACATCTGTAGCAGAAGGAGTAACATATCATCATTTGCGATTGACATAATGTATTTCATGCAGTGTTTTAGCTAGTTTATTTTATAGAACTGGAAAGTTACAATATTATTATTCTAACGTAGATGTGATTATTCGTGAAGTTCCTCTGCGTAAAAGCATGAACCCAGTCCTTAGTAGTAGAGATTTACAATTCAAGGGTGAATATTTTCTAACAATAAAAACAATAGATATAGCTGAAGCACATAAGCTCAATCTAACATGTAAGTTACATGAAGAAGAAAATATATTTTTGAATTTAGTAGAGAAAAGGAGACAGGATTTCCATAGAAGGGTCTCTAAACCGAAACCTCAGATACCTAAGTGAGCTGAGAAAGAAGACCTAATTTCAACTGTCAAGACTCATGTTGCTATGTCCCTGGACCTTAAAAAGAAAGAGAACATTTGTCTCCATAGGTTAAAACAGAGTATAACAATATATTTATTGGTTCCAGTGAATGTGAACACAATTTTCTAGTAATAGAGAGATGGGGACTAAAAGGTGGAACAGATCCAGTATTTCCTGTAATTTATTATGTATGTAGAAACAAAGCTTACTTTAAGCTGCCTGACCATTGGTATGGGAGTTGATATTTCGGAATAGTATTCCCGAAAGTATATCATGTAAAAAGAATCCCTAGAAGCAATGAAGAAAATAACAGACTAACATGCAAGAAAAGGGCTAGTTTTTCAGAAATTGTTGGAGATATATTCAGTGCATTGTTACCTTCAATGGGAGTAATTCTGAATACACAAAGAATTTGTAAATTGGTTGATTGCTTATCTACTGACACTGCTGGTGTATTTTTATTGATCAATCTCGAAATGGTTGCGGTCAGATCTATGGTTTTACAAAATCAACTTGCTCTTGATATATTATTGGCTAAAGAGGGCGGAGTCTGTAAAATGTTGAAGGCGCAACATTGTTGCGCATACGTTCCAGATAAAAGTGTTGAAATTAGAAGATATGTCAAAAATATCACAAATTTGGAAGAAGATTTAAACCACTGGAAGTTGACAGTGTATGGAAGAAACTAACAAATAGTATTTACTCTATAGGTAGTTGGTTTTCTAACATTGGAAAAAGTATTATAGGTCAAATACTGATGCCAATAATGGGAATAACTTTATTAGTTTTAGCAATAATGTTTTGGTGCAAAAGCTATAGGAAAAGAAAATGGTATGGAGAGAATGAGAAAGGAAGGAAAATAAAATATGAAGAAAATCAGCTTGAAGAGATAAGAGGAGATATTTATAAAAGAATGAAAGGTTTACGAACTAAGAAAGGAAAAGGAAAATCTAAAAGAGCTGAAGAGATTGAAATGGAAAATTGCTGAAGTTGCCATCTGATTTAGGGCCAGATGTAGGAGTAGGATTTCGGCCGTTACGGACCGGTATTTGGGTTTTGTAATGTAGGGGGATAGAAAATTACAGAATCGGTATATTTACGATTCGGTAAATTTACCGATTCGGTAAAATACCAAATCAGTAAATATACAGATTCTGTAATTTAATATGTAGGTGGCACAGTTTACAGTGCCACAGTAATTTGAAGCTCCTTTGAACTTTGCTTTTTGGTGCACCGTCCTTTTCTACATTAGTTGGTATTTGGGCCACATGACTTACGCGCAAGCGCACCAAAAATCGGTCAGGATCCATGACGTTTCATTTGAAACCCAGCCAAGGTTGCTCTAGCAAAAAAGGGCTTGGGAACCTCACCTCTCGACCCGAAGAAGGGAAGGAGAAGAAGTCAAAATTTGCATACATTGTATTAGTTCCTAATGTTAAATACGGGTGGGAATAAAGCTTGGGATAGTAAAATTAAGGGGCGGGAATATTGAACAATGAACTAAAGAAAAAGCATTACATTTGTATGGTGTGATGACCTATCCCCATCCCATTGTCTAAGTATGGGTTTCACGAATATTGAAACATTGGGGGTGGTACATACACCTAGAATAGTATAACAAAGGTAGGCTTAGTCAGTTAGATGTCACAGCTCCGACGCAGACTGTCAGACTCATCACCGACGCAGATGATGACGGAGGCCACAGAGGTCAGAGACACTGTTGGAGCACTCTGATAGAAGAACCGAGAGAGAAGAGACGGAGAGAGAGAAGAGACGGAGACATTGCTAAAGAACAATCTAACCATCCAGAAGGGAAAGAAGTAAAGAGTAGTGCCAGAGAGAGATGCGACCCTGGCGTTACATCCAGAAGAGGTCACCTATCCTGTCTTGAACCTGTCCTAAACTGTTGGCTCCTGACAACTTGGGAGTCTCCTTTCCAGCTCCTTGGGCAGGGGTCCGTCCTCACACCATTCTAGGTAAATATAATTCTGTGTAGTATGTCCTTGTACTGCTCTTTTGTTTCCACTCTTTCCAGGTACTGTCATTATGAGATTTTAACCAAGTCAATTTTATCTTACTCTTGAACATTTTCCTTAAATAAATTGGTGTGCGACATGTACTGGTATTTGAATCACAAAATTATTGACTGGATAAAACTTTGAAAACTCTCTTGAGTCTGTGCTCATTTCAAGCATTAAGGTTAAATGTCATTTCTACCTATTCTGCTAACAGCCTGATCTATTGACCAGAGGAAACTAAGATCCAAGATGATAATGTTGGTCAGAATTGGTGTAAAGGTAAATTCATCACGTAGGAATATAAAATTTGATTGCAGCAGTGATTATTGGCTTAAGTGTGAATGTTTATGGGTTACTGTGTGTGGTAGTTTATGAGTAACCCAACCTGGTAATCTCGCTGGATCACTAGATGGTATGCTGAAAGCATCTTTACAATCTTCAGAGTTAATGAAGAATGCTACTGACTTCGCAGTTCATTCTGGTGCACTGTTGCATTATGCACAGGAACTAAAACATAAAGATACTTTGTGTGGCATCAAAGAAAGAGTCATCCCAATTGTGGTATTTAGCAGATAATTCTCATTCTTAAAGGCTGTGAATGTTATATTACCCATGTGGCGACTGCTTATAGAATGTTTGCTTAGCGATGTGACTTAAAGCCTGCCACTTGGTAAGCAAAGAAATGTTGAGATGCAATTCAGGAACATTTATTTTACAATGCATGATAAATGGCTTGTAATGTTGCATATAAATGTCTCTTCACCCACCAGGACATTGGCTTTAAACTTGCACGTGGATTAAGAATGATTATAAACGACTAAAGATGTTGAAACGTGGATTAATATGATTTAAACGGATGAAAATGAATTTTGAAAACTGCAAATGCAGTAGCAACTGTGCCATGGTTGGGGGCACTATCACAGTGTCCCATCATTGTGCTCTTCACCCACCATGGCATTTGAAGTCAATGAAGCCTCACTGTGGCACCCTACACAAGTTCTAGATCCCCTCCGTGAAGGAAATTTTCTCTGGACATTGAAAAGTACTGCTTTATTTTTGACCGCTTCAATAACTCTGAGAGCATATGCGCTCAGTTCAACGCATATGTTGCAGAACCTGTCCCAGAGAATAGCATTCTTCAGGTGCATCTGTATTGACATGGATTGCTATGTCAGTGACCAGAATTATCAAATTGTGTCCTGGCTGTGTTGGTGTTGCCCATCTCAAGTGCTAATGTTGAGAGGGCCTTTTCACAGATAAAAGTTTACATGGGAAGGAAAGAACAAGCACACATAACCAAAGCCTCACTGAAGCATTATTGTATGGTTTACTACAATAAGTTTGATTTGTAAAAATGTATTTGAACCTCTTATACACTGTATGTACACTGTCTAATATTGAAATTACTGTAAAACACAGAAAAAATCCCACCAGAATTTATCAAAAATAGAAATTGAGAAAAGGGAAACCTAGTTCTAATATTGTCATATTAGAACAGACAACCCCAACCAATGTGTTACATTTTAAATCCTGACTTTGTGTTTCTACAAACCATGCACTATTAATATATTTTACCAACCAATAAGGAGGATATGTAACTTCTAGACAGTAAGCCCTCATTGTCTTATGTAAGATTTATCTTATATTGATTGACATACTTGTATGTTTCATTGTCTCTGTATGATGTGTGTGTGATCTTAAGTGCTGTGACACACTAGACTGGGATAGTAGCAGTATAAAAGATATTGCTATGGTGATTGCTGATCTTTGTTCCTTGAGCTCCTTTTATGTGACACAGCACCCGCTGAAGAAACGTTTGTGTCATCATTTTCTGTGCACAGCTGTCATGTGTTTCCGACATATGACAGAAGGTTAGCTTGCTCACTCATTTTGGATGCTCTGCCTCCTATACTTCATTTCCGTTAGGTATCAGAGGTGGCCTTTCTGATGGCACTCCTATTATTTTAAAGGTATTTGTTCTGATGCTGCAGTTTTCCTCTGCAAATAACTGGGCTGAACGTGTCGCTTTATTTTTTTCTCTCATGCAGTATCATGTTTTGTCTCTTCAAACTGCACCTTTCAGCCTGTACTGTTAGATAGAAGCAGCCAAAAGAAGGTATGAGGCATATTCCCAAGGAACTATTGTCGAGTTATCAGCACTTTACCGCAGCCAAAGTTGTGATAAAAATATTGCCCCATTCACTAGCTGGTGCTAATAACCCATATCACCAGTTTACCTGCAATAGCAGCCGCAAAAACCATCGCCACAGATGACCCCGGCAACTATCGCTAATGAGATGCAGAGTAGGCGTTCCGTGCAAAAAGACGGGGCAACACTACTACACAACATTCTCAATAACCAGCCTGATTGGCAATAAGATCACAAAACAGGCAATAAGGCGAGTTAGCAGCAGGAAAGCAACACCAGCTCTGACCTGGTGTAAAGTCGGAAGACAACCTGCACCAATAAAAGGAGCCCAGCCCAGAGACACACCTGAAGGGCAACAGATGCCACGGAGCAGCTGATCATGCAGGTGGGAGCCCCAAAAGGGCCACAACACCCACTGCCACCATCCCCAGGACCCTCCTCCCAGGGGCACCCACCCCTCCGGGCAAGGACATGTCACACCAACTCCACGAAATCGTGTACCAAAGATTCCACATGATGTTGCACAATTGCAACAGGTAACATGCATGTGTCATCACAAAAATGAGCATCACACATACACCTCCGAATTACAAAAACAAAATGTATTTAAAAAAAACACAGAAGAACATTAATGATGACACTTCGCGGCTCTCCTCAGGACAATCTGTAGGTCACAGCCTGCAAGACAAAAATCCAGATAAGAAGGTGGGATCATGTGCTCATCAAAGGACAGAGAGAGAGCGAAGGATATAGAGAGGAAAACAGAGAGAGAAAGAGAGAGAGGGAGAGAGGCAAACGGAAAGAGAGGGAGGGAGAGAGGCAGATGGAAAGAGAGAAAGAAAGAGAGAGGAAGACAGAAAGAGAGGTTGGGAGAGAGGAAGACAGAAAGAGAGGGGGAGAGAGACAGAGAAAAGCAGAGCGGTACAGGGAGAGAGAGTCCCAACAGCGCACCCATGCGCCACTGCTCACCTGCTGCCACCGGTGTGTCACCAACTAGATGCCGGTATGTAGTGCAGTTCACCAGGTCCCCCATCTGAAACAGAGTCCAGATATATAAATGGCAAAGTACATAAAAGTACACACGCCATCATCACCTATCTGCCCCTGCGCACCCAGGTAGCTGCACCCCAGCTCCTCCCGCCGCCCAGGGGTGCATGCCCGCCCCGTAGCACCCAGGCAGCTGCACCCCAGGCCCTCCCGCTGCCCAGCGGTGCATGCCCGCCCCTGCGCACCCAGGCAGCTACACCCCAGCCCCTCCCGCTGCTCAGCGAGGCATGCCCGCCCGTGCGCACCAAGGCCTCACTGCTCCCCTTCCGCCACTGGCGTGGCGCAGGGAGGGCCCACCACGTGCCGGTGCAAGGCCCAAGCGCTGCCCGCTGACTCAGGCTCACACTGCGGTCCAGCAGGGCACACAAATCCTGAGCAGTCTGGACCACCAGGATTGGGCAAAATCGCAGGCTGCACACCTGCTCAGCACTTAAGGTGCCCCTATCTCATTGCACCGAAAGTCACCGTCCCGTGGCGGTGTGCCTGTGCCGGCCGCAGTGTATCTGGTGTCACCAAGTCTGTGCCCTGCAAATCATGGATCATCTAGTATTGAGTATTGTGGTGAGGATGACAGCATGCCACCTCCGACCCTGGGGCATTTGAGGTTGCATGGTTCTTGGCCCTCATGCATAAATAATAACCACACAGATACACCCAGATAGACAGTGGAAATGGCGTTGAGCATGTGGGCACTGGCTGTTTTATTTGCAGGGTTACAGGTCCTGTGACGCGTGTGCTAGATGGGTGTGGTGTGGGTGTAAACCAGCCATTGGGGGGTGGCTGTGACATGCTGACAACTAGACCTGTGATCAGCAGATCACTACAAGGAAGACCTGGCAAATGTAGCGTAGTCGTTCCCCCTGTGTGCATAAGCGGAGTGGGCTGGTCTATCGTATGCCTGTCCAGTGTAAGGGTGTGAACGATGACCCCGGGGCTCTGGGCGGGGTTCAGTTCTGAGCTGGAGAAGGAAGTAACCAATGCGTGTGTCCCTATTGCGGTGCCGGCACCACCCGGACCGCAATTGGCATGTGTCACCGTGTGTCTCAAGTCCCACAACATGAGCAACATGGACGTAAGGGGAAATCGCTGACCCTACATTCATCCATACTTCCACACTTGAAAGCTCATAGACATGACACATCTGTGTAATTATGAATGTTTAATGCATATTCAGTGGAGTGTTGCAGCTGGAGCAGTGCAGGGCCATGCAAACCCCGCATTACAATGTTGGCCCGTGGAGGGTCAGCCAGAGTCCTTCATGGAATTACAAGTCCAGAGGAATAGTTCAGTCCGCAATCTGAATGCTCTGTCATTGGCGATCAAACAGCATATGCAGTCCATGTCGAGGTCCAAGGTGAGTGTCACAGAGTGTATCGGGGACAGTGGAAGGTGATGATGCCGAGGGCAGAACCAAGCAGAAACAGGTCATATGGTGGAGATGAATGCTACTGCGTCCTTTCTACCACGAAGGTAGGTCATCTGATTTTTCATCCACTGCTGTTTCATGTGCCTCGTGTGTGGGTGGGGTGGCCGTTCTCGAGCACTGTGTGACTGTGACACCTCAGGGGCCGGAGGCGGAATGTCTGCCGCACTGTGTGGCACTGACACTTCAGGGGGCCGAGATGTGGATGGAGTAGTAGTAGCAGCATTCATCATTGCCAGGCCCTGTTGCAGCAATGCCGTGAGGATGGTCTTGAGGTCATTTAGGAACCCAGCTACCTCTCGCTGGTGTGCAGCCGTTGCAGCCGCTCTTTTCGCCTGCCTCCAATTCATGTTCTCCATTAACCTTGCATGTGTCCCAACTCCTGTGTGACATCGCCAGAGCCACTCTGACTAGACAGTTGCTCTAGTCTCTGAGTCAGGGCTCCAGCTATATCAGCCATGGTCCATTGGAGAGCATGGAGTGGACAGTGGGTGCCCGTTAGGGACCGTGAGTGGTCCCTGATGGGACTTAGACACCCACATATGGCATCTAGTTTGGCTACCATGTGGTCGAAGCCCACCCGCACCTGTTCAGCCAGATTCTCCTGGCACCCCAACACACGGCGTTGGAAGGCCATGTGTTCTTCGTGGGGGTCCTTGGAGGCAGCCCTGGAGGGGGATGCTGCCTGCTGTGTGGTCTGTGTAGGCGGTGGGGTCTCATCTATGCAGCTGGCTGCCCTGCTCCTGGAGGTGCTTTACGGAGGCTGTCAATGAACTCTTGGAGGGCGTTGGAGTCAAAGCTGTGGTGGTCCTCTTCATCATCAGAGAAGAGAGGTTCGGGCTGCTATGCAGGAGGTGTTGATTCTGCCTCTGCAATGTGAAGGGGAGATACAGTTTAACAATGTGTTCACATGTATATTGGCGCATTGTACATGTTTTCACACAGACTGCATGACTGTGTACATTTTGGCTGTTTGGGAGGAGCTGCCAATTTTATGGGGGACAGTAGACATTTCATCAACATAACGGATGTGTATTTGTACTTGTACATTATCAACTCACATTTCCCTGCAATGGTAAATGTGATTGGCCAGTTTCAACACACAAGCGGCACCAGTTGTGTCCTGTGTTCTGTTGTGGACGTGTTGGGGTTAGTATCACATTGTTGTTGATGTTGATGTGCTCTGCATGTTATGTGTGTGTGCTGCATTTTGGGTGAGTCACCAAGCAGCTCTGATTTTGCTGCTCCTTATCTCTTTCAGGTGGTGTGCCTTTGACTTCTGTGCTCAGGCAATGCTGAGATGTTGCATACTTGGGTACTTTGGTCTCTTGGTGGGAGTTGGTGGCTGAGGCATGGTTTGTCGGCAGATGTGCTCTACTTAAGTGTACTTGTGTGCCATTGTGTCCATCCACCTTGTCCCCCCAGTCCCTGGTTGTTATTCACTCGGGTGCTGTTGTGTCCGGTCATGTTGAGCAGTGTCCCTCCTGTGGCGCTGGACTCCCACCTCCAGTCTGCATTGCTGCCTTCCAGTTGTTGGCGAGTTTCAGCTTGGTTTTGCGCTTGACATTATTCCAGCGCCTCTTGACCTCTTCCATTGTCCTCTTCAGCACTCCCACTGCATTCACCTTGTCCACGATGGACTGCCATAGTCCATTTTTGGTTGCCAATGACACAGTGGAGTTGACGAACAGTTGTTGATGGTGTTCTACCACCTCCGTTATCAGGATTCCTGCGAACTGAACTGCTTCTTCTTACTCTTATTCTCCTTGCCCTACCCTGACCCTGATGTCCCTGGCTGGTCCTCCGGGGGTGCTCGTGGGGTTCTAGTTGTCTCGATACTTGCTCCAGCAACATCCATTATGCTTCACTGTTGTTTGGCATTTGTTTGTCTGTTTTTTTTTCTCCTTTTATGGTGATTTTTCCCACCTGACGTTTGTGAATTGCAGGCCTGTCGCTGGTTTTTGCTGATTTTTATATTGCGATTGGCCTCATCGCAGCTTTTTTTGCGTTCGTGTTTTGCATTTATGTGGTGTCGCGTTGGTTTTAGCGCGGTTTTTTTATGCATTGTCGTGAGGTTATCGCATGGTACCGCCTTGTTGTAACACGGCGTAATTTTCCCGTGATAGACTACGATATGCAAAATTGCATTAAGCTAAATTTGCAATGAATATTACATGTTCTTAGGACAGGTGTTTCTTTTGCGATGCGCAGCTAACGGAGAGGAGTGAAGTAAACAAGAAATGCCAACAATAGGCAAAAGTTAAACCTTTTAACATTTCTTTTTCTAGCGTTTATGCTGATTGTTTTTAATGGTTTACTCCATTTTGAATCTGAGAAGCTTGGGGCATCTCATTTTCCTTAGGTTTGTAGATCTCTTTATTCCAAGACTGAAAATTCAGTTTCTTATGTGAGCTATGTAATTAACTATTATTATTAAGTCATTCTACAGACAACTATAACTTTTGAAAGGCCGTATGCTCTGGGTTTGCCCCCATCAGCCACTGACATTTATGTATATTTTATGCTTTGCCATGCTTATGGATGTGCTGTCCGCCAAGGCTATGACATTTTGAGGATGGTTACACTGTCCCATTCATTTGTTAGATTGCTTATGTGACATGCAACTTGTAACTGAGGCCCGGTGTGTTCTTTAGTGTATTTACTTTGCTAACACAACAAAATTGTTGTAGGTAATTTACAGCTTTAGGAAGCACTTGCTATTCGAATGCTATAGCTTGTCATAACGAAACACACACAATGCTATTCACTAATCACCCTTGCACTTTTTCTTATTTCACTTTGCTGATTTGCAGCTTTTTTGTTAAAATAATAAGGAAAGATGTGTGTAAACATGCTTTCAAAAGGGTGCTATGAACATAGTGGCTGTCAGAAGTATGTACTAGGCAGTAGTTGGTTGTGCAATCCTTTTACATTCACAATTTCCAACATAAACTTTAATTTCTAACTCCTTTTAATAACACTCTTCTTTGATGGTAGAGCTTAACTCTGCTAATGCACTCTGTTAAGCAAAGTGGCCTAACTCCCAGCTCCCAGACGGTTGTAGCCCAACATGCAGCTTCAGTGTAGGATTTACTTCCAGGTACAGTTTGGAACAGCACACTCAATGTCATGCAACCATTACCAAACAATTCCACTAACAAAGAGTCACTGCTTGTTTTTATATAGGGCAACATATTCTATTAAACCATACCCCAGTGAATAGGTCTGCCAATGTTACACTACATAGACTACGACCACACAACTAGCTTGAATAGGAAACATGGAATGTAATCTCATCTCTGGTATTACATCAAAAAACAAAGGGGCTTATTTTTGAGACCTTGTGTCACATTTATGCCGCCGTTGCGTCACTTTTTGTGACTCTGTGGTGACGTAACTAATGCGCCACGTTGCTCCATATTTACAAAGTGACGCATGTAGGCAGATGCGTCACTTTGTAAAGCCCTGTGCTACATTATACCTGCTTCAGGTATAATGTATGCAGGTTAGGTGTTCCCCCGTATCAAAGTCTCGTCGAAGTGGCGCATTGCAATGTATAAGATTTCAGTGCGCCACTTCTAGGACGCCACTGTGTCAAATCCTTACGCCTACCTCATAGCAAGCATAAGGGTGATGCAATGCTATAATCATAGTCCTCCCCCCTGCATTGCTGGTTTTGCTTCATGCTTCAGGCACAACTCCAGCAATGCGTCAGTTTTGCGCTGACAGATATGTAGGTAATACTGACATATCAGTCATTCTTGCTACATGATGTGTCATCCAGTAAATATGATGCATCAATGGTGTTGCAAGGAGGGCGCAATGAGAAGTGTCGCTTCGCTGCTTTATCACAGCGATGCAACACATCTCATAAATTAGGCCCAGCGTTTGTGCATAGTTGTCTTTCAAGAGGAAATTTAAATAACTTCAGTCAATAAAGCGGAGTAGCAACTTACAAAATTATATAACAAATAAACCCAACACTAGGGGCCTTATTTATGAAGGCCTTGCGCCGCCGGTGCGTCACTTTTAACATGGGAAAAAGTGACGCACCGGTGGCGCAAGGCCTTCATAAATAAGGCCCTAGGTCTCTTTATAGCAACCTGTCAGCTAAGTGACTATGACTTTATTATAAATAAGGGTAAAACCATACTAGATAACAATTATATAAAAAATATTTTAAATATTGTAAATAGGTCCAATAAATGATGGTTGGAATTAAAAATCAATTTGCTCTGTTCTACTCTACAGAAAGTCAATAGAAATATTCCGAAACATTCTCTTATACAAACCTTGTGTTCTCCATGGTGCAACCTCCTGCTCTCAGGAGACAGGTCAGCTAGTGTTAGCTGATTTTCAGGATGACACATGTTCTTTGCTCCCAAAAGTGGTTAGGGGAAGCAATCAAGCAAGTAATTCATGGATACTCAGCTCAGGTCTTAGCCCTTTTCAAATGTCAGACCAACGCAGAGCCGAGCTGAGGCAAGCTTCAGCCCTCCTTAGCGATGGATTAAACCCAGATCTTTGTGACTGGGGGTGGATGTCATTGTTCCGCATTACGTCCATTAATTGTTTCTTTTGCTCCTTATCGTGTCAGCTTCTCTAACAAAATATGAAGAGACTCTGTCATAAGTCCGCACAAAACAATTAAATAAACTAGATGACCATTTCGCCCCTCTATTTTGGAATGGTGTTTGACACTTGTGAGCTATTTCAAAGAGAAAGCGAGGTTCCTCTTTAAATTCTTCTATGACTTCCTTTGCGAAAAGAGAGGAAGCCATACAGTTGCAGAGAGGAGGAAATGACGTTCGTCTCGTGCCACCAGGATGTCAGCCCATCAACGGACTTCGCCAGAGAGGAAGCCGAGGAACTTGAATCATTCTGAGACAGATGTGCAGGAAAACGAGGGCACAGAACATTAGATTCGCATGAAGTATATAATTAGGCAGTTCAAGAACAAATAAGCGGCTCTGCAACTACGCTGTAGATGAAAATACTTGCTATAAAGAAGAGAGGAATGGTAAACCAGGAGCAGGAAACAAATTCAACTGTTTGCCACAGTACTGTATTCATCCAAACAAGTAAATGTGGGTTTACCTTTATTGAAAGATGAAACGGCAAGACATGCAAATAAAGGGAAAAATATACACTTTTCAATACCAACGGATTTGTGCCTTTTTGTAGCATTGTCTGTAGCCACTGGTGTTAGTATTACCCAAACCAATGGACCCTTGTTATCGGCCTGGGTAGATGACTCGAAATCGTCATCTGCAGGTGACACACGTAAGCAGGCAGCAACTACTTAACTCTCTGGCACATTTGACTTCCTTTTCACCATAATGTTTATGTTTAATCAATTGATAATCTACTGAAAGGCATCAATCTGCAGTACAATACAAAAAGCTTTTAAAAACTACCATTTTCATTTAATAAAAAGATTGATATGTTCATTGAAAGCCTGAACAGTAATTTAAAAAAAATTAACAGTCCGTTTGGAATTGATAATCTCCTTATAAACATAAGGATGTAGGTGTTCCTCACTGACACAGACTGGCCTTCTAACAGTGATACAAGTGTGTGTTGAGTACCTGCTTTTAATAAGGCAAAGCCTTGAGACCTGCACTCACTGTCCCATGCATTGTCGATTGTAAAACTGTACAGCTGAATCCTCCAGATAGTGATGAACATAACTGCAGAATGGTTGGCAGAAATACATCAGAGACAAGTACTGGCAAATCCTAGCATTTTTGTTTTTCCAATATTTCTTTGTTGGGGATGTATGGCATGCCAATGTGTTACAAGCACTGGCAAAGTCAGTAGCAGGTATCAGTGAATTTAAAATTGTATTTTCAATACTTGCAAGATGGCGTAGTGTCAAGTGTCAACATAACGTGGCTGCCAACTTGAAAGTATAGAACATAGCATTTTAAGGCGGCTGAATGCTTTTTCCTAAACCTCTAAAATGCCTGCCCTGCGCCTCTACACATAATATGGCCTGCCTCTTAGTATAGAAAATACAGCTTGAAGGTATAAATAAAAGGGATGTCGACCGCTTGTAGTCTGTCCCATACAGAATACTTGTACGTGCATTTCTACATTGTTAGGTGCATGTCTACATTGTTGCATTGTTGAGCCCACACGCGGACCTCCTTGCATCCACGCGTGGGGCCTGGCTGCCCATTTACAATGGCGATGAGGCGGAGTCGAATGCCAATGTGCACACAAAGCTGCCCACACTTGGGTTCCTGTACTCACTGCTGCTTCTTCTAGAGGGAGGTTGGCCCAAGGGCCCTTGTGAACTGATGGAGGACAAGGTGGCCTGCCAGAGCGAAACGGCATGGACCTGCCCTACGCTTCCGCCTGTCGCCATGACTGCATGCGCTAAAACTCTGGCGCCTCCCTGTGGCCGCCTCCTGCCACAGTGCGTGGAGTCCATAAAAGTTGCCTGTAGAAGCAGCATTTGTGGGCACAAGTTGCCTTGGAGCGACCATATCCCACGGTACCCTGCCCTGGCCCTGATAGTGCAGCAGTCGTGAATCAAGGACTCTACTACCAGGTACGAGGTGCTCGGGAAGAAGAAATCAGAGGGCTATCACTGTGCTGAAGGACACAAAACTCAGCCTGGGGTCCAGCAGTGGTGCTCCCTCCCACTAATACAGTTCTTTGCATCACACTGCTGGTGCCCTGCACATCAATCACATTCTGGGTACAATGGCCCCAGCATCCTGCATCATGTACAAGACACAGCACCCATACAGTCAGTGGGCCAGTAGCGCACCCATAGGAGCCAATGCATCTGCTGAGGTTACCCACCAAGCAGGAGTGTCAAGCATTCAAAACTCTCAGACAAAACTCCCAACACAAGAAACAAATTCACTGCCTGCATGACTGAATTAGCCAACCGATAGGAATCCAACTGTGTCACGCTCAACTGTGACAAGCCAGAAGTAGTGCACTGCACCATAGGACCCCCTACAGGCGGCCAGCCGAAATCAGACCCACATCCATGCCCAGCACGGAAGCTAGGAACCTAAGGCTCATCTTTGACAGCATACTGAACATCGGTACACAAGTCAACACTGTCATAGCATCCTGCTTCCACACTGAAGATGCTGAAAAAGATCTTCAAATGGCTCCCAAGCAACCTGCCGAAAAACAATTTTACAATATTTATTTGCATGAATTATTCCTTTCTTTTCTACTTGTGTTTTTTTCAGTTATATGTTGTGCCCTTGCCTTTGCCATTTTAATTTAATCTCTGTACTCTAGCCCCCTCTGCACTCTTTTGTATGTTTTATTTTACTTTCTGAATCTCTTCATACATTAATAATTTTGGCTTTTCTGAAGCAGAGTGTGCACACCATGTTTTTGTTTCCTGCCCTGACAAGGATTAATACTCTTAATTTTCCGAAACCCACCAAATCTGATTAGGCAGGTATTTATTAGTAATATATTTCGGTTATACGGATGACTGGAAATATGTTCCACAATTTTATGATTCTGATTCAAGTGAGATGAAGTGCTAAAGCATACCAGAGAGAGCTTGGAGTTATGGTTTGTATTATCTTCATATAAATATTTGAGGCACTGTTTCCTTCATGCAATATCTTGTTCGGTGGATGTTTTGCTAAACTCCGCACTACATCTTAGGCCTGAACACAACAAGGGATGCATTGTAAATCTCTCAGCAGTTATACGTTTGCGGTGCTGTGTGTTTGTAAAACACAGGCTCTGTGTCGAGCATTGGAAGAAGAACCCAGCAGTGGCGACACACTCTCTTCATGCAGAGAAGGGCCATGTTACCCTCCACTGTCCGCAGGCATAAGAGAATGGAAAGGAGAGAGGTCTGTGGTCGAGTGGCTCAGATGTCAATCTGGGTGGGGAGCTAAGCTTGTAAAGTAATTGTGAATATGTGAAAAATAAAGAAACAACACGCGTTAAAGCCTAAAATCCAAGCGTCTAATGCAAAGCAGCAAGAAGTAAAGAAACGATTAAAGACCATTGTCATTTTAACTAATCAGGGCTCTCTCTAGAAAACGCTCAGTTGGAACTATGCACTAAAGCACATGCAAAGGCAGCCTCATATATACACCTTCTCTCTGTACACGTCAAAATACTATGACCATGTGAGAGAAACCTATGATTCTCAGCAGAAAGGTACCTGGTGTGCAAGTGTCAGAAACATTAACTCCAGAAGTGCAGGACAGCCTTGAAGGGAAGATATTTTTCATATCCACAATACTAACTCCATTCTTCTCACAAAAACCCGCTTCTCTTGCCAGGTTAAAAACGAGGCTACACTTACCTGGAAAATGTGCAAAGTATGACATGGAGACATAACGAACATCATTCATTGTTGAATAACAATTAATACATTTATGATTTCATGTAGGGTAACTAGCCTTTCACTTCATGAGTATATGTGAGAATAATACAACACAATTTGAGTATGTTTTCAGGAGTGTTATTGTGCAATTCAAAGGTGCACATTCAGTCAGTGCATAGGTGGACATTACGAGCCAGAGTTGCGTCTGTACCCAGATTTAGATAAAGATCTAGAGGCAGATTTACAAGGACTGGCGCATCCCTGCATATCAGCAGGGATGCGCCAGGTAAGATGCGTCACACAAGTTTACCCTTGCTCCACCAGTAATGCGCAGCATTTACAATGCAGCGCATCGTGGTGCAAGGATAAACAGATGCATGACTCATCTGAAGGCGTAAGTGCTCAGTGGCTGCCCATACCTAACATGCTGTGTCACGCCTTACGCCTGCTTCAAGCAGGCACATGGTTTTGACGCAGCGGCGTCGGAAAAGTGACTCAGTGAAGTCTTGTAGATTTCACTGCGTCACTTTTCCGAGGCTTTTCCCGACGGAACGCCCACCCTGCATACATTAAACCTGATGCAGGTTTAATGTGGCGCAGGGCTTTACAACGTGACACATATCCCTAGATGCATCACGTTGTAAATAAGGCTATTGTTGAATCCAGAGAGATCAGAATGTTTCGTCATGAGAACCCCACAAGCGGCTGGGTCATATTGATATAAAGCGCCATCCAAAATGGACCAAAGTATACGTTTCATGATGGCCAGCCTGTCTACTGTGATTATGTCCACTCTCTGCTTGCAAACGCTGTAGATCCCATCTGCACACCTAACAGCGCCATCTAACAAATTGTAGAGCGCACTTTTACCGGAAAGCCTTTAGATAAAGGGTGGCATGATTTTAGTGGTTTAGTGGTGATTTTGACAGGGTAAGGCCCCCTACAATGCACAGAGAGGCCTGGAGAGCATCTTTACTTATAGCAATAAAAGGGATACCACTAATCTTTCTTCTTCTATTGTTACTAATGCCACTACCTAGTACAAAAGAAGAACTGTGGTCCTGATGACATCATGTCTCATCTCACCCTACAATAGCAGTCTACTGCCACCATTACTGCAAATCTCATGTATGACTTTTAGACTATTGCAAGACACTGAAGCTTCTGGAAACATCTGGCAACATTAGGCGGTGCAGTGCAGAGCGAACCTGCCATGCAGTCTCCACAGCTCACCTGCACTTGTACCAGTATCTCTTGGGCTAGCACATTTATGGTCTTTGGCTACTGTTTACAGCAGCACGTCCCAACCTGTTGCTGCAAGACACACTGGCATTCACACCATTGCCTGGACACCTGCAGAATAGATCTGCACCATCACACCTCTGAGTGAACAGTCTAGTTTTTAAAATGTGCAATGCCCTCTTCCCTCCATGTACCAACATCCTCAAAGCTCAACTGATATAAACAATGCCATGGTCTTTTTTGTGCCTTAGGATTCTAAAACATCTGCTGAGTTATACCCTAGATCCTCCCAGTGTTAAGTGATGGTGTTCTTCCATCCTATGTAGATCGTTTTTCATTAACTTATATTAATAGATATCATGTATTTTAATCATTTGAGTGGTTGGTGCCCACAAAGCGTCTATGTCCTGTGAGGCAGTAACCTGTCCCCAGCTGTATCCCACATCACTAATTAGAGTGATTATTACCCAGAATCCCTTCTGGTGTATAATAATATACCCTGTACTAAATTGTACCATGTACCCGCTAATTGAGGCATTGCTGCCCTTGCACTCCTCCTATATTCTGTGACATTGCACCTGCCCCTTGTGGCACCTTGAAGTCTCCAAGTTGAGCATATGTTTCCCAGGCACCCCAATCAACAGAGTTTGTACTGAGTTGGTGCTCAACCTTCTCTAATTCTGCAACGTGAGTCCCTCTCACATTTCCTGGAACCCAGATGCCAGTGGTGGTTCGCCCACTGGTTCAGAGTGTGACTTGACTGCCCTCAGGCGGGTAAATCTATTTCCTGAGTTTAAGGTGAGTGGTGTTCACCACCTAAAATGGGGCTATCTCACTACCTGGGGGTCGCAGAGGCTGTAGGGTAGAAGCTCCTCACTCAGGGGGGACCAATCTCAGTGGAGAAAATGAAAATAAACTGCTGTCTGATCCACCGCAATGAAACCAACCTCATAGACACATAGGGCTGGCGTTGGGCAAGATAGACCTCTCTAAATCCGGCTAGCTGTCAGGGGCGCATTGTGTTTGACCACCACAGAAGCAGCAGGGTCACACGAAAAAGGAAAACAACAAAGGTGGTGCAGTCTAGGAGGGTAGCTACCAGGAAGAGTCACCACTAAGCTCACCTGCTCTTTTGTAGCAGTATTTCTTAAGTAGCCCTCCTCCAGTCCCTGATGAGCGATGAAGGAGGCTTCTAGGCACTGTCTCTGTATCAGAACTCCTTAAACACAGGCAAGCTCAGCAGCAGCAGGGTAGACCAGCATAGCTTCAGCAGGGGCCTGCAGTCTTTACCATAGAAAAGCGGAAACAAGCAGCACTTAGTCCCTCATTCTGGAGGCATCAACAGCAGTGGTGGAGTGCATGCAGGACTGTAGCCAAGAGGTGTCTAAGCTGGAGAGACGCTCCAGTTTCTATTTGCAATTTCAGGAATTTGGGGCATGTCCTGCAACCAATTGGCCACGGTGCATCCTCCACTTTCTATTCAGCTAGTAAGGGGACGCCAATGTGACATGAAATAAGAGAACCAATTTGCAGTTGATAGGTCCCTCAAGACTCAAGATCAGTGTACCCCAAACCGTTACCAAAATGAAAACAGACATAGCAATTTTAAGGGACAAGGGAAAAAGATAAGCATGGCACAGTTCACCTGGTTATTGGAGACTTTCATTCTTACACTAATCATGCCTTTTCCCACTTTGCTGACTTGCCATGCGGTCATACTGTCAATTATTTTACCCACCCACGCACCCTCCCTCATGTCCCCTCCCTCCTCCCTCGTGTACTCCACCAGTTCAACCTGAACATAATCTTCACAAAAGTTATTTACAAATGTTTAAGCTATTGCCATTATAAATTACAATAACTTTAATTTAAGTAATAATTATGTAAATACAATTAAAGCCATTGTTATTTGCAACATCAATACATCTAAGTCACGTAAATACAACAAATATTGCATTACAAATGCTCTAGGGGTCACAAAGCTATTAATTTCGCTATTTTCAAAACCAACACATAAATAAAAAAATTGTCATTTACAATATCAATAGCTCCAACTTTTCTAATGCGAGACCTATTGCATTGCAAATGCTTGTTCCTTTTTCTATCTGTGCTGCATTCTGCAGCACACATAGAATGAGGAAAAAGCCTCTTGTGTTTGTTTTTGTACAAGAAGGTTTCCCTTCCTGCACAAAAATAATCATCCCCGCAGCGCTGGCACCCTTGCACCATGGCACAAAGGTGCCTGCTTTGGAGCATGGCAGCCCATTGTGTACCAGCGCAGGGGAGAAGGACGGGAATGTGCCGTATCTTGTAGAAATGGCGCATTCCTGCCCTGTTCTTTTGACGAACGGCAGAGCGGTAGGTAGGCCTGCAGCGCTGCCCTCTGGAAAAAAACTATAAATGAGGCCCGCTGTATTTTATAATAATGCACTGCATTCTCATTTCAACTTGAACAATGATCTCTAATGCAGCATGATTGTGGGAGCATAATATTGCTGCTCGACAGATAACAGATATTTCCATATAAAATATGTTGTCTGCTGCCCACTCTCTAATAAAATATACAATTTTTCTACCTTAAGCTGTTGCTGCATTAGATACATGCAATAGAGGTAAATATAGTGCATCATTTAATTTTATTTAGTCTATTCTTTATATACCTTGTTTAAATTAACTTTCATAGGGACACATCGGTTACATCACAGTGTTCACACCACAATACGTTTACAACGTGGGCATTACAAAGCAAGTCATTACAATGACTTGCGCTGGATGGCGCTCTAAGCTAAGGAATAGTATGATTTACTATTCCAACACCTTCCCTACTGTAACGTAGGCTGGAGTTGGAATAGTAAATCATACAATTCCTAAGTCCAGCGCCCTCCAGCGCAAGTCGTTGGTACAACTTGGGTTGTAATGCCTGCTTTGCAAATGTATCGCGGTATGAACACAGCGATGTAACATCGTATATTCCTTTCTTATCCACACCTATAAATGCACAATGTTTGTTAATTTCCCACATTAATTTTAAGCAAGATGACAGGCGTACTTATTTTTAGAAAGAATGGAGGCATTACTATATACTATAAATGCAATGTATTTTGGGGAAAAAATCCAAGTGATCGCCAAAATAAACACCTGTAACATATGAGTTATCACAATCTTTATGTAGAAAAAGAGGACATACATTTTAACCGACTTTAAGGTTACTCAGAGATCACATCTCCCTGTGCGTAGCTTTTGTCTCATTCAAATTATATTATGTTTAATTTCCCATGCAAATAACATGTGTTCTTTCCATTGGGAAGCACAGCCCAGAGATCTAATCATTTAAGTGGAAAAAAAACACAACGTAGCTATCCCACATTTACATAGCAATGGCAGAAGTTGAATTACTGAACCACTGGAGGAAGCTATATTAAATAATGCAGAAGTGAGCAGTTCCACATTCGTATTCTACTACAGCATGTTCTATGGTCCACATGTTCGACCGTCTGATTTTTGCGACTCACAAACTCAGATTTTTAGCGACTGCAATTTAGAAGTTGCAAACCTGATGCTCAACAGTGTTTCAAACATTGTTTGCCATTTCCAAATGTGTCAGAAGGGACCTGCCTCATTAATATTCATGAGGCAGGTCTCAATTTGCGACCTATTGGGAATGGCTGGCACTCGCAGGGATGTTGGCCTGCTGGGGTCAGCAGACCACCATTTAGTTGACTACTTTTTAAATAAAGCAGTTTTTTTAATGCAGCCCATTTTCCTTTAAGGAAAACAGGATACATTTCAAAATTAAAAATTACCAGTTTTCTTTTCATTTTTCCACACTAGGCTGTGAGACCACTGCCTGCTCATTCCCGGTTGCAAAACATTCATACATACCAGTGCAACTTGCTATTAGGAAGGAACATCCTTTACACGCCCCTTCCTAATAGCAACTCGCAAACCCTATTTTGCGAGTCTGTAATAGGTTACCGACATGCATAATCGGGTTGAGACATAGATAAATGTATTTTACCCGTCCCAAAAGACCTGGTGGGCCATTTGCGACTGGTAAAATGCATTATACATCTGGCCCTATATTTCTATAAATGTGCATTAGATGGTCAGGCCTAAGAATTTCTAAGCTGCGCACTTGGGTTTGTTGTTTTTCGAAAATAAATAATTGTTTACATTCACTCAATGTTAATGTTCTCATTCCAAGTGTCCATGGTGCAATGTTTTACAGTGTCCATCATGTGTCCTGCTTATGAATAGGGAGCAGCATCTCCATGTAGATTGTTATAAAAAAAAAAGACTACAGGTGACACTGTGGTCACGTAGTTACCGAGATGGTGTCCTGTCATGGACAGTGAAAAATGATTGATACTTTTTGGTAGTCGTACTCACGAGTGTATCTCCATAATGTTCACTCGTGCATGAGTTGAACAAACTGTGTTTTGTTAAACCAGTCTGTTTGACGCATCTGGTCTTGGTGTTAAGGGCTGATTTTTGGTGAATATATATCTTGCATTTATTAATAATCCTCCTACATTATCATGCCAGACCTAGTCATAATAATTCTAAAATAAAGGCCAATAGGCATCTCTTTTATACTGTGACATCTACTGTGGTGTGCTTCTTCATAATCTAAATCAGTGGTGCATATAATCGTTGGTGTAAATATGCATGAGAATCCTCATTAGCAGGTGAAGAAACATTACAATAGTATCTGCAGAAAGCAAACATTATTTTTGTACTCTAGAATTACTCTGTTCCACCTATTTCAGTCACGATGTGTCAAAGTCTCTTTCAACACACTAGAAAAGTGTGTGTTTCAGCTTCCTGGTTGAGGCCAGGTGCTAGAGTTTTAATCTGAGTATCCACTTGATTGCAGTTTTTTTTTTCTAATACATCTTCACCATCTCCTCATTTGTAGTCTGTTCATTGCATCACATTGACATCAGAACCTGAAGGGCCTGTTGCATGGCAGCTTTGTCTTCTCAGGCACTAAAACACTTTCCATCTTCTCTGTTTCCAGTGCAGGATGTCTCCCCTCCTGCCTCTACCACACAACATTCTTATAGTCGCACTGGATGGTACATCATGATATACAAAATGCAACAGATTTTATGCAGGTTTCCAAGCCAAATCTTTTTTTCAAACTACATCAAGTCTAAAGTTTGCAGTATGCATCATCTTGAGTATGAACTGATCTGACTATATTTATCTTTTTTTATCAGCTAAATAGAGAGTGGTAAGACTACCACAGTCTAATCAATGATTTGATGGAAGATCCCTTGCTCATCAAGGCCCTATATGTCCTTTGGAAACCCGTACATTTGTGCTTATGGCTCAAATCCTGAAATTCTGAGGAGTGCAGAAACCGTACCTCTTCAAATTAGCCCATGCCTTGTCAGGTTTCCTGGTGTTCTGTCATAGTATTGAGGTTTTAATATCCACGTACACTTATATCACTCCACGATATTAATTACCAACATATTGTCGAGGTAAGTAGACATAGAGTTAAGAATAGTAAATCTATACTTCCTATTTGTGTGTTTATCGTGGAAATATTTTAGTTTTCAAGATTATGACACACAGTTATATCTTTTCCTTTACTTCTGTGTTTAGCTCCCTGAAGCAGCTGCAAAGCTGTTTATGCACAGTCCAAAATCCAATGAATACATTCATAAATATGTTCCTTTGGTACTTCAAGATCAGAGGCATACAGTATACAGTAGGAGGGTCAATAACACTGCCATTCCATTATATTCTCGGGGTCTATCTGATTATCAATGTCAAGTAATCACTACTTCTACCAGGAGAGGTTAGAGATTGGACAGAGATCAGCAGAGTAAACTTTCCAGAAATGGGAGACCTGCGTTCAGAGGTGATATAGCACACCTCCTTGAAGTACCCTTTCGCTCACACACGCTATCACCTGGCTAAGCAATACCAGCACCAGACGATCACAAAAGATTTGCACAGCTAGCGGTGGAGACGGAAATCAACAAACACCACCACTATCAATTTAGAATCAGAGATTAATAGAGATCCTGCAGGATGTATAACATTACGTTTTTTATTAATAAGAACGCCTATGCATATACATACAAACCTACATGCATTGATGCAAAAAGGCAAAATGTAAACAATAATTTTAACCGATCTAACTTACTTAAATTGAGATGATTCTTTAACGATAAAGGCCTTATTTACAAAGAATTAACGCAGCGTGGTGCCGCAAGCCATTTGGCAGCTCTGCACTGAATTAATTCTGTTGCACAGGGATGCATCATATCTACAACAATATGATGGATCCCATGGCTCTCCCCTGTGCTGGTGCACAATTAGCTGCCATGCGCCAACGCAAGCACCCTTGCACTGTGGTGCAAGCGTACCTGTGTCACGGGGATGATTGGTATTGTGCAGGAAGGGACACCTTACTGCATAAAAACAATCACAAGAGGTGATTTCCTCTTCCTATTTGTGCTTCAGAATGCAGCCCGCATAGAAAAAGAAAGATACAAGCAGAAATGTAAACATTTCTCCTCGTTGTTCCTCCCTATGCCGCCCCTGGGGAGGCGTAGCATTCTGGCGCATTTCCGGGTTTACGATTTCTCGTAAATCTGGAAATGTGGCAAGAGCCACAGATGTTTCGTGGAAACATTCATGGCATGCCTCTTTCACGCAAAGTGTTTCGTGTAAAGGGGCTATATTTGCAAGAACACGAATAGCCATGCAGCATGGCTTTACCTGTCCTTGTAAATATGGGGCAGTAGGTTGTGGCGTGGGTGCGTCACAAAAAGTGACGCATCGGCGGTGCCAGGGGCTTGTAAATAAGCCCCTAAGATTGAGGATTTCCATTTAAGTCTGTGAAAACATGCAAATGGATGGAAAATTAAAAAGTCCCTTTCTGTGTCTTTCCAGTGGAACTGAGATTCAACGTCGTGGCTGAGTGAACCTAAACTGACTGGCTATTTTTAAAATGCCATATTAGCATACAGAGTTTGGTATATAGGATATTCTGTCACAATTGTGACGGCTATTCTGTTCACCATATTATGGGTGCATTATAGACTATGGGGCATATGTATCAAAAAAAGTTTTATGAGTCCTTAATAGCGAATTTTTGTGAATCACTATTAAGGACTCACAAAATGAAATGTATGTAGGGGTCATAATATTAACTGCGATTCCGACGTATTCCTTAATTGTGAATCACAAATTGCGATTCACAATTAAGAAATACCTTCCCATTCATTCCAATGGGCTTAGAGGCCCATAGGAATGAATGGGAAGACATTCGCAATTTGCAAGTACCCATTAGGCACTCGCAAATTGCGAATGTAATTTCAAGGGTGCAAGGGTGTCAAAAGGTCACCCTGTTGCACCGCTGAAATATGCAAGTGTGCAGATGTGGCGCACATACATGCCATAAAGGCATGTATGTGCGCCACAAGGCACTTTGAAAAATGCAAAAAAGTGAATTTTTCTAGGAAATTGCAAATTACCAGCAACTTGAAGATGGTGGACCTTAGCGATTTCTTAAGGCAAATTCGCACAACTTGGGTGCTTTTCAGAAATGAATTTGAGGAATTGCAATTTGCGATTCCTTAAATGCAGTTGCAAAAGAGGGAATCACAAATTTTGTGATTCCCTATTTTGCTATGGTCTTTTGGGATGATGCATCCCAAAGGGTTTTTCCCGTTCACAGACGGGCAGATTTTGAGAATCGTCCCATTTGCGAACGGGAAAAATACTTTATACATATGCCCCTAAGGCACTTATAATATGGCGGACAGGAGCATCACGTCCATCAAATGTTAAATCTGGCCCATAGTTATTTCTGTAGAGCCCAGTCCGTCGTTGTGGCTACTGTCTCAATGAAGTGCCCAAGGAGACCAATACAAAGCCACATCCTGGAAGAACAGCTTTCTGATTACAGAGTCTTGCAAACCTGGAAAAGCGTGTAAAGTTAATGATAAGACAGGGGTGGCTCTGCCGTCATCAGGTTGAGGGCGTAGCCTCAGATCAAGCCTTCAAATTTAAGTGGTTTAAATTAAAGTTCTGTGTTTGTGGAGGTTTTCCACTGAAGATCTGTCTTGTGTAGACTTTTGCCTACACTAGTGCTTCTACGAATCTTCACCTCTGATCATCATTTGATCAGAATGCCCTTTTAGTGCACCAGTATTAAACCAGTAGTTCAGTTATTAGCCCCCCATTGATCCAGTTGACACAATGCCTCGAAACTGGCCTCTTAGAGATGCAAACTACAGTGCTATGCTCTTCTTCCAGAATCCTTAACCTCCTTCTCACACTCCCCTCTGGTGGTATTTGTTTCCTCAGTCCCTGCTTCTCTGATTTCCAAACTCTAAGGCGCAATCCATCTATGGTCAGCTCCGAGTTTACGGGGGGCTCACTAAAGCCAAACAGCAACCCGTTTGCACATTTAACCAATCCAGTACTAATCCTGATACTCAGGAAACTTACCAGTCTCTACCAGTGTTGGGTAAAAGCCAACTTGGTAGACAAATTGCTTTTGCTTTCTTCAATGACCAATGTGACAGCAAAGCAGCATGTGAGTCATTTTAGGCACTGGACTAGAAAGATGCCTGCAAACAGCAGTCAATAACGAGGGATGAGCAAGGGCCGGTACCCATTGTAGCACGGTAAGGGCACATTTGTTATGACTTGCAGTGCCAGGCTGGGCCAACAACTATTACTGTCCAAGGATATTCCAACGGTGGACACCCAACATTAAGGCATCTAAGCAAAGCCCGAACCCTCAGCGGTGACCAGGAACAACACAGATTCAGGAAAAAACATATCTGTGATGCCACAAGTAGATGGATTCGTAACACTACCCATTGACTCACACGTATTCAGTGGTAATAGCCTCTGAAAGCTGTTTATGGCAGGGTTAAATGGAAGCAAGAGCCTGTTGGTGGGATTAGAAAGTTGACAGAGAGCAACCTCAACTTTAAACTTTGTTTCAACCATAAGCATAGTGTGGGAATCAAGGGCTAGTCAAGGAGTAGAAAGACACATTCAAATATCAATCATACAAAGAGTTGGGCCTTATTTGGCGTTTGTCTGATGGAATTCTCTGTCAAAGAGTGATGAACATGGGGCACAGCACATCTGTCATGTTTGTCACAGAGTATCCCATCCGGCAAACTCTGAAGAATGCCCTGAGGGCCAGTTGTACAAATATCTTATCATTATTTAAATACTGGTCCCGAAAACATACTCGTTGCAAATTGTCACCGGTATTTTTGCACCCAGGAAGAATTTTAAAGAACTGACCTTTGTACTAATAGCTTGGTTTTTAAAAATCTGAATCTTATTGGTTCACAGACCAAGCTACCTCATGATTAGGAAAGAAGTAGGTCACAAATTGCGACTCATTGTGATTGGAGGCCTCAGGAGGGATGGTGGCCTGCTGAGGCCAGCAGACCACCATGTATGTGATTGCCTTTCAATAAAGCAACTTGTTTGTTTGAATGCAGCCCGTTTTCCTTAAAGGAAATGGGACTGCGTTGAAGAAAAAATGTTTACTTAGTTTTGTTTTTGTTTAAGAATTGGCAGTCACCCCCTGGACTCCTGTCTACTCTTCAACCCTTTTTTTTAATTCACAAGGGGCTTCACTTTTGTGAATTCATTACCATTTTATTTAAGGTGTTGGTTAAATATTATTGTTTTGCAACCAAAATACTACTATTATGATTCAGTATTTGGAAGGGACGATTGCAGCACTTCCCTATCAGACACCAAATTGGTATGCATTCACAATCCCAATACAGGAGTCGGAAAACAATTCTGACTCCTAAAAAGCACATTGGAAAAAGCATCTTAATGATCGCAAATGCTGAAGTGGAGCGTTTGTGACCGTTATATTGCTCAGTTTCCACGAGACCTGTCAGCTGTGGACCTCCATGCCATTCTCTTTGAGGCCTCAAACAAGCATGCTGGTCTTTAGGAAGACCTCGAACACTTGGCTCTTCGCTCTAGTGTCTAAAGTATGTCTCTCAGTCAGTCTCTCGATCAGTGATAGCACTCATTCGCGCTAAGAAGGCTTGTCATTCACCCGCTTTAGAAAAAATATTACTTACTTATTACATCTGGCCCTTAGTTCTTAAACTAACTTACCACCAGGCTGAATTTATGAAACTTACACAATATGGAAGTGATGGGATGAAAGTGCGAAAACAGAATAGAAAATGTGTGTGACAGACACAGAAAAGTGACATTGAGTGAATATCAAGGTAAAGCTGGAGACACAAAAGAGGCACTTAGGTGCTGCACATGCAAGGAAGTGGAACATTTAGGCAGTTTTTAGGACATTGATTTGTATATTTCTGTGTAAAGAGAACTGATGGAGAGGTGCTAATAACCTGTTTTATTGAGGCCCTTTATACCACCATTTTTCAATCATCTGACACATAGTTTCCAATCACAAGCCTCACCACGACTGAGGCATTGCATGACGGGGAATGGATTCACCATGTTCACAGCCTTAAGGTATTGTCCTGCTCTGTGTGTTCTTCACATGGCGGTTAACGATAAGACTGCGTGATGTTTTTTCTATGAGCATTATGACCTGGTGTTATCAATTTCACTGCCAATGGTAATCAGTCAGTTCATCTCTGTGTTACTCCTGATCTCAGTCGTTTGATGCAACTACCATGGTGGAACAGAATCTGTCTTTTTTATTCTAGAGAGTGGAATTAGTTGGCTAAAATTATTTCAACACGTAGACTAAAATAAAGAGTCAGATTGAACTGACTGTGCATTGGAAAATTGCGACTCCCTAGCCTCATTCTTCCACAACAAAATTGCAGACATCCACAACAGCTTCGACAACCGACCCGAAGACCAACCCACCCAACCCCCTGCAGGACCCCCACCCCCCTTGAACATCCTCAATGACTGGAAGCCAATCTCCACTGAGGACACCATCCGTCTGATGAACTCTATCCACTCAGGATCCCCCACAGACCCATGCCCTCACCACATCTTTAACAAAGCAGACTCCATTATAGCACCGCACCTCCGAGACGTCATCAACTGCTCCCTCAACTCCGCAACCTTCCCGGAAAGCTGGAAGCATGCCGAACTCAGCGCCCTCCTGAAGAAACCCACAGCTGACCCCACCGAACTCAAAAACTACCGCCCTATCTCACTCCTTCCATTCCCGGCCAAAGTCATCGAGAAAGCGGTCAACAACCAGCTCGCCGTATTCCTCGAAACCAACAAATCCCTCGACTCCTCACAATCCGGCTTCCGAGCCAAGCACAGCACTGAAACCGCCCTCATCGCAGCAACAGACGACATTCGAACTCTACTGGACAATGGAGACACAGTCTCCCTCATCCTCCTCGACCTTTGACACGGTCTGTCATAGCACCCTTTTACAACGCCTCAGAAACGTCGGAATCCAAGGAAAAGCACTGGCATGGATCACCTCGTTCCTCACCGGAAGAACCCAGAGAGTCCGCCTTCCACCATTCAAGTCAGAGGCCACTGAAGTCATCTGCGGCGTACCACAAGGATCTTCACTCAGCCGCACCCTCTTCAACGTATACATGAGCCCCCTCGCGGTCATCGCACGCCAACACAACCTCAACATCATCTCCTACGCCGATGACACTCAACTGATCCTATCACTCACCAGAGACCCTAACACTGCCAAAACCAACCTGCATGAAGGAATGAAAGAAGTAGCCGAATGGATGAAGCACAGCCGTCTGAAACTGAACTCAGACAAAACAGAAGTCCTCATCCTAGGCACCTCCCCTCCGCCTGGGATGACTCTTGGTGGCCAGAGGCCCTTGGAAAAGCACCCATCCCGACGGACCACGCACGGAACCTGGGTGTCATCCTGGATTCCTCACTCTCGATGAACAGACAAGTCAACGCCGTTTCTTCATCTTGCTTCAACATTCTTCGTATGCTCAAAAAAACATTTCGCTGGATCCCCACCGAAACTAGAAAAACGGTCACCCACGCTCTGGTCACGAGCCGACTGGACTACGGAAACACCCTCTACGCCGGTACCACTGCAAAACTCCAGAAAAAACTCCAACGCATCCAGAACGCTTCAGCCAGGCTCATATTAGACATCCCGCGTAAAGAACACATCTCTGGTCACCTGAAAAACCTCCACTGGCTCCCCGTCAATAAGAGGATTACTTTCCGGCTCCTAACCCACGCACACAAAGCACTCTACGAAATCGGACCGGAATGTCTCAACACACGACTGTCCTTCTACACCCCCTCCCGCCAGCTACGATCCTCCAACCAAGCCCTTGCCACTGTACCTCGCATCAACAAAACCACCATGGGAGGTAGATCCTTCTCCTACCTGGCAGCTAAAACCTGGAACTCACTTCCCACTCACCTTCGCCTTACTCAGAACCACCTAGCATTCAGAAAGCAACTTAAAACGTGGATATTTGACAAGTAATTCCCCACCCTTCTTCAAGCGCCTTGAGACCCTCTGGGTATGTAGCGCGCTATATAAATTTATTGACTTGACTTGACTTGACTTATTCTCATGCTGCTAATGTCTTCTTGTACTGCAAAATGGCAGTCTAGGTGATATAATTTGCCATCATCTAATATAATTGGCCTTTCAACCAGTCAGAATTGTCTTTGTAGAGGCCAAGATCATTCTGACTGGCTGTTGGTCAGCCAATCACCACGTCCCTCGAATGGATTG
The DNA here is from genome assembly GCF_964263255.1 of Lissotriton vulgaris. Classification (NCBI taxonomy): domain Eukaryota; kingdom Metazoa; phylum Chordata; class Amphibia; order Caudata; family Salamandridae; genus Lissotriton; species Lissotriton vulgaris. Next base: position 434,933,954 of record NC_141689.1, on the reverse strand, counting down.
TCCATCATACAGCAAGTAGCTTGGCAATCTCTTTTCAATTGCTGGCAGTGGTGGCTGCCATGAAATAGTAGGGGTGGGGCAGGGGTAAGGTGTAGAAAAAAATAATTCACCTACCTGGCTGCCACCCACCGTCCCTCCTCCGTCCTCTTCTGTTGACACATACATGCACCCAGGCTCCCAGACTCCCCTAAGCCATTCATGACGCTGCTATCACTAGCATGACAGCAGCATTGTGATTGGTCTGAGTGGGCTGGTTCGGCACTCAGACAGGGAGTGGGAGCCTGTGCATGCTTTCCACCTGGATGTGCAATACAACGGAGTGGAGAAATACTAAGGGGCAGATTTATGAGGCCCTTGCGCCACGTTTACGCCGCTGTTGCGTCACGCAAGGTGGCGTAAACGTGTCACATCCCTACGAGGCATTTACAACGTGACGCATCTATGGAGATGCGTCACGGTGTAAGGCCCTGCGCCACATGAAACTTGCGTCAGGTTTCATGTAGGCGTTCCGGTGCGGGGGGGCGTTCCGTCGCAGGAACGACCCTGGAAAGTTACTCAGTGAAATCTATAAGATTTCACTGAGTCACATTCTACGTCAATCCCTTACGCCTGCTTGAAGCAGGCGTAAGGGTGATGCACCATGCAATGTAGGGGTGGCCCCTGTGCATTGCAGGAGTCATGTCGCACTTGCGACATGACTCCAGCAATGCGCCGCCCGTACGCCGAAAGATGCGTCACTACATCTTCCCTGCCTTGCAACATGGTGCGCCGCATTGTAAATGCGGCGCACCATGGGTGGCGGAGCTGTGGCGCACATTAACTGGCGCATCCCTGGGGATGCGCCAGTTAACATAAATCTGCCCCTCAGTGCGCATGCCTGTTTGTCCGGCCCAAAACCACCGGCCAAACTGTCTTGTACACTTAAGTGCCCCAACCACTCCCCCGGAGCCAAGCTCTGCCCCTCCCCGTAAGATAAACAAAACTGCCTCAGTCCGAAAATATTAATTTATAGTAACATTGTGTTATAATTTTATTTTTCCTTTTTTGCACTGCTCAGAGACCAGGGGCGGTGCTCCTCCCGCCGCTAGCCCTTTGAATGATTGCACTCACTCTTTCTACGTGTGTTTTCTGCAGACGCCCTGAGAGGAAGATTTTATTTGGGATCTGCTTCCACTTACCACAGACAGGAAATACAGATAATCACCAGATACCTATGATATCCAAACTTTCTGAGCACCTTTAAATCTGGTAAAACGTGTTTGTAACAAATTAATAAAGCTGTATTTCAGATATCGCTTGCTCTAAATATTATGACGTGTATATTTGTTATATGGGTAAGATGGACCCAGTCCATGAATCAGTGCTTGAGTAAGGTTTGTGATATAAGAGCATGGGGCATATTACCAACAACTAGCGATAATTTTTGTCTCTAACTTGTTTAGAGACAAAAATTATCGCCGCACATCGCCGATTTTTATCGCAGATAAACCTTGCTATTAGCAAGGTTTATCGCAAATGCGATAAAAAACGGCCGCAATGCATGAATATCGCTGAAAAGTCAGCGATATTCATGCATTATCGAGCAAATGCTCTTAGCCATGTTATCCACCTCCCATTGGATAACATGGCTAAGAACTGCTCAGGGCAGTTAGCTTTTGGAGATATTCGCGCTTAGCGCGAATATCTCCAAAAGTTGGTAATAGGAGATAGCGATGTTAGGGACTGTTTCCAGTCGCTAACATCTTGGCACGCCCACTTTGCATGTCATTAGTGATAAATATCACTGACATGCAAAGCGGGGCCCAAGATGGTCGCTATCTCCTATTAGCTGTCACTAACTGGTGTTAGCGACAGCTTGGTAATAGGGAGATAATTTTATCTCCGCTTTCTTGGCTTTTAAAGCCAAAAAAGCGGAGATAAACCCCTTGATAATATGCCCCCATGTTTTTTAAAGTGACTTGTCTGTGCAAGGTCGGCAAACGTAACATTCTTTACAAACAGAGCACAGGTCATGGAAGTCCCTTCAGCAGGTTTACAATATGATGCCCTCGGGCAAGCGCTTGATTGACGCACACACACGGCTGTGGTGCCGTCGCCATGACAGAACTAATACAGATCCATTTGTGATGGAAAGCCTGAACTCGCCGCCGCTGCTGAGGTGTTTCTGGTGCTTGCTCGCACTTGCCTGCTGCTGTCTTTTGCAAGCTCAGCAGAGTTTCCGATTGATGGAAATAATGGGTTTGTCGGTGGGACTGGGAGCGGTCTCAGGAAGCAGGGTATGGGGCTGAGGGTTCCTGTCGGACCAGCTGCAGCTCTGGGTTTGAACAGTGGGAAAAATCCTGCGCAGGAATTCCTTCCTCGCCCCGCGCTGAGATGCGAGGAACAATGCTGTGAAAGGGCTCGTGCCACGCCCCGCCCCGCCGCGCGCTGACAGGCACGTTCATTCAACACAGGAGTGCGGTGTAGGAGAGCACGCCCTGCCCTTCCAATAACATTCACAGGGCTTTGCCCCTTCGCTGCTTCGAGGCACCTGGCCATAGTGAACTAGGACGGGCCCAAAGCGGTAGGAATTCAGACTAATATAAAAGCCGAGTGGTGCCAGTGTGCCGAATGAGCCAGGGGTTATTGCCTTATCTGTCCAGGCCTTGAAAAGGGCAAAGAGCAAAGGGCAATGTACATACTACAGGTCATTCCAAATTGCAACTGTCAGTCCGTTTCACAAGGTGCACATCACAAGTCCTTGGGAACAGCTAAGCAAAGAGAGCAGCAAAGTGGCATTCACGTGCCTTGACCGGGGGCAGTTCTCTCAACGAGTGTTATCATTGCCATTTGAGAGATAGGAACCAGGCTCTAACCCTAACGTGAGCTCACTGAATTAACAAGTACCCTGGGGGTGTCTTTCATCAAAGCTTAGCCTTGAAGGGCCGAATGGGATGAAAACTTTGTTCTGGTAGTACATATATCACTCACAGTAAATATAGGGGAATATGTACAGTGAAGTGGCGGAACGCGGTGTTAACCTCCTTGGCTTAACGCCGCGTTCCGCCACTTCTGAAACGCAAGGCTGCACCATATTTACAAGAATCTGGTGCAGCCTTGCATTTCCCCATGCGATGGCACTAAGGGGCAGATTTATGTTAACTGGCGCATCCCGAGGGATGCGCCAGTTAACATGCGCCACAGTGCGCCACAGCTACGCCACCCATGGTGCGCCGCATTTATGATGCGGCGCACCATGGGGCAAAAACGGCACAGATGCGTGACGCATCTGTGCCGGAAATGTGGCGCATTGCTAGAGTTGCGTCGCAAGCGCGACGCAGCTCCAGCAGTGCTCTGGGGGGGCCTATTCTTTCAATGCTGCCTCAAGCCTTATGCCTGCTTCAAGCAGGCGCAGGGTTTCGACGCAGCATTGCCCTGAAAGTGACTGAGTGAAATCTCATAGATTTCACTCAGCCACTTTCAGGAGGCGTTGCTGCGCAGGAACGCCCCCCCCTGCGCAGGAACGCCTCCTCATGGCACAGTGCTGTACAACATGACGCATCTCCTAGATGCATCACGTTGTAAATAGGGCGCAGGGATGCGCCACGTTTCCGTGCCGTTGCGCCACGTTTCCGTGCCGTTGCGTCACGCAACGGCGGCGTAAACGTGGCGCAAGCCCTTCATAAATCTGCCCCTATGTTTAGCAACTTAGCGCCAACGCAGGCACCCTTGCACCATAGTGCAAGTGTGTTTGAGTGCAGGGGAAGATTGTTTATGTGTAGGAAGGTGTCCCTTCCTGCACATAAACATTCCAAAAATGCAATTCTGTCACTTTCATACGTGCTGCTTTATGCAGCACACATGAAAGTGACAAAGTTGCATTTTTTCAAAGGTTTGTTTATGTGCAGCAAGGGCGACCTTCAGCAGAGAAGAGGACAACGGAAGGTTAACACTAGATAGTGTGCTGCAGTCCAAGGGAGTGGTTGAGATCGGGCAATAGGTTCCATGAGAGATGCAGAGGTGGGTGTGCCCTGGCCTTTGCAACATTACACTGGAGGGTCTGTCATGTCGCAAGTGTTCCATTTAAAGGATTGTGCTGCTGTGATGGCACCTGCCTTTCACATCAATTAAACTGTGGGTTTTTCTCAGTTTTCTTTTAAAATAAATGATATTCTCATCCTAAGGCGCATTGCCACAATTTGAGATTATATTAGATGCTACTTGGTGATTGGCCGTGTCAAAGGCTTGACAGAACTGAGGATGGGTTTGTCAGTGTTCAGTAGATTGGTATCAGCAACTTGTAAATCTGCATTATCAGAGAAATAGCAAGGGTGGGAAACGAACTGACAGGTGAACAGCATGTATGTTAGTTTGGTAGATATGCATTGGGTCTCAAGTAGAACAGAAACACCCACGACTATTTTTCACAGTGGTAGAATACTAGCAAGGGTGGGAAACGAACTGACAGGTGAACAGCATGTATGTTAGTTTGGTAGATATGCATTGGGTCTCAAGTAGAACAGAAACACTCACGACTATTTTTCACAGTGGTAGAATACTAGCAAGGGTGGGAAACGAACTGACAGGTGAACAGCATGTATGTTAGTTTGGTAGATATGCATTGGGTCTCAAGTAGAACAGAAACACCCACGACTATTTTTCACAGTGGTAGAATACTAGCAAGGGTGGGAAACGAACTGACAGGTGAACAGCATGTATGTTAGTTTGGTAGATATGCATTGGGTCTCAAGTAGAACAGAAACACTCACGACTATTTTTCACAGTGGTAGAATACATTAAGCAAAAATCAAATTGTGTCAAATTGAACAGTAGTAAATAACATAGGGATCTGTAATAATGCTGCCCCAGTCTGGTGTAGGGAACAAGAGCAGCTATGCCGCAGTGGTACCCTGGCCCAGGGGGGGTGAGAGGCCCACTCCACTCCAATTATTTTTGCAGTACACTACACTTCAGGGTAGACTGACCTGATGGCTTCAAGTCACCGGGACTGCCAATTTTCACGTCCTGGACTTTCCTTTTATATGCCAGTGCATTCTGGGAGTTTTAGTCTTAGTTCATAATATGTAAAAGCAAAGCTCTGGTATGAAAAAGAAGTGGTCACCCCATGCCAGGGTACTGGGCCATTTCTTTTAGTACACATCAGAGCCCCTTACATCTTATTGTGCTACTGTCTGCAATCCATAGGAGCTCCTAGGCCTAAGGAGGTAGTAGTACAGATCTGCGCCCATGGGTGCTGCAAATTCTATGAACCAAGAAGTCTTGGAGGAAGCTCGTGCCCCGCTGCCCTCATGCACCGTCCAGAGTCGGGTTGTTGCTAAGCTATATCAGAATCAGAATAGGAATACGCTTTATTCGATTTAAGAAGTATTAAACCATAAAAGCACAACACATAAAAAAAACATGAGTTACATCATAATAATTTAAATTAAAAACTTAAAAGACAAATCACGAACAGTTTAAAAGAGAGAGGGGCCATCCATTGTCATCCTATATCTAACCACCCCTTTCAGGTATTTGGCTATGTGATCAGTCACAGTTCCGTCATTTAAACATTGCAATTTTAAAAAAGCTGGTCGGCATTGTCTCAAGCTATACACTTTCAAAATAGGCAAAATCCATTTTTTACTAGGAAAAATATAAAACTTACAAAAGAACATGACATGAATTGTGCACTGTGCAGATGTATTATCGCAGGGACATAAACATAAGGAACAAGACCAGTCATTTATATTTGGGAAAGTGCCCCTAATATGAAAAATTCCAAGACGTAGACGGGTCAAAAACAACCTATCATAAATTCCTACGGTGTCTATCAGATAGGGTTGCGTTCCTGGTTGGGTCAAAAGTAATTGATTGCTCTTACTGATGGTTTCATGATATTTGTAGCCAATCTGATGGTCTCCAAATGATCAGTTCATAACAGCTTTAATTCATTCCTTGTATCCTGATTCAAACTGTCAGGCTTAGCAAAGTACTCTGGATGTCCTAAGTCATTAACATTTTTTTAACATATGTAATCCGGGGAATACTGCGTCTCCGATCCAAAAATGGAGCGGGTGGAATGAGGACAACTGTTTTAGGGGTAAGGCGTGGTGGCACCCCATGTGAGAGGGGTAAAATCTTTGTGTTCCTTGTGTGCCGGTGCAATGAATGGTACTATGCAGATCCTGGTGACAGCAATACTTCTGGCATGTTGTTTGTTGGTGAGTGGGTGCAGCAGCCTCCCTTGGCAGTGATTAGAGGCGGAGCTGCCGCTTGTTCAGGCTCAGCCTGTCGGTTTGCGAGACATGGGCTCTTTAAAGCATTCACAAGGGTAACGGAGTAGCCATGGTGGACAGTAGGGAGGAGATCAGCAGAGCAGCGAATGCTGCGGGAGGAAGAGGGAGGAATTGTTGCCGCCTGATAGTGCACGACTCAGCCTGAACAGCTTCATAATCAAATGCGACTCCCGCCCCCCTGTGAAGCACAGGTCAGAGCAAGCAGGCAGCTTGATCGCTAGGGAGAAGGGATAAATGCCCTTCCTGTCTGGACTCCCCTACCCGTCTTGCAAAAAATCTACCTGATTGCTACCCCACTAATAAGTGATATGGGTAATACCACCTCTCATGGGCAGACTATAGAGATTCACAGAAAGCTAGTTGTGAGTCTAGGGGACGTTTTTTATCCAGTTAGTGGGACTAAGTTGCGTAGGACCAAAACACATCCCTGGAATGACCACGCCTGTAAAAAAACAAAGAAAGATCTTCTTACAGCGATTAAATCTAAGGAAATCCTAAAAATTCGAGCCTCAAGACTACTATATAAGAAGGTGCTCATCAGGGCCAAGAGTGAATGGGAGGAATCCAGATGGGATGAGCTGAGACAGGCACTCCTCGTAAAAGATTCTAAGACCTTCTGGGCCATTGCTACCTCCTCGGCGGGAGGTGAGAAAGACGCTGAGGTCTCGAATATAGCTCCCATAGTGTGGGAGGCACATTTTAAGTCACTTTACACAAGTCCTGAGATGGAGGGAACTGTGTGTCAAGGTCGGGACAAGTTGTCCAAAGTGGCTTTGGTCCCTCGAACCTGTATGGCCCAGGATCTCCGGCACGAGAATCGACTGCCGGGGGTCCCGGGGCCCGGGGTTTTGGTCCCCTGGACCTGCATGGCCCAGGACCTCCCGCACGAGCATCTACTGCCGGGGGTATTGGGTCCTGGGGCTTCCTCCTGTCAAAATCAGGACATCATGCGAGTTGCCGGGATTTCCTCGGCCCCAGACCCCCTGCATGAGTATAGACTGCTGGAGGCCTTGGGCCCTGGATTCCAGATAGGGCAACTGGATGCCCACAATAGGACCGCCACTAATAGTTTAGACTCCATCTCCCTCAGGGAAGTTGAATTGGCAATTGAGAGACTGCTTCCGAATAAAGCCCCCGGTCTAGACAAGGTCCTGGGAGATCTCTTTCGCCAAAAATCTGGGCTCCACACCTGGTGGTCTTGTTTAACGCGGATTTACAGGGTTCTGAACTGCCTGAGACCTGGCTGGGAGCTGAGATTGTTCCGATTTTTAAAAAGCGCTGCCCACTCGTCCCATCTAACTACAGACCAATTAGTTTACTTAACACCACCCAGAAGCTGATGGGCCGAATCCTATTCGATAGATTACTAGGCTGGATGGAGGAGAATAAAACTTTGACCATCCTCCAAGCCGGATTTAGAACAGGGGTCTCGACCTTGGACCAGATCTTGCGGCTCCAGGTCCTATACTGGAAAACTGCAAGAGTAGAGGGTGGCAGCCTCTACCTTGTCTTTGTGGACCTGCGGGCCGCATTCGATCTGGTTCCCAGGGAGAGGCTCTGGATGGTGTTGGAGGAACTTGGTCTCCCTCCCTACTTATTAGATGCCCTAATCAGACTTCACACGGGGAATTACGCACAGGTGAGGTGTGGGAGGAACGGGGAATTATCAGCTTGCTTCCCTGTTACCCGGGGCGTACGCCAGGGTTGCGTACTGGCCCCCACTCTTTTCAGCCTGTACGTCAACGGTCTGATAGATAAACCTAATTGCGTTAGGGATAACGATGCTCCGCGCCTGGCCACTGGTAGGGTGCCCGCTCTGATGTTCGCGGACGACACTTTGTTGTTGTTGCGGACATCATCGGGCATCCAGCGGGTCCTGGACGGGTTTGTCTCCTTTTGTGCCTCGCGGGGATTGGAGGTCAACTTGGAGAAAACCAAGTTTATGATTTTCAATCCCCCGAGGCACACCCGCCCAAATCCCACATTGAATGGAACTCCACTAGAGCGAGTCAATACTTTTATATACTTGGGGGTCACATTGACTGAGCACTTTGCATGGAACCACCAAGTTTCCAAATCTTCCCTGAGACTTGCACAGATTATGGGAGGCATAGGCAGATTTCACAGAGCCTCAACTTTTAAACCAGTTAACCCAGCCCTTGAGATATATAAAACACAGGTCAGGTCTGCAGCTTTGTACGCTGCAGAACTTTGGGGACACACAAACGTATGCAACTTACTGAAGGTTGAACAGGTCTTCATGCGACATCTGGTTGCCCTTCCCCAAAGCACGCCCCTCGTACCACTACGCTTGGATCTAGGCTTGGAACCCATTACTGAACTGGTAGCTGCACGACCTCTGCTCCACTGGAGAAGGCTCTGGTCTGTGCCGGAGCTCGCATCCTTTAGAGCAGAGTTCAATACAATTTGGGGGCAGCTAAAGAACAAGAACATACCCTGGTTGGCACACGTAAAGGCTCTCCTCTACAAAATTGGCCTACCCCAACCATGGGACACACCAGAGGCCAGCTGCACGAGGATGCAAAGGTCTGTACTAGTGGCGGCTGTAAGGTTATATAACCTCAAAATACTACACTGCTCCACTTCCTTCGGCAGGCTGTCTACTGAGTTCCTACTGATGAACGCCGAATCCAGGACCGAGGTGTTCCTGGACCTAGTGCAGCCTCCACTTGCAAGAAAACTATACATTCAACTGAGGCACGGCTCTATACCGATTGGGACATTGACATCCAGATGGGCAAAATCGATGGAGGCCAACTGCCCTGCTTGTAATTACTGTAGGGAAGACATTTTACATATCTTTTTTTTTCGTCCGGCATATAGCGAAATCCGGAAATGCTGGATTATCCCATTGTGCTAAAACCTGGGTTTCAGACAATGTGTACAAGCTTGCAGAGTTTTAACCTACGATACTGCCCCTCCCATTGTCTTTGCTGTCTCCCGATTTTTACTTGGCATGTGGCGGAGAAGATCTGTTTTTATTAATAAGAAATAATGGACTATTGCTTCTCATTTCTTTTCATCTTTGATAGCTAACGTTTAATAACTTTTTAAACTCCTATTGTATTTATGGTTTTATTTCTGTGCTTGTATATATCTTATTGCACTTTTATGGTCATTGACCGAAATAAAGTTATCAAATGATCGCTAGGTTGCATGCGCAGAAAGTAGAGGACTGGAGCAGATCTAGCTAAAGAAAAGTAAACACTCGCCCCCTCCGGAAACCATGTGTGACATTTGAGAACTGTCTTCATATTAAGAAACCAGCACAGCGCTAAGCCAGAGAAAACACTCGTACAAATACAACTGATGTGAAGTATAAAAGCTGTCTGGAGCCACTACTAAATGAAACGTGCCGAGGAATTAAAACAAAGAGGAGAGGCCATCACATGCTGTACAGGGTAATGGCCAAACAAAATATTCTCTAAGTGAAATCGCCAGGGACAGAACTAAGCAGGCAAAGGAGGGGTATTTACACAAATGCACCAATAGCAAGCCAGCCTTTATAATAATAATAATAACACCTTTTATATAGCGCCTGGTTACACTAGGAACAGTGTGTCCCCGCGCTTAGAAACAAGTTCCCCAGCACTAAACCCCAAAACAAAACCCACTAAGGGAGAGGTCAGGAGAAAATTAAGCTTTGGGAAAGAGGTGAGTTTTCATCCTACGCCTAAAGCTAACTTCTGATGGCTCCATCCGGAGCTCAATGGGGAGGTCATTCCAAATATCTGAAGGATCGACCCCCCCATCCGTTCCCGCTGAATTCTGGGTACATGAAAGAGCATACGCCCCTGAGATCTTAGAGGACGATTGGGGTGATATTTGGTAAGTAGCTCTTTCAGATAGGTAGGCCCTCTCTCATAGGCAATACGGTGGGTCATACACATGCTCTTGAAGATAATGCGTTCCCGTATAGGGAGCCAATGGAGTTGGGCTAGAGCTTGTTTCCCTGAAGATCTTCATGAGAGGTTGAGAGCTAGTCTCGCTGCCGCGTTTTGGACACACTGTAGCCTATGCAAACCTTTCCTACTCAAGCCTAAATACAAGGCATTACTATAGTCAAGGTGAGGCGTCACCAACGTGTGAATTAGCGTTTTCCTACTATTTGCAGGGAGCGCGTCCAGGGTCTTGCGTAGGACCTTGAGGATCCCATAGCATTTCTCTGCTATCCCTCTGGTGTGCTGTTCGAAGGATATGGTTATGAATGGCACAGTTAGTAACCAATGGCAATCAGTGAGTTTGCCAAGCCCTACAGAAGAGATATAACAGTTCGATTAAAGCTCGATCCAAAAAACAGATTGCTTTATTAAAAAGCAATCACAGACATGATGGTCTGCTGACCCGAGTAGGCCACCATCCCTGTGATGGCAGCAATTCCTAATGGGTTGCAAACTGGTACCTACCTCATTCATATTCAAGAGGTAGGTCTATTGGGACCCCATTAGGAATCGCTATTATTAACTTATACATTATTGTATATTATGAATTGCTATTTCCTAATTGCGATTCACAAAGAATCACAATTAGGAACTCGCAATCCCTAAATTCTCTACATATGACCCATAGCTACAGGTATGACCCGGATTATCGACCTCCAAATATCGATGGGTCACAATAGCAAGGGCAAAAGGTCTAATTAAAAATATCAATAGGTAAATAAATCTAGATTTTCTATACCTAACTCCACATATATATATGCCTATGCTGTACATATATCTTCAAGGTACGTCGATGTGGAGTTAGCACTCAGAGTAGTAAATCTATATTTCCCTATATGCACTTGCCTTTTGATATCTGGGAGACCTCAATTTTCACCTGGAAAAGAGCAACAACAGCAACGCCACCACCCTTCTGGACAATCTTGCCAACCTCGGACTCAAACAACTTGTCAACACCCCCACTCACTACGCAGGCCACACACTCGACCCCATCTTCACCTCCAGCAAACATATCTCCTTCAGTCACACCACAGTTCTCCATTGGACGGACAACAGCTGTGTTCACTTTGTCTACAAAAAGACCACAACCCTCAACCTTCCTCAACCTACTCTGCGAAGAAACTGGAACAAAATCACCATCGACCAGATCTCCTCATCGCTTCTTCAAAACCCCCCTGCCCACTCTTCGAACCCCAACCAAGCAGCCACTAACCTCACTCAATGGCTAACCAACAGCGCCGATGACCTAGCACCTTTGAAAAAACGTCAAATCAAACTAGGCAGAAAAAACGCTCCCTGGTTCAACGATGATCTTAAGACATCCAAGAAACTCTGTCGCTCCCTTGAGAAGGCCTGGAAAAAAGACCCAAACACCAGCACCAAGGACGCCTTCAAAAACGTCACCCGCACACACCACCAACTGATCCGGACTGCCAAGAAAGCTGCACTTAAAGACCGTCTAGACAACAACGCCCACAACAGCAAGGAATTATTCAACATCGTCAAAGAATTTACCAACCCCTCAGCCAACTCCAACGACATCACTCCCTCTCAAACCCTCTGCGACTCCCTAGCCTCGTTCTTCCACAACAAAATCGCAGACATCCACAACAGCTTCGACAACCAACCCGGAGACCAACCCACACAACCTTCTGCCGTACCCTCACCTCCCTTGAACATCCTTAATGACTGGAACCCAATCTCCACTGAGGACACCATCCGCCTGATGAACTCCATCCACTCAGGATCCCCCACAGACCCATGCCCTCACCATATCTTCAACAAAGCTGACTCCATCATAGCACCACACCTCCGAGACGTCATCAACTGCTCCCTCAACTCCGCCACCTTTCCGGAAAGCTGGAAACACGCCAAACTCAGCGCCCTTCTGAAAAAACCCACAGCTGAACCCACCAAACTCAAAAACTACCGCCCCATCTCGCTCCTACCATTCCCGGCCAAAGTCATCGAGAAAGCCGTCAACAACCAGCTCGCCGCCTTCCTCGAAACCAACAAATCCCTCGACTCCTCACAGTCCGGCTTCCGAGCAAAACACAGCACTGAAACCGCACTCATCGCAGCAACTGACGACATTCGAACTCTACTGGACAATGGAGACACATTCGCCCTCATCCTCCTTGACCTCTCCGCAGCCTTCAACACAGTCTGTCATAACACCCTCCTACAACGCCTCAGAAACATCGGAATCCAAGGAAAAGCACTGGATTGGATCACCTTGTTCCTTACCGGAAGAACTCAGAGAGTCCGCCTTCCACCATTCAAGTCAGAGGCCACTGAAGTCATTTGCGGCGTGCCACAAGGATCTTCACTCAGCCCTACCCTCTTCAACGTGTACATGAGCCCCCTCGCGACCATCGCACGCCAACACAACCTCAACATCATCTCCTACGCTGATGACACTCAACTGATCCTCTCACTCACCAAAGACCCGAACACCGCCAAAACCAACCTACATGAAGGAATGAAAGAAGTAGCCGAGTGGATGAAGCACAGCCGTCTGAAACTGAACTCAGACAAAACAGAAGTCCTTATCTTAGGCACCTCCCCCTCCGCCTGGGATGACTCTTGGTGGCCAGAGGCCCTTGGAAAAGCACCCATCCCGACGGACCACGCACGGAACCTGGGCATCATCCTGGACTCCTCACTCTCGATGAACAGACAAGTCAACGCCGTTTCATCATCGTGCTTCAACATTCTTCGCATGCTCAAAAAAACATTTCGCTGGATCCCCACCGAAACTAGAAAAACGGTCACCCACACACTGGTCACGAGCCGCCTGGACTACGGTAACACCCTATACGCCGGTACCACCGCAAAACTTCAGAAAAAACTCCAACGCATCCAGAACGCTTCAGCCAGACTCATACTAGACATCCCGCGTAAAGACCACATTTCTAGTCACCTGAAAAATCTCCACTGGCTCCCCATCAATAAGAGAATAACATTCCGCCTCTTAACCCACGCACACAAAGCACTTTACGAACTCGGACCCGAATGCCTCAACACACGACTTTCCTTCTACACCCCCTTCCGCCAGCTACGCTCCTCCAACCAAGCCCTTGCTGCCGTACCTCGCATCAACAAAACCACCATGGGAGGAAGATCCTTCTCCTACCTGGCAGCTAAAACCTGGAACTCACTTCCCATTCACCTTCGCCTCACTCAGAACCACCTAGCATTCAGAAAGCAACTTAAAACTTGGATATTCGACAAGTAATTCCCCACCCCTCTTCAAGCGCCTTGAGACCCTCTGGGTATGTAGCGCGCTACATAAATTATTTGACTTGACTTGACTTGAATATTCGGGGGGGGGGTCAATATTCGGAAATACAATCCAGATTAATTTATTTCAGGGCATAAAACTCCCTTGGGTCATGCATACAATCTGCTCAGATTATAGCCATCAGGTTAAGCAGCGGTGGCACATTCTGTTGAACAGGAGCTGTTGGTGGGATGACACATCTGTCATATTTGGGGTATTTGAGGATAAGTATGGCAGCATATGTGAATAGGCCCTCATACTCACCAGGGCAGTTACAGCACAGAGTTGGGGAGAGTGACACTTGCTTCAGACTGAATCATCACACTTGGGCTCTACCCTAACTGTCTGGATAAAAACTGTAGCCGTATGACATCCTGACAACGCACTTCTATCCCGAAATGGAATTAACTTAACAGAAGTGCCACAGGCACATTAATATTATCAGAAAATCACCATCAGTCCCCTAAACCCACACCACTCAATACTGAGGAGGACAGGCAGGTAATACAAGAGGAGTTTTTCCACATTTAACAGGCATCACAATCGAAATTTCTCCCACAAAAGCTGTTTCTTGTGGGATTTTTCACTTTTGTTTCCTGAACTTCACCAATGACCTGAAGTTCACAAAGACGACAAGGTTTAAAAAAAAATATTTCCCAAGTTGTTAAACATCACATCACTATCAACTATCTCAAGGAAGCTCTCCAGCTATTCGTGAAAAGATGTGGCCGCTTTTCAATAGGCTTTATCTGTTCATGTCCATGATTGAGTCTTGGGTCAATGATTTCAAATGGTTGGACCCCAAATGAGACCTTCACCAGTATTTGTGTCATTAGAAGGCTTACCCCGGGCTTTATATGATGACAGCATCAACGATGAAATGTCATAACTTTCTTTGCAAATTTATAGCACCTGATAAATAACGGTATCAGGGGGTATGCTATTAATTGGGTGCGATAAAGAAAACATATTCCAAGTCGATGGGTAATCTGCATGATGCAGTAAATACTGTATGCTTGTCCGCATAAACATTAGGCATGTTTGACCTGCTGAAATGTAACAAAGTTTGAGGTATTTAATGCATCCGATAATTATCCTATGCAATAAATGCTTCCCAAATCACAATTCCAACCCATGCGTAAGTAGGGGTTTACGCACATGTCAGAATATAACGGCTAACTTGTGATCATGGCCAAGGTTGTTTTCAGGGGTTTACAAAGGGAATGTGTTCAACACTGCATGAGTTGAGGAAGGTGGTCAATAGCTTCTATATTTGCAATGCATCCTAATTCCAATTCATGAATTTGTGAATTGCTAAGAGTCTGGGAGTAAAGCACGAGAACAGGTGTCTCAAAGGGCTTCCTGATAGCACAGAGTCTATGTGCCATTACACAGAATTATAAGATGGAATACTAGTAAAAAGAGATGAGAAATGCAATGCTGATTTCCATTTTCCAGTGTGGAGATCATATTTGCATGAACACTTTTCATAGCCTGCTCCATGTCCGAGAGACAGGCACTAGAACATTTGTGTCTGACGTCCTCCTGGTGCCACCTATCTAATGTGTCAAAAGACAACCTTAACGTAATATGACACACTCATAAAAAGTAATGACAAGTCTAAGTACTCATTATTTTCCAGTTTGGGAACCATATTTGCATGACTGTTCCTGACAGACTGTTCCATTCCCTGGCCTGTGGTTTTGTTAACAGCTGCTGGAATGAGGCAGACCCACCAAGGACCAGCACAGTGGCTACAGTTACACCTGTTCAGGGGATGGAACAACACTGTAATCGTAAATTGTACTAGACATTTAAGCCTCTTTAAACTGCACACTGAGCCCATTTCACAACATCTGTTATTTGAAATGTGCATAATTCACTTCTATCAAACCTACATTTTTAGGTTTTGACTGGCCATGCGCTTTGCGCATGTGCCAAAAAACCTCTTGAGTTGTGTGTGTGGCTTTGGGTCGGCCCTCGTCATTGATTGGCTGGCTCCGTAAACGGAGCCTTGCCATTGGACGAGGGGCCTGTCCGTCAATGCCGGACCAGACACGGGGGCGTTCCCGAGATTCTTTGGCTTTTGCCGACGTCACGCGACGCCGGGAACGCCCCCGAATCTGTCCCGGCATTGAGCCGGCACCCTTTCCTGCTTGTGTGAGTGCTTTGCCGTCTGTGTCCCCTCCCGACCCCCCCGTGTCCCCTCCCGCCGTCCGTGTCCTCTCTCGTTGCAGACTGCAGGCTGCAGGAACACGGAGCACGGAGCTTCCCCCGCCGCCGAATACACGCAGGCAGGCAGCAGGAGTCTGGAGGCTAAAGGCTGGATGCTGAGTCGCTTCTCACTAAAAGCGAAGGTGAGTGAGATGGTGTCCTCCTCTCCCCACCTCTCCTCGGCTCCTCAGCTCCTTGCCTCGGCTCCTCTGCTCCTCTGCTGGCCTTTGCTCCCCTGCTCCTCGCCTCCGCCTCCTCGCTCCTCGCTCGTTCGATGCTCTGACCCTGCACAGCAAGTATTGAAGAAAACAAGGGCTACCGACCGCCGTCCGTGTCCTCTCCCGCTGCAGACTGCAGGCTGCAGGAACACGGAGCACGGAGCTTCCCCCGCCGCCGAATACACGCAGGCAGGCAGCAGGAGTCTGGAGGCTAAAGGCTGGATGCTGAGTCGCTTCTCACTAAAAGCGAAGGTGAGTGAGATGGTGTCCTCCTCTCCCCACCTCTCCTCGGCTCCTCAGCTCCTTGCCTCGGCTCCTCTGCTCCTCTGCTGGCCTTTGCTCCCCTGCTCCTCGCCTCCGCCTCCTCGCTCCTCGCTCGTTCGATGCTCTGACCCTGCACAGCAAGTATTGAAGAAAACAAGGGCTACCGACCGCCGTCCGTGTCCTCTCCCGCTGCAGACTGCAGGCTGCAGGAACACGGAGCACGGAGCTTCCCCCGCCGCCGAATACACGCAGGCAGGCAGCAGGAGTCTGGAGGCTAAAGGCTGGATGCTGAGTCGCTTCTCACTAAAAGCGAAGGTGAGTGAGATGGTGTCCTCCTCTCCCCACCTCTCCTCGGCTCCTCAGCTCCTTGCCTCGGCTCCTCTGCTCCTCTGCTCCTCTGCTGGCCTTTGCTCCCCTGCTCCTCGCCTCTGGGATAAACTAAAATACGCTTAATGTAAGTATAAAAATTTACTTAGCCTGTGGTTATCGTAAGCAAGTAATGGCTCTGTCACGCCTGTCAAATATTTCACTCGCATGGTGTAATGACATAATTTGTGATTAGATTTGTACTTAATTTCCATTAATGTTACTAGTTGCTGCACGTCCTATTATCTCGCTGCCATGGAACAGTGCCTCAGAGACAAAGAAACAGCGAAACGTTTTTCATAAGTGCACATCTGATTGTTGAAACAATGCATCTCTTAGCCCAATGAGTGAGTTGGTGCCTCGCTCTCCTTGTCTACCTGCAAAAGAAAGCACAGCTTGGTGCAAAAAAACGAATAGGACTTTTGTATAGCAAAACATATTTGTGCGTGGTGGAAGCAATGGATAAACTGTTGGGGGCGTGATTATGTGGTGAAGCATCAGACTTTAATTTACACACATGCATTCTATCATGAGTACATTCTATTATAGTACGAACAACCCAAACACCAACGGCGAACTAGTTAACTGCACCTCACACAAAGTTCCAACCAATTAGGACCTGGTGTGCTTCTTTTCCAGTGCCCGCCTATATACCGCTGCCAAGCAGAAATCGATTTTCACAAAGAAGTGGAATGGTGCTACTTGCAAATACATAGTTCTGTTGCATGTTTGTTATAGTTTGATTTGCCAGTAAAGATATCCTAATTAATCTCATTTGTGCTTTTCTAAGTATTCTTAGGCAAATGCTTTTTCTCTTGAAGCGTCTCGGGTATTCATGGATTGAAGTGTAACGCTTTTTCCCGTAGACAAGTTAAATGAGACAGGGCAACAGAATGCATTTACAGCACATCATTTTGCTTACCTGAATAATTGCTTCATCTGCCTCCTTTATAATGGCACACTCTATTTTCTATTCCTCTTTTCCATACGTTGAGTCTTGTATTAAATGGATTCCGTTATTTGATGTGAATTTTTTTATGTGCTAGTGAGATTGTATTACAGTGATTTTAACCTGGTTTTTGAAGGCTATCTGCTAATGCTAGTCTGTTGTCCCTCAACATGTTTACATTTAGTTAGTTGGTCTCTTCTGCTTTCTGCTTTTATTGTGCTATTTGCTTATCTTCTTGTGCTGCCATCTTGATGGGTTTCAGCTTTCTTGTACTGTTCCAGCTCTCCAACCTGCAAGGATATAATAGTGATGTGTGGCCAACTAGTAGGTCTGCTAGTGGCAAGCACGTCTATGTTGGTAGGGGGCACATATGCTAGCTGTAAGCCCTTCAGACTGGAACTTCTTGCTCTGTCATCAGATTAACACCAGCTTGTTACCCAAACGTCAAAATATTAATCCATCAGTTAGGGAGGTGGAAAGATGTTGGTTTCTCGGGTACGCTATAGAGATTCTTTCAACTTAAAACAAGCCTCTGATATAACTAAAGATGTTTTTGCTGTTCACTATTTTTGATAGGTTCCTACGTGATGGAATCAATTGCAGTGTACTAAAAAAAACAGCGAATACGCGCTGCTCCAGGGAAATGGTGCTACTTGGCCAGTTGGTGGTTTGACAAATTAGACCATAAAATCCAGCGGTCATGTCTGAAATATCTATGTTTTCAGTGCTTTGCTTTTTCCTAGATTCATTTGTATTGACTAAAGGAACTAGTCAAGTTCCAACCTCTATTTCCATGGGTCATCAATCCTCTTGGGTGGAAATGAGCATGAGTGCGCTCAAGGAGTACTGCTTTAAAATCTGTACTTAACGCAGCCTTCCCACAGTTTACATGCTGGAATCAACTTTTGCAGTTAGACACCCCATTAGCCTCATGATTACCTACATTATATATCAGAAGTGCAAAGAACCAGAACAGTTATAAAAGCCTTCAAGGGGTGTGATCAGTTGTACAACCTGCACCTTCCCATTGGGGGTCAGACTCCATGTTCAGCTGTCTGGGGTTGTATGGGGCAAGGGAGATGGGTACGGGTGAGTGGAGGGAGGAGAATAGGGAACTGCAGGAATAGATGTTGATAAAATTGCTGTAAGAGTGTACATTTCTCCAGCAGCTCCCTGATTGCCTTTCTTAACCCCCCTCCCCCTCCAATTATCCACAAAGGACCCAGTATGGCCTTGGTCTACTGTGTCTTCTGAGGGAAAGCTGTCCAAAGAGTGCCTCAGAAACTTGGTATCCATTGAGGGGTTTCTTAGTCCTGCCTGTCTTGTCGCCCAGCCTGAGATAGGGGGGCGTATTCCGATTCAGAGGCGCCTGAGTATCGGGGTTCAACGAGGTTTCTGTGTTCAGCGAGGAAGTCTCTCCATATGTCCCTAAACTTGCCAAGTTGGTGGTTCAAGTCGGCTATTGTTTGTATGCAGCTATATTGTACATCTCCTGTAGCAAGGTGTTAGGCGTAGGGCTAGTTTGTTTCGGCATAGTGGTAGTATACAGATATTGGCCAAGGCCATACCAAACCATCTGTATTTTTAGTTTGCAATAAATGGATATTGATCAGAGTTGTAAAAAAGTTATTCTGTGCTATTAGGGTGCCCTTGATGGTTACAGTCTGTATGAATGTGGTCGTAGTAGAAGCCTAGTATGTGGTCCAAGTTCGGCATCTCCCCCCCCCACCCCCACCCTCCCCCCCCAAAACTGATTGTTGTCCCCCTTCGGTGATCCACACCTCCAACACGCTTTAGGGTTTATTAGGGACCTGCGGGGTGGCCCGTGCCATTTGTGTAGCACTTTAAACATGCTTCCCTGAGGCATTGGTGGTCTTGGGTAGCTAGGTCTGCCAAATCTTTTTCTTTGAGTTTGTGATCTATAGCCTAGCTTATCTCCAAGCCTTCAACGCAGAGACCCTAATCAAGGCCTGCTGCCACAAGGTGTCTGGATAGGGAGAGCTGGCGGGACCAGGCGAACGTGGCACATCACAGGCCCTAACTTGCTCCCTGCCAGACCACGGAGGAGCCTACTGACCAGAGTCTAGGTGCGGAGAGTTGTGAGCACCGCGAAATATATCCCTGCCCACTGCTGTGCCTGAGGCCCGGGACACTCACCATACACACTACTCGAATCAAATGACTATCCAACCGGTGTCCCGGCGGGGACGCAGTAACTACGGCGCTGCTACACCACCGGGCCCCTTTTCTTCTAGCATCTGTTGCGGGGCACCTCGCCCTGGGAGAGGTGGTTCAGGGAGCAGGGGCGGGCGTCCCCAGGTGCAGGTGCGGCTCCTGTAGTCTAGGGGGAGACCCCTACAGCTCTGCTGGGGCCTACCTGCTCTGCTGGCCGTGGGCTGCGTTGCTATCTTGCTCCTAGGCGGCCTTCTCAGACAAAGCGGGCACTGGCTATTTCCGACTGCCCTTCCTGGTGCCTGCTCTGCGCCTTGTTGCCTACCTACACAGTGGAGACTGTCCGGTCGCTGGATCCCTGGGAGCTGTGCTCAATGGCCCATGAACAGAAATGTACCGCCACTGGACTCTGGCCACGCAGAAAAGCCTCTCCCCACCATCCTTACTTGCCGCACCGCCTGGCCTTCTCCAGTCATTCCTGTGTGGGGGGGGCTCGCAGTGTGTGGGGGGGCTCGCAGTGTGTGGGGGGGGCTCGCAGTGTGTGGGGGGGGCTCGCAGTGTGGGGGGGCTCGCAGTGTGGGGGGGGCTCGCAGTGTGTGGGGGGCTCGCAGTGTGTGGGGGAGGCTCGCAGTGTGTGGGGGAGGCTCGCAGTGTGTGGGGGAGGCTCACAGTGTGTGGGGGAGGCTCGCAGTGTGTGTGGGGGGGCTCGCAGTGTGTGTGGGTGGGCTCGCAGTGTGTGTGGGGGGGCTCGCAGTGTGTGTGGGGGGCTCGCAGTGTGTGGGGGGGGCTCGCAGTATGTGGGGGGCTGTGTGTGGGGGGGCTCTGTGTGGGGGGTCTCTGTGTGGCTGTGTGTGTGGGGGGCTCTGTGTGGGTGTGTGTGTGGAGGGCTCTGTGTGTGTGTGGGGGGGCTCTCTGTGGGTGTTTGTGTGTGGCATTTGCGAGAGATTAAGCTATTGGCATTGAAAATGACAATGCCATTTATTTATGTTAAAAAAAACATAAATAAAAATAATGCCAAGAGCAATGCCAATAGCTCTAACTTTAACAAAGGCAAAACCATTGCATTGTAAATGCTTGTTGCATATTGTTTGTTGTAAGTGGAGCTGGGCTGGGCTGGAAAAAACTAGAAATTCCCCAATTCTTCTTTTTAAACTTATTTGTAGGAGGAATGGCTAATAGTCTAGGTGAAAAGGGCAATCATATGGCGAACTGTAAGACATTGTCTGCTGTAAGAGTCTAACAACCACCAAGAGATAATAGGAAGGAAACAGCAGAGCATACACAGCAGACAGCAGAACAAGAGATTTTTAGTTCACCTGGGGAAGTTGGTACCTGAGAGCATTTCAGGATCTCTGGGGGAAGAGATGGATGGCGGAGCTACGGTGATTACGACTCAGCATGCTTCTAAATGTTAGAACACATAGAAACAGTTTCCTGAACACTATATATAGGGAATTGCATATTAAACAAACATTATATAACCCGTTCTGCGGTATGCTTTTATCGATCTCCCCCCTCCATTTTGATTTCTCCGTTCCCATTCCCATTTATTTCCCGTGTTTGTTCATCTACAATTGTCTCCTTCCCTCCTTTTTAGTATCAATTTAGAACAGAGTTCTAAATATAAGAATGTATACGAGATAGGCTATACTATAACCTTTAGATTTCCTTATTATTGTCACATACAGTATTCTTTCTATCTGTTGCAATATTTTAATGTCCTTTTTACATAATTTTGGTTAAACTTGACTTTTATTATCTATACATTTATATGGAACTTATCCTTTATTTACTGGAACATATCCATAAAAAGTTGAAAAAAAAATAAAAGTTAAAAGACTTTGAGGGATTTCCAGTGAGAAGATGGGATGGGCAGGGGTTTGGTGAAATGTGTATGGGCATGCATAGTATAAGGATGAGTTAATGGCGGGAGAATACTTCAAAGTACTGACTAACGGGAAATAAATCTTTCTCAAACCCCTGTTGTACTGAACCTTACAACCAGATTAGAAACGGATGTATGTTGTTGCAACGCATACTTTTACAACGCATACCTTTACAATGCATTTTTTACATCGCAACATCCATTACAACTCATTCCATTACAACGTATGCCATTACAACGAATTCTTTGAAACTACCTTTACAACGCATTCCACTACAACGCATACTACATTTACAACGCATAACATTACAACGCATACCATTACATTGCATGTATGGTAAGTATTGGATAGTGTAGGGGTAAAAATTACAATTCTAACTCCAGGGGGTGCAGCAGTAGGGTAAGGGTTGGATAGTGTAGGGGTAAAAATTACTATTCTAACTCCAGGGGGTGCAACAGTAGGGTAAGTATTGGATAGTGTAGGGGTAAAAATTACTATTCTAACTCCAGGGGGTGCAACAGTAGGGTAAGTGTTGGATAGTGTAGGTATGCGTTGTAATGGTATGCGTTGTAATGACTGTGTTGTAATGACATGCGTTGTAGGGGTATGCGTTGTAGTGACATGCGTTGTAATGGTTGCGTTGTAATGGTATGCGTTGTAATGGATGTTGCGTTGTAAAAGTTTCGTTGTAAAGGTAGTGCGTTGTAAAAGTTGCGTTATAAGTGTTGTTTCCCATTAGGAACAGACAACTCAAGACAAGCTCTTGGAACCCGAGGGTTATTCTATCCATTCTTTCTCTGCTTGCCTACTGTGGAAGTCTAGCCATAGCACATAAATGGTTTTGGCCATCTCCTCCCCCCTATCCGAAATACGGGAAATCCTTAAAGCATGTATTCCCAGGGCCATTGTGTTATACATGATGAAAAAGCAACATGAAACATCAACCAATAAAATAAATCATTAAAAAAAGCATCATACAAGGTATACCTAAAATAAGATGTCACCCAATTCTTAGAATGCATCTTGAAGTGCAATACATAATTTCACTCTAAAACAGATACAATTACCACACACAGCTGTTAAAGCGAGATTGAACACAGGAGCCCATCTAGGAAAGCAAATAAATGACTACAAACTGCATATTAAGATTTTAGCCCAAATTATAATACCATTTAAGCCATCTCTTAGAAAGTATAGGGCCGATTCACGCAGGCTCCAGTTATGCTAGCGGGTGCTTTAGGCGCTAGCAGGACCAGGGCACGCTTTTACTTTTATTGCACTTTTAAAACTTGGCGCCGCATTGACACAGCCGGCAGCTTAGTCGCGCTTACCTGGCATGTGTATATTTCTGCCTGCTTTTAACCCTTTTTTGTTGTGCAGGTTCTGGAGCTGCAAACATTGGATCCTTCGTGTCTTGCTTTTCCCGCTTGCCCCCTCCTCGCTGTAGAGTGCGCGCTGGGACCCTCCCTGGTCGCGCTGCACTCCAGTGCGGAACCTCCCTGCTCCACCCCCTGGCCCGCCCAGTGCAGACGAGATTGGCTCTGCCTGGGTCGTGACCCTCTGTGCCTCCATCATGGGTGAGGGTGCAGGCGAGCGGACTAGCGCTCGGCCCCTCCCGCCCTCGGCTCTACAAAATGGGTCCCCCTCCCAGGGAGCGCAGCGGAAGGGCGCAGCGGGCACGCCGTCAGCGCGCCGAAGTCGCGCCTAAGTCCAGTCCGTCTGCGCCCGCGGCCGGACGGGCCCAGGGGCCAGGGACGCTGCCACTGTTATCTCTTATTCCTCTTCTGCCCTCATGAGTTTACAACCCTCTGCCAGTCCCTTACCGTTCCCCACCTGGACTCGGATCACGTCACTTGGAATAGCAGGAACTTCCTCCCCTGATCTAGGGCCAGACTTAACACCTACTTTACCTGCCCTCACAGATTCGTTTTTTATATTTAAACACTCGCTCCCTTGTCATACACCAAACTGACATCTTCCATCTACTTATGACTGAGAGGCCAGATGTTCTCTTATTATCTGAGACCTGGCTTACCGACGACTCCCTCCCTGACATCCTGGCAGCGCTACCCCCAGACTATTACCTGCTGAATTCCAACCGCCTGGGTGGCCGCTCCGGGGGGGGGTGGCAGCGGTCATACGCAAAAACCTAAAGATCATTGCTACCGCTTCCATGACTCTCCCTGAAGTGGACAACTTGGTTCTCAGTCTCGGGACTGAGGCGGGTGCTGTTACCCTCATGGTTCTCTATCGCCCTCCCCACCCCATGCCTTCTTTTCCTTCCTCTTTTATTGAACAGCTTGCTACCCTCGCTACTTCTCGCATAGCTATTGTTGGTGACTTTAATTACTGGTTCCAGCACAAGGATGCTGGTCCCCATGCCACCGAACTGTTCGAGGCTCTTGCGAGCTTGAACTTTATTCAATTAGTCAAGTCTCCCACACACAGTGGCGGTCACATTCTCGACCACATTTGGGTCCACGCTTACCACACCTTGTGTGTGGTCTGATCATTTTCTGATCGACACCACCATTTCTGTTGCCGGCCAGATCAGGATCCCTCTGCGGGAGGGCGGCACTGCCCGTAAATGGCGGGCCGCTGACTCCTCTAAGCTGCTATCCCACCTGTCACAATCCCGCCCCTTTTTTCCTACTGATATCGGCACTGACGAGCTAGATGGTTACATCTTTGACTGGCTTACGTCAGCTAGCGATATCTTCGCCCCCTAACCAAGTTCCCCCGGTCCCGACATGGCAACTCCCACAAATGGTTCAACCTCCAACTCAAAGTCCTACATCTGGAACTTCGCCAATTAGAGCATAAGTGGAGGAAGGACTACTGCCCGTCTGGCAGAGCTATCTACGTGGCAGCCCGTAACAAGTATAAAGCAGCCATCTCTGCAGCCAAAAAAGCCTATGCCTCAGAGAGAATTCTATTAGCTTCTTGCAAGTCGAAGGAAATCTTCAAAGTCCTCGACGAATTCACCTCTGACCCCAGGACGCTCCCGACCCAGGCCCCCACACAGGAATCCTGTAATGCGCTCAGTACCTTTTTTATACAGAAAATTGTTTTGATTAAGGACACTATTCCGGTCACCCTTCCTGGCGCTGATCCTGTCCCCCCCCTCACAATGTTCTGTCCCTCACACAGTTTCGTCTTTTAGATCCCGTATCCCTGGCCACACTAGCTGTCCGCATCAAGTCTGGATCCCCAGACGACTGTTGTCCACCCTCCATACTTCGGGACATCTGCCACTCCTTACCCGACTGCATCCTTCCTCTGCTGAACTCCTCGCTCTCCTCCGGCACGGTGCCCAGCTCCTTCAAGGAGGCCGTTCTGGTACCTCTATTGAAGAAGCCTGGAGCGGACCCCGCTGTTCCGGCGAACTATCGTCCTATCTCCCTCTTACCTTTTTTCTCTAAAATCTTGGAAGCTCACGTCACCGCCTGCCTCTCACAGTTCATTGAGAGTTCCAACTTCCTCGAGGCCAACCAAGCCGGCTTTAGACCCGGCTACTCTACGGAGGCTGTGATCTTGGCCGTGCTGGATGCCTTGAGAGACGGCGCTGACAAGGGTACCCCCCAGGCCTTGGTACTATTAGATCTGTCGGCCGCTTTCGACATGGTGGACCACAACATCCTTCTCCATCGTGTCGAGCAGGCCGGCATCCAAGGCCTGGCGCTGGCATGGGTCAAATCCTTCCTTACCGGGAGGTCTCAGACCCTCAGCTTGGGCACTTTCAGGGCTCCTAGGGAGCACTCGCCCTGTGGGGTTCCCCAGGGCTCCTCCTTATCCCCTCTCCTCTTCAACCTCTATCTTCGACCTCTTCTTTTCTCTCTGAGGCAGTGGGACGTCACCGTCTTTAACTACGCGGACGACCTGCAACTCATCTTTCCTCTCAATTCCCCTTCTGCTATCCCTAATTTCCAGGCAGCTATGTCCCATATCCTCCAGTGGATGTGCCAGAACCAACTTAAACTGAACCCCGGGAAGACAGAGCTCCTTCTCCCTGGCAGGAGCCCCGCCTACTGGGGTCCGCACTTCTGGCCGGCAGAGCTTGGCCCCCCCCCCCTACCCCCGTGGCCTCGGTGAAGAGTCTCGGGGTTACTATTGACTCCGGGCTATCCCTCAGGCCCCCGGTGGGGACGGTGGTCTCCTCCTGCATGCACCAGTTGCGTAGGATTAGGAAGGTGGCCTATCTTCTTACACCTGAAGTGTTGCTGCAAGTCATCATGGCCCTTGTTCTCTCCCGCTTGGACTTTTCGAATTCCATCTACCACGGTCTTCCTAAATCATCCCTCCTCAGACTGCAAATTGTCCAAAACCAAGCGGCGAGACTGGCCTTCGGGATCCCGAAATGGCAATCTGCCAAGCCCCTTCTCATTAAATTGCACTGGCTCCCCGTCACCTCGAGGGCAGCCTTTAAGATCTGCTGCCTCACCTTCAAATCTCTATCTGGCTCTTGCCCCGCTTTTCTGAAATCCCTCATTAGGCCCTACTGTCCCTCACGGAATCTTAGATCATCCTATCTTCACCTTCTGGTTGTCCCGTCCATCAAACTCTGTAGATCTGGAGGTCGGAGATTTGCATATCTGGCTCCTAAACTTTGGAACTCCCTTCCCTCCTCTGTTAAAACCTCTAATTCTCTTATCCAATTCCGCAAATCTTTAAAAACCTGGCTCTTCCCCCAACCCAGCTAAGTCCCTTTGTTCCCTCAGTATCTGATCAGCGCCAGGAAACCCATGGTGACAGTGCGCTCTACAAGCACTCCTTAACATAACATAACATAACATAACATAACATAACATAACATAACATAACATAACATAACATAACATGCCAGCATGAATTCACTGTTGGATTTGTGGTAGAGAAAAACCCCTTTATAGGTGCAGAGATCTCTGCCGTGGGTAAGAAGATCTCTGTACACGTCGAACCCACTCAAGGGGTGGGTTTGAGGACCTTTCTGCCTTGAAAATTTTTGAATGGTGAAAACAGGTACATATGTGGGCATTCACAAACTGGTATCATTCCATGGGAAGGGTTGTATATTTACTTTAGCCATGTTCTGGTATAAATACCCTTTCTAGAGTGGGAAGGGAAATGGATTGCCCCCAAATTTGGTGGGAATGTATGGTAAGGGGGTTCTGAATTGGAAAAAGCATTTCCTAGGTGCAGAAAAAAAGTGCATTTGCACAGGAGAATCCATTACTCTTGTGCAGCTGTCTCTGCTGGGGAGAGCTATATACAGAGGGAATGTAATCCCAACAGTGAAATCACAGGATTACCCAAATAACCTCCATGAACAACTGATCCTTCTGCAGGTTTCAATGTGGATTTCTTGAGGAGATAATGAATTACAAAAAATAGTAAAACTACACTTGGACGTTGATAAATCAGCATCAGATTTTCTATTTGTTTGTAAATAGGCCTCAAAATGTTCATTTTGGCACTGAGTTTGAAACGGGCAAAGGGAAGATTGGCTCGGGCTGACTAGCTATGGAAACTCCCCAAGCGGAAAATGCAGCCACCCTTTGCTGTGAGAAGTCACTGGTTTTGCAAATTCAAGTGTATACCCTGGGGGGGTAAAAGTTCCTCAGAACTCAGAAAGTTGTAACCAAATTATGGTACCTAAGACTCACGACAGGTTGGATCTACATTAGTGATGGGGGAATTTTCCCCTTTGAATGTAGTGCCCTCACACACCCTTGCAAGTGTCATGCTTCATCATCAGGCGTTGCTCCTCAAGGGGGTGGAGCTGCAGTCCCTCACGGGCCCAGCTAGAGGGCTCTTTGGCGAAGATCTTTTAAGGAGACGCCTCAGTTGTGCATGTGGGTGTGTAGGCCTCGTGAAAAAGGTGAGTGGGTGTTTTAAAATTACCGAATGGTACCCAGAACCTATGTTTATTCAGGGGTCAGTATGGTAAATTAAAAGGGTGTGGATCCTGGACCTCCTCTTTAGAACAAATACAGAGGGCGGATGTGTGACTAA
Organism: Lissotriton vulgaris; assembly: GCF_964263255.1. Taxonomy (NCBI): domain Eukaryota; kingdom Metazoa; phylum Chordata; class Amphibia; order Caudata; family Salamandridae; genus Lissotriton; species Lissotriton vulgaris. The sequence goes on along the minus strand of NC_141689.1, from coordinate 434,906,371 downwards.
CTGCTGCTCTCAAGATGTGTGCTGTAGTGAAAAAGTCATACATAAAACAAGGTCAACATGTTTCCCGCTCTAAAGTGGTCCCTAAAGGATCCCGTGGTGCTTCGTCAGGACCGGAGTGTGAAGTGAAAAACAAACAACATGAAACAGGTTCCAGGAAAGAGAGAGCCTGTGGACCTGTAATACCTTATTCTTAAGAAGTTCAGCGTCCTTACGCTGATAGGGACTCTTTCTGTAGGTCCCTATCCCCAAACTGGGGAGACAAAAAATATATAGAGGAAGGGAAACATACACACATAAAAGTTATTCTAGCATGTTGGGCAAACATAGGGCCCGATTCACAGAACTAACTTAAGACAAAATGCTAAACTTACTACCATTTTGGTATTCACAGAAGGCACTCACTCATTTGGGGATGTATGACGTTACAACGCATACTTTTACAACGCCTACCTTTACAACGCGGTTTTTACCACGCATACCATTACAACGCATAATGCTTTTAGGCGCTGGATAGTGAATAGTTTAATTTACTATTCCAACTCCAGTCCCCGTGGATAGTAGGGAAGGTTATTGGATAGTAAGTTAACCTATTCCCTATCCTAGAGCGCCCCCCAGAGCAATGTGTTGTAATAGTTTGCGTGGTAAAAGTTGCGTTGTACTGGTAGGTCGTTGTAAAAGTTTCGTTGTAAAGGTTGTATACCTCATTTGGGTATTCACAGAAGGCACTTACTCATTTCGGTATTCACAGAAGTTAGGACTCCTAACTTTAGAACTTTTAAATGCCTTCTGTGAATACTGAAAGTCTTAAAATCAGGATTTTTCTCAGTTTAGGAGTAGTAAAGTTAGGACTCCTAACTTTAGTACTCCTAAAGTGTGAAAAATTCCACCTTTACGACTTTAGGTATTCACAGAAGGCATGTAGGATTCCTAAAGTTAGGAGTCCTAACTTTACTACTACTAAACTGAAACAATCCTAATTTTAAGACTTTCCGTATTCACAGAAGGCATTTAGGAGTCCTAAAGTTAGGAGTCCTAACTCCTGTGAATACCGAAATAAGTAAGTGCCTTCTGTGAATACCAAAATGAGTAAGTGCCTTCTGTGAATACCAAAATGGTAGTAAGTTTAGCATTTTGTCTTAAGTTAGTTCTGTGAATCGGGCCCATAGTAACAATGGTGTGTTGTACTGCTGTTACACACAATCAAAGGTGTGCTATACTGATCTCGCATGCACTCTGAATATCCATATTGTCATATTGCCCAGCTTAAAAAACGTTGAACATGCGGGAAGTAGCTCCCTGTGAAATTCAAGCCCTTTACCCAACCCTCTTTGAGAGTGAGGAGGATCTCACTGGGATAGAACACTACCAAGTTCTGTTGCAATTAATGAGTGGGGGAAGTGAAGTTGGACTATCTTCTTATTTCTGTCTACTGTCCCTCGCCCACTTCACACCTCTCCAAAATACTATCTGTCATTGCTGATACTTTCTATAACAATGTGTCTTTGTAATAGGGATAGAGAGAAATGTAAAATGTTGACTGTCACTTCAAAAGGGTGCTTTTGTGTGCTTCTCCCTGTCTTCTCTGTAATAACTGCTAAAGGCAACAGCCAGGGACCCAATCATGAAACCGACGTGTGGGTGAAGATTTAGTACTTTTTGTAATTCACCTATTCTGGTTGTAATCAGCATGGAAAGCGGTGCCTGGTGCATGTTTCCATGAGAGATCCTTTTAGAATAATGTGAATCCATTCCCTCTGTACAGACTACAGAGTTTTTCATGGCAGAGATTTCCATACAGGGGGAATGCCTTCCTTCATGCAAATACATTCTTTTAGTTTTTCGTTTGGTTTTCACATTAAGCCTATGCTGAAGTAAATCTCTGATCATTTCCAGAATGTGAAGAGGTAGGATTACAGTTTGAGAATGACAACAAACTTCCTTGTTTGTGGGTACTCTGTAGTAATCAAGTCCGCGCAGGTTGATGTAGTTCAGGATGATTTATTGTAGAAGTGTAGATAAGCCCCACCATGAGCAGCCAGCAAGCTGCTCAGCCCCATCTCAATTGTAGCATTTCTTTATAGAGTACCAACACTCCGAAATACATCATCACTGTACCATTCCACTGGCAGAGCATGTGATGGAAATGCCATACATTAACATGAACAGGGAACTAGGATACAACATATTCCCCTTTCTTATTTAACAAAAACTAATAGGATGAAAATCGAAAAGGGAGAGCCATAATTGAAGAGAACCATGAATGAGAAAAGGAAATATAGGAATACAGAAACAGCATGAATGATGCTAAGAAGATAACAACAAGAAGAGAATAGAAAAAACAGGTGGGAGTAGACAGATGAGGAAACACAATAGGTGGGAGTAGACAGATGAAGAAACAGATATATGCAAGCCATCCTCCTTTCTATAAATAAAACAGAAAAGGATCAAAGGGATGAAAAGACATAGCGAAAGAAAACAACGAGAAAAAGAATAGACGTGAAAGCACCAATCGCTACCCCCAAAACACTGGCCAGGCAGCATGAGAGGAGACAAAGCATAGCACAACACAACAAAACAATGGACTACATCCTGACACACACAAAGATGTGAAGGAAGAGTAACCAGAAGAGGAAGAAAGAACCCAAAAGACGCACTATGATAAGAGAAAAAAAGAGAAGAAAGAAAAACAAACAACAAGAAACCAGAATCCACGGATGACAAGGAGAAAAGACATCACACGAAGAAAATACAATAAGATCACTCATACTTCCCCGTTAAAAAAAATACATTGAAATACATTGAAAAGCAAAATTTACAATGTAGTAATAAAAAAAAACGTTGAGGCAAATGGGACTGGAACCCATGAGAGACACTCTATATGAGTAAAGACATAACCAACGTATGTGAAAAAGGGAGGACTATAACCCAAGACCAACCCCTACCAAGAGGAAAAGGGGTCAAAACTTTTACAAACAGTACTTGACCTTACTCATCAACTCCAATTGGGCCCGAGTAAATCCCTTATAAAGGTCACTGTACGGATGCTACATTTGTAATGCATATACTTATGTTGGTACTGCTCTATTCTGTTTTTTTATTATTCTGTTTTTTTTTTTTTTTTTAAGATCTTGTAAAGCGCAGCTGTCACCATTGCAGGCATCCTGGCACTGATAAGATCGGAAGAAGCGGAAGTGATCACGGGGAGTGTGAGCTATCAGGCGGTTACCTTGGGGAATAGCCAGTTTTTAATCCTTCTTCTGAATGGGAGGAGTTCAGTAATGTGCCTAATCTCGACAGGGAGAGCATTCCAGAGTTTGGCAGCTGCCACCTCAAAGGATCTGCCTCCGGCTCAGACTTTCCTGAATTTGGGTACCACTACCAGCTTGGCCTCAGAAGATCGAAGCTGTCTGGTTGGAGTATACCAGTCAAATTTCGATTGTAAGGGGGCTGGGCCAGTTCCATGGAGAGCCCTAAAGACTATGCAAAGGGCCTTGAATTGCATCCTCTGTCTCACCAGCAACCAGTGCAGTTTGCCCAGAGCGGACGGCCCATGAGATCTTCTCGGAAGCCCCAAGGCCAGCTTAGCAGCTTCTGATTGGACCCTTTGGAGCCTGTCCAACAGGAACCCAGGGGACTCAAGCAGAAGGGCGTTACAATAGTCCAACCTACTGAGGATAATACACCTTACCACTTGGACGCGAGCATGGGTTGGCAGGAGAGGCAGGACTTTCCTCAGGGAGCGAAGGATGGCAAAACAGCAGGCAGACGTCTTTTGTACATGCGTCTCCATACTGAGCCTATGATCCAACATGACCCCTAGATTGCGGACTGATTCCACCGGCCGTACTTTGGTCCCTGTTTCCGGGGGCCAAAAGTTGTTAGGAAACGGCCGGGAAATCTTAGTTCCGGCGCTAAAGAGCACCTCCGTCTTCCCTGCGTTAAACTGGAGGGAGTTGTCCTTTAGCCACCGAGACGTATCACGCAGACAGTTGTGGAGAACCTCCACAGATGTTGAGTCCTCACCTTCCAAGGAGAGGATCATCTGCGTGTCGTCAGCATAGTTAACAATCCTGATGTTAAAGCTTTTGATGAGTGAAATCAGAGGTCTGACGTATAGATTGGAAAGGATTGGGCTGATTGCTGAGCCCTGGGGAACCCCATGCGATATCAGAGTAAAAGCTGACTGAAAAGGTGTCATGGACACTGCCTGCTGCCTATCCTGCAAGAATGATTGGAACCACTGCAGCGCTGTACCTCTCACTCCCGCCTTAAACAGCCGCCTCAACAGAATCTTATGGTTCACCGTATCAAAAGCGGCAGACATATCAAGCAGTTATCTCTATGTTCGTTCTTTAGTTTCTCCCAATATATGTTATCGCCCATGTAGCAGCTCAACTGCTATGTCTTTTCTTAAAAAATAACCAATGATTGTTGCTTCTGTGCTCATTTACTGTTCTTATTATTTCATTGTCTATGTAAGTTACTTTCCTTTTGGAAACACCCAATAAAACTTTTGAATAAAATAAAAATAAAAATTACAAACAGAACTAAAACCCATGAAATGATGGCCGTTTTCAGTGTATTAATGTGAATAAAATCCATAAGACCCAAGTAAGATAACTATGGGGAAGAAACCAAAGACTTACCCTAATACGAAAAGGAAGTAAGATAAGATAAATAAAGTAAATGGGTAGGTACCCTTAACCAGTCGCCAAGGATAGAGAAGGTAAACGAATGCAATAGGATTCTATTACCGGACCGAAGGCTTCAGATTATGCTTCTCAATCTTTACTGCAGTAAACACAGCAGCCAATGAAAATGGATATTTTCACAAAAAACAGTAAAACAAACTTCATTTCCCATGAGTACACATGAGTATAGGCACGCCCCCATAGTCCATAAGAACCCCCTGCGTGCTCCCATCATCCTCTTTCTTTGCTGCTCACAAGTCAGAGTTAAGTGCACCTCCCCTCTTGTCCCCTCACTCTGCTTGTTGTTTGGGGTGCTGTTGCGGCTTTATATTGTTACGATTTGATGTTAATGCGGGATCATCCGCTTATTATTGATGATTTGAGGCATTGGCATATGTTATTCTAGCTTCTCGTTGCTCGTGTTCTGGTAAAACTAGGTGCAGCGCTCTGACCTTTGTTTTCACTCGTTCTTGCTTTGGGCTGATCAGCTTTCCGCTGTAGTTGCTCCCGCTGTGGAGCGCGCGCCTCAGAGTGCTTGAAGAGACGGTCTCTGACCGGCAAGGGGCCGCCGCGCACTTCAGTGGAGCCCGGTACCAGCAGCCTGAGGGCGCGCATGGGCTTCCCTGATACGCCCTGACGTTCAGGCTGGGTGGCTCTCGACCGACGCGTGCGCCCAAAACGCTGACCAAAATTGGGCTGGATTTGGTAGGTTTTGGTCGTGTTTGGGCTGCGCGCCTCAGCGCGATACCCTGGCTCACAGGAACGCGCATTTTCACTCATTCCACACACCGGCTTGCTCCTTGTCAGATCGCCAGTGTATATTGGTTGTAAAATCATAGAGGCCCAGAGTGTGCACACGCTCAGGAGATATTTAGGGGCCAAGGTCACTGACCTGATTGATTATAGCTTTGCTGAGGGGGTTTGGGAAATGTTGCCAGACTTCTAATTATACCAGTGTGCTTTGGGCTGAACCCCCCCCCCCATTACCTTCCCCCCCGGTGTGAGATTTTCTAGGGTGTTCTCCCTTGTACCTTGAGGTGTGTACCTTCACCGTGGAAGATTGGGTACAGTACCCGGATGAGGAATATGCAGATGGGGAGTAGATTGTTGAGGGACAGCAGGAAGCTGTCTTGGAGGACAATATTGTAGAAGCATTGGATGCCTCGGTCCAAGCTTCAGTGAATCGAGCCATGGAGACTAAGGTCCCTCAGACAGTGCCGCAGGCACTTGCGGTGGCCCTACGGCCCATACGAAAACAGCTTGAGGGTTTTATGAAGCGCCACGGATATGATAAGAAGAAAAACCGAAAGAAGCAGGCAGCCTCTTCTTCTTCCGCCACGGGTTCAGCCGATCAGAAGCAATGGCCGCATGCGCAGTCCTTGGCTTCCCTGCCAGCAATAGGGGCATTAGACCAGGCCTATACAGGTGGAAAAGCAAAGAGCAAACGGCCGATTCCGGTGGACACAGGCACCACCACCACAAACACGGATACCAACATGGATACTGACGCCTCGGAGGAGCAGCCTCCCCCTCCCAAGAAACCTAAGGTTGCCCCCAAGACGGCGGAGGACAAGGTTGCCAAAACCTTTAACTTTGACCCTTCGGACATAGTATACCCTCGGTCTTCGGACTGGGTCCCGCCGCCGGCGGTCTCTGAGAACCTTCACGAGAACCTCAGGAAGAGCTTCAATAGGGAGGTCCGTAACCGATTGCGGTCGGAGTGTCTGCGTCCAGATATCCCGGACAATGTGGCTGACACTCCGGAGGTAGATGCCAGCATATTAACCTTTTTGAGTACGTTTTTGAAGGACCCCAAACGGGGGTTAGACCGGGCATGGCGGGGCTGCAAAGATAAAATGCTTGACGTTGTGGGGTTTCAGCTGGAGTTCTATTCTCACCCGGCGCAAGCGTTTCCCCCGCCACCTCTCCATTTTTCCCAACTAGATCACAGTTTCATAGACGAAGAGGTGGCAGACTTGCTGCAGAAGGGCGCGATTGCTCAATGCCCGAGAGGCCCTCGCGGTTTCTCCAGCAATGTCTTTATTGTCCAGTAGAAAGGGGGTGGCAACAGGTTAGGGCTCAACCTCAAAGAGTTCAACCAGTACCTGACTTACAACCATTTCAAAATGAAAGGTATTCATTTGTCAGCAGATTTGCTGCAGGAAGGGGATTGGTTGGTCTGTCTGGACCTCAAGGATGCATATCTTTCCATACCGATTTTTCCTCCACACCGCAGGTTCCTGCAGTTTCTCTGGGATGGCCAATGTTACGAGTACTTGGCTCTTCCTTTCGGTCTCTCCTCGGCTCCCTGGTGCTTCACCAAAGTGATGAAACAGGTGGTAGCCTACCTCAGAGAAAGAGGAGTGCAGCTGATCATTTATGTAGACGATATCCTGATCATGGCGCAGGACCAGTCTATTCTGCAGCAGCAGCTGATCATGACTACTTCGCTGCTTCAGGGCCTAGGGTTTGTGATAAATCTGAAAAGGTCAGTAATGGTCCCGACTAAGCATGGGCGAATTTTGCGAATCTCGCGTTCGCGAATTTTGCGGATTTGCGAACTCGCAATTCGCAAAATCCGCGAATTCTCGGGAATTTGCGGATTTTTTTTGTGTGTTCGCGCGGGTTTCTGCCAGTTCGCGAGGGTTTTGTACAATTTCGCAAACGCGAACTTACCTGTCGGGTCGCAAGTTTCGCGAACTTGTTGTTTCTACGTGTCCAGCCTGCTTGGGACACTCTTCTTCATCACTGCCACTCTCTGTCACCACTGCCACTCTCTGACTACTCATGCCACCCTCTGGCCCACCCATGCCACCCTCTGTTTCATCACAGCACCCTCTGGTTGTCCAGTCAGTGTACATTATTGTGGCAAAGCAAGCACACCTTCCCTGCCTCAAGTGACCTGAATTAATTTGGGGCTGATTAATGTGTCACAGAATATTTTTTTAGCTGGCACCTGCTTCCTTAGTGCTTCCTGATTAGTGATCTTTTGCACTTGCTAAGTGCTTTCATTGTTGCAAAATTAGTTACAACACCTGCCCTGCCCCAACTGACAATAATGAATTAGGGGCTGATTAATGGATTTGAACTTCCAGCCTGGCTCCTGCTTGTCTCCCTTAGCTGTAATTCAGGACCTTTGTGGCATATGTGTAACTATTCTGAGGTTCAGAGCAGGGTCACATAATAGTTGCAACTGGCAACTGAACTCTGGAGGGGCCCCTCAGGAAGCACTACAGGAAATGGCTACTAATGATGAGCCTGAACTTTTGAACCTGGTAAGTAGTTTCAGTTTTGCTAAGATCGTATTTCTGCAATTTTGCGCTTATTCGCGGGGCGCGAAGTTGTACTGGGAAGCCGCGAACTCACGCGAACAGTGCGAGCAAGCCATAAAATCCGCTGCTCGCGGATTTGCGGATTTTGCGGGAGATTCGCGAATCTCGCGGATTGCGAATTTACCGAAAATCCGCAAAACCCGCGAGCGAAACGGATTTTCCGCCCATGCTTAGTCCCGACACAGGTAATAGAATTCCTAGGGTTCACGATCAACTCCCAGACAGCGCAACTGTGTCTACCCCAGGCGAAATTGAGGGATTTGGAAAAGGAGATAGTGAAGTTGCTGGACAAGCAAATGGTCACGCTCAGGACGCTGGCCAGAGTAGTGGGGATATTGGCATCGTCAATTCAGGCAATATTCCCGGGCCCCCTGCATTACAGGGCCCTCCAGCGCCTGACGATCAAGCATCTTCAGAGGGGACTCTCGTACACGGACTCTGTTCCCCTATCGGAGGAGGTCCAAACCGAGCTTCAGTTGTGGCTAGGCCACGTGGACGCCTGGAACGGCAGGGCGATCTTCGGATCACAGCCAGAGGTAGTAATCGAGTCAGACGCCAGCAGGTGGGGCTGGGGCGAGCGCTGTGGAGATGTTTCCACAGGCGGTAGATGGTCGACGCAAGAGCTCGAACTTCACATAAACTGTTTAGAACTGCTAGCAGGGTCGTTTGCGATTCGCACGTTATCCCCGAAGCAGACATCTTGTTGCATCCTCCTCCGTTTGGACAACGTGTCCACAGTGAGGTATATCAACAAGTTGGGCGGCACGAGGTTGTCGCTTCTAGTCCAAATAGCCAAGGACTTTTGGCACTATTGCCTCCAAAATCAGATCTCGGTAATAGCGGAGTACATTCCAGGACAGGCCAACACGGTGGCGGACTGGAATTCCAGACACCTAAGGGATTACAGCGACTGGAAGCTGCTTCCCCAAGTATTTCACTGGTTACAAGCGATTTGGGGTCCTTTTCAGACGGACCTGTTCGCCTCCAGGTTGACTTATCAGATTCCCCGGTTCTTCAGCTGGAGGCCGGACCCAATAGCGTCAGCGACCGATGCCTTTCTGCAGGATTGGTCTCAGGGGATTCAGTATGCCTTTCCCCCCTTCTTGTTGATTCCCAGGGTGATGACTCAAGTGATCAGACAAAGGGCGGAAATAGTCATGGTGACTCCGTGGTGGACGTCACAAGCATGGTTTCCCAAGTTGTTGCAGTGGAGCCGCGATCGTCCCCGGTTATTACCGGACTCGAAGTGGTTGTTGCAGGGCCCTCGTCAGGAACAGCATCTGTTGCTGTTGGAGGGCAGGCTATCGCTGATGGCATGGAGGCTTTCTGGGAACAGTGGCAGTTGCCGGGAGTTTCGAGCAAAACTGCAGAGTTCATCAAACAGGCATGGGCTCCTTCCACCAGGAAACGGTATTCCGCAGCCTGGAAGAACTGGATGGATTGGTGCGTGGGAAGACACCTGGATCCCGTGGGGGCAGAGTTACCCCAAGTTTTGAACTTTCTATTGGAAAAAGCTGCTGATGGTTTGGCGTACCGTTCGGTCAATAATTTTCGTTCCGCTATCTCGGAGGGGGGGGGGGGGGGGGCAGGCTCAGGTAGACGGGAAACCGGTAGGCATGCACCCTGTAGTTTGTAAGTTGTTGAAAGGAATCAGGGTAGCTAACCCTCCCAAACCCAGGTATACCGGGTTCTGGGACGTTTCTTTAGTGATCTCGTTATGCAACAGATGGCCGGTTAATACTCTCCTGTCTAGGAAGCAATTGTCGCCGAAATTGGCCATGTTGCTTTGCTTATCGTCTTGCAGAAGATCTTCGGATGTGAGAGCACTCGACATAACTGGTAGAGTGTTTACCCCGGAAGGGGTTTCTTTCCATATTACAGGTCGTGCTAAAACATTGTCTCGACATATTTCTTACAATTCCTTCCCTGAAAATGAAAAATGATGTGTGGTCCAATGTTTGAAGACTTACGAGGAATGTACGAAGGCCTTGCGGCCGCAGGGCTGTACTCAATTGTTCATTGCTATTTAAAAGCCCTTTAAACCTGTGGTGGCCGCCAGTATTGCCAGATGGCTTCCCTTCATAATGAAAAAAGCAGGTGTTGATACACAGATCTTTGGTGCTCATTCAGGTGCATTTCCTTTTTTTTGCCCTTAATAGCTCTAGATATCAAGATGGTAATTTATGTTTTTCAGTTAATAAATAAAAGTGTTAATAAATAAAAGTCGAAGTCATATGCTTAGTGATCAAGTATCCAAGATATCATGCGTTGTGCAGATTGGTCTACTGAGTCGACGTTTAAAACGTTTTATTATAAGTCGGTGGGAGATATTACTTCAGTTGTATTTACTCAGCGTTAAACTGGGCACTCACTTTGCCTTGGCCCCCCCGCGCAGCCGAGGTCAGCGCTGACGCAGGAGAGGGAATCCCAGTGCAGGCCCAGGCCCAGGCGGCCCTAGGCCCAGTCACTATGCCCGATTCTCCAAAGCGCTGTCTATCTTATACCCAAGACAGGCTCCTGGCACTGAACCCGAGTAAACACTCCAATTGTAAATACATCCACACAGGAGATAACCTCTTTACTGGCTGCAACCTCTGCAACCCGCCCCGCGCTGAGGCAAAACTCCATGACCTTCAACTTGGCCTTCTCAACTGTACGTCTCTCGTTAAACACGCTCACGAGATAAACCTCCTTATTCGAGACTTTGCCATGGACATTTTGTTCCTTACAGAAACGTGGCTCACGCCCAATTAAGATTTTGATATCGTTAATGCCGTACCTCCTGGTTACCCAATCTGCTCCCTGAACAGACCTCTTGGCAGAGGAGGTGGCCTGGCCATACTATACAAGGATCACCTCACCTGCAGAATCGATAATGGCAACATCAAAGATTGCGAAAGCTGCCATTTCACTCTGCAGATCTCGCCTGCAACCTCTCCTTCTGGGTTGCTAGTATATCGGCCCCCAGGCCCACTGGTCGAGTTCCCTAGCAAGCTCATCGACTACGTTACCCTTAGAGCAACCACAGCTTCTCATTTCCTTCTCCTAGGGGATCTCAATCTCCATTATCTGGACCCCACCGACACCACCGCAGCCGAATTGCTGACGGACCGCTCTTCGGTTGGCTTATGCCTTATGAACCCACAAGCCACCCATGATAAAGGCCAGCTTCTGGACCCTATCTTCACTAATATCCAAGATTTCAAAACCCGTATGCCTCTTCCTCTCCCATGGACAGGCCACTTTCTGATCCCTATCGACTGGCATCTCGAGACTATACCACTTCAACCGCCTAAAGCCCGGGCCCTCATCAGACGCTGGCACAAACTTGTACAGGAAGAATGGGCATCTAAGCTCAGGGAATCTACCCCTCTCCCCTCTCTGGACCCCAAAGTCTCGGATATTGAATTTAATGACTGGCTCACCCAGTCATTGGACAGCCTTTTACCTCAATCTAGCACCCTTAAACAAGCTAAGAGAGTCAATCCCTCCCCATGGTACACCCCTAAACTGAATGTTCTAAGGAAGGAATGTAAGAAGACGGAACGCGCATGGAGGAAGGACAAGTCTGCAGACAAAAAAGACGTGTTCCGGACATCCATAAGAATATACAAACTCGCGCTCCGTAACACCAAAAGCTCATTCTATGAAGAAAGAATAAAAAACTCCTCCTGATCCGCTAGGGAAACCTTCACTATTCTGAAAGAACTTCTCCATGTCCCTGACCCCCCAGCGAAATCCCTTGACTCTTACTCTGCGGAAGATAAATGCAACAAATTGGCAACATTTTTTGATGAGAAAATTCAAAAAATCCTCGCCTCTCTACCCCCTACCGAAGCTGATTTCACCGATGTTGACAGGGGCAATCCCCTCCCCTTCTTTAGTCCGTCTCCGGATTCCCTTGTTCCTCACCTTGACTCCTTCGGTCCGGTAACCACAGAAGAGGTAGCTGCGGTGTTTGCCACAATTAAGAGTGGCTCCCCCAGTGACCCGGTCCCCATGCGCTTCCTCAAGAAATTTGCCCATACCATTGTCCCTGCGCTTACTGCCCTTATTAACGCCTCTATGCTCCAAGGAGAAGTCCCTTCCAGCTGGAAAGCAGCTGTTGTCAAAGGGCTCCTCAAAAAATCCTCTTTGGACCCTTAGGACCTAGCCAACTATAGGCCAATTTCCCTCCTCCCAGGGAATAGTAAAATCACGGAGAAATTAGTGAATAAAAAGCTGTCGCTATTCTTAGAATCCAACAACTTGCTCAGGAGCTCTCAGACGGGTTTCTGCCCAGGTCAGGGCACGGACACCGCCCTCCTGGCGGCAGTGGAGAAGGCCAGATACATTTTAGACACAGGAGGATCAGTGGCAGTGATCCTCCTGGACCTTAGTGCGGCCTTCGACACTGTCAACCACCAGGTTCTAATCCAGCGCCTGGGAGATATCGGAGTGAAGGGCATGGCCCTGAAAAGGCTCACGTTATTTCTCAATCACCGTTCCTTTCAAGTCTGGGAGAATGACAGCCGCTCCTCTGCAATTCCCCTACGGTGTGGAGTGCCGCAGGGCTCGTCATTAAGCCCTACGTTATTCAACGTTTACATGTCCCCGCTGGAGGAGGTGGTCACCCCGTTTGGAGTGACGATCATCAGTTACGCTGATGACACCCAGCTGGTAGTAACCCTCTCCCACCCCAATCAAGAACCGTCCAACCTCCACAGCTGCCTTACTGAAATACATGGATGGATGAACAACTCAGCACTGAAACTTAACGGGTCCAAGACCGAAATTCTGCTTCTTGGACAAAAAGGGCCCTCCCTGCCTCCTAACATCTGGCCCGCCTGTCTAGGTGAACCCCTGGTCCCCAAAACTGAGGTCAAGAGCCTGGGAATATGGCTTGAGAAAGACTTGACCTTCAGATCCCAGGCAAAAAAAACGTCGGGTATCTGCTTTGGACTTCTTAGGTCATGTAGGAAAGTGCTCCCCTTGCTCCCTCCCAACTCCCAGAAGCTGCTGATCCAAGGCCTTATTCTGTCCAGGCTGGATTACAGCAATGCCATCTACCTGGGAGCCCCCAAAGCCACTTTCAACACCCTACAGAGAATCCAGAATGCCGCTGCCCGACTTCTCACTAACACCCCTGCCAGAACATCAGCAAAGCCGGCCTTGAAGCATCTTCACTGGCTGCCAGTCAGAGAAAGAGTGGTGTTTAAGGCTCTCTGCCTGGCACATAAACTCCTTCATAATAAAGGCCCCCCCATCCTCAAAAACTGTATCACTCCCATCAAAGCTACCAGATCACTCCGGTCAGACCACGAGAACTTCATCGGAGTACACAGAGTGAAAAAAGCCTGTTCTGGTGGACGTCGCTTTTCTGTGAACACGGCGACTCACTGGAATTCTCTCCCCCGGAAATTGAGAACAGAACCAAACCTCCTCCACTTCAGAAAATCATTGAAAACTCTGCTTTTTCCCTGATCCTTTAGCATTCCTTGCTTCCGCTTCCTCTTGACTTGCTAGGTTCCAGCACTGGGATGCTTACGGGTTACTACGCGCTCTACAAAAACCTTAAATAAATAAATAAATAATCTGAAGCCTCCGGTCCTGTAATAGAATCAAAAATTTGCTAGCATTCGCAACAAGAATTTTCAATTCTATTAAGGACACGGAGACGAGGATTATCCCACCCGGCTTAATCTACAGTATGTAATAACCTTGCCCACCTAATTATGCAGTGATTACGGTGGTGTTATTTCCTTTATTGCAGGATCTGATAAGAAGTCGGATTGATCGACGTCGGATGTCAGGACGTTAACCTGAAGCTGTTCTTCCACGTTGGAGGAGTTGTGATTGTTCAAATTTTGTTGGACATGTTTCGCTTCAAAGAAAGAGGATGATGGGAGCACGCAGGGGGTTCTTATGGACTATGGGGGCGTGCCTGTACTCATGTGTACTCATGGGAAATGAAGTTTGTTTTACTGTTTTTTGTGAAAATATCCATTTTCATTGGCTGCTGTGTTTAATGCAGTAAAGATTGAGAAGCATAATCCTCGCCTCTGTGTCCTTAATAGAATTGAAAATTCTTGTCGCGAATGCTAGCAAATTTTTGACTGACACCTACGTATAGATGCCCTGGGAACCGTAAGTAGCCCAAGAAGCAAGTATATAGTGAGCAGATGGGACTAGAACCCATTGCTAGCAAATGGGACTGAAACTCATTGCAATTCCAGAGTAGGGAAGACTAAAAAAAAACCAGATAGCATGCATGTAAACAGAAATAATGGACTCTTGACGGTGTGTAGCTAGGGTCCATGTGCGTATAAGGTTGAGCTCAACAGAACCCATTGTACAATCCTATGAAGGATAAAAAAGGAAAGAAACAGTAACTTAATGAAATGTACTACAAACCAAAACACAAATGCATGTGGCAAAACGCAACCACTATAAAAAAACTTACATTCCAATCAACATTAAAATTTCATTAGCAGACACTTACAGCTACGTGTGTACGTGTCACTGTATCCATGTGACACACACCAAACAATGTAATAGGAATACATATTTTTAAAAAGAGGAAAAAACACGCCGTAAAGCCATGCCGGTGAGTGACCACACACCTGAGTTGTACAAGGCAAGAAAACACCCTTGCGTAAGGAAAAAAAATCATAAACATGCCTAACAGTAGAAACACAAAAATACTGTATATAGTAAGCAAGACACATAAGTGCATAAGTGAAAACACTTGCAGCAAACAGACTAGAACAATTTCCACAACGTATAAACCGTCCCAGACACTGTAGATCCAGACACAGTGCAATGGAAATGGAGCTTCAAAGTTCAGACTAACTAACTCCATGTGCACAGGTAGTCACAGAACATGGTGTGCCTGTCACCAAGATAGTGTGGACAGAGCTCAAGTGAGAATAGAACATCTTGGAAAGTGGCAACCAGAAAATTCTGGCCAAAACATTCGATGGCAGCCGACTGTCTGCCAAAAGCTGTCCAATGCCAGGATGCTGGGACGCAGGAATTTGCAGACCAAGAAGAAAACATCGCAGAACTTGCAGAGAGGAAATGGAGAAATGTACCTGATTCCTTCCTGCTGCATGAAGATGACGTTGCAAATAACTTTATTACGAGGCACAGAAGAAAAAGAAACGTGGTTGGCAGTGTGTACATTACCC
Source organism: Lissotriton vulgaris (assembly GCF_964263255.1). NCBI lineage: Eukaryota > Metazoa > Chordata > Amphibia > Caudata > Salamandridae > Lissotriton > Lissotriton vulgaris. The sequence continues at coordinate 434,891,179 of NC_141689.1, read as the reverse complement.
TGGTATCTGCATATAAGCTCATGGAACACGCCAAACGCAAGATGGCGGCACGCACTGGTGATGCCCCGCCGGATGGTTCCCAGCATCACCGTGCACCAAACATAGCATGAAGCAAGCCTCGCAGACATCACAGTGGAGCGAAAGGAGGAATCGCAGGGCAGCAGGACAAAGGTAAGGGTGCGCGAGCTCTGTGTGTGCTCGAGGCATCTTTTAAATATGTGGCAGCAGTTCAACTGCTACGGAGGAGACACACACACAAAGGCTCTCGGCTCCCGGTCCACGAGATGCTCTGACCCGGCCCTGGGCAGTTACAGCCCTTCATTTTGACCGCTCTTTTTTCCAGCACGAAGCGGAGCGAGTGGGGCAGGTGCGGAGCAGCAGCGATCGCTCCGAGGTTGGCGGACAGGCTCGATCTCCCGAGGTGAAGGAGGAGAGGGCGGAGGCGCTCAAGATGGCGGGCGGAACTGCGCCGTGGACTCCGCTGACTGCGGCCGCCACTGGGAGGTAGGATTGCGTCCTGCGCTACCCCGGCTTGTCAAGACTCTCGCCGCAGCAGCTGGCATAATTTCCACTACCTTCACTTCGGTGGAGACTCCCACCGAGGGAATCCTCCCAGCGCCTGCCTGACTCTAAGATGGCGGCCGGAGGCGACTTTTGGATGGCGATCGCCGCTTCCACTGGCTCGCCCCAACTTCTCCCCGGCCTCCTGCTAATCCTGTGGCCCTCTCTTGGACTTTTGGCCTGCCTCCCGACCTGCTGCCAGTTTGGGGCCACTGCCAGTGCCGGAATGCCCTGTGGCTCTGCAACACGGGCCGGATCTCCAGACCACTCACCCCTCCCCCCACCCCCCCCCCACCCCCACATGGCACCAGTGTTCTGCGTGTGCTGCTGCTCCCGGAGTCCACACTGCTTGCGGGTGAATCCACACACAACCCACCGGCAGCCGTGCAGCGCCCCATGGCCAACGCGTGACCATACCAACAGCGTCAACATGGCCTTCACCACCTGGCGCACTCTATCCCCCACCGAGACGGCTGACTGCAAGCTCTCCAAGATGGTGACGCACCTGCGGCTGGCCTCCAGCTTCATCTCCCACCTTCACTCCTGGACTTCTTGACTTTCTGTTTTGTCCTGACCATCACTTTGCTGCTGTTTTCGGACAGTTTCGCTGGACTCTAGCCCTCCTCCCATTCCCTCGTCCATTAACCCTTTTCCCCGTGGATGATCCTCAAATGTTCCCTCCCTTTTCCGCTTCCCCTTCTCTCCATACCCTTGCATCCCTTCCACCCTCCCTTTGTTCTGTGACTGCATCCACACTTATGGAACTCTGCTCTTTGACTTATTGTAATAACTCTAATCAATGGTATTTGCTTTAGACCTTGCACCATATACCTTGCCTATGTGACTCTTTAGTATATCCAGTCTTATCCCCTCCCTATGTATATAGAGATAACTCTAATCATTAGTGTATGCAGTAGACCTTTGTACTCTCTACCATTCCTATGTGTCCATTAGAGTATATCCGGTCTTATCCCTTCCTATGTATATAGAGATAACTCTAATGACTAGTCTCCTATGTGGCTTTTAGAGTATATCCATGTGTATCCCTTTCCTATGTATATAGAGATAACTCTAATCACTAGGACATGCAGTAGTCCGCTTTGCTCTCTTCCATTCCTATGTGACTTTTAGAGTATATCCAGTCTTACCCCTTCCCTATGTATATAGAGATAACTCTAATCACTAGTTTATGCAGGAGTCCGCTGTGCTCTCTACCATTCCTCTGTGACTCTTAGAGTATATCCATGTGTATCCCGTCCCTAAGTAGATAGAAATATCACTAGTATATGCCTAGAGTTTATCCATGTTTATCTCCTCCTTGTGTGACTCTATCTCTTGTACATTTGCAAATGTTTCTGTTTGTACCTTTTTTTATAACGCATGTAATCCTAAATCCGTATGTTTTCAACTGGTTCTTATGTAAGTCAAAAATTTGCAAATCTGTTTTTCCGATTGTAACCATCAGTCCTTATGGTTGAAACTGGGTCCTATGTAAAGCGCTCTGACACCTTCGGGTAAAGTTCGCGCTATATAAAATCGCATAAATAAATAAAAGAAAGTGCTCAGTGCAAAGGTGCAGAACACCAGCATCAGTCCTGCCCATAATAAATAAAAGTGCTTAGATCACTGAGTGTGTTGATCTTTGATGACTCTGGGGTGCCAGTGAATTGAAGCGACAAAACAGAGTCGGTAGGCCTTGTAAGTTGCTGCAAAGTAGTGGCAAGTCAGGCTGGCAAGAAGGCAATTAAAATATGAGGGCAGGCAGGTGGGTTATATCTGTCATGACTGGGTGTAGCCAGAATCAGGAACAGTGGGTCTTCTCCGTTACGACAGCAGCAGAGTAAAGTAGGTCACTGGAAAAGCAGAAGATGGCAGGAACTGTTCTCTCTTCTGGGAAACTGCACTTTGTGGAAACACTCTCCCAAAGTAATAGGACCGGGACCACTGTCCCAAAGGAGCAGGAGAGGGAGGAGGGATGAAGAGCAGGAACTGGCACGCTAAGGTTAGGGTGACTGATGTCAAGGTCACTGGTGGGGTTCTGAGTGCCAGAATCCATGTTCCTTTATTTTAATTGAAAATGGCATCACAATAGGTATCAGCAGAGTACATATAAACAAATAAGCATTTGGTTTATTTCTTTCCAGAAAGTGATAAAACAGAAGAAATATATATAAATTAGAGGGAAAAGAAAAATATTTCAACCAAGCAGATTTAAACAGTGTACATTATCAATCAAAAAAATGTCCCCATACTGCCATACATTTAATCATTGATCACGTCCCTCTTGACCCAGCCAATGCAAATTCCACATCATAAATCTGCCTCACTAAAAGCCACCAATCCATCACAGTTGGGAGTTTCGAGGATGTCCACACCCTAGCTATTGTTAGTCTTGCTGCTGCTAGTAAAACAGTGACCAAGCCTGGACGATTTATGTTTCTGTAGCTATATCCTAACATAACCTCGGACATCTGTAGAGGCTCCCCTATCTCTAGTTTTTTGAGTAAAACATCTTCTACTTTCTGCCAAAACATTGTCAATTCTGGACACAACCAAAACATATGTTTAATGTCTGCCGCATGTAATCCACATTTTGGGCATTTTGCCCGCTCATTATTATCGTTGTTACCCAATGACCATTTTGCGATTCTATCGGGAGTATAATATGACAAACAGATCATGCGGTGTTGATATAATCTCAAATTATTTGCATGTACAGCCTTATCTATAGTATTGAGAGTCTGAAAAATTGTGCTTGTCGTTACTGGTGTCCCCAGAATTCCACTCCACTTTTCCGCTAATCTGTCACAGTCATCAGGTCTCCCAATACTAAGCCATTTGTATGCTCTACTAATCATGGATTTTAATCCCCCAGTATAGAAAAGGCCCCATATCTCTGAATCCTTTGTCTTCTCCAATTTTAGTTGTTTAACAAAAAAATCTCTGATCTGGTAGTATTTAAAACACATAGATTCCGGTAGATTATGTTTTTCCTGTAGCCTTTCAAATGAAACAAATCCATCATGATCATATAGATGTCCCATACAAGTAACCCCACTATTATCCACTTTCTTTCCTACCAGATCATGGAATATCTTTGATAGTCCTGGGTTCTGCCAAAGAGGTAACTCCTTATGATAGCATAAAATACTTTTACTTAGCACAATTGAGCGCCAGGTAAAAACCTCATCACGTAGAGTCTTAAATTTGACGCTTTTGAAGTAGTTAGGATCGTTAAGTCTGTATAAAAACATATGGCTCTCTGTCCCCAAGATAAACTTATGGCTAAAGATGGTGTTGGCTGGATTAATAAGGCTGCGTAGTCGTGTGAAACAGGCTGACCAAGGAAACTCCAGACCACCCTGGCAGAAGGGAAGTTTAAGCCGATCTATCGCTCGCCTTGCCTTCCTATAACCCCAAAAAAAACTACTTAATACGCCTTCTAATTTTTTGAAAAATATGTTTGGGACACGGAGGGGTATAGCTCGAAAAAGATATAGAAATTTGGGCAAAATTTTCATCTTTATACTATTAACTCTCCCAATTATCCCAATCGGTAATGAGTGCCACTTTTTTAAAGACCTGCACGTCTCTTTCAATAGTTCATCATAATTTAGTGATAATATTTGATAAATCCTTGATGGTATTTTAACCCCTAAGTATGTAACAGTCTGGCAAGCACCAGGTATAGATATCTCTGGTTTATAATTGAGAAGAACTTGTGTCTTTTTGACATTTAATTTATAACCAGATACTGATCCAAACTGTTCTGCTGCTTCAGTTATTATACTTAGTGCTTCCCCCGGTTTTGTTGAAAAGACCGCAATGTCATCTGCATAAGCCACTACTCTTAATGAGTTTGGCCCCGATTTAAAATCCCTTATTCGCAAATCATTTTGTAACTTAACAATAAACGGCTCTTTATACAAAGCAAATAATAGAGGTGATAAAGGGCATCCCTGATGGGTGCCACATTTTACCGGAAAATAAGATGACTGAAGATCTAAATAAGTCAATTTAGCACAGGGATTCTCATAGAGTGCTTGTATCTGCAGCAAAAATTGTCCCTTAATTCCAAATGCTTTCAGGATAGCCCATAAAAATTCCCACCCCACTCGGTCAAACGCCTTTTCTGCGTCTAATAAAATCATACCGAGTGGGGTGAAATTGAGGTTAGCAACATCAAATGCACTTATTTCAGTGCTTATATGTGAAGTAGTATCTCTCCCTTGAATAAACCCATGTTGATGTGGGGAGACTATGTTGGGCAATATGGGGATTAAACGGTTGGCTAGGATTTTAGCGTAGATTTTCGCGTCTGCATTTATTAATGAAATTGGCCTAAATGACCCACATTCCTCTGCCGGTTTACCTTTTTTCAAGAAAAATATTATTTTGGTCATATGCCATGAGTCAGGTGTTTTTCCATTAATTCTTATTTTCTTTATAACCTCGCTGAGCGGCTCAACCATAATATCCTTGAATACTTTATAAAATTCTAATGGTATGGCGTCTTCTCCTGAAGCTTTACCTGAAGGTAGCCCACCCATTTCTAGTTCTATCTCATTATCCGAAATACATTCTTCCAAACTGTCAGATTCCTCTCCCCCATACTTCTAATGGAGTTATCTTGAATATAGCTACTAATATCTTCTTGTTGAGGTTGTATCGTGGGAGTATACAGTCTACTATAAAAAGAGCAAATTGTTCTAAAATCTGCGATGGTTGCTCATACTTTTTGCCGATCAAGGCTCTAGGAGGACAGGCATTTCTCCAAGAACCAGCACGCCTAAAGGTCCTAAAGAACAGTTGTGTATACTTCTTTACGGACTATCGAGAGGTGGAAGAGATGTTAGCCGGATGGAGGTCAAGAAGCACAGAGGAAGTAGCAGAATAAAGCACTAGTTTCAAACTAAAGGGTTAAATTGCATAAGGACATGTAGTAACTCTCTACACAGTACTTTATTTAACAGGCTTACGGGCCTTAGTACCCTCTTTTTTTTGTTCTATTGCCTTCACATTTCCTTCTTCAATTCAAAACACCTATATGGCTTTACTAAATGTACTAGTATAATGAGAATTGGAGGGTGAAGAGGGGTCACCACTGCTGCCTCTCTAATGGCTGCCCAAACCAACGGCAGCTGGTTAGACAGAGGAATTCTCCTCTGGGGAGAGGGGTTGGGCTAGGGATGGTGTGGGGGACGAGGGGGGTCAACATTTTTGGGGAAAAATAAAGGTAGACCAATAGGAAGTATATATGCTTATAATTTGGAGGTATACAATGAAGCAATAGTAAATGAGGGCACGATGATTAGATATGCTAGGATGTGGTTTTTTTTCTTCTCTTATGGAGCAATTTAAGTTTAGATGCTTAGCATGGAATGTGGCTGGATTGAACAGTAAAATTAAGCGGCAATTAGTGGCAGAAGAATTAAAGATGATTAAAACCTCAAGTTGTTATGCTAACTGAAACCCACATCTCATATAAAGATTGTGGACTATTGAAGAAGTTAGGGTATGAGGTGGTAGTATGTGCTACGCAAAGCGCTTCTATAAGAGCGGTTGCAATTCTAAGACACAAAAGGGCGGAAGGGGTGATAGGTAATACAAAGGCAGATAAGGGTGGTAGATGGGCAATGGCTCAGTGAAGATAAAAGGAAAGAGCTATGTATTTTGCGTACTATATGCTCCGAACATTGATGAACCTGTTATCTTCGAGACCATAAATATTGAGATGCTAAATTGGGAGGGGGAGAGGGTTGTGATGCGAGATTTTAACTGTGTTATAGATTATAACATTGATACAACGCGTCAAGGGGCCTTTCAGAGAATGAGAAAAACTAGAGCGGCAATAAAAGAATTAGGGCGGTTACAAGGGCACAGAGATGTTTGGTGAACGTTGTATCCTGTTACGCCAGGGCACACTTATTATTCAATTTCACATAGGCTATATTCCCGCATAGATATGGCTTGGGCTTCAGACTCTATAGTATGGTCTAGCGATATGGAAATTTGCCCAAAAGTGACCTTTTATCACAACCCCATACTCCTCAGAATTAAAATGACAGACACTAACAGGATCATTAGACCTTTCTCATTTCCCAGATATTTACTGACAGATCAGGAGTATGTGGCTGTGGCCAGGGGCCAATTAGAGGCTTTTTTCAAGGAAAATGTAGGAACAGCTGCCCCTAGAACAGTGTGGGATACTTGCAAGGCAGTTATAAGAGGCTTTACTCAGCAATATATATGGCACCAAAATAAAAAAAAGAACAAATATATTGAATACAACGACACTTGAAATTCGTAAGCTGGAGACACAACATGCTGAAGCTCTCATAAATGGGTCAGGGGATATTGAACAGTTCAATATTAAGCTAATAGAATTACGATCATCACTGAAGAAGACATGGAGGGAAAAAGCGTCGCTAGATACAACAAGGACAGGGCAATACAATATGAGTTTGGGGAAAGCATTGGTAAAATACTTGCATATAAAGTTGCGGACGATCGGGCTAAGGCTCATATCAAAGTAATAAGGGGAATAAATAGCAAAAAGTATGAGCCAGAATCCATGTTCCAATAGTATTAAGTAGTTTCTTGTTGCTCCTTTTCAACAACTTGACTTCTTCGACAATAACTTATCTTGTTGAGCACCTAGAGCGAGGGCAAGTCTCCAGATCGTCGCCATGACATTTTATTAACCAAGTCCACACAGGTTGATGTAGTTCAGGATGATTTATTGTAGATATGTAGATGAGCCCCACCTGGAGCAGCCAGCAAGCTGCTCAGCCCCATCTCAACTTCAGCCTTTCTTCACAGAGTACCAACATTCCGAAATACATCATCACTGTAACATTCCACTGGCTGAGCATGTGATGGGAAATGGCATTCATTAACATGAACAGGAAACAAGGATACTACATACTCCTAAACTTTCAATGCAAGCCACCCCTTGAAACACCCATTTTCCATTTAGGGGATTTATGGCTGCTGAGATCTCTACACTCACAGTGGGCAACTCTGCCCCGTAAATGGGCTAATGCCAGACAAGAACCTTGTAGTAAACTACTTCTCCGTGGTGCTCTACTGATTAGAATGTTGATGACATCATAGAATGCCTGGGGTGACTCTCTGGCTCTTAACGTCAGTTGATGGACTCAGGCTGAGCTGATGAGAGCTGGCTTCTGGTGGGGTTTTATCTATCTTACTTCTGTACCTGTTAACTTGGAAGGAACTTACATTAAAGGAACCTATATCTACAGTGGACTCTGTCACTTCCTTTACTACATTTTGGCGACGTTTCTCAAAAGGATGAACCTACGTGTGAACTAAGGAGAAAGGACGACTAAGGAACTAAAAGACAAGGTACTAAAGACTTTTTGGACTTTCAAATCTCATATGGTAACCCAAAGGCAACGCCCCAGCCAACCCCACCAGTGTCCTGTACCATCTGGACAGCCTACAATCTGGGCGTAGGTTACTTGATGAACTTGCTGTCATCTCTAAACTCTTTTGTGTGGAGAAGCGTGCGTATGGACATCACTGTTTTCTTCTACAATATGGGAAAAGCATCGGTCTGATGTGAGGTGTCATATTTACTTAACTGGCTTGGCAGCGCTGGTCTAGGTGAGCCCATACTGTTTTTTTTTTGGTGGAAACTTTGAACTTTGTCTTAATCTTTGGAGGAATTGGTGCTGCTGCATTCAAGGTCTGTTGAACTACAGAGACGGGTCAATCACTCTGGCTGTGACTGTGTGGCATGGAAAACTTCTTTAAGGTATGGCGCATGTTGGTATATTGTATGGCTTAGCGCTTGGATTTCAAGACGCAGCGCGAGCTGTACATGCCACAGCGCGCGCATGTGCCACAGCGCGCGCATGCTTTTAGCCGTGTGTGAAGACTGGACGGCCTTAGCCCTTTGTGTTCGTCTACTCACCGTCCTGTTTGCCGATCTCTCTTGGTTGACGATTGGCCAGTGGCGATCTTCCTTCTTCTCTTCTCCCATCCATCTGATGACGTATTGGAACGTACTAAGGGGTGTTGGTGAACTTCTTCGTGACGTTTCATCTCACGGCCAATTACAGCGCTTCTTTTCTTTTCTGACGCGCAAGTTGTTTTGCCTAGCAGTTCTCTTACACGCGTCAGCGCGCAACGCGCAAGAAGCCATTTTGGTTGCCATGACTACGCTTCTCAAGGAAAGGAACTGATCCGTGGCGCATTCAAGATTTCATTTCGTTTCAGTTCACGAGATGCACACGCTTGGTGGGAGCGTTGAGTTTTTCAACACAAACATGAAATTTAAATATGAAATGGATGCTCCTGCTCTGTCCGTTGAAGCGTTTGGATTGGGCATACTCTTCTACCATGCTGCTTTTCATTATACTCCTGATTTTATCCATGAAGTGTTCACTGCAGTTGAAGATCCCTGTAGAGGCGAGGATAATATTCTTGAGGCTGTCGCAACTGCGTGTACTGCAGAATGGTTAGAAGAGCACGTTGCATCCCATGGTCTGTCTGACATTTCGAGAGCTGTATACAGAGAACCCGGGTGAGAGATCGCTCACCGGAGCCAGTGTTATTTACCATTGCACATTATTCAATTTAGCCTTATTTTGATAGTGGTGTGTGGCAAACTGGTGTTGCTCTTATTCTAAATTTGTATTCTGTGTTAGGTCATGATCCAATGGTTTCCTCAAGTGTACCCTAGGTGGTGTGTGTGTGGGTAGTCAATGCCCCATTGCACATTATTCAATATAGTTTTTTTTGAAAGGGGTGTGTGGCAAACTTGTTTTGCTCTAATTTAAATTCTGTATGGTGTGTTTGGTCATGTCCTGGTTGGATGTTGCTGAGTAGTCAATTCTCATCCATATTTTTAAGGTTTGTTTTCTCAAGTGTGTGCTTGGTGGTGTGTGTGTGGGTAGTCAGTGCCCCAATGCCCCTTTTGGGTTCTTTGAGTTTGCATCATTTGTTTGGTGGTAGTTCATGCCCCATTTTTGTTCCTAGGAATATGGTCCTACGGTGTACCCTACATAGGGGAGGTTGTGTGGTTGTGTCTGTGAGTGGGTAGTCAATGCCCATTTCTTTTAGTTTGTTGCGGTAGTGGTCTGTGCATCCATGCCCAATTTTGGTCCCAGGTTTTCTATCCTGTTGTGCACCCTACATAGGTGAGGTAGTCTGTGTGGGTAGTCCATGCCCCATTTTGGTTCCCAGGTATTGTCCTGTGGTGTACCCTACATAGGGGAGGTTGTCTGTGTGGGTAGTCCATGCCCCATTTTGGTTCCCAGGTATTGTCCTGTGGCGTTTCCTACTTAGGGGAAGTTGTTTGTGTGGGTAGTCCATGTCCCATTTTGATTCCCAGGTATTGTCCTGCGGTGTACCCTACTTAGGGGAGGTTGTGTCTGTGGGTAGTCAAAGCCCATTTCTTTTAGCTTTTTGTGGTAATGGTGTGTGGGTGTAGCCCATGCCCCATGTCCCAGGTTCTCTACCCTGCGGTGTACCCTTTTGAGGGGAGGTTGTTGATTTGTGGGTAGTCAATGCCCTATTTCTGTTCCCAGGTTGTCTTTCCTGTGGTGTACCCTACTTTGGGTAGGTTGTGATTTTTAAGTATTAGTACCCTGTCTTCCCTATTTTTGGTGGAGATTGCTTAACATCGTTGCTTTTTTGACACTCTGCTTCTGTCAAAGTCTACCTGCCTGAGATTCGTGGCCAAGGGTTTCATGTCGGTGGGACTTTGGGTGAGGAGTTTTTATTTTTCTCTGTCAGATTGTTTTGTTAGGGGAGCTTGTAAAGGGTCTGTGTCTACGCTCGCCTTTGTTTTTTTTTCAGGGGGTTTTCTCTCTGGTGTACCCAGTTGTGAGCGTGACCATCTTTCTTTGCTACTCTGCTCTTTATTCATCTATGCCATGCTTTTACTCTAAGGGAAGGGGATGTGGCATATAGTAGCATTTAGTGGTTTCTTTCCATCCAAAATTTAGCATGTTATTCTATTTCTGCTCATACTTATGATTATAGTATTTCTGTTCATGCTAATCATACCTCATGCAGTACTTGTTGTACATTATTTATTTGCGTACTTCATTTTTGTACTTTTATGCAAATGTCACACTTGAGGTATCTTTGTCTATGTTTTCTTCTTTCTTTTCTCATTCTCTAAGGAGAGAGGATGTGTAGTAAACTACTTCTCTGTGGTGCTCTACTGATTAGAATGTTGATGACATCAACAAGACCAAAGAGATCTTCTCTATCGTAAATGAGCTCTCCCTGCCAGACAGGGTTACTCCCCAACCTCAGCCAACTCAGACCCTTTGTGACTCTTTAAATTCTTATTTTTCTGAAAAAATCACAACCATAAAAAACAATATCCCCATTCCTCCCGTCCCTTTTTCTTTCCCCCCCCCCCCAAGAATACTAGCCTATTGACAGAGTTCCCACCTATTTCCTTAAAAGAATTTTCTTCATTGCTTCTCAAAGTCAGCTCAGGTTCACCCAATGACTGTTGCCCTCCTCTGATCCTGAGGGAGGCCTTTCTGACCTGTCCGGACCCTCCTCTGGCCTTGCTTAACCACTCCCTGGCCACTGGAGAGGTCCCTCGCTCCTTTAAACAAGCAGCCGTCCTACCTATCTTGAAAAAACCTAATGCGGACCCTACCATCTTAAGCAATTACGCCCCATATCCCTTCTTCCTTATTTAGGAAAGATTTTGGAGACGTATGTAACCCGCTGCTTGACCTCTTTTATTGAGAAATCCTCCTTCCTAGATGTCCAACAAGCTGGCTTTCGACCCCTCCACTCAACCGAGGCGGTTATAGTAGCAGTCATGGATGCCCTCAGGACTGGTGCCGATAAAAACACCTATCAGGCCCTTGTCCTTTTGGACCTTTCTGCAGCATTCGACACGGTCGATCATGCTATTCTGATCGATCGTGTCCACAATGCTGGCATTCAGGGAGTGGCCCTCGACTGGCTAAGCTCCTTTCTTGACCAGCGAACTCAAGCTGTCCACTTGTCAACTTTCTCTGCACCTTACACATCTCTAACTTGCGGGGTCCCCCAGGGCTCGGCACTATCCCCTCTTTTATTTAATCTGTATTTACAACCCCTTTTAGCTATCCTCAGAAATTCTCCGGTCACAATCTTCAATTATGCAGATGATCTTCAGTTAATCTTTCCCATCGATTCCCAACCTTCTTCCAGTTTTCATTTTCAGTCCACTATGCTGACCATCTCAGATTGGATGTGCTACAGTCAACTAAAACTAAACCCCACAAAGACTGAGCTGGTACTCACGGGCGGTCCTGCTAACCCTTGGAATGACACCTTCTGGCCACCTTCCCTGGGGACGGCTCCCACTCCGGTCAGTACAGTCAAGAGTCTAGGGGTGATGATTTCTGAAGATCTCTCGATGAGGCCACAAATAAACTCAGTGACTTCATCTTGTTTTTTCCAACTTAGGAGGATCCGTAAAATTAGTAGGTTCCTCACAAGAGACGCCCTGATTCTAGTGGTCATTGCCCTCATCACCTCTAGGCTTGACTACGCCAACCTGTTGTACGTGGGGACCCCGGCATGCCACCTCCATCGGCTGCAATTGGTGCAGAATCAGGCTGCCCGCCTGATCTTTCACCAACCCAAGTATCATCATGTCACCCCCCTCCTCCGTAGTCTCCACTGGCTTCCTGTTTCCACTCGGTGTCTGTTCAAGATGGCTTGTACTGTTTTTAAGGCACTTACCGAGGCGGCTCCCGCCTTTATATCATCACGCCTGGTTCGCTACACCCCCCCCAGAACTCTCCGCTCCTCCTCTCTCAACCTCCTTGTGGTCCCCAAATACAAACGGAAAAAACACGGTGGCTCGAGTTTCTCTGTTTTAGCTCCCTCCACTTGGAACTCTCTGCCTCTCACTCGCCGTCTTTGTCCCAGCTATGACTCCTTCCGTAGACAGCTGAAAACCCTCTTTTTCCAGTCATCATTCGAGTAACCCCCTCTCCATGACCTCTGCTGTTTGTCAAGAGCGCCAAGAAACCGTTGGTGTACGTGCGCGGTACAAATATTTTTAATGTAATGTAATGTAATCATAGAATGCCTGGGGTGACTCTCTGGCTCTTAACGTCAGTTGATGGACTCAGGCTGAGCTGATGAGAGCTGGCTTCTGGTGGGGTTTTATCTATCTTACCTCTGTACCTGTTAACTTGGAAGGAACTTACATTAAAGGAACCTATATCTACAGTGGACTCTGTCACTTCCTTTACTACAAACCTCTTTATAAATTCCGGGCACATGAAGAAGATGTACATTTGGTCATAAAACTATGTTTACAACCAAACCTATAGTTGTGAATAGGGCCCTGAGTACCACTGCAGACCCCTGGTTGATACACAAAATAATCACAACTAAACCATTTAATATCACTACAGTTCCATAGAAGTGTGGGGGAGATCGGATATTCAGCAACCATTCACAAGATCATACTCCATAGTCCTGTATATTCTCTTCTTTATTCTGCATTAAAAGGTTGTGTTTAGGCTTACGACCATACAGAGTAAAAAATACAAGGATAGGAAAAAGTCAATCGAAGATCGGTGTCGATCAACTATTGAGCACAAGAGGACAATTACATCAACACTTACCACACCACTATATTGAATTGCATAGTGCCAAATCCCTGATAATGCATGCAAAGTGGTGTAACAGGGTATGTACATTGCAAAAACCATCAACATCAATTCAATTCAACTTAATATTTGCCAACCATACGCAATGTAGTTTTATTTAGCACCAATACAAACGGCATCAAAACCTTGATTCAAAGCAAAACGTTTGCAAGCAATGTGCAACAATCAGAAATTTATGAAGGTCACCAAAAGACACCCCCACCTCCTGTCCCAGAAAATGTCAACAAAGGTGATATCACAGTGACATAGCCAGCGATTGTTGCAATGAACTGTATATGACTCCAGAAGACTGCATAGGGGAAATACACTGTTTCAAAGAGATAAAAACAACTTTCAAAAACGTAAATTGTCCTTACTCCGATAAGGCACATTCCATAGTCATTTCCTGGGCAGCTGCTTCCCTCTCAACATTGCTAGACCTCCCTTCTTTGATTATTTTGATGTTTCGGGTGGAAACTGTTTACTGTTTGCTGTTTGCTGGAGGGGGGAGCTGTGGGGGAGGTGGGGCTGGGAGAAGTCCCAGAACTTCCAACACCACTGTGATGCATTGGGCATTGATGTTCAGATGTTCATGTTGCACCTGATTTCACAGACTTCTGATTTTCACACCCATTTTCCCAAGATATCTTTTCACATCAGTAGTCAATTATTCAATTGCATCCCTTGCACCTGCTTACTTTGGGTACAAAGGGCCGCAGCCCAACATACATGTCCCCCAAGGAACTTCTTAATGGCAATACATGCTGGCTTGTCCAACAGGACTTCCTTGATGTCCAACAGGACTTCCTTGATGAGCATCATTGACGGTAGTAAAATCACGGTCCCTACATTCATCCACACATACATACATGACACAGCAATGCATCACTGGATGTTTATTGCACATCCAGTGCAGTTCTGCAGCTGGAGCGGTACAGGGCAATGCCGAGCACACTACACAATATGGGCCTGTGGATGACCAGCCAGAGTCCATCCGGGGATGACAAGTCATGCGGAAGAGGAAGTGACAGTCCGCAGTCTAGTCGCCGTGTCATTGGTCATCAAACAGGATGTGGCAGTGTAGTGACACAGTCACACAAGGAATTGTATAAATCTTCTTTTATTCTTGAAGTTAGTAGTACAGGTAAAAAGGTGCTGCCAGCTTGAAGAAGAACTCTGCACTGGCAAGCACTCCAACTACAACTCATAATGACATACTTACATTCTAAACATGACATGTAATAATTCTAACAATCCTAAGTAATACAAGTATCACTACAGGCAGTCCATGTCGCTGTCCAAGGTGAGTGCATCTGAATGAATCAGGGGTCAGTGGAAGGTCATGAGGCCTTGTCCGGCACCAAGCAGAAACAGGCCAGGTGGCGGAAATGAATGCTACTGAGTCCTTCTGATCACAGGCACATCCATATCCTCATCCCCGGATATGTGCTCTTCCCCACCTGTGGGTGTTGCTGTATCGGCTGCACACTGTGTGCCACTGACACATCAAGGGCCGGAAGTGGATTGTCAGCCACACTGTGTGCCACCGACACATCAGGTGGCGGATTGATTAGGCCTCCCGCACTGGGAGACCCACAATGGGGTGGAGATGTGGATGGTGTGGGGGCAGCAGCGTTCCTCATCGAGTCGAAAAGGTCAGAAATTTGGGGATTATTTTTTACAACAAACTGAATTTTGGTGTGCAGTTGAATAGTCTCATCTCCTCAGGTTTTTTCCTTTTAAAAACTCTGCGGAAATTTACCTCAAGAGCTTCAAAGAACAGTGATGGTAGCTCTTTTTCTGTCAAAGCTGAATTACTCCAATGCACTGTTTCTGGGAATTGATACATTTCAACCGCAAAAACTGCAGTCTTTACAAAATGCGGCAGCTAGACTTCTTCTGGGGTTGCACAGAGGACAGCCAACATCAGCTGGAATTAGATCACTTCACTGGCTTCCCATTAAACAGCGCATTGAATTTAAATCCTTAACTTTGGTAAAAAAAAAGCAATAAATGGTGGGAGTGCAGCTGATATTCAAAAACTTTTTACACCATATGTTCCCTCACGTGCTCTTAGATCGGCCACTCAAGGTCTCATAGAAACTGTGAAGTTTAAACAAGCTAGATGGGGGGGCGGAGCCATAACATACTGTGCGGCTAAGCTTTGGAACAAACTGCCTCTGTCCCTGAGATGCCAGCCAAACTTCCAGCTTTTCAGAAAGAATCTGAAAACCTGGCTTTTTACAGCCACATAGGCTTTTGTCACCACTTCACTTTCTACCCTCGCTTCAGCATTCGAGCGCTTTACAAGCAAATAAACATAAACATAAACATCGCCACGCCTTGTGGCAGCATAGCCATGATGAAGATCTGTAGGGCATGGTAGATCCCAGCTACATTCCGCTGATGTGCAGCAGTGGCTGCCATCCTTTCCACCTCCATCCCTACCATGTCCTCCATGAGCCTCCGCATGTGTACCAGCTCACGGATGGTATCACTGGAGCCACTCTGAGTGGACAGGTGTTCTTCTCTCCGCGTCATGACTCCAGTGATGTCAGTCAGGGCTCGTTGGACACCATGGATCGGGCCTACAAACCCAAGGATGGTGTCAAGTTTGGTTCCCATGATGCCAAAGCCCAACAACACAGGCTCTGCGGTCTCTCTCTGGCACTCCAGCACACTGCGTTGGAAGGCCATGTGTTATTCCTGGGGGTTTTGGGGGAGTGCCGGGGCTGTGGGTGCCTCCTGCTGGGTGCTTTGGGTAGTGGGTGGAGTCTCCTTGATGTAGCTGGGCTGTCCTGATCCCGGAGGTGAGTGGCGGATGAGGTCAATGATGTCCTGGATGGTTTGGGTGTCGATGCTGGTGTTGTCCTCCTCGTCATCAGTGAAGAGTGGCGGGGTCTGCTCTCCAGGAGATGTTGACAGTGCCCCTGCGATGGGAAGGGGAGATGGTGTATTACAATGTGTCCACGTGTATGTTGCCGCATGGTACTTGATGACATTGAGACAGCATGGCATTGTACATTGTGACAGTCTGTGGATCTGGGCGAGGACCCAGAGTCATTGTGGGCGTGCACTGTGCTCTGCTTGATTGTGCATGGGTGCCATTGTGCCATCTCCACCCGTCCCCCAGTACCTGATGGTCACTCACCCTGTTGTGGTTGTGTTGTGTTGTGTCGAGCAGTGTCCGCTCCCCTGACTCCGGCCACAGTCTCCACACTGATGACTGTCGACACCAACTCTTCCATGTCATCCAGCTCGAGCTGTGGTGCTGGGCCCCCACCTCCAGTCTCCGTTGCTGCCTTCTTGTTGGCGGAGAGTTTCTCCTTGGTCCGCCGCTTGATGTCATTCCATTTCCTCTTGACCTCATGTATTGTCCTCTTGTGCTCACCGACGGCATTCACCTTGTCCACGATGTCCCGCCTTATTCCATTTTTGGAGCCCAATGTCTCGTTGGAGGTGAGGAACAGTTGTTGATGGTGTTCCATCACCTCCGTGACTATGATCCTGTTTGCCTGCGGACTGAACTTCATCTTCTTCTTCTTCTTGTCCTTGACCTTCCCTGTCCAGAGGTCCCAGGCTGGTCATCCAGATTACTTGTGGGGTTGCGCTCATCTCCTGCGCCTGCTCCGGCTGCCTCCATGGTGCTTGGGTGTTGGTCAATTTGTGTTTGGGTGTTTTTCTACTTTTATGGTGATTTTTCCCACCTGCCAGGTGTGTGTTGCAGGCCTGGCACTGCTTATCGCTGATTTACTCATCGCGCTTTGGCTCATTGCAGGTTTTTTAGTGTTGAGGTTTGTGTTTTTGTCTCCATCAAGGTGGTTGTATCTCAGACATTGGATGCAGTTTCAGCAGACTATCGCATGCTACCGCTGTGTTGTGAATTCCACGTTGTCACGGAGTTGTTTTCCCGCGATACGCTGCGATGTTGAAAGTTGCATTACGCTACTCTTGCGGCAGTTATCACACGTTCTTGTGAATATACCCCAAAGTCTTCAATCTTTTCCTGAATTGGGACATATCTGTAATGCTACAAATCTCATGCCATGCATTGTATAGTTGGAGGGGTGAATCCCCCTATGTGTCTCATCAAATTTGATTTGGGCAAGAACTGGAGAAGCCACCACACGCATGTCACCATGAAGGTTGTGAGTTCAGCATTTCTGAGAACAGCTTTTTACACCTGGTGTTGTTGGTTCATCCTTCGTGGCCATGTCTGGTGCAATTGCAGCTACCTCTATCTCACTTGCAGTGACTTTTCCTGAGTATCTAGTCACCATCTGTTGCCTGTGCAGATCTTTTGTTTCTCACTAATTCTTTTTTCACCTTTTTAAGATGTCCTCAGCAGTACTTTCAGTAGTTAGCATTGCCTTGGTTTTTCCAGGATCTCATTCCCTGGTGCAGCTTTCTTCTCATGTGCTATTATGGAACTTTCAAAATGTTTGTTCTTTTGTCAAAAGTAAGGTTTTCCACCTACTCCTTTGTGAAACTCAGGGGCATATTTACAAGAACTGATGCATTGATGCTTCAGATCTCTTGTGCCTGGCGCAAATGCCCTAATGACGCCTTGGATGCTCTGTAGTTCTAATAGTGTTCCATGGCTCAATGATTCACGGATGCGTCAGAAATTTTGATGCATCCTTTGGCGCTAAAGTAACGCATTCCTGGAGTTGGTTGTACAGAGGCAAGTACCATGTTAAAATCCTTGCGTCAAACCTAATGCCTGGTTTGAGAAGGTGTAGGGATTTTGACACAGTTAAATCATAGAGTGACACATTGAAGTGTTGAAATTTCACTGCGTCAGTTCTACTTCTCTTTAGGTGTAGGAACGCCTGGTGCAGGTATAATGTGACGCATGATGCTTCAAATTGGCGCTTGGGCCCAATGCGTCAGTTTGCAAATATGGAGCAGTGTGGAGCATTGATTGAGCCGCCACTGAGTGAATAAAAATGAGGTTGCAGCGGCGCTAGCTCCTTGTAAATATGCCCATCCAAGGATCGCCCATTTCATGGAAAGAAATGCATGAAAGAGGACCATATGAACAAGGCCCTGAAAAGTCACTCAGGGTGGCTTTGCATGGCCTTGAAAATATGACTCAGTATTGTGCTGGTGCATCAAAAAAGTAATGCTCCGATGGTGAAGGGGCCTTGTAAATATGTCCTCCAGTTTCCTTTTACTCTCATTTCTGTTTTCTGGTTATAGGCTCCTGTGTCAGTCTTAACTTTCCTGTTTTCTAGACAGCAACATTTTTGATCCTGGACTCTTCATAGTCCTTGTCCCTCTGAACAGGTTCTCTTCCAACTGTTTTGTGGCTTCCTGCATTCATTTTTATTCCCCCCCCAATACAGTGCTAATGTGTGTGTCCCATTTGTACCGCAAGCTACTTGGCTATGTTTGTGTGTGTTTTTTCTGTGTGCACATCCGCTGTCTTGAGAACTAGTAAAATATAAGTAGAGCTGGTGCAATACAACCCTGGCAGCTTGTACTTCAGAGGCGTAGGAGCATTGCCCCACTGAGAAGGTCAAAAAGGTAAAAATAAAATGATAATAACTCATTATTATAATTTTTTGCTTATGTCCTTGCTCAGCTGGGGTGGGGTGGGGTGGGGCTGCACTGCTTACAGAACAGGGCAGGGCAGGAGAGGAGTGGTGTTTCCTCTCCTAGGGCCTCATTAGGATGGCGGGCGGACTTTGCCCGCCCGCCATCCTCGTGGTAAATGGGACCGCCCGCCATAAGGGCGGGGGTCCCGTGGGGGGTATTAGGATGTGCGCGCCACAGTGGCAGGCACATCCTGTATTTTTATTATTGTGGCGGGTGGCGCTCTCTGCACCGCCCGCCACAATACTGAAAATGCTTTGCAGCATTTACATTAACAAAGCGGTGCCTGCCGTTTTGTTTATGTAAATGTGGGGGGGTACCACAAGTACCCCCGTGTGCATGTCCCCACTCTGCTTCACTCTGGGGGCCCCCAGGGGGCCCCCAGAGTGAACACCACCTGCCTTTCTGTGGCGGCATTGCCGCCGTGGAAAAGCATTAAACACAGCCCATGTTAATATGGCTGGCGGTGTCTAATAGACACCGCCACCATATTAATCATTTTCCGCCCCGGTCGCAAGGCGACCGGGGCAGTAAACAGGCGGGCGGTGTTTTCTCCCGCTGCGGTCCCCCCCGCCATTGTAATATGGCGGATGGGAATTCAGGGAAGGATGTCTGATGGATTGCCTCCGCCAGGCTGGCGGTGGCTACCGCCAGACTGGCGGAGGCAATCCGCCAGAAATCCTAATGTCCCCCCTAGTGTGCATGACGCTTTGGCTAGCCCTCTAGGGCTGATCAAACCGGCATGCACTCTTTGTATGCCCTCCATGCAGGCTGCATTACAGCCTGCATGGAGGTCATGCCCAGCCTGCCATTCTCTAGCTGAGCGCCAATCTACTGCGCTCAGACCAATCATAATGCATTGCAGCATTGTGATTGGCTTTGGGAGGATGAGAGCTGGGTGCTTCCTGCCGTGCATCGAAGAGGACAGTGAGGAGGAGGAGGCGGTGGCTGCGGCAGACAGGTAAGTGTATTTTATTTTCACTCAATACCCTTCTCCCCGCTCACCCGTGACTCGACCCCCCCCACCACCGATAAGTACCAGCCACCACTGTGGTGTTTAAATGTCATTGTTCATCACCTCTTAAGGTAAAGCTGGGCCTACGTGTGTAAAATTCACAGCAGCAGACTGGTTTGGCATCTGCTTTGTTGAACTCATTGAAAGAATATGCAATTGAGATGCTTTTACAAAGCAGGCCTTTGGCCAAATGTGACTCGTTTATTGTAATACACACAATATGGCTTATTCATTGTTCCAAAAATAAAAACTGTGCTCATTCGACAAGCTGTGAACTACAAACTGTAACAATGAAATACTGTTCTCTTCCCCGGTTGCATTGAAAAATAACTCACACAGCAATGAGAACATGAACAATTAAATCGCTTACATGCAGATGAGTGTCGCTAATCACGCGTATTCATAAAATCAAAGATCTTGTTTCACATAGTCTTTCATTATGATCACTGCACAATGGTGCAGGTGATGAATGCTATCCCAAACGATTCAGCTTTATTCGTGTATTGCATTCACGGAAACATCCCTTCCTGTCTGCTTTTAAGGCTGACTTTAAAAAAAGGTTATTTTATACTCATTTACTATAGAAAATTACTGACCACAGAAATCAATGCAAACTTTTGTTCCTCTTGATCTGTTTCTTGTTAGTACCCAGTGCACAGGGCATTGCAGATAGGGATTCAGTACTCTTTCTGTAAGGAGTCTGCATAGATGCATTTCCCAGATGGTTCCTTTCTTTTGCATGTGGAAAACCCATGCCAGTCTTTGGGGTAATCCTTGTTTCCCCATATTGTGTTGTGAGGATGACACTATAACCCTGCAATGTGAATCCTTTTAGATCCTCAGGCAGGACACTGGACACCATGGCCTGCCCTAGTGGCTGTACTGGAGTGTGGAGTGGGGTGGGTACCCAAGTTCTGGCATGGTCCAGTTGATTAGCTGATTCAGGGACTCGTCTTTGCTGATAGGTAGGAGAAGGAGAGATGTCCACATCAGCTACATCGGATGCCGGTGAGAGTTAGAGAAAGGGCTGTGGAGTGGAGGTGTCTGGTGGGCCGAAGGAAGCTTGATGGTTCAAGTAGGTGGGTCCACAGTTGTGTAGGGCCTTGTATGCATGGGTCAGGAGCTTGACCTGTCCTCTTTTCTGAACAGGGAGCTAGTGGAGTTCCCTGAGGTAGGGGGTGATGTTGCTTTGTCTAGGAAGATCCAGGACGAGTCTGGCTGCAGCATTCTATATGGTCCGTAGTCGTCGGAGGAGCTGCGATCTCGGCCTAAAGAGCATTGCCATAGTCCATACGACTGGAGATGAGGGCCTTGCTGATGGTGTGTCTTGAGGTTTTGGGGTAGCCATTTGATTATCTTACAAAGCATGCACAGGATGAAGAAGGAGGAGGAGGAGATGGAATTGACCTATGTTGACATGGTTAGCTTGTTGTCCAGAATGATGCCTATGTGTCTAGCATAGTCGCTGGGGGTAGGTGTAGGTCCAAGTTCTGAGGGCAACCAGGATGTGTCTCATGGAGAGCATTTGTTTTAGAAAATCAGTATCTCTCTCTTATCCGAGCTGAGCTTCAATCAGTTGTCCTTCATCCAGTTGGAAACGTCTGTCATGCAAGTTTGGATGTTGTTCTCCGTGTTGATTATGTCTTTGGAGAGGGAGAGGATATGTTGAGTGTTGTCAGCATAAGATATGCTGGAGAGTCAGTGGGCTTCAGTTGCTGCCCACAGATTTCATATAAGTGTTGAAAAGGGTGGGACTGAGCAAGGATCCTTGAGGTATTCTAAAATGATTTCCTTGGGTTCGAAGGTGAAGGGGGGATGGTGGACTTTGCTAATAAGGAAAAAGGCGATCCATCTGAGAGCAGCTCCTTGGATGCCTATGCTGTACAACTTTGTGATGAGTGTGTGGTGGGAGCCCATATCGAAGGCTACCAAGATGTCTAGGAAGATCCAAACCACAGACTCTCCCTGGTCGAGTAGGGCTAGGATAACATTGGTATCCTGTATTCGAGTGTAGAGCAGTACAGGGAGGGCATAGGTAGAGGTAAACTCCCACAGAAGTAGAATAACAAAATGGATTCAGGGAAAATGTATTCCACTCAGAAGGACACAGGAAGAAGAATAAACTTCTGCTGGCCCTAACCTGAGAGACTTTAGGGACCTTAACTAAGGCCTGATTAGAGGACTGGAATTTCTTAGCAAGGCAGTAGAAATGGACTCTGCTTCACAAGTAACTGGGGCCAATCTGATGCAGAGCACAAAAAGTCAACACCAGAGTCCCTTCCTAACAGGGAGCCAGTACAAAGTATGAACATGCTTACAAATCCTGGTTCTCTGATGAAGATTCAATAAAAGTCATGCCGCAGCATTCTAAATCACCTGAAGCCTATGGATGACATAGTCCGGCAGTTCAAAATACAAAGCATTGGCATAGTCCAAACTGAAAGTAATAAGCTCCTGGATAACAGCTTTCCTGGCTGGGAATGACAGAAAGACCAGGAACTTTTTCAGTGCTCGAAAGAGCCAAAACACGTTCCAACCACCAAACTAATCTGCAGTTGGAAAGATAACCGATTATCCAACTTAACTCCTAAATTCTTGGCCGCATCCATTTGAAAAACCGGGGAGATGGGGCTGCTCTATCTGACCAGCATGCCAGCCAATTGACAGCAGTCGGAGTACCAAAAAGTAGTATTTACTTCTTGTTGGTGTTACACATCAGCTGTTTCTGATGCGTCCAGGCAAACTCAGAAGTCGGCCAAGGCTTAATGGTGTGACTAATAAATGAGATGCCTAATAAAGTGTTGATGACTACAATTTCCTACTTTGGTGTGTTCCGTTTCTGCACCACCAAGGAAACAACAACTGGTGATGAAGGGAAGAAACTCATTTATGCATGGTGCCAGCCTGTCATCTTGCTTATGGCAAACGGAAGTACTGCCCAGCACCTGGTAAGAGATGTCTGGCCTCATCAGTTATGATGAGTGGGTTTAGTGCCTGTTATGCTGCATTGGCTGAAGACTCCATGTCACTGGCTTTTCACTTGCTGACAGTTATTGTGGGGGGTTGCTAGTTTGTGGTGGGAACAGAGCCATGTGCATAAACACACAGACACCTTTCATTGCTGTCTTGATGTCAGGGGATGACATGTATTCATCTGTGTGATGTCATCTGGTCCTGCATCTTAAAGTATCAGAACATGGTGGATTTTTGGTGACTGAAGATGACATAACTTACCTTCTTCAGATGAGAGTCATCAATATTGCCAAGAAAGCTTCTCCTGTTGTTTAAGACTTTCTCCTCCTAATTGGGACCCTCTTAAAGAGACACTTGACACCTTTCACATGCATGTTACGTGCGGGGTGGTACTGTGTCTACTGCAAGGAGACAAGCTTTCTTCGGGCAATTAAAACAGAAGCCTAACAGATCTTCACAGCATTTAGTTCTTAACACAGATATTGAATAAAGAAATGTGAATCAGATAGTGAAACTGGAATTTTGGGGATAATGAGTCCTAATGCCTCGACATTTGGCAGCACAGCAAAGTTCTACAGGAGTGCGGCTGAAGCACTAGGAATATCTTGTCTGGAATCTGAAGCATGGAGAGAGGTTTTGACAGGTATGGTGTTCATCTTAGCACACGGAAGATCCACTGGGACAACGGCATGATTCTCACTGACAAGCACAAGTAGAGTGCGAATAGCAAAACAACGTCAGGCTTCAGGGGCCTCATTTATGAAAAGTGATGCATCGCTGCGTGAAAACAGCGATGCGTCACTTTTCACTGCGCCCTCCTTGCGACACCAATGATGCGTCAAATTTACAGTATGATGCATCATGGCGCAAGGAGTTACAGATACGTCAGTATTTCTGACGTATCTGTATGGAGCAAAAGTGACGCATTGCTGGAGTGTGTCACAAAAGTGACGCAACTCCAGCAATGTGTCCTTTCACATGGGGCAAGCACCATGTGAAAGTGCCTGCGTCAGTCTTACGCCTGCTGTGAGGCAGGCGTAAGAAATTGACGCATTTGTGTCCTAGAAGTGGCGCAGTGGAATCTTATAGATTTCACGGCGTCACTTCTATGGCCCTTTGTTGCATCAGAACGCCCCCACTGCATACATTATACCTGGCGTAGGTATAATGTAGCGCAGGGGTTTACAAAGAAAATATGGTGCAACAGGGCACATTTTTTACGCTGCTGTTGCGTCACAAAAAGTGACGCACCAGTGGCGTAAAATTGACGCACGGCCTCATAAATGAGGCCCCAGGAGTCCAGCAATGTGTATCAAGCCAAAAGGCAACAAATGCTCCATAAGCACCCAAGAAGGAGCTCAAATCATGCAGCCTTGTGATAAGTACTGTGTGCAGCAACCACGTCTGATGATGCCTCCTAACTGCAAGATCCTTGTAGCAGGAGTCATCTTTGCAATCACTATTGTACCAAGCCAGGAGGTCACAAGACAGCTTTTAGTCCAGCAAAAAAATAATATTTAAGGAATGCCTAATTCCCATTTTAAGAAGACTGCGTAGCATTCTCCCTAGCCCGGACACTCGTAAATGACTGCGCTACAGACAGAGGGTAATTTTACACGTCTTTACTCATCAGCATGTAAACGTGAACTCCACATTCAAAACATGTCTCCCCTTCCCAACATTCGAACCTTCAGTTAGTCTGGAGCCAAAAGGGTTCTGTCCCGTCTAATTCACAAGACATTTCAGACAGCACAGCACAAAAAATAAACCAGAAATACAGCAGCAACGTTAGTTTTGGACCACATAACTAACTATTACATAGAGAAGCATGTCAGTAATTTATATTGAACCAAAGCTAATGGCATGCACAGCAGCAATCAAATAAAATAATGCAAACAAGTGCAAATTAAAACATGCAAATAAATACTGCAAAAGAGAACCATGAGAAATCTCTTTTGATAGCACAATCATCTTTGATCCTAGCCATCCAAATAGAAACAGCATAGCTGACTGCAATGGCCATTTTAGGGTAAGGTACTATTCTGAATATTGATCCTACATACATATGTAGCTTTGCGAAAAGCAAAAGAAATAAAAGAAAGCAGAACAATGAGTCACTTAAAAACAGTTTATGAACCCTGCATTGGTGCATCCCATTCTGCACTTGATTAGTGAGAGAGGCCCTTGCGGTTGATTAGTTGTATTGCTTGATCCTGTTCTGTGCCTAATGACCAAGAACGTCCCATGAGCATGAACCTGCATCACCACATACTGTTTCTCAACCTTGAACACCAACGGCCAGATTCATGAAAGACCCGTTTTGCGAGTCTGAAATAGCGATTCATAAGGAATCGCTATTACAGACTCGCAAAACGGGATTCATGTAGGAATCGCAAAATTAAATGTGATTCCTACAGATTCCTTATTTGCGATTAGCAAATTGCTAATCGCAAATAAGGAATAACTCCCCATTCATTCCTATGGGCCAAAAGGCCCATAGGAATGAATGGGGAGTATTCCTTATTTGCGATTAGCAATTTGCTAATCGCAAATAAGATAGCGATTTGAAGGGTGCCAGGGGTGTCCAAAGGACACCCTGTAGCACCCCTTAAATGCACATTTCAACAGGTGTTGCGCACACACATGTCCTAAGGACATGTGTGTGTGTAACATGCAACTTAGAAAAATGCTTTTAAAAGCATTTTTCTAAGTTTTAGCTATTTACCACGAGGTTTGACCTCGCGGTAAATAGCGGCCGAAATTTGCGAATTCGCAATTTTAAAATGTTTCAAGAATAGCATTTAAGGAATCTCTAATAGAGATTCCTTAAATGCTATTCCTCGCAAATTTGCGAGTTTCTAAATAGCGATTTTTGCATTTGGGATGATGAATCCCAAATGCAAAAATTGCACTCGCAAAGGGCCAGATTCTCAGAATCTGGCCCTTTGCGAGCGCAAATATGGTTGATGAATCAGGCTGCAAATCATTTCTTCAATGACTGACAACTGTGCATGGCCCCTGATCTTTATTTAACCACATAATTTCTTTAAGCGACAAGTGAGCATTAATGACCCATGCACCTCTCGCCTGCATTGCTCCATACCCCCTCCAACCTTGGAAATCTGGCGCCATGACTAGGCTGTGAACCAGTCCCCACTATTGCAGACACCCTATGTTTGCCTACCTGCGCATCTCATTATTCACTGTCTCAAAAACCTGTGGATCCGTTCCCCACAATGTGCTTCTCCATGTGTGCCATCAACCGTCATGGCAGAAGGGCATTAGGACTGAGAAGTATTCAACCTCAGCATCTCCTAACCTGTGTTGATCTTAGATAACCATTAGGGATTCTTTCATCTATAACATAATTATATTAGTGAAATAACAATAAGAAAAAAAAAGTAAAGTAAAGTAAAATGCTAAATTTTACTTTATTTATTATAATCCTACAAATATTTTAAAAATATATAATTTGATGGGGGGAGGGTTAGTATTCTACCTCCAGGCCAAGAAACATTAGAGAAAATGCATAAGTGAAAGGGGAGAGATTTACTATTTTAACTCCGGTCTAATAATTATTGAAGAAAGTGCTTACATTAAAGGGGATAAGATTTACTATTCTAACTCCAATCTCACATATATTATAGGAAGTGCATTAATGGAAGGAGTAACATTTACTATTCTAATTCCAGGCCAACTAACAATGGTTAAAGTGTATGATTAAAGATGGTTAGATTTACTATCCTGACTCTAGTGCTACACAAATTAAGAATAGTGCATTAATTGGAAGAGTGGAAGTCCCTATAACAAGTTCCAATTCAAGTAATATTGGGAAGGTGAATAATCTAAAGTGGTTCATATTAACTATTCTAACTTCAGTCTCACAAACACTGGCAAGATTTCATTAAAGTTGAGTGACACTCAGTATTCCAACACCAGGTCAACAAAACTTTGGAAGTATTATAAGACTTAAATTAATCGAAAAAGAGTATTTAAAGAAAATGTAAAATGTACACGTCTCAAATAAATGCAACCTATTTTACATAATTTAATTGCAATTAAATTCACAAAGACAATATTTTTTAAACAAAAAGCTTGGAAATGATTACAATAAAAATAAAAAAACACTACTTACCTGAGCCCCCAATACACCACTTAAATGAAATCCCATAAAGTACATTTGAATCTCTGGAAAACTTTCCTCGCCCTATCCCCAACTCACCCCACAAATTGTAATATTGAAAATTATCTTAATTATAAATCCCAAACATTTAAATTACAATTTTTTTTTTACATATTGTAAACACATTAACAGTTAGTTTGAACAAATAAACATAATTAATTCTAAAGATTTATAATAAAATACTAATTTATTAAAAAATATTTTATCGAAAACACAAACCCCAAACGCCAAAATAGCCACCAAGCTAAGACAAATTCAAAAGCAAGAACCAAACAATGCTAAAAAATAACACATATCTGTACAGTTATTTAATTAAAAAAATATGTAAAAATAAGTATTTTCATTGCATAATTTGGCATACCCTTACAAAATGCCAAATGTTTTTGTGATTCTCCTGGACTTCTTTACTTTTTCTTTTGTCCTGGCTGCCATTTTGCTTCCGCTCTTGGCCGCTTTTCTCTGGACCCTGACCCGCCATCTTGTCCATTCCCTCGTCCTTTAACCCTTTCCCCTCGTTTCCCCCTTGACGATCCTCAAATGTTTATTCCCTTTTCTGATTTGCCTTTTCTCCATACCCTTGTATCCCTCCCACCCTCCCTTGGTGCGGTGACGGCATCCCCCCTCCGACCCCACTTAATGGAACTCTGCTATTCTGTTTTTTTTTGTTTGTTTTTTGGGTCTTGACCTGGGAAAATCTACTATGTTTTTATATGTATATAGAGATAACTCCAATCACTAGTAAATGCAGTAGACCTTTGTACTCTCTACCATTCCTGTGTGACTCTTAGAGTATATCCATTCGTATAACTTCCTTATGTATATAGAGATAACTCTAATCACTAGTATATGCAGTAGACCTCTGTACTCTCTCTCATTCCTATGTGACTCTTAGAGTATATCCATTTGTATCCCTTCCTTATGTATATAGAGATAACTGTAATCACTAGTATATGCAGTAGACCTTTGTAATCTACTGTTCCTAAGTGACTCTTAGACTATACCCATTCGTATCCCTTCCTTATGTATATAGAGATAACTCTAATGACTAATATATGCAGTAAACCTTTGTACTCTCTACCATTCCTATGTGACTCTTAGAGTATATCCATTTGTATCCCTTCCTTATGTATATAGAGATAACTCTAATCACTAGTATATGCAGTAGACCTTTGTACTCTACTAGTCCTATGTGACTCTTAAAGTATATCCATTTGTATCTCTTCCTTGAGTGACTATTTGTACATTTGCAATTTTTCTTTCTGTTTGTATATCTTCCTTGTGTGAATTTACATCTTGTACATTTGCAATTTTTTCTGTTTGTATCTTTTATGTAACACATGTAATCCTAAGTCCTAATGTTTTGCAACTGGTTCTTATGTAAAGCGCTCTGACACCTTTGGGTAAAGTTTGCGCTATATAAAATCGCATTAAATAAATAAAAATAAAAATAAAAACATGCCCTCCCTTTCTCTCTCTTTTCCCTCTATTAATTTTGCTTTCCAGTCTTTGCTCCTTCAGAGCATTCCTTTCTTCTTGAATACTTTCATCTTCCTCCCTCCTTCCATTACTCCTCCATTTCATTCCTTTCCATGCAAATTCAACTATTTGCTTTACCCTACCAGTGTGCTAATAACACTTTAACACACACGCATATCACCTAATTGATCAAGGTCTTCATTCTTCACTTCCTATCTCCCCAATCACCTTCTCCATTTCATGCTTCCTCTTGTGTTTTATTATATTTCCCCATTCCTGTGACAAACAACATCAGCCAGTTATCACAAAGTAGATGGTAATACCCAATTCCCCCAAAGACACCTGTAACCGGGTCAGGCAATAAGACCACAGGAGGGCCACATAATTGGCCCTCCCACCATGGCACCACTGCCTGCCTGTCTATCAGCGACCCATGGTCGCCCTCAATCCTATCTCTGGTATGCAGGCTGGAAACTACCCTGCTGTGTGTAGCATCCCTCTACACAAAAGCTTTGGCTGGAGAACAGAAGAATCAACCAAAACTGGTTCTGAAAGTGCAGACAGTGGATCCACATCTCCTTTCTGCTTTAACTCTACAAAAGTGGGACTCACTGACTCATTTCTTGATGCATTTCCAAGTTCTTTATAACCAAGGGTAAGACTGATCTACAGAGAACCCAGCAATTAGAACTAGTATCCGCCTGATGGCCAGCTTCTCAGAGGTTAAGGGACATCCCATCACCCCTTGCCAAAGATGTGTTCACCTATCCTTCAGCAGCCTGCCTGCTCAGAGAGGGCAGGAGTCTGCCAAGCCTGTAGGAGGAGTAACTGTCCATGTGGAGCAAAGTGGCATGTGCACATTTTTAGTTTGTTCTACATTTTCAATAAATATATAAAACTAATTTAGATTAACAATTAACAAAAACATGATTCATATTTTTTTAAAATATTAAATACTCTTTTAAAATGTTCTATATACTTTATCATATGGAACTCGCTGCCTCAGTGGCAGAGAACTAGCGAATTCTGGCTACATGTGAAAAGTTGGGAAACAACCTTTACAACGCAACTTTTACAACGCACTACCATTACAACAAATCTTTTACAATGCAACATCCATTACAACGCATGCCATTACAATGCAACCATTACAACGCATGACATTACAACGCATACTACTACAACGCATGTCATTACAACGAAGTCATTACAACGCATACCATTACAACACATCCAACACTTACCCTACTGTTGCACCCCCTGGAGTTGGAATAGTAATTTTTACCCCTACACTATCCAACACTTACCCTTCTGTTGCACCCCCTGGAGTTAGAATAGTAATTTTTACCCCTAAACTATCCAACACTTATCCTACTGTTGCACCCCCTGGAGTTAGATGAGTAAATTTTACTCCTACACTATCCAATACTTACCATACATGCAATGTAATGGTATGCGTTGTAATGGTATGCGTTGTTAAGGTAGTATGCGTTGTAATGGAATGCGTTGTAAAGGTAGTTTTTAAAAATTCGTTGTGATGGCATTCGTTGTAATGGAATGCGTTGTAATGGATGTTGCGTTGTAAAAAATGTGTTGTAAAGGTACGCGCTGTAAAAGTATGTGTTGTAACTTCATACATTCGAAAAGTTACTAGTAGTTACTTTACACTAATAAGTTAACTGGGGTAGACACATTAAAGTCTGCACTTCATAGTTAAGTTACACTTGGAAATGGTGAATACTCAAAAGTACTAAGGGGCTTATTTACAAGCCCCTTGCACCGCTGGTATGTCACTTTTTGTGATGAACCGGTGGCGTATTTTGCTGCCTTATATTTACAAGGACATATAAAGCCACCCATGGCCTTGTAAGTATGGCCCCATTTCACGCAGCACTTTGTGCGAAAGGGACGTGCCTTAGATGGTGCTGTGAGTGTTCCGGCGTAACACCCATGACTTCTGCCGCATTCCCACATTTTGTAAACCTGGGAATGCGTCAGATTGCTTTGCCTCCCCAGAGGATGGGAAGAAACGTTTTCATTTCTCCTCATTTTTTCCACTTTCTATGTGTGCTGCAATCTACAGCAACCATTGAAAGAGGAAAACACCTCTTGACATTTTTCTTGTATAGGAAGGGACACTTTCCTGCACAAAAACAATCATCCCCGCAACACAGGCACCCTTGCACCCATGCACCATGGTGCAAGATTACCTGCGTCGGCGCATGGCCGCCAATTGTGCTCCAGCGCACAGAGGTGGGGTGGGGGCACAGGGATCCGTCATATTGTTGTAGAGATGATGCATCCCTAGGCTTTGAAAGTGGCTCAGTACAGCGCAGCATAATGGCTTGCAGCACCGTACTGATTCACTTTTTCCTAAATAAGGTTCTAAATGTACTAGAAAGTGTAAAAGTAAATTTACACATGCAGATTAACTCATGTGTAAATTTACCTTTGCGAATAGGCCCACTGTCTCAAACAAGAAAATGTCCCAGTGTTGTTGTCTCATAAATAAATAAATAAGTCACACACGACTTGGACCTGATGGATTAGAGAAGCGAGCAGTGCTGTTGACAATACAATCCTACCTAAATGAATCTTTAGTTCTACAAACCCAATCTGAATCGTATATTTTACTTTCGCTTTTCACCCAAAAATCTCTGGCCCTTCTTCTTGCCAAGTTTATTTACTACCAGCGGATAGGACTCAGGAACAACCTCCATGAAATGAGAGATAACATGAAGGCGAGGGCTGGAATGTCTCTGTTTCCTATCACTCCTGCAACGGAGGATGTAGGTTTTACGTAATCACTCTTTGAGGTAAAATCAAGGAAAATGCACTTGAAACGAATAATAATTTCATAGAAATCGGTGCTGAGAAGTTTGGTTTAAAAACAGACTTCATGACTTCCTGGTTCATTCCACTGTTTACTTTCTTTGAGTCAATGTTATTAATCACTTTCTTGTTCCGCCTGTGTTTTAAGTGTGTCCTTGGGTTCCAGTGACCTCTACAGGCCGGTTTGTTAAGAACATCAAACCGAATGCTCCAAAATGACTACTACTAACGGTGTTTTCGCCTGATGCAGCTAAAGTTGTGAACTGATTTCAATAGCTGACACTTACATATCGGAATGTTATGAAGTGGCACTTTAACAGTGGTGCGTAGTGCGCTTTCATCCATTTTTGTGTTTTATGAAACTAAAATATTTCTGTAGCTGTACATTTTTCAGTGCTTTATTTGTAAAATAGTAAGTGCCAGGGCCCTGACCACAAGGCCACTGCAGCTTCCAACACACATTTCCCCTGTAATCGCTGCCAATGGTGGTACCAAAACAAATACTAACCGTCTCTCTCACCAGCAAGTGCGACAGTGCAGATTATTCCAGGTCCCCCAAACTAAAGGAATGGCTGGGGAGGCAGATATTAGTATTTTTTTAAAGTATATTGTATTAATAAACAACCATTGTTCTGCTCATCTCTAAATTAGATGAGCAGTGCCACCTTGAGGCAGGCTGTCATAAGTGCGGTGTTGACAATTAAGTGCCGGTGCCGAGCACCAGAAACAACTAAGTGCCAGTGCCAAGCACAGGAAATCACCAGTTCAAATTAAGCATATTATCAAGGGGGTTTATCTCCGGTTTTTTGGCTTTAAAAGCCAAGAAAGCGGAGATAAAATTATCTCCCTATTACCCAGCTGTCGCTAACACCAGTTAGGGACAGCTAGTAGGACATAGCGACCATCTTGGGCCCCACTTTGCATGTCAGTGATATTTATCACTAATGACATGCAAAGTGGGCGTGCCAAGATGTTAGCGACTGGAAACAGTCGCTAACATCGCTATCTCCTATTACCAACTTTTGGAGATATTCGCGCTAAGCGCGAATATCTCCAATAGCTTACACCTGCCCTGAGCAGTTCTTAGCCATGTTATCCAATGGGAGGTGGATAACATGGCTAAGAGCATTAGCTCGCTAATGCATGAATATCGCTGACTTTTCAGCGATATTCATGCATTGCGGCCGATTTTTATTGCATTTGCGATAAACCTTGGTAATAACAAGGTTTACCTGCGATAAAAATCGCCGCAGCTCGGCGATAATGTTTTCACGCTAACTAAGCAATAGCGATAATTATCGCTATTGCTTGGTAATATGCCCCTACATGTTTTACTTTTCTATTGGAAACACAAATTAACCCTTCCAATAAACCAAATGCATTATTCAGGTTTGGTAGGGCATTTGTTCTGCAAAGAAAGATGAAGGCCCAGATTTACTATTATTTAGCTCAAATCCCACGTGATGCTGACTGACTCTGAATTAAACGAATGATAGCTTAACTAACTTTAAAGGCAAAAGCATTTTTGCAATGAAAGTTCAAGCGAGTGCAATTCTAAACCACATTGCAGAGCTTTGTGTGACACCCCCAATAATTGATACAAAATGGGTAAAACGAGGCATAAGCAACTTGCACAGCCCAAGATTTCTATGCAAAGTTATATCAATGCAAGTTGTGCATCACAGCTTTGCTTGAAATGGCAGCAACAAATGAAAACAGGCCAAAACAATGGCAACAGGAATTGCATAACACATAATACGTGTAACTTTTCATAAAAATTTACACTTATCACAGTTGGTCGGCTCATGAAAAGAATTGTTTACAATGGTGTGCATCAAGAGAGAGAGAGAGACATTCCAGCTACTGCTAGTTCTTACTCCACAATGCTAAATATGTTCAGTGTCAGCCATCTAAAGCATGATTTGTGTTTGTTTAGCTAATTAGATCATCGGCAGGCAACACATGTTATGTTGGCATGGAAAAGTCCTCTGCATGGTAATGGGCGTGGAACCCTGTACTGTTGGCTGAATCCCTAATGCTGATTTCTGTTGTCATAGGCAAACATAGATCATGACATAGGTCTGTCTCACATATTGCAGTCGTGTAGGACTGGGAAGGGTGCTCACAGAAGTGCCCCATAGTGATGGAAGGCTACTGCCTTCACCAAGAGTTAACCAGCACAAGTGCAGTGGTGGCAGCACGAGTGCGGTGGTGGCAGCATACTGTGTCCTGATCATGAGTGAACAGCTCTATTTTAACCTGTGTCACTGAAGGGAGGCCTTTGGGCTAACATAACTTTTTTAAAGTTGTTCCGCTGCTGTGTGCTTAACCCATCCCTTGACCTAGATCAGTTAGATGTAGAGTGCTGCATAACGTGGAAGGGATGATTCTGTGCTGGATGTATGTGTGCCTGGGAAGGGTACATTACAAGGGTAGAGCATTGCTGTGCAGTGCATGCATGATGGGTGTGTGTACTGGGTGTATGTATACCTGCAAGGAATACATTACAAGCTAGATGTAGTGCTGTGCAATGCATACACAGTGAAAGCATGTGCTATATGTATGTGTGCTTGCGGGAAGGGTGAATTGTGCAGTGCATGGTGAGTGTGTGTACTGGCAGTGTGTGTTTGGAAATAGCACACCTTGACACAACACAGAAAGTTACAGCACTGAGCAGTGCGCACAGACTGAATGTGTGGGCTGAATATATTTGTGCCTGGGATGGCACAAAACATAGATGTGACAGTATTGAAAATTATTTGTGCAAGTGTACCTGCAATGGCACATTACATGGACGACCCTGGGTTCCATTTTGGTAAGCCCAGGCCTGGTGAAGACTTGAGGAGGGACGGAACCCCCCCAGACAGATTCGTGTACTGCTACATTCCCGTGAGCTGGGTGGCCCACACAGGAGAAAGGGAGAGAGAAACTCCACCTGTATACTTCAAAGGTTGCTCTTTGAATCAGTGATAGATCACAAGGGAGGGGCCTGGGATCATATTAGGAAGGAGATGGGGCTGATATAGGAATCATGAAAGTTAGGGCTGGGAACATGGGAGTATACGTTTTTATGCACATGTCAGTGTGACTGACATCCAGGTATTACCTCTAGTCACTCCCATGGGCTGTGTTGTGGGGCTGTCAGCTTCGGAGTCTTTCCTGCTGTGACAAAAAGCCTTTAAACAGTGTACCCTTCAAAAGAAGCATAACACCAACAGAAAACAAACACCCTGACCCTAAATCACTTTTGATGTCTGGAAACAGACTGCAAGAAGGGAAGATTTAGATCCCAAAATGTATCACCCGCCAAGCAGCCAGTCAAGCTGTGTGAGGAGGGGAAGCTCTGCCTGTTACCAGTGCCTGCCTGCATGCCATGGCCAAGTGCCCTTTGAGGAAGAGGAGAGCGTTGGAGGGAATGAGGTCCAGTAGGGAGCCCAGCCAAGTGGACTCTCGGTGCGAGGTATGAGGAGATGGTGGCTGCAATGATCAGTTTGTTGCCTGTGTGCAGATACCACTTGGTGAACACCATATGCAAAGAGGGTCCGCTGTGAAAATAGCCATTAGCAGAGTGCCATGTGGGACAAGTGAAACCATGTGGTGCCGGTGATAGTGACCCCGTATGCCAGGAGGGGCCGCTGTGAAGGTTATTGCTGGCAAGGATGTGCAGAAGCCTGCACTGATACGAGTGGAGACCTCATATGCCAGGACGGACCGCCGTGGTATGGACTATTGCGCAGTGAGGGCCGATGCCTTGGTGGGGGAATTGCAGTAACCCTGTATGTCAGAAGGGGCTGCCAATGCTTAAGTGGTTGCAATGATCAAGCTGTCGCCCAGGAAATCTGAGCTGTGAACCGTGGGTCACCAGAAAGCAATAAGGATTGAGCTGGAACTGCCGGAGGAGCACTGGAGCACCTCTGACCGGTGCTGGATCCGGCCACGTGCTCACAAAAGAGAGCTGTGTGCAGTCGACTCCCCGCACAGGACAGAAGCAGTCTAAGTACCTGCAGTTGGGCACTTGCTGGGACATTGCAAGAGTCCTCTCTGCTGGAGTTGGTAAGACTGGTTACAGGCCTATCAGGCCCGGGGGTAACTCGCTGCTGAGGGCGCGGAGGTGCCAAGACACTTTTGACTATTTCACGAACAGTCGGAGTGAACTACTAGTGAGCATTCTCTGAAGAAGGGATTTGCCAGCAAAACACTAGTGGTCCAGCCTGAAGGGGAAATGTGTTATTGTTTATAGATGTTGTAATATTGCTTTGAATGCATGAGTTAGAAATAAAATACTTATTTTTAGTGTAAAATAGGTATTTGATTGGACACTAATTTTGTTGACATTTCTGTGCACTCTTTGAGTTAAGAGTCATTGTCGCTGACCTGTATTCCCACCGCCCCTCGAGGGAGCCTTGGACTACTCAGTCATAGCTACCACCGAGAGCCAAGTGCAACAAAAAGGGTACTTAGCCCTGTTGCCAGGATCCATGGTAGTTCGGACACTGGGACATCAGGAGTAAATGGCCTCTACCTGCATTGTAGTTCCACGTGGCCCTTTGAAAGGGGTTCTGACAGTATATAAATATATATATGATGGAGTGCAATTTTTTTGCTCTTTGGTCTAATACAAAGTGATAGAAATTCGCTCAGCATTGGGTTGCATTAATGGCAAAAAAAGCCTCAAAACTCATGTTATGTTTTTGCAATTATTTGTTTTTTAGGAAAATCTGAACTTTTTAAGGGGAAAAAATTCTAATCAAAATCATGATCTTAGTTCTTGACTAGAGAAAAGGTGTATGTAAAATGTACCTATATCTGAAAACAAGCATTGGCAAAGCCAATAGATCTGCATTAGCCACAAACCACATTGGTTTTGTCAATGCGTGTTTGATTTGTCATTGTTTTGACAAAACTTCATTGTTTGGGAAGATGCTGGACACTCATCAATCTAAAAAATGCTTTGGCTAAAAGTATTTTTTTGTCTCAAAAAGCACACATTGCCACAGCAGTCTCTGGCATGTAATGGAACTACTTTCTGTGTAGCAGTGTTACTTGTCAAAGAGCAGAATGCTGTAATTCACAATGAAGTTACCCACTATATATAAACAGCTTAGTTGCAATCTCAGTGACAACATAACGCATTGAACTACGGAAAATACTGAAAGTCACCAGTTAGACTTCCCCTTATAAATATAAGTATGTTTTCTATTAATTTTAATAAAATTAAAATATTTTGGCTACCACCAGATGAAATAAATGTATAACACTACCTGCTGATGCTTTCGGTTTACTTTCTGACTTTCAAGTTTGACATGATGGCATTTGCACCATTCATGCAAATTATTGCATCCAAGATACAACTGGAAAAGACTAGCAAAGCTGGTCTGCAAAACTGTGACGGTTCAAGTATTTTGCTTCTGGGGCCAGTAGTGCCATGTGGGTGCTCCTGGTTTTAACTTTCATGTCTCCCCTAGACGCTGCTGCCACCGGCCCCCCTTTGTCTCCCTTCCCTCCTCTCACTGCCTAGGGGAGATGCATATCGGGACGTTAGAAGGAGGTGTTTAGGGGTACAGACTGGACATCGACAGCTGTGCAGTTACATTGCCCTCACACTCTTGACTCAAAAAGCTGCTGAGAAAAGTTAAAGGTGCATATTACCAAGCAATAGCGATAATTATCGCTATTGCTTGGTTAGAGACAAAAATTTACCGCTGAGCAGCGGCGATTTTAATCCAAGATAAACCTTGGTATTACCAAGGTTTATCGTAAATGCGATAAAAATCGGCCGCAATGCATGAATATCGCTGAAAAGTCAGCGATATTCATGCATTACCGAGCTAATGCTCTTAGCCATGTTATCCACCTCCCATTGGATAACATGGCTAAGAACTGCTCAGGGCAGGTGTTAGCTTTTGGAGATATTCGCGCTTGGTAATAGGAGATAGCGATGTTAGAGACTGTTTCCAGTCGCTAACATCTTGGCACGCCCACTTTGCATGTCATTAGTGATAAATATCACTGACATGCAAAGTGGGGCCCAAGATGGTCGCTATCTCCTACTAGCTGTCGCTAACTGGTGTTAGCGACAGCTAGGTAATAAGGAGATAATTTTATCTCCGCCTTCTTGGCTGTTAAAGCCAAAAAAGCGGAGATAAACCCCCTTGAAATTAAATGAAAAAAATATTTCTAAAGCGCACTGCGGCCAAGCGGCTTCCTGGCGCTAGGGGCAAATCAGTATAAACAGAGGATCCCAGAGAATTTAGCCGGGGAAGGCCTGAAGGAAAAGAAAAGTTTTAAGGGCTTTACGAAAGTGGGAGAAAATAGGGATAGAACGAATAGAAAGAGGGAGATTGTTCCAGATCTGGGGGGCCCGCACAGAGAATCGGGTGCCCCCGGTGCGGGATTTGCGAAAGCGTGGGACGTGAAGAAGGGAAAGGGAAGAAGAACGAAGAGAGCGGCTGGGGGCATGGAAAGAGATTAAAGAGTTAATGAAAAGCGGGGCAGAGCGAGAGTGCGCCCGAAAGGCCAAACAGGCAAGTTTGAACTGGGACCTAAGGTGAACCGGAAGCCAATGGAGGGTCTTAAGGGCCGGGGAGATGTGGGCAGATTTGGGAAGACGAAGGATGAGGCGGGCCGCCTGGTTTTGGATAGCTTGGAGACGGCGAGTCTCGTAGGCAGGAATGCCTACGTACAAGCCGTTTCCATAATCCAGGCGGGATGTAATCAAGGCCGTGATGATGGTTTTGAGGGCGTCAACAGAAAAGAACCGGGAGATCTTACGAATAAGGCGGAGGGAAGAGAAACAAGAGGACACAACGGAACTAATTTGGGCATGCATGGATAGGTCATTGCTGATCTTGATGCCCAAAGTCCGGACAGAGGGAACAGGGGAGGGAGGGGGGCCAAAAGAAAGGGGCCAGTGAACGGAGGACCAAGGGTTAGACGAGCCACCAGTAAGGACGAGCTCTGTCTTATCAGGATTGAGCTTCAAATGATTGAAGCTCATCCACTGAGAAATGAAGACAAGAGTGGAACAGAATTTAGGGAGAGAATCAGCAGGGGATGAGAGATCAAAGACGAGCTGGAGGTCGTCTGCGTAATTGTACACCGAGACCCCCAGCTCAAGAAGGGAGGAAACAAGAGGGCGGATGTAGAGGTTGAAAAGAAGGGGGGAGAGAGAAGAACCCTGTGGGACCCCAGAAGTGACCGGAAGGGGAGGAGCAGAGAAATCAGAGAGGTGAACTGCCTGTGATCTGCCCTGGAGAAAGGACGCGATCCAGGAGAGGGCCGTGCCCTGGATGCCCGCTGCGCTGACACGGTCGAGAAGGATGGCATGATCGACCGTGTCAAACGCAGCGGACAAGTCCAAAAGGACCAGGGCCTGGGGGAGGTTACTGTCGGCCTTCCCCTTGAGTTCATCCAGGACCGCGAGGACCACACTCTCAGTGGAGTGGCCGGGTCGAAAACCCGCCTGGTGGGAAGCCAGGAGATGGTTGTCCTCAATGTAGGCGGAGAGGCAAGAAGTCACATAGCTTTCGAGAATCTTCCCTAGGTAGGGGAGAAGGGAGATCGGCCTAAAATTAGATGGAAGGGAGGGGTCCAGGCCAGCTTTCTTCAAGATAGGAAGAACAATAGCAGATTTGAAGGAAGAGGGGACACAACCCAAAGCCAAGGAAGAATTGAGAAAGGTAAGGGGGGGGGACAGCTGGTGTAAAGGGTTCTGAGGATCCGTGCAGGAGCACAGTCCGCAGGGGAGCCAGACTTAACCTTGACAAGCAGGTCAAGGAAGAGCTCAGATGAGATTGGGTCAAAGTGATCCAGGGCAGAGGAAGGCAGG
Organism: Lissotriton vulgaris; assembly: GCF_964263255.1. Taxonomy (NCBI): domain Eukaryota; kingdom Metazoa; phylum Chordata; class Amphibia; order Caudata; family Salamandridae; genus Lissotriton; species Lissotriton vulgaris. Next base: position 434,852,060 of record NC_141689.1, on the reverse strand, counting down.
TGAGAATGATCAGGCGAGTCAGGCCGAGGCACAATAGGAATGTTGGCCTTGATGGTGATGATTTTATTAATAAAGTAGTCATTCAAAGAGTGTCAAAGAGATTGAGAGGGGGCAGGAGAGAGAGAGGCGCGATCAGAGGTGGCAAGACTGTGCACTAGTGAAAAGATCTCGCGAGATTTGTTGGCCGAAAGGGCCACTCGCTCAGTGAAATATTTGGATTTGGCCGCTAAGATAGCTTTTTTGTAGTTGTTGAGGAGGGCTTTGTATTTGAGGCGGAGGGTAGGGCAGTAGTTACGTCGCCAGTGACGCTCCGAACGCCTGAGTTCTAATTTCAGGGATTTGAGGTCGCTGGAAAACCACATGTGAGCGTCATGGCGGCGAGCAGATTTAATCTTTTTAAGTGGAGCGACCTGGTCACGGGCGGAAGAGAGCCAAGCGGTGATAGCATCCGCCTGACTTTCCAAAGGCAGGTCAGTCAGGATAGGAGCAGATGACGACAATAGGGAAGAGAGATCATTAAGATCAGTCTTGTTCCAGCTCCGAGCCAAGATGTTTTTAGGCAAGGAGGCTTTCTCGGCTTGGGCCAAGTGAATGGGGAAGGAGATCATGAAGTGATCCGACCAGACACAGGGAAGAATAGAGGTAGCCGAGAGATTACAACGTAAGGACCAGATTTGGTCCAGGATATGACCGTGGGAGTGGGTAGGGGCCAAAACGTGAGGTAAAAAATTAAGAGACCGAAGTGTGGCAGAGAAATCTTTGGAGGAGGAGTCCTCCCTCGGATCACCCGGCCAGAAGTTAAAGTCCCCGAGCAGAAGCAGCGAGGAATTGTTTACAGCCAAAGTGGCCAGGAGGTCCTGCAGGGTAGATACAAATGAAGGCATGCTTTGGGGGGGGGCGGTACATGAGTACCACCGTAAGAGGAGCCGGAAGATTAAGAGAGCGAGCCACCAAAAAATCAACACTGGGTATGCGGGGGTGCGGAAGGAGCTGGAATTTCAGAGAAGAACGAACTATCATCGCCACACCACCGCCAGTTTTTCCGTCAGAGCGGTCAGCGCGAAGGGCATAGTAGGAGCTAGGGAGGATAGCAAGAAGATCCGGGAGTGAGTCAGAAGAGAACCAAGTTTCGGTGAGGAAAAGGAAATCTGGGGAGTCGGTGTCCAGGAGGTTGAAGAGGGCTAATTGATTTTTAACAGCAGAGCGAGTATTTAGAAGGATAGCCGAGACAGCAGGAGAACCGGAGGTGGTGTCAGTAACAGGAGACGTAGGAGAAATAGAGGAAGAAAGAGTGGAAGAGACAGGGCACGGACAAGAAGGGTTGGGAACATAGATACCGTGCGAAGATAAATGTTGAACCACGGAGGGGGAAAGAGGGACAGGGGCAGAAAAGGATAGCAGTTGGGCAGAAGAGTACGCCAAGAGAAGGACAGAATCTGTGGCCCCTGGTCCCGGCCCGTCGCGGACGGGCGCAGACGGGCTTAACTTAGGCGCAACTTCGGCGCGCCTTCGTCGCGCCCGCTGCGCCCGTCCGCTGCGCCGCCGGGACTGGCCAACCATAATATATGGACACATGAGGGGGAGTGGCTAGGGGGGAGTGGCCCAAACGCTGCACCGCTGACCCAGAGCCGCCCAAGATGGAGAGCTCGCCTGTCTCAGGAGGAGACGATCAGCGGGAGGCGCTCTGGGTGGCGTGCAGATAAAGGTAAAATAAAAATTCGGTAATTTTACAGATTCTGAGGCACCCAGATGTAGGTGGGACTCTTCAGAGTCCCAGAGGCCTTACTGACTCAGTATTTTACCATCAAATCCAATTTGATGGTAAAATACCGATTCCGGTGTGCATGCACATGTGTGCATGCACACCGATGCCATGTGACAGGCAGACCTGCCCTTAGGGCATGTATGCCTGCCACATGGCACCCGAGCCTGTTTTGGGGGTGCCAGAGGGTGTCAAAGTGACACCCCCTGCACCCTTGTGAAAATCAGTATTTACCGATTCGGTAAATACCGAATCGGTAATGCCCATTCATTCCTATGTTTATTATGAAACAAACAGGGTTGCCAGTACTGATATGGATTAGTTAAAGAAAATAAATACCCATCCTATACTAGAAAAGAAATTCCAGAAAGGGAAGTGCTAATTAATAGCTTTTTTATTTTATCAAATTATAGCATCACTATTTTAATGAAATTCTTCAATTTAACATACACAATAAGGTTGTTATAAAAAAGGACACCAAAGACATTAAGATATAACTATACATTGGTCAATCATTCAAGATCACACGCATATCACAGTCAGACATTCTACATTCAAACTATCAAAAAGACACAGTGTATAATACAATATATACATTCCAAGAAAAAAGGAAGAAGGAAAGGAGGGGCCACAGTCTGCGAAAAAAAATTATAAAGAGTGAAGAAATTAGTTAGTCTCTGTAAAGTACATTCCTATGTGTTACATAAATGATACAATGCTCAGTTGAATTTTTTATCCAAGGTAATGTACAGCATTAGACTGTGGGACACATTCATTAAATGCCCGACAGTTCTTGCAGACCATCTGTGGCAGGGCCTACGCGTTTCGAATCCCGCCCAATTCCTGGGGATTCTCTTCAGGGCCTGGTGTATTCTCTGAAAAAAAATTAAATGAGAAAAGAAGAAAGAATTGATAGGCATAAATTGGACAGCTAGCTCATTCAATGCAGGACCAAACATCAATAGAAGAAGTTTGCTGAGCGACTCAAGAGTGACCTGTGGCCCCCTCCTTTCCTTCTTCCTTTTTTCTTGGAATGTATATATTGCATTATACACTGTGTCTTTTTGATAGTAGAAATTGTACATATAAAGAAGACTACCATCACCATGCCGAAAATTTGGTGTCCAAACTCTGTGACAGGGGGTACCCCAAGAAATTGGTTAAAAATTGCATGAAGAGAGCGCAGTGGACTCACAGAGAGACACTACTAGAACGAAAGAATGAATGAATGAATGAATACCCTCTTGTATAGCGCATGGCTACTCTCGAGCATCCCAGCGCTGTAAGACCAGAGGACATAGAAAGACACTATTGGAACAAGAATAAACCTGAGTTGATACGACAAGTTTGTGTTACCACCTTTTGCCCCAATGCGAATAAATTCAAACAGGTGATTGGACAAAACTGGCATCTAGTAAAGAACTTAGATTAAAGCCTCAAAGAACTCCCCCTTTTTGCTTTTAAGAAGGAAAAGAGTATAGCCAATCATATAGTACGAGCGGCTATGCCATCCCCTATACAACCTACACTACGCCAAATGATGGGAATGACCCCCGTGATAGGACACCACAATTGTGGTACCTGTCTATGCTGTGAATCCACACTGGAAGGGTCATTATTCCAGCATAATGGAATTTCTTGGAAGCATGAGGCCTCAGTAACTGCAAAACAAAGTTTGTGGTTTATGGCATAATGTGCCCTTGTCAAAGCCTATATATTGGGAAACCAGGCGATCCGTCAACGTATCTCCCAGCATAAATCAAGATTAAAAAGAAAAGTGGAGAATGCTCCCTTGGTCCATCATTGGACACGCATGCAACACCAGGTAGACAACCTAAGATGGACAGTAATCTCCAAGGTTGAAAAAGACCCCCGAGGAGGTGACTGGAATCTCAAACTATCCCAAAGGGAGGCTTTTCTGATAGTCAAATTCGATACGGCTTCATCTGGATTGAATGAACTCAGTGAGATCTTTAAACTCTGATTTCACACATACCAGCCTTATTCGAAGCTGTGTCTGCTTCACCCTATGTAGCGTTCCAATTCTCCTACACTATTTAAAGCCTAGGCCGTTCACCATTATCGTTTCCTTTTATTATCTTTTATTATCTTCCAGCGACAACCCTATCTCCATCCTCTCTTTGTATATTTAAAGTGTCGTTTATAGTAATCTTTTCCTTGGGTATGGTACCCCCCGTGTCCAACCGATCAGGCTAAAAATGGATTAAGTTCTATATTCAACCCCATCTCCTTTGATATGCTGGCTTACGCTTTGACTGCGTGGCCGTCCTATTTATTGCTATCTGGGACCAATTTGACTCTTTGACGACGCACCCTAAGTAGTGTGTGTTTCTTATAAAGTGACTCCTTTACCCTGACCGTAGTACGCATGCGCCACGGATCAGTGCTGGCGTAAACGCTACGCCCCCAGGGCCGATCCAGTTTGTTTCGAGATCGTCTCAACCCTTTGTTCAGGCCCCTTAATTAGTATGAGTTACTTAAGAAGTGGCTTCCCTCCGCCCTGACCGTAGGACGCATGCGTCACGGATCAGTGCCGGCTGTAACGCTACGTCCATTTGGACGTCTAACCTTGAAGTAAGTGTGACCTCGCGGACGACTCCTTCCTTTACAATGCTGTTTAGATAATGTCTCTACCTAACTCCCAACGGGGTCTAAGTTATGTAGATTAACGGAATAAAGGTCGTGAAACACGCTTTCCACCCATTGACCTTAACGTCTTCCGGGCACTGTACTCTTTGACTCCTGACTCTTTGTTCTTTTCCCTTAGGGACCCCTATTCCGAGCAGTTTCTATAAGTTGGACACTCCATATGCTCGCGCTTGGTTATACAAGGTAATCCCTTTTAATACAAGTGCAACACCACGTAATTCAACCTTCTACTATGGTTTATATTACATGCCGTGTTATCTTTTTTCTTGTAGCATTATATCGTTCAGCCACAATTCACTCTTAGCACTTGAAGATTGAGAAAACAATGAACCGGTAATTAATATGCTCTTTACTATACTAGTATATGGCATTTTCGCCTGTGAATTCGCTCTTCCATTTTGATTTAATAAACATTGATCTTTTCTTTCCTTCATTTCCGCAGATCACAAAAAATCACAACTCGTAACAATTGTTGAACTTCTCCTGCATTTATACTGCCATTCATCATTTATAGGGGTGAGAAAAGTATCCACATTGCCATTTCCAATGATAATGAAACTTTACTCACTGAGTATTAATAGAGGTGTCCTTCCTTTTGAACAGGCGCTTGCCCACAATTTGACAACTTGTATACCTGACCGATCCCCGAGACGCCTTTCTCGTTACTTAGGGGTGAGATTTCTTCCCATCTTCCAATTTGATGTCTAATAGAATTCCGCCTCTATAATTCTTAGGTGATATCTAAAAGGTTCTCTCCATTTCCAAACAGGCGGACGTTCGAAAAACCGACCCTGGTTGAATCCCAAAGGTCACGTCTTAAACACAGTTCCTTAAACACAGATTTCATACCTCAAACGGGAGGTGAGTAAAAAACACTTAATCAAGTTGTTTTAAGTATGACAAGGATAGTCGTCTTAGTTATTTCCGCTACACTCCTCTTCTTTTAATAAAGCCTGTTTCATTTCAGAATAGGTTCATACCTCCAATCTGGCCTCAGCCGATGTTTAAAGGACACTTTCCAAATAAAGAATTGACTCCACACACTTAGGGTGAGTACCAAATGCTGAGTTAAATTGTTTCAATCTTGAAAAGGAAAGCATCCCGTACCACCTCCTTGCTCTTTCCTTTAATCCGTCAATTTGGTCACTTTTCAAAGGGTTTCCATCGTAGGTTGCCTCTGTAGATTGAGTTTTAAACCATTGAGGTCACTCTTGAGTCGCTCAGCAAACTTCTTCTATTGATGTTTGGTCCTGCATTGAATGAGCTAGCTGTCCAATTTATGCCTCTCAAATCTTTCTTCTTTTCTCATTTAATTTTTTTCAGAGAATACACCAGGCCCTGAAGAGAATCCCCAGGAATTCGGCGGGATTCGAAACGCGTAGGCCCTGCCACAGATGGTCTGCAAGAACTGTCGGGCATTTAATGAATGTGTCCCACAGTCTAATGCTGTACATTACCTTGGGTAAAAAATTCAACTGAGCATTGTATCATTTATGTAACACATAGGAATGTACTTTACATAGACTAACTAATTTCTTCACTCTTTATAATTTTTTTCGCATACTGTGGCCCCCTCCTTTCCTTTTTCCTTTATTCTTGGAATGTATATATTGTATTATACACTGTGTCTTTTTGATAGTTTGAATGTAGAATGTCTGACTGTGATATGCGTGTGATCTTGAATGATTGACCAATGTATAGTTATATCTTAATGTCTTTGGTGTCCTTTTTTATAACAACCTTTTTGTGTATGTTAAATTGTAGAATTTCATTAAAATAGTGATGCTATAATTTGATAAAATAAAAAAGCTATTAATTAGCACTTCCCTTTCTGGAATTTCTTTTCTAGTATAGGATGGGTATTTTATTTTCTTTAACTAATCCATATCAGTACTGGCAACCCTGTTTGCTTCATAATTACTTTGGCTCAGCCATACTGATTAGAGCCAACCCCTAGTTGTTTCTTGCTGACATAGCGGGCGCCTGCTCGCGAGGACATTTTGTGTTGCTCCACTGAGTAGGAGTGAAGGCGAATAGACTACGCCTTTTTTTCTGGTTAGGTATGCATTCACTTCATTGTTCCTCTCCTGATTTCTAGTACTTAACGTAGACTCTTATTCACTTGTCTTTTACCTCACTTTTTTCTTTCTTTTCTCTAAGTAATGGCAGAAAAGGACACTTTTGCTTATACTGAAGACCACATCAGGAATTTGCTGAGTGACCCGCCTGTCTTCTCTTCGGTTTCTTTAAGTGAGACAGCAACATCCTCCAATGAATCTGATAAACTGCTCCGCTTAAAAAAGAAGCAGATTAGGACAGACCTCCACGGTCATTTTCTGCTGCAAGATCTCAGAAAAGGAACCATTCCAGGTGGGTTACAAATTAAAAATATCCCAGTAATTTTTACTGAGGACCCAATCTTCAAAAAAGGCTTTTCATTGATTGAAACTAAGTGCAGTAGAGACCATATGGTCTTAACTGTGGAGACAGCCGTCAGAATCTCTAAAGAAGAACTAGCTGAAATTGCCAAATTAGAAGCTGAAATTAGCACCAATCCCACCATAGCTGATGCTAAAGCACTATTAGAAAAGGTGGCAAAAGAGATACAAGAATTTAAAGACTATACCATCACACAAAAGTCTAACCAATTTGAGAAGGACAAAAAGAACGTCTCATTGGACAATATATATCCTTATTTGCAGGCAGACTTTTATTCTAAAGCAGAATCAAGACGTTTTCTCCAAGACAACCAAGGGAGATCAAGAAAACAGTTTATTTCTTTTTCAGATACCTCATCATCAGGGACAGACAGTGACACTAGTAGTAAGTATAATCGTCCCAATAGGAACAGAAACTGGAATTCCAATCAACAACAGCAGAATCACTCACCCGGTCCTTTTTTATCGAGAGGCCAGACACGCGCCAGAGGCAGGGTGAGATACACAATTCCTTCGGAGATGAAAACACGACGACAACACTACAAAAATTAGGAACATCACCCATCTTCAACCTTTCCCAAAAAGTCCTCACACCGGAAGAGGAAAGTATTTTAGCTAAAGGACTATCGTTTGTTCCCTCAAAGCGGACTGACTTTGTAAAGATGAAATCTGAATTTATTGAATTCTGCAGAAAGTTAAGACTTACCCTTTTCTTCAGTGAAAATACGACCCACAACCCGGCTGAAGTGACGGGTTTAAGAACCAGGTCCACCTTCTGTCCGCCTGCAACTAAAATCCCTAAAGAACTAATAATATTTGAAAAAAGTGTTCTCTCTGCTATCTCAGCTATGGAACAGGAAAGAAAATTTGTCAAATTCAATACTACGAAAGATGAAATGACGGCGCTTAAGAATCTAAAAAATGATACCTCTATCATTATAAAGCAGGCCGATAAAGGCGGCGCTATAGTGGTATGGGATACGAATGATTACACGGGTGAAGTGCAAAAACAGCTAGATGACCCTACTTGTTACCGAAAAATAGGAAAGGATCCAACGTCAGAGCTCCAGAATGAACTCTTTGCTTTAATACAGGAAGCTTTGAACAGGGGTTTGTAGGCCCAAAAGAACGCGGATACCTACAAATTAAACACCCGAAAATACCCATGTTCTACGTACTTCCTAAAATTCATAAGAACCAAGACCATCTGCCAGGCAGACCCATCGTGGCAGGATGTGGTTCTTTGCTTGCGCCCATTGCCAAGTATGTAGACTGCTTTCTTAAAGAATTCATGAGCCAAGTCATATCTTATTTACAGGATACGACAGACTTCATTAATAAATTGGAAAAAATTAACTTCTGCGAAGACAGGGATACCTTGGTCACCTTAGACGTGACTTCCCTGTACACGCAGATCCCCCAAGATGAAGCGATAGCTGTATTAACCTATTTTTTGGACTCCAGACTTCGGCCCACACGAGTACCCACTAAATTTCTTGTAGATCTCGCATCTTTTGCATTAAAGAGAAACTACTTCTGTTTCAACAAGGAGTTTTATTACCAAGTGAAAGGGGTAGCCATGGGCTGCCCCTTTGCACCGGAGTTAGCGGTACTCTTCATGTCTCTGTACGAGAATACATATATACATAACAACAATCCATTTAACCAACATATCGGCATTTGGCTTCGATTTATCGATGATGTGTTCATGGTGTGGACAGGTGACAGTAACACCTTGTCCCTGTTCCACCAATGGTTAAATTCCAGAACACCGGACATAAAATTCAGCCTTGAGCATTCAACCACGAAAATTGCATTTTTGGACGTTGAGGTGTTTCCAAAATCAGGCAAACTAGCAACTACCTTATTTATAAAACCCACAGATCGAAACAAATCTCTTATGTTCAACAGCAATAACCCTAGAAGCCTCAAAGAAAATCTCCCTTATGGGCAGTTTCTGCGGGTTCGTAGAAATTGCACATATAAAGAAGACTACCATCACCATGCCGGAAATTTGGTGTCCAAACTCTGTGACAGGGGGCACCCCAAGAAATTGGTTAAAAATTGCATGAAGAGAGCGCAGTGGACTCCCAGAGAGACACTACTAGAACGAAAGAATAAACCTGAGTTGAAATGACAAGTTTGTGTTACCACTTTTTGCCCCAATGCGAATAAATTCAAACAGGTGATTGGACAAAACTGGCATCTAGTAAAGAACTTAGATGAAAGCCTCAAAGAACTCCCCCTTTTTGCTTTTAAGAAGGAAAAGAGTATAGCCAATCATATAGTACGAGCGGCTATGCCATCCCCTATACAACCTACACTACGCCAAATGATGGGAATGCCCCCGTGATAGGACACCACAAATGTGGTACCTGTCTATGCTGTGAATCCACACTGGAAGGGTCATTATTCCAGCATAATGGAATTTATTGGAAGCATGAGGCCTTCAGTAACTGCAAAACAAAGTTTGTGGTTTATGGCATCATGTGCCCTTGTCAAAGCCTATATATTGGGAAGACAAACCAGGAGATCCCTCAACGTATCTCCCAGCATAAATCAAGATTAAAAAGAAAAGTGGAGAATGCTCCCTTGGTCCATCATTGGACACGCATGCAACACCAGGTAGACGACCTAAGATGGACAGTAATCTCCAAGGTTGAAAAAGACCCCCGAGGAGGTGAATGGAATCTCAAACTATCCCAAAGGGAGGCTTTTCTGATAGTCAAATTTGATACGGCTTCATCTGGATTGAATGAACTCAGTGAGATCTTTAAACTCTGATTTCACACATACCAGCCCTATTCGAAACTGTGTCTGCTTCACCCTATGTAGCGATCCAATTCTCCTACACTATTTAAAGCGTAGGTTGTTCACCATTATCGGTTCCTTTTATTATCTTTTATTATCTTCCAGAGACAACCCTATCTCCATCCTCTCTTTGTATATTTAAAGTGTCGTTTATAGTAATCTTTTCCTTGGGTATGGTACCCCCCGTGACCAACCGATCAGGCCATAAATGGATTAAGTTCTATATTCAACCCCATCTCCTTTGATATGCTGGCTTACGCTTTGACTGCGTGGCCGTCCTATTTATTGCTATCTGGGACCAATTTGACTCTTTGACGACGCACCCTAAGTAGTGTGTGTTTCTTATAAAGTGACTCCTTTACCCTGACCATAGTACACATGCGCCACGGATCAGTGCTGGCGTAAACGCTACGCCCCCAGGGCCGATCCAGTTTGTTTCGAGATCGTCGCAACCCTTTGTTCACGCCCCTTAATTAGTACGAGTTCCTTAAGAAGTGGCTTCCCTCCGCCCTGACCGTAGGACGCATGCGCCACGGATCAGTGCCGGCTGTAACGCTACGTCCATTTGGACGTCTAACCTTGAAGTAAGTGTGACCTCGCGGACGACTCCTTCCTTTACAATGCTGTTTAGATAATGTCTCTACCTAACTCCCAACGGGGTCTAACTTATGGAGATTAACGGAATAAAGGTCATGAAACACGCTTTCCACCCATTGACCTTAACGTCTTCCGGGCGCCGTACTCTTTGACTCCTGACTCTTTGTTCTTTTCCCTTACGGGCCCCTATTCCGAGCAGTTTCTATAAGTTGGACACTCCAAATGCTCGCGCTTGGTTATACAAGGTAATCCCTTTTAATACAAGTGCAACACCACGTAATTCAACCTTCTACTACGGTTTATATTACATGCCGTGTTATCTTTTTTCTTGTAGCATTATATCGTTCAGCCACAATTCACTCTTGGCACTTGAAGATTGAGAAAACAATGAACCGGTAATTAATATGCTCTTTACTATACTAGTATATGGCATTTTCGCCTGTGAATTCGCTCTTCCATTTTGATTTAATAAACATTGATGTTTTCTTTCCTTCATTTCCGCAGATCAAAAAAAATCACAACTCGTAACAATTGTTGAACTTCTCCTGCATTTATACTGCCATTCATCATTTATAGGGGTGAGAAAAGTATCCACATTGCCATTTTCAATGATAATGAAACTTTACTCACTGAGTAATTATAGAGGCGCTTTCCCACCATTTGACAACTTGTATACCTGACTGATCCCCGAGACGCCTTTCTCGTTACTTAGGGGTGAGATTTCTTCCCATCTTCCAATTTGATGTCTAATAGAATTCCGCCTCTATAATTCTTAGGTGATATCTAAAAGGTTCTCTCCATTTCCAAACAGGCAGACGTTCGAAAAACCGACCCTGGTTGAATCCCAAAGGTCACGTCTTAAACACAGTTCCTTAAACACAGATTTCATACCTCAAACGGGAGGTGAGTAAAAAACACTTAGTCAAGTTGTTTTAAGTATGACAAGGATAGTCGTCTTAGTTATTTCCGCTCCACTCCTCTTCTTTTAATAAAGCCTGTTTCATTTCAGAATAGGTTCATACCTCCAATCTGGCCTCAGCTGATGTTTAAAGGACACTTTCCAAATAAAGAATTGACTCCACACACTTAGGGTGAGTACCAAATGCTGAGTTAAATTGTTTCAATCTTGAAAAGGAAAGCATCCCGTTCCACCTCCTTGCTCTTTCCTTTAATCCGTCACTTTGGTCACTTTTCAAAGGGTTTCCATCATAGGTTGCCTCTGTAGATTGAGTTTCAAACCATTGAGGTTACTCTTGAGTCGCTCAGCAAACTTCTTCTATTGATGTTTGGTCCTGCATCGAATGAGCTAGCTGTCCAATTTATGCCTCTCAATTCTTTCTTCTTTTCTCATTTAATTTTTTTCAGAGAATACACCAGGCCCTGAAGAGAATCCCCAGGAATTCGGCAGGATTCGAAACGCGTAGGCCCTGCCACAGATGGTCTGCAAGAACTGTCGGGCATTTAATGAATGTGTCCCACAGTCTAATGCTGTACATTACCTTGGATAAAAAATTCAACTGAGCATTGTATCATTTATGTAACACATAGGAATGTACTTTACAGAGACTAACTAATTTCTTCACTCTTATATAATTTATTTTGCAGACTGTGGCCCCCTCCTTTCCTTCTTCCTTTTTTCTTGGAATGTATATATTGTATTATACACTGTGTCTTTTTGATAGTTTGAATGTAGAATGTCTGACTGTGATATGCGTGTGATCTTGAATGATTGACCAATGTATAGTTATATCTTAATGTCTTTGGTGTCCTTTTTATAACAACCTTTTTGTGTATGTTAAATTGAAGAATTTCATTAAAATAGTGAAGCTATAATTTGATAAAATAAAAAAGCTATTAATTAGCACTTCCCTTTCTGGAATTTCTTTTCTAGTATAGGATGGGTATTTATTTTCTTTAACTAATCCATATCAGTACTGGCAACCCTGTTTGTTTCATAATTACTTTGGCTCAGCCATACTGATTAGAGCCAACCCCTAGTTGTTTCTTGCATTCATTCCTATGGGCTTCGGAATGAATGGGCAATACCAATTCGGTATTTACCGAATCGGTAAATACCGAATTCTTCCGAATCGGTATTCCAGCACATCTGGAATACCTACATATCCACCCCTTAGATTTACCGATTTTTAATTACCGAATCGGTAAAATTCGGTAATTAAAAATCAGTAAATCTATTTTACCTACATCTGGCCCTTACTTACCTAATACCCCAACTCTCACTAACTAACTCCAATAGCTTTCTACTCGGTGATTTCATCCTACACTAGAACGACACAGAAGACCCCCACAATATGCAACCTAAATAACCTACTGGAAATAAAGGATCTCTAACACGTCTGTAGTGAACCGACCCACAATAAAGGCTCAAACCTGAGTGTAATCATTACTAAAGATAAGCTTGTTTCAATTTGATCCTTATTGCTGACTGATTGGTCGGACCACCATCTAATTATTTTTAATCTACACCACATATCTAATTTAGCACCATTCTGCAAACCCTTACACTGGTCTAGGAACATTAAACATGTCCCACAATTGGAACTAGAATACAGGATCAATGACAAATTGCAGTCACAACCCCTCCCACAAACTATTGATGAACTTGCTGCCCACTACAACTCATTTACAACTGATGCTCTTAACCAGGTTGTGCCACTTAAGCTAAAGAGATCGAGAAAAGGCAATCCAGATCCTGGTTCAGTCTAGACCTTAACAATGAAAGAAGACAACTTAGACAGACCGAAAGGTTATGGGACAGAACTGCTCACTGGCGAACCTTGCACTCTTAAAAGCCAAACAACTCTCCTATAAGAAACACATTTTCAAGGAAAAAGGCAATTTCTTTCATAATCAGCCCAGCCTATCGAAAGAACAGACCTAAGGAGCTCTTCAGCATAATACAACAACAAACTACACTTACCTCCCACTAAGAAACAATAGTCACCACTGAATTCTGCGAAATAATAGCTAACTTCTTCTCTAACAAAGTAGCTCAAATCGATTGTTCCCTGTCCCTTGAGATTACCTCCACAACCCAACCTACCGACTCCACCAACACCAAACTCCTTCAACCAAAGAACAATGCTAATTAGTCAGACTTCAAACTCATGACAGAAGGTGACATTTTCAAAATTATTGCTAAACTCAATCCCACCTCCCACTTCGCAAACCCTCTTCCCTCCACTTTTGTTCAGAAACTCAACCACATCATCTCCCCATTCTGGACCAAAATCCTCTCTTTCATCAGGCCTTGTACCAGACTCCATTCAACTCAGACAAGTCACCCCATACTAGGGGTGGGCGGAAAATCCGTTCCGCTCGCGGATTTTGCGGATTTTCGGGAAATCCGCAATCCGCGAGATTTGCGAATCTCCCGCAAAATCCGCAAATCCGCGAGCAGCGGATTTTGCTCGCACTGCTCGCACTGTTCGCGTGAGTTCGCGTGAGTTCGCGCCCCGCGAATAAGTGCAAAATTGCAGAAATACGATCTTAGCAAAACTGAAAGTAACTACTTACCAGGTTCAAAAGTTCAGGCTCATCATTAGTAGCCATTTCCTGTAGTGCTTCCTGAGGGGCCCCTCCAGAGTTCAGTTGCCAGTTGAAACTATTATGTGACTCTGCTCTGAACCTCAGAATAGTTACACATATGCCACAAAGGTCCTGAATTACAGCTAAGGGAGACAAGCAGGAGCCAGGCTGGAAGTTAAAATCCATTAATCAGCCCCTAATTCATTATTGTCAGTTGGGGCAGGGCAGGTGTTGTAACTAATTTTGCAACAATGAAAGCACTTAGCAAGTGCAAAAGATCACTAATCAGGGCGCACTAAGGAAGCAGGTGCCAGCTAAAAAAATATTCTGTGACACATTAATCAGCCCCAAATTAATTCAGGTCACTTGAGGCAGGGAAGGTGTGCTTTGCTTTGCCGAAAATAATGTACACTGGACAACCAGAGGGTGTGGTGATGAAACAGAGGGTGGCATGGGTGGGCCAGAGGGTGGCATGAGTAGTCAGAGAGTGGCAGTGGTGACAGAGAGTGGCAGTGATGAAGAAGAGTGTCCCAAACAGGCTGGACACGTAGAAACAACAAGTTCGCGAAACTTGCGACCCGACAGGTAAGTTCGCAATTTGCGAAAGTGTACAAAACCCTCGCGAACTGGCAGAAACACGGGCGAACACAAAAAAAAAAAATCCGCAAATTCGTGGGAATTCGCGGATTTTGCGGATTGCGAATCCGCAAATCCGCAAAATTCGCGAACGCGAGATCCGCAAAATTCGCTCATGCCTACCCCATACAAAAAGTGCCCAGAGCTGACCCCAATGATCTTAACAATCTCAGACATATCACCAATCTCCCTTTCCTAGCCAAAACGCTGGAGAAATGTGACATACTTCAACTTAATCAAGAAATAGAATAATTCAACCTCTAGGACACCTTCCAATCAGGATTCAGGAAAGGCTGCAGCACAGAAACTGCTATAATCAATATAACAGACAACATACACAATGCCCTGGATGAAGGCAACTCCTGGCTCTTAATCCTACATGACCTCTCAGCAGCATTTGACACAGTACATCATCCGGCCCTACTGGAGAGACTCAAGAAATGCAATGGTATCAATGGCGAGGTCCTGAGATGGTTCACGTTACATCTTCAACATCACTCGCAACAAATAAAAATTGACAGATGTTTCTCGAACCCTGCACCAGTAGCTCAAGGCCTACCTCAAGGTTCCATGCTCTCACCAGCCCTATAGAATCACTTCATGAAACTCCTCACAACTAGCCTGAACCAAGCTGGTATCACCTATCACCTATATGCCAACTACACACAACTCTACTACAGAATAAAATCACCCAGCTACATACACCATCCTAATGCTACACTAACCATGATTCAAACTTAGATTATGACCAATCACCTGAAGCTGAACACCAACAGGACTGAAATCCTGCTCATATCCCCAAAGAACAATCACCTACCCATCCTTATTTATTTATTTATATGTCGTTTTATGTAGCGCGGACATGAACCAGGCCGGTTTCAGACCACTTCACAGATGATAAAGGACAAAAAGAGTTAAGCCAGTGGGTCAGTAACAACAACAGTCATAAGCAAGATACTGGAGTACAAAGAGGAACAAAGTATTGTGACATCGCAAATGGATATAGATGAGCATATATGAACAAAAATCAAATGTTGAAGTTGAGAACAGTCATAGGTCATAGTTATAGTCATAGGATCAAGTGTGAAACACTTTGTAGCAGCGCCACTCAGTGCAAGGCAGTCTGCACAGGAGGAGCGAAACCCACTGGTAGAGGAACCAACAACTAATGGTACCTGGCGGGAGTAGGTGCATTCAGATCAGAGGGTATTAATCCAAAGAGCTTTCACTTCTTTTTGTAAAGATGCTGATGATGGAATCAGTCTGATTTCCGGAGGCAAGGAGTTCCAGATTCTTGGGGAAATACCTGAGAAGGCTCAATTATAAGTTTTCTTTCTTTGGAATGTTTGAGGTTTTAGCAGTAGGGTGCTGGCACTCCTAGAAGATCTTCTATCACCAGATAGCTCAATTTTTTGAGCTTGGTGTTATGGTGAGGGGCATTGTGTGTCATGCAAGCAATGTTAAGATGAATCCTAGCATTAAAAGGCAGCCAGTTTTGGGATTTCAGGTCATGTGTGATGAGGTTGTTTCTTCTGGATCCCATGGTTAGCCTTGCAGCCGAAATCAGGGATGCCCTGAGCTGTACTAACTTGTAGCTGGGTAGCCCACAGAGTGTTGCGCTACAATACTCTAACCTGGAAATTACTAGTGCTTGAACAGCAAACTTGAATTCGTCCGGGGGGAGGAATGGTTTTATCTTTCTTAGGATACTCATGTGGAAGTTAGCTCCTTTGGTGGCTGAGCTAATGTGCTCCTGCATACTCAAGGTCTTATCAAGTATTATTCCAAGAAACCTTGCGGAGTCAATGATGTGTGGAGTACAGTTGAGGGCTGTTAGGTGTTTCATGTATGCAACAATGACAGTAGCCTGTTTAGGTGGTGCCATAAGGAGGAATTCCTTTTTGAAGGACTTTAGCTTGAGGTGTTGGGAGGTCAGCTAGTGTTGTGTTTTGAGTAGGGTTGAGTTGAGGGACCAAGGGGCATATTACCAATCAATAGCGATAATTATCGCTATTGCTTGGTTAGAGACAAAAATTTACCGCTGAGCTGCGGCAATTTTTATCGCAGATAAACCTTGGTATTATCAAGGTTTATCGCAAATGCGATAAAAATCGGCCGCAATGCATGAATATCGCTGAAAAGTCAGCGATATTCATGCATTACCGAGCTAATGCTCTTAGCCATGTTATCCACCTCCCGTTGGATAACATGGCTAAGAACTGCTCTGGGCAGGTGTTAGCTTTTGGAGATATTCGCGCTTAGCGCGAATATCTCCAAAAGTTGGTAATAGGAGATAGTGATGTTAGCGATTGTTTCCAGTCGCTAACATCTTGGCACGCCCACTTTGCATGTCATTAGTGATAAATATCACTGACATGCAAAGTGGGGCCCTAGATGGTCGCTATCGCCTACTAGCTGTTGCTAACTGGTGTTAGCGACAGCTAGGTAATAGGGAGATCATTTTATCTCTGCTTTCTTGGCTTTTAAAGCCAAAAAAGCGGAGATAAACCCCCTTTATAATATGCCCCCTGGTGTCTTCCGGGGTGGAGATTTTCAGGTACAGTTGGGTGCCAACCGCATACATGTGATAGTGAATTTTGGATAAATTGAGAAATTCTGTTAGAGGCTCCATGAACAAGTTGAAGAGCGTGGGGGAGAGTGGAGACCACTGAGGTACCCCAAGTGTGGATGGCATAGAGTCGGAGAGGGTTTGATTGACTTTTAATCTTTGCATTCTATTGTTAAGAAAGGAGGCAAACCAGTTTAACACTGAACCTGAAAGACCCAAACTGCGTTCCAATAAGTCCAGGAGTTTGACATGTTTGATCAAATCAAAAGCTGAAGAGAGGTCAGGGAAGATTAGAAGGCAGGTTTCGTTCCAATCTAGCATTCTTAGAGCGCCACTTACTATGTGAGTAAGTGCTGTTTCAGTACAATGGCCTGGATGAAGACCCGAGTAGAATTGATCTAAAATTTGGAATTGATCAATGCGATTACTTACTTGGACATGAACAAAGTTGTCTTGGAGCTTCGATAGAGTTGGAATGCTAGTGATAGGACGGAAGTTATTAAGGTAATCTTGATCCGTGGTGGTTTTTTTTGCGGATGGGCATAACTTGCCCTGACGTTAAACAATTAGGGATCATCCTTGACGTAGGGAGGCATTTAATATTTTGGTTGATAGAGGGACTAAGGAACATTTCATCTCATTGAAAAAACTTAAGGGTAAGGGGTCGCTGAACTGGTTTGATGGTTTCAAAGTAGGAAGCAGTTTGAGTATAGAGAGTATAGAGAATTCGTCAAAGGGTGAGAATTGGCTCCAGAAGGCGTTATTTTTGTGAGTGAAACCCGGAGCAGGCAGAGGCTAAGGCCGCAGAGGGCATGTAGGGTTAGTATGGAATGGGACAATCAGTTGGCTGCATTGCAGTCCTCGGAGATCAGTTTCAATCTTAATCGTGTTTTCAAGGAAGAAGGAGGCAAACACTTCACAATTTGGGTGTGTACTGGACTGTGAAGGCGGGAGAGTGGGAAGATAATTGAATTGGAGACTGATTAATTCAAAATGTTTTTAGGTGTGTTTCTGGCATTATCTAGGTGGCTTCTGAAGAAGTTCGATTTTGCCCTCCTGATATGTTTGTTGTAAGTGCTTCTTCTAGATCTCAGGAGCATGAGGTGTACAAGGGAAGATGAGCCTCTCTAGGATTGTTTGGCTAGTCACAGACTGAATCTCTCTGAATTTAAATCATTTAACCAAGGTGTGGAGTCTTGGTGGACCTTCTTTTTAGTTGTATGGGGACAAATGTATCTAGAATACTCAATATAGAGTTGTAATGCTCCGTGAGGTCCTGTACCACAGACATGTCCATAGGTGGAAGCAAGGTATTCTTGCTGAGCGATAACATTTCATTTATGTTCGTGTTTCAGACAGATCTTTTCCATGGATGGCTCAAAAACTGGGACTCACCAAACAGCCTTACATCACTATCCAACTCTGCTAAATCCCAAGGTATCACCCTAGACACAAACCTGTCTTTGAAAGAACACATCAAAAACACTACCATAGGTGTGTGCTACAGGCTAAAACATATGTTTGTTTTCAAAGCAGAAGCCCTAATTGGGTGTGTACGAAATTTGAGAAATTTGCCTTCATGCAATCACGTAAATCTCAGGAAAATTATGCAACATTATATGTATATATATATAATGTATATGCGTAACATTAAATGCAAATGTTTCATGTCCAAAGCATTGTTCTTGCTTTGGACACTTATTTGCTAGCTATCTCTGGTTTTGATGATACTTTTTAATGAGTTGCATGTTTATATTGTCATCATAACATAATATATGGATAGGGAGCCATACAATTATACTCCATCCCCCCCTTTTTAACTGCAATTTACTTTTGTTCTTTAGAATCACAATTATCGTAGTTTTTATCACAGTTACACACTCTAACATGGCCGCCATGAGATTGTAGGCATGTTAGTCCTATTTCGATGTTTAATATAAACACAACGCTATGGCGTTCAGAGATCACACGCTTGGTGAGGAGAGCACGCTGGTTTTCGTTTGATGCGAGCGCACAGAACTTTTAAGTAAATGACTTTTAGGAATTAGAAAAGGCCGATTTATGCTTACCGGCATGTTAAGTTTTGGGAAGCCTGGAACAGGTGTTTTCTAGAACTGAGTATCACCTACCCTTTACAGTTTTCGTTTTTACGAAGCGCACACAGCCTGTCGACACTCACTTACTTTTTGGTTCGTTATGATTTATAGCACCTATACATCACGAGTCCAACTGATCTATCACATTATCACAATTAGTCACATGTAATTTATTATGAGCCTCACGATAAGGATATGCAGAATCTGACAGGACCGCTTTTCACATACTCAAGTTCGTTTTTTAAGCAGTACGCATGTTGCACTTTTTCAGTAAGATTGCATGGTATTTTTACTGGTACAGACATTAACCTCTTAGGTGCTGCACCTATTCCAACGGCCGACGGCACCACTACCTCGGGAGTGCTGCCGTCGGCCGTTGGACGTTCGAACCTCACCTGCGCAATGGAACGTTCAGCACTGGAGCTGGACGTTCCATAGCTGCTAAGAGGCTAAAGGACCGATTGACATGTATGAGCTAGTTTATTAACTGTTGATTTTGGAATGATATTTGAATGGTTTCATTTACCCTCATGTACGATGTACCCATTTGATTTGCAGAACCCAGTCCCCGATGAAGGCTATTGAGTAGCCGAAATGCATTGGTTAATGCCCAGGGGATAATGATGGATTTATTCGCCTGCTTTTTTGAAGACTTATGAACTATGAATACAGTTCTATACCTTATGGAATAAACATTAAAGATATCTGAAATACAGAAAAGATATTGTTCTCTTGGAAATTATTTGTTAAAAATTGAATTAACCCAATTAAGGGACTACGCTGTGACTAGGGGACGTCGCCCAATTAAGGGGCACGCTATTTGGTTTATATTTTCCTGCACTTAACAACGGAGAGTGCGCCCTAGAGCACGCAACAACTTCTGACATTAATTGAACATTGAGTGCAAGTGTGACAACTAAAGTGCTTAAAGTATTTGTGCAGCACGATAGACAGTCAAACAGTGAAAAACACCACACAAACATTACACACCAGATTTGAAACATAGCGTCAATTTGAATAAATATAACAAGACCAAAAGGATAAAATTCAGTCAATAAAACCCAACAAATGCAGTTTTAAAGATTTCAGTACATATAGCGCCCCAAAGCACAAAGGGCCAAGTGTGGTCACGCCCAGCCGGGACAAAGTCACAAATTCAGGTTGAATACCACAATGGATCGCACACGGCTAGCCTCTCCTCCGGATCGCCCCTAAGCACTCTGGTATTTGAAGTGCGTGTAGTTCTAAGAGTATAAACAAAGTTTGTAAGTGGTTCCCCAAAGTTGGTGCGAGTAGGTACTCGTTGTCCCCAAGATCTCTAGACCCGAGACATGGCCCGGGTTTGGGGATAGTTTCCCTCCTCAGTGGAGAAGTATTTGGGGTGGATGAGAAGGCCGCCAAGTATCCGTCACAGGCCCTGATGCCTCTCCGGCGTGCAGGTGCGTCTCCAGGAGCTTGTCAGCTCAGGGATATGGAAATGCTATAAGTAGAATACCACAATGGATCGCACACCGCTAGCCTCTCCTCCGGATCGCCCCTAAGCACTCTGGTATTTGAAGTGCGTGTAGTTCGAAGAGTAGAAACAAAGTTTGTAAGTGGTTCACCAAAGTTGGTGCAAGTAGGTACTCGTTGTTGCCAAGATCTCTAGACCCGAGACATGGCCCGGGTTTCGGGATAGTTTCCCTCCTCAGTAGAGAAGTATTTGGGGTGGATGAGAAGGCCGCCAAGTATCCGTCACAGGCCCTGTTGCCTCTCCGGCGTGCAGGTGCGTCTCCAGGAGCTCGTCACCTCGGGGCTTATGGGAGCGCTATAAGTAGAATACCACAATGGATCGCACACCGCATGCCTCTCCTCCGGATCGCCCCTAAGCACTCTGGTATTTGAAGTGCGTGTAGTTCGAAGAGTAGAAACAAAGTTTGTAAGTGGTTCACCATAGTTGGTGCGAGTAGGTACTCGTTGTCCCAAAGATCTCTAGACCCGAGACATGGCCCGGGTTTCGGGATAGTTTCCCTCATCAGTAGCGAAGTATTTGGGGTGGATGAGAAGACTGCCAAGTATCCGTCACAGGCTCAGATGCCTCTCTGGCGCGCAGGTGCGTCTCCAGGAGCTCGTCAGCTCGGGGCTCATGGGAGCGCTATAAGTAGAATACCACAATGGATCGCACACCGCTAGCCTCTCCTCCGGATCGCCCCTAAGCACTCTGGTATTTGAAGTGCATGTAGTTCGACGAGTAGAAACAAAGTTTGTAAGTGGTTCACCAAAGTTGGTGCGAGTAGGTACTCGTTGTCGCCAAGATCTCTAGACCCGAGACATGGCTCGGGTTTCGGGATAGTTTCCCTTATCAGTAGAGAAGTATTTGGGGTGGATGAGAAGGCCGCCAAGTATCCGTCACAGGCCCTAATGCCTCTCTGGCGTTAGCGGTGTGCGGTCCATTGCTGTTTTTTCACAAATTCAGGTTGAACACTATTTATTTATTTATTGCCATTTATAAAGCGCGAACAATTACCCGCAGGCGTCTCGGCGCTAAACAATTCGCATAACTTCAAGTCAGTATTAAAAAGCTCCTGAGGGATTTGATGAATGTTATTGATCAAAAAGCCATGTCTTTAGATGTTTGCGGAACTGGAGAAGTGAGGGGCTTAGCCTAATATTTTGAGGCAGAGTGTTCCATAATTTGGGTGCAGCCACTAAAAAGCGGCAGTCACCCCAAGACACTGTTTTGGATCGTGGGATCACTAACTGGTCTAGGGTGGTGGAACAAAGCTATCTACAAGGTTTGTATGGTTTCAGTTGGTCCTTCAGAAAGTGAGGTCCTTGATTGTTGAGTACCTTATACACTATACATAGTGATTTAAACTTAATTCTGTTCCGGATCGTCAACCAGTGGTATTCTTTAATGGTATCGGATATGGCCGCGAATTTAGGTGTTCCAGAAAGCAGACGTGCTGCGGCGTTCTGTATTGCCTGTAACTTCATCGTGACCCTAACCTGGGCATTAAGGAATAGGCCGTTGCAATAATCGAGGGACGATAGGACCAAGGAGCTGACCAGTGTTTTGGTCGCTGCCTCTGGAAGGAACGGGCTGATTTTCCTAATCATTCTAAGTTTGTGGTGGGCTGTGGTTGCTACTTTATTTGCGTGATCCATAAAGTTACGACCATCGTCAAAAATGACTCCCAAATTCCTGACCTTAGCTGTCGGACTGGGGGGTGCTCCAAAGGCTGGTGGCCACCAGCATGATGACCCAGCTGGTGAGAGGTGTCCAAAAATAACTACCTCCGTTTTTTCTGAGTTCAGCTTGAGGCAATTTGTTGCCATCCACTCTGCAATTTCCAGCATTCCCTTTGGAAACGTTGTGCCGCCTCACCTCCATCACCTTTGATGGCCAGTACCAATTGCGTGTCGTCCGCATAGGAGGTTAGGCTCATCCCATGTGCTTTGATAACATTAGCAAGGTCGACACATAGATGTTAAATAGTGTCGGACTAAGGGATGAGCCTTGAGGAACACCACATGGCAGCGAGAGTTGTGCAGATTGGTAAGGTCCCAAGGTGACCGCTTGTGTTCTGTCGGCCAAAAAAGATACGAGCAAGTCTCTGGCAAAGTGGCAGATGCCCAGCTTTCCGACACAGTCGACCAAGATCTTATGGTCGACCGTGTCGAAAGCTGCAGATATATCAAGCAATACTAGAATTGCTGTGCCGCCATGGTCCCGAATTGCTCTGACATCATCTGCGGCTTTATTCAGGGCCGTTTCGGTCCCGTGATACTTCCGGAAGCCGAATTGTGTGTCGTCCAGCAATCGGTATTTCTCAATGTACTCCGATAATTGAAGATTCATGGCCTTTTCGGCCACTTTGGCTAAAAAAGGGAGGCTAGCAATAGGCCTGTAGTTTTTTAGTTCATTTTTGTCCAGGCTTGGTTTCTTTAATAGGGGTTTCAGTAAGGTGTTTTTTAGCGGGTTAGGATATGTCCCGGATAACAATATGGAGTTACAGACTTGTGTAATAACTGGAATGATGGAATCCGGTATAGAGACAAAATATCGACTCCAAAATATCGACTGGACATAATATCGAGTTTTAAATATAGACTGGACAAAATATCGACTGGACATAATATCGACTACAAAAATATCGTTTTTCAGGTAAGTGAAGTAATATCGACTGTATAAAATATAGATAGCAAAAATATCGATTTTTTAATAATATATAATATTTTATAGTGTATTTTTATGTAATAATATGTGTGAATAGTGTGTATTAATGTTATAAAATATTTTATTACATGAATTTTGTTTTTATAATAATTGCGTAATGTAATTCTGTAGCGGGTTGTGAGTTTATAGGGGAATAGGGTGGGAAGTAATTTAATAATAATTAATTAATTAATATATGTTTGTTAATATTTTTATTTAATAATTAATTGATAATTAATTAATATTAATTAGTTAATTAATTAATATAATTTTGAACATATTTTGTATTAGTAAATAATTGTTAATTAATTAATTGTAATTAGTTAATTACATTAATTAGAGTACATTTTTAATATATATAATTTTGTGTTATTTTTAAGTAATTAATTTAGAAAAAATAATATTAATTATTAAAATAATTACAGCTAATGTTCTAATATATTTACTTTATTGTTATTGTTAATTAATAATTAATTGGTAATTAAATAATATTGATAAATTTTGGGTAAAGGAGCATTTTTAGGGTTCAGGGTCAGTTTTCAGTTCATGGGTAAAGGGGTATTTTTAGGGTTCAGGGTCAGTTTTCAGTTCATGGGTAAAGGGGTATTTTTAGGGTTCAGGGTCAGTTTTCAGTTCATGGGTAAAGGGGTATTTTTAGGGTTCAGGGTCAGTTTTCAGTTCATGGGTAAAGGGGTATTTTTAGGGTTCAGGGTCAGTTTTCAGTTCATGGGTAAAGGGGTATTTTTAGGGTTCAGGGTCAGTTTTCAGTTTTTGGGTAAAGGGGTATTTTTAGGGTTCAGGGTCAGTTTTCAGTTTTTGGGTAAAGGGGCATTTTTAGGGTTCAGGGTCAGTTTTCAGTTTTTGGGTAAAGGGGTATTTTTAGGGTTCAGGGTCAGTTTTGGGTTTTTGGGTAAAGGGGTATTTTTAGGGTTCAGGGTCAGTTTTGGGTTTTTGGGTAAAGGGGTATTTTTAGGGTTCAGGGTCAACAAATAAGATTTTAAAAAATTATTTTTATTATTTTTATTTATTATTTAATTATTATAATTTAATTTAAGTCGTTTTAAGTATATTTTAGTAATTAAAATTTAATATTAATTTAATTTAACACTGTTTTTAATAAAGTCGATATTTTTTACATCTATATTTTTGTTAACGATATTTTGTACTCGATATTTTTGTACTTACCTGTTTGTAGATACAAACTCGATATTTTGACTGTCGATATTTTGTCCACGATATTTTGGCAAGTCGATATTTTGTCCCTCGATATTATTTCAGTGATCCATGGAATCCATCACTGGAGGGAGGACTGAGAAAGGACAGGGATCAAGAGCGGATCCTGTTTTAATTGTAGAGACAATGGTCCTTATGTGATCAATTGTAAGTACTTTAAAACCAGTGAAAGCATTTACCGGGGGTGGCCTGGGAGAGGTGGCATTCGTCGTAGTTGGTTTGGAGGTAAAGGCTTGGTATATGTCGTCCACCTTGGAGAAAAAGAATTTGGCCAAGGCATCGCACAATGCTTGTGATGGAGGAGGAATAAGATTGAGGGCATTGCCTGACAGTGTTTTAGTGATCTCATATAATTGCTTGCTTGAGTTTTTAGCTTTGTTGATTTGTTCTGAATAGAATGATTTTTTCGCCTTTACGATCATTGCTTTGTAAAGCGCCAGTCATTCTTTATATCGGGTCTTACTCGCCATATCGTACGTTTTCCTCCAGTGCCTTTCCTTATTCCTGTTGCATTGTTTTTGTAATCTTAATTCATCAGTATACCATGGAACAGTCGGTTTGGATCTGTTCCTAGATAGGGACTTGATGGGAACTAAAAGATTGGTAGCATGGCCGAGCCAATTCTGGAATTGTTGTGTTGCCAAGTTAGGGTCGATGGACACCTGTGGACGGGTACAATCCAGCTGTATTTTTAAATCTGACTGGTTTATGTTCTTCCAGTCTTTGAATGAACCTAAGTCGGTGGAGATAACTTTCTTACTTGAGTGGGTCTTAATTGTCATTTTACTAAGTATAGCATAATGATCAGTCCACGGCATCGGTAGAATATCTGATATATGCAGACCCTCAACATTAGAGAACACACCATCTAAGGTGTGCCCCGCCGAATGAGTGGCAGAGGCAACTAGTTGTCTTAGCCCCAATATTTCCATGTCTGCAATAAGGGCGGAAGTGTCACTATGGTTAACTTGTTCTAAATGAAAGTTCAGGTCGCCTAGGACCGTAAAAGACTCTTCTGTAGCTAATGATTCCAGTATGGTACTTATATTAGCAAGGAAGCCAGTCCTTGTTCCTGAGGGTCGGTATAGCAGTATCCCCTTGTAATTACAGAGAGCGGTGAGCTTAATTCCAAACTGCAGCGCTTCGCATGAGGTGGATGGAATAGGTACAGTTCTAACTACGAACCGTTCTCTGGCTATAATAGCCAAGCCACCTCCTCTTTTTCGTACTCTGTCCTGACGATAGACTTTATATCCATTAGGTACTGCGATCACTAAGTCTGGATGCGAAGAGTCATCGGTCCATGTTTCAGTGACAAAAAGAATGTCTAATTTGTAATCAATGATGAGGTCCGCTATTTCCTGACTGTGCTTGCATAATGATCGCGCATTAATAAGAGCCCTAGCAATGGTGTCATCATTAGAATTAGTTTGTTGCTTAGCATGAGCAGAAACAATATTTATAGGTATAGAGCTGTTACAGTGTGGGCAGAGCGTGGTAAGTTCCTGTAATGCAAGTTTAGGGTCCAACCTTATACAGCCGGGGGCAGGCGATGGTCGAAGTTCCATTAAAGAAGTGTGGGAATAGACAAGGTTATGGTCGGTCAGCGGCCAGCCAGGGGTTGGGGCCCTAGGCCCGGTCCCGGCGCGGACGGGCGCAGACGGGCTTGCCTTTGGCGCGCCTTCGACGTGCCCGCTGCGCCCGCCCGCTGCGTGGACGGGGAGGTCTGGTGTTCTTATACATGTGCAAGAGGGAGTGGAGGAGGGTGGGAGGGGTCCAACCACTACACCGCAACAGCCTCGGAGCGACGCTAGTCTCGCGCCGAGTTAAGGGGTTATTTGAAAAGAGTACTGTTTAAAATATCTACAATTTTAAAAATGCGCTATTAGTATTCAATAACGTGCAATAAATCATACATAGAGGTAGAGCAAAGATCCCCCTGCTTCCGCCTCAGGGGAGAAGTATGCAAATGTCGCGGTGAATGACTACACACCCTTAAGTAATCTGGAAGGGCGGGAGGGGTCCAACCACTACACCGCAACCCTTACCTCCCCTCAAGATGGCGGCTGAGGTGGGTCGAGTGAAGTGTCAGCGCCTGGGAAACGGCAGCGTGTGGGCAGGGAGAGCCTGTAAACAGCCTCGGAGCGACGCTAGTCTCGCGCAGAGGTAAGGGTTTATTTTAAAAGAGTACTGTTTAAAATATCTACAATTTTAAAAATGCGCTAGTAGTATTCAATAACGTGCAATAAATCATACAGAGAGGTAGAGCAAAGATCCCCCGGCTTCCGCCTCAGGGGAGAAGTATGCAAATGGAGCGTAGTATACAATGGAGCGTAGGCCGGCTACAGTGGCCCAGTTGGGCCCATTGTGCAGGAGCACTTTAAGTCCTGGTGACAGAGCGTTGCATGGTCCCGTGTAGAGAATGCGTCTCACAGATGTGGCGAATCGTGGTACCGAGGTGCTGCGATTCGAGGTCCTGTGTCATCCACGAGGATTCTGTCGACGAGGTACTGTGATGTGGAGTTCGGCATCAAGAATGCGTTACGCAGTCGGGGTAAAGAGTCAGTTCCGAAGAGCTGTGAGGCTGAGTTGTCGTTGAGGCTTCTGTTGTCAAGAGATTTGCAGTGCAAGGCCCTGCATCAGTAAAGCTTCATACAGCTTTGGTTCCTACATGGGCTGGAAAGTCGATGTGGAGTCCTTGCACTGTGAGAATCCTCATAGCAGAGGTAATGCGTTGGTTGTGCTCAGAGTTGTGCCGCTTAGCAGAGGAGGTGTGTCTGGTCTGCTTGATCCATTGATGGGCTGGCAGAGCACCTTTAGGCCCTCTACCAATGATCTAGGACTGGGGTGGCACCACTTGGCAGAGTTGGACTCACAGATGGCAGAGTACAGGTTTTGGGTTCAAAGTTGTGAGGGTATAGTCAGGAGGCCAGCCAATTAGCCCTTGGAGTCACTCTGGGGTTCATCAGATGCAGGTCCAGTCCTTCACACCCAGGCAAGAGGGCAACAGGCAGCAGGTCAGCACAATAGGCAGCAGTCCTTTAGGGCAGCTGTCTAGCAGATTGGCAATACTTTCAGCAGCACAATAGTCCTTCTTCTTGGCAGAGTATCCACAGGTCCAGAAGTGTATTGAAGAGTTGGTGTCTGCGGGCCAATATTTATACCTGGAATTTCCTTTGAAGACGGAGAAGCTTCTTGAGATTTCCAGTTGAAGTCTCCAGGTATCCTGCCTTTCTTGTTGTGGCTTCAGACTAACTACAGAGAATATGCAGTCCTTTGTGTGGAGGCTAGACACAGGATATTCAAGTGTAAGCAGAGCTATGCTCAGCTCCACCCTGTCATCCTGACACAGATGGCTCATCCAGGCACTCCTATGCTCTCTACTGAGTGTGGCTTTCTAAATGAATACACACAGCACAACTGTCGGCTATTGCAAGCTTTGTGATCCAGAAGCAGGCTGCAGGCACTAAATGACTCAGGCAGGAAAAATCCAACTTTCCAATAGTGGCATTTTCAATATTGTAATATTGTAAATTAAAATCCGACTTTGCCATGAGAGAGGATTTTTCATTACAATTCCAAAAACACCAAACATGAACTGGTTACCTGATCCCATTTGGAAATCATCACTTATTAGATGTGATGAATAAGGTGAGTACAATGTTTGCCACTGGGAAAGGTAGGCCTTGCAGTATTGAAAAATAAATGTAAGAGTTTTTTACCACCAATACATGAAAAACCTAAGAGTATGTGTCCCTCATTATAAAAACACTGTACATGCCCTCAGAGCAGTCCAGGGCCTACCCTAGGGGGCTTCCCTGTATTAAAAAAAGAATGGTTTTGAGCCTGGCAAAAGGTATATTTTGCCAGGTCTATATGGCAGTTTAAAAAATGCACACACAAGCTGCAAAGGCAGACCTGAGATATGTTTAAAGTGCTACTTTAGTAGGTGGCACAATCAGCGAGCGCTGTAGGTCTACCAGTAGCATTGAATTTACAGGCCCTTGACACAAGTAGTGGTACTTTGTTTGGGACTTACAAATAAATTAAATATGCCAATTCAGAATAAGACATTTCTATCATGTTGTAAGGAGAGAGCACAAGCACTTTAGCACTGGTTAGCAGTGGTAAAGTGTGCAGAGACCTAAAGTCAGAAAAAATGAAATCAGTAAAACAGGGGGGCTGAAGGTAAAAGGTTAATTGGGAAAACCATGCCAAGGATGCCAGAAGTGGCATAATGAAATTTGAGGGGGCCCCTCCTGGAAAGTGAACACAGCACCCCAGCTCACAACTTGGCACTTTTGCTGATGGGGCCCCCTGGATCTCAGCCCCACCCTCACAGAGGCGGTTATGGGGGCTTATGTTATGCCACTGCATACCAGGTCTAACAGAAACGTACTCCAGCTAAGCCTTGGAGTAACATATACCACCACACATGGCCAACCACTTGTATTTAAGCATACAAAATAATGAATCCACCAAACAATCACTGTAATATATTGGATTATGACAAGATTTTTTAACTTTACCACCCATCTACAGGCGAAACATATTTCAACATCAACCAATTCCAGCCAGCCTGACCACATACGAAATTAACTCACACATCAGACCACTTTCTTTGCCTCCACTATATCTGTAACATTTCTTTTGCTTTGCAGAACAATTATTTGAGGAGAAGAGAGAGGGTTTATAGGCAAAGGAGCAACATCTTTGATATGTCTCAAGAAGCATTCATTGCTATATACCACATCTCTCAAGTTGTGCTGTTGTGATCCCTGACGTGGTTGCAAACTTGGAGCAGGAGCTTGATTCACTACTACCCGCTCCCAGGCTGACCTTGCCCATGTCAAAATACTGACTGTGCTCCTTCGGGTAGCCATGCACTATATAAAACCCACAGAATAAAATAGAAACTTACATACAAAAAGACAACGTCGGCCATTTTGTGGACATTCTGAGACATCTCCTCAATGCCACAACACCATTCTCCTCTATATTGCTGCTCCTTTCTATAACTAAACCCCAAACATGGCTGAGGGACAAGATGAGAGACCCACCACTCATTCATAGATGAAGAAATGGAGATCAACTGTAAAGGGGTCCATCAAAGGCACCTTCAACTTTATGAGAATCCTGAGAGCCTGCTCAGCAATCCAGCATTGATCCAAATATGGAGAGACACTGATGCACTGCAGTGCATTGGGGGTCCACACCCAGAGGAGGAACCTCTGCCGCAAGAGATGGGACAACCTTCATTGGTGGGTATGTGTAAAGTAAAAAGATATTCTGGGGTTTTCCTCCTAGTCACATAGGTATCATTCATGCATGATACTACTGTCCAGGTAGGTCCTGAAAGCATCACACATGCAAAATGTGACAGGAGAAGCTTGCAATAAGTCAACCACTGGACATCTATTGGGGGAGCATTGCAACCCATTGTTCTTTTGCACACCTTGCCAGCTCAGTTTGGACCCAGCCTTTTGCAGTCAATCGTGACCTTGCTCCCTGCAGCTTTGTCAGCCCTCGTACTCAGAGAGAAGGGTATGAGCAGTAGACAGGCCTTAAGAGTATTGGAGGCAGATTTACAATAAGTGGAGCATCCGTGCATATCAGAAGGGATGCGCCACTTATTGTGCGCCATCCCTCCGCCACCATTGATGCGCCGCACCAATGGGCAAAAATGGGAACAGATGCGTGACGCATCTGTGCCGTAAAAGCGGCGCATTGCTGGAGTTGCGACGCAGCTCCAGCAAAGCTCTGGGGGGTCCTATCTTGTTAATGCTGCGTCAATCCTTATGCCTGCTTCAAGCAGGCGCAGGGTTTTGACGCAGCATGGGCCCCAAAGTGACTGAGTGAAATCTTGTAGATTTCACTCAGCCACTTTAAGGCGGCGTTCCTGCTCCGGAACGTCCCCCCCTGCGCAGGAACGCTTCCTTCTGTTGAAGGGCTTTACAACGTAACGCATCTCCCAGATGCGTCACGTTGTAAGTACCCCGCACCATGGCGCTTCTTTTGCGCCGCCGCTGCGTCACAAAAGTGACGCAACGGCGGCGTAAAAGGGGCGCAAGGGGCTTGTAAATCTGCCCCTTTGTTTATATATTTACTGCGGAGCACATGAGTTTTAAGAGTGGTGTCTAGTCATTTCTTCAGTCTGAATTTTGTTCTAATATTCCCTGAAGTCTTTAACCAATGACTGATTGACTAATTAAGCTGATCTTGACATAATGGAAAGGCTTTTTAAGATCTATATTTTCTGACTTCATAATAGTTAAAGCACAAATTCGACATTTTGGATTTGTTACATTTCCATTGTTAAAAAAATGTCAGACATTTAAAAAATATTTTGGATACCATGTTACTGAAAATTCAACCTTCAGACATAATCTTTAAGAATGGTTTGTTGCCTTGTGAAAATACACTCTTAGCTCAGATAGACGATTTGTAGATGTGGCAAAACTATTTTTTTAAACTTTAAGCACAGGATTAGACAAAGGCAAAAACCCTCTTTACACGACTGTAAGGAAACTGCCCTGTCTGTATTATCACCCCCACTTTTTCCTGAACGTTTGCAAGATGTTGCTAGTTTTTCGACTCTGAAGTTCACTGGGCCCTGTTGAAAGGGCCCCAGTGCATGTGCTCTGACCCTTCAAAGTGTATGTATAATTGGCTAATCCCCAATTGGCATCTTTAAATTACCTATAGGTCCTTGTATATAGTACAAAATTCACCCAGGTCTAGTACGTTAAATGTCAATAGTGGATTGCAGCACTTATGGTGCTATCACTACAGTGACAAAGTGAAAACATGGCTCTAGGTCTGTAATTGCAGCCTAGCCAGGCATCTTTTAAATTACCAACTCGATACAGCAAAATAACCCTTTTACCAAGTTCAAACCGAGACCTAAAAACCTTCCTTTTTAGGTCTCTGCTTGACAGCGCATGCGCTGTTTCGAAGAAACATGTTGTGTTTAATCTGTGGGCTTCAGCCCGCCCACAAGCTTCATATTTGCTCGCTCCATCATCTGTCTCATCTTCTTTTTCCAACCAAAAAATCAGGGGAGGTAGAGGTTAAGGCTAGGTTTACCATCCTTACTGTATATTGTTTCACAAAAATCGAGTATATAAAAAAAAACTAACCTTTGCGGGAACTAGGATTCAACAAAAGTTTGTTGCAATCCCCTTACTAGAATAAGCATTGGCAAAGCCAATAGGTCTCGTCTTTGGGACCTTATAAGTGTTTAGCCATGCAGCATATTATCACCCACTGGACAGATTTCTGTAATGGAACTAGTACTTATGTAAAGTGCTGTGATACCTTCATTCGCACTACATAATGCAAAAAATAAAACCTGTGGTTGTGAGGTCAAACATAAGATTAATAGGGTGCTTGCCTTAAAGTTAAGATTGCCTTCTTCCTCCTACAAGTCAACCGCAATGGGCCTAGCATGACAGTGAATGCACAAGTTTCTCAATGCAAACAGAGCATTGGCAGGGCTGTGTGTGTGAATGTGGCATGTGAAGGGAGGGTTGGTTAAAAAGAATGGCGCAAGAGAGAAGCGGGGGCGAGTGAACACAGCAGCGTGGTGAACAAGAGCGCACTAATTAAAAACAGATGTTGACATGACCCTGAAAAAATAGCGTTCCTGCTCGTGGGAGGATACATTTACTGGGAAAGGTGGGAAATGCAGCCGCCTTTGCCCCATTGCGTGCTGTGTTTTTAGAAAGACACAGGCAAAGACCAATTGAAATAATGCAGAAAAAAAACACACACACAAGCGTGTGTAAAGTCCAGAGTAATTCCGATAGGTTGTTTTCCTAGAGCAACATATGCACGCTGCACTAGGCTCAACCTGAAAAAGACTCTTTTTCTAAAGACCCCTCATCCACCAGGGTTTCCCCTAGGTGCCATGGTTCATCATTGGGGTTGCTCTCAAACCTCTACAGATTGAGGTGTGCTGCAACTTGCGAACTCCTTAGGAGTGCTTAGTTATGGACCATGTGAGGTGCAGGGATGTGGAGTGGAAGGAAGATAAGTCTTAAAACTACCTAACTAGTGAGCTACTATTTTCTTTCCAACCCTAGCCGGCATGGTTAAAATCAGGGGTTAATGCCAGGGGGAGACCTGACCTTAATGAGTTTGGTTCCCCTAGTATTGCGTCTGTGTCAACATGTTTCAAGCTGTCCCCTACAAGTTCTTCATCAGAACTACACGGGGTCCAGCCCCTTGCGTACCTCTCCTAGAAAATCCTACAGTGGAGTGGTGTGGCTCACTAGTTAGAGGCGGCAGACCCGTAACCAGAGAACGGCCCGGGACCAGGGTTCATTTCCCGACGCGGCAGGGTCGTGGACCAGGGTCAAACAGACTCGATAATTCTCGCCTCGGTGCCTACTCTAACCAGGGAACACACTCGGCAACTCTGGGCATTAAGCTTACCTCATCTGTACAACGGCCCCTCACAGACGCCGGGGATGGCTGGTTTCACCTTGGAGATACCCAGAAAGGGACCATCTCACAAGGAAAACCAGGACGGGTTCCCCAGCGGTCTTCAGTGCCAGGACACTCCTTGGAGTCACAGTGCGCTTTACAAGTACACCCACATTTACATTTACATGAGGATACAGTGAAGTGCACACCTTATGTGTATACACAAAATACATACGGTTACTTAATGATACTCCGTATCTTTAAAAGAAGAAGCTAAGAGATACATTAAAAACAACTGCTGCCCACCAGACAAGCTGGTAGGCCATATAAGCTTGTAAATACATGCATCCCCTTACCTAGATCAATGCACCTGTATAAAGTGGGTGCACTTGGCTTCTATATTGTGAGCTCATCTAGTGTGAAGTGAATGTGTCACACTCAATGTCAGTGAAAACCCTCTTAATGAAAACTAGTGAGAAAAGGCACCATGTGACAAACAACACATAAAATACATGTAGCCTATGAAGACAACTACTTCTATTTAGGCAATACTATTGCCTCATGGTCAACAACATGGGTAGAGGGGCTTGAAGTCACAACCTGGAAATGGAGATAAGACACTTAATTAGCCGTTTTGTTCTAAAGATAATTAAAATTAAAACCGGAGGATGGTAATTCCTCACCGAGTACAGCAAGGCCCCCTTCTCTTTGTACTTACTTCATCAAAGCACGCCTCTCAGTGCTTTACCTACTCCTGTCCCTGAAGACCACATACTAATGCGTGCGTCAGCCGGGTGACTAAGCAGTCGGCGTGGAAGTGCCTTGCCATCCTGCTGAACTATTAGACCGTGTACTATCAAACAAAAGGGCCGCCCCCATTGGGACAATGGCGGGCCATCTTTGTAGCTTAACAATCCTTTACTTTTAGTTTAAAACTGATTATAGGCACAACCGTGGTAAGACAACGGGGGGGAGGGTTCTTTTGTTTGTTAGTAAGTGGACCCTGTAAGTATTGATTCCTATACAGTAGGCCTGAACCTGGGAGTGTCCTTTTTGTGCATTACTCATGAAGAGTACTGATGTTCCATGCAACAGCTGGGCTAACGACTACGCTTGTAATGTCCAGGACATTTCTATGACGCCTCTGGTGCACTGTGTAGCCTCTGGTAACCAGAGTCATAGATGTAACACTTGTCCCTAGGTGGAGTATTTAACCTAACGGGGCTGGATCGTCAGGTGCTCAAGAATAAGTATCATGCAGGTTATACCACTACACCGATGGTATTTAGATGTGTGGTATATCTTTACAGAAGATGCTTATCGGGGCTTGGTGAGATCCAGACAGGCTACTCCTAATGGATTAGTCAACAAAGAGACCCCAAGGAATATCGGGGCATATTATCAAGAAAGGGCCTTACATTAGCGCCGCTTTTATCGGCAGGAAACTGCCGATAAAGCAGCGATAATGGGCTTGATAATGTGCTCTATGAATTCCAATCTAAGCCCATGTTACATGTGAAGACATGTAACATGGGCTTCGATTGGAATTCATAGAGCATATTATCAAGCCCATTATCGCCGCTTTATCGGCAGTTTCCTGCCGATAAAAGCGGTGATAATGTAAGGCCCTATCTTGATAATATGCCCCATTGTCATTTAAACCCTCTGTGTCTGTGCGGAGTTTATACACCCATCACTGCTCCTTTTCCAATAGTCTAAGTTACAAATTATCAATGTGACTAGGTGTTCTAAAACCACCCATTTCAGATTGTTAGGTGTATGTTTATGTTCCATGACATGTGAGGACATTTTTGTGGTAATTCAGTGACACCTGATGTTACTGCGGTGCTCGCATATCTGATGCTTACTTTTCTTGTAGTCATACCTACATAATGTAGGTTGCATGGGCAGGTTAGCAAGTATGCTACGCCTGTAGTGTAACAATTCATTAGCTTACGTGGTTCCCAGCACATCGTGTTATTGAATGACACTTTCTTAATAACGGTAGTAAGGTGGCACACACTACAAATACCACATGGGTAATGGCCTGTGGGTGGTGTACCCAAAACAAATTGATTCCTATCTCTGTTTGTTACTGATTTTGGGCGGGTATGCACCAAAAGGACTTTCAAATTCCTCCCCCTCTTGTTGAGGAACATTGGTTTGGGGATGTTAAGTTTTCTGCTTTTTAAAATGAGCCAGTGTCTTTTTTACTATCTTGGTAACATGATCAGAGGCAATGTTAAAGTTTGTGATGCAGATTGGTCTTCTGTTTTTCCTAGTGTCCTGTTTTGAATGTGTCTCAAGTAGGACATCCCTGTGGTTATTGGCTGCTCTCTTCTTTGCTTTTGATACCAGACCTGTTGGGTATTTTCTTGTTAGTGGTTTATGTGATAGGGTTTTGGCTTGTATGTTGAAGTCTCTGGTCTCAGTGCAAATCCTCCTCCGCCTGAGGAACTGGCCAAAAGGGAGATTCTCCTTTAAGAGTCTTGGGTAGAAGCTATCGTAAAGGAGTAAACAGTTTTTGGCTGTGGGTTTTTCTTGTGTCGTTGTCTTCAGTTTCCCTTCCACTGCATAGATATTGAGGTCAAGGCATACCAGCTGAGATCTGCTGATAGCCAACACATCACATTTTGGAAAAGGTACATCGATGATATTCTGCTGGTTTGGGAGGGTGAAGAGTCCAGGGCGGATGAATTTATCGCCTGGCTAAATCATCAAGACATTTTTCTCAGATTCACTCACACTATGAGCAGATCTCAGCTGGTGCAGTTTTATATAGCACCAACACCACCCGAAGGTATTGGAGTGTCTTACGTTAGCATATTTTTCTTTACATAAGAATATACTTATTTTTGTAGGTATGGTGAGATTAAGTGATTTGCGCAAAATCAAGGACGCCAAAACTCGAACCCGGCTTACCAGCTCCATAGTCTGCAGCTCCGGCCCGTACGCCAAATCCGCTCCCAAAAAGACGCCATATCATCTCCCTAGTCTCAGCCTCAATTCCATATTTTGGGATTATGGCTAAATCACTTAATCTCTCTGTTTCTGAACACAACAAGCACTAAAAAAAACAGTAGGATTCGCCTGTGCGAAATCTATTTTTTTTTAAGTCTCAGGCCAGACTGCGCATGCTCTGCTTGGCTAGACAGCACATGGGCTGTCTTGAAGAGACCTGTTGTGTTCTATCTGAAGGCTCACAGGCCGCCCATTTACCATTGGTAAACTTCAGTGTTGCTCTCATTTGATTTGATTCCATTCATCATCATACGGCATAATGCCCTCTTCTTGTGTTCAGCCCTCCAATAGAGCATGGACAAAATGCATGTATCCTTACACTGCTCCCAGTTTGCACAGCCATTTTTTCTTTGTTTTCAAGAACTCCATAGGAGTACTTATGTTTTCAGACAGTCTCCCTTGTACACATACACGCATGCCACTAAAATGCATGTATGTGTACATAAACAAATGTATTTCTTTAAAAGTGGTTAACACCCGAACAACATTTGCTTATTTATTTATTTATTTGCACAATCCAATGGTATTGAAGCACTCGCTCCATCCTCCCTCTTGATATAGCGTGAACACAAGCCAATAGTATTGGAGCTCATTAAGTACTCACCAGTTATATTCCACAATGACACATTCATGTTTGTTGTGGATCCTGCTTCAATTAAGGTATTTTTGTATCTCTTCCATTTCCCCTTCCCCTCCTGCCTCCCTGCTTCATCTGTGCCACCACTACCTCTCTTGTTGCTGTTGCTCTTAGTTTTTTTTTTTTTTTTAAATGAACTAATGGTACTGGAATGCGTGTTCCGTCCTCCGTCTTGCCAAAGTCTCCCTTGTACACATAATCACAAACCACAAAAATGAATGTGCATGTACATAAACAAATGCATTTCTTTAAAAGTTGTTAAAACATGTACAGCACTTTTTATTTTTTTTGCACTATCCAATGGTATCGGAGGACTCACTTCGTCCTCCGTTTTGCCATAGTGCGAACATGAGCCAATGGTATTCGAGTGCTTTAAGCGCTCACCAGTTACATTCCACAATGATACATACATGTATGTCACTGATCCTGCTTTAATGAAGGTATTATTGGGGAGGAGCCAGGTCGCTGTCTCCCACCACCACATCCAGCCTCCTAACCAGCGCCTTTATTATGTTCCCGCAATGCAGAGGTGAAGCGGCGCAGATCCATGCGCGCCCGAGTGCTCTGACGGCTTCATAGCCGAAGATGTGCCGTCTCGAAGTTTGCGGCCCGCCCCTGCCTGAAGCCGGGGTCTAGGGTACTGAAATGCCCGGCCCCTAACACAACAACAACGGCAGGGTGTGTGGCGGAAGTGCCGGTCTGGGGAGATGGAGACTTGCATTTACCCGATTTTTGACGGCGATTCTCACACAGCGCCACAGCAATGTTGACATTTGATTTGATGCTTTTCTGCGGATGCTTGAGGTAACGACCCCCCCCCCAGCTGGTCATTCTGTGGATGTGTGCCCCGTGCAAATCGTATCGATCCCGAAGGCGGTGAGTGTCTCCCAATACCCCCGCTGGGATTATTTGCCTGCTATTTGATGAGCGACCGTGGGACACTTTTCGCCTAGTGGGATACGCTCCGTGTGGGAGCGCCTTACACGCAATTGCGCCTTAGGGGATCTCGAGACCGATCCTGAACTGCTCTGCAGGTGCCACGAAAATGACGCGACCGGACACCTGGAACGGATCGGCCTGGTGTGATGGAGCCTCGGCAGCTGCTATGACTGCCGCTACTGGGGGAGAGATGGAGGACCTGGGGCTGGGGGATGTCATGGCGGCCATTGCTGACTTGCACTACGCACTGCAACACCAGATGGAGACTGTGGGGAGAGACCTGGATGCTGTTGTGCGTGGGGGTCGTCCAGGTGGAGCGGCTCCTGCCCTGATACACGGATTGCTAGAGATTGTGAGACATGTTTATTGTTGGCAGTCGGCTCATGGGTGCCCCCAGGACTTGATGGTCTCGGGGCTGGATGGTGACATCCTGTGGGCCCACGCTCGACAGAGGGATAGTGGCGCTGTGTGCTGTCCGTCAATCACAGCGGAGGCGGAAGATCCGATGATGGCGTCATTATTGGGAGCATTACCTTGTTCCGATGATCAATTGCTCGATAGCGGCGGGCAGCAGTGGCGCTACGACAAGTCCTTTTCCCTTTGTTTTGGACTGATGCTGAAGAGCGAGCGCCACTTCTTATGCTCCCTGATGGCTCTTAGATATTTGGATAACTACGTCTTTCGAGCTACATCACTGTGTACTGCCGTACCTCCGGATGGCATCCTCTTCCCAGTCTGGTACTTTGACTCACCTACACCTGTAACAGAGAGTCTGGGTTGCAGCCGTAAATTGGACCGGGCGGGCCTGGGTTGAGTATCATAATGCTACTTTCAGTGTGGGGCCAACGCGGGACTTTTTTACTTATGTCATGATGGCCCTACGGCAGACTGGCAAAGATCGAACCCACTCAAAATACGTTTATTGTATTGCATTCGGGTTTTCTATATGGAGTGGGTATTTCCTGTGGTGGGGGGAGGGGGGTAGGCGTGGGCTGTGGGTCTGTCCTGGTGTGCTGAAGAGCGAGCGCCACTTCTTATGCTCCCTGATGGCTCTTAGATATTTGGATAACTACGTCTTTCGAGCTACATCACTGTGTACTGCCGTACCTCCGGATGGCATCCTCTTCCCAGTCTGGTACTTTGACTCACCTACACCTGTAACAGAGAGTCTGGGTTGCAGCCGTAAATTGGACCGGGCGGGCCTGGGTTGAGTATCATAATGCTACTTTCAGTGTGGGGCCAACGCGGGACTTTTTTACTTATGTCATGATGGCCCTAACGGCAGACTGGCAAAGATCGAACCCACTCAAAATACGTTTATTGTATTGCATTCGGGTTTTCTATATGGAGTGGGTATTTCCTGTCGTGGGGGGAGGGGGGTAGGCGTGGGCTGTGGGTCTGTCCTGGTGTCCTCCTCCGCTCTCTTTCTTTTCTTTTTTCCTTTTTCCTTCCTTTAGTTTTTTCTTCAACTTAGTCGAGCGATAGCTCTCTTCCGCTCTCTTCTAAATTTCGGGTTCATATAACGGGCGACAGGCACGCTGAGGGGGAGGCCATAGCCATAGGCAGGGGTGCAGGGTGGGGGGTTTGGGGAGGGGTATTACTGTTTTTCTTTTTCTTTTTCTGTTTCTAGGGCCCCTTTTTTCTTACCTGCTACTCTTGGCTTTCCCTTTACTCTTCTTTCTTTCCCCTCCTTTTTGGGAACCGAGCGATAAGTTGCTCACCGTATGTTCTTCTGGTTCTAATTATGAGGGTGGATGTTTCTTTAGCAGGCATGTACTGCATTGGCGTGCAAACTGTACTGTTTAATTGTCTATCCTGTTTAATATGCACTAGTGTCAACGCCCTGCCTGTATTAGTCCTGACTGCGAAGATCCTGATTACTGATAACCCTTGCTATGATGATTGCTCGATTGTACGGCGCCTGATCCTGTTTTTTCCTAAACCTTAAAAAAGAAACCTCTTTAATCCTGGTACCTATATGGTACGGTCATTATCCTGAGCTGCAATGGGGCAATTGGGAGGCGGACTGTTGCGTACTTATGGCTTTTATTGATTTGCTGCCCGTGATTGTAACTGCTTTATGTATCAATAAAGGTTTACCAAAAATTTAAAAAAAAAAAATGAAGGTATTATTTTCCCCTTCATTGTGGCTTCCTCCTGCGCTCTCCTGTCGGTGCTTGCCCATCTGCCCATCCCCTCCTTTGACCCATCCCCCCACTACCTCCTGCGTCGCTGCTGCTTTTATTTATTTTTAGCATGATCCAAAAATATTGGGGCTTTTGTTCCGTCTTCCATCTTGCCATGGTGCTAACACCAGCCAATGGTATTGTAGTGCTTTAAGTGCTCACCAGTTACATTACACAATGGCACATTCATAAATGCGTAAATGCGTAAATGATTTGCCCAGAATGACAAACTGTTCAGACAATCCTGAGATTCAACCCTGCTTCTCCAGTTACTCTGTAAGCATCTCTGGCCGTTACACCACATCCTCACTTCACTTCAAAGCTTCTCAACTGTTTCTCACTATAACTTCCACATTTCTTCAGCAAGACCCCGTCAACACCATAAAAGCATTAGCAAGCCAATAGTTCTCGACAACGCCCAAGCTATTGGCCTTGCCAATGTGAATGTCTTTTAGCCATGTTGACTAGCAGCACATCTGCTATTCAGAATGAATAAAAGTCACTGAGAAAAGCGCTTTGATGAGGCCAACACAGGC
This sequence comes from Lissotriton vulgaris, assembly GCF_964263255.1. Lineage (NCBI taxonomy): Eukaryota > Metazoa > Chordata > Amphibia > Caudata > Salamandridae > Lissotriton > Lissotriton vulgaris. Next base: position 434,811,755 of record NC_141689.1, on the reverse strand, counting down.
CATGTCATATTGATTTTTTGTGTTAGGAGGGGAAGGACAATAAACTTAACATGGGGGGCAAAGGGACTCGGCTTCGGCTCAACATCCTGTGATTCTGGGCTTTCAGTTATGTTTGTTAATATGTATAAGTTACCCTAAGGCAGCCTTTTAAAGCCCATAAGACAGTGTGCAGACTGTTCAAAAGAAGGACGTTTGTTTTATGTTTTACATGTTCTGACAGTAAAAACGTCTGATAGTCCAATTAGCCAACATGGAGTTACACAGCCCAGTCACTAAAGGGTAACCTCCATTTGAGACTGCCAAATATGGTTCTTCAAGGCATCAAATTCATTGTTACATTAAACCCAACAAATTGTTGAAGTCAAATTTAAATTAACTTTTAAAATAAAGTGATTTTAGAAAGTCACCACTTTCTTTTCCTACAGATCTGGCAGTAATTTTCTGATGAACGACAGCAGCTGTCACCGGCCTATTCCTTTGTGGAAGTAGAAAGGTTGGCTCTCCTCCAGAGGGGAAACCCCATTGCAGAACCAGTTTTCCATGAAAGGTGGCTAATTATACTGGATAGACCTAAGGGGTGTGTCCATAGTTGTGTACTAGGGCATTTTGGATTTAGCCAGAGAGCTGCACTCTGGGGAAATATTTAGTACCAACCCCATAGGGAATTATGTCAGAAGGGGTAGGGCTGCCCGATGGGACTAACTGTAGCCCCATTGGCTATGGAGTCCTCTCCGCCCAGAAACTTTAAATTGGCATAAAAGTTACACACCTGGCTTCCAACTTCGGAACACCACTGGACTCGAAAAGAACTGAAGAAGGATTGCACCTAGCGAACCTGGTGAACTTGGAGAGGCAGGATGCACAAAGAAATACTGCACCTGATGAACCAAATCAGAATTTCAGAAAAGGAAGTGTTAATCCTGCTGTTGACTTTGTGGCGAGAGACCCTGAGGGGTGAACCTGCTTCGACTTGTGCCAAGGACTAGTGCGTAGGGTCCAAGTACTAACAGTTGCCACTGGACAGCCAACCGCCGACAGACGGTCTGGGTCCCACCTGGATCTGCCGAAATGCCGCCATTGGGAGTCGGAGTCCCTCAGGGCTCCGTACTGAGCCCCACTCTATTTAACATCCTCATGACCCCTCTGGCGACATTGGCAGAGTCCTATGGGGCCTGGATCGTCTCTTATGCTGACAACACCCAGCTTCTGTTCACCTGCTGCAAGAGCGAAGATTTCGATGGAGAAAGTATCCGTGAGTGCCTTGGGGCTGTTTTTAACTGGTTCCAACTCAACAGCCTCAAGTGCAACTCGGACAAATCCGAGATACTATTCTTCGGATGCCCATCGGAACCAGATTGGCATGGCTGGTGGCCCGCAGACATGTTCCCCCCAGCACAGTCATCTAAATGGGCTAAGAACCTGGGAGTCAAAATTGACAATGAGCTCTCGCTCAAATCCCAGGTGTCCACTCTTACGGGAACGTGCTTCGGGATTCTCAGGATGTTGCGCAAATTCTTTCCTCTTCTATCCGAGGAACATCGGAGGATAACTGTCCAGGCACTTATAGGATCCAGATTGGATTATGCAAATGTTCTATATCTGGGTCTGCCAGAATATCTTTTACAGCGTATGCAGGTGACCCAGAACGCTGCAGCGCGAGCGATTTTTGGCCTGCATCGCCGTTCTAGTGCCTCAAGCCTTCTTCTATCCCTCCATTGGCTTCCTGTACAGAAGAGGATACTGTTTAAAACTATGACTCTAGCCCACAAAGCCCTGCATGCCAATGGTGCGAATTATCTCCAGAAGAGACTGGATTTCTACCGGCCTACACGATCCCTAAGATCGGAATCATTAGCTCTGGCAGTGATGCCACGTATAAAATGGGCTCAACAGGGTGGTCGGTCCTTTAGATTTCTTGCCCCCCAGCTATGGAACTCCCTACCGTTATCCTTGCGGACCACATCGAATCTGCTTGCCTTCAGGAAAGGCTTTAAAACTTGGCTGTTTTCTGGTTAGAGCGTTTCTCTTCTTTGGTCTCTGTCTTTCTCATGTTATGTTTTCCAGTTCTTTCTTAAGGTCTGGAGCACAAAGCGCCGGGACACTCCTTTGGAGTAGCCGTTGCGCTATAAAAGTCCCTTTTAACATAACATAACATAACATAACAACATGCCCTGGCCTCTGCTGGTGTGGCTTGTGGGATCAAGTCTTAGCCCTCAAGAGGTGTTCTCCACATACAGGATCCTTGGCTGGTCCTAGAGTGTACTCTTTCTCTCCACACAACTTCAACAAAAAGACAATATTTTTTCCGCACCTACTCCGAAGCTCATACACTACAGCTACCTGTCAGTTTTCAGGTTTTTTCCACTATTTACACTTAATTTTTTTCCCTTCTTTGGCTGCATGATTCAGTGAGTTTACCTTATCTATTGTTTTGCGCCGCAAGTCACTCTTTCTTTGTTCGATAGTGTTTATGAGGGGAAGAGGAGTGACTCCTAGCCCTACCTCTCCTGTTGTTGTAATATATTTGGCAGCGCACAGCTGCGAGAGTACTTAATTTCATTAAGTTCCATAATAGAAATCCCCCACCGACAGCATGGAAGATTTTGGCCTCTCCTATTCAAAAGAAGAGGTGGATGCCCTTCTGGCAGATACCACTTTATTTGCAGACCTAGCAGTTGCACAAACCATCTCCCAGACAACTGAGTGGGACAAGTTTAACGAACAAAAAAGGAGTTGCATACGTGCTATTTTATATGGTACAATACTCAAAGAGTATTTAAAGAACAACACCGCACCTAAGGGGCTCTTGGTGACGAATGCCCCAAGAATTTTTTTTGATGATGCCTTGTTTAGGAAAGAATGGGCCCAGATTGCATGGCACTGCACTCGAGATTGGTCAGTGCTCATCATCAAAACAGCCGTTTGACTTTCAGAAGCTCTTTTAGTTGAAATCCAACTCACTGAGACCCACTTTAGGACTACCCTTACGGGGTACAAAAAAAGACTTGATGAGCTCAATAAAGAGCTCAATGAATGCAAAGAGAACGTGGCTCAATCTAAAGCCCAGAAATTCCAGAAGGATCTAAAACGCTTGTCAAACACCAAGGTTTATCCTTATGCCAGCCCAGATTATATACCACCTAATAGAACTGATTATAATACTGAAGGCTCAGGAGATGACGACTCCACTTCCAGTGGATCAAGTATGGCTAGCTCAGGAAGCAGACAACGAGGGAGAGGCAGAGGCAGAAAACAACAAGCTCCCCAACCATGGTATCCTTACCCACAGCCAAGGGGCGGGTGTTTCCGCCACACTTTCCAGCAACCACCGTTTCCACCAATGATGGGTTGCAATCCAACTTTTGTTCCACACCCCCAGTACCAACCAAACATGTATCCTCAACCTTTTTTAGGGAGGGGCCGGAGGGGAAGCGGCAGAAGAAGACGTTCCAAACAGGTTCATTGGGAACAGGAAGAGGCGGTAGGCAACAATACAAGGAGCAAGACCCAGGAACAACGAGCAGGCCCAAGCAACCTGAGAGCCTAATCACTAATCTGTCCTCAGTGAGCTTAACCAATGAAGAGAAATCTGTATTGGAGAAGGGATTGGGTTTTATACCCACTGCCCGCCTCGATCGCTTCAAGTTACACTGTGAGCTGTCTGATTTCTTTTGAAAGTTAAGATTAAAGAGCTTTTTCGAGAATCAGACTGTGGAGGAGTCTCAGACGTCACCAAGTGACACAGGATTTAGGCTTTAGTCCACTTTTACCCCTCCTCCCCATACTGTTCCACCTGAAATATTAGCTTTCAAAGAAGCAGTCTTCAGTGAAGTCGAAGCTTTAGAGGAAACTTCACTCTACAGAAATATGAAAGCTACTGAATTCCAGGCTTTACACGCACTCCAGACCAACACCAACATTGTCACAAAGAGGGTGATAAAGGTGGAGGAGCACTAATAAGCTCGTACCTCATATGAGAAGCACGGTTTAAAGGTAACTGGCGCCAAAGATGAGGGAAACCGATGAAATACAAATAAATTGCATGCCAGAATGGATATAATTCTGATGCACAAACATCCTTTTGCGCAATCACGTGATAGGAATCCGAATCACTAGTGCCATATCTGAGTCAATACAGGCATAGCTGGGTGCTATTGGTGTATTGTGTGTATAACCCACTACTAATAGTTTTTGATGGTTATACCTGTTGGAACACTGTTTATTGAAGGTTAACATGACCGTATTGATATTTTTATGTGTGTGTAACTTTCTTTTCCAGATTTGGAGCCCTTGGAAATCCCAGAGAGCCCGTTCGGGTAAAACCGTGAGTTTACCCGTCTCCACACATGCACACCCCCAGGTTAGGGGAAGCCTTAGCATGCGTATACCGCTGGGGGGCTTTCTTTGGTCCTGATGAAAGCTTTGCTGAACCAGCACATAAGAGCAGAAACATTTCGACCTTTTCACATTTTTAATTAGGATACATTTAATTAAATTTCATAACCACTAAATATCCGCTTCACTTGTTTTTAACGATCGCTGGCTGGCCCTTTATTAAAATTAGTTTTGGGATCAGCTCGCCATCTTTTAAAATCCCTACTCACATTCCTGGGCACTATCACACAAGTCCACAAAAAACGCTCCGCTGTAATTCAGGCGTTGTAGCACACCGGGGAGACATTCGGTCTCCCTGGTGGGAACCCATTGATGAAGCATCTCACCAACTAGGTTGGTGAGTGAGGGTTCTTTTTACAAAAACAAAGGTTTTTTTCTACCATTTACACACACACACCTCCCATCCCATACTTAATTTAATTTTTTTCCCTTCTTTGGCTGCATGATTCAGTGAGTTTACCTTATCTATTGTTTTGCGCCGCAAGTCACTCTTTCGTTGTTTGATGAGGGGAAGAGGAGTGACTCCTAGCCCTACCTCTTCTGTTGTTGAAATATAGTTATCAGGTAGCCTCAAACTCTATGGAGAACCAAGATTTTCATGGGAAAACTGGATTTTGTCAGCTGTCGACGTCAAATCCAATGCCGAAGTAAAGCTGCAGAGGATCCGGAGCAAGGAAGAAAATCCTTGTTTCTGAGGTGGGCACTGCCACTCGACACCACCGGAAAAAATGAGGAATCCACCACAAGCATGGAGAATGTGCCATCCCAGAGAAAAAACAGATCTGTTACAAAAAGATACTGTGGGTGGCTGAAGAGCCAGCATGGGGGTGGGGAATGTGGACACTATCAGACAGGTGGAAACAGATCTTGGGACTTCACCTGGATTTAAACAAGAACATCCAAAAGACCCCACCACCATCTGGGCCTCCACACACCACCTCCTTAACTTTAGAGGCCCCATACCATCGGAACCTGCAGCTGCCCCGACAAGCATCTCCTCCTCCCACAGTGCCTGCCCAGAGAACACCAGGAGTCGAGGGATACTTTAGCTGCTGACATTTCACAGCCCTCTTGTGTAGCCTACTCTCTACTCCCAGAATATGTGTCTTTGGCTGCTTTCAAGAGGTCCTACGACTAATCAGAGAGGTTCAGGGAGGGATCTCTTGGGATATCCGGGACCTAGTTGAGGAGGTCCAGTTGGTTTGAGAGACGGTGACTAAACACTTCTTAACTTTGGGCCAGATTCACAGAACTAACTTAAGACAAAATCCTAAACTTACTACCATTTTGGTATTCACAGAAGGCACTTACTCATTTTGGTATTCACAGAAGGCACTTACTCATTTCGGTATTCACAGAAGTTAGGAGTCCTAACTTTAGGACTCCTAAATGCCTTCTGTGAATACCGAAAGTCTTAAAGTTAGGATTTTTCTCAATTTAGTAGTTGTAAAGTTAAGACTTCTAACTTTAGGACTCCTAAATGCCTTCTGTAAATACCGAAAGTCTTAAAATTAGGATTTTTCTAAATTTAGTAGTAGTAAAGTTAGGACTCCTAACTTTCGGACTCCTAAATGCCTTCTGTGAATACCGAAAGTCTTAAAATTAGGATTTTTCTCAACTTTACTACTTTTTACTTTACTACCGGATCCAAGTTTGATTTTCTCTTCTGGATTAAGACTCCATTTTATTAGCCATTCTAAAGGACAGCTTATATGTTTTTGGTTTTGTGAAATAATTTTTATTTTGTGTTATCTATACACTACAAATAAAAAAAACGTTAATATCTTTCTTGTTTTTCTAATGTTGTTTATAATATTTGCAGATTATAACTCATAAATTGTATGACAAGCTAACGAATATTTAAGTTAATATTTAGAAGGTGCATTCAAACTAATTTAAATTCCATCAAATTCACTTTGAAGGTTAACAACGACCAGAACATAAATAACAATACTGACATGCCATATGAAACATTCAACACAGATAAAAGATAGAAACAGGTTTATATTTTAAAAAAGGTATAGAGCAATGGCCAGGCTCTAAGCCTCCTTCAAGCTTAAGTTAATTAACATAAAGATCTCACAAGCGGTGATGTATGTGCTGTCTCAGCCAAGACCTACAACTGAGATAAGCACTGTCATTATAATTCATTCATGAAATGACTAATGATGAGAAGCATAACTTAAGATTCTTAGACTTACCTTGCCAATATATGGTAGAGGGCATAATACCTGCTGCCAAGATAACCCCTGATTTCATCTGTGCTGATGTTCGCAAGGTGAACACCAGGAGCTGTTGTATGACAGAAACAGACATGTGAAGCATACCGTGGGAAGTAAGCCATCCTAAATAATAAAAGGAGATGATATTTAGATGGTTTAAATGCTCATTTTGAGACGCACAAAAATCCCTTTCCTGCAAGTTAAGCCGATGCCTAACGTGTGTTATAGTTCTTTCTTTACATTGCTATATATATATATATATATTATATATATAAATATATATATTTTAGTAAATAATTGCAATATACATTGACCAGGGTGCAAATAGGGATGTGTCACAAAAGACATTCCGCTACTCCGTCAGTAACAAATAAAAAGGTTAGACCCAAAACCAAAAGAGCAGACATGTAATTTATTAGTCTGTACCATCACTGTGCTGTGTGGTGCCAGTCCAGGTTTTAGTGCAGTGATAGGAGAAGAAGCTGATGTTATGGCAGGTGGTGGATGTGACAACACCATAGAACCTTAAAAGGTTGTACAATGTTTTAAGAGTATATAATAGGGTATAAATATAAATGTCAAGGTTACATTTTACTAAATTTGTAAGCCTTTATAAAACACATAGGGCCTGATTACAATGTCGGGAGAAAAGCCTCCGACTATCTTTCGGAGGCTTTCCGTCTGACATCATAGGTTTCTGTCCGACCACCGTATTAGGATGACGGCAGTCGGAGTGAAACCTATGGCGGGATTCCATTGTGCTTCTGTAGGAGCGTCGGAAGCTACCATAATCCCATAGTGACGGGGAACCAGGCTCGACTCCGCTGTCGGGATTATAATGGCAGTTTACAACAGCCGTTTCATGTCAGCCTTTCCAATATGGAAACGCTGTCGGAAAGTATCTTTGTGGACCCCAGCAGGGCCCCCTACACCCATAGCCCTCTGCTCTAGGGCATGGGGGGACACCTATGGTGCCCTTGTAAACATCCCTGCACTGGTGGCAGGCACCATACGGTGCCTGCCACCCAGTGCAGGGATGTTTAAAAACATCATTTACCAATGGCAGCTTGTGCTTCAGGACTTTCCCGCTCGCCGCTCAAGCTGACATTGGGGAGTGGATGCTTCAGGCACTGGTCTGAGTGCCATGGATCACCACTCAGTTCATTACAGCCTGGTAGGGAGTATGCAAAGTGCGCATGACTGCTTGGCCGGCGGTTTACGGCCAGCCAAGCAGGAATAGGCACTTAGTGTGCATAGTCCACTCCTCCTCCCACCATGAGCCCTGTAGATGTTGAAGAACGTGGGACTGAGGAAAAATCCTTGTGATACTCCGCAGTTGATCTCTGTGGGTTTGGAGAGATCCTTTGGGTTCTGCCGGCGAGGCAGGAGCGAATCCAGTTGAGGGCTGTTTTCTGCATTCCAGTGTCGTGGAGTCTGGCTGCGAGGGTGCGGTGGGAGACGGTGTCGAAGGCTTGGGAGAGATCAAGTAGGATGAGGGCTGCGGTATGGGCTTGGTCGAGGAGCGTGCAGATGTCATCAGTGGCGGCAAGGAGGGCGGTCTTGGTGCTGTGGTTGCTGCGGAATCCGGATTGGGAGGGGTTGAGGATGGAGTTCTCTTTGATGAATTTGGTCAGCTGGGCGTTGATGATCTTCTCGGTGTCTTTGGCTGTGAAGGAAAGGAGGGAGCTGGGTCTGTAGTTATTCAGGTACATCGGGTCTGTAGAGGGTTTCTTGAGGAGGGGCTTGACTTCTCAACCACAGTATATTGTGTAATGGATATCCTTCTCAAGGGAATTGATGGAGAAGTGATCCATATGGTCCTCCAGGAAGAGCTTGTGCCAGCTGTATCCTGGAGAATTACTCTTTCTCCTGCCCTTTTTAATACCAACCACAGTATTTACCTCCCCCCATGCATTGATATATTCTGTCACCACCTGCCATCAGGCAGCCTTCTGTGTTCCACTGAGAATAAATAGAGGCAGCCCAGTTTGTTTTCGTAATATTTTACTACAAATGTAACTAGAAGGGCTGTCTCCTACTCCATGAAATTTATTTTCCTCTTGGTTGCATCCATCAGGCAGAATGTGGTGGCTGCAATAGATGGAAAGACGTAGAACCTATGGTGTGGCAGCTATTTATGTTTTTGGAATGGACTGGGTGTCAGGTGTGTAGGAGTTTGTTCAATTGCATATCCTTCTCCTATTGCTCTCAATGCAGATTTCTGCTCCCTAGTTATGCAGTCTTCACCAAAGGTGCGGAACATAAAATACATTTATAAAATTACAAGTAGAAACTTTACAGTAGTGAATTATGTTTATGCAGACTCCACTGACCAAACTGAGGAGGTGGGGAGAGGTAGGTCTCTACTTTGTAGTACCTTACAATCCAGAAATGGTAAATATCCAATAGTAGTACAGTTATTACAAAGTGTAAGAGTACATTTACATGTGAAGATTTACTCATGTGTAAACTTACCTTTGCAAATGGGTCCCATGATGCTCAGGGTAAAAAGTATGATCCTGCAAACCAACGTTTCTCTAGTTAGCATGAAAGAAAAAAGAAGGTACTGAATTGCAGTACTACATATGTATTAGTATAGCAAAGAAGCATATGGTATAATAGGTATGCAGAGATCAGTACATTGTTAACAAGAGCAGATCATTCTGAAGAAGGCAGTGACTGACCGAGCATGGAGAGTGAAGTACTCCATTACCCGCTGGAAGTCAGTACTGTAACAAGGACTGTAACAAGGGGCAAAGAGTTCAGTAGGCATGACTCCAATCTTTCCTCAGTCTCAAATCTTATGTTGTCAATGGAAGTCTGATTTTGTCAACAAGAATTCAGAGTATGAAGTGGGCATGAAACTTGTACACAAACGATCTCTCAGTAGTTGTGTATAGGTGGCTGCATGTTAGGTGTTCTCTGTGTATGAGTGTATGTTTATCTACTGGTCTGGGAGTTGCTGTGGGTCTATGTATGCAGGCATAAAGCACTGTTTGCATATTTACATGTGAGTCATCGGTGTCATTGTGTGCCTGGATGTTAGGCCTCCATGCACTATTCAAAATCAAACCTTCTGGATTTTACAATTATTGTTTGGCTTGCCTCTAGTGTCAGCGCTTCTCTGACTCTCCATTGCTTAGCGTCCTAACGAAGATTAAATGGTTCATTATCTATGAAGCAAACAGTTCCATCTACAGGTCGCCATACCATGTACACAAAGCATTTCCCCTATCTCTCATTTTCAGACGAAAGCAATTTGTGAAGAGGGTCATAGATAAAGATGCAATGTTTACATAATGCCCATAAGGGGATATAATTCATTTTGTTTAATTATAAAATTCAGCAATCAGACTTGCTGGGTCTCCTGGTGGCCGACTGCACTAGGAGCACCCCCCACACCCACCAACCACGCACGCAAACTAGGGGTCATCCTCAACTCCGCCCTCTCCATGACGAAGCAGGTCAACGCTGTCTCCTCCTTCTGCTTCAACACCCTCTGCATGCTTCGCAGGATCTTTAAATGGATCCCCACCGAAGCTAGAAGGACGGTCACCCAGGCCCTCATCAGCAGTAGACTGGACTACGGCAACGCACTCTACGCAGGAGCCCCGGCCAACTCCTGAAACGGCTCCAACGCATCCAGAACAACTCCGCACGCCTGATCCTCGACACCCCTTGCCGCAGCCACATCACACCCCACCTGAGAGACCTGCACTGGCTCCCCATCAACAAGAGGATAACCTTCAAGCTCCTCACCCACGCACACATGGCACTCCACGACACCGGACCAGCGTACCTCAACAGCCGACTCAGCCTCTACACCCCCACCCGCCAGCTCCTCTCCGCAGACCGCGCCCTCGCCACCGTCCCCCACATCCAAAGAGTGACCGACGGCGGCAGATCATTCTCCCACCTCATCGCCAAGACGTGGAACACCCTTCCCATCTGCCTACGGCAGACCGGAGACCTCCTAACCTTCAGGAGACTCCTCAAGGCCGTGCTCTTCGAACAGTAGCAGCGTTCACCCCGCCCCAGCGCCTTGAGACCCTCACGGGTTTGTAGTGCGCTTTACAAATGCTATGATTGATTGATTGATTGATTGATTGATTGATTGGGTAAATCAAAATATTCTCATCTTTGGAATTAGGACCCCACGGACTTTGGAGGAAATTATATCCAAACAATTCCTCTTTGTATTGCTTTTACGGAGCTGCATGCAACTGGAAACAACCTGAGTGGTATTAGAAGAAACAGAATTTAGGGCAGGAGGCAGTCGGATTCATCTGGTAGCCTTGCTTTGCCAAAAAAGTGCTTCCATTGATGCATAGTACAGACTCCTTTGGTACAATCGGGCGCTCAATGCAGCTGGTTGCCTCCTTGCCATGGTCAGTGCATGCTCAACCCACACTGATGCCGCACCGGTTCCTATAGGAATGCTTTGTAAATGGCAAGGAATCTGAATAGATGTGATACTCAAATCCCAATTATTTCTCCAGAAGAAATGTGGGGGCATATTATCAAGGGGGTTTATCTCCGCTTTTTTGGCTTTAAAAGCCAAGAAAGCGGAGATAAAATTATCTCCCTATTACCTAGCTGTCGCTAACACCAGTTAGCGACAGCTAGTAGAAGATAGCGACCATCTTGGGCCCCACTTTGCATGTCAGTGATATTTATCACTAATGACATGCAAAGTGGGCGTGCCAAGATGTTAGTGACTGAAAACAGTCGCTAACATCGCTATCTCCTATTACCAACTTTTGGAGATATTCGCGCTAAGCGCGAATATCTCCAAAAGCTAACGCCTGCCCTGAGCAGTTCTTAGCCATGTTATCCAATGGGAGGTGGATAACATGGCTAAGAGCATTAGCTCGGTAATACATTGATATCGCTGACTTTTCAGCGATATTCAAGGATTGCGGCGATTTTTATCGCATTTGCGATAAACCTTGGTAATACCAAGGTTTATTTGCGGTAAAAATCGCTGCAGCTCTGCGGTAAACTTTTGTCTCTAACCAAGCAATAGCGATAATTATCGCTATTGCTTGGTAATATGCCCCGTGGTTTCACCATGATCGGCCACTGTTGTGATGGGGGGAGGGAGTTCTTGCAGGAGCACAGCGCAACCCAGAATTGGTTCTAATTAGCCCCCCTTATTTCTCAAACTTCTCAAACGGTAATTGGAAATTTGGACATCATTGCTTGCCACAATCTGAGAAGTGCTTTGTAGACTGTTGGTGGTGATGCTCATCGGTCATTCTACCTTGATAGTGGATTGCTTCAGTGTGGAGCACCTGGTGTCGCTGTCAGGGTTGAGGTTAGCAGTGGTAAGGTGTGAAAGGTAAGGAGAAAAACAGGACTGGGCTGTTGGACTACAGCTGTTGCCTTGACATTCATTCCTCAGATTTGGTGTGAGGGGTATATAGCAAGAAGTGCTGGTTCGGAGGGCACACTGGGAGCATGTTGTTTTCTTGTGCATGCCAAGTTTGCGCGAGTGCAATGGAATGAGAGGGTGCACTCAACAAGCCCTGATGCTATGGACTGGGGCTCCGGTCCCACGGATCGATGTTGAGGGACAGTTTTTTGCAAGAGTTTTATCAGGCAGTGGTGTGTCCAGCAAAGCGGTGGAAACTCACTGCTGCTAGAACCAAGGGGAATGGATGCCTGGTGCCTGGTGTACTGTTCAGAGTGGAGTGGGCCGAAAGACTGTATGGGACCCAAAGAGGCGAGAGGGGCTGTGCTTTTGAGCAGGCCTTTAAATCCTCCATTGTTTGTGAGCAATGGAGGGTCAAGAAACAAGACCCTTGAACAGGGCCTGGGACACCAGAGTTTTCAAGTTGTCCCATATCAGGTTGGAGTAGCTCAGGGTATAGTGGTATTTGACATTTGGATTTTTGCATTCTGAATGCAAAATTACAATTGCCAATGTGGGAAGAAAGCCTGCCTAGTGTGACCTTCTCAAGCTTGACTTGGTATAACTCTGACTGAACAGGGAATACCATGTCTGGTCTCACAGTACTGGGGCCTTACTGCTTTTAATCCCCCGAGCGCCCTTCCCATATTGTTGATTCTCGTTGCACAGCAGCAGCAACATGGCCACAGCGGGGTGCTCAGATGAGCCCATTGAGTGGGCCGCGGTGGTGCCCTTTGAAAGGTCAGGGAGCCTTTTCTGGAGCCCCTGCATGACTGTCCATCGTGTGTGGACACACGACAAGGGGGAGGGGGGTTTGCAAGTGGGTGCGATGTGAAGTTATCTCTTCCTCTTTGGTTATCTGTTCCATTTCCACTAATATTACCTGATTCCTTCTGCAGACTAGACGTCACAAATTATTTCAGGCAAAATATCACCCGGGCAAAAGAGGTTCAAGGTCACGTGAAGAGTAAATCTTGGCTTGACCTTCCAGAGGTTAAAGGAGAAGGGAAAACATCCCCATGTATTTTGAGAAGAGGAGACAAAAACCACCAAAAAAAACTTTTGTAGCCGAATGAGCTGTTTGTAGGCTCCACGTTCTGGGAAAATGTTTAACTGTGGTAACTAGGGTGATAACCAAAATTAAAGGTTGCTGGGGAGACGGGTATAATTGCAATTTATGCCAGTCTGTCATCCTTTTGTGACCTATAGCACGAAAGTATTATCGCGATATATTATCTCCCATTGTACACATTGTGTAGCTCCTTCTACCATTAGTACGCCATTGTAGTGCTTTCTTTATTGCTGCAATTGAAGCCACTCAGGGGCATATTACCAAGGGCAAGTATCTGCGCTTTTTCAGCGAATCATGCCGAGAAAGCGGCGATACTGCTAGAGCCCTATTAACAAGGGCATTTTAAAGCCTGGCCCAAGCCCACTTTGCATGTCGGCGATAAACATCGCTAATGACATGCAAAGTGGGCGTTCCCACGTCCAACCACATGAAAAATGTGGTTGGAGGTGGGAACAACCTATTACCAAGGCATGCGTTGGCAGGAAAAGACCTGCGATAAACTCGTTTATCGCAGGTCTCCCAACGCCTGTTCTGACCAGGCGTTAGGCATTGATAACATGGGGGTGTGGATCATAAAGCTGAATCCACCCCCCCCATATTATCAAGGCCCACATTAGCGCGTGAAAACAACGTTTGTTTTCATGCGCTAATGTGCCATATCGCCGACTATCGCCGGATTTCAATTCGCCTAGCTGATGCACATTGATAATTGCGCGCTAAAACGGCGATGAAATCCGGCGATACGAGAATGTGCGCTGTGCGTTTTCCAACGCACTCCTTGGTAATATGCCCCTTTGTCTCTTGCGACCTTTAACACTAAAGGATTATCTCTTTATATTACACATATATATATATATATATCCATGGTCTCTTTATATTATGTTACCTTGTATAAACCTGTGTATAGCGCCTTCTTTCATTAGTATAGCACTGGATCGCATTATTTATTGCTGCAATTGATAGCACTAAGGGGCCTATTACCAAGGGCATTATCGCCGCATTAGCGGGACTTTTTCCCGCTAATGCGGCGATAATTTTATCGCCCTATTACCAAGCTGTCGCTAACACCAGTTAGCGACAGCTTGTAGGCGATAGCGGGCATTTAGGGGCCCACTTTGCATGTCAGCGATAATTATCGCTAATGACATGCAAAGTGGGCGTGCCAAGATGTTAGCGACTGAAAACAGTTGCTAACATCTCTAACTCCTATTAGCAACTTTTGGAAATATTCGCGCTAAGCGCGAATATCTCCAAAAGCTAACGCCTGCTAAAAGCAGTTCTTAGCCATGTTATCCAATGGAAGGTGGATAACATGGCTAAGACCATTGTCACAATAATGCATGAATATCGCTGGTTTCTCAGCGATATTCATACATTTCGCAGGATTTTTACCGCTTTTGAGATAAACCTTGATAATATCAAGGTATCTCAGCGGTAAAAATCCTCGGTGTGCGGCGATATTTTTTTCCCGCTAACCAAGCAATAGCGATAATTATCGCTATTGCTTGGTAATATGCCTCAGAGTTCTTTGTGTCCTCTTAAGAACACGGATGGCTGCTCTGAGGACTCTGTCATTGGTATTGACCTGCTGCACGTGCTGATTATTTTCTAGACGGAGATCACTGACCAGGGATATAGCTAGGATGCAATCGTATACATTTGAGGGTAAGGTATGTTTAACCTGACTTTATCTGAATGGTTCTAAGATGTATCTTGGTGAGGCGAGCAGACGTCTTGCAATGCAATGTGTTTGTCTGGGCAAAGCCATTGATTGGATGTGATCGGAAAGGTGTGATGTAATAGGGCAGAGTGGTTTCAGAGTTCTGTTGGCTGTCCAATGATAACAGGTTACCGCATATTGTGACTTGATGCATGTGGAAGGCGTATCTACCTTGTACTGACTGGATAGATAAGGGGTGTTTCCTGGATTTGGGTGGTGTCCCTTCATGCATGTAATTGCCAACTATTCGACAAACCAAGCTGCTTTGACCACAGGTAGGATGTGTTTATTTATTTATTTATTTTTGACATTTTTAAAGCGCACTGTTACCCGAAGGTGTCCTGGTGCTGACTGATCCCTAGTGGGTGTGGGCAAGGGAGTTAGCGTGTAAAGAGCCAGGTCTTAAGGGCCTTCCTGAATGTGAGCAAATCGGGGATCTGTCTGAGGCTCGAAGGCAATGCATTCCATGCCTTGGCGGCTCCCAGGGAAAGACTTCTGCCTCCCCAGCGGACTTTCCTTACACTAGGGACTACTGCCAATCAATCAATCAATCAATCAATCAAAGACATTTATAGAGCGCACTACTTACCCGGAGGGTCTCAAGGCGCGTGGGGGGGGTTGCTGCTACTGCTCGAACAGCCAGGTCTTGAGCTTCTTCCTGAAGGAGAGGTGGTCTTGGGTCAGGCGCAGGTCGGACGAGAGGGAGTTCCAGGTCTTGGCGGCCAGGTAGGAGAAGGACCTTCCTCCTGTTGTCGTTCTACGGATGCGGGGGACGGCGGCGAGGGCGTGACTGGCTGATCGTAGATGGCGTTTGGGAGCGTAGAAGTTGATGCGGTTGTTGAGGTAGCTCGGGCCTTGATCGTGTAAGGCTTTGTGTGCGTGGGTGAGGAGACGGAAGGTGATTCTTTTGTTGACGGGGAGCCAATGCAAGTCTCTCAGATGTCCGGAGATGTGGCTGTGTCGTGGGATGTCGAGGATGAGTCTGGCTGAGGTGTTCTGGATCCGCTGGAGTCTCTTCTGGAGCTTGGCGGTGGTTCTGGCGTAGAGGGCGTTGCCGTAGTCCAGTCGGCTGGTGACGAGGGCCTGGGTGACCGTCTTCCTGGTCTCGGTGGGGATCCACCGAAAGATCTTCCGTAGCATGCGCAGGATGTTGAAGCATGACGAGGAGATGGCGTTGACTTGTCTGGTCATGGAGAGGGAGGAGTCTAGGATGAAGCCCAGGTTGCGTGCGTGGTCTGTCGGTTTGGGTGCGGTGCCCAGGGCGGGGGGCCACCAGGAGTCGTCCCAGGCGGCGGGCGAGGCGCCCAGGATGAGGACTTCCGTCTTGTCTGAGTTCAGTTTCAGGCGGCTGGTCGTCATCCACTCGGCTACGTCTTTCATCCCTTCGTGAAGGTTGGCTCTGGCGGCGGCGGGGTCGTTGGTCAGGAAACGGATCAGCTGGGTGTCGTCAGCGTAGGAGATGATGTTGAGGTTGTGTTGGCGTGCGATGGCCGCGAGGGGGCTCATGTAGACGTTGAAGAGGGTGGGGCTCAGCGAGGATCCTTGAGGGACGCCGCAGATGACTTCGGTGGCCTCTGACTTGTACGGTGGTAGACGGACTCTCTGTGTTCTTCCGTCGAGGAAGGAGATGATCCATTCCAGTGCCTTCTCCTGGATTCCGACGTTGCTGAGGCGCTGCACTAGGGTGCGGTGGCAGACAGTGTCGAATGCCGCGGAGAGGTCTAGAAGGATGAGGGCCGCTGTTTCTCCGTTGTCCATCAGGGCTCGGATGTCATTGGTGGCAGCGATGAGGGTGGTCTCGGTGCTGTGGTTGGCTCGGAAGCCAGACTGTGAAGGGTCGAGGGATCCATTCGTCTCGAGGAAGGCGGCCAGCTGTTTGTTGACGGTCTTCTTGATGACTTTGGCTGGAAACGGGAGGAGGGAGATGGGGCGGTAATTCTTGAGTTTGGTGGGGTCCGCTGTTGGTTTCTTTAGTAGGGCGCTGAGTTCGGCGTGCTTCCAGCTCTCCGGGAAGGTGGCGGTGTCGAAGGAGGTGTTGATGATGTCCCGCAGGTGGGGTGCGATGACAGCGTCGGCCTTGTTGAAGACGTGGTGAGGGCAGTGGTCGGTCGGAGATCCGGAGTGGATGGAGTTCATCATGCGGACGGTGTCTTCGGTGCTGATCGGAGTCCAGGCGCGGAGGGTGGTGGTGGGGGGCGGTGGTTTGGTCGTGGGGTGCGTCGGTTGAGGGCTGAAGCTGTTGTGTATGTCCGCGAACTTGTTGTGGAAGTAGGAGGCGAGGGAGTTGCAGAGGTCTTGCGATGGGGTGATGTCGTTGTTTTCGGCGTTGGGGTTGGAGAGCTCTTTCACGCTGTTGAAGAGTTCCTTGCAGTTGTGTGCGTTGGTGTCCAGCCGGTCTTTGAATGCAGTTTTCTTGGTGGCGCGGATCAGTTGGAGGTGCTTCCGGGTGGCAAGCTTGAGGGTGGTCATGTTGTCCGGTGTTGGCTCCCTTCTCCAGGCTTTCTCGAGGGCTCGGCAGTTCTTCTTGGAGCTCTTGAGTTTGTCGGTGAACCATGGGGCCTTCTTGCTGCCGGGTCTGCTGGGCGGGGTCCTCAGTGGGGCGAGTTCGTCCGCGCAGTTGCTGATCCACTTCGTGAGGTTGTCGGCGGCCTGGCTGGGGTTCGCTGAGCTGGCGGGAGGGTGCTGGCTCAGGGAAGCGGCGAGCTGGTCGGCTGTGATCTTGTTCCAGCTTCTTCGAGCAACCTGTTGCTGGTGGTGGTGGATCGTCGTTCTTCTGAAGGTGAAGTGGACACAGCTGTGGTCCGTCCAGTGTAGTCCAGTGGCGTGGCTGAAGTTGATGTCTTTGCTGGATGGGAAGACGGCGTCGAGTGTGTGTCCGGCGAGGTGGGTGGGGGTGGACACCAGCTGCTTGAGTCCGAGGTTGGCGCGGTTGTCGAGCAGGGTGATGGTGTTGCGGTCGTTGTTGTTCTCCAGGTGGAAGTTGATATCCCCCAGGAGGATGTAGTCAGCGGAGGTGAGGGCATGCGGGCTGATGAAGTCGGCGAATTCCTCGCTGAATTGTGTGCGTGGTCCCGGGGGTCGGTAGATCAGGGTGCCTCTGAGGGTGGTCTTCGGGTCGGTGCGGATCTGGAAGTGTAGGTGTTCGGCGGTAGTCAGGGTGTCGTCGGTGTTGGTCGTGATGTGGATGGTGTCCCTGTGGATGATAGCGATGCCTCCTCCAGTCTGGATGTCGCGATCTCTCCGGATGATCTTGTATCCATCTGGGATGGCGATGGCGATGTCGGGCGCTGAGGAGTTGTTCATCCAGGTTTCCGTGAGGAAGGCGACATCGGGAGCTGTGGTGTCGAGGAGGTTCCAGAGTTCGATGGCGTGTCTGTGGACGGAGCGGGTGTTGAGCAGGATGCACTTGAGGTGGTTGCTGCTGGTGTTAGGCTTGGCGGGTGCTGGTGCGAGGCAGGTCCGGATACAGGTGAACTTGCAGGCGTGGCAGCTGAAGGGTCCGTGGGTTCGTCTCGGGGTGGCTCAGTAGCATCCCGGGATTCGGCCGGTGTTGAGTGCGTTGAGGGTGGCGGCGTCGTAGGTCCGGCGGGTGGGCTGGTGTCTGCGGGGCCCAGGGGTCCTGGCACTGGGCGCGGTCCAGGCGCGGACGGGCGCAGACGGGCTTACCTTTGGCGCACCTTCGGCGCGCTTAGGGCGCGCCCGCTGCGCGTGCGCGCTGCACGTTGGCCACTCTGCCATATGAGGAGAGTGGGGGGCGGAGCGAGGGAGGGGCCGCTGGGAGGGGTAGCGGGGTGGCGAATGGGGATGGCGAGCGAGGGAAGGGGGCGGGGCCGCAGGGGGGCAGCGGCGAGGAGGTGGCGGGAAATGCGGCCGGGGCTGGGCGAGGAGGGGGGAGCAGTGGGGGCTAGTGAAAAAAACGGCGGGGAAAATAAGCACAACGGCGGCGAGGCGAGCAGGAGGCAGGGGGCACAAGAGATCGTCAGAGGGCACAGCTCAGGGCAGAGGTGGCACCAGGGACGGGCTCACTCACGGGGAGTGTGCTCGGGGGTGACCTGCCCAGAGGGACTGGGGTCAGCGCACCTCGCTGGCCCCAGAGGCTATATGTAGTCTCGTGCGAGGGAGGGGCCGCTGGGAGGGGTAGCGGGGTGGCGAATGGGGATGGCGAGCGAGGGAAGGGGGTGGGGCCGCAGGGGGGCAGCGGCGAGGAGGTGGCGGGAAACGTGGCCGGGGCTGGGCGAGGAGGGGGAGCACTGGGGGCTAGTGAAAAAAACGGCGGGGAAAATAAGCACAACGGCGGCGAGGCGAGCAGGAGGCAGGGGGCACAAGAGATTGTCAGAGGGCACAGCTCTGGGCAGAGGTGGCACCAGGGACGGGCTCACTCACGGGGAGTGTGCTCGGGGTGACCTGCCCGGAGGGGCTGGGGTCACCGCACCTCGCTGGCCACAGAGGCTATATGTAGTCTCGTGCGAGGGAGGGGCCGCTGGGAGGGGTAGCGGGGTGGCGAATGGGGATGGCGAGCGAGGGAAGGGGCCGGGGCCGCAGGGGGGCAGCGGCGAGGAGGTGGCGGGAAACGCGGCCGGGGCTGGGCGAGGAGGGGGGAGCACTGGGGGCTAGTGAAAAAACGGCGGGAAAAATAAGCACAACGGCGGCGAGGCGAGCAGGAGGCAGGGGGCACAGCTCTGGGCAGAGGTGGCACCAGGGACGGGCTCACTCACGGGGAGTGTGCTCGGGGTGACCTGCCCTGCTCAGCTGATCTTAGAGCTCGCACTGGCTTGTACCACTGGAAAAGAGGTGTCATGCATTGGGGGCTCAGGCCATGCAGTGCATTAAAAATCACGCAGAGTGACTTAAAAGCAATTTTTTTGCGAACAGGCAGCCAGTGTAGCTTTACAAGGTCCTGAGCTACTGAGGCGAACTTGGGGGTGCCAGTGATGAGACGTGCTGCTGCATTCTGCAGGATTTGAAGTTTATTTAAAAGTCCCTGCTGGGCATTCAGTAGCAGGCCGTTGCAGTAATCTAACCGGGACATCACCAGTCCGGTCACTACTGTCTTCTTGTGTTCCACCGGAAGAAATGGCTGGACTTTCCGGATAGTTTTAAGCACATAATGGGTAGCCGAGGACAGTGCATTGATTTGTGACCTGAAGGACAGAGAGTCATCCATCAGGACACCCTGATTTTTTACCTTCGAAACCAGAGAAAGGGGAGACCCCATTTCCTCTGGCCACCAACGAGGGGACCAAAAGTCATCTCTTGACCCAAACTGCAGCACTTCTGTTTTTGCAGAATTGAGCTTCAGGCAGTTTCCTGCCATCCAGTTGCTCACCTCCCGCATGCAGCATCTAAACCGGTCTGCTGTGCTGTCCAATTCTCCCGGACGCAGCGACACCACAATCTGCGTGTCGTCAGCGTAGGATGTAAGATTGAATCCGAAGGATCTAATCACTGGCGCCAAGGTGGAGACATAAGCATTAAAAAGAGTCGGGCTCAGGGAAGACCCCTGAGGGACTCCGCAGGGGAGCACAAATGGCTCAGATTCGAAGTCCCCCAAGGCCACCGACTGAGTCCTGCCGGATAGGAAGGCTTGCAAGCTGTCGAGTGCCTTTCCCTGAATCCCACTGGCCCTTAAACGGTCCATCAATAATTTATGGTGGACCGTATCGAAGGCCGCAGATAAATCCATCAGGGTCAGGGCGGCTCTGCCCCCTGCATCCAGCACCCTTCGTATGTCTTCGGCTGATTTAATCAGTGCCGATTCTGTGTTATGTCCCGCCCTAAATCCATCTTGAGAAGAGTCCAGCCTCTCTCCTGACCCCAGGAAGGTGCTAAGCTGTTTGTTTAGTATGCCCTCCATGAATTTGGCTGGGAGGGGTAGTCTGGCAATGGGACAAAAGTTGTTCAAGTCGGTTGCGTCTAGGTTGTTTTTTTTTAGAAGGGGTAAGATGGAAGCTTAGGTGTTAGGTGAGATCTGTTGATCTAAAGTCTTCCTATACATCAAGCAGAAATTGGAGGATTTCCTCAAATGCAGGATTATCACTGCACACTTTCTTATCAGTGATATCTGGCCCTAGTCTTGTTACTCTGTCATCTTAACTTAGGTCAAGCTTATATAGCTAATTTTGAAATGCGTTTATACTTTCACCTACTCACCACTTATTGTGCTCGGCGCGTCAGCACTATCAATCTTTGAAATATGTCTACATATGTGAATACTAAATGTATATGAATATATTAGAACTGATACCTACTAAGTATGCCTTTCAGTCAGTCTTTAGACACTTGCACGTGATGTATTTTTTCAATTCAACGTCACAGATGACAGATGTACTCGTGATACTGACTATGAATACTGTGGTTGGATCCACCTGTATTCCCACAAAGTGCTGACTCCTTGACTTAATGAATCCTTGGGAACTACTGATTGCTTTTTCTTGGGTTTATCACTTGTTAAACAATAGGGGAAGGAAATGTATATAGTTCAATAAACTGTGCTACTTTTTATATATATTAGAGGAATGAAGAATATAATAAGCAAATAACAGTGTATGTACAGGGTGGTCGACGGCCTGAATCGTTCACATTGACAGTATAATGCCAAAGCCAGTATTGTCCTACATCAGAGAACCCTAGGCAAGTGGGGATGTCCACTAATAGAATAACAATCAGACATAGAAACACAACATCTAGAAGTGTCTCATCTTCTCATGCTTTCCTGGGCACCATCTAGCATTATAAATGGCGACCTACATTACTATGCGCCGGTCCATGCCGCAAGCGCATGTCCCAGTGTCAGGGGCTTACTTTCCTTGACAATTTGCATCAATATCCAAGGCAAGGAGCAGCTCCAAGCTAATCGCAATTTAGGGTATCTCTAGAGCTGTCAAGACTTCTCTTTCTGCAACTCATTATTAAGGGACTTTCACCCCAATACCTAAGAACAAGCAGCAGCTGCAGTAACTCAAGAGACATGTTTATTTTCTACTGCTCTGTTTTAATTTTCATAGATAAACCATAGTAACCAACAGTTTATGAAGGTATGTATTGGTAGTTATACAGGCAAACCTAGCTGTGAAGCAGCAGATTGCTATGCATTACACGAGGGATCGGAAGACGATCTAGTAGATTGTGCACATCAAATGTGGATTACACAAATGCATTTTACTCACATTAAGGCACGAGGAGATTAACTGATTCGCCCAGAATTACACATGTTGAGTCTCATACCGATGCCAGGACTCGAACCGTGGTCTCAAGGTCACCACTAGCCTACATCGCCTCCCATCCTATCCCATTAGCTGGTTAACCCTAGATGGCCTGGGTTTAACAACAGATGACTATGGTTTTATCTAATGATTAGACCACACTTTTACCTCATCTCAAAACCAATTAAAAAAATCCAGAATTACAAAAAAAACTGTAAATTTAGAGTTTAACTATATATTTAATCCACTTTATGAAATTAATTTGAGAGCAAACATACCACTTATAAAATAGAAACTTCATGGAGATGTGCTCTGCTTGTTATCAACATTGTTTTAGAAAACTGTTAAACATATTTGCTGAGAAAATGCTATTCCAGTATCCCAAGCCCTCTCATTTATATTCCGACCCAGTGAGCTGATTGATCTGGCGCATCACGCGCTGTGGAGCAGACACGCACCGTGCATCAGCGGCTCGAGCCTGGTGGGACTTCATTTCCGGGTTTTCACGGCTTCCTTTAACTTCTGAGTCATGGCTGCTTCGACGGTGAACTTTACAGACTGGAGAGAGAGACATTGCCTTTGAAAACAGATGCTCTGAGCTGGCAGGGACACAAGTGGGAGCCGCTCGCTGTGTACAGCTCTGTGAATCACTGAGCTATTATGATGCTCCGACTAGATCTGTGGGAATGCCTCCTTTGTTGTGTGCGGGAGGCATCATTACATGTACTACCGAAGCGAGGGAAACTACAGCCCGTGTTCAATGAAAAACACATGTTTACGGTAGATATGACGAGTGCTGGGTCGGTGATGGGAAGGAAAGGGGTACAAAGGCTGCCACTGACTCAAGGGACAAGCATGATACATACATGACAAGACACCCGATTCAGGTGGGAGACTCCAGACTTTTGAAGCCAACATTATTTTTATGTTAGCTCTTCAGCTTAAAATTGCCTCTGCCCCAAAACAGGGAAATGGGGAAAATACATTCCCCCGATTTTGTTTACAAAATCTCACATTTTACAGGTTTAAAATGCCGGCAGGTTTGATGATTCTTTCTTCAGGGATTTCAAGAAATTGGTGCCAATTATTCCACAGCCCATTTTTAACTTTGGAAAGTTTCACACATTTCTGATTGCTGGGGTTTTTCGTTTTGATATTTAATCGTTTCCTGTACTTTCGGCACTCATACTTATTACAGAGAGGATGTGCGGTTTTGCCAGAGCTACCGACTCTTGAACTGGGGAACCAGGTTTGAGTCCGGACTTGGTTTAACATCCAGTAATTCTGGGAAAATCACTTAACCTCTCTGTGCCTTCATAAAATGAATGTGTCCTTGTTTAATGTAAGTAGGGGTCATCTAAAGCACCTTAATACCCTCGGGTTAGGCTGTGCTCTATAAAACGAGAAAACAAACATGGGCGTCCGCAGAAATATTTTCAGGGGAAGGGGCACCATTTTAACGTCATCCATCCTCCAAAATGATGTGTGCTAGGTGGGGCAAAAGAAACCATGGGGTGGCAGGAGGAGGCGTGGGGCGCAGGAAGCAGGCTGCATATGTTCCCTTACACCCTAGAGTTGTTGTGCCACAGCCAGTGGCCTAGCTAGCCCTATGGCAGCCCGTGGCGGCTCGTGCATTTGTGACCCCGTGGCGGCCACATTAAAAAGTGGGGGGTGCTAGCGATATTCGGCACTGATTTCCACACAGTGATGGCCACAATTTAAAAAGGGGGAGGGCGATTGCCTCCCCCTAGCTGGCAGGTATGAAGGGAGGAAGCCGTCGCCCCCAAAACTCACGCCGCCAGCGGTGGACCGCCCCGCACCCCTTTGCTAAGCCACTGGCCACAGCCATCCTTTCTTTTGTGGTCTTTGTCAGATATCACACCACCTAGCAGTTGGCAAAAAAAGCAGAGCTGCAGGCCAGAGCAGCTCCTGGCCAAATGTGAAAAAGTGCAGGCATGCAAAGGGTTGAGAAACCTGTTGCAAAAGCCTAATAGAAGGATCAAGCTGCCAATGTCAGATTATTAATTTCTAATCTATTTTTATGTCACCGCTATTGAATGCACCACATTATTCAGGCACACATGATCAAGGCATTAGAACTGAATTATAAAAAAAACACGTTAACGTACACAAACAAATGACAATTAAATTATATGAAAAATTTATTTATTTCGAAAATTTATTAACTTACATATATTAAAATAAATCAAATTAAATATAGTAACTTAAATAAAATAACAACTGTTCTCATCAAATCGGAAAAAGAAACATATAAACTTAACCTGGATAACTGTTGTAGGTTAGGAAATGCAAAGATCTGCACTCTTGTTGAAATTTAACAATCACATTTTTCAATGAGTAGTTTTATACAGTACTAGCGGCCCATCCCGACGTTGTCCGGGTAAAAAAAGGCTAGGCAGCAATGGTTTTAGTATCATTGTACATTCGTCCCACATGATAAGAGACACATTTTGAAGCAGTGTCCCCAAAAGTCAGTTTTCCGAATAGAGCATATTGAATCCCTTTCAAGGGAAACTGTTAGAGGCAGTTCAAAGGTAGAATGTGCTGTTTTCCCAGCTGTTAGCAAAGTGGCAGCTATTCCAGATGAAGCAACAGCTAGAGCCAAATTCCCAGAAGATCGAACTTTGGCAAGTATGAGGTTGATTAGGTAAGTCTTTCCTGTGCCACCGGGGGCGTCTATGAACAATAGTTTGCCTTGCTTCTTTTCAACGCTATCAACTATGGCGTTGTAGACGAGTTGTTGATCGGGAACTAAGTTAGGCAAGTGTTGAGCAAGGTAGTTATTTAGCTCTGGAATATGTGTGCGGTAGCGATATTGTGGTATCCAGTT
This sequence comes from Lissotriton vulgaris, assembly GCF_964263255.1. Lineage (NCBI taxonomy): Eukaryota > Metazoa > Chordata > Amphibia > Caudata > Salamandridae > Lissotriton > Lissotriton vulgaris. Next base: position 434,786,880 of record NC_141689.1, on the reverse strand, counting down.
AGGTTAGTTCGGACCACTGGCGGCAGGCTGAAATCTTGTAAGGACTTCTCGCTTAATAGATACAGTGAGTCTTCAATTTCTATAAGTCCTTGGTTTATGATTTCATTGTTGATAGCAGCCCGTGCCGACGTTGTCCGGGTATGAATTGCTGCCGGCCAGTAGTATATTGTTTTGTAGGATTTCGTTTTGATAGCATTTCTTATCTGTGACAGGCCTGTGAAACGCTCCGATTCACAGTGCACTGCTGCTACACTTAAGAGTGCGCGTTCAGTAGTATGTGAACTCGAGTTTCCCTACTTTATATTTCTTTGCAATATTATATAGCGCAAACTCGACAACATGCCATGAGCATAATTTACATTACAGAAGAACACATTCATTTGTGGTAGGCACGGGGAGACAAAGCGATTTGCCATGGAATCACAGGATGTTGAGCTGATGCCGAGATTCAAACGTAGCTCCCCAGCTCTAAAGTTCGCAATTCTAGAACTTGTGGCGGGAGGTGTGTCTAAAAGTGTATGTTGGTGCTAGCCATCAATGAGAGAGACCTGTGCATTTTTCAAATGGGTGGTGAAAAAATATGAGTATGTTGCTGGAGATGTGGGCTGCCGTGCCACCAATGTACTTACCGGGGGAGGGTAAACACAGAGTATTCCGCAACTTTCTTTCCGCATACCATCACTCCGCATACTTTCATTACGAAAGTACCATGACTCCGCAATGCCATTATAACGCATGGCATTACATTTTATATGCTTTTACTACGCATACATTTACAACGAAATTTGTTGTAAATGCATGAATGGTAAAAGCATGTTTTTTTAATGTTTGGATAAGGTAAGTATGGGTATAGGGGTATATGTTTTGGGGTACTGAGGTATATGTTTTGGGGTTTTTGGGTATTTTAAGGGTTCAGATATAGTTTTGGGTTATGGGGTACAGGGGCAGTTTTAGGGTTTAGGGATAGGTATGGGTTTTGGGGTACAGGGGTATTTTAGGGTTCAGGGCTAGGTTTGGGTTTTGGGGTACAGGGGTATTTTTAGGGTTCAGGGCTAGTTTTGGGGTACAGGGGTATTTTTAGGGTTCAGGGCTAGGTTTGGGTTTTGGGGTACAGGGGTATTTTAAGGGTTCAGATATAGTTTGGGGTTTTGGGGTATAGGGGTATTTTTAGGGTTCAGGGGTATGTTTGGGTTTTGGGGTACAGGGGTATTTTAAGGGTTCAGGGCTAGGTTTGGATTTTGGGGTACAGGGGTATTTTTAGAGTTCATGGCTAGGTCTGGGTTTTGGGGTACAGAGGTATTTTAGGGTTCAGGGGTAGGTTTGGGTTTTGGGGTACAGGGGTATTTTTGGGGTTCAGGGCTAGGTTTGGGTTTTGGGGTACAGGGGTATTTTAAGGGTTCAGGGCTACGTTTGTGTTTTGGGGTACGGGGGTATTTTTAGGGTTCAGGGGTAGGTTTGGGTTTTGGGGTACAGGGGTATTTTAAGGTTTCAGGGCTAGGTTTGTGTTTTGGGGTACAGGGGTATTTTAGGGTTCAGGGGTAGGTTTGGGTTTTGGGGTACAGTGGTATTTTTAGTGTTCAGGGTTAGGTTTGGGTTTTGGGGCACAGGGGTATTTTAAGGGTTCAGGGGTAGTTTTGGGTTTTGGGGTATAGGGGTATTTTTAGGGTTTTGGGGTAGGTTTGGGTTTTGGGGTACAGGGGTTTTTTTAGGGTTCAGGGCTAGGTTTGGGTTTTGGGGTACAGGGGTATTTTTAGGGTTCAGGGCTAGGTTTGGGTTTTGGGGTACAGAGGTATTTTAGGGTTCAGGGTTAGGTTTGGGTTTTGGGGTACAGGGGTATTTTTGGGGTTCTGGGCTAGGTTTGGGTTTTGGGGTACAGGGGTATTTTTAGGGTACAGAGCTAGGTTTGGGTTTTGGGGTACAGGGGTATTTTAGGGTTCAGGGGTAGGTTTGGGTTTTGGGGTACTGTGGTATTTTTAGGGTTCAGGGCTAGGTTTGGGTTTTGGGGTACAGGGGTATTTTTAGGGTTCAGGGGTAGGTTTGGGTTTTGAGGTACAGGGATTTTTATAGGGTTCAGGGCTAGGTTTGGGTTTTGGGGTATAGGGGTATTTTTAGGGTTTAGGGATAGGTTTGGGTTTTGGGGTACAGGGTACAGGGTATATTTATAGGGTTAAGATGGGTTAGTGTTTAAGGGTGTTGGGGTATTTTAAGGAGTAAGGGTGGGTTATGATCATGGGGTGCAGGGGTATTTGAAGGGAGCAGGGTGGGATTAGTACACAATATGAGACATGGCATGAAGGGTGGAACGTACCACACGCCCCCAGTGTTTGTCACGCCCCCAGCACACGCCCCCAGCACACGCCCACAGCACAACGCAGACACGCCCACAAGGGACTACTTTGCTGGCATGGTTCTTTTACCTTTTAAAAGTATATGGTGGGCGCCGGTATAGCCTATGTCCTTCTGCTGCAACTGCCCTTTCCAACGCTGTATTGGGTGTTGCGATTGGTGCTGTGGTTCCTGAGATTACCCGCCTCAAAGGTTTGGGCTCTCTCTTTATATTATTAGTATGGATGGGTTCACTGGTTAATCACCTCAAAAAAGAAACTGTACACATCTGTAGTCTTGTGCAAATGTATCAATTACTTTTTCAATCAGCTGTTTGTTTTCAGCAATATTTGCTCGATGTATGCTCATCATGAAAAACCCAATAATCGATCATCGGCCATTGTCAACCTTAATCAGGTTCTCACCCTTCTCATTGAGCTGAAAGACGTTTCCACTGATCAAGTGGTCACTGGTAATGTGAGAGCAATGAGAATTGCTTGCTGGACAGATGGAAATAAATGTGTGTGCTTTAGCAAATCCAGAAACCCATTGTCAAACTGCTCATCCTTTATTGACCAGATCTCAAACCATGTGACTGCTTAAGCGTCCAGGTTTTCAATGTCATAAATTAAGTGTCATTTTTGCCTTGTATTTTGGATAAAGCGAGAAAAGACTCAACTTTTTCTTGTTTTATGGCTAAACCTGCTTTCTAATGATGCATGGATAGAGTCCATGTATGGGACATAGACCGCTGATAGTATTCTACCACAGAAGAGGAACCAAAATTAGAACGAAACACTTGCCGACCATGCAGTCTGGGAACTCAAAGTTCAATGTTACATTTTTATGTCATTATTTGAACATTGAAAAAAAATCCTTAAATTGCTGTTCTGATTTTTGTCTGTTATCACTGAATACAGTCAGAAGGTGTTGCATGGGGGTACACACCTTGAGGATATCAAGCTGAACAGCTTGGAGAGTCTGGCTTACAGATTTCAATCTTGATGAGTTATCTGAAATTACGGACAAGCAAAAGGAAAGCTCAATGTGACTGAGGAACATTGCAATTACTATGCATCCTGGTGTATCTTCCCTGATACTGAATTAACCAGTAAGCTTAAATGTTTAAAACTCTCTTGAAAGTTTGAGCAAACATTTCTAATGCTCTTGTATTTTGCTTTCCAACGTTTTTCACTCAGCAGTGTCACATTGGGAATAGGAGCAAAACACACAGTTGATGGACAGAATGCAGAACAATGTCTTACATTCACCCCAGTACAAAGATCTGGGCCTAAATCCATCGTTTTTTTGCACTCCACACCACCCTAGGTCAGACAATGGCTATATGCAAATCAGACTTGACCCTGTGCCTCATGGGAACAGTCCAGCCGGAACTACCAAGCCATGTCTTTCCTAGACCGGAATCAAGCATCCAAGGACCGGTTTCTGGCTATCAGCTTTCTTCAGCCTGGGTAGCTTGACTCCAGTGATGTTGAGAGCCTGGGACTCACGTCTGAGCATACCCAGCCCACTCGGGGTGAAATTAGCAAAAAACACAGTTGATGGACAGAATGCAGAACAATGTCTTACATTCACCCCAGTACAAAGATCTGGGCCTAAATCCATCATTTTTTTGCACTCCACACCACCCTAGGTCAGACAATGGCTATATGCAAATCAGACTTGATCCTGTGCCTCATGGGAACAGTCCAGCCAGAACTACCAAGCCATGTCTTTCCTAGACCGGAATCAAGCATCCAAGGACCGGTTTCTGGCTATCAGCCTTCTTCAGCCCGGCTTGCTTGAATCCAGTGGTGTGGAGAGCATGGGACTCACGTCTGAGCATACCCAGCCCACTCGGGGTGAAAATAGCAAAAAACACAGTTGATGGACAGAATGCAGAACAATGTCTTACATTCACATTGGGAATAGGAGACCTTCTTTTTGGACTCTCATGGAAAAACTTGATGATGGCCTTCACTGTGCCAATAGAATTCCATGTATAAGGAACAGCATTCAGGTCTATAATAACCAAATTAATTTTATGTGCAGCTCAGTGAGCACAAGCAGCTTTAGGACAGTTGTCCTTTATTATGGCTTGAACGCCACCTTCCTTTCCTGACATTGTAGAGCCTCCATCATATCCTTGGCTTTGTAGTTTTTCTAAGTTTAATGCAAATTTAGAACATATATTCATAATAATATTTGCAATTGAGATAGCATCCATTTCTTTAACGTTGTAAATCCAAGGATTTCTTCTCTGATGGCAGCTATCATGCTACTTGTGCTAATAAAACGTACTCCAAAGGACATCTGTTATTTTCCGGATATGTCACCACTTTCATCAGCGATGATTGAAAATCCATTTGGCTTATTGACTAAGGATACCAGATCTTCTCTTAATGTAAATGTTTCTTCACATAATGTAATCAATTCATGTTCAACTCGAACTGATTATAACATGACTTGGGCCACCATTATGTTCCATCTCGTGCTCTGCGCTATGCCGACCTTAATTTGATATATGTGCCTCACTTCCGCAGAGCCAGAACTGGAGGCCATTATTTTAGGGTATTGGCTCCTACTTTATGGAACTCATTGCCTCTTGCTATTAGGAGGATTTCTGATCATCTGATTCTTAGAAAGGCAGTAAAGACATGACTGTTCCCGTAACTTTTCATCTCGCTTTTTTTCCTTCCCGCTCTCCAGCGCTGTGAAGTCTCTTTGCTGTGACAGCCATGAGCTTTACAAGCCGCATAATATAACATAACATTTTCCTGATGGTTCTTAAGGATGACATCTCCAGCTTCAACGCAAAATTGGTACAGACTTTTCACTTTTCCAGTTGCACATTTTTTCCCATGTAAAGCAATGTCATGTGTGCCAAAAAATAAGATAGCGGACAAAATTGGAAATTCATTTTTCCAATTTTCTTCAACATGCCTTTTCACAGTCCTGTCTATTTGGCAAACAATACTTGTTTCCGGTTTCTTTCTGATCATCAAAAAAAGTGAGTTGCATGTACTTATGCGTTTTTATGCCAAGACAATAAAACATGGTTGCGTGCACTTTCTTGGAAGTCTTTATATTTAGTGAAATGTGTAGTTATGAAGGCTTCTTGTGTCCCATTATGAACTGGCCGAGGAAAAACTCTTCTTTCTCTCTCGCTATTTTCTCTCTTTCTCTCTTCTTCTCCTCTCCTCTCCTTCTCTCTCACTTTTTTAGAGCGCAGTTCCCTGTAGCATCTCAACAGGGGTTTGCCACAGCCATCTTTCATCAGGATGGAAGCCAAATCCATTCAAATAGTTTTGATTGGACTTCTATTCACAGTTTTAATCCTCACATGGTCTAGTGACCCACATCCCTCACATCTACACTCTTTAGGTCCCTCACACCCACTGCACCAAGCGGCATGGAATAAAATATCTCCGCCAAAGAGCCCTTCATAGGGTGCCCGTCAGGTATTGCAGTGTGGACCTGAAGAGGAGCAGACTCTATGATGAAACAAGACACCTAGCTGGCTGGGTGTTTGAGGGTCCAAATTCCGAAAGGAGAAATTCCCCTTTTTTCTTCTGGTTTTGGAGTGAGCACTGCCCCACACTTAGCCAGCCTTGTCTCCTTTCTTTATTAGGAAATGCATACCTTTCAGTGTTGTGGAAAACGGTGTAATACTTGCAAGTTGCACCTTTCAGTTGTGGAGATAACATGGTAAATATTGACTAATCGAGAAATGACAGTGATGTCCGCCTGGATTTTTTTTTAAGTCATTCTCTTCTGTTGAAGTATATGTATTTATTAGTAGATTGTATTTAAGATCACCTGTTAGTTTTTTGAATAATTCAAGTACAATCCAATTTCATGTACAGGAGCATCGACATCATGACTACTTTCTGTTGGAGCTGGAACTGGACCTGAAGAACTGCTTGTGCTCGGTTCTTCTGCACCCTGTTACCATTTCTAAATTCTTTTCTTGCTTCCTTAACACCTTGGCTGCTAAGGGGTTTCCTCCTCCTGCGCTGGATTTTCAGGATCCCCATTGTTCATGACAAGGTAAACTCGTCATAAGCACAGGACGAGTTGACCTTGTCATGAGCACTGAAGAGGTTAATATCAGATTCTATGTCAATTGTCATTTTTAAAAGAATTTGTGGATGTCCATTTCTAAAAGGAAACAGGGATAATTAAATACCCTCTGAAGTGTAGTTCCTATATTCCCAATAGGCTCTGCGCATTGGAATAACATAAACAGCAGTGAAGACATAGGACTGAGGTCATCTAGGTCTCTACTGACTATGTTACACTTAATTAGTTTTGCCAGCTAGCTCAGAGGTCACTAGAAACTTTCTCGAATGAATAGGGAGGGGTTAATTTCCCTGATTTAGCTTCTGACAACCATATAACATGACAACTTTGCTCCCCCAGAATAAGGAGTATATCTCCAGAGTTGTGTGAAAATAATAGATAGCTATTTCACTCAGTCAATTGTGTATGCTTAATTTCACCAGAGTGCAAAGAAATAGAGAGACGGGCGTTTTCAATAAAAGGTGTTATTTTATTGAGCAGTCTTCTTTCGCATGCAAGAGAAATGAATTGCCACAATTGCAATACTTATCATGAAGTAAAGTGCGTACAGTAAAAGGAGTATTATGAAATAATACTGTAAAAGCATTGATATGGTTTCTTAGCCATATGATACTTTAAAACGGATAAAATATTTACATACATAAAAACATTTGACTAACGAACTCAACTGGTGCTTCTAAGATACGCCTACCCCGGTGTACCTGACCTAAGCCTAATACGTGGAAAGGAGTAAGTAAGTTGCAGTTTTAAGTTAAGTTGGGTTTTTGCCAAGAATCTGACTCAAGAATTCTCTCTAAGGTTTGAATCAGCTCCGTACCTTGGGTATAGAATGAAGGAGGTCTTGTATCTCATTTCTCAGGACTCGATCTCCCAATAACCCGCAAGGGTGACTGGAAACACCGGAGCTGGATTTCTCAGCGCGAGAAAAGGCAGCTTCTTTTCCCGGTGTGTCAAAGGAGAGAGACGGCTTCCTTCGGCTCTCGCATCAGCTGGGCTTCAGATAAGTAGATAGCCGCTCTGCTCCACACCACCGTATGTTGCTTAAGGCAAGTGTTGGTATATTTATACCTGGAAGGTGCCGTGTTTGACGTAAGGTTGGACATAAGACATCAATAAAAGATGTCACTAAGAACTGACTGTTCCTTTAGTGCTCGCAGGAGTTCTATGACAAATCAAAACAAAGACATGGGGAATTCCCAGGTTGCTGGAGGTTTGGTGTGTCGAAAGAACTCGTTGTGCTCTCTAGGAATCTAAGCAAGTAGCCTTGCCGTATTTGGGCTGCGTGGGCTATGACTAAATATGGGTAAGATTCTTATGCCTTCATAAGGACATGATTTATCATAACCACATAAGGGCATGAATCAGGAATATTTAATTAGGGTCCTATATACATTCACAACACTTCATGTCACCAAGCTGGCTGTATTGAATAAACTGTGAGTTGTAGATGAGCTGCAGGGAGTTGAAAATTCCCTTTAAATTTCTCCTGCAAGGAGAACCAAGCTTTCTTTGCATAATGCATAGTTATATTGGTAAGATGAGATTCGTGAACATCAAATAACTCACCTACAATGCACTATTTATTGAACAGAGCCCTGTATCCAGTAATAGAAACTTGAAAATGGAAAAGTGTATGTGTGTGGGTATATGTACACACCCTGACACACACAAGCATACTATATATATATAGATATACATATATATATATATATATATATATATATATATATATATATGTGTTTGAAAAGGCAGAACTGGGAGCGTGGACATATATATATATATATATATATATATATATATATATATATATATATATATATATATATACATATATATATTCACAGAAAAAACCATAGGTTATAGTGGATATATAGTTAGGAATTTGCATTTACAAAACCTTGAAAATTCAATGAAAAAACCATAGGTTATAGGCCATATATAGTTAGGAATTCGCATTTACAAAACCTTATTTTACTCGCATAAAACCATTGAAATTCCATATATAGTTAGAAGCGCTAACTATATATCGCGCACCCGCAATCCACTGCTGATGATGTCACATATTACATCATTCATGACATGGTCAGTGACATCACTGATGACATCACTGATGACATCTCAAATGACATCACTGATGACATCACTGATCACAACATCCAGTGATTGTATGTGTCTGTAAAGTTTAAATATGTTTCACATATTGAAGAATGAGTGGATGTATAAGTGTCTGGATGAAGAATTTAGTAGGTGCATGACTGACTGTATGAGTGAGTGATTAAATGTGTCTCACTGAGTACATGGGTTAGTGACTAAACTGTCTTAATTCGTGCATCAGTATGTTTGTTGTTGTGTAAGCTGCTGCATGTGTTGATCAGTAGCTATAAGAGTGGCCATATGGGTTATTGATTGGTTGCCCAAGTATTTGAATGGGAGGCTGAGTGTGTGTGTGGGTGGCTGGGAGGTGCGTGACTCTGTGCATAGATGTGTAAGCAGTTGATTCACTAGGAGTATGAGTTCAAGAGTGCATGTGGAAACAGCTATATGGGCGGTTGACTGTGCATGGGTGTGTTGGTGAGTGAATGGATTTCTCATTGCTACATGTGCAAGTAAGTACGTATGTAAAACACAATACATGTGAGAGTTGAGATATATAAATAACTGAACATAAGAGCCAGTGAATGTGTGAGTGGCTGTATCGATCACTGTGAGCTTGTATCAGGGATTATATAAGAGAGTAAATATGTGTTATTATATGTTTGAATAAGTAAGATGTGTATAACTGTATAGTTGAGGAAATGGAGGTGTGATTGATTCTTTGCATGACTGACTAGGTGTGTGAGTAACTCCATGGATGAGTGACAGTCTGTGAGTGTCTGTTTATACTGAGTGTATGTAAGGTTATATTAGAGTCTGAAGAGGTTCATTGTATTATCACATGAGTCATGTGATCAGTGATGACAAATGAGATGTCATCAGTGATGTCATTTGAGTTGTCATCAGTGATGTCATCAGTGATGTCATTTGAGATGTCATCATTGATGTCATTTGAGTTGTCATCAGTGATGTCATTTGAGATGTCATCAGTGATGTCATCAGTGATGTCACTGACCATGTCATGAATGATGTAATATGTGACATCATCAGCAGTGGATTGCGGGTGCCCGATATATAGTTAGCGCTTCTAACTATATATGGAATTTCAATGGTTTTATGCGAGTAAAATAAGGTTTTGTAAATGCGAATTCCTAACTATATATGGCCTATAACCTATGGTTTTTTCATTGAATTTTCAAGGTTTTGTAAATGCAAATTCCTAACTATATATCCACTATAACCTATGGTTTTTTCTGTGAATTTCATTGGTTTTTTAATAGCAAATATGAAAAGCTTTAAAATGTCAAGTACGTGATAGATAAAAACATTTTCGTATTTATGCACGCTGATGTGCTTTGAACGCTGCACCCCCCCACCCCCCTCCCCTCTTTTGCCTTAGTAGTACTCTCTCTTTGCAGATACTGAAGGGTAGTTAGCTCAGACCTTTACCCCTGTTGTAATCCGTCGTACCTGCTTGTCTCTCCATTTGATTAATTATTATCCAAGCATTTACTGTTTTACAATTGGTTCTCTTTGGATCATTCTCTATTTACAAACAAGCACAAAGTCGCAATACTCTGTTTAGTCTTTGCAAATAGTGAAAAATTGTGTAAAAAAATAAAAGTAATCGAGCAAAATCAGTAGACCACTAATTCGATCTCTTTTTAACCTCGGTAAAATACAAACATTAGGAATAACCCTTCATGAGAAATACGAAAATAGTGAAATGAATTGAGCTCCACACCATGAGGGCTGCAAAACAGCTCGACTCCGCCACCCACACCGCCCAAAATAACGGCAAACCCTATGGTTGGTGGAGACATTTTGACTATATTCTGCACCTGCATTGTCGCGTAATGCGTCATATGACGCGACGCGTTAGCGCACCCGGATGTGCTCCGGTGCGCAAGGCGCAGCTTCCCGGAAACGATCCAGAGCGCGCCGCGCAGCGCGTAACGTAAGCATAACAGGTCATGTGACTTGTTAATAAAACTTTTCATTGGTTCATTTTACTTTTCTTTTCCTAATTATGTAAGACTAGGTCATGTGACCTAAAATTAACACTTTTCATTGGATTAAAACATTTTTTTTCCCCAAACGATGAAAGCCCCACCTTGTTTCTGGATGTTTCAGACTGAAGCTGGCGTCACCATGAGAGCACCACCATCTCGTAGCTCCGTCGTGGCCATTCCGCAAGCAATCATGGCAGCCGCTCCCCACCGGAAGCCTGCGGGAGTCGAGGGCCCCCAAGACTTTTGTACAATCTTCAAGGCTGAGGGGACGCTTTCTAGAATGGAACCCAAGCCCTGGCAGACAAGCGTCCGAGTTCCAAGGTGTCCCAGGGCCATTTTACTGGACCAGGCCCGAATCCGAAGAGCCGGCCGCCATTTTAAGAGTCCTGTGGAAGCCGCCTACCGCTGCACCGCAAGAGTGGGAGCAACTCAACTACATGGTGAGCGAGACGCTGTAGCCGTAAGAGCGGGCGGTAAACAGCTGAATGGCGGATGAGGCACAGTGTAGCAAAAGCGGGCGGAATGGCGACTGAAACGATAAAGGGGCGCCCCACTACAGCAGACAAGCCTCCGCCATGTGCTTCAAAACTGCATATGTATCTCGTGATATCAAGGTTGGGCAACCAGTACAGAACAAGCAGTTACGAGTCCCATTTACACCGGCGCCATTTTGGGCGCGGCCGGGCAGGTCCAGGATCTACTGAAACATAAAAAATGAGGCTGACGTCTCTGAAGCAGTTCACGAACAGCAGGACATAGCAAATAAACATGAACTCTCTAAAGCTGTTAACTCACTGCAGAACAAAACAAGTGAACCTGAAACCTCTGGAATAATTGTCGCTCAAAAGAACAACACACAAAACTCTGTAGAGCCTGAAGAAAAAAAAACAGAAGGGCACTGTAGTTTCAGACACACTTAACACTAATGACGAAACAAAGATATCGTCTGTTTATAAAGCAGTTATCATCTTGACAGAATTGACAAAGAAGTGTACAGACACCAATGCATCAGCATTCTCGGAGATAACATCTTAAGGAACAAAGAAAGACCTGTTCACTCTTGACACCCCAGGTGCTGTGTATATTGCACTATACTGCTGCATCGACAAAACGGGCAACCCTATTGATGTGGATTTTTCATTATTGATTATTGTAAAGAAATGGCGACTCCCCCCTTTAGCAGATTAGCTAAATGTTTCCGTAATTTAGGCATAAAAGTTATATTATTGTTGTTGTTGTTGTTATCGTTATAGTTCTGGTTAATTTCAAAAAATGGTTAAATATATTTACAGTTTTTGTTGCGTTCGTTATATTTAAATATTAATAAAGTTTTAAAATGTAACTGTCTTGGAGTACTATATTTTTTTTTAAAATCGGGTGAATGGGGCCTTGAATCGGGTTATTGTCATGTGTGGGCTTTGCAAGTGTACTGCTACAAGATCGGACATTTCAAACTCAAATGCACGTTCTTTTTCTTACCTTTCCGAAGCATGGAGCGCAATAGCAGGCAGAGAAAGGGTGATGCACGAGTTGAACACTGCCTGGCCTGCAAATTGCTGCCAGTGCCCCCCCCGCCCCGAGTACTTCACAAATCTTTAAAAGACCATGCGCTTGTTCAATGGGAAGTGGATAACATGGCTAAGAGCATTTGCTGACTAATGCATGAATATCGCTGACTTTTCAGCGATATTCATGCATTGCGGCCATTTTTTATCGTATTTGCGATAAACCTTGCTAATAGCAAGGTTTATGTGCGATAAAATTCGCCGAAGTGCGGCGATAATTATTGTCTCTAAACAAGTTAGAGACAAAAATTACCGCTACTTGTTGGAAATATGCCCCCGGGTTTTTCCTTGCAGGAATCGGGAAACGAAAGACTAGCACTGAAATCAGTAGTCTCACACCTGAATCGGGAGGGTTGGCATGTCTGGATACTCTACAGCTGGAGCCATACACTACATCCGCAGGGCTAGGTGATAGCCTAGGTCCGGCCTGGACAATCGGACACAGAGGAAGAGGAGTGTCAGATGGTGCGGTAGTGAATAGGGTGAAAGGGAGGTGTCGGGCGGGCACAGGGTGTGATTCTCAGAGAAGAGCAGCGCAGATGGGGGAAGTATATGGCCCATGCATGAGAGAGAGAGCGGGGGTGACCATTGCGTGGGGGAGATGCGTGCGAGAGGGTGGGGAGCCATGCTGAGAATCGACGGCGTGCAGAGAGTGGCCCTGGTCAAGGCATCTAAAATGGCTGCCGTGCACGACAAAATTGTGGCATTGGACAAAAACGCAAGATGGCCCAGACAATGTTTATCAATAAGGATTCATTTATAACAAAATATTTACTCGCAGTGACAAAATGGTGTTCAACACTTCCTGATTTCCATCGAATCGAACGTTAACAAACGTCACGCAGCAAAAAAAAAAAAAAAAAAAAAAAAGCTCACGCACAGAGCGGTTTTTAGCCATGTTATCCAATGGAAGGTGGATAACATGGCTAAGAGCATTTGCTGGATAATGCATGAATATCGCTGACTTTTCAGCGATATTCATGCATTGTGGCCGATGTGCGACGATAATTTTTGTCTCTAAACAATTAAAACGAAGCACAAAATGGCGAATTCCCGTTTCGCTACCAGTTTGCGGCCCAGTTCGCGGCCCGTGAAGCGCTTCTACCGTGAAAAATAATTTTTTTTTTATTTTCCCCACGGGACCCTTTAATAACCCCAACAACATTCCTAGGGGGTCAAGAGGGGTATACCTTGCCCCCTTTCAATAAATTCCCCCTTCGTTTTTCACCTCTTCTTCTCTCTCGATCCTACCGAGAGACAAGATGGCGGCCGCTCCGGACTGTCACGCAGCAAAAAAAAAAAAAAGCTCACGCACAGCCGCTGGAAGAGATGTATCAACATATATCAGCCTCCTCAGCCACCCTCAGGAAACATAGGGGATTAGGATACGTCTCCCGCACCCACTTATAACTAGTAATTTAATTAACGAAGCACAAAATGGCGAATTCCCGTTTCGCTACCAGTTCGCGGCCGCGCTTCTACCGTGAAAAATCATTTTTTTTTTTATTTTCCCCACGGGACCCTTTAATAACCCCAACAACATTCCTAGGGGGTCAAGAGGGGGATACCTTGCCCCCTTTCATTAAATTCCCCTTTCGTTTTCCACCTCTTCTTCTCTCTCGATCCTACCGAGAGACAAGATGGCGTCCGCTCCGGACTGTTTAGAATGTTGACAGACACCGGAGAGCCAATCAGCTTTCTGCGCGCAAAGTTCCGATAAGCGAAAAGTAAGCGGACCGGATCGCTGCCCAGAGCGCTGTTACAGATATATATCTTGGTTTGAACGTTAATTTCTCAAAAACTACTGGAGCACATATATTGAGACCTAGCAAAGGCACATCGGGCTAACAGTCCCTACAATTTTGCCAAGTTTCGTGCAAATCCATTCAGCCGTTCGAGCTAAAAGTGAGTCCAACCGCCCTATGGAAATTAACATGGGAAAAACGTGTTTTGGGACCCCCCTTTTTTCTCAGCCCCCCCTTGACGAAACTCCACCAAATTTTCAGGGGCTGCTCAGAATCAAAATGTGCCATTTTCCTGAAAATTTCAGCCGATTCCGTCCACAAACGCCAAAGTTATTAGACATAGAATTTTCAAAAGTTCCATAGAGAATTAATCCTAACTATATATACCTACTGGCGATAGCCAGTAGGTAATATATATATGTATATATATATATTCACTGAAAAAACCATTGGTTATAGACCATATATAGTTAGGGATTAGCATTTACAAAACCTTAATTTACTCGCACAAAACCATAGAAATTCAGATATATAGTTAGTTGCATTAACTATATATCGCGCACCCGCAATCCACTGCTGATGATGTCACATATTACATCATTCATGACATGGTCAGTGACATCACTGATGACATCACTGATGACAACTCAAATGACATCACTGATGACATCACTGATGACATCTCAAATGACATCACTGATGACATCACTGATGACATGTCAAATGACATCACTGATGACATCTTAAATGGCATCGCTGATGACATCATTCATGTGATAATACGATGAATCTCTTCAGACTCTAATATAACCTTAGATCCACTCAGTGTAAACAGACACTCACAGACTGTCACTCATCCATGGAGTTACTCACACACCTAGTCAGTCATGCAAAGAATCAATCTCACCTCCATTTCCTCAACTATACAGTTATACACACCTTACTTATTCAAACATATACTAACACATATTTACTCTCTTATACAATCCCTGATACAAGTTCACAATGATCCACACAGCCACTCACACATTCACTGGCTCTTATGCACAGTTATTTATATATGTCAACTCTCACATGTACTGTGTTTTACATATGTACTTACTTTGACATGGTAGCACTGAGATATCCATTCACTCACCAATACACTCATGCACACAGTTAACCGCCCATACAGCTGTTTCCACATGCACTTTTGAACCCATATATCTAGTGAATCAACTGCTCACACATCTATGCACAGAGTCATACACCTCCCAGCCACCCACACACACATTCAGTCTCCCATACAAATACTTGGGCAACCAATCAATAACCCATATAGTTACTCATATAGCTACTGATCAACACATGCAGCAGTTTACAGAACAACAGACATAATGATGCACAAATTAAGACAGTTTAGTCACCAACTCATGCTCTCAGTGAGACACATTTAATCACTCACTCATACAGTCAGTCATGCACCTACTAAATCCTTCATCCAGACACTTATACATCCACTCATTCTTCAATATGTAAGACCTATTTTAACTTTACAGAAACATACAGTCACTGGATGATGTCATCAGTGATGTCATCAGTGATGTCACTGACCATGTCATGAATGATGTAATATGTGACATCATCAGCAGTGGATTGCGGGTGCGCGATATATAGTTAATGCAACTAACTATATATGCGAATTTCTATGGTTTTGTGCGAGTAAATTAAGGTTTTGTAAATGCTAATCCCTAACTATATATGGTCTATAACCAATGATTTTTTCAGTGAATTTTCAAGGTTTTGTAAATGCTAATCCCTAACTATATATGGTCTATAACCTATGTTTTTTCAGTGAATTTCAATGGTTTTTTAATAGCAAATATCAAAAGCTGTCAAATGTCAAGTACGTGATAGGTAAAAACATTTTCGTGTTTATGCACGCTGATGTGCTTTGAACGCTGCCCCCCCACCTCTTTTCTCTTAGGAGTACTCTCTCTTTGCAGATAGTGAAGGGTAGTTAACGCAGGCCTTTGCCCCCGTTGTAATCCGTCGTGCCTGCTTCTCTCATTTGAATTGATTGTTATCCAAGCATTTACTGTTTTAAAATTGGTTCTCTTTGGTTCATTCTCTATTTACAAACAAGCACAGAGTCGCAATACTCTGTTTAGTCTTTGCAGATAGTGAAAAATCGTTTAAAAAAACAAAAGGAATCGAGCAAAATCAGTAGGCCACTAATGGGATCTCTTTTTGACCTCGCTAAAATAGAAACATTAAAAACAACCCCTCATGAGAAATACGAAACTAGTGAGATGAACTGAGCTCCACACCATGATGGCTGCAAGACAGCTCGGCTCCGCCACCCACCCCACCCAAAATAACGACAAACCCTATGCAAATATTATAAATATATACAACACACCAGCAAAGTAACAGGGTAAAACATTTTATTAAATAACTATTTACATAACTATTTTATACTTTTTGTTGCCCGATCCGTCTAGCTCAATCGATCAAGCATGAGACTCATGCACTCTGATCTCCTTGGCCTCAGTCAAGCATCAATAGTAAGATTTTCATACATGAGTGTACGTTCATGGTTTTGGTCCCTGAGTTGCTTCGATGTCACTGCCTTGCACAAATGGCATAAGTCCTGGATGTTGGGTGCCATAGTTCAGTGTTCTGAGCAGCGCTTGTAACACTGTCTGAAGCTTATTTGCACCTGCTGCAGCTTCACTATTCTCAAAGTAAGTGGGGGCCGTTTGTGGACCTGACTGCATTTGAAAACAATGTGATGCGGTGCCTCCCTAAACCGCTTGACGGAGGCCCCCGAGGGGCGGTGTGATGGCGCGGACTCGGAGGGGGCGCTTGGCTCCGACCCCCTCCCCAAGTCTTGTTGCCCTGGTGTGGCCTGAGATCGCCCCCGACATAGGCGGCCGGCTCCCGGGGTCAAGCGGAACTTTTTGCCTTTTGGTGACTCTTCCATTCTGGACCTTGTCCCACAATCTGTTCGACCTGAAGACACGTCCTGCGGTGCCCTAGTCCGACCATCACATATTCCTGCGCCAGGAAACAGCGTGGGATGCACTAGAAGGGAGAGGAGGCGCGAACGAGCCTCCCCCACCTCCCCAGGTGGAGGTTTTTCAGGTACACCCCAGCGCTTTACGCAACCAGCTGAGTTGCGCCCGCTCTTGCGGCTACAGCGTCTCGCCCACCATCCACTTGAATTGCGCCCACTCTTGCAGTGCAGCGATAGGCGGCTGCCACAGGACTCTCAAAATGGCGGCCGGCTCTTCGGATTTAGGCCTGGCCCACTAAAATGGCCCTGGGACACCTTGGAACTCGGACGCTTGACTGCTAGGGCATGGACCCCATTCCCAAAAGCGTCCCCTCAGCCTTGAAGATTCTACAAAAGTCACCGGGGCCCCCGACTCCCGCAGACTTCCGGTGGTGAGCGACTGCCATGATTGCTCGCGGAATGGCCACGACGTAGCCACGGGGTGCTCTCATGCTGACGCCAGCTTCAATCTGAAACATCCAGAAACACTGTAGACTACCAATTCGATCAGTTCCGGTGGAGCCCCAACGTGACCCGGTAGAAAAGAACTTGCCCTCCCCTTTTTTGAGTGATGGTTCTTGTTGCCTGTCCCTTCTGTTGTCATTTTACAGAACTTTTTGGACTACTGAAAGGGGTTGTGTTCCGACCGCTGGTTGGTGGAGACATTTTGACTATATTCTGGACCTACGTTGTCGCGTAATGCGTCATATGACGCGTCGCGTTAGCGCACCCGGAAGTGCTCCGGTGCGCGAGGCGCAGCTTCCCGGAAGCGATCCAGAGTGCGGCGCGTAACGTAAGCATAACAGGTCATGTGACTTGTTAATAAAACTTTTCATTGGTTCATTTTACTTTTGTTATTCTAATGATGAAAGGCTTGGTCATATGACCTAAAAATAACACTTTTCATTGCTTCCGAACATTTTTTTTTCCCAAATGATGAAAGCCCCACCTTTTTTTTTCTCACTCTGACTTGTAAAGCAAAGGACCCAGATGCATTTACAGTTTATCACTAACAATGTTCCAGGCTAATGTATTTTCCCGGGAAATTTACAACTGTCCTGCAAGTAAAATATTCCTTTTTCGAGAAAAAGGGCGTTTCTTCGTCCCATGAGGGAACCGTTGAGCAAAAGAGGCTCGGCCTGCTGTCTTAGTCGCTGATAGGCATGAATATCAGATTCTTATCGATCACTTTATGTTGCAGGAGTAGAAAACACAACAGCCCTTGACCATTTATCTTTACTGCGTTCCTGCGTATTATACCTTTTAGCCGTCATGTAATTGGACTGCTTTATTTCAATTGCCTTTTACTGATTCGAAAACAGTGCCTATTATTCAAAACTTTACCAATGTAAGTACTACTACCATGTTTTGTTTTAAAAACCTTTATTGTGAAAATGTCAGTATACAAATACAGGCCTATAACCACGTGGGCCGGCCACGGAGCAAACTGGAGTCGTATATGATGAGGGGACATTTACACTGTAGAAGAACGTAACGGGCGGGCCATTAGGTTGCAAGAACTAAGGTGTCTAACAGTTGCGGAATCGATGGACGTACATTTTATAATTAAAATACGACAAGCCAGTTACAATAAAATTATCTAGATATACATTTGCGGGCAAGTACCATGGGTGACGTTAATTCGAACTTTCAATAGTACAGTAATTAATAACACATCAGAACTTAATATCAATAGGGATGTCGAAATGTTCAATCAATTCTCGTCCCCGCCCGCCATGTGCTTCAAAACTGCATACGTATCTCGTGATATCAAGGTTGGGCAACCAGTACACAACAAGGAGTTACGAGTCCCATTTATACCGGCGCCATTTTGGGCGAGGCCGAGCAGGTCCAGGATATAGTCAAAATGTCTCCACCAACCATCGACTATGATGATGTTCATAAGCTCTATTGATTAGACTAACACTCCTCTCTCCACATGAAATTAATTTGCCGCAAGTTAAACATGTAATTTTCATTTGTCCAAAGTTCTTCTGAAGATTTAGAACCGTTTCCCTTGCCTCTGATGCTGTCACTGCCACTTCATTGGTGGATGTACTGGCAGGTCGGGGGTTATCCACCAAATCTCGAATTTGGGCAGCACTATAATTAATCGGGTGCCACCTCTCCATATGACGATGCATGGTATAATTACCATAACTATATTTTTTTTCGGTTCCTCTGGAGAGTACATCATGGCAGATGAGGCAGGTAACGTACCGGGCATTTACCTTTTTTGCATGTGGAGGAAAGGAAAAAAATTTGAGCGTCTGAGTTCCAAGGTGTCCCAGGGCCATTTTAGTGGACCAGGCCCAAATCCAAAGAACAGGCCGCCATTTTGAGAGTCCTGTTGCAGCCGCCTATCGCTGTAGCAGCAAGAGCGGGCGAAACTCAGCTAGACGGCGCCCCACTGCAGATGAAGTGCCTCCACCTGGAGAGGCGGGAGAGGCTCATTTGCGCCACCTCCCCCCCCCCGCAGCATTGTAGGATGGCCACACCAGTACGGCAACTTGCTAGACACCACCTCGGTGCCATCCAGATCTCGGCGCGTTGTGCTGCCTTCGGCCTACTGTAGCCGCAAGTGCAGACACAACTCAGCTGGATAGCGAGTGAAACACCATGGGGCGCCCCACTGCAGCAGAGGAGCCTCCATCTTGGGGGCGAGGCACCGCATCACATTGCTTTCCAATGCAGTCAGATCCTCAAACAGCCCCCACTTACTGACGCCACCTCACAGGTCATCAGGGCACCCCACGGCGACTTTCGGCGCAGCATTGTAGGATGGCCACACCAGTGTGGCAACTTGCTGGACACAACCTCGGTGCCATCCGGATCTCGGCGCGTTGTGCTGCCTTCGGCCTATTCGCACATCGGTCCGCTACTGACGCCGCCTCACGGGCCAACGGATTTTTTTGGCTTTTTATAGCCCAAAGCCGCATAACAGGTCATGTGACTTGTTTTTAAAACTTTTCATTGGTTCATTTTACTTTTGGTTTCCTAATGATGGAAGGCTTGATCATATGACCTAAAAATAACACTTTTCATTGGATTAAAACATTTTTTTTTCCCAAACGATGAAAGCCCCACCTTTTTTTTTCTCACTCGGCAATCCAAAAAGGTTCTGTTAGATGACAACAGAGGGGACAGGCAAGAAGAACCATCACTCAAAAAAGGGGAGGGCAAGTTCTTCCCTACCGGGTCACGTTGGGGCTCCACCGGAACTCATCGAATTGATAGTCTACAGTGTTTCTGGATGTTTCAGACTGAAGCTGGCATCAGCATGAGAGCACCACCATCTCGTAGCTCCGTCGTGGCCATTCCGCAAGCAATCATGACAGCCGCTCCCCACCGGAAGCCTGCGGGAGTCTGGGGCCCCCAAGACTTTTGTAGAATCTTCAAGGCTGAGGGGACGCTTTCGAGAATGGGGCCCAAGCCCTAGCAGACAAGCGTCCGAGTTCCAAGGTGTCCCAGGGCCATTTTAGTGGACCAGGCCCAAATCCGAAGAGCCTGCCGCCATTTTGAGAGTCCTGTGGCAGCCGCCTATCGCTGCACTGCAAGAGTGGGTGCAACTCAGCTGAATGGCGGATTTTGGCACAGTGTACCAAAAGCGGGCGGAATGGCAACTGAAACGGTAAAGGGGCACCCCACTACAGCAGACGAGCCTCCACCTGGGAAGGCCCGTTCACGCCGCCTCCCCCCCCCCCCTCCCCGGGGCGCCCCACGCCGTTTTTCGGAGCAGCATTGTAGGATACCAAAACTAGTGCGGCAACTTACTGGACATCACCTGGATGCCATCCACATCTCACCGCGTTCTGCTGCCTTGGGACTATTCGCACAACAGACCGCTACTGACGAGGCCTCCCCCCCCCCACCCCCCCCCCCCCCCCGGGGCGCCCCACGCCGTTTTTTGGAGCAGCATTGTAGGATACCAAAAACTAGTGCGGCACCCAGGTGACATCACCTGGGTGCCGTCCAGAACTCAGCACGTTGTGCTGCCTTGGGACTATTCGCAAGAGGGGTCTACCTTGCCCCCTTTCATTAAATTCCCCCTTCGTTTTTCTCCTCCTCTTTTCTCTTGATCCTACCGAGAGACAAGATGGCGGCCGCTCCGGACTGTTTAGAATGTTGACAGACACCGGAGAGCCAATCAGCTTCGCTTCGCAAAGCTCCGTTACGCGACAAGTACGCGAACTGGAGCGCTATCCGGGACGCTGTCACAGATATATCATTTTTTTTAAACGTTAATTTCTCAAAATCCACTGGAGCACATATATTGAGACCCAGCAAAGGCACATCGGGCTAACAGTCCCTACAATTTTGCCAAGTTTCGTGCAAATCCATTCAGCCGTTCGAGCTAAAAGTGAGGCCAACCGCCCTATGGAAAACTCAATGTTAAAAATGCTTTTTGGGACCCCCCTTTTTTCTCGGCCCCCCCTTGACGAAACCCCCCAAACTTTCAGGGGTTGCTCAGAAACAAAATGTGCCATTTTCCTGAAAATTTCAGCCGATTCCGTCCACAAACGCCAAAGTTATTAGACATAGCATTTCCAAAAGTTACATAGAGAAAAAATCCTAACTATATATACCTACTGGCGAACCTATTTTCCATAGGAAAAGCATTTTTTGATTTGCTAATAACTTTGGCGTCGTTTGACGAATCTTCGTGAAATTCTCCAAACAAAAGTTGTATCCAGGTCAGCTCCTATCCTGAAAGTTTATGTTCAAGCGGGGGCTGAGAAAAACGGGGGGTCCCAAAAAGTGTTTTCTCCATGATAATTTCCATAGGAAACTTTAGCCAAGGCTACAGCTCAAACTGCTGAACGGAATTACACCAACATTGGCAAAAAGGTAGTTCTTGGTTCAGAGAGCGACCTTTTGTAAAATGGTGTAAATCAGTTCAGTAGTTACTGAGAAAATCAAAATATCAATATCTAGGGGGCGGTGGGTTCGCAAAACCTTCTGACCACGCACTTCATTCTAATTGGCTGCCAACACTCCAAACCAGCTAGTGTTGGCAGCCATCTGGTGACTCGGTAGAACAGAGTCACAAGAAAACAGTAAAATAAAGTGAAAAATGAAGAAAAGGGGGCAGGGTAGAAACACCCCTAGGTCTGCTCAGGGGTTTCCACAAGGACCCCACCCCAATGTATTTTTTTTTAAACGTATGAATGCGCGGTGGGTGTGCGAATCTGGATGAATTTTTTTTTACAAAATTAAGTGGGAGCTCCAAAACTTCATTTAAATGAGCCCCCAGGTGGGCCACGTTCCGGGGGCAATCGTATAATTATACCACCACCTCCTCTGGCCTATGTAATTTAGGTGCAGGAGGGCACATGGCGCTCCTAAGCCCCAGGGACCAGAACCACCCTGGGGCTTTGAAAATAGAGGGAGGTGGGCCGTCTGGCCCCCCTCCTGGGGACCATCAAAGCTCAGGACCGGGTCCTGCAATGTCCCAGGGTGTCCACCCCCGGGACATTGCCGTTTGCTATGACAGGGCGGAGCATGACTTCCACCCTGTGATAGCAAACCATGGTTATCTTTGTTAAAGCGAGATGAGGAAAACCTCCTCTCGCTTCAATAAAGGAAAAGAGAATTGCTTTTGGGCAAGGGAAGCTGCATGTTAACAGCTCCTATTGCCCAAAAGGAATGCTGTCTCCTGCAGGCGGCGGGGAGCCGGTGGGACCGTGGGGGCATTGGGGCTCCCCCTACGATCCCCAACAGAGACACCAGGCCCCGGGCGATGGAGTCCATGGGGCCAGAAGTGGCCTGAGAGGAGGACCACGCGGCCCCCCCTGCCCGTTTAAAAAAAATGTTGTGTGGCCATGCCTTAGGGGATGAGGTCCCGAGACGAATGTAAATTAATGAAAGTGAACGCTTTTTTTTTCAAAAAAGTTTGGAGTCATCACCCTAGACTGGCCCCCTAGTGTGAATACGAAGGGTGTGTGGCTCTCACCACAGCCCCCTAATGTGAATACGAAGGTTGCGCTGCTCTCAGTGCCGCCCCTTAGTGTGAATGCGCTGGGTGCGCTGCTGTCAGCACGACACTCGATTACTTCTCAGCTCTTTAAAACACCGAAGGGCATATTCTCAATGACACATCACTGAGTTAACGGCACTTTATCGCAGCCAAAATTGTAATAAATTTAACTCACTATTCACAAGCTGGTGCAAACAGCCCATATCACCAGTGTACCAGCAATAGCAGCCTCAAAAAGCATTGTCACGGATGACCCCGGCAAATATCGCTACTGAGATGCAGAATAGGCGTTCCCGTGCAAAAAGCAGCAAACACACCACTTCGCAACTTTCTCAACCACCAGCAAGATCGGCGAAGAGAATAAAAGACAGTTGATAAGGTGCGTTTGCAGCAGGAAGTTTACTCCTGCTCTGACCGGGTGTAAAGTCAGACTACAACCTGCAACATGAAAAGGAGCTCAGCTCACAGCCACACCTGAATGACAACAGATACAATGGAGCCAACGATCATGCAGCTCGGACACCCAACAGTGCCCCAACACCCCTCACCATCAGCCCCTTGTCTGCCATCCCCCATGACACCCCGATAAACAAATGTGACAGACACCTTCCAAAATCTGGAACGTAACAAATCGGCTGATGTCGCACAATTATAACAAAAAAGATGCATGTGAGGTTGGACAAATGAGAATCACAGTCATCTATGGATTTACATATGAAACATTTTATTTAAACAAAACAACTAAATAAAAGTTGGTACAGCCATGGCGTGTCATCCCTCGACAATCTGTGAATCACAGCCTGCAAGACAAAAAGCAAGATAAGATTGTGCATCATGCGCCCATCAAAGGAGAGAGGAAGAGAGAGAGAGAGGAAGAGAGAGTGAAAGAAAGAAAGAAAAAGTGAGAGAGAGGGGACGACAGTGAAAGAGAGAAAGAGTGGTAGAGAGAGGAAGAGAGAGAGAAAGAAAGAAAGAAAAAGTGAGAGAGAGGGGACGACAGTGAAAGAGAGAATGAGTGGGAGAGAGAGGAAGAGAGCGAGAAAGAGAGAAAGAGTGAGAGAGAGGGGAAGAGAGAGTGAGGAAGAGAGAGAGAAAGAGTGTGAGAGAGAGAAAGGAAGAGATAGAGAGGGAGAGTGATTGGCGACACTATGGACAAAACCCTCACAGCTCACCTTTCCACCACCGGTGTGTCTCCAACCATGTCCCGGGATATACTGCAGTCCTCAAGCTCACTCATCTGAAACATAGTATAGAATCAGTAATGGCAGAGTACATACAACTGCACATGCCTAAATCACTGTCCCACACCTGCGCACCCAGGCTGCTGCACCCCATCCACTCCCGCCGCCCAGATGTGTCTGCCCACCCCTGCGCAAACAAGCTTCTCTGCTCATCTTCCTCCACCGGCGTGTGTCCAAGAGGGCCCACCTCGTGCCGAAGTAACCTTCTCAGCTGTCGCTATATTCCGCAACACAGGTCCCCAGCGTATCCTGTTGCACCACCCAGAGGAGTCTTGTCTGTACAGCCAGCTGCCTTTGGCATACACGCGGTCCAGCCGAGCTCACAATTCCAATCAGGTCTTGAGTGCCAGGATGATGTATCTAGGCCACACATCATTGCAGGCTGCACACCCGCTCAGGTCTGGCGGCACTAACTCAGTGGAACTCATCTCATCGCCACGTGGCGGGAGGCCCCTGTCGGGTAAAGTGCCATGGCTGCCACCAACTCTGTGTACTTCAAGTCTTGGGGGAGAATGGAAATGGCCTCCAGCACTTGCGCCTGACCCTTTTTTATTGGCAGGGTCACATGTTCTGTGATGCCTGTGCTGCATGGGTGTGGTATGGAGTACACCAGCCATAAGGGAGTGGCTGTGGCATGCTGACAACTAGACCTGTGATCAGCAGATCACTACAGGGAAGACTTGGGACATGTAGCGTTATCGTTCCTCCCTGTAAGCGTAAGTGGAGTGGGCAGGCCTGGTGTATGCCAGTCCTGCGTGAGGCTGTGAACAATGACTCCGGAGCTCTGGGCGTGGTTCTGTCCTGGGCTGTATGAGGAATCAACTGATGCGGGTGTCTCTGTTGTAGTGTTGCCGCCACCTGGGCTGCAAGCGTCAATGTGTCTATCTGGACCGAAGTCCCACAACATGGCCAATATGGAAGGTAGGGGTAATCACTGACCCTACATTCATCTATACTTCCAAACATGAAAGATCGTGCACATGACATATCTGTGTGGATATGAATGTTTATTGCACAGTGTTGCAGCTGTAGCAATACAGGGCCATGCAAAGCCCAAAATTCTGTTTTTAGCACATGGAGGGCATCCAATTAGAGCCAAGCTTGTGCTTAAATGGGGTTAGGCTCTGCTAACATATGTACTTATCCGATTACTGGGTCATTACTTATACAATAACCCAGACAAAGTTACATAACTGACATTTTCCCCACTGCCAAAGGTAACATGGATGTGTGCCCTGTCCACAGGACAATGTCATGTGGTAGGGCTCAGGGGCAGCATCATGCATACATAATGAACACACTGGCACAATTAGATAGATAGTGGAACTGGGTACGGGCATGTGCGCTTGTCCCATTTTTATTACAAGAGTCACATGTCCAGTGATGTCTGTGCTGGATGCATGTGGGGGAGTGAAAGCCAGCCCTCAGGGAATGGTAAGTGCTGGCAACAAGTACACCAGTAATTATCGGATCACACACAGAGATTCAATCATTAAGGGTCTATGACTGGTGCTGCACTAAGGTAGGGGTCCAGATGTGAAATATTATACAAAAGATTCTATCGTAAAGGGTCCCTGACTTGTGGATCACTGAGGTAGGGGCAGCAGATCTGAAATCATACACAAAAGATTCTATCATAAAGGGTCCATGAGAGCCGCACTGGTAGCAATGTTTGTTGCCCACTTGACTGCGTCATCTGCAGTCGCAACTCGATCTGAATTGTGAGCCCTGCTGCCGGGTGTGTAGATCGAAGGCAGTAGTCAACACAGACATCGAGGAATGCTTTTTGTCAATTCCCCTTGACAAAACCCGAGGACATAGAGTATAGTTCACTCTAAAATTAATACATCAAAACTGAATTCAAACTGTGAGTTCTGCTGTCGGCAGTGTAGACTGCCATTCAGTGTTCCTTTGGACTTGCAAGATGAATTTGGTCATTGTACTAAAGCTATAACTGATATGAAACCAGTTCTTGAAGAAAGGATACTAAAAGGATATTATGTAGGTTTTAGGGACAATATAGTTAGTTGCCTACTTGGCACTGCAATTAATTAATCAAGACTAAATTTTAATTGTGAGTCCTGATGATCCCAGTGTATGCCTGAGGCAGCGGTCAGCAAGGGCCCACAGCCATGTGGCGTTGAGTTGAGCTGCATAGTTAGTGGCACCAGAAGCATTCAGCGTGTGCACAGCCTGCGATGACGCGTGGTCCAGGCGGGCAGCACTGGTAGCAATGTGTTTTGTCTAATGAATTGTGCCTTAATAAGGCTATGTGGCAAAGACTTGTGGGGCACTGAGTTAGTGGCACCTGAAGTACTCAGCATGTGGGAAGGGTAGCTGTCCTGTTCTGCGCTGCCTCGGTGGTAGTGGGGGAGTTGTCCAGGCGGGAGGTCCTGGGGTTGGTGGGTGTTGTGGCCTTCTTGGGTGACGGAGCTGCATGATCATTAACTCTATGACATGTGTTGGTCTTCAGATGTGGCTCTGGGCTGGGCTCCCTTTCATAGGTAGTCACCCTGCTTTTCACCAGTAAAATGCAGATGTTAAATTCTTACTGCTAACGCAGCTTTTCACCTGTTTTTGGATCGTATTAGAGATTTGGTTTGTCGTTGAAAATATCGGGAAGTGGTGTTTTCTCGTGTTATTTTTGCACCAGAACACCTTCTCTGCATATCATTAGCGTTAGTTGTCATTTTCCTTTGTGGCGATATTTTTTCAGACGCTATCGCTGTTAAACTGGCAATATCAGCAATTTTCACCAGGTTGAGAATGGGATTATAATTTAAAATGACTGAAAACACCATAGGTTTAATGAACATTATAATTAGAAATTAGCATTTAGAAAACCTTTGAAATTCACAAAAATACATAGGTTTCAGGGATTTTATAGTTAGAAATTAGCATTTAAAAAACTTTAGAAGTTCACTGAAAAAACCATAGGTTTCAGGAACGTTATAGTTAAAAATTAGCATTTAAAAAACCTTAGAAATTCACTGAAAAAAACAAAGGTTTCAGGGACGTTATAGTTAATTGGACATTTCCCTCATACAAAACCAGAAAAAAATCAGCTGTTATAGTTAGTAGAGCTAACTATAACGAGCAGTCCCACAATGCACTGCTGATGACATCACATATTACATCACTCATGACATGACATCGTCAGTGACATCACTGATGACATCACTCATGACATCTCAAATGACATCACTCATGACATCACTCATGACATCATCCATGTGATAATGTTATGCACCTATTCACACCCTAATATAAACTTTGATACACCCACTCTAAAATACAGACTACCATTTTTGAAACCATAGACAACCCAATAGCAGTTACTACATACTCACTGACTGATTCCTAGGTATACACACACATCCATTCATTCACCCATACAGTCAATCCCATATGCATTCACTAAATACCTAAACCAATTTGACAGACAAAAAGCATAAACACTTAATTGTGACAACAAGACAACACAACCTTTTCTTTGGGTTGAGTTATTAAGCCTTAACTTTAGGTCAATAACCAAACTGTACTCTATTTACAACAGACTCCCTTCAGTCCAAGCATGACAAACACATCTTCATAAACTCTTAAAGAATTCTATGCTTGAACAAAACAAGGGTTTTTTGTTCTTTTATGTAGCACTTGTTTGGATAATGAATGGTCGACGCCTTTCAAACCCAGATGGCAATTCATGGGGTTCTCATCAGGACCAGTAACTAAAAATCAAGAACTAAACTTGTGTTACCAACTAGGACGTTTAATTCCCTATTTTTTCACTAGCACCCCATGTAACAACAATTATTATCTCTTTGCGAGATCAGCTGATCTTCTGTGTTCCACTCGAATCACGCACTCTATCAACAAAGCTGACCAAATCAAAAGAAGAACACAAAATATAAGTAACACGGTCGTTTGTCCAAAAATTCTCATATTACTATCGACCTGGTAGCAGGGATCTCTTACTTCTGTCTCATGCAGTACTTTTTCTTAATGGACCCCTTCAATTCGGTCCTTAGACATATCTCTAGGGCAAGAGAATGGCTTCATCAGTTCCTATTAGATGAACTATGTGTAAATCCGAAAACTGGTAGTCGGGCGGTTTCATACCTTCAAGCCTTTATTCTTTTCTTGTACAACGCCGTATCAACTCATCACCACATCTGTGTGTAAAAACAGATTCTATTATCCAAAATGCTTCAATCAATAGACTGTGACTCTACAGATTTCTATGTTGACAATTATATCATAATTAATCTTGTGCTCATATATTTTCTTAAGCACATTATGTTCACTTCTATATAATTCCTTGCAACACCACTGCTCTAATATTCTCTTGTGGAGTTCTCCCTTAAGCACCTTGGTGGCGTTCGATCTTTTGACTGTTAGCTAAACAGAACCTCTTCACAGTCTAGGCTTCATGTGTTTGCCTCTCTTGAACAGCAACACTTTGCACTGTCCGTTGTCTTATACTCTCACTAACACACAAACTCAATATTTTTCCCAACTCTCTCTTCGCATTCTAAGCTTCAAGTGTTTGTCTCTCTTGAGCAGCAACAATTTGCACGGTCCATTATCTTATACTCTCACTAAGACACAAACTCAATATTTTTGCCATCTCTCTCATATGAGAATGTGTTTGCCTTACGCTACAGCTATTTAAAAGTACTGGACGGCGTTCTCTTTGGCTGGTGTGTGTTCGCGACCACACTGTGGAGTCCGGAGTATTTCAACTTCCTGTATCCTGTAAAGATAAGCTCCTATTGGTTGGTACAAATTGTTGAGATTTTCACAAAGTTACAGTTTATAAATCTCCAATAGCTCATTAAAGCCATCTACAGCTGTGTTTAATTTTGCTATTAGTAAGGCCTCCCTCTGAAGAAGTCTTCGGTCTAAATCGCCTCCTCGAGGATTTTGTTCAATTTTTGATATTACAGTCCATCGCAAGTGTTTTTCATCATGACTATGATTTACCCAATGAGTAACAAACGGTGCTGAATGCACTTTCTTGCGGATACGGGTTTTATGTTGAGTTATCGTGTGTCATACCTCCTGATTGGTTTTGCCAACATACAATTTGGGACACTGGCACAGTATCCCATATACCACATTTCTCGTTTTACAGTTAGTGAATGCATCATGCTTTCAACTCACATTATTATGAGAGAACACCGCACCTTCCATTGTTTGATCAAAGGAGATGCAAGTTCCACTCTTGTGGTGCCCTGTGATTGCTCTTTTCATATCATTTTTAATAGTTTTCTTGGGTATTCACGATCTTTTAGCCTATCCATCAGCTAATTTGCATGGAAAATTTATTCATCTTTAATTCCGCTTAATCCTTAAAAACTGTCCGTATGGCAGATTATCTTTTAGGCTTCGTGGATGGTGGCTGGTGTTCCTGTCTGTCGGTTTTTTATGAAGTGTTGTAACTAATCTTCCCTCAGAAATATAAACTTCTATATCCAAAAATGTCATTTGTTGAGATGCATAGTTAAGACTGAATTTGATGTCAGCTGTTCTTTCATTCAACCTTCCATGAACTGAAATAAGGTATCTTCATTCCCAGTCCATATCATAAATATGTTGTCTATATAGCAAACCCAATTTGAAATATTTTTGGGAAAATGGATTGTTGTTATACACATATTTCTCTTAGAATTTCGCCATATATAAAACTGCCAGCTCTTGTGCAAAAGGACAGCCCATGGCACAGCCTTTAATTTGGTACAAGAACTCTGTTCCAAATTCAAAATAATTCTTCCGAAGTGTAAAGTTGGCTTATGCCATTATAAAGTCTGTTGGAACTCCATGCCGTTTTGGTCGTGTTTCCAAGAAAGTTTCAATCGCAGATAATCCATCGTCTTCAGGTATCTGTGTATATAAAGATACTACGTCTAGTGTGACCAAAATTTGTTGACCGCTTTCAAACTCCACTTGCTCATTCTTGTTGTTAAAATCTGTAGGATCATGAATGTAAGATGGTATTTCTTCCATGAAAGGTTTTAGAAAAAAATCGACATATTTCGATATTGGCTCCAATACTGATTTGCAGCTGGAGACTATTGGTCTCCCTGGTGGATGAGTTTCGTTCTTATGAACTTTGGGGAAGATGTACAACAATGGAATTCTTGGATGTTTTTTGTTTAAGAAGTCAAATTCTTTTGGTTCTATGAACCCTTGATCAAAGTAATTTTATAGTAGTGAACCTAGCTCTCTATGAATGTCAACTGTTGTATCCTAATTGATTTTTCGATAGCATTCTTTCACATCTAGTTGTTTTTTGACTTCTGTAGTGTAAGCTTCAATGTCCCATACAACAATAGAACCACCTATATCAGCTTGTGTTATCACTGTTGATGTATCACTTTTCAGTTTTGTGATTGCTTCTTTTTGTATTTTAGAGATATTATGTTTCACAAAGTTTCTTTCCTTTTCTTTATTTGAAATGGCAGATAGTACTATTCTTTCAAACATAAGAATTTCCTTTGATATTTTATTGGGGGGTGGACAAAAGGTGGATTTATTCCTTAGCTCAGTTACTTCCATATTTGATAATGTTGGAGTTTCTGATAAGAATGCTTTTAATTGCATTCTTCTACAGAATTCAATAACTTCAGACTTCATTTGAACTAAGTCAGTGTTTTTTTGTTGGCTTAAAGATTAATCCTTTCTTTAAAATGCTTTCTTCAGCTTGTGTCAGCTGACGATTTGATATGTTAAATATAAGAGACGGATTTAGGTCTTGTAAAATCACCTGGTTGTCATTTCTCATGGCTGATTGGTGTACCTGTTTCTGCCTCATAGTTTTGTCTGGCCTCTCCATAAAAAAGGTATGGCATGTTGCTGCTGATTATTTCCTCGACGATTGATATTAAAGCGTCCTTCACTGTTATCAGTTTCGCCTCCTGAGGATGATGAGGTATCTTAGAAAGAGATGACTTTGTTTCTAGACCTTCACTGATATTCAGGCAGAAATATCCGAGATTCTTGATGGGAGTAAAAGTCTGTCTGTAAATAGGGTTAAGTGGTTTCCAGGGAAAAGTTTTTCTATCTTTTTTTTAAATTTTATTCCTTTTCAGTTTATAGCAAAATCTTTAAACTCAGCTATCTCGTTTTCCACTTTCAAAAGAACATTTTTTTGCATCCGTTATAGATTGGTTGTCCATTATTTCTTGTTCTAAATTCGCAATTTCTACTAATTGTTGCTAATAAATCAGTTGTGCAGTCTCCACAGTTAGGACCATTAAATCCCTACTGCATTTCGTTTCAATAACTCTGTATCCCTTCTTATAGTGAGGGTCCTCAGTAAAATGTACTGGAATATTCTGAATTTGTAGCCCGCCAGGAATAGTGCTTGCTTTCAGTTGTTCCAGCAGGAAATGACCATGAAGGTCTGTTCTGATCTGTTTTTTCTTTAGTCGGATTAGCTTGTCTGATTCATTCTGTGTTTTTGCTGTTGCACTTAGTGAAACTGAAGAGAACAAAGAGGGAGCATTTATTCGTTTTTGGATGTGATCTTCACTGTATGCAAAAGTGTTTTGTTCCATCATAGTCAAAAAAATGAAGAAAAAAATACACAAAATATGTGGGTCTCAATATATCCCACTAAACAGACATTACTTTCAACATTCACCAGCCAACTTTATGCTTAACACAACCTTGCGGGTATGCACCCGCAATAAACCTACTAACAGCAGAGGGTTTTAGCCTTTAATCAGTAAGGCTGAGCCCAATAAACAAAAATAACCATACAATCTATACAATCACTGACACAAGCACACACTCATTCATACAGCCACTCTCACAATCACTCACTCTCACATATAGTCATTTATATACTTCAACACTCACATATACTGCCTTTCACATATGTAGTTACTCACACATATACCACAGAGACATCAATTCACTCACCAACACACCCATACACACAATCACCCACCCATACAGCTATTTCCACATGCACTCTTGAACCCATACACCCAGTGAATCACCCACTCACACATCTATGGATAAAGTCACCCCCCACCACCCACAAAAACACCCTGGCACCCATACAGATATTCACACAACCAATACATAACCCATGTAGACACTCACGTAGCTACTCGCCAACCCTTGCAGCAGCTTACACAACAGACAGACTGATACTGACATTCACACATTTTAGTCACTAACCCATGCATTCAGTAAGACACAATTAATCACTCACTTATACAGTCAGTCACACATCTATTAAATTATCCACCCACTCATTCTTCAATACACCTTGGCATATATATAAAACATATTTAAACTTTATAGAAACACACAGTCACTGGATGATGTCATCAGTGATGTCATCAGTAATGTCATTTGAGATGTCATTTAAGATGTCATCAGTGATGTCACTGACCATGTCATGATTGATGTAATATGTGACGTCATCAGCAGTGCATTGCCGGGGCGCGAGTTATAGTGAGCCCTACTAACTATACAGCTGAATTTCTCTGGTTTTGTACGAGTGAAATGTCCAACTAACTGTAACGTCCTAGAAAGCTATGTTTTTTCAGGGAAATAATTATGTTTTTTAAATGCTAATTTCTTATATATATATATATATATATCTATATATATATATATATATATATATAGATATATATATATATATATATATATAGATATAGATATATATATATATATATATATAGATATAGATAGATATATATATACACATATATGTATTGTAGTACCAGATTTCACTTGCCACAGCACCAGACTGCATGCACAACAGTTGCCACAGCACCAGATGGCACCCACAGCTGCAGACCAAACCCAAAACACTAGCCCCATCACCAGATTTAAACCCACAGCACTTCCCTTGGCACTGGGTGGCATCCACATCATTCACCAAATATAATCCCACATCACCAGGAATAACCCCACCACACCAAATAATCATATAACCCCCCTATGGGGGCACAAAATATAAACCCACTTTCTCCGTCCTCTCCATTTTTCTGAGTGCTTTCTCCTGCTTTTGGCTCATTTGTTACTGCTTACTCCTTCATCTCCATCTTTTTTCTGCTTTCTCCTGCTTTTGCCTCGTTTTTTACTGCTCTTTCCTTCCTCTCCCCCATTTTTCTGAGTGCTTTCTCAGGCTTTTCCTTTTTTTTTAGCATATTTTTCTCTTTCCTCATATTTATGAGTGCTTGCTTTCTCTCATTTTTCACTGATTCTTGTGTTTTACAGCGCTGCACAGGTTATATTAAATGCCTAACAAATGCCTGAGGCAGCACCTATGACATACAGGCGACAGCTGCTAGGATTGGATGCAGGTCGCTTGGGGGCAAAAAAGCACTATGAGATAGAGGTGGCGAGCCAGTAAGTGTAGGGCCTGTTAGTGCTGCTGCTGCAGTGCACGACACAGACGCTGGTAGTCTCTGGAAGTCCTTCGTCTTTTTGATGTGCGAGCCTGCACAGTGCTGGAGGCTGGACAGGGGCAGGTCGGACCATGATTCTTCCAACTCCGAGTTGGGACTAGGTCTGGGCGAAGTTCATGACCAAAAAACTCTGCAGCACCATGTGGAGTTCTGCAAGCGGCGGAATGTGTGAGGTCACGCCATTCATGCTGATTTTTTAGTGCTGGGTGTTTGTCCCACGCTGGAAAATCAATGCAAGCGGCACTGTGCACCGTGCAAGATGGTGCAGCTTCTTTCTGCTGCTTGAGTAGACGTTCTACTCGAGCAGCTGATTCTTCAAAGGGAGGTGGTGTGGAGTAACATTTTCCTACGTAACGTTGGCGGCCGAGGAAAAATCAACACTGCTCGGAGTGGGGCAGAGTTTTTTGGAACTCTGTGCGCTACACGGAGTGCAGAGTGGGAAAAACCTAACAAACTCTGCGAGCGGAGCGCAATTTCATACCCAGGCCTAGTCACGGCACCTTGAGGAGGCTCTCATTGGTAGCGCTCAGCTACCAATGACAGTGCTGCCTGCAGACTGAGATCGGACTGTCATTGGTAGCTGAGCGCTACACTACTACCAATGAGAGTCTCATTTGTTAGCCTAGTAGCGATCAGCTACCAATGATGCCATTCATGCTGATTTTTAGTGCTGGGTGTTTGTCCCACGCTGGAAAATCAATGCAAAATGCACTATGCACCGTGCAAGATTGTGCAGCTTCTTTCTGCCGCTCGAGTAGACGTTTTACTCGAGCAGCTGATTCTTCAAAGCGACCGCAAGGTTTCTCAACACGAGTGGTAGCGGCCACCCCAGCGACCACCCGTTTTGAGAAATTTCACCGGGAGGTGGTGTGGAGTAACATTTTCCTACGTAACGTTGACGACCGAGGAAAAATCACCACTACTCGGAGTGGGGCAGAGTTTTTCGGAACTCTGTGCACTACACGGAGTGCGGAGTGGGAAAAACCTAATAAACAGTCAAAGAGACATCCCTGGGTACACACTCACATGCGGTCTTGCTATACTTTCAAACCCGTCTGTCTATGCATTCAGACTCAAACAGGAAAGACTAGTTCAGTACACTATATTGGCAAAATGTTAATTTCCACACCAAAATTGGAACTTTCACAGTCTTATTTTAATAAAAACATATAAAAAAGAAGATTGGCACAAAATGACAAGTTAAAATTTCAAAGAACACTCTTTGAAAAAGGTAGAATAAAAACAGGTATTCATAACAATTCATTACATATATAAACAAGTTCAGCTTAAAATTAAAAACAAAGAAGTCATGAACGAATAGATAACATAGGCAGATATTTCATTGAATCACAGGTCAAACAGAGAAAAAAACTTTGAAAAACCTTTTTTACAAACAACCCCCTACACTTTCTGTGGAATACTGATGTTTTCGCCACTGCTAATATCTGGATCCAAAGGTCTTTGGTTAATACAGAAGTGACACCAACAGTAACATTTATATATGTATATCAATTGTTCACTGGACCCTACTTGGATTCTATATATAGAAAAATGCGTCTTTAGATACCTTTAAAAAACCTAATAAACTCTGCGAGCGGAGCGCAATTTCATGCCCAGGCCTAGTCACGGTTCATGAGGAGGCTCTCATTTGTAGCGCTCAGCTACCAATGACAGTGTTGCCTGCAGACTAAGATCGGACTGTCATTAGTAGCTGAGCGCTACGCTACTACCAATGAGAGTCTCATTTGGTAGCCTAGTAGCGCTCAGCTACCAATGACAGTAGGCTACTGGTAGCTGCCTGCCGCCAGATTGGAGGGCCCCCACAACCTTCCGTGAGTTGACCCGGGGGCAGATTCCGGACAGTTTCTTTGTGCAATGGCTCCGCCCATAACACTGGTGCTAGTGCAGGTGCCGCATAACATTACGGCAGGAGGCAGCCTAAGTGTTACTCTGCACTGCACTGTGAAATCCACAAGGCACCCTTGTCCCCCCTGCGAATGCCCATGGAATAATATTTGCTTTTCAGATTTTAAATTGGTACCATATCATATACTCATTATACTGAGAGCATGCAATCAAGATAGGTGATGCAGAAAAAGGTGCTGACAGATGAGTGTAAGACATGTCTAACACACATAAGCCATGATTTAATATTTCTCTTCTTCCACTATCTAAAGATACCTATGATTCACCTGCATCTTTCATCTGCTCTTCACAAACTACTGTTTTTCCCTGTCCCTTTGTCCCTGTAGTTACACTTGCTCCAACCAAAAGGTAAGTTAAATTCTCATACAAGTAAATCTTTATGTGTAACTCTATTATTACAATTTGTAGTAAACTTACTACTTTTTGATATTCACCATTTCTGAGTGTATGAAGTGTAGAATTACATGTCTCCATCACGAGCCAAATGTAATTTAAAAATAAAAGTAACTTAAAATTTGATTTAAATGAATAATAAACATAACATTTTGCAATTTCTAATACATCATAAGTAAATGCAAGCACTTTACTTTAGGTGTGGTTTTCAAAATAAATCTTTAAACATCGTTAAAGCTATTACTCATAAATTTTCACTTGTAAGCAGAGTCCTCCACCACCTGGGCAGAGATCTCCCGACAGCAAAGCACAGGAAAAATGTAAAAAGTGTATTAATTTTGAAAACAATACTAAAAGTAACTTTATGTTCGATATTAATGTAAATTCATTTAATTTAATTCTATTTATTAATTAAAAACATGTTTATGCAAAACAAAATAAAAAATGCCATGGCACTAATAATACACCTTTTAATTAAACATTGAATACATTTAAACATATTAAATTCAATCCCACTTAGAGTGAAATATGTTTTTCTACTTACTATCTGCCTGATTATGATGTCGGGTGGAAAGCCTTCGACAGCTCGTATGAGGCTTTCACTCCGACATCAGAGGTTTCCATTCGACCACCGAATTACAATATTGGCAGTTGGAGGGAAACTCGTGGGGAATTCCACTCCGCTTCCAACAGGTTCACGGAGTAATCCCCAAATGGCAGCATAACTAGCCTCGGCTCTGCTGTCAGGATTACTATTTCGCTTAGCGTCTACTCTTTCATGGCTTTCTGACTGCCATGAAAAGGCAAACAGAATATGACTTTGGGGGCCCCAAGCAGAGCCCCTTCCCCCCTGGCCTTCTGCTTTGGGGCCTGTGGGCCCCCCTAAACATCCCCGCACAATGGGGCAGGTACCTCATGGTAGCAGCCCATAGCGCAAGCCACAACAGGACATAAGTAGTTGCATCTTAATTAGGGAAGCAGGACTGCCAACTCCTTGTTGAGTGGTCCCATTTCGGACACAATGCCGGTTGAACTCTGTGTTCAAAATTACAAAAATGTTATGTATAGAATTAATTTAAATTAATTACTTTTTATACAAGGTTATTTGAATTTATTTTTAAATTAAAAATCCTATCAAAGTATTTTACTATAAAATTATATATTTTTTATTCATTTATAGTCATTTTAACATTACATTAAATGCATGTATACTTTTCAAAAGTTGAAATACATTAATTTATTTTAACATTATTTCCAAGGGGTTCTACTTTAAGTCCCTGCCTCCATTACTTTGTATGGGAGAGTATTGCACTTCCAGTGCCTTGTCATGAGTAATGCTGGAATTATTTCAGGTCTTACTTCAATTACATTTACTTGTGTTGTGGATCCTTTTCGGAAGTAGAAACTTTAGTTAGAAACTTTTACTTTTTTCAGAAACTCAGTATCTTTCTCAGTAGTAATAGGTGCATGTGATCTCAAAACAGTGCCCAGACAATCTTTCTTATATTCATCTGTGCTTTGTTTGTATCATTTTTTATATAAGAATTTATTTATTGTCTTGATTTTTCCTTGCTATTTTGTCCATTATTGTTTTTCTTATATTCATTTGTGCTTTATTTGTATGTTTTTTATATAAGAATGTATTTGTTGTCTTGATGTGTCCTTGCTTTCATTATGTATGTACTTAAGTCATGTATTACATCTTATGTGGATTATGCTATTCACTTCTTATTTATCCATTTACCTTAGTATAGGTTTCTAGATGCTATTAATTTTGTAGTGTTTGGTACGTTAGCGCTTGAGAATTATAATGCTTTTTCTTGCTGTTGTATTTCTTCAATTAGCCATTTGCTACACCACTTTTATGTATCTATTAAGCCTTAGGTTGTTACTTATATTACCTAATTTTACTATTTATATGATATCATTGTCTCACTCTTCTTTTCAGCATATAATAATATTTTGGTCACTCATCAAATATGATATATTATATAGAATTTGTATTGTTATTTTTTTTATTACTTACTTCTTACTCTTTCAAAAAATCTAGTATTTTTTCATAGATGCTATCAATTTTCTGTAGTGTTGGATAAATTAGCGGTTCGTGACTTATAATGTTTTATATTGGTATTTATAATGGCTTCAATTTTCTATTTATTATGCCACTTAAGAGTATTTATTAAACCTTAGGCTGTTATTTATATTATCTAATATTGTTACTTATAATGCCTTAACTTAATATT
The DNA here is from genome assembly GCF_964263255.1 of Lissotriton vulgaris. NCBI lineage: Eukaryota > Metazoa > Chordata > Amphibia > Caudata > Salamandridae > Lissotriton > Lissotriton vulgaris. The sequence continues at coordinate 434,748,805 of NC_141689.1, read as the reverse complement.
TATCTGATATAATTGCCTCACTTCTCTATTTTAGACATGATAGCATGTTAGTCATTCTTCAAATTTGTTATATGTATTTTTGGGAACTTGTGTTTTTGTTTCTATTGATAGATTATTGATGGTATTCTATGCATTACCATTTATTTGGTTGTTCTGTTGATTAATGAATTTCTATTTTTGAGCGGACTGTATTGTGTGTTTTGGCATCTGTGGTTGCTTCCCCAATGCAAAGTGTCTATTACAGACATCCCATGGTGGGGGTTCTTATTTTTTTATGCTCCTTTTTTCTTTGGAGTACTTTGCTTCACATCGCTCTGTCTTTCCTTCTTTGGGGACTTCTGCTTTGGTATATTTTTTACGTTTATTTTGCTTTCCATTTACCCTTATATCTGATCACCTGTTGGATTATCTTCGCTTTTTCCTTCATCAGATGTTTTTATATGAATTGTCTTATGTTTATTTATGTCTGGTCTAAATGTAGTCTCACTTAATGTGCGTGGGCTGAATCCTCCTGTTAAGAGGGCTAAGATCCTAGACTATTGCAAAAGCGTGTCTGGTGATATTATTCTACATCCGGAAACTAAGATAGGCTTTAAAGTAGCTTTGCTTTTGCGGAAAGAGTGGGTTCTTGATGTTGCTTGTTCTGAAGCCTCTTGTAAAAAAGAACGGGGTTGTGACTTTGATTTCCAAAAACTCTGGTCTATCTATTGTCACTCCTGAGCATGATACTAATGGTAGATGGTTGCTTTCTTGCTTGTTCGATGGTTCAGATGATTTATATATTATGAATATATATGCCCCTAACATTGATGATCAACTCTTTTGGCATTCCATAAATAAAAAGCTCTTTCACATTCCTTAAAATGCTAGAACTATTGTTGGCGGTAATTTTAATTTGACTTTGGATCCTATTTTAGATAGACACTCTTGGATTTTGTCCCTCTAGGTCACATAAACAATTGCTCAATATGTGTTCTTCTCATCAGCTTGTTGATGCTTGGAGATAATCCTACGGGTAGTGATTTTACATTTTTCTCCTCTCCACATTCTAGTGTTTCTCATATAGATTATCTTCTAGTTCATACTGCTCTTTTAAAACGTACCATAAATGTTATTATTCATCCAATAGTCGTTTCTGATCACGCAGCGGTCTCATTGACTGTCCTTAATCTTACGGATAAAAGTGGTCCTTGTACTTGGCGTCTCAATACAGAGATTTTAGATGAGAAGGATGAAGTTCAAGAACTTAATAAGGAGATTGATAACTTCTTCAAAGATAATGTGTCTTCGGTGAATTCCCCAATTGTTTTATCGGATGCATTTAAATGTACTATTCAGGGTCATATTGTCAAAAAAATGTCAATAAGGAATAGTGAGATTAGAAAGTCGCTGCAGTCTTTAGGGGATGAGATCAAATGTAAAGCTGTCCTATATAGAAGTTCTAATGATTAGTCTCTCCTACCTACAAGATATCAAGAATCTGAAATACTCCTTCAACTCTATAGTCACTAAAAGAGCTTATATTGGTGTACATGCTCAAAAATCTCGACATTTGTTGCTACGAAATAGAGCTGGTAAGTTGTTGGCTGCCACCTTAAAATACAAGAAAACTAGTGTCAAAGCTGATAGTATTTCCTATATTAATCATAAGAGTGGTTCTAGGAAATTCCATACCCAGGAAATACTTGAAGTTTTTCAGGATTTTCATGACAAGTTATACACTCCTAAAGATCAGTGCAACATATCTGAGTGTCAGCAGTTTCTGAATTTGATTCCTACAAATACTATTTAGCATTCTGATATGATTGCTTTGGGGAAACCGATTGAATCTGAGGAGATATTTCAAGCTATTAAGGCTACTCAGTCGGTGAGGGCTCCGGGGCCTGATAGGTTCCCTATTGCTTTTTATAAAACATTTTTGTCCTCAATAATAAAATATCTTAAGGAGGTTTTTGATAATTTTGTACTTTCTGGTAAGGTCTCTGGTTCAGCTGCTGAGGCTACTATTGTCGTGATTCCAAAAGAGGGCAAAGATCATTCTGACCCTAAACATTTTCGGCCAACTTTATTATTAAATATGAAAGCTAAAATTTTAGCCAAAATCTTAGCTAAACGATTAGAGGGTCATATCCCTAGTCTTATTCATGACTCCCAGACTGGTTTTTGTGAAGGGGAGACTTGCTAGAGATAATATCCGAACCTTTTGTCATATTTCGGAGAAAGCAAAACTCTCTAGCATACCATCAGTGGCGATTGCCCTTGACGCGGAAAAGGCTTTCAACAAAGTCTCTTGGCCTTTTCTACAAGCAGTGCTTCAATCACATAACCTAGGGGACTCTTTTATTAATATGGTAATGTCTCTATATGCGCAGCCTAAAGATAACATCAGAGTCATTGGGGCTACGTCTTTATTTTTTTACTCTTTGTCAGGGCACTAGACAAGGGTGCCCGTTATCACCACTTCTTTTCCTATTGTCTATTGACCTACACCTTTGTTTACTCAACTTGCATCAGGCTAATAAATACTTTCAATTCGGTTCACATATGCTTAAAACTGCTGCATGTGCGGATGACGTTCTTATCCTTATAGATGATATTGTGACTGCACTTCCTGCTATTTCCAATACCATTAAAGAGTGTTCACTTGTCTCAGGTTATACTTCGAACAAAGAGAAGACGTAAATGTTCCTTCTTAATTCGTTGTGTTTCCCTTCTCACATGGGCGATTCCAGATTTCAATGGTAATCAACTCGTATTAAATACTTAGGAATTTGGTTTTGTAAAGACCTTTCAGATGCTATTTTTTATAATGAATCTCACATCATAGCTAAAGGTAAAGAATTTTTGTCCTCCTGGTCACCGAAATATATCTCATGGTGGGGAAGATTTCAAACTCTTAAGATGATGATAACCCTGATGATTAATTTTTTATCCTCAATGTTACCTATAAAGCTTTCTTCATCCTTTTTTCATGAGATTGATTTACTCACTTCAAAATGTTTATGGAGTGATAAACGTGCTAGAATTGCATATAAACATATCTGTTCTAGGTGGGTGTAATCTTCCATATTGGAATTTATATCAAATTGCCTATTTAGCTTCTCAGGGTGCTCTTTGGTTCTTGACGGATTTCCATCATACACCCCATAAATTTATATTGAACAACAGTTGTGTACTCCTCTTTCTACTCCTTCCTTTCTCACTGCTTCCAAGCTTGTTCTGGTTAATTCACAGCGTGTTATCTTAGACACAATTAATGGACAAAAATATATTGAGAAAAAATAAGTCTCAAAACATTCATAAATCGAGATGGTCCCCGCTATGGTATAACCGTTATATTGTTGCTGATATTGATCCTGCTACAGTTACTTCCTGGGCTATTAGATGTCTTACGTTGGTTAAAGATCTTTATGATTTTAAACACTATCCTCTTCCTTTTCTTCTTTGGCTAGGGAATATAACCTTAATAATATGGATTGTTATTCCTTTTTAAAAATGAAGGTTGCGCTTTCTAAAATATCTCTTTCAACAGAGTCGGTTACTGTCTCACTTCTTTCTGTGTGGTCCCGTTCAGGACATACTGCTTCGAGAATATATACGTTTCTATCTGATCCACTTACTTCACAGTCTACAATTACACAAGATAAATGGTCTTATAATTTTGAAAATTATATTTTTAAACACATTTCACAAGAGACCTGGCAGTTGATTTGGGAAGGTTTCCCTACGTTAAAAAATTGCTCCTTATCTTATTCAATCTAAATTTTTTTCATTGAATCTCCTGCATTGGACCCCCTTCTAGCTTACACAAATTGAAACTCAGAGATAATGATCTCTGTTGGAATAGTAATTTGGTTTCAGGCACTCACCAGCATATGTTTTTGGAATATTTGTTACTGCAATCCTTTTGGGATTTAGTACGGAAACATTTATCACTAATATTTAACATTTTGTTGGAGCTTTCTCTATGATCTTATGGGGACCATGGGCTACATCAAATCCTTTACCCCTCAATACTACGGATATGCAGTTATTGGATTTACTTATTTCCATTGCTGTTAAAGTTATATTAGCAGAAAATAAATATTTTAATCTTTTGTCTTATCATACCTGGTGGGCATGGGTATCATATATTCGGGGGCTCATACTTTTGTTGAAGAGAAGGGTTACACTTCTTCCATTTCTAGTTGTGTTTGGAGGTCACTGGATAAATATATGAATTTGTCATCTCAAGGGTTGGTATTTCAGTATCCCTTTTATTCTACTATTTAATTTGTTTCCCGCATTGAAGCAGTTGTCCCCATCTCTTCCTCTCTTTCCTCTTCTTTACTTATTTCTGTCTTTTCTTCTTCTCTTCTACTCGCTTTTATTATGCAATTTCATTTATTTGTGGAAGATGACTAGGTTTTGGTATAAAAGTAATATGAGATGTTGATCTCTCATATTCCTTCTACCCAGTCTTTGTAATACTTTTCAATTCAATTTATAATATAGGAGATGTAATTAATATATTCTGCTTACTTGTGAGTTCATTACTCTCTGTTATGAATTTTATTTTCGATTCTGTATTTATTCACTTTTTCTTATTGTATATCTCATAAAGCTTTGTTTTATTGCATTGTATTATAAATGTATTAACTCTTTTTAAATAAAAATTAAGATATTGGAACAAAAAACCAGTGCCCAGACAAGAATCATTCAGGAGCCCAATTTTAATTCAGCCAAAAACATCATACTACTTCCCAGGTACTGAGCCTGAACCATGCCCAGACATTCCTACTTCCAAAAAGACAAACAAGTGCTAGAATATTTCTAACCACTGGCAATTGCTCAGGTTAGCATTCCAACCCATTGTTCTTTTTCACACACCGCTAGCTCAGTTTCCACCCAGCCAAATGCAAACCATTCTTGGCCCTGCTTCAATAGGAACAGTCCTGACCGAACTGCTAGGCCAGGTCCTCCCTGACCCAATAACCTAACACCAATTTCACCCTTATTGAGGCTCATCAGTTGGGTGTAGCTTGATTCCAAAGACACAGTGAGTGCAGGACCCACATCTGGGCATACCCTTGCCACGGATAGCATAGCGTCAAACACACAAAGGGTGATGGGAGGAATTCCCCAATCACTTGGGGAAGCATTCCAACCTATCATTCTTTTGTACACCATGCCACCTCAGTTTGGACCCCGTCATATGTGAATCACTATTGACCGTACTCCAAAAGGGAACTGTCCTACCTCAGCAGCCAGGCTAAGTTCTCCGTGAACCACAATACAAGCAACCCAAAACTAGTTTCTCCCTGATTGGTACTTGTCAGTCAGGTGTATCTGGGTCCCAGTGCGCACGGGAGCAACATCTAGGCATACCTTTGCAATTTAGAGTGCAACATTAAACACACAAAAGGTGACCAACCCATCATTTTTTTTTCCGTCATGCCACCGCAGTTTAGACCCAGACATACACAAATCAGTCTGGGCCCTGCTTCAGTAGGAACAATTCAGCTTGAACTTCCAGGCCTGGTCTCCTTGAACCAGAACACAAGCAACTCTGATTTTGGTTCAAAGGTCGGGTGTAGCTTAGCTACAGTGCAACATAAATTATGGTCTTAGGCAGGTAGTGCAAATGCATGCAATTAAGCATCCAAAGGACATTTCACAACTTTATTCAACCCTTGATGTATCAAACATAGGTAGCCTAGTAATGTGTGCCAACCGTAGGCAGCCCTGAGATGTGTATCAGCCATAAACAGCCAGGATTATGTGTCAACCTTAGTCAGTCCAGAGATTCAACCAAGCAAAAGCTTCAAACTTAGGGCTCGATTAGGATGGTGGTGAATCCGCAACCTCCGGGCCGGTGGAAGCCACCACCGGCCCGGAGGTAGCGGATTCACCACCGTGGTCCCTGTAATCACCATCCGCCAGATCAGGATGGCGGTAGGATCTGCGGCGGACGGCAGGTTCATCCGCCATCCTAATGACCTCCTTAGTATGTGGGCTGCACAGCGGAGAGCTGCCAGAAGCACACATGCTACTAATTAAGCATGGGCGAAATTTGCGAATTCGCTTCCCACGAATTCATGCGAAAGCGAATTCACGATTCGCATAATCCGCGAATTCGTGTGAATTTGCGGATTTTTTTTTTTTGCCAGTTCGTGAGGGTTTTTGCCAGTTTGGGAGGGTTTTTTACAAGTTCGGTAACGCGAACTTACTTGTGTGGTCACAACGGTCGCGACCATGTTGTTTCCACGTGTCCAGCCTGTTTGCTACCCTGTGGTTCCTCACAGGCACCCTCTGGTTCATCAGTGCCACCCTCTGGTTCATCACTGCCACCCTCTGGTTCACTACTGCCACCCTCTGGTTCACCACTGCCACCCTCTGCTTCATCACTATCACCCTCCGGTTCACCACTGCCACCCTCCGGTTCACCACTGTCACCCTCTGGTTCATCACTGCCACCCTCTGGTTCACCACTGTCACCCTCTGGTTCATCACTGCCACCCTCTGGTTCATCACTATCACCCTCTGGTTCACCACTGCCACCCTCTGGTTCACCACTGTCACCCTCTGGTTCACCACTGTCACCCTCTGGTTCACCCCTGCCACCCTCTGGTTCATCACTGCCACCCTCTGTTTCAGCACTGCCACCCTCTGGTTCATCACAGCACCCTCTGGTTCAGCACTGTAGATTATGGGGGGAAAGCACACCTGCCCAGCCTCAACTGAGATGAATTAATTTGGGGCTGGTTAATGTGTCACTGAATTTGAGGTTCAAGTCTGGCACCTGCTTCCTTAGCTGTAAGTGCTTCCTGTTGCAGTTTAATTTTTTTTACAGGAGCATTGTGTGATACTTGTAACTATTCTCTGACCCTGCTTTGAGGGTCAGAGCAGGGTCAGAGAATAGTTGCAAGTAGGCAACTGAACCCTGGATGGGCCCCTCAGGAAGCACTACAGGGAATGGCTACAAATTAGCTTGAACTTTTGCACCTGCTAAGTGCTTTCAGTTTTGCAAAGTTCGTTCTGCGAGATTTCACGGATTTTTCTGCAATTTCACGAGATTCGCGGATTGCGAAATTGCAGAAAATCCGCAAATTCCGCGAGCGGAACGAATTTTACGCCCATACTTACTACTAATTGCAGAAGCCTGGAGTAGAATACTGTCTTTTTCTCAACCACATGTGCAAAGTGCCATCTTCATTTCACTGATAAACGGGTAAATGGTCAGGGGAGACTCCTAGTCAAGCAGTAACAGGCCCACAGATGTTTACACTTGGAGCTGAATTTAGGCTCCACCTTTCATTGCCACCATTTTACAATTATATACTCATATCCAACATTATATTCACTATGTCTTACCTTCCTTAATGTATGTTAAGCATTTAAATGTATTAATGAGATATACTCATCGTACGAATTAGAGGTTTATACACAACTATACTAATGAGATATACTCATCGTACGAATTAGAGGTTTATACACAACTATACTAATGTTCAGTTAAAACATGTAATCATGTACTCTTGAATTCATGTTTTACATTTATTCTTGAAGTTATACATGTGTATGTATAATCATGTATTCAATGTTCATATTGACTGCTGAGTTAGGTTAGCCTGACTCAAGGCCCGCTTTAGCGCTGGTGGTGCCTTGTGTGAAAATATTTTTTGCCACCCCTTCCCCATGACCTCCTCCTCTGATACCCTCACTACCACCGGGCAAAAGTGCCCCTCCATAGACCCTCTCTCACATACATTTCATTTGTTTCAAAGCACTGGTAAAGGCTGGATTTACTAATAAGAATATATATCTACCCAAACAATCCCTTTTTAGCACCATTATGAATAGATAATAAAAGACTGGGAAAAAGTACAACGTCCCAACATATGTTATGCAGTTTGCATACAGTTCTTTGATGACAGCTCTTAACAGTCACTGTTCTATATTAGGGTTCTATCTTATGAAATGTGGTAACAAAAGGATCTCTGTGATAAAAGCATTATTCCACTCAGCTGTCCACATAAAGTAAGGATTGGTGATCAGCATGGTATGCCTTCTTTGAAGGAGGCATATTAACCCTCTGTGAATCTTTGAGAGTCAATACTGCCACTAAACAAAACTCCCATCTCTCTCTCTCTAGTAGGAGCATTAACCAAGAGTTGTCTTGACATTTTTAATGCTGCCTGAAAGCTGGACAAGGAACTCTGCTTGCAGGTGTCATTACATCCAAAGTTATTGTAAGCACAATGCCCTTCCCCTTCCGAGATCATCACCCCTTCCCCAGGTCAGCGCTGGTGCGGCCGCACCAGTCACACCACCCTAAAGGCAGCCCTAGCCTGACTACAGGCCTAAGTTGAATTGCGTTTAGCCTTGTCAGTATACTATTTGTTTCATGTTGCAGGTGTATTATCATGTTTCTCATTAGAAAAAGGTATATTGCTTGTATCAGACTGTTAATAGTAAGGTCTGAAGATGCGGAACGGAATAGGCTAAAAGCCGGGGAGGACCCTTAACAAAGTGAGTTTTCCCTATCTTGTTTCACCACAGGAGGGTAATACAGCATCAAAGTACACATGGCATACCAAGGTAGGGTGACCAACTATCATGCTAATCCTCTGCTTCTCCCTTTTTCCTATATGGCGCCCATCACAGAGTGTGACTACAGGGCACCCCTTTACCACTCTCTTGATATATACTCTCATTTTTAAGTCCCTTAATGGGAAAAGTCCTAAATTTAGGAAAAATTTGATTCACAAGCATGTTCCCACACGTAATCTTCGTTCAGCACATAAGCTACTTCTGTCCACCCCTTCCTACAGATTAAGGCGCACTGGTGGGGCCAGGTTTGGTGTCCTGGCTCCCATGTTTTGGAACTCTCTCCCCCCCCAAAATACGCCTCTGTACCACTCTCCCCAGTTTTAGAAGTTGTCTTAAAACTTGGTTATTTTGTCAGGCTTTCTAATTACGCACTTGGACTCAGGTTCTAAAACATTGCAGCGCCAAGAAACCTCCTTGGTGTATGTGCGCTTTACAAATTTATTGTAGCATAACATAACATTACATATTGTAGTGTAGTTCCTATATTCCCAATAGGCTCTGCGCATTGGAATAATATAAACAGCAGTGTAGACGTAGGACTGAGGTCGACTAGGTCTCTACTGACTATATTAGACCTAATTAGTTTCGCCAGCTAGCTCAGAGGTCACTAGAAACTTTCTTGAATGTTCAGGAAAGAGTTACCTCTCCGGATTAGACAAGAAGGGATTAGCTTCTGACAACCGTACAAACGTGACAACTTTGCTCCCTCAGAATAGAGTGTATCTCTAGAGTCGTGTGAAAACAATAGGCAGCTATTTCACTCAGTCAATCGTGCATACTTAGTTTCACCAGAGTGCAGAGAAATAGAGAGACAGGCGTTTTCAATAAAAAGGAGTTATTTTATTGAGCAGTCTTCTTTCTCATGCAAGAGAAATGAATTGCCACAATTGCAATACTTGTTATGAAGTAAAGTGCGTACAGTAAAAGTAGTATTATGAAATAATATTGTAAAAGCATAGATATGGTTTCTTAGCCATATGATACTTTAAAATAGATAAAATATATATACATACATAAAACCATTGACTAACATACTCAACTGGTGCTTCTAACTACGCCTATCCCGATGTACCTGACCTAACCATAATAGTTGGGAAGGAGTAAGTAAGTAGCAGTTTAAGTTAAGTTGGTTAAGATTGTTTTTGCCAAGGATCTGAATCAAGAATTCTCTTTAAGGGTTTAGTCAGCTCCGTACCTTAGTAATAGAATGTGGGAAGTCTGGTATCTCTTTCTTCAGGACTCGATCTCCCAGCAATTCGCAAGGGTGACTCAGGAACACCAGAGCTGGATTTTCTCGGCGTGAGAAAAAGTAGCTTCTCCAGCATGTCAAAGGGGAGGGGCGGCTTCCGTGGGCTCTCGCCTCAGCTGGGCTCTCGGGCAAGTAGATAGCCGCTCTGCTCCAAACCACTATGTGTTTGCTTAAGGCAACTGTTGGTATTTTATACCTGAAAGGTGCCGGGTTTGACGTAGGTTGGACATAAGACGTCACTAAGAACTAACAGTTCTTGCTGGACTCCAGGAGTTCTTGTTCAAATCAAAACAAAAGCAGGGGGGGAATTTCCCGGGCTGCTGGAGGCTTGGTTTGTTTAAAGAACGTATTTTGCTTTCTAGGAGTCGATGGGAGTAGACGTGCTGTGCTTTGGACTGCATGGGCTATTACTGAATATGGATATGATTCTTATGCCTTTAAAAGGATATTATTGATTATAACTGCACAAGGGCATTAATCTGGAATAACGAATTAGGGTCCTAGATAGAAATACAACAATATATCCCCCAATGATCGCGGGTGAGTCAATATATGTACTGTTAACCTTTTTACCAATACACGCTACCTGATCAAAACCTGTATAGTACTAGCCTGATGCTCTGAGAGAATGGTGCTAACTGAATGATGGGTGTGTAAGAACCTACTAATAAATGCAAAACACAGACAATGAATTCTCAAGTGCAATAAGTGTGTGAATGTTACATAAAATATGCGCACTAACCACATGCACATTATGCCAAATTAATTGTAGGTTTAAGAAATGCACTATGAAATAAACTTCCTTATTTCGGACTCGAAAGGGATGGTCACAGAGGCACTAAATGAAATGGATGCATTATTTTTCACATGACATAATAACACTCCTATAACACAGGAGTGACAGTGAGTACGAGAAGTCTCACGAGACACTATACCAAATGCATACACTGGGAGATGCATGCAAATGTTGAAAACTTTAAATAATACTATGGTAAATTCACACAATACTCACATGAATCAAGCATGTTAAATGTGCGTATATCTAAATATGTATGTCTATATGTTTTTGTTTCAGGTGAAACCCCAACAGGACAACTTGAGGGCAAGTACACAATTCAACATGCTCAAGTAGTTACATATTAAGGATATCATTATCCACTGCATAACCGAGGGAGGTATCATTATATAACCCTGATGTAAGCCCTGGACCTGAATAGGCATTAGTGTAGGGCTGAAACATGTCGGTATAACGCAGGGTCTTAGGACCATACAATCCTCAATACCCATGATATATAGGGCCTTATTTACGAAGGCCTGCACCACATTTACGCTGCAGTTGCATCACCTTTTGTGACGCTGAGGTGGCATAAATAATGCACCATGTTGCGTCATATTTAAAAAGTGGCGCATCTAGGCAGATCCGTCATTTCGTAAAGCCCTGTGCTACATTATACTTGCATCAGGTATAATGTATGCAGGGTGGGTGTTCCCCTGCAAGAAAGGGTCGTAGGAGTGGCGCAGTGAAATCTATAAGATTTCACTGTGCCACTTCTAAGACGCCAATGCGTCAAAACCTTACACCTGCCTCATGGCAGGCGTAAGAGTGACGCAGGGCCTTTCACATGGGGCTTGCCCCATGTGAAAGGACACATTACTGGAGTTGCATCTGTTTTCAGACGCATCCCAGCAATATGCCACTTTTGCGCTGACAGATACGTCAGTAATACTGACCTATTTGTCAATCCTTGCGCCATGATGCATCATACAGTGTATATGGCGCATCCATCGTGTCGCAAGGAGGGCGCAGTGAGAAGTGTTGCATCGCTGCTTTCACGCAGTGATGCAACACTTCTCATAAATGAGGCCCATCATTTTTAACCTTCCCCATCTCCTTCACCAATAAAGGGATACCTTGGAGAAGCTGTGGGATGTTTATTCTCTAATTAAGCCCCATGGCCATTCTTCTTGTAAGTGCTCCCTGGAAGTCAGTCGAGCCCACCCTGACCATTAAAAGTCAGGGTGAACCCGATGATGAAGCATGACACTAGTAGAATGTGTGAGGGTTATATTAAAAAAGAGGATTTTTTTCCTTCCCCGCAGTAATTTTGCGGAGCCATGTGGTTATTTTATGTGACCACCCACTGCTGTCCGACTTTTCCTCTATAAAAGAAGTGACCACATCACCCCTGACCTTCAATCACTGAAATGACTACCCTTTGAGGCTAGAATTCATTTAAAATTGCTTGTATGACCCAAAAAGTGCTACACTACAGAAGCCCCTCCTAGCTGACCCAAAAACTGACCCCGGCAGGGCCTTGGGACAGGGGCGGCCTTAGGCATGTGCAAGCTGTGCACCTGCACAGGGCCACCAAACCCCAGGGGCCACCACGCCAATATATATTGTTAATATAATATTCCTCTGAAGATGGATACATATTTGTGTGGCGGCCACTGGCAGGGATTTGGCGGCCTCCGGCTCTGTTCTACTTCCAAACACCCTGACCCCCCCTTCACTGGCCTCCGCGATCCGCACAGCCCGGACCCCCTCTTCCGGGGCCCCCTACCTACGCTCCCTACCCAGGGCCGCCATGAGCCTAGAGCCGTCCCTGCTTGGGAAACATACAAAAGACGAACCGCAGGAGCCGTATATGAGAACACTATCTTGCCTAACAAGAGGACATGTGTACATGTCTACATGTCACTGGATGCAGTGACGCGGCCTCTCTTAGTGGTGATGGGGTAATCTGTTTGTTCCAATAATGTAATCAACACAATTTAATGGTGATTCCAAAAGGACTTATTTTTATTCCACGTGTAATATATTATAGCTTAATGAACTTTTTGTTGTATCACACGATTATTTAATTTCCAACATAAAGTATTGCTGTTCCATTTGATATCATCTCAAATCGCGAAGTGTACTCCACTATGCATTTCGGGACCCATGCTCTTCATCAGGGGTCAAATGTACAATCTGTAAAGAAAAGAGTGTTTTTTCAGTTTTCTATACAGGTGTGGTAACACGACCACTGTGAGCACTACTGGTTAGTGAGCATGCTGAATGAGTATAAAAAAAGATCAATAAAGGATAAAATGATCCTCAAAGGAACCATGTACTCGACGTGATTAATAAAACTCGTGTTTAATATGAGGGTGAACGTGGTGTTTCCGAAACATGAAACAAGTTATTCAATAATGTGGTTTTACAATCTAAAAGGTAAAGAATAGAAGTGGTGGAAAGTTAACGCTTAATCCTGCAACAGTGACCGCGAAGTATAACAAAGTTCCTGTTAGACGTTAGTGCGCAGAGTGATCTTAACAACATAAAATGCGCTGTTGAATGGCATGATTACGTGATATAAAACAGTGGAAAAGTGAAGTTAAATGGTAAATTGTTACTCTATGCGCCCATGGTGAACTGGTGACTCGCGGAGTGTGACGAAGTGCCTGATAACGGTCCGGTAATTAGTTTGGTGATGGTAAAGTCTTACCGTGTGTATCTAGAAAAACTATGTTGTCTCCCGCAAGTGGCGCCGTGAACGGCAATCGCGTTCCATGAGAAAACGCTGTTGAGCCACGCCATATACGTGCCTCTGATAATAAAACTAAAGATAGGACTATACACTGAAACAGCTCGTGGTGTCAGCCATCTTAGATCGTAATTAAACAAAAATGTAATAAAAAATAGGTGGCCATATTTATATGGTTGATCAACCAAGGAAACAACGTGTTACATACGTCAAAAAAGTGCGCTGAAGGTAGAAAGAGTGACAATTGTGTGAAGAGTATTGTTAATAAGCTCGGGAAAATAATACGAATCCTCTGTGGTGACATCATATACATACGTCGAGTGAGTTGAGCATTCATAGAACTCTTTGAGGATTAAATAAACATACATTATACCACAATTAGTACGTTAGACATGGAAATCTACGTCCTTCGGACACATTTTAGCTCTAGGTAAACATATTAAGATGTAAACCCCTTTTCCTGTAGTAAGCACACAGTCACCACAGCTGCCAAGATTCATTATTTGACACAATTGTGCATGGAAAATTGAAATATTTAAGTCTGTTCACTTCACATGTACAGTTCAGCACACGTCCTCCTTCAGGCTGACATGTTGTCCTTCTGTGTGAATTTTTAGGTTGATCCTTCATTTGCTATTTTATGGGGATCTGTGAATACAGGGGAGTGGTGGGACAGACGAATGAGCGTACCTGTGGGAAGTGTCATGCTGAGGTCGAATGCAGGGATTACAAAATATGGGGCATATTACCAAGCAATAGCGATAATTATCGCTATTGCTTGGTTAGAGACAAAAATTTACCGCAGCGCTGCGGCGATTTTTACCGCAAATAAACCTTGTTATTACCAAGGTTTAACGCAAATGCGGTAAAAATCGCCGCAAAGCATGAATATCGCTGAAAAGTCAGCGATATTCATTCATTAGCGAGCTAATGCTCTTAGCCATGTTATCCACCTCCCATTGGATAACATGGCTAAGAACTGCTCAGGGCAGGTGTTAGCTTTTGGAGATATTCCCGCTTAGCGCGAATATCTCCAAAAGTTGGTAATAGGAGATAGCGATGTTAGGGACTGTTTTCAGTCTCTAACATCTTGGCACGCCCACTTTGCATCTCATTAGTGATAAATATCACTGACATGCAAAGTGGGGCCCAAGATGGTCGCTATCTCCTATTAGCTGTCGCTAACTGGTGTTAGCGGCAGCTAGGTAATAGGGAAATAATTTTATCTCCGCTTTCTTGGCTTTTAAAGCCAAAAAAGCGGAGATAAACCCCCTTGATAATATGCCCCTATGTTTTTAAAGCAAACAGCATTTGAGCAAGTACACAAAATGGTGAAATCAAAGACAATAACCCAGTAGAGACAATGCGCCACTACTGAAGCAAACTCTGCCCCTTTCCACTCAAAACCACTGAAAAAATCTAATTGTATTTAATACAAAGGAACTCGTGCACCTTCCCCAGCCAACCACAGTGTAATCTGCATGTCCTGCCCCCCCCTACCCCTTCCTTAGTCATACCACACAAGAGATGAAGAGGATGGATGCATTGTTTACCTGTTGTGGCCAGGGTTGCTGCACCCAGATTCTGTGTGTGCATACTGTTATTGCACACTGCTGTGCCTATTGGAAGCCTGCCCAGGCACAGAGTCAGCAAGTTTAAGATTAGTGTCCCACGAGATGTGCGGAGCGGAACTGTGTGGAATCTTGCAGAGGTTTTAAGTAACTCCGCCGAATTCCGCAGAGCAAAATGCTGTGAGCTTTGCCCAACCCTATTCAGAACACAGAAGGGAAGATTCTTTATGAAACACCTACTTACTTTTATGTGTTTCATTATTGCTTTGGATGTCACTAATATGTACTTTATCTTTTATGGCTCAATCTACTAAACAACTTCACTAAGAGATTGAGGGGCATATTACCAACAACTAGCGATAATTATCGCTATGTTGGTTTAGCGGCGATATTTTTATCGCCGAGCTGCGGCGATTTTTATCGCTTAGGAACCTTGCTATTATCAAGGCTTATCTCCTAAGCGATAAAAATCGGCCGAAATGCATGAATATCGCTGAAAAGTCAGCGATATTCATGCATTAGCGAGCTAATGCTCTTAGCCATGTTATCCACCTCCCATTGGATAACATGGCTAAGAACTGCTCAAGGGCAGGTGTTAGATTTTGGAGATATTCGCGCTTAGCGCGAATATCTCCAAAAGTTGGTAATAGGAGATAGCGATGTTTGCGATTGTTTCCAGTCGCTAACATCTTGGCACACCCACTTTGCATATCATTAGTGATAAATATCACTGACATGCAAAGCGGGGCCCAAGATGGTCGCTATCTCCTACTAGCTGTCGCTAACTGGTGTTAGCGACAGCTAGGTAATAGGGAGATCATTTTATCTCCGCTTTCTTGGCTTTTAAAGCCAAAAAAGCGGAGATAAACCCCCTTGATAATAGACCCCTGTGTTGCAAGTATCACTGCAATGTCCCACTTATCTCCACAAAGTACTCAGTCATATTCGTTGGGCGGTTATCCAGGGAGTTTTTTTTCCTGGACTACCCATTCTCCTTTGATAGTTTTACTTCCTAGAATCTTAAAATCTCCCAATGCACTCTCCAGCTTGCATCCTTCATAATGCCTCCATTGCTACTTGACATCTGATTAACACACAGCAAACCTTACAACAGCAAAAAAAGCATGTAAAAAAAGCCCCTGCACATAAGTAGATAAGCATCTATCAGTGGATTCACTATGTTTACTATTACTGGGGCTGATACCACTTCCCCTTTGTCCAGTAGAACCCTTTGAGTTCAGACTCATCCACTAGGCATCTTTTTGAATCAGAAATTCACTTAGTTGTTGCCTTTCTTCTTAGTTTTTAGCTAAATAGATCAGAGCTGCTTGCACAATTTCTAATCAAGTGCTACCTCTGCTTCTTTAAAAACTCAGAAGACCTATGCCAGACCCTTTTTATGTCTTGCGCCTAATGTTGCAGTGCGCAGCACTGCTGGTGCAGCGCGAGACCTCTTGTAAAGGGGTTCTGAAAGCTGCTCACACGCCTGTGCCTGTGAGCAGGCTTTCGCCACCCGCCATTGGCTTTAGCAGTTTTTTTTAAAAGCACGAGATTGGGCAAAGGCGGGCTCATGTCCTGCCTTTGTAAGGCCCATTCCCATCGGTGGCCAGCATGCGCAGCAGCGTGCGTTCGCCTTCTGCTGCGCTCCCTCCCCCGCTCCTCTGTGGTGCGCACGCACCACTACTTTCGTTGAACGGCACTCCTCTTTGATGCGCGCGCACCACTGGTTTTCTTTCTTGTTCGTCTTCGTCTCCTTTTTAATTCCTCCTTGTGTGTGATGTACCTATCATACGGGGGATCTTTCACTCGTTGGTCTGTGTTGTTACTTAGACATATTGTAATTTGGGGAAAGAAACAAATGAAGGTTTTGAAAGTTGTCGACCTGGGCTGTTTTCGGCAGCTCTGCTTCTTGTCGTTGACTGATGATCAAATATCTCTGCGGCTTCTGATTGTTACAGCGCGGAACAGATGGGCTGTCAGCAGCCGGAAACTTAAAATCAATGCGCTGATGAACCGTCAGGAAGACACCTGCATGCCACGGAGCTAGGTCTGTGTGGGCAAGGCATAGGGGAAGCCAGCAGCAGAGGGGGCGTGGGTGGCTGGAGGGCTAAAGGCCACCAGAAGACAAAGTACTGCTCAGGTCCGACACGTACTTTCTAAGAAAGTCCCTGTGAAGCGTGACTATAACACCAGTGCTTTTCTGACATATTATATAACACAGGTCTTCTGAGAGCCCTACCCAAAAGGAACAATGTAGATAGTGCTTTCTAGTAAATAATAAATATACTTAGCGGTATGCTTAGGGCTTTTTGCTCAGGTAATAATTTAGTAACGCAAGATTTCTTGTCCCTAGGCCGCTTACTTCTCTGATAAAAAAATTTTTGTTTGTAGTTTGACTTCCAAGTGTGTATGATTTGTAATTCAGAATATTGGACGGTGTGGAAGTCTTGGGTCGTTCACAAAGTGAAAATGTCAGGGAATTCACAGAACAGAGTTGTCAATAGTTATTTGAAGAATATACAATCATTCGCAGGTGTTGTCCTATAAACGGCTGACAACAAAACTACTTCTAAACAAACACTCATCATAAAAGCAGAAAACGAACATAATACATGTTTTACATGTGAATGTAGAATTGACTAAAGAAGCCATGTTATCACAGACAATTGGTTCTCCTGGACAGAACATGCACAGATATGATGGATTCATCCTTGGAGGCCTTGTACTCATTCGCCTCTATTCCCGAGGGGAGAAATGGTTGTTGTCTTACATCAGCCACAACACAACATGGCTGACTTCAAAATGGCAATTTCCAAAGAACATTATATAGTAACTTAGGATACGCCTCTGACACTCCACAACCACTTTCCTGCTCCAAATACATCCAATAGTTCTTTGCCTCTTCTTTATAGCACTGCAGTGTAGCAGCCCCTTTCACAGTGCAGTGCTCAACAAAACACTCAATATAAACAAGTAGACATTTAGGACAGTGTTTAAGCTGTTTCCTGAGAACTGAGCCTAATTTGGGCCGGATGTATTAACAGTCCACGGGTAAAACATACATTGTGCAAGTAATCTGGTAGAAATCTGCGGTGCCTGTATTGGTGTTATTTTACCACAAACCTACACATAAAACGTATGTATGCACTGGGCACTCTTCCGAAGAATGTGTGTGACCTTCAACTTACTCTGAAATACAATTGAATGGGAGTGTTTCTTCTCATGGTTCAAAATCATTTGATAATAATGTGGCACTGTAAGGATGTGATTTCTACTCATGAAAAACACTTTACTGGCTATTCTGCTCTGTGTCTCCAGAATGAAGTCTAACTTGCTGCAAATCTTCAAGAAAATTGGTGTTTGAGATGTATACTCCGGTGGCCACCTTTGAAAATAATGTGAGCACTGTGGAGAGATATGGTAGATGACTCTCGGTAGATTGCCTGCGACATGTGTAACAAGTATGTACATGCATAGACAGAGTGAGGAAGGTGGTCGTCTGTGCACACGTGCCAGGATTCAGCAAGTTAGGAGGTGGGCATCAGCCACACATGCCAAGAGGCAGGTACACGTATCAGCGTGTCAGAAGGATAGGAACAGGGCTCAGAATCAAACAATATGGCGAACATCTCAACTCAAGGGGAACTGTCAGAAAGAAATGGGGTCCTAGGATTGGAAGCTTTTGACAGAGCAGGCCAATGCGTTTTGGGGGTAAATCTAGCAGATCACAGCAAGTAGTAGTTCTAGGTTATCTGGCCTATAACAAATTTAGAACACACCAGGCAGCAGCAGTATAAAGAGGCCAGAATATTTGTTCATGAGCCCGGAAAGATATTACTTTTGGATTGTTGTGGCTCAAACTGCTCACTCTGGTTCCTTCACCGGCCACTGATGCAACTTTACCATTCTGTCCCCGCCCAGGGCCCCTTATATTTACCTTTTTTTCAGCTTCGTCCCATTCCTGTGTTCCTCGTTGCCAACTAGTTTTATTTGTGCTGTGTTTAACACCCACCTTGCAGGTGTGTTTCAGTAGTGCCCTGATTCTCGAAGATATAAAATTCCAAAGCTTGCAAATCACCCTCTAGCAGTGCACTGAGTATCAGACAAGACAAAGTGAAGGTCCGCATCAAGTCGATAACTGACATCACCCTCTACTGGTCACGGACGAAACCTGCCTTCTTCCTCCCTTCTCAGTTCTTCACATCCTTTCCCTTTTTGGGTCGAGCATTCGAGGCCTCTTGTATATACTTCAGTATATACTTCAGTATATACTTATATGTGTATGTACTTTGTGGGCTTTGTTGTCTCTATGGCCTACTTTGTAATCACATATCTTTTCCTTTTGTGTGCATTTTGTACCACAGTGGCATTCTTAGGTTCGCATTACTGAAAATTAGAGCTATTGGTGTTGCCTTATTATGTGCAACCCCAAAAGCTCAAACTTTTACTAATGCCAGACCTATTGCATTGCAAATGCTTGTTACTGTGGCAGTCCTGCATCTTAGTTTTAAAGGTTTAGATTTTCTAACGGCTTGTGTCACGCTTGAGTCAGATTTATTAAGCCACGCTAAGTCTCCTTGCATGGCTCTGCGTGGCCTAGGAAACCTGGAGTAGCGCAAGACAGCGCAAGTTGCTACCTTGTGTTACTTTGTACTAGGAATGCATTCCATGGGTGGAGCGTGGGTGTTCCATCCTTCCATGATTGTTGTCGCATTCCCAGATGTACCACGAGTAATAAACATGGGAATGCATCAAAATGGTACAACATCCCAACAAAGGTGTAATGAAGAGGAATCAATATCTTTATTTCTCTTTATTTCCTCTTTCTATGTGAGCCGCATTCTGTAGCACACATATAAAGAGGAAAATGCCTCTGAGGATTGTTTTGTGGAGGAAGGTGTCCCCTACTGCACAAAAGCAATCCTGTCTGTAGTGCAGGCATACTTTCACCATGGTGCATGGGTTCCAGAGTTCGTTAAAGGCTGCACTCCGTGCGCCAGAGCAGAGAGAGAGCATGAATGCGCCAAATATTACTAAATATAGTGCATTCCTGCTCTCTCTGCTTGATGCAGCACAGCTTGTTGCCTTGGTGCATTGCACCAAATTTCTGTAAATCTGGGAACAAGTGTTTTCTGATTTAAAAGATCTGATAGCCATAATGTTTGATCTGGGTACCCAAACCAACAAAGGCATTGCAGAAATCACAAAATCTCTACTGATACATCTGGCACCAAGTCTTTAAAACAATCTAAGTTAAAATAAGGCAGACTATAAGCCGCTTGATCTCTACTTGTACAAACTTAGAAGTAAAACTGATATTTAGTTTCAAGCTCCCAGTATAAAATGTCCTCCACAGCCTCAGAATGAGTAGTCAATTCACCTTGAGTTTATTGCTCACCCGTACAATTAGCTAGAGTTGGTAGAATTGCACAATGTTTTCTCACACACAATATGCGGTTTTCACAAAAACTACACGTAATATTTAGTTGTCATTGTCAAAAGGACACTTA
This sequence comes from Lissotriton vulgaris, assembly GCF_964263255.1. Lineage (NCBI taxonomy): Eukaryota > Metazoa > Chordata > Amphibia > Caudata > Salamandridae > Lissotriton > Lissotriton vulgaris. Next base: position 434,728,353 of record NC_141689.1, on the reverse strand, counting down.
AGTTATTACCTTGCTTGGAAAAGTCACGCAAATTACATGCACAATGGGGCACATTTACATGAAAATGGCGTAGTGCGGTGCCGCAAGCAATTTTGCTGTGCCGTGCTGCGTCATTTTCAAAAGGCAGGGATACACTGTGATAACTAGAATATGATGCATCCCTGTGCTCAACCCTGTGCTAAAAAACTGCCTAGTGCCAAGGCAGGCACCCTTGCACCATGATGCACGGGTGCCTGCATTGCAGGGATGATTGTGTTTGTGCAGGAAGGGACACCTTCCTGCACAAAACTAATCATTAGTGGCGTTTTGCTCCTTCTTTGTGTGCTGCAGAATGCAAAATTCAGCATATGTAGAAAGAGCAAAAAATGAGGAGAAATACTTTTATTTCTCCTCATTGCGCTTTCTTATGAAAGGCGTTAGTGTTTGGTATTGCCTCAGATTTACAGATCCATGGGGAAAGCCCACTGCAACACCCATTGCACGCCCCTATGCAGCAGAAAAGTGCATTGCAGATGGCCATATTTACAGACTGTGTTAATCCATGCAAAGTGGCTTTGCGTGGCCTTGTAAATATGGACTAGCATGAAGCGCCAGTAGATCGTCAAAAAAAGTGACGTTCCTGTGGCTGTAGGGGCTTGTAAATATGCCCCAATTAATTTTAATACAATCTTTAAAGCCATGTGGTGAACATTGCCAGTGCTGTGTATGCAGCCATGACACACATCCAGTTCTACAGGTGAAATACACTAGTTTCTGCCTAAACAAATCTATTGTGAGTGAAAACTACCGGAAAATTACAAGCAAGAAAACAGAAATTACGCGAAATACGCATACACCAGTAATCTAAAATTGTGCAAGGTTACCCTTGCCTAAAAAACATATCTGCCAGGCTCTACTATTGACTTATTGTATGACGAGAAGACAATTACTAATTTTCCAGGAAGTGCCCCCGTGTATATATTTAAACTGCTCCAAAAATAGACAGTAGATCCAGAAAGCTAATGGTGTTACCCATTTCACTGTCATTCCTCCACTCAGGTCACCTCTAGGAGCACTATTTCTTGCCTATAATGGCATCAGCAGCAATATTTCAGACTACTGCCATGTTTAATACCTTCTTAAAATTACTCCCCCTTTCTCACCTCTTCAAGGTAAGCCTGCGTTTAATGCCTCGTACCTTTATTAGGGTCTGTGAACTAGATCCTACGTTTTAATTATTGCCCAGCTCTTAAAACAATTGCTTAGTCAGAGGGACCACGTTGGCAGCAAATGTTAGCTGCCCCAGTAGGATCTACAACTCCTTCAATGTCACCTTACCTAATAAGCATGTTACAGCTCTGACAGCGGAGACCTTTGCTGACCAGCAACCTTAACTTTTATTTCACTGTGTCAATTTCTATTCCTTAAAAGGTTGGCTTGGTTCTGTGTCCTTCATACATTTCCAACATCTAAGGGAAACAATATGTTTGCCATCTGTCTGCATTAGCTCTAAAGCAGTCACCCTTTGCTTATCATGCCACAAAAAAAATTACATCAGTGGTTCTTAACCTGTGGTCCACGGCTACTCAAGGGGTTCACAACTATTCAGAAAATTAAATAATTCTGAGATTAAAAAAGAATATATGAATAAAGAAGCAAAATCGAAAAAAGAAATGTTTAGAATTGTCTTCAAATGCAAAGGAATTTGAAATTGGAGGCTAAAAATGTAGTTGGTATCCTTATCTTAATTTGTTGGAACAGCACAAGCACAAACTGGCAGAACAAAGTATAGACGATGGGGGTCCTAAAATGAAGCAGCAACAAAAAGACAGCATGCATTAGGAGCAAAAAGGACTAAGAAATATTCAAGAGTTTAGTGTGAGAAGTTGGCCTGATATGCAGTGCTCACTATGTATCAGTCCAAACGACCCTTATTGATGATTGGTTGTAAGTCAACCTTATAGACCAGCTATCCTAGTAGCATGGACAGGAGCAGTCTTTAGACTAAACTCTAGAGGGCGTGTTAAGCCAGCTGTTATACCATCACATATACCCCTTGAACACCAAGTGAAAGGACACCACACAAGTTGTTATGAAAATAAACAGATATTTATTTATAACACAACAGCCCTGGGCTCTTTATGAGGACAGGGTGCTAAGCACAATACAAAACTCTTAAAGAAATACTGAAAGTCGCACAATTTACACAAATGCCCGAGGGGCACGAAAAACCATATACTATGGAAGTGGGATGCGAAATTACTAGCAGGTAAGTACTACTCTCAGAGACTTTAGAATCGCTGGACCTACAATGCTGAACCCTTAGATTAGAAGCAGGAGGCCTAGGGACGTCGTGTGCAGAGTGGGAACTCTCACGCGTAATGCGGAACAAAGTCTATGGATCCTAGTAAATGCAAAGTTAGTGTTCTCGGGCGAACCCGACTAGGTAGGTCAAAAACGAAAGTGGATCTAGACACTTAGAGAGTTGGTCTACGCTGGAGCACCGTGGTACTCGGTTTACCTAGCCCAGGGGTTGCGGCTGCATAGGGTTCAAGTGTCGTCGGGAATCCTCGTTGACGAACCAGGAGCCTGAAGTGGGAGTTGCTGGCAGGCGATCAGTGAAGATGTTCCGGGCTGATCCAAGGACTGGATCAGTGAAGAGAGTACCTGTAAGCAGAGGGGACCAAGTTCTGAACCATTAGCCAGTGGTTAGATGGGCACCAGGATGGCACCAGACGAGGTCACTCAGCCAGGCGAAGAGGTGACACTGGATGCTGCTGCTGCACGGACCAGGGGCACTGATGTCGACCAGGCTGGAGGTCTGCGAGCTGTCCCACGTCGGATGTCTGCTGCTGGCGATGCTGGATCCGGTGAAGGAGGCAACAAGCCTTGGCTACGGCAAGCCCACGTGGTGACACAAAATGAGTGGACCAGGAGGGTCCGAGGAATGTCCCCTTCAGGAGGAGACTAGGGCCAGTCTAGAGGAGCAAGACCAGCGGTGAAACAAACGTAGGACGTCGTCTGGAGGGTCACTAGCCAACGGGCAAGTGACCGGACAACGTAGCAAGCGACACAGAAGCAAAAGGGCCCCACGCAGATCTGGAGGATGCTGGGGTCTGGTCTTCTGTGCTCGTGCTGCTTGGGGTTGGGGCTTCTCTTACCCCAGTGCACCCACTCGAGGGTCCCTCGTGGTCATGCTAGGTCATTGTCGTGCTGGTTCTGATGGTCGCCGGGTCCTCTGGTCTCGTCGCACCTACGGTTCTCAGCTGTGCTGTAGAGGCAGGTTGAGGTCAGAGAGGGCAGGGAGTCCGGGTCTCGTCGTGCTGGGTCAGTCTGGTTCCGGAGGAAGGACGTTTCAGCAAACCGCAAAAGACTTAGTTGGTGTCACAAGGGAGAAATCTTGAGAAGAAGTCTTGAGTTCCTTTCGTAGAAAGTAGTTTCAGGATTCAAAGATGATCTAATTTGGAAGGGTCCCCGCTCCTACCTTTATTCTAAAGAAAGGGGCTGGTACGCGACTAGGTCCTGCCCATGGGTGGGACCAGGAAGGGGGGTGGTTACACCCCTCTCCCATGCCGGACTTTTCCCAGCTCAGGGGCTGGTGTGCCCCTGGAACTGGTTCAAGCCGGCCTATGCATAGTGAGCACCGGGGTGCCACTTACAGTCACCTTCCTATTCAGCCCTGCCTACCCAGGATACACAAAACCCTGTCTGGGATGGTGCTAGCACCGCCCCTGACAGGAAACCCTTTGTCCAAGCTCTCCTCGCTGGAAGGACTCCCAGCAGCAGGAGGTCAGACTTGTGTCTGTGATGGCAGCATCCATTTTGTGATGCTGAGGCTTGAGTTAACTTTAACCGGGGTTCACAGTTACACACATGTCGTGTCCCTCTAGAAGGGTCGAATGCTAACCCCGTCGCCAGAATTGGCGAGGGGTTAGTATTCCAATTCGTATGACACCTTATTCGACATGTTTTGATAATGCGATACCAGAGTTGGCATATAACCGCGAGGATTATAATGCACTTAAGAGTATATGGTATGCGTTATCATGGAACAGCTATTAGGACTTGGTTCCGCAAGCTGCAAACGGGCTCAGCTCATGCCAGAGCGCCATCTCACATGATTCCAAGCACTCTGCCTTCAGGATTGTTAAGGCCTGCCATAGGAGTGACTGATAGGAATACAAGTGTCCATTTTAGTGTTAGATATAGGTATACTATATCTAAAGCAAAGGGTGACTACACCACCTTGCCACAGCTGTCGTGCAGCCAGTTGTGTCAGATTTAGATGGCCAGCCAGGGGTGGCATAATACATGCTGCAGCCCCTGGTAGGCCCTGGGTACACCTATGCCCTGAGTTACAGGGTCTGATAAGGTGGCCCAGTACCAATTGGTATATGCACCTAAGGTACACTTGTCAATTTAGTGAGAGAACAGCTAGGCTGTGGGTCTGATTAGCAGGCCCACAGCCAGGGAAGTCGTAAACCAGTGAAGCAAAAAGCAAAAATCTGGGGTGATCATAGGATTGCAGACCCTACTCTCCTACATTTAGCATATCTCTTTTTCATTAAAACAAATTTCAACTAATTTAGAAAAGCTCCAACCTTCCCTTCTCACATCCATAGAATGGAGGACAACTTCTTGTGACAGACAGAACCAATTTATGTTCAAACAAAAAGAGGATACTACCTTAGGAACAAAGGATGGTCCTAAATTTTAAATCAATCTTAACAGGAAAGATCCTGACATATGGATATTTACGGGGAAGAAATCCTAACTCCTTTTGTCTTCTGGATGGATTATTAATTACTAGACAAAAACCGTCACCATCAAGTACATTAATTTAATTGACTCCTAAGTTTCAAAATGAGGTCTTTGCAGAACCTCCAAAACCAGCATTATCTCCCACTAGGGAACTAATCTTCTTGTAGCAAGATGATAAATAGAGAACTGTCCATGAGTCGTAAGGCATAAGGCTCAAAGGACTTAACAATGTCCCTAGGTTCTTTCAAAGTCTTGATAGAATCCCACTGTATATGAAAACTGGCTACTATAACCCACATTGAAACCCCTCTAGAAGGAAGCAAAGAATATACAATCTATCTCAGGAAAGAGGATTTGGTTCTTTGCTGCCACACATTCTTTTGGAAGAAGCCCAATGTTGGGAGGCAGATTTAAACATCAGGCTCTATTATGAGGCTGGTGGTCCACAGACCGCCAGACTCATGGGGGCACAGCGAGGGTGGTCTTCCGACTGCCCTATTACAATTAGGGAGGTTGGACCGCAATAGCCCTGCCGCAGCAGCCAGGAAACCGCTGTTCCCTTGTGGTGTTGCGGCACTCAGGAGGCCTCAATAAGTTTGGCAGGATTGCAAAGCTCCACCCAAGCATATTACATGTTTCCTCTCTGCCACGGTTTCCATGGTGGTTCCACCACCATGAAATCTGTGGCACAAAGGAAACAAGGAGGCCCTACATGGCCCTCTGTTGCCTCATACCATGTGGATGCATGCCGGTGGGGCACAACATGTGCTCTCTATATGCATGCACCCCAGTTCCTGCACAGCATGGACTTTACAGTCGATACCGTGCAGGAACTTTATTTTGCATTCCCATTGCGGTTCCCATTTTCAGGGCACCGCCATGGGAATGTCTAAAAACGCCCACCAGACATACCATTTAGCAAATTCGCATTCGCAAAGGCTGAATTTCAACCTTTGCGAATGCGAATTTGCTTGATACATATGGCCCAATGTCTTTTATTTGTGTGTTGTTTTTAAAACTGATAAATAAAAGGCATTGTCATTTACAATGCCAATACAGCTTAAACTCTCGCAAATGTGAGACCTCAGTGCCGGTGCTATAAAAATGTTTTAAAAGCTTTGAAATCTATTAAAAATGCTTTTAGTTCACCCAAAATTACTATGTATATCAGTACAACGCGTTTTTTGTAATATTTACAAATTAATCGTAATAGTAGCCTATCCCCTCTTCTCATTCTTCTTTAAACATTTCCTCTTATAAAGTTATTATTCTTTTTTTTTCATACCTGTACAGCAATGCTGCATGCTTCTCCTCCTCTCCCCGCCGATCCTCCGTATGACGTTTAGACGTTAAAGCGTGTAGTATTACTTATTTCAATAAATAGAAAACAGACAATTCTGACCATAGATACTAATTGTAAACTGTGGGAAATCTTTAATATTATATACACACATTCTTTTTCTAAACTTCATAATACTATTTTTAATACAATACTTTATTACATTACTCTAACAATACTGTACCTTTTTTTTAAATAAATGGCCTGCAATCTATTTCATAATTAAGCTATATGCGAAGTAACGGTATTTATAAAACGTTTTTTAATACATAACTGTATTACAATACTCTAACAATACTGCTTTTTTAAAATAAACTTACCTGCACAGCTATGTTGCATGCATCTCCTCCTCTCCCCGCCGATCCTCTGTTGTATGACGTTTATAGGTTAATGCATGCAGGATTTCTTATTTCATTAAACTAGAAAACAGACAATTTTTACCATAGAAACTTATTGTAAACCGTGGTAAATCTTTAATATTATATACACATTTTTTTAAACTATATAATTTGATTTTTAATACAATACTGAATTACATTACTCTAACAATACTGTATAATAAAAAAATATCTATATCCTGCAAACTATTTCCGAAGTAAGTTATAAAACGCTTTAAAATACATAATTGCATTACATTACACTAACAATACTGCAGTAAGTTTTTAAATAAACTTAACCTGCATTGTATTTCAGAAGTAACGTATATGCAAAGTAAGTTTTTGCGTAGTAGTAGCAAGCATAGTAAAAGCATGCTAAGTAATGGTAGCTGCGAACTAAAAGATGCGTAGAAACGGTAATTCGAAGTAGTGCCATGTAGTAAAGGTAGAATACCGGGAGTACTAAACCTAATGACCAATGAACAACCACAGTTTACAGTGAACAATGACATAAGCCAATGAAAAATAAGGGCAGAGAGTGGGCGGAGCTTCATGCCTCTACCTGAATACAGCATGCCTCGAGGAGCAGCGCATGCGCTACCCGGGCTTGACCTGAAAGCATAAGGTTCCAGCAGGATGGGATTGAGCAGTATATGACCATACAGACGAGTTACACAACTTAGCAGACCAGTGGTACACGGCTACTGTACTACGTACAGGGGCATGGGAGCGGGCTGTGTCTCTCACCACAATCCACCGCCATACTTATAAAAGGCACTCCTGGAAGAGGGGTACATTTCCACCTCCACTGTGAGTTAAGGAAACAAAGGCACATTTTCATTCATGGGTACCATTTCCATTATTCCATTCCATTATAGACATTTATGTGACACAGTTCATCAGCAGCAGGCCTGGGTAACTTCAGGTGTAAACATGCGGGTATTAATCTTAGCAACTACAAAAGACCAAAATATTAAAAATTGTGTGGTCTGAGGTTTGGCACTTTCCTTAATGTGTCTCAAACTGTGCACCGTGAAAAATAAATCTGTAATATAGAAATAGAAAGTTTACACCCTATTGTCCCAATTACACCTTTCAAAGTCGTCCCCTTCAGATCTGAGCCTGGTATCGGTAATCGGTTATTCGGTTTCAACCGGTATTAAGTTTCAACCAGACTCTACACATATACATAGTAATTTTGCCTGTAATGCTCTGCGTTGCTGATTACAGCCCGGTCCGCACTATGTCAAATACGTCAATATCAGGTAAACACGTGAAAAGCGTACTGAATTATGGCATTTGGGGCCAAACGGGGAGGAGGAAAACAGCACCGACCAGAGACTCAAAATTTGGTGTGATAAAGGCCGATTTATTGGAAGCAGGTGCACCATGAACAATGAAAAACCCTTGGCCTGCGCCGTACAAAACTATACCTCACTAAATATGCAATTTCCTGACAAACCCCCCACCCCCTCCCCTAACTGGTTCCCCCAATCCAAAGACAGTAAACAATTAGCAGAAACGTCAATTTGCCTCTCCACCTGGCTAAATCCTTTATTATGCTTGACCTACCCCCGATAATCCAACAACAGATCTCCTACACTTCCCCCATATATTAGGAAGAACTACCCCAAAGGCAGAACATCACCCCACACCTGCTCCAGCGACACAACCAAACCCACAACCATCGAGCAAAGAACCAGATGCACCAGCCACCAAGAAAACTCCTTCCAAAACCACCGCACACCACAAAACCCCTCCTACACCCTCAAGGAAAGCAATCACCCCTCTCCCCGCCCCTCCAGACCCCACACTTGAAACCTCCCCCCCATCAACTGATCGAAAAACACAGGGAGGGAGGGTGGGAAAATAATTTGCTCCGCCAAACCCCCCGCCCGGCTGCTGTGTCACCAGCCACCAAAATGGTGACCTATAACACAAAATGTCCGGTTTTAAAGGGGGCCAGCCCAAAAGCAGCCCAAAACTAGCCCAACCCCAGCCCAAGGCTACCAACTAGCCCAAAACCAGCCCACGTACGGTGCTGGCTCTCTCCCCTCCCTCCCCCGGCCCCAAAACCCCCCGGGGATGGCAGGCCTCCCGCTGGTCGGCCAACCCCCCAAAGCCCTATAGGGGCCAAACGGGAGAGAGGGGGGGAGGAAAACAGCACCGACCAGAGACTCAAAATTTGGTGTGATAAAGGCCGCTTTCTTGGAAGCAGATGCACCCTGAACAATGAAAAACCCTTGGCCTGCTCCATACAAAACTATACCTCACTAAATATGCAATTTCCTGACAAACCCCCCACCCCCTACCCTAACTGGTTCCCCCAATCCAAATACAGTAAACAATTAGCAGGAACGTCAATTTGCCTCTCCACCTGGCTAAATCCTTTATTATGCTTGACCTACCCCCGATAATCCAACAACAGATCTCCTACACTTCCCCCATATATTAGGAAGAACCGCCACTCGAAAGGCGTGTTAACGGCTTTCGACCCCCCCCCAGGACTCCTGCACGTCCGGGTTTCTGTGCACCAATGCCCTGCTCCAGAACCTCCCTCAAATGTAGCATCTTACTCAATCCTGTACTACAGGTGAAACACCATCCTCCCTGAAATTCCACTGCCCCGCACCTAAGCTCCGGGTGCTCCATCCTTTCAACCGTCCATCTCTCAAAACCCTCATTTCCTTGTAAATTTCCTACGGGTCCTATCAATGGCCGCTGGCCTCTCAGCCCCCCCCCCCTCAACCCACCTGGGACCGAAACTTTGACCAAAGGACCTGACACCCTGCCTACCCGCGCCGCATCCCTAACAGGTCCCTCTTCACTTGTTTAACCCACGCTAACCCTTTGCACGGTACCAAGCCCACGCCAAGCACACTCTCCCCTTTACCACTGCACACAAAGCCTGCAAACGCATGCTAGCTCATGCCCTTTTCCTAGCCGCTGACAATGAAACAACCTGTCGTCCGCTTCCAACCACTGATTCCGGTGTTTGACCCCATCCCCCTTTTTGCCTGCTTTATCAATGAGTTCACCAACATAATTCTCCAGCGCCGCTGCAGTTGGCCCCGCCCCTGCACCTGAAAAGACACACATGTGAGAGGCGAGAAATGTCCTTTTTGTCGTACGTTCACTTCCCATCCCCCGCAGCCTGACAGATGCCCCTAACAGTCCGACCTCCAGGGCCCGAGGCCCTCCCCAACACTGCCGCGCAGCCTCCGTCGCCGCCCCCACTCAGACGGAATGCCTCCGTAACGCCTTCGGGTCCTCACCCATACACCATAGGGCGTGCCGCAGGACCCCCAACACCTGTGCCGCATGCACCCTGCCACCTCCTTCTCGACCGAACCACCCGCCCCACCTTCCCACCGCTGCGTCCCCCATCCCCCCGCCGACAGTGAATCGTCACCCCCGAAAGCCTCCCGTCCATCAAATTCAACCTGAACCGCAATACCCGCTCCTGCGGAAACCACCTATCCCCCTGCCCCCTGCTCCCGACCACCGCAATTCCTCCAATGCCCGCTCATATGCCACCATGGAAATGCCTCACGAACGCCTGTCCCACGCAAGTCCACTTCACTCCCCACCGACAAACGTACTCAAGGATGCGGCCGCGTCACACCGGACAGCGTCAGACCCAAAACCACAACGTTGCCGCCCCCCTTGTCCACCGGCAGGCGTGCTTCCATGGCCACGGAGTCGAGCTCTCTACCACGGAATGACAGCACCGAACTGGGACCATGCGTCTTCTCTGGTGCCCGGGGCACCCCCAGGTAAGCCACAAGGCCCAGAAAACCGTCCAGCTCCGCTGGCAGTCCATCGAAACCCGGCCATCCCACCAGCAAGATGTCAACCAGATAGTGCGTCACCGACCAGAGCCTTTCCGCCAGGAAAAAACCCACTGCAAAATTCACCTAATGGCGCACCCAGCGCACACAAATCTGAACATCCCATTGGCAGTGCTGTTGCCCTCCATGCCAACCTCGCCACCCCCTCGTCCTCTGGCAGGCGTGTTTCCATGGCCCGGAGTCGAGCTCTATACCAAACAAGGACAGCACCGTACTGGGACCGTACATCTTCTCTGGCGCCAGGGGTGCCACCAGGCAAACCACGAGGCCCATAACTGACCAGCAACCGCCGGCAGTCCGCTGAACCCGGCCGCCCCACCAGCAAGAAGTCCTCCAGATTGTGCGTCTGTCTCAGAGCCTGTCCGCCAGGAAAAAGCCCACTGCAACAAAGAACTGAAACGCCCAAACGCGCCCGCGAGATCGAACCCCCATGCTATGGTCCCCCACAAGTGCCCCCCATTAAAACCGGGTCCCAACCGACTGGTGATCCCCCCGGATGCCTCCGAAACCACCAGGATGCCAACCTAACCTCGCACTTTTCCCAAAAACCTTCACTCACCGCCGCCGGGCTCCTCCGCGCTATGTCCCTGATAGTATACGACACCCCCGGGAGCTCTGCCGCCAAAGTCACCGACCGACTCACCCCCGACCCTGCACGCTGCTGGGACAACCGAGACTGACCGGGCTCCTTCCTGAGCCCAACCCCGATAGGGGAAACACTCAAACCCGACCGCGCGCTCCACACCAAAAAAGGGGGGGCCCCATCCCTGCCCCGCTCTCCTCCTTACACACCTGCCCCGCGCTGGCCCTGTGGTGGCATTGACGGCTCAACTCCACCACCCTCACTGGCGACGAGCCTATGCCTAGAACCATGACCCCCTTTCCCCCCTCCCCGCACCCCCCCGGCACCTCCTCCATACCGCGCCATTCCCCGGCGCCCCCCCAGGATCCCCGGTATCTGCACCAACCGACAGCCAAGGATTACTCATACCACTCCCCTACTCCGCCACCATCCTTACCTGGCGTCAAGGCTGGCGTCGCCACTGGATCCCGCCGCCTAACCAGCGGAGGCGCGGGGGGGGCGTCACCTCGGCGCTCCTTGCCGTGGGCATACCTGAAACACACTACCAACACCGTTACTTTGCTCCCCCCCTTTTCGCATCTCCCCCTCCTCCTCCGAATCCTCCACATAGCTCAATTGCCCCCATAGCCTCACCCCCTTTCCGCATCTCCCCCTCCTCCTCAGTATCCTCCACAAGTTCCAACGGCCCATGGCCTCCTGCCCAGCACTGGGCCCATCCTTCCACCTTTCTCTTGTAACACACTGTTTGCCACCCCTCACATTTTGTTTGCTTTAGATGCGTGCACAAGTGCCACCATTGCCTACGTAACGCTTGTTCTTGTGCCGGAGTGTCAGCCATTTATTGCAGTATTAAACCTCCACTGGTACTTTGTACGTTTTTGTAACCTGCACACATATCACTTTTGCCTCCTGTAACGCACCGGTTGCTACCTCATGTATTTTGGTTGCTCACTATTGTCACCTTTGGCCCATGTAACCCAACGTTTGCTTTTGTAATTTGTTCATATGTAATTGTTTCCTCTTGTATCATTACTGGTCCTATTGTGAAGCGCTCTGACACCTTCGGGTAAAGTCTGCGCTATATAAAATCGCATAAAATAAATAAACTCGTCCCCCAATCTCCCCCTTCATGGCTCCGTCCTACTCCACCCTGCCACCTGCTGACACAACCACATCAAATCCCCCGATCCACGTCCTCCCACCTCCCGCCTCCCCCTCCCCTCCTCCGTACTGTCTCCTCCACTGGTGCAATCATGGATGGACCAGCTGAATCTATGAAAACGACACACCCATCATTGTCGACAGCGCAAAACCCTGGGGTCCTAATAGTCACACAACACAATCTACCCACCCTAATACCACAATTGCCAAGCCTGCTCGACACCAACTGCACCCTCTTAGTGGGAAGCACGCTCCTTCCCGCACCATGACCTCAACAACCCTGGTCCCATCGCTGGTTCTCACCAAAACTGGACTACTGCAATTCTCCCCACCCCCCAAGCCTCCCACTCCTCCTCCCCCGCTATCTAGCGACCCAACCAACTCCTCCCCGGCTTTCCAAACTGATCTCAAAGTTCCCCTCCCTCAAGGCCCTCCCAAAGTTAAATCCTCTGTTGTATAGAAAAGTCCTTGACCCTCCAACTATGGGAGTGCCGTTCCAGTGGGTACGCGTGTTCCGTGAGACTGCCATCATTGCAGCACTACTCAGCACCCGTGATTGGGACTCTTATTAACATGCACACGTCACGGGTCCAGTGTAACACCCCGTTTTCCACCCCCTACATTTGTTTGTTTCCAATACCTTCACGGGGACCCCATGCCCACGTAACCCTCACTCTTGTGTTCGAGTGTCCTCAATTTACTGCATTATTACCTCTACTAGCACCTCGCTTTGTAACCCGTACACATGCCACTCTCCCTCCTATGACGCCCAATTGCTACCTTCTGTATTCTGTTTGCACACGCTGTAGTGTAGTTCCTATTTTCCCTATAGGCCCTGCGCATTGGAATAACATAAACAGTAGTATAGACGTAGAAGTGCGGTCTTCCAGGTCTCTACTGACTATGTTAGACTTAATTGGGTTTGTACCAACTAGCTCAGAGGTCACTGGAAACTTTCTTGACTGAATAGGAAGTGATCAGCTTCCCTGGTACAGACAAGAAGGGATTCAGTTTTCCCACAACCGCATAAACATGACAACTTTGCTCCTTAGAATAAGAGTCAATCTCTAGAGTCGTGTGAAACAATAGACAGCTATTTCACTCAGTCAGTTGTGCAGATTACTTTCACCAAGATGCAGAGAATAGAGAGACGGGCGTTTTCAATAAAAAGGTATTATTTATTGAACAGTCTTTCTTCTCATGCAAGAGAAATGAATTGCCACAATTGCAAGACTTGTTATTATAAAAAGTGCGTACAGTAAAATGAGGATTGCGAAATAATACTGTAAAAGCATTGATATGGTTTCTTAGCCATACAATGGTTAAAATGAATAAAATATATACATTCATATATACATTTGACTAACATACTCAACTGGTGCGTCTACCTACGCCTACCCCAGTGTACATGACCTAGCCTAATACTTGGGAGGGAGTAAGTAAGTAGCAGTTTTAGTTAAGTTGGTTTTGCCAAAGTTTGCTTCAAGAATTCTCTCTAAGGGCTTAGTCAACACCATACCTCTGAAATAGAATGTTGGAGGTCTTGTATCTCCTTCCAGGACTCGATATCCCAGTCACTCGCAAGAGTAGGCTGGAAACGCCGGAGCTGGATTTTCTCGGCAGGAGAAAAGACACCATCTTTCTCAGCGCGTCAAGGAGGAGGAGGGGCAGCGTCCGTGGGCTGCTTGCATCTGCTGGGCTCTGCAAGGGACAGCTGTTCGGCTCCTGTATTCACCACACCATCGCTATCATCGATGTCGTCGCGTTTGCTTAAGGCAACGTTGGTAATATTCATACCTGAAAGGTGCCTTGTTTGACGTACGTTTTTTGGACATAAGACGTCACTAAAGATGTCACTAGGAAGTGATCGTCTCTCAGTGCTCATTAGAGTTCTATTACTAATCAAAAGCGGGGCTTTCCCAGGTTGCTGAGTTTTATCTTGTTGAAGAACTTGGAGTGTAATCTAGGAATCTAAGATAGTGGCTTCTGCTGTGTCATCTGCTGTAATGAGCTGCAGAGGAAGAGATTCTGAAATGTGGCTCTGATCGTTTTAGGCCAGAGACGAGTTTCTGAAATATCGCTCTTGATCATTTATGCCATTATAGGGGTATGAATGGATTATAGCCATAAAGGGGCATAAGGTCACAGTATTGATCGGGGTCCTAGATTAGAACACGACACCCACTCCACGAATTTATGTCCATCAAATTACTAAAAACTAAAGCAATGAGATGCATGTGTAACATTGCCACCCCAAAATACATATACGCATTTGAAATGGCGTATTTTGAAATACATGGAAATATAGGTACTGTACGTCTTTAAGCATAGAAATCATTCAAAAAATTATAGCATATGTAAACAGTTGAACGATTTTGCGAAAAAATAAAGAATTACACATGAAATATCTCTTTATACAGAAAAGAAGGGCGAGATAATTCATCACATAGAATGCATTTGTTGTAACATGTTGCTAGAGGCTGAGGTAAAGTTTATTATGTCTCTAGATTTACCTAAAAATAGAAGTTTGGTTCTTTATGAATAGTTCTACTTTAAGCAAAGAATTATTGTGCCAGAAAAAAAGGTAAATATTTTGGAAAATAGTTCAATTCAAAAAAGAAAATTTTCTTGGTGAACTGGGGAATAGAGTTCCAATGCTTTTCAGTAGTTTTTGTATATCAAAACTGAAGGCCGAATTCAGAGTTCATAGGAACGCTGTGTGTCGCAATGCTTTTCAAAATTATTGTTTCTGTTCGGGGGAGAACATCATATCAGACAGGCTCTCAAAGAATTGGTCTACAAAATCAGGTGACAGTTCGACCAAGTTCGATAGTGCTGTAACTTGGCAGGTGTGAGAATGATTGCTATCATCAAAGTCTGGATCAGCAATGCTCACAGAGGGTCGTACCTGGGTGATGTTGCTTTTATTTCTCGCTCCACTGTCACCACCTAGTCGTAGCACAGGAGTCTCAACGAATGCCGTCATCAGGATTGGTAGCCGCAGGGGACAACACAATGCGTGAGCCGTTACAGGACTTAGCAAAGTATCGATATCCATTGGTACTGCTGATGGAAGTGCAAGACAGGTGTCTAACACACATTCATCACCGCATAGCATACATCGAAGCACAGGTAGGATGCAGGTCTGCCATATAGGTCTGAATGAAAGAAACCAGGTCATGTTCAGATCTCTCAGCCTGGCCAATCCAAGGACTCTAGTTATGCGGTCCCGGTAGCGTATTGCTAGGATCGTTTCTTCCATCCCTGCCGGAGTCATGTCTGTATTTTGGCTTGCCATATCGGAGCAGGAAGGTCAAAAATAAAATGCCTGCTACTAGTCCCAAAATCAGGGGTATGCCGCCAAAGACTGAATGGACAAAATTAGGAATGATTCCTAGAATTGCTTTGAATGGTGTTAACAGTCCCGAAAAAATGGTCTTAAATACGCCTGGGATGCCTATGGCACTGGACATATTTAGAATTTGGCTAAGCATTTCTGTGAAATGCAAGGGGCAATTTGTTGATAAAAGGTCATGAATCGCTGATGTTGTCCTTGCAACTTGGAGATCATACGTCTCTTTTGATGACGTGATGGGCACTGTTGTCTGCAAAAGCACAGACTTCATTCTGCTTAACGTATCAATTCGTATAGAAGAGACATTCAAACGAGGCCATATGGGAGTCTCGGAGTCTCCAGGGCCGTTTGGAAACAATGCTTGCATACAGCATTTGACCATGGAAGTTACTTGTACGAGATATGCTTTCCCTGGCAAAAGGCCACAACAGCTGTGATCCGTTATTAGAATGTAACTCCCGTTCGAGAGTTGCTTAAAGAAAGGCTCTATCTGTGTTGCAGGTGTGACATGTTGGTGGCATGAAAGGTTGTTTGAATTTCCTTCACAGGCTCCGTGTAAATTAATACCTTGGCACAAAAGTATACCGCTTAGTGAATGTTTGCAGTTTTCACCACTAAGAAATACATTTTTGTTGCTGTCACTATAGCATGTGTGTGTGTATGGTAATTTCCATGCTGACTTAATGTACCCTTTACCCAAACGTTCATACTGGCCAGTCGGTATGTATTCAAGGCAATTTTTAAATCGGAAAGTTGTTATCGGAATTGTGATAATCCCGTGTATTATCCATTCAATGACAGGACTTTCTTACATTGTCAAAGGTAATCTCTCAAGTTTTTCGATGCTCAGTATTGTATAGTCTGCTCCTTTCTGTGCCAAGCTGATTTGTTTATCAGTAAGGTTAAAGATGGAAAATAATGACGTTGTGTTGATTAAACGCCATGGCACATAGCCTGAACGAAGATTTTGCAGCGTCCAGCCTAACTGTACAATAGAACGCAATTGTGACTGGCCATGCTGTAACATTAGCAAGTCTTTGTCTATTATATCTATGGCAGATGATACAATACTGTCCAGTGAACATATTCTGGAGGACAGAGTCATTAACCCATTGTCCACAACAGAAAGTGATTTTTCCAAATTAATACGATCAATTTCTCGTATTTTTTCAGCTGTTTCAATTTGTGTCACTTTCCAAGCCTCGTTGTAAGCCGCATATATACTGGTCGCTATGAAACGTTTTTGACGCTGTTTGCGAGGTCCCAGAATGAAATCGCGCAAATCAGCACCATCTTTAAGTAAAGATAAGTGTTGCTTAATTTCTCCCAGTGTGGATGATTCTAGCCATTCAAGGCACAGCTTCCCTACACTGTATGTTGTTACTATCCCTGGATGTTGTCTCTGGGAGTATCTAGGTTAACCCCTGTGTTTTGTTCAGGAATCTATCTTGACAGTTATTCGTGTCAATAGACCAGATTAACCACTTTTTCCAATCAGGATGTGTTCTGTTTAGATGTAAAATTGTAGATACGTCTATTTCAATATCTGTTGTTGCATTATCAGGTATTGGCTTTGGAATAGACGGTTTGTTAAGGTCTTTAATCTTGGCTAGGCCAAGACAGGTTGTTTGGTGAATTGTGTCATTTAAAAACATTATTTGTTCTGGGATCATGCAGGCTCGAAATAATGCTTCTATGCCTTGTACCTGCCATTCTTTTGTACCCCAGATGGTTTTTGTTTCAATGTTATTTCTTCAAAAAATCTAAACCTAATGTCATCATTTTTCATAAAATGCTTCTGAATATATCAATTTAGTATTTGTCAGCATTGTTTTCAACCCAGTTTTATCCAACAGTTTATAATAAAACGTTTCTGCATCACTGGTGTTAAACCCTGAGAAGAACTGAAATTTCTCATAGAATGTTTTAGAACTGCTTTTAGGTGGAGTAGCACAATGTTCCCATTGGTTATATTTAAAAACATTTCTAGGTTGTGCAGATTTATGTAAGTAATGATCTCCGTAATGTGAGAAGCAATACATTTGTTCATAACTGGACGAACCTTGTAAATAATCATGTTCTGTAAATCTTGCTGACAACACTAAATCAGACATCATATTATTAATACTTTCAAAATCCCAATCATCAGAAAATGTACTTGGTTTTACAAAGTCACTTAAGGAAACCTTGAACTGGTGAGGATATTTCAGGATTTCAACCGGACCATATACTTCATAGTCAGTTTTGTCCCATACTACCCCGCCGGGTATTGGAATGGCTGTGACATTTACTGTTGATAGTTCTCTTTTCTTCACGTGGGATGATTTGTGTGGTTTTAGGACTAAGTTGATGTTCTGACTTGCTGTGTCCATTGAACTGTATTTTCCCTCAATGAATTTTCCCAAACAAAGTAACATGATGAGCCAAAGCAGGAGGAAAAATACACCTAGACCAAACCAGAACTCTAACCATGGAGAGATAAGGTCAATTTCCTTGAGTTGATGAAAGAGTTCTGTTGCTTTTTCTTTAAAAGTCTTTGTTTCTGGCATCACTTTGGCGTCGTTTTGATCTTCAGAAAAGGTGTCGAAATTGATGAAGTAGCCAGAGGCAGTTCTGTCAATTGTTGGAATTGTTTTCTCAATTTGTTTTTCGGTAGCACATTCTGATGCCACGTCATTGTAGACTGGTGTTTCATGACGAACTGTTTCAATCTGTGTTTCAAGAGGCACGAGTTCCATGGCATTATTGCGTAGTCCCTCTCTGTGCACTGCAGGTTTATCAAATGTGATTAGTCTTTCAGTTTGAACCTCTTGAATTGTTGCACGTTTGGGTATTCTGTTGTTTCTCGGGAGTCCACTGGACCTACTGTTGATTATAGGCCACATGCTTGTGGTTTTACCAGGTCGATTGATACAACTCTGTTCTCCTTTTTACCAGCAAGGGGCGGTAGTACTACTGATCTTGTTCCGTTGATTGCCAAGACAGGTACTGCTTTTCTGTAAGAAGGCCCAAATTCCTTCTTCACCAATATTTTTTCTCTGACAAGATCCCCAATCTTTGGAATCCAGACAGGCCTTGCTGGGGCTGGTGGTGCCTCTTCAGTGGTAGTTGGCTGTTGCTTTAACTTAATGTTGCTTAAGGATTTTCTTGTTTCATTCAAGTCCTGTAAAACAGCCAAACGGTCTTTGATGTCAAAGTCTTTATTCTTATCTTTTACCACTGATACCTGACTATCTAAGTCCTGAATGTGCATTCTAGTTCCGAACAATAGTTCGTACGGGCTGAAACCTTTTAGAGAATTTCTTGGCAAATTGTTTAGACTAAGCTGGACACTTATTAAATGTTTGACCCACCCATCACCCGAACCTAATACCTTCGCTGTTATAGATTGCTTTATGTCCCGGTTTTTTCTTTCCACTACACTGTTCCCTTCGGGGTGTGATGGACAAGAGTATCGCAACCCACGGCCCATGCCGGCCATGGCCTCCTTATAAGCTCGAGAGCTGAAAGCAGGACCCTGGTCGGAATGGAACATGGCAATTGCGTATGTGCCGATAAAGACTCGCAGATCTTTTATAACAGTTTTGGCGTCAGCCGAGCGCTGGGGCCACATCCATATGAATCTCGTACAGGAATCCACTGCGACCATGATATATTTATAGTTGCCGTCCCTTTGTAGGGGACCACAGTGGTCCAGGTAAACACATGCTAATGGTTTATCTGAGATGAGAAGGGGTGTCTGCGCTGGTCGTTTTACTGTTGATACTTGCAATCCTTGGCATATTTTGCATTCTAATACATACTTCTTAGTTTATATTCTCATGTGAGGCCACCAATATCTCTGTTTTAATAGTGAAATTGTTGCGGAAACGCCAGCGTGTGCAGAGGCAAGCCCTTCGTGTGCCGCTTTAATTAGTCCTAACCTGTGTTCCATGTTTGGAATTACTCTATCCCCCACTCCAGGGATTCAAGCAAAAGGAACATTATTCGTATCTGTTAAATATAAGTACTTTTCTGGAAAGCCTTTTGGGAGTGTTTTTTTATCATCTTTTACTGACGCACTGACAGCTTGTAGAATGTCGCTGTCTATTTTTGTTTGTGACCGAGTAATCGCAGCTACGGAAGCCGTTTGCACAGCTGCCTTTGCGGCTTCATCAGCCAATGAATTCCCTACAACGTGAACGCCATCACGTTGATGACTCAGAGTGTGTATCACGTGAGTCTTTTGTAGTTCCTTCTGTAAAAGAACTACTCGTTCCCAAAGCATTTTATGCTTAATTGTGCCACCTTTTGCATCTTTGAATCCATTTTCCACCCAATTCTGCAAGATTTCATTATAAGATTGTACGCAATAATAAGAATCGCACACTATAAGTGTGGGGAATTCGCGATCGGTATTTTCTAGCGCCATCTTAAATGCTACCAGTTCCGCTCGCTGAGCTGAACAATCTCCTAGAGATTGTGTTTTAGTGACCAGTGGTCTAAATTTACCTTTGTGCCAACGACCTTTAACAATCGCGCACGCAGCACTGTAAGCTTGTTTACCCCCAACTGCGGGTTGTGCTGATCCGTCCGTATATATGATACTTCCGTATTCTTCCAGAGGCAGGATTTCAATTGGCAGAGGACATTCATATTCATATTGTAAAAATTCCTGTGTCTTTAGGTTAGGATCAAATTCGTATACTACGTCTGTTGCAGCAAGAGAATTAACCCATTGTATCCATCTCGGATGCAAAGCTTTAGCATTAGGAATGCTTGCTTTAGTTACCGCTTCTAAAGCCGGTATGGGTGTAACGATTATTATTCGTTTACCTTGTGCTAGGGCCCTTTCTTTTGCTACAGCAGTCTAAACCGCAGTTAGAATTTTCTCAGTTGAACTGAATTTTATTTCAGCTTTTGTGTACAAATGTGATTTGTAAGCTATTGGTACAGTTTCTCCCTCATTAGAGGTCAGGTACGTGAATCCGCATCTTCCTGGGATGACTTGGATTACAAGGTTGCGTGTGCTATCGCGTGTTTCTAATTTAGTTTTAGCTAACATGTCTGTTTGCAGTGATCTCAAAATTTCTGTGTGTTTTTGAATCCAGTTGATTGGTTTAAAATCAGGTTTAATTAGTTCATAGAGAGGTTTAACCCTCTCCGCATAATTTAGAATGTAAGTTCTTCCGAAATTCAGAAAACCTAGAATCGATTGTAAGTTCTTCAGCGTTTTTGGTGCTTGGAGTACAGCGCACTTCTCTAAGAAGTTGTCCGCTAGGCTTTTTCCTTCACTTGATAATTTGTATCCTAAAAATAATACTGTCAGATGGGCAATTCGAGACTTTTTAAAGTTGAATTTGTAACCCTCTGCTGCGAACCCAAGTATTATGGTGTTCACTCTTTTCAAGTGAGTCTCCAAGTCGTCGTCTGTTAGATAGATATCATCTACATAAGATAATGCCTCATCATCATACATTAGTAGTAACTCTGTTACTCTGGCTGAAAATAGTCCTGGGCTGTTCTTGAATCCCTGTGGGAGCCTACAGAAATTTTTCTGAGACCCCATTACTAAGAAAGCGGTCAAGTATCTGCTTTCTGGTGCAATATTTTGACAAAAGAAACCATTTGATATGTCTAATGTCGTTTTATATTTTTTACGAACTATGTTATTCATTAGTGCAGCACTATGCGAATTTTGTACTGCAAATGTTTTGTAACATGAGTAAAGGTGTCTGTAGTCCAAGACTAGACAATATGAATCGTACGGTTTGGAGACAGGAAACAAAGGATTGTTCATTTGAGAGGTGCATGTTTCAATCACCCCCCGGTATTCAAGTTGATCTAAAATCTCCCTGACCTGTTTTTTAGCTTCTTGCTTAATTGGATACTGCCTTTGTGCAGTCGGTTTGACTTTTTAATTGGATTTTGTGAGGAGGAGAGTCCTCATCCCATCCTACATGATTTTTATATAATGCTGGTGCCTGGGCCACTGCCCATTTCCTTGCATATATATATTTAGTGTGAATCGGAATGTGATTCGAGAAGGCAGGCATAATCATTTCTTCGCCACGAGGGCACTCCCTGACAAACTCCGGGGGCCAGTCTTTTTCTGCTAACAGGATGTCATAGCCTTTTGAGAGTTTATCCCAAAATAGACCCCTTATTTTCCTGGTGTTATCTCCCTCTATACGCAGTGTTATTTCGTATATCTTATGAGGTTCGCTAACTCTGGTGTCGCCAGTTTCTACTTGAATGTATTCATTCGTGTCCACTGTCTCCAGATGACTCATCAGGATCTTGCGAGCTATGGTGATTTCTGCTGCACTGTCTAACATTGTCTGTGCCCACTCCCCTTTTTTCAACTGTGTCCTCAGTATTCTCGGCATGTTCGATTACTCTAATACTGGCTACCTTCTTTCTTGGAAATTGAGATTTTTTACTTTGAGCAGGTTCCTTGTCTTTGGACTTGGGCTTGGTGTGCTCTCCTGGGTCTGACCGTCCTCTTCTTTCTGATTTCTGCGAAAAAGATCGAGAGGGACGTGTATCAATACTTTGATATCTATCAGGCTTCTTCAAATTATCCCTATTTCTAAGGTTATATCTTTTCTCAGAGGGCTCCCTCTGGGTAGACTGGTGTTCTCGAGTCGGAGTTCTTTCCCTCTGTCGAGGAGACCTTCCTCTGGACTGGAAAACGTTTTCCTTGGGAGTGGACTGTTTATTTCCATCCCAGCTCTTTTTAGGAGTATTTGAATTATTTTTAATAAATAATTTTTCGGGATTTTCGAGCAGTTGGGGCTTTACTGGTTTTCCACCCAAGCTGTCTCTACCTAGTTCTTCATAACATTTTTCTATAATTCTGGCAAGCTCAATTGGTTGATCTGTTATATCTGTTTCCTTCAATTTCTGGCGAATCGCCACAGATGCTGCTTCTCCTTTTATGTTGGCTAGTAATATAGCCGAAACCTGCTTGAAATCTTTCAGTAATTTCATACCAAGAGTTAAAGCAGGTTCTGGACCGTATTCATTCTGAATCAGTTTTAGCACATCTGGTATTACCGCTATTGACGGAACACCATGTGTTTTTGTGTAAATGGAAGCAAAGACTGTACCCCAAGTGTCACAGTCCTCCACGTGTGGTGCGACCCCCATTGGAAGGCAGATGGTCAGAATTCTGTGTTTCTCAATAGGGGTAGTATTCGGAAATACTGCCTCTATTTGAGTAATTTTCTGCGCTAACCAGAAAGGAATTTGTTCCCGTTTTATGGGTATTTTACCAAGACATGATTGTATGTTCTGTGGTGTAATTTTATTTGTGTTCCCCTGATGAGGGGTCAGCTGTGGTACATTAACAGCTGTTTGGACTGTTGCAGTCCACATTACATATTGGACTAATTGCCTATCTATTTTGATTAATGTTTTTAGCTGTGCTAACAGCTCTTCTCTAGACATCTTTGCAATGTCCGGATGTGGTGTGTAGCTGGCTAGAACCGGCCACGTTGCTCCTGGTCTACCTAGTGGACCGAGCCTGGTAATATGATCATTATGTTTTAGGGCGCCTTTAAACCAGAGCAGGTGCTCTTGGTATTTTAATGGGATTTCAATCTCCTCGAAGGGAGCGTACTCATCCGGTGGTTCCCCTATTTTGTAATAGTGGAACTCGTGTGTTGCGGTGTTTGCCGTTGGAAATTTTATCCAAGAATAGAATACCTCTGTCTGCCGATATTCGTGTGCCTCTATCACGAAGACGACGGTGCCACCTTGTGTGGTCCGTTCATTTTCTATAAGTTTTGACGTTATAGTTTTTCTTATGTTGACCGGGATGATTATTGCACCCGGTTCAGTATTTTCACCGGGACCCTGCTGAGTCGCATTTACTGCGGCTTCAGTGGTTCCGTTTTCAGTGTGTGACATTTTATTGTCAGGAAGGTTTTACAGAGCAGGTCTCCCAGGAGACAAAGATTAGGTGCACAATATTTTGGAACACTGTATCCTTCAACGTTGAATAAACCAGAGCTTTACATAGGAATCTCTTCCTACTAAGTTCGGGCGGATTTTAACCTTTCACCCACTCCAGACGTCTATTTGAGTGTTTACGGTAGAAAGGGTCTGTGTGAAAAATGCACGACTGAGTTACTCTAACGTCTTGCGTTAGTTTTATCGCCTTACCAAACGTTGGGCGCCATGTAGTGTAGTTCCTATTTTCCCTATAGGCCCTGCGCATTGGAATAACATAAACAGTAGTATAGACATAGAAGTGCGGTCTTCCAGGTCTCTACTGACTATGTTAGACTTAGTTGTGTTAGACTTAATTGGGTTTGTACCAACTAGCTCAGAGGTCACTGGAAACTTTCTTGACTGAATAGGAAGTGATCAGCGTCCCTGATACAGACAAGAAGGGATTCAGTTTTCCAACAACCGCATAAACATGACAACTTTGCTCCTTAGAATAAGAGTCAATCTCTAGAGTCGTGTGAAACAATAGACAGCTATTTCACTCAGTCAGTTGTGCAGATTACTTTCACCAAGATGCAGAGAATAGAGAGACGGGCGTTTTCAATAAAAAGGTATTATTTATTGAACAGTCTTTCTTCTCATGCAAGAGAAATGAATTGCCACAATTGCAAGACTTGTTATTATAAAAAGTGCGTACAGTAAAATGAGGATTGCGAAATATTACTGTAAAAGCATTGATATGGTTTCTTAGCCATACAATGGTTAAAATGAATAAAATATATACATTCATATATACATTTGACTAACGTACTCAACTGGTGCTTCTAACTACGCCTACCCCAGTGTACCTGACCTAAGCCTAATACTTGGGAGGGAGTAAATAAGTAGCAGTTTTAGTTAAGTTGGTTTTGCCAAGGTTTGCTTCAAGAATTCTCTCTAAGGGTTTAGTCAACACCATACCTCTGAAATAGAATGTTGGAGGTCTTGTATCTCCTTCCAAGACTCGATATCCCAGTCACTCGCAAGAGTAGGCTGGAAACGCCGGAGCTGGATTTTCTCGGCAGGAGAAAAGACAGCATCTTTCTCAGCGCGTCAAGGAGGAGGAGGGGCAGCGTCCGTGGGCTGCTTGCATCTGCTGGGCTCTGCAAGGGACAGCTGTTCTGCTCCTGTATTCACCACACCATCGCTACCATCGATGTCGTCGCGTTTGCTGTTTGAAAGGTGCCTTGTTTGACGTAAGTTTTTGGACATAAGACGTCAATAAAGATGTCACTAGTAAGTGATCGTCTCTCAGTGCTCATTAGAGTTCCATTACTAATCAAAACATAGCAAGCGGGGCTTTCCCAGGTTGCTGAGTTTTATCTTGTTGAAGAACTCGGAGTGTAATCTAGGAATCTAAGATATTGGCTTCTGCTGTGTCATCTGCTGTAATGAGCTGCAGAGGAAGAGATTCTGAAATGTGGCTCTGGTCGTTTTAGGCCAGAGACGAGTTTCTGAAATATCGCTCTTGATCGTTTATGCCATTATAGGGGTATGAATGGATTATAGCTGTATAGGGGCATAAGGTCACAATATTGATCGGGGTCCTAGATTAGAACACGACAACGCTTGTCACTTATGCCTCATGTACTGTAACCTTGCTTAAGCAATACATTCACTGGAAATGCCCTTGCATCCGGTCCGTTCTTATTATAAAATCCATAAATAAATAAATAATAATCTGCATCTGATCAACAGTCTCTTGCCTTCCTCCCCAACCCCCGGCAGCCGTCCTGACCCTTCGGGGTGGGAGTGGCGGGGGACGCACAGCCCCGCTTCCACTCACGCGTTCCAAGAATGGTCCCTCGTGGGAGCACAACCGCCTGTTCCAGGCAGAGCCGGCCCATCCCCTCGGTCGAGTGGAGCCGCATGCTGCTCTCCCGAGCGCCTATCTTCGCGTCCCTGTCCAGAACAAGAGGTGTGGTCCAGCATATCGGGGACAAACCCCCCCCCCTTCCGCCCCCAAAAAAACTCCCACCCCCCCTGCCGAAAGCCCCCCTCCGCGCTCATCGCGCCTCCAAACCCCCCCGCACCTGCCCAACCCCCATTCCCCTCAGGACACCCCACCCCCCACTCGAAGGCCTCCCCCCGAACAGGACCTCCTGCCCCCCCCACTCGCTCCGTACCCCTCCCCCTCACCCCGCACTCCCCCCGTCGCACACTCGCCGCAGAACAGCTCCCCCCCCCAGTCCCACCATCCCCCCCTCTCAACCCCTGCCCCCCCGCGGACACAGAGACCTGCGAGGCCCCCACCGTGCTCACCTCCCCCTCAGGGACACCACCACCCCACGCCCTCCCCCCATCCGTTCCCCCATGTAAAACCAGCTACCGAGAGTCACCTACAACATGCCTTTTACGAAACTGCGTCACGAAGCACGACAACCTTAGTGTCACAAGAGAACTGGTGCCTAGCGACAGTCTCATGACTCCGATCGCACTCACTGAAGCAGCTATGGGGAATAGGACATGCAGCGAGGCTGTGCAGCGGAAGCAAGCTCCCGAGCCAAGACACTCCCGAAAGATGGACCCGAGGCCGAGCCCCAGCATCGTATCCAGTCCGCAGCCACCGACCTGAGCCACAGCATCTTCAGAAAAAGGGGAAGGGGGGGCCCCCAGAAACCCAGCCTCCCTCGTAGGCCCCAATTGGACGCACACCACGGCCACAAGCCTCCCCCTCGCATCCCCCCGCCCGAACACAACGCCGAAAGACCCAAACCTCTCGTGCGGCCCCGCAAATATGAAACCGCATTACAAAGGAACCAACCATGAAACGTACTAGCGCATCAATCACGATTATTGCACACACCAAGGACAAGAAGAAAATTAACACCATGAAGTGGCATAAGTCCACGCACGCACCCATCACCAAGAGATGCCGCATAATAATGCAGTGCCGTTACGCCCGCGCATCGATTCTACACAATACATAAACTCTAACAGGAATGGTCATTATCTAAAATAATTACCTCCGCCAAACCCCCTCCCGGCTGCTGTGTCACCAGCCACCAAAATGGTGACCTATAACACAATCACAGGTCCACCAATCCTTAACAACTGGATCACACCCTACAGACCTACGAGAGCGCTTCGGTCAGACCATGGAAACCTTATCTTGGTCCCCAGGGTGAAGAAGGCCCGCGCAGGTGGCCGCCGCTTCTCAGTCAACACAGCGAAACAATGGAACGCGCTCCCCTTGAGTCTCAGATCAGAACCTAACCTCCTGCGATTCAGGAAGTCTCTCAAAACCCTTCTCTTCCCTTAAATCATCGCCATCCCCTACTTTCAGCCATCAGGAACTTGAGGTTAGCGCTGGGATACTCTTGGGTGACTACGCGCTCTATAAAAACCTAAAATAATAAATAAATAAAAATGTCCGGTTTTAAAGGGGTTTTTTACCAACAAAGAGGGACAGATTGAGGACAATATTTACCAGGGTCCAATGTACGTGTCCTACTAAACTGGAAACCAACAGAATGTACAGAGTTCCCCAAAAGAAGGGTAATAGGTTAGAGGGGTGACTCTCTCACTGAAAGTTGTGTGAAATCGTGGCAGGGAATGAAGGTAATCCCTTAACGGAACTAAGGATGCCTCACACAACTAAAAAGCTGGACGACTGTTGTCATCCTACCTGATGGTTGTCTTGTATCATCATTGGCCTCCTGCTCCAGCGACAGGCTGGCGATGCCTGACGGGTAGCACAGAGTGCTACTCTTTAGTGGAGTTCTTTTGTTCCTGGCCAACAGATGCGTGCGTGTGAGGGGCCTAAGAGGTGAAGTAGTGAGCGTGAAGGAAAAGGTTAAAAAAGGTCAGTAAAGTCCACTTCAGATTACTTTATTCGTGTGGCTCACTGCCTTGTTAAAAGAGTGAAGGGAGGGGTACCAAAGCTCAAAAGTAAGGTAGTTTGGCTTCGTTCAACCCTCGCCTATGGTGTGGTCAACATGTTTCATGCCTTAGCGGCAATTCTTCAGGACCAAAGTGTGCTCATCAACTGGTAAGAGAAATCTATCAAAATTGAAAGAAGTTTCACATACAACCTGCGTGGTGGATGTACCAAGGCAGGAAGGAGTCCTGCGTGGGTTCCCGCCCTGAGTAGGAAAAGAGGAGAAAAGAGAGACTGAGTCATTCCCTGCAGCCTCAAATTCAATATATAAGTCAGGACTTCGCACAGATGGATATTTATCCAATGTTTGGTATGGCTCAGA
This sequence comes from Lissotriton vulgaris, assembly GCF_964263255.1. NCBI lineage: Eukaryota > Metazoa > Chordata > Amphibia > Caudata > Salamandridae > Lissotriton > Lissotriton vulgaris. The sequence continues at coordinate 434,700,771 of NC_141689.1, read as the reverse complement.
GGCTCACACCTATGCACAGTGAGAGAGAAAGAGAGAACAAAAAAGAGGTACACCGTGTGTGTCACGGAGAGGCATGCGTCAGTAAAAACAAGTTATGAATACATTAAATGAATGTATACAATGTGTTACACTCCATGCTTGTCACTCATTTGTGTGTCAGAGCCAAGGGGTAGTGTAGAAACTGACAAAGCGAGCCTTTAGCACTTCAATGGGGGAGAGGGATTGAAAAAACACAAAGGTGTCATGCTAGTCATAAATTCTTACCCCTAATTCCCGGATGGATGGTCCCCACAGACTGTCCTTGTGGGGCCTGAGCTGTTAGGTGATTACCTGAATAAAGGAAGGGGGGGTAAGAGGAGGAAATGAACATGGTTACATAGTCCTCTTAGTGTAGGACCTCAAGGGTTACGGAAGTAATAGACTGGGTTATCCAGCGAGCGTCATGTAGTCAAGTCACGGACCCTTAGGAGCCCCAGGGGGACGTGATCTGAACCTAGCAAACCGCGGAGGCAATAGCCCCGCGGGCACCAAACAGCCAACGGACAGCCCCGCCGCCCGGGGCCGATCGCGATCAATTCACCAACGGGGCATTGCTCCCGGAAGGCGATCGCCACAACCGCCCCATTGTAGGGAGCGAGTCTGCCCCGAGCCCAGCGGAACCCGGCGGACAAGGCACTCCGGCAGCGGCCAGGACAAGGATCGTCCGTGCGGTAGCTCACCAGGGCACCGGAAACCAAACAGGCACAAAGCTGCGTTGGGAGATCAGCCAACCGGAGGATACCGTAGGCATACCCCATTCCACTCGTCACCACACCTTACCTGGCTAGCTCGAGGCACATGCTGAAAGGCACCTACCCCTACCACGTCGGCGATGCGGGATCGCAGGACAGCCGGTAACTGAGCTGAAGTCTCAGTAGCTTTTAAATGCGAGCTTCCGCGATCGCCATTGGTGGGCGTGGTCAGGGGCGCGTTACTAGGTAACGTAGCAAAGCGTGGTGTGTCAGACGGGGAGGAGAAGGCGGTACTCTAAAAAAGCGTCCAAATGGAGCGCCATCTTGCAATGGAGTGGCCCCCAATGAGGCGGATGTAATAGTTTATTCACGCCGGTGGAATAGGCGATGCTACAGGATAGACAGCCTCCTAAACCTGAAGAGTCTTTGTGGCACAGAGTCAGGTTCTGTTATTTGATCCGTGTAGAAGGATTTAGAAAGGGTATTGAGAAAGGACACGGGCTATACTGTCGCCCAGAGAGACTGGGTGGTATTATTATTCTTTTTGGAAGAGTTTAGCCCGTTGGCAAGGGGCAGTCTCCCTAGTTTGGAGAAGGGATGATTGTGACTGAAGTACTTTAGCACTCTTAGAAAAATGGAAATGAGATGCCCGGGACATGGTGCGTCAAGGGATGCAAGCAATGCGCAATGAAAGAACAACAGGAGGGCAAGGGGAGCAAATCACAAATAGGTAACGGTCCCATATGTCAAAAAGTGAAGGGATACTTTGTTGCCTTTGTAGATACTAGGGCAATCTAAGCATGGTTTATGTGGCCAGCATATTCCATGGAACAGAGTCATTAAGTCCTTGTGTGTCTGTCTGTAGACGATGCACCCATCGCTGTTCCATTCTATATAGCGCTTGTTGGTTGATAGATGGATGACATTCAAGGACAGTCCATTGTATGCTCTCAGCGGCGTGGCTATGTTGTCTGCAATGTTCATATAACCGGGTGTGCGTCTTCTTGCAGCGAATGTTACTATTATGTTCCATGATGCGCAGTTTCACAATGCGCATCGTCATACCGATGTAGTTTAACTTGCATGGACAAGTCAACATGTAGATGCATTTAGAACTATTGCAGTTTGTGTGTTTGTTTAGATGCCAGGTAAAATCATTAGACAGCACTATGGATTTCCCTTGCGTTGTCTGAGGACATATCACACATGATCCGCATCGGTAGTGGCCCGTGACTGGGGGCAAATCCCAGAGGGTGTTTTGAGGACGAGTGCTCGTCTTCTTAGGACGAGTATGGATCAGAGTGTCCTTGAGATTGGATGTTCTTTTAAAGGCAAATCGGGGCCGAGGGATGTCCAAGCCTGCCGAGTTCAAGATCCCCCAATGGGAATTCACAGTTTTTTTGATGAACGCAGAGTGTTTAGTGCAGGAGGTAACGCATGTGATGGTGTCCTCTTTTTCCTTAGTATGGATTTCCAGGAGTGAGTCTCTGTTGTTAAGCGCCCTCTTCACTGATTTTTTGAGGAGTCTTGTCGGATATCCCCTATCCTGGAGTTTATGTTGTAGGGTAGTGGCTTCTTGTTTATAGTCTGTGACCAAGGTACAGTTTCTGCGGAGCCTCAAAAATTGTCCAAAAGGCAGATTGTCCCTCAAGGCTCTGGTGTGGTGGCTATTGTACAAAAGAAGGCTGTTTCTGTCGGTTTCTTTTTTGTAGAGGGTAGTTGTGATTTCTGTTTACTCAACTGAATCATCAGATCCAAGAAGGGTACGGACTGTTCAGAAATGGTACCCGTGAATTTCAAAAAAGGATCCTGAAGGTTAATCCACGCGCAAAAAGCCTCACAGCTGGTTCGGTCACCTTTCCAGAAAACCAGAATATCGTCGATGTAGCGACGCCATAGGGTGAGGTTTTCAAGGAACGGGTTGCGTTCAGATGGGTAGATGTAGTGTTTCTCGAAGGTCGCCATGTAGATACAGGCCAAGCTCGGTGCGAAAGTAGAGCCCATCGAAGTCCCGCGGATTTGATGGTAAAGCTATGACTCATATTTGAAAAAGTTTTCTGTTAGAGCTATGTTGGCTAGTTCCATGATGAAAGAGATCGGGGTGGGGGGTGACCACTCTTCCAACCTCAATGTGGACTCGACGGCCTCCAGAGTTGCCTGTTGCGGGATGTTAGTATATAAAGCCTCTACGTCTAAGGTTAAGAGGATGTCAACGTCTTCTCTGCCGTCCACTTCATTGATCAAGCGAAGGACGTCTCTGGTGTCTTGGAGATATGATGGAATTTTCTTCAACAGTGGTTGTAGAAAGGCATTGCAGAATTGGGACAATGGCTCCAGAAGTGACCCTATTCCGGAGACGAGGGGTCTCCCGGGGACAGGGGTAGTACCCTTATGAATTTTCGGAAGGGTATAGAAGTAGGGCGTGACGGGTTCCATAGTGATGAGGAAGTCTGCCTCCTTTTTAGTAATCCATTCATTTGTCTCTCCCTCGATTACTAGGCTCATGATGGTAGTTGTCAGCCGTTTAGTTGGATCCACAGTGAGGGGTCTGTGGTGAGTGTTGTTAGACAGTTGTCGTCTGAATTCGCGGTCATAGTCCTCATAATCTTGGATGACCGTGGCTCCACCCTTATCAGCTTGTTTGATTACAATAGATTCATCATTGCCTAAAGCGATCGATGCTTGTCTTTCCGCATTGGTCAGGTTGTGAAATTGTTTGACGTGTGGTTTTTGCTTCAGGCTGTCAAGGACCGCTCGTTCGAATGTCAAGACTTCTGGGGGGACCATCCCATCAGTGGGGGTAAAGGTAGAGGGTTTTCTTAATCCAGTGTCTTGACTGGTCGGCTCTGGTTTGTCGTCAAAAAAGGCACGTAAGCGTACTTTTCTAAAGAGTTGTCTTATTTCAATCATCTCTTGAAAGCTGTCTGGGATGGGTGTCGGAACAAATCCAAGGCCCTTCTCCAAGACGCTCTTCTCTGTCGGAGTCAGAACCCTCTTTGAAAGGTTGACAATTAGACTTTTCTCCCCCTGGAGGTGGTACTCCTGGTTTCCATCATGGTCTGTGGTGTCGGTTGATCTTGCCACTGTACCCCTTTCTGTCCGCCTCGCTTTCGCCCTCTTCCTCTGCCCCAACCTCTGCCTTGAAAAGGTGGCGGGTTCAAAGGGTAAAACTGCGGTGGGGCTTGTGGAAAGAAGGGGTACTGCCAGGGAGGTGTCATATGAGGCGGGCCATGGAACATCGGACCTTGTTGGTAGCCTTGTTGCCAGTTGGGGCGTTGTGGGACCCGAGTGTTTCTTGCAGGGTAACCCCCACTGGAGTCACTACTCGTGGAACCTCGTCTGTTGTTGTTGTCCGAGTTGTCATCGGAAGAGTAGTTGCTCTTTTTTCCTTTGAAGCAGTCTTTTAAGTAAGGGTAGACTTTCTCCTTTTCAAATTTTGTAATATCTTTTTGGAGTTTAGTTGTTTTTTGTTTTAAGAGAAATTCGTGGTGATCTGCCATTTCCTGATTAATCTCAGCTAGCTTGGTAGTGAAGGCAGTGTGGTAAATAAAATATTACCCTGTCATAATTTCTATACTTAAACAAAGGGTCATGTATTAAATGAGAGGCAGAGTCCATGGTGTCCGATTCAAAAGGGCTTTATTTCAATAACTCGAGTTAAGGGAGAATCGGTTCCATCACCACTAAGGTTCAGGAAGGGTCTTCTAAACTTTATTTACAGAGTACAATATTTATACATTCAATCTCGTACATAGGGAGGAGCGCTCCAGGCAGAGCAAGAGAAAGAGAGATAAGAACATGTGGGCGTGCATGAGGGCGTACATGTGGGCGTTTACTTGAGGAGTCATAGATGGGTGGATACATGGAGGGGGGTTGCATGGCCAGCTGGAACTTTGCCCTACTTGTGTGCGCAACTTGATCATGACGTGTAATTGACGTGTAACTGGGGGGAGCTGACTTTCGGTCTGGTACGGAGGCCTTCAGTGTCGGGGCGACCAGTACGTCTGGTATTATCTGATATCTTAAGTCAGGGGATGTATTATCTGAAGCAAAGGTCGCTCATCACCAAGAGCCAGTGTGGGCATATACTTCTTCGTTCATTGCGTGGGGGCCTTGAGCTTTCTATCGACGCGAGCTCTGTAAATCACTTAAACGGTGACAGAAAGGCTAAGCCCTATCTCTGCAGACGGGTTCTGTTTACCTCCTTCACCAGGCAGGAATGTGATTCTGTAGAGCAAGCAGATAACTGTTGTGCAAAATACTGTCTTGGCACCCCGTGCTGGGCCTCTCTCGGCTGAGCCAAAAGTATGCGAGGTCAGGGATACGTAGCTGCAGCTCTCAGAGTGTCTGGAGGCCTGAAACCCTAATTCGGAGACTGGCTCAGGCTGAGCCACAAAATGGGTTCATCTCGATTTTAAAAGTGCACAATGCAAACACATGGGCCACATGGGCCTCAATGCAAAATTAACGTTTCTTTAATGGAAAACTAGGTGATGTGGGACGTAAATGCAGAGGCCTCATTAATCAGGCCACAGAGGGAAAATGCATGGGTGACATGCACATACACTAAACGTTGGGGTACACGCAGGGGACATATTGGCCATGTAAAATTTCCTTTTCCTCATTCCCTCCTTGTCCCCTACTTTACCCTTCAGGACACATCTATATTCATGAGACCGTATATCTGATCATACAGCATCATTTGTTCATCTTTGATCCTTTGTATACGTGGGTGTGGAACACAGGCAGTCGCACACAGGCCGCAAATGGCCGGGCCACACTGCAGACAGAGACAGCAGCCGAATATCATAAGCAGTATCATTCCTAGGAACAACAACACTTTCCATCCCCATGCCGATATTACACTCCAGAGCCAACTGGACCAAGTCCATGTGCCTGGGTCTTGATGTATATCATGAGCAATTTGTGGAGCCTTGTTATTGCTGCGTACACAGATGGCGCGTTATTCGGAATGAAAACGCAGCAACTGGAGCCAATCACTCTACAAGCCCCGCCCCTATCTGCCAGGATGACGTCAAGAACAAGACGGTTCTGAAGAACAACAAGTCTCATGGCAGACTGTTCCTGGGTCAAGTTCGCCAGGGCAGATGCAGTCTCATTCACTACTGCTTCTAGAGCTCTTGTTAACCTGCGTATGAGTTTACTATTTTGGACGGGACCTATGAAGAAAAAGAATCCTCTGTTAAAATCTGTATATTGCTCCCAGGCTGTCTCAGTCTGATCAATCACTGAGGAATCGGTCTCCCTTTTGTGTCTAACATGCTCTAGTCGTGAATCTCGATGATAATGGGATGGGGCCAGAAAGACGGGTGGCAGCAGGAACGCTATATAGCATGTCCCACTCCAAGGGCAGATGTACATAGGCTGTCTGACCGCAAATGAAATAGGTATGGCGAGATGCTTTGAAAGAAGACTTTCCTTTATCATTAAACTCGACTACAGCATTACACTTGCTGTGTCCCATATGTACTGATCCTTTCTTTCTAACGCACAAATCACCTTTTACTGGTAGGACTGAAATAAACGGTGGACCCGCATTTTGCTTGGGCTGAACATTCAGAATCATAAAGCTGAGGGAAGCATTTCCTTGCTCGTACTCTTCATTTTCTAGATCGGTCCCCTTCCTTTGGGGAAGACCGTCTTCATCTGGAAAATATGCCTCATTCATAACTTTATTCAAGTTTCCCCACATCCAGTCATCCTTGTAAACTGTGGACTTTCTGTCTAGTGATGACATTAAGGCAAACCATGCTCCGCACGAACCATTGTGGGAGAACGGAAAAGGGAAGAAGGGCAGAACTCCCTTTGTCTTTTGATAAGGTGGCAGTTGGCCACATACCCAGCAATCTGTTGCATTGCTGGTCTGATGAGAACGGTGCAACATTCAAATGAAAGTATTGTTGCGCAGGGCTAGTTGATATGACAGTTCATGGGGTGGCAGATCACTAAATGTATGCTCTACAGTGTCATTAATGGAAAAGTGTATATGTGAGGCAATAGGAGGAAAGAAAACATGTAGTATTAAGCTGATACAGATTATAGTGATGCACAAAAAAGATAGAAAAATCAGAGTTACTATACATCTACTGCGTAATATCTTGCAGTATTTTTCTTTCATTTTGCTCTTTTTACTGTTATGGCTGTTATGGTCTACGATCTTATACATGTCAGGAACCTGTCTAACCGATTCACCACCTAGTGGACTTAAACAATTAAACGCTGTCTGACTTTCTAGATCGTAATTTGGACCTGTACTCTTGCTGTGAAGTCTTTTCTAGCAAAGGGGGCTCAAAGTCTGTACTGTCTTTTGTCTTTATCAAAGTTCCAGAATCTCCAAAGTACTTTTTACAATGGTGGGCATGGAGCCATCCTTTTCTTCCTTCGACCTTGATCGCTGTCCTCGTGGTCAGTAACACTAATTTCGGCGTCTTCCAACGCGGCTCAAGGGGGCTTGATCGATCAAACTTCCTGACGAAGACGAAATCACCAGGGACTATGGCGTGCTCCTGGACTTGGGTGTTGTCAGGGAAGGCGGCGGCAACCTGTGAACGACAAGAGAGTAGTGCAGACATCAAGGAAGCCAGGTAATCTGTCAGCATGTTACTGTCAACATCAGTTATTTTCTTAGGCATAGGCGTACCCCACATATTTGGCGGTCTACCGAAAACCACTTCATACGGAGATAGGCCTGTTCTGGAATGGGCTACCATACGCATGTAAAAGAGGGCAACCGGCAAGGCTACCATCCAATCCACGCCTTTTTCTGCACAGATCTTTGTTAATTTCGTCTTTATTGTCTGATTATGTCGTTCTACAAGGCCTGCTGCTTCAGGGTGCCGTACACAATGAAACTTCCAGTTATATCCTGACAGAAGAGACACTTGTTTCATTAATTCAGAAGAAAAAGGCTGACCATTGTCTGAGTAAACGACACGGGGCAATCCGTATCTAGGGAAGAATTCGCGCACCAATTGCCTGGCGGTTGTCCAGCAGTATAATCTGGGACTGGATACGCTTCTGTCCATCTAGTTAGTGCACACACAACTACCAGGACATACTTGTAACCTCTACATCTGTCGATTTGGATATAATCCATCTGGAGGACCTCAAAAGGGTGGTCAGGAGGATGAAATCCGCCTTGTTCCACCGGGATGCCTTTACCTGGATTGAACTGACAACAGATCATGCATGTTTTTACTTTCTGTTTCGCTGCTGCACGCAGGTGCTTGTTAAACCAGATATTCTGTAAGCTGTCTATCATTGCCTTCTCTCCCAATTGTGCTGGACTATGTGCTGTGTTTATGATCACTTGTACCATGGAATCTGGAAGAAACCATGTTGCTTTTCCCTTAGTCATCCAACCTTGGTCAGTCTGGACCCCTCCTTGTTCAGTCCATTTCTTTATTTCATCTGAAGTGGCATGTGTCTGTATGTCGAGTACATCTTGAGAAGGATCCCTAACTGTCATACTTTTTGTCAGTAATGGTACCTCTGTCTTTGTCGTGTCTGTTAGCGTCTGGGCTGTAAGTTTAGCAGTTCGGTCTGCCAGGTCATTACCCTGGGAAATGGTGTCTGTAGCTTTGGTGTGGGCTTTGCATTTCAGGATAGCTATGGCTGCAGGTAAATGTATTGCTTCCAACAGGGCCTGAATAAGCGGGCCGTGCTGAATTTTGGCCCCATGAGAGGTCAAGAAACCTCTCTCCCTCCATAGTACTCCAAAATCATGAACTACGCCAAAAGCATATTGTGAATCTGTATAAATGTTCACTTTCAAGTGTTTAGCTCTTATGCAGGCTTGTGTCAGAGCGATGAGCTCTGCTGCTTGTGCTGACAGTATGTCTTTTCTTTGTGTCTCTATGACTTCAGTAGCAGTGGTCACGGCATATGCTGCCACTAATTCCCCTGCACTTGTTCTCATGCATGATCCATCTACATAGAGTGTTAGGTCAGGGTCTGGGAGTGCCACATCTGTCAGGTCTTGTCTTGGTTTCGTCACTATATTCATTATCTCCACACAGTCATGTGGTGCGGTGTCTACTGTACTTGAGGGCAAAAGTGTAGCAGGATTTAGTATGTTACATCGTCTGATCTCTATGTGTGGTTGAAATAACGTTAGTTCATAGCCTGTCAGTCTCGCTACGGTCAAGTGTTGTGTCTGTGTCCTGTTCAAGAGAACTTCCACTGCATGCGGTACCTGTACTGTCAGGGGGTGTCCCAGCACTATCGAGCCACTTTGTCTTATGGCTAGGGCTGTTGCAGCAACTGATTTCAGGCACGCATGCAGAGCCTGGGCCACTGGGTCCAGTGTACTAGAAAAATAAGCACAAGGCTTGTGTTTTCTTGCTTGATCTTGTGTGAGGACAGATAATGCTGTTCCATCCCGTTCAGTTACGAAAAGCATAAAGGGTTTGCTGTAACTAGGAGTCGCTAAAACTGGCGCTTGACATAAGGCTCTTTTTAATTCCTCAAATGCCAAGGTGTGTTCTTGTGTCCAAGGGAGGACAGTCGAAGACGCTGCCTCCTGTGTTGTCAACTGTATGAGTGGTTTGGCTAGATAGGCATACTGGGGAATCCATTGCCTGCAGTATGAAGTGAGGCCAATGAAGGCCCGCACCTCCTTTTGTGTCTTGGGCTGTGAAAGGTTAGCAATTAACTGAATACGTTCTTGTGTCAGCTGTCTACCCCTCTTGGACAGCAAGTGTCCAAGGTACACCACTTGCTGTGCACAGAATTGTAACTTTGAAGGGGACACTTTGTGCCCCTTGTCTGCCAGAAAGTGTAAAACCGTCAGTGATGCATCTTCGCAGTCTGTTTCTGATCGTGCTGTAATTAGGATGTCGTCTATGTACTGTATCAGTGCAGTGTTGGTAGGCATATTAATACTGTCCAGCTGTAAATGCTAGGACTCTCTGTAAAACCTTGTGGTGCTCTCGTAAATTTAAAGCTGCGTCCATTTAAACTGAATCCGAAGAGATACTGGCTGTCTGGATGAATTGGAACGCTAAAGAAAGCATTCTTCAAGTCAATGACAGTAAAGAACGCTGCCTCAGATTCAATAGCAGTCAGTAATGAAGAAATGTCTGGGACTACTGGGTACTGTGGAACTACACATTTATTCAATTCTCGAAGGTCAACAACTAGTCTGTAAACTGGTGGTGCATTAGAGTCTGTTCGTTTAAGGATAGGAATGACAGGTGAATTACATACATTCGAGTCAGTCTCCACTACCACCCCTTGTGCAATGAGTTCGTCAACAATTTTCAATAAGGCCACTACGGCATCATGTGGTAACTTGTATTGTCGTATACGTGGTAGTACTACTCCTGCTTTGAGAGTGACACGGTGTGGTGTTATGTTCATGTAACCTACATCAGTCGGACCTTGTGCCCATAGGTGCTGTGGTACATTCTGGAGTCTGTGGTCAAAATCTGTCAACAGATAATGTCCTTTAAAATCACGTAAGAACAGTCGCACTCCCTCCGGAGAACAACATATAACTGCTCCTAGTTCTTTTAATGTCTTTATACCAAGTAAGTTTTCTGGACATGATTTAGTAAGTAGCAAGTCTGTGGTACGTGACAATGGACCAACTCCTAGGGAGACTGGTTTCGATACTTCATTAACAATAGGCTTTCCTGAAAATCCCAGGGAAACATTCTGTGAGCCCGAGAGGGGTGCCCCTGGAACCTCGTCATGACTGATGGTAGTTCTGCTCGCCCCTGTGTCAATCAGAAATTTTCTGTCTTGTCCCAATACACGACTATGTACATAAGGACACTCTTGATCTACAGGAACCTCAATAAGGGGCAAGTCAACTTCCCTCTCAAGGCTGTTTCATGAGAATGCTTGATATTCTGGATAGTCTGACTGTGTGTACTGATACATTTGCTGTGTGGCATGAACGGGCGGTGGTGGGGGTGGAAAATTCGCTACTGTCTGTTGTGTGCTCTGTGGGGTGCTATTTTGCCTAGGAACATGTGGTCATTCTTTTGTTTTGCCTGTAGCTATATTGTGTTTCAGGACAGCACATTCATTTACATAGTGACCTGGTTGCTTGCAATAATTACAGTTCCCCTTGACAGGTGTCGTGGCATTTTTGCCATTTTTGTTCGTGTTTGCCGGTACTGTTTGGGCAACCAGCACCTTCATTTTTGTCTCTTTCATGCGTCTCTTTTCCTGATCCTGCTATTCTCTAATCCTGTTCTGGTGATATTGTAGCATTTGCAACATTTGCGAAGGGCTGTTTGCTTGCCAAGTACTCTCAACCTTCAGTACTCTATTCTTGATCTGGGGTAGGGAATTCTCTACTAATTTGCTCACGAAAAGATGTGGATATGACTCACTACTGGGATTAAGGCCAGTATTAATGGCAAAGCATTTCTCGAATCTAGAATAGAAATCACTTGTGTCCTCGTCTGGTTTCTGTTTACAGGCTGAAATAGCATCCCAGTCTTCCTTTTTAGTAATCAATAGTCTCGGCAAAACCTGTCTTAGGAGTTAAGGTAGTTCTCTAGCTTTGTCCCCAAGACCAACCCCCGGAAGCCTGGCTTTATCCTCTGTTTCCAATTCTGCCCAACTTAACTTTTTCTCTCCCACCTCCCAGTCTTTTTCCTTAAGTTTTTCATAAATACCTGCAGGCAACAGTACTTTCAATAGTTTCAGAATGTCAGCATACGTATAATCTCCAATGCGGAGAAAGTCTTTTAATTCACGGTGAAACCCCCCCGGATCTTTATCATGGCAGGGCAACATCTTTTTCATTTCCAGTATTTCTAATTTCGTTAAGGGGGTGTAGACATACACTCGTTGAAGTTCACCTGTTGCATTTTTAACGGGATGTACCTCTCGTAGGGGGTTCTGTCTGTCTATGTATAGGTGCTTTCTGTCGTGGTGTGGGGCGGGAAGCATGCATGTGGTCAGAGAATTTAAGTACTTATGTCGTTGATCCCGGATCACATTAATTAAGTCAGTACCCAGGCCTGTCCATCTTTCTAGAAGTATGTCGTCCAGTAATTTATACAAGTGACCGGGATCAGAATATTGACTTTCATACAACGTTATTAAATGTTGGACCATGTAAATACCGGCCAAACGCTGTTCGTTCGGCGGAAGGCTCAAGAAAGTCTGAGCCACTATATCATTGCTATATATATTAGAATTGGACACCCATTGGGTGGCTGACCGGGCCAATTCCTTTTCGTGTGGGGTGTGAGATCGCTCACTCTCTATCCGTCGTTTCAGTGCTTTTTCAGTAGCCTGGAATAGATTTTCAAGGGAATATCTTTCTTCAATGGCCGATCCCTGTTTACGGTAGTCGAGGCACTTGGGCCTGTCGAACTGTCGTGCCCTGCCTACATAATATATCTTGTCCTGTTCCTCTTCTAACTCTTCCGTTGATAACCCACTCTTCTCGTCAGACCCTGCTCTGTGTATCGCTAATATTTCCTTTCGTATTTTCTTGTACATGCTATCTGTCTGTCCCTGTTTGTCGTGCCGACCGGCATCTATGTTATCACTCCATTCTATCAAACCATGCTTTACATCTCCGTCTCCTTGGTCTTGTTCCCTGATCAGGCAGTTAATCATAAAACGTAGGATATAGTTCTTAACCCCCACCTTTCTGTGTTCCATGGCCTGTACTATACTCTCGGGACCCTGCCCCGTCCTGATGAAACGGTATATTTTATCTAGGTGTTCTTTCATGTCTGGTAGTGTGACCAAATAGTCGACAGCTTGTCTTAATCTTAGTGAAATCACAAGCATTGAGCCCTTTCCTGGTTCTGGATCGTATATACAGCGAGGGATTGCTACATCTACAGTAAACTTATATGGCGTTGACGTTGGTGTTGGCCTTGGCGTTAGCGTTGGCCCCCCTTCCCCTACAGCCCCTTGTCCTACGTCGTCTTTCACGAGCTGCTGGAGCTGTTGGAGCTGATCTGCTGATGGGGGCAGAGGGAAATCTGCGTTTACATAGTCCGGTGCGGATTCTTCTAGATAGGAGGAAATAAAAGCTTCGGAGGCTGTCGGCTTTTTTCTATGTACTCTAAAGGGTACAGGTGGTGGCGTTCGCGACAGACGGGGTGTTTCTGAGGGGTCACTCTAGCTAGTTCTTCTGAGAGGACGGGATAAATACCAGTAACAACAGCATTTCTTTCTCTATCAGCCTGTTCTGCCTTGACCCGTTCCCCCTCCTCCCGCAGTTCTTTTTCTTTGGCTTTTTCCGCTGCTTGTTTAGATCTCTCTGCTTGGTGGAATTCTTTCTCTGTTCTCCTATGTGACTCTTTGCGCCATAATTCAATGGCATCTTTCTGAGAGGGTCTTGCTTTCTTTTTCCATAGCGCTTCCTCTACTTTCATAATGCATTCAGAATCCCATGTTCCCGAGATAGGCCATCTGTACTTCTCTTCTAAATCCTTCGTGTAATCTACCCATAAGTCTAAAAACAATATGGCGTCTAGCCCGTGCTTATTATACATGTAATGACCAGGTGTGTCTCTAGGCGGGATGTTAACTGACTCTTCTAGTATGCCTTTCCTAGTCCCTATCTGACGTAATTTCGAAAACAGTGGCATGTTGAAGCCAACTTAACGAAAACACAATACACACAAAAATACTCTGACTGAAACACTCATTCACACTACAATGCTAAAACACTAAAACAGATAACAGTCTAACCTGATACATGGAGTAAAACATGTACTTGAAAACAGTTAACTTTATGCACTGGAATACAGTACAACCATACCGGTCTCGTAAAGAGACACGTCTTTACCGTGCCCACCGAAATGGGCCCGTCTTTACCGTGTTCGAGTGAACGGACACGTCTTTACCGAGCTCAAATAAATGAACCCGTCTTGAACTTTATGCGTTCCTACTAGTGGTACTCACCGGGAAGCAGAACTTGAAGGCCTCGGAAACTTGATACTGCGCATGCGCCACGGAACAGGTGGGCCTTCGGAAACCTCGGACCTTGCTCTCTCACGGGTTGGGCACTGGTTGGGATGATCCGCGATCCTCACCGCCTCGTGTGGATGCCTGGTCGCAGTCCGTCTCCTCCGTGGGCCTGAGGGAGTAAGCGGGAAGTCCCGCTGGCGTGTACACTTTGAAGTCCGTCACGGCTGTAGAAGGGGGCAAGGGCTGGACCTACATCTCCGGCGCGTGGGGAAGGGGATTTGTCCCTATTCGGGCGCCAGATTTATGTGGTAAATAAAGTATTACCCTGTCATAATTTCTATACTTAAACAAAGGGTCATGTATTAAATGAGAGGCAGAGTCCGTGGTGTCCGATTCAAAAGGGCTTTATTTCAATAACTCGAGTTAAGGGAGAATCGGTTCCATCACCACTAAGGTTCAGGAAGGGTCTTCTAAACTTTATTTACAGAGTACAATATTTATACATTCAATCTCGTACATAGGGAGGAGCGCTCCAGGCAGAGCAAGAGAAAGAGAGATAAGAACATGTGGGCGTGCATGAGGGCGTACATGTGGGCGTTTACTTGAGGAGTCATAGATGGGTGGATACATGGGGGGGGTTGCATGGCCAGCTGGAACTTTGCCCTACTTGTGTGCGCAACTTGATCATGACGTGTAATTGACGTGTAACTGGGGGGAGCTGACTTTCGGTCTGGTAGGGAGGCCTTCAGTGTCGGGGCGACCAGTACGTCTGGTATTATCTGATATCTTAAGTCCGGGGATGTATTATCTGAAGCAAAGGTCGCTCATCACCAAGAGCCAGTGTGGGCATATACTTCTTCGTTCATTGCGTGGGGGCCTTGAGCTTTCTATGGACGCGAGCTCTGTAAATCACTTAAACGGTGACAGAAAGGCTAAGCCCTATCTCTGCAGACGGGTTCTTTTTACCTCCTTCACCAGGCAGGAATGTGATTCTGTAGAGCAAGCAGATAACTGTTGTGCAAAATACTGTCTTGGCACCCCGTGCTGGGCCTCTCTTGGCTGAGCCAAAAGTATGCGAGGTCAGGGATACGTAGCTGCAGCTCTCAGAGTGTCTGGAGGCCTGAAACCCTAATTCGGAGACTGGCTCAGGCTGAGCCACAAAATGGGTTCATCTCGATTTTAAAAGTGCACAATGCAAACACATGGGCCACATGGGCCTCAATGCAAAATTAACGTTTCTTTAATGGAAAACTAGGTGATGTGGGACGTAAATGCAGAGGCCTCATTAATCAGGCCACAGAGGGAAAATGCATGGGTGACATGCACATACACTAAACGTTGGGGTACACGCAGGGGACATATTGGCCATGTAAAATTTCCTTTTCCTCAGCAGCCTTGTTATTCTTGTTGATGGCACTCTTCATTGTGGCTTCTAAAGCTGAGATTTTTTCTAGTAAGGCATCAGAAAGGCGTTTCGCCGTTTGTGAGATTAGGAAAAGTAAATCTTTGGTGCATTTCCATGACACCTGACACCAATCGGCCTTGAATTGTTTGTCTTCTAGGAACAGTCTAGGGATGATGTTCATGATTAGTCCCTGTGGGGCTATGTTGCTCCTAAGGTATTCTGTCATCATAATACCGTGTATAGTGATTCTTATTAGTTCTTTTTTCATCTCGGTTAGTGTTAACCATTCATCATTGGACGTGCCAGAGGTAGAGGCAGTAGGGTTAGTCAGCAGGGGTGGCGCTGTTCTTAAAGCTTCAGCTATGGCATCCTCATCAAAGCTAAGGCCCGGTACATCCTCCATGATAATGACTGGTGGTTGGGGTGAAGGAATTATGCTAGCCAGAGAAGTTCAGGCTCTGATTCTGGTCTAATCAGTATTTCTAATTAGGAAATGGGCCAAACCAGTGAGAATTTTTTTTCTCGCATTTAAAAGCTACTGAGACTTCAGCTCAGTTACCGGCTGTCCTGCGATCCCGCATCGCCGACGTGGTAGGGGTAGGTGCCTTTCAGCATGTGCCTCGAGCTAGCCAGGTAAGGTGTGGTGGCGAGTGGAATGGGGTATGCCTACGGTATCCTCCGGTTGGCTGATCTCCCAACGCAGCTTTGTGCCTGTTTGGTTTCCGGTGCCCTGGTGAGCTACCGCACGGACGATCCTTGTCCTGGCCGCTGCTGGAGTGCCTTGTCCGCCGGGTACCCCCGGGCTCGGGGCAGACTCGCTCCCTACAATGGGGCGGTTGCGGCGATCGCCTTCCGGGAGCAATGCCCCCTTGGTAAATTGATCGCGATCGGCCCCGGGCGGCGGGGCTGTCCGGTGGCCGTTTGGTGCCAGCGGGACTATTGCCTCCGCAGTTTGCTAGGTTCAGATCACGTCCCCCCGGGGCTCCTAAGGGTCCGTGACTTGACTACATGACGCTCGCTGGATAACCCAGTCTATTACTTCCGTAACCCTTGAGGTCCTACGCTAAGAGGACTATGTAACCATGTTCATTTCCTCCTCTTACCACCCCCCTTCCTTTATTCAGGTAATCACCTAACAGCTCAGGCCCCACAAGGACAGTCTGTGGGGACCATCCATCCGGGAATTAGGGGTAAGAATTTATGACTAGCATGACACCTTTGTGTTTTTTCAATCCCTCTCCCCCATTGAAGTGCTAAAGGCTCGCTTTGTCAGTTTCTACACTACCCCTTGGCTCTGACACACAAATGAGTGACAAGCATGGAGTGTAACACATTGTATACATTCATTTAATGTATACTTGTTTTTACTGACGCATGCCTCTCCGTGACACACACGGTGTACCTCTTTTTTGTTCTTTCTTTCTCTCTCACTGTGCATATGTGTGAGCCTCTGAGCCATACCAAACATTGGATAAATATCCATCTGTGCGAAGTCCTGACTTATATATTGAATTTGAGGCTGCAGGGAATGACTCAGTCTCTCTTTTCTCCTCTTTTCCTACTCAGGGCGGGAACCCACGCAGGACTCCTTCCTGCCTTGGTACATCCACCACGCAGGTTGTATGTGAAACCTCTTTCAATTTTGATAGATTTCTCTTACCAGTTGATGAGCACACTTTGGTCCTGAAGAATTGCCGCTAAGGCATGAAACATGTTGACCACACCATAGGCGAGGGTTGAACGAAGCCAAACCACCTTACTTTTGAGCTTCGGTACCCCTCCCTTCACTATTTTAACAAGGCAGTGAGCCACACGAATAAAGTAATCTGAAGTGGACTTTACTGACCTTTTTTAACCTTTTCCTTCACGCTCACTAGTTCACCTCTTAGGCCCCTCACACGCACGCATCTGTTGGCCAGGAACAAAAGAACTCCACTAAAGAGTAGCACTCTGTGCTACCCGTCAGGCATTGCACCGCCAGCCTATCGCTGGAGCAGGAGGCCAATGATGATACAAGACAACCATCAAGTAGGATGACAACAGTCGTCCAGCTTTTTAGTTGTGTGAGGCATCCTTAGTTCCGTTAAGGGATTACCTTCATTCCCTGCCACGATTTCACACAACTTTCAGTGAGAGAGTCACCCCTCTAACCTATTACCCTTCTTTTGGGGAACTTTGTACATTCTGTTGGTTTCCGGTTTTAAAGGGGGCCAGCCCAAAAGCAGCCCAAAACTAGCCCAACCCCAGCCCAAGGCTACTAACTAGCCCAAAACCAGCCCACGTACGGTGCTGGCTCTGCCCCCCTCCCCCCCGGCCCCAAACATCCCCCCCCCCCTTTCCCCCCCCCTGTGGCAGGCCTCCCGCTGGTCGGCTGCCCCCCCAAAGCCCTATAGTGGTGTTTGAAAGTAATGTGAGAAACCATTATCAACAGTTGCAGTGTGTTATATGATCATTCGACACGGATAATGACCGGAAACGGTATTGCTCTCAGAGGGCATGTAGGAAAATTATTTGACAAAAAAAAAGTTGTGCAGGCGCCTGGGCATATTAAAGACGTAAATTGAAGTGCTTACGTTCAAGTGGTCTCCCAGGCAAGCTAAAGGTCAGATTTCCAGAGCTGCTGCGGGGGACCGATGACATTACAACAAAGGAACAGTCCCATTTCCACTTATATGCAATTAAATGAAAATGTGGGCAGATGTACAGTACGACTGAAGAATTAAACAACTTCTAAAGCTTTTGAAATGAAGTGTACTTAAACAGTGACAGATGCAGCCAGAGTACTCATTAATCAGAACTCATGCACCTAAAATGTAAGCTGTACCACATAGAGGACGTAAAACCAGACAAAGTGGAAATATGGCTCAATTACACCTAATTTATTCTATACATCAAGGATGGTGCAAGGACGGCGGTGACTCATTCAATGCATGCGAGCAGAGCGAACTGCGGGGCATATTATCAAGGGGGTTTATCTCCGCTTTTTTGGCTTTAAAAGCCAAGAAAGCGGAGATAAAATTATCTCCCTATTACCAAGCTGTCGCTAACACCAGTTAGTGACAGCTAATAGGAGATAGCGACCATCTTGGGCCTTGCTTTGCATGTCAGTGATATTTATCACTAATGACATGCAAAGTGGGCGTGCCAAGATGTTAGCGACTGGAAACAGTCCCTAACATCGCTATCTCCTATTACCAACTTTTGGAGATATTTGCGCTAAGCGCGAATATCTCCAAAAGCTAACACCTGCCCTGAGCAGTTCTTAGCCATGTTATCCAATGGGAGGTGGATAACATGGCTAAGAGCATTTGCTCGATGATGCATGAATATCGCTGACTTTTCTGCGATATTCATGCATTTCGGCCGTTTTTTATCGCATTTGCGATAAACCTTGTTAATAGCAAGGTTTATCTGCGATAAAAATCGCCGATGTGCGGCGATAATTTGTGTCTCTAAACAAGTTAGAGACAAAAATTATCGCTAGTTGTTGGTAATATGCCCCATATTGTCCCTGCTCGCATTAAGAGGCATATTACCAAGCAATAGCGATAATTATCGCTATTGCTTGGTTAGCGGGAAAAAAATATCGCCGCACACCGAGGATTTTTACCGCTGAGATACCTTGATATTATCAAGGTTTATCTCAAAAGCGGTAAAAATCCTGCGAAATGTATGAATATCGCTGAGAAACCAGCGATATTCATGCATTATTGTGACAATGGTCTTAGCCATGTTATCCACCTTCCATTGGATAACATGGCTAAGAACTGCTTTTAGCAGGCGTTAGCTTTTGGAGATATTCGCGCTTAGCGCGAATATTTCCAAAAGTTGCTAATAGGAGTTAGAGATGTTAGCAACTGTTTTCAGTCGCTAACATCTTGGCACGCCCACTTTGCATGTCATTAGCGATAATTATCGCTGACATGCAAAGTGGGCCCCTAAATGCCCGCTATCGCCTACAAGCTGTCGCTAACTGGTGTTAGCGACAGCTTGGTAATAGGGCGATAAAATTATCGCCGCATTAGCGGGAAAAAGTCCCGCTAATGCGGCGATAATGCCCTTGGTAATAGGCCCCTAATTTTTCAGCACTTGCCAAGCAACGACCGGAGTCCCTCTTGCATCTTAAACTAGGGAAATGGCTACCGCGCACGTCTTGACTCATGACATTTAACCCCTATAACCTATTACACGTCATCAAAATGGCAGCGCTCCGCCTCCCAGTGCATCGCATTGACAGATGGCTATAAAAATATAATTGGATTTGTTTTAGGTTGTTTCACCCTAACCACGCAAAAGCAGACTTTATATACAAATGTTTAACGGAATATGCAGCTCTTCATTGCTTAAGAAGCAGTGCTTAAGCTCTGTACAATGGGCCAGATTGTTAACAGGTTATGTGGTATTAAATTCAACTTCAGTGCAGAAAACTACCATCTGTGGTGCATATAAATGAACCTGACTTGCAAAATCAATAGCTACAGACTGCCAAGCATACACAGATGAAATGTGTGACTTTGGAAAACTAGCAAGTTACTCTGCAATTATAGATTAAAGGTATGGGATAAGAATAATTTTCCACCTGGGAGAAGGGAAAGTGAGATAATTAAGAAGATATTGAACACATAAGTTTTCTTCGTGGGCATTCCTAAAACCTTTCCTATGTCTTTTCAAACACAATTAGCAAAATTACACTTAGGTGCCCATTGCAAGTAGGCTGGTAATCAACTTGTTATTTTCCTCCCTGCATCAGTTCCAAAGTGTCTCTCTCTGGGTAATTTCAATATTAATTATATGGAAATCCATTACAATTGGGTTTCCCAGTCACCAATCTTAGAATTAGGAAAAAGAGAGCAATACATTCTGATGAGTGAAATTCTGGAAACTGACTACATTCTGTACCATGTTGTGCACCTGTGCATGCCACGGGGGCATTATAAGCATACATAAGTTGATATGTAACCATCTCAGTCATAGATATAATCCTTTGATAGACAAAGATTGTCCATGAAAGACTAGTATCTGGTAACCTCGCAGATAAGGGCGCTCAACACTATCCTCAGGGATATTAGTATCAATTTTTTTTTTATAGGTGGTGGTGCAGCAGGGTGAGAAAAGGGTGGTTACCAGACTACCCTAGGAAGCCATACCAGGGTGTGGCCATTACTACTGATCAATGGGAGATCTCACCTGCGCTCCAATATATATAAATAGAGAAAGTTAACTGGTAATCAACTTCAATCCCAATGGAGAATACAAATAGAATTATAACAATTATAACCACAGAAATGTAACCATAAGTGTCTGGTCACAAACACTCAGAATCCATTCCTCAAGTCCTGGTCCAATAACTCATTCAAATACAATATTGATAGCTGGAACCAAAATAAATGTCCACAAGCAGTAGGATCCACTAGAAATCTTCTTTATTTTCTTGCGTGATGTGTCACAGCTTCAGTACATATTCAGAAAACAGCCAACACGTGTTTCATCTGGCTTTTCACATTTGCCAAAGACTTCATCAGGGCTGCATTATAACGTCAAATAAATATACATCAGGACTGTATAGTTCCAAAAGGGTTGTTTTGAAAAGTAAGTCTTGAAAGTAAGTAACTAAACTTCAATACTTCCTCTTATTGTCCCCGCTACATAGTATCGATGCCACGTACGCCATGACCCAATTTCTCCTCAATGTAACTTGGTGCTAAAGATTCCATATATCTCTAGTAAGTGTTATACAACACTATTCCAACATCAACAAATATCCATGTGAGACTCTCACTGAACTCACCACTTCAATATATCATCATCGCCTCAAACAATAAGTAAAGATAGCACGATTCCAGGTTGCACGCGAAAGGGTCAGACAGTATATGTATCTGCAGTAAATAAATTGCAACATCAGGCATACGACGATATCATCACAGACATTCCAGTAATTATAATGTCACAACTGGTCCACCTTACCCTATATATTCGACAATTCCCTATTTCAGTGTCTCACTCCTTCAGGGACTGAGATATTATATCTAAAGCCTCCCCAGATTCACCAATGTCTGTGAGAAAACAAAGATAAATTGCCCAGCAATCAGAACAATAAAGGTTATCCCCAACACTCTTATTACAGTTCCATTATCATGACGCTTACCTCAAGTTATATCCTCAATTTATCATAACCTAAGAAGTTTATAAATACAAAAATCATTAATCACACACTCAGAGCATAGGTCCAAATGTCGTAACTAGGATTACCAAGTTACAACTCACCTCGCAATAAGCTCTTTTGGTGTGCCTGAAATTGTTTTGTTTAATTGTTATAGTCTTTATGTTGTGAACTTTGTAGGATACAGGATTGTGTCCCACTCTAATACGTTCTGTCTTGAACTTTAGTACTTACCGTTGTATTTATTAAATCCAACAATGTCCCGCTGGACAAATTGAATCAATATAGTACTGATTCTGGTCTACATTAATTGTTTTTTGGCATAATTTTTTGAAGGACCCACTGTTCCCAATAATTAGCCTTTGGGTTGGGGGCACCCCTTTGTCTAACTCTAAAACTGGATTGGTATAATTCTAAAACTGGTTTTGGTCAGATCCTCTCTTTTTCCTGGGTTTGGCTTGCGCTAGTGTAGTGAAACAAAGCGCAGGCAGGTGCAGGTGTGAGAAGTATCTGCCAGTGACAAGGTAAGCTACTTCTGACATCAGGAAGGGGCTGGGTACAGCCCCCAGTCAACACTTTGAAGTGCAATCAAGGCAGGGGCACAGTTCCTCCCCAGCCATCCTGCTGTGAAGACCCACACCTCCGTATGCACAGGTCCTTTTCCTCTGTCTGGGAGCAAGACACATGATACCACAGGAGAGTCATTAACAGTTAAGAGACCCTGGACACTGGCAGAAAGGCACATTCGGCTTATACTGTAAAATGCCAATTTTCTCAAAGTGGCATTTTCAAAATAGTAATTTAAAACCTGATTTTACAATCAGGTTAAATTTTAAATTTTTATTGAAATGAATCCTTGTTCTAGCTAGTTCCAAACTGAAGGTATGCATTATGTGGAGTTATAATGTAACCCAATGATTTTCTACTGCAGAGCCACCCTTACTGCAGTGAAAAACGATGTTGGAGGTTTTTTGCTGCCAGGACATGTAAAACGTTAGTGCACATGTCCTACTTTTTAAATACCATGCACCCTGCCCTATTGCGATATATAGCTTGCCTTCTGGGTGATTATAAGTATTAAAAAGCATTGGCATAGCCAATAGGTCTCGCCTTTAGGACCTGATACGTGTTTAGTTATCCAACACAATATCCTTGGTGCAACAACATCAAGTGTTGCATGGATAAATACTTATAAGGTCCCAAAGGCGAGACCTATTGGCTATGCCAATGCTTGTGTGTTAATGCATTATTACAATCTCATCTGTGTTATTCTATGACATACTCTTACAGTTTCATAACAACCCTATATTCATTTGGCACAGAACGCCTACCAAACCCTTGACTGTCAAGCCGAAAGCCCACTCTATGCCTACAAAAGACGTCTGAGGAAGTCGGCATTATATTGGGTCCGTTTTGAGCAGTTCTGGACTGACATGAGGGGGGGGTGCTCCAAGCTTGTGAAAAACTTGTGGCCAGCACAAATGCAACAAGCGTGCATCAGTGAAAAGGTGGCGTCATTTCTTACAGGACACAAGATGGTTAGCTCCCAATATCGGACACAACCTGCCTATGGTGCTTCGATGGAAGGGCCACATGAAATGACCGGAAGGGTTGGGACAATAGGCGTACACCGGTGAATAGCTTGCTCTCTACTCAGTTAATACCATTTTCCCAAGCCTTCAGAGTCCCTGGGATACCTTGGTCTCCTACGAGCAACCAGGACAAGCACCAACCAACTTTGTCGCCCGGTACGGTCCCGGTGTCACGATTCGGCTCTCCATGACAGCATGGACCCCTGACACTGCGATCTCTGCCCCAAGTCTCAGCGCACCGCCCCACGTGTCGCCTCTATAGCGTCTCCTTCCTGCCAGCGTTGATTTGTTTGAATGTTCAAGCCGTGCAGGATGCTGGCCCCTGATTAGAAAAGAGTGTCTCACGTGACTGAAACAGGAGCTTGAACGAGAGAAGACTGTTTATTGTCTCAGCTGGCGGGTTCAGTGGCTGAAACGTTCATAGAACCGAACGTGGCATACTTTATTGTCATGCATGCGTATGGAAACAGTTTGTCACATAAAACTGACACGGTATGCTGCTACTCAGCCGCTTCACGGATACGGAATGCCAGGTTTCTGAAGCTCACAATACGATTTTTTTCTAGTGTTTTCTTGGATACATGATATATGAGTTCTCTTGCACGATGCATATTGTTCTTTTCTGTTCTCTATACAAGGACCCGAGAATCAGGTTTATTAAGCCGATCCTCAAGGAAAAACAACCATGCCATTACAAAGAGGGTTATGATTATTTATTATCTTTGTCATCATCTGGTGTTTGTTGTGCAATGTTAAACTTTATACAAGTGTCACTCTTGATTAGAAAACGGTATGGCTAAATATGGCCCCAAGAAGCTGACCCTTTGATTATGTATATCGTATACTGTTACATTGTGATTTTCTATTACTTATCTTACCTGCCCTCTAATATATACCCCGTACGAAGAATTCATGAACCATCTGAATTAATTGAAAGTAAAACTATGGGCTTTATTTGTGATTATATTAACTAATGAATTTTATAGTGTTATAACTGTAAGACTCTCTCTTTAAAAATGAATTTTAAATTATGTTTGTAAATGTAATTGTTCAACTTTTATGATTCTTTTGTTTTGAATCGAATAAAGTTTTTGAAACGAAACGAGTTCTCTTGCTCTTTTTCCATTCTGTTGTTCTTTATGTTACATATATGAAAAAAAGCAAACGTATTTATGTAAAATAAACAAGTCAATAACTGGCTTTTTGTTAGAGAAATATTCTGATAATAATTGGACAACTTTGTGTTTGTTTCTCCACAGCTGACATAGAAGGAAAATCCGGCAATAAAGCAACATCTTGGTTACCAGAATATGAAAGATGGGAGGGGGTCCCATTGTTGAACAGACTAGAGCTAAGCTGTACCCGCAAAGAAAAGTATTATTAAAAGGAATCAGAAGATAACATTTTGTATTGGAAGTGGTTAATTAAACAAGCCCGTTCCTCGCGCTTAAAGGAGGAAGCAGGGGGAGGGGCGAGAGGAGGGGCGAGTGAGAGCGTTTCACTTGCGAGAGCGAGCAGCACCATATGGCATCGCGCGCTCCTGCAAGTAAATCCCCACATGTGCACGCGTTGCTATTGAAGGCAATGTATGTGTGCACGTTTTTGGCTGAAAAACCAACGCGATCGCAAAAGGTCTTTTTGCCTAGGCAGCGCAAGCGCGATGCGTAGGCGAGACCTAAAAAGAAAGGTTTAGGCCTGGAAAGAGCTTTATATTAGTGTAAATGTTACAATGCTTTCTAAGTGTTGTCTCAAAGAAACCAACTTTTAACAAAGTGACACTACAACACAACATGAAGTAGTGTGCCACTATGGAGCAAGCACTGTCAATGCTTGTACAGTCATAGAGGAATAGCTGGTGCATACAAGTGGACCAGTCCCACAGTGCACTACTGCATTGGCCCTCACATTTAAAAGTGAACAGTCTTTGTTATTGTTTTTTTAACAAACAAGTCCTTTTTCAAAACAATGCACACGCTTCTTCTCTGTTATAAACCGTTTATAGTGAACAGAACTCTTACTTAATTTCCATAGTACAAATACAAATGTTATGCCACACTGGTAGAAAAGAACTATATCTCGCTCAGAACATCTTCTTGTAATCAAATTAGATGAGATAACCCAATCCATTTCGGGTAAAGCGCCTTTCGTCAGGGGTAATTGTGAATTAAATTATAAACAACTGGAGTCAAAAAACGGGCAACATGCAGGAGAGCCATAACAATTGGACAGTGTGTGTGTCCTGAATGCCAACACATTGAAAAAAGAAGAATTCACTGAATAACAAAAAAGGGCCTGTGTGGTGAACCATGCTGATTTGTGCTTTCCATGCAGAGGAAAGTGACAAACAGTTAGTTAGTAATTCAGCCTGGTGGGGAAGATGCAACATGTGCATGACGGTTTGACCAGCCCTCTTGGGCCGGTAAAACAGTCATGCACACTTTAGAGTGTGCTTTACACTCGCCTCCTGCTCCCTGCACTGGCCAGCCCAGCCAACCTGCCCTGCCTCGCACCCGCGCAGGGCGGAAGACCTAAACGATCATAACGTTAGTTATTATCATTTTAGTTTTTCTTTTTAGGTCTCGTCTAGCAATGCAGCGCATGCGCTGATCGCCATAGTGCGAACTATTTTTGTGGGTTTTGCTTCCAAAGGAGGACAGAAGATGTGCGTGCGTACAGACTAAGCATGAGCGAATTTTGCGGATCTTGCGTTCGTGAATTTTGCGGATTTGCGGATTCGCAATCCGCAAAATCCGCGAATTCCCGCGAATTTGCGTTTTTTTTTTTTTTTGTGTTCGCCCGTGTTTCTGCCAGTCCGCGAGGGTTTTGTACACTTTCGCAAATTGCGAACTTACCTGTCGGGTCGCAAGTTTCGCGAACTTGTTGTTTCTACGTGTCCAGCCTGTTTGGGACACTCTTCTTCATCACTGCCACTCTCTGTCACCACTGCCACTCTCTGACTACTCATGCCACCCTCTGGCCCACCCATGCCACCCTCTGTTTCATCACCACACCCTCTGGTTGTCCAGTGTACATTATTTTCGGCAAAGCAAAGCACACCTTCCCTGCCTCAAGTGACCTGAATTAATTTGGGGCTGATTAATGTGTCACAGAATATTTTTTTAGCTGGCACCTGCTTCCTTAGTGCGCCCTGATTAGTGATCTTTTGCACTTGCTAAGTGCTTTCATTGTTGCAAAATTAGTTACAACACCTGCCCTGCCCCAACTGACAATAATGAATTAGGGGCTGATTAATGGATTTTAACTTCCAGCCTGGCTCCTGCTTGTCTCCCTTAGCTGTAATTCAGGACCTTTGTGGCATATGTGTAACTATTCTGAGGTTCAGAGCAGGGTCACATAATAGTTTCAACTGGCAACTGAACTCTGGAGGGGCCCCTCAGGAAGCACTACAGGAAATGGCTACTAATGATGAGCCTGAACTTTTGAACCTGGTAAGTAGTTACTTTCAGTTTTGCTAAAATCGTATTTCTGCAATTTTGCACTTATTCGCGGGGCGCGAACTCACGCGAACAGTGCGAGCAGTGCGAGCAAAATCCGCTGCTCGCGGATTTGCGGATTTTGCGGGAGATTCGCAAATCTCGCGGATTGCGGATTTCCCGAAAATCCGCAAAATCCGCGAGCGGAACGGATTTTCCGCCCATGCCTAGTACAGACACGTCTCTTGTGCTGAGGAGATGTGCATGCGTACAGACGTGCGATGTGAACATGTATGGTGTCTCTTTTGCTGAGGATATGTGCACGTGTACAGACACTCAATGTGCACGTGTACAGCGTATCTTTTGCTGTGCGGTCCTAGTGGGTCTCTCCCTTCTCGGGCCGCGAGCACGCTTTCGGATGTCTGGTTTTAGACAGAGTTTAGCAAGCAATAGCTTTAATTTATCTGGGACGTGTACGGCTCTTGGCAGCCGTGCCTGCCTAGACAGCAGATGTGCACAAGGAACGTGCGTGTTTATTTTCGCCACCTAAATGGCTTATATAATTAGTCAGCCAGCATATGATCAGCTGCCCGCGGGGAGCGAAGAAGCCAGCTGAAGAAGCTGAAAACGCAGCAGCGCTGAGAAGGAGTCTTAGAGGAAGGCGGAGGGGGAAAAATCAGCATGGCCGGCAGGCTGCAGCAGGGCAGCTGCCGCCATGGCCATGTAGCCACCAAGCTTCTGCTGTTGGGCGCCCTCTTGCTCCTGCACAGACTCAGCCAAAGAGGGGTGTAGCAGCAAGGTCAGAGTGCGGGCTAAGTCCTTGTGCTCTTGTTTTCCAGTCCATGTGCTTATTCAGTCCTCTCACACCTCCTCCTTGTCTGCCTCCCCCACTCACGTGAGACCCCCTGTGTCCTCCTTTCTCCTCCCACTCTTCCATCCCTTCCAGCACATTTCCCTCTTGCCCGCTACCATCTTTATTGGACTTGTAACCCCCCTCTGCCCCCTAAGTAGCGTTGATTGTTCTACTGCTGTTGGGCGCCCTCCAGCTCCTGCACGGACTCCGACAAACAGGGGCGCAGCAGCAAGGTCAGAGCATGGGCTACGTTTGTGTGCTCGTGTTTTCCAGTTCATGTGCTAATTCAGTCATCTTACACCTCTTCCTTGTCTTCTTCCCCCTCTCACGTTAGATCCCTTGTGTCCTTTCTCCTCCCTCTCTTCCACCCCTTCCAGCACATTTCCCCTCTCCCCCGTTACCATCTTCATTGGCCTTTTAACCCCCTCCCTCCTCTCCGCCCCCTAAGTGGGGTCGCTTGCTCTCGGGCTTTACACCTTTCATTTTTCCACTTGTTTTTCTTTTCACTTTGACCAAGTCTTGAACTTGTCTCTTCAAACTCCTGACTTCCTTTCTCCATCCTTACATCCTCAGTTTCTCTCTTACTCTCTCCTATTTCTCCCCCTCCTCCGCCTGTGGTGCTTTATAAAAGGACCAGCTGTTGCATTTTACTAGCATTAACAAACCCAACACATGCACGCACGTTCTCGCCTGCCTCTTCTCTCCACCCATACACTTGTTTGGCCTCCATATCCGGGGCGCTCCCTGCTCCCACCGAAAACAAACATTTGCAATGCAATAGGTCTCAAATGTTCGTGACTTTAACTATTGGCATGTAAATTGCTAACTTGTATGTGTTTTGGCTTCTAAAACTATAAATAAAAGGCATTGTCATTACAATGCCAATAGCTTAAACTTGCATAAATGCGAGACCTATTGCATTGCAAATGCTTGTTTACAATGTTCGCAGAGCAGGGGGATGACGCTCCTCTGCCTTACCGGACGAGCTGCCGCTCAACTTGTAGCATAATATACTAGAGACACAAGTAAATTAAATATGCCAATTGGTATACTAATTTTACCACATTTAAAAGGGGGAACACATGCACTTTACCACTGGTTACAAGGAGTAAAGTGCATAGAGTCCTATGGCCCATTGAAATGGATTTAGTCAAAGAAGGCAAACATTTAGGGAATACCACACACAAGACGGTCATTTTCAAAATACAGATATAATATGCCACCAGCATGTAAGGATCTTACAACCCTTGTAGTCTACAGAGTCACCAAAATACAAGAAGGCAAGACATCACCTGAGAGGAACTTGGTGTAGAAGAGGTACAAAGAACCCTAATGCAAACAAATTAAACAAGTCCCCTTCTCATGGGTAGTGCAAGGTCGCCGTTAATGAAGCGCAGTGGGCCCTTCATACCCACTGCTTAACTTGACCCGTGGTTGCAGTTGGGGCGAACTGGCACTCATTTTTGGGGACCAGAACGTATTTTTCCTTATCAGATATGGGCCGCGAGAAAAAGATGGACCAACACACAAACGAGAAAGAAGGAGGAAGAGAAAGAAGGAAACATAGGCACAAGTAGGGAGAAAGCAGGGACCGGCAAGAGTGAGAAAAAGGGGTGGCCTACTAGCCCTGTCTTGTAATGTATTAAAGAGGCCTGAGGTCAAGTCGACACTAAGCAGCCATGGTATTCGGTGCACCAATTTTTAACAGAACCACCAGAGCAGAGCTTTAGGCACCGCCTCTTATTATTTCACAAACTAAGCACTGTTCACTCCTGTGGGCCCCGTGCCATTGCACGTGCTGAGCTAATGGTAGCCTTATACCAGGGCGGAGAGAATCTAGAGCCTTTGCTGCGCTAATGGCAGCCTCGCACCTGGTGGGAGAGAATCTAGAGCACCTGCTGCACTCATGGAAGCCTTGTAGCTGATGGAAGAGAATCTAGAGCATGTGCTGCACTAAAGGTAGCCTTGTATCTGGTGGGAGAGAATCTAGACCACATGCTGCGCTAATGGTAGCCTTGTACCATGTGGAAGAGAATCCAGAGCACGTGCTGCGCTAATGGTAGCCTTGTACTTGGTGGGAGAGAATCTAGAGCATGTGCTGTGCTCATGGTTGCCTTGTACCTGGTGGGAGAGAATCTAGAGCACGTGGTGCGCTAATGGTAGCCTTGTACCTGGTGGGAGAGAATATAAAGCATGTGCTGCGCTAATGGTAGCCTTGTACCTAGTAGAAGAGAATCTAGAGCATGTGCTGCGCTAATGGTAGCCTGGTACCTAGTGGGAGAGAATCTAGAGCATGTGCTGTGCTAATGGTAGCCTTGAACATGGTGGGAGAGAATCTGGAGCACATGCTGCACTCATGGAAGCCTTATACCTGGTGGAAGAGAATCTAGAGCACGTGCTGCGCTAATGGTAGCCTTGTACCTGGTGGGAGAGAATCTGGAGCACGTTCTGCGCTAATGGTAGCTGTTAGAATCGGCTGGTCTCTAGTTGGCAGAGGTATGCACTTCTGGCAAATAGGGACCCACCTCCTCTAGTCAGGGCAAGGGGATCACACACTCAGATAACCCCTGCTCACCCCCTTGGTAGCTTGGCAGAGCAGACAGGCTTATCCCAGAGGCAGTGTGTTAAGCATTTATGACCACATACAGTAATAAAGTGAATACACCACAAATGGACACAACACAGAAGGTATTGTAAAAATAAGGATGTTTATATAAGGCTTAGCACAAGACTTAATAACGACAAAAATATACCACAATCTCAATAAATACTCTTTGGAAGGAAAAATAATAGTTCAGGTAAAGTTTCTTCTTAGTAAATAGTTCTTTAGAAACAAAAGTAACTCGTCTTCTCTAAAGCACAATGTAACCCCCACTGGAGTCACACGACGTCGAGGCAAAGCTATTCCAAAGGTTCGGCGTCAACCGCGAGGAGCGCTACGTCGCGCCCGGAGTTGAAACAGACCCCACAAACACAGTACCTTTTATGATGAAGAAAACTATGATCCACGGTGTCGAGAAGTGTCGGCGTCGTGACGTCGGCGTCGATCGAGCCTCGGAGTCGGGGCGATCCGCAGCGGCGTCGAGAGATGTTGGGCCGGAGCAGCGCTCACGGTGGCGAAGCAGGATACGGTGTCGTTGTCGATGTCGTCGTTGCAAGAGTGAACAGCGCTCACGGCGTCGAGAGGGGCTGCGATGTCGAGGCGATCGGTAGCGGCGTCGTTACTGGCGTCGATCGGGCCCGGCGGCCGGCGGCGAAGGTGCGGGACACTGGAGTTGTATTCACGATGTCGAGATGGATTCGGCGGCGTCGGCGACAGCGTGATTGCTGGTTTCTTTAGGTATGCTGGACTCCCACGTTCCAGCAACAGGCAAATTTAGCAGATGGTGAAGTCTTTTAGCCCTGTGACTTCAACAGTAGACTGGCACTCTTCCAGCCCTTGGAGATTTTCTTGGCAAAGCTTGAGAGTACACACTCAGTTCCTCTCTCCTTGTTCTTTGGCAAAAATAAAGAAGCAACTGCAGGATTCCCCCCAGCAAACAGCACACTGGCAGAAGGGGCAGGCAAGTCCTTGGATCAGCAAGCTTTGTGTCCTTGGTATAGGTTTCATTGTCAGAAGTGATCTAAATTCCTTGGTTCAGGGGTCCTTCTCTTATACCCCTTTTCTGCTTTGATCCCTTTGTCCATGCAGGGAGATTTCCCCCATCCTGAGTTTGTTGTGGGTGTTGCCAGGCCGAGGCACCTGGCATATTCAATGTGCAGGGCAGGGTCCTCAGCCGCCCGGCAGGAGGTGGAGCCAGCATTGTCACTGGCAGGGGCAGAGCCATCAGTCGCCCGGCAGGAGATGGAGCCAGCATTGTGTCAGGCAGGGAAGGCTATCAGGAACTACTCTTCCCCCACTCTAAACGCAAATGCCTCATTTACCCCACACTGACTCATTCAGACTTCTGGATCCACCCAGCCGCTGTCAGTCACACACCAAACCAGCAGAGACAGGTAAATAGTTAGACAATAAACTAGTCACTTTCCAAAAGTGCTAGTTTCAAACTCAGAATCTAAAAACCATCCATCTTAAAGGATGTTTTATCAAATTCTGAGTTCAGGGATACTAAACTCGACTTTCCACCATGCTCTCTGAGTCTGTTAGGATTATATAGTGTAATAATTCCAGCAGCCCAGTCTGGCCTAAGGAGAGCAGGTAGCCTTACAATAGTGAAAAACGAAAATGGCTGTAATTCACTATTAGGACATGCCACACACATCAGGGCTTGTCCTACCTTATGCTTACAATGCACTCTGCCCTTGGGCCTACCATAGGGGTGACTAACATGTTAAGGGAAGGTTTTAGGACTGGCAAGTAGGTGTACTTGCGCAGTCAGCATGGCAGTACCAGTTATGCACGCAGGTTCTGCAATGGCAGACCTTAGACATATTTTACTAGGCCGCACAACCAGTGCTGCGAGCCCACCAGCAGCATTTGTATTTACAAGCCCTGGCACTCCTGGTGCACTATACTAGGGACTGACAGTAAACCAAATAAGCCAAACATGGAATCCAATTAATGTACCAATTTAACATAGGGAGCACTTGCACTGTGGCACTGATCAGCAGTGGCACAGTGCCCAAAGCAATATTCCAGTAAAACATCGTAAACAGAGGAGGCAAAAAGAAGAAAAAATGGAGGAGAGACTCATGCCAATGATGCCAGGTCTAACACGTGTCCCCTCCAGCTGAAATGTGGGGAGAACTACCCTTCACCTAGGGAGTCCTCTTCACTAAGGCAGAAAAATCTGGACAGACCATCAGCATTGGCGTGATCTGTACCAGAGCGGTGTTCCACCATGAAGTCAATCCCCTGTAGGGAAATGGACCACCTCAACAGCTTTGGGTTCTCACCCCACATCTGCATCAACCATCTGAGGGGCCTGTGGTCTGTCTGAACCAGGAAGTAAGTCCCAAACAGGTAGGGTCTTAGCTTCTTCAGCGCCCAGACCACAGCAAATGCTTCTCGCTCTATCGCACTCCACCTCTGTTCCCTGGTCAGTAACCTCCTACTGATGAAGGCTACAGATAAGTCTCGGCCCTCCTCATTCATCTGTGCTACAACAGCCCCCACGCCATGCTCTGAAGCATCCGTCTGGACAATAAATTCCTTGGAAAAGTTGGGGGCCTGGAGTATTGGTGCTGTACATATTGCAGTCTTCAGGGTGTCGAAGGCCGTCTGACAGGCGTCAGTCCAGATCACAAGTCTTGGCTGCTTCCTGGAAGTCAGCGAAGTCAAGGGGTGCACAATGTTGCCATACCCCTTGACAAACCTCCTGTAGTAACCCGTGAGACCTAAGAAGGCTCTCACCTGAGTCTGGGTTTTGGGTGGTGCCCAAGCCAGGATGGTATCTATCTTGGGTTGCAGGGGGGCCTCCTTGCCGTACCCGACTTGGTGCCCCAAGTACACCACTGAACCCTGCCCAATCTGGCCTTTGCTGGCCTTGATTGTGCGGCCTGCTTTGCGCAGGGCCAACAACACTTCCTGGAGGTGGCGCAAGTGTTCCTCCCAGCTGGCGCTGAACACTGCTATGTCATCCAGGCAGGCGGCGCTGAAATCCTCCAGTTCAGCCAATACCTGGTTGACCAACCTCTGGAAGGTGGCAGGGGCATTCTTCATCCCAAAGGGCATAACCCGGAACTGGTAGTGCCCATCTGGTGTGAAGTGTGGCTCAATGGTTAGAGTGGCAGACCCTGATGCAGAGGTCTAGCCCGGGACCAGGGTTCAATTCCCCGCCTCGGTGGGTCTTGGGCTCAAAATTCCACAGACCTGATAATTCTCGCCTCGGTGCCTATTCCACTCATGGAGTCCCACTCGCCAACTCTGGGCAATAGCTTGCTTAATCTCCACAAGGGCCCCCACAACACTAAGGATGCCTGGCCTCCACCTTGGGGGTGCCCAGGAGTGGACACCTCACAGGGAAAGCCAGGATGGGTTTCTCAGCGGTATTCGTACAAGTGCCTTGAGACCCTTGTGGGTGAGTAGTGCGCTATACAAGTATCAATTTACATTTACCTCTCTTTTACCCCATCAGTCAAGGTGATCTGCCAGTACCCAGACGTTAGATCAAAGGTACTGAGGTACCGGGCAGCCCCCAACCGATCTATGAGCTCATCAGCTCTGGGGATGGGGTGCGCGTCAGTCTTGGTGACTGAATTGAGTCCTCGGTAATCCACACAGAACCGAAGTTCTGGTGAAGCACCAGGCGCTGCAGCCTTTGGGACCAAGACCACTGGGCTGGCCCAAGGACTGCTAGAGGACTCAACCACCCCTAAGGCAAACATCTTGGAGACCTCCTCCTTGATGTAGGCTCTGACCTTATCAGTCTCTCTGTAGGCCTTGTGCTTCACAGGAGTGCTGTTCCCGGTGTCAACATCATGGACATCATGTCACCATGTCACCGAGTGACACCAGGGGTTAAGAAGAACAGACCAGGGAATTGTCCAAACAGTTGGCGACAATCTTGCTGCTGTTCAGGGGTCAGTGTGTCAGAGAGGACAACCCCATCCACTGACCCATCTTGCTCTTTTCCATACAGGAGGTCAGGAAGAGGTTCACTCTCCTCCTCCATTCCAGCATCTGTAACAAGGAGCATGCCCATTTCGGACCTTTCTAAGTGGGGCTTTAGCCGGTCGACATGCAGGACCCTCAAGGGAATCCTGGGAGACTTCAAGTCCACCAAGTAGGTGACATCGCTCTTTTTCTCCACAACCTCAAATGGTCCAGTCCACCTGTCCTTGAGCGCACAAGGTTCTACAGGGGACATGACCCAAACTTTCTGACCAGGTTGAAGCTCCACCAGAGTGGCATTCCGGTTGTACCACTGCTTCATCTCTTCCTGGCTGGCCTCCAGATTTGCCTGAGCAAGATCTCTGAAGCGCCGAGTCTGGTTCCTAAAGGCCAGCATGTAACTGTATAAATCCTGGGGAGGTTTCCTGGGATATTGCTCCCAGCCTTCTTTGACCAGACTCAAAGGTCCTCTTACCGGGTGTCCATAGAAAAGCTCAAAGGGGCTGAACCCTAGAGACTTTTGTGGCACCTCACGGTAAGCAAACAGTAGGCATGGTAAGAGGACGTCCCATTTACGCCTCATTGGTTCTTCAAGACCCATGATCATGCCTTTGTGGGTCCGGTTGAATCTTTCAACCAGCCCATTACCTTGTGGGTGGTAAGGAGTAGTAAACTTGTAGGTTACCCCACACTCCTTCCACAGGGACTTCATGTAATTGGAAATCAAGTTGGTACCCCGGTCTGATACCACCTCTCTGGGGAACCCCATGCGGAAGAAAACACCCATCAGTGCCCGTCCCACCACGGGGGCCGTCACTGTGCGTAGAGGGATGGCTTCCGGGTACCGGGTCGCATGGTCCACCAGGACCAGGATAAACCAGTTGCCATGGCTGTCTTGGGGTCCAGTGGCCCCACAATGTCAATCCCCACCCGATCAAAGGTGGTACTGACGACGGGAAAAGGTTGGAGGGGAGCCTTCTGCTTCCGCCCGCTTTTCCCACTTGCCTGGCAAGTTTGGCAAGTTTTACAATAGATGTCTACATCTCTTCTCATCTGGGGCCAATAAAAATGGGTGACAAGCCTATCATAGGCCTTGTCCTGCTCCAGATGTCCAGCTAACGGAATGTCATGAGCCAAACCCAGTAGGAAGGCTCTGAAGCGCTGGGGTACCACCAGCACAAGGGCTGACCCAGGCTCAGCAGCCTTAGGCTCGCTACACAGGAGGTCGTTCTCCCAGTAGACCAAATGTGATCCTGACTGATCACCTGTTGTTTGGGCTGAGGCCTGCTGCCTCATACCCACAAGAGAAGGGCACACTTTCTGCTCAGCACAAAATTCTTCCCTGGAGGGACCACCATCCTGCTGCCAGTGGGTCAGCTCGGGCAGGTCTCCCAGTTCCGCAACGTGTTCCCCTGTAGGTTCCAGGGCATCCTCCTCATGGTCTGCCTCCTCCTGGACCGTGGGAACTATGGGGGACGGTTTCCTGCGCCCCCTTCCTCTTCTCGTCACAGCTGGGTCCTGGGCCATACTTTCAGGCTCCAGAACCCCATCAACACCCTTACTAGCTGTCATAGCCCTAGTGGTTGCACACACCCACTCCGGCACACCCAACATTTTCAAATGTGTCTCTCGCTCCACCTTAGCCTAAGGGGAGTCCTCCAAATCATTGCCCAGGAGACAGTCAACAGGCATGGTGGGCCTCACAGCAACCTGAAGAGTACCTGAGACCCCCCCCCATTCAAATGGAACCTGAGCTACCTCACTCTCTCTTGGAGTTGTCAGCAGCTACAACAGGGTAGAATGCATGAGGGACCACCTGCTCCCTGGATACCAAGTGACAATTGACAGCTGTCACACTCGCTCCGGGGTCTCTGAGAGCTTCCACCCTATGGCCATTAATGGTCACCCACTGCCTATATTTCTTAGGGTTGCTAGGCAGAGGGGGTGGAGGGACCATTTCTATGTCTCCTAAAGAGACCAGGGACATTTTTGCGGGGCCCCTCCCACCAGGGGCAACCATCTCCTCCCCTCCCAGGGCTACACTCGCCATCTGACGGGGGGAGCACATGGTGGTGCATTAGAGTTCTTCATGGGACACTGGGGATCATAATAACGGTGTCCCACCTGCTTACAAGCGTAGCAGGTCATGGGGCCCTTAGGAGCAGGTTTACCTGTCAGGGCCTCTGGCTTCTTTACTGGGGGAGGCTGGGAACTCTTCCCTTGGTTCCCTTGGGGATTACTTTGGGGCCCTTTCTGAAACTCCCCCTGTTTACCCCTATCCCCCCACTCTTCTGCTGGGGACCCTGCCCACCTTTGGATGAGTCTCCCACTGGACCCTTGTGGACCCTAGTACTGACCCAGCGGTCCGCCTCCTCAGCAAGGTTTCTAGGGCTAGATATTTTGCTATCAATAAGGTGCTGGCGTAGCTCTGGAAAACAGTTATTAGGCAAGTGCTCCCAAGCAAACAAATCATAAAGAGCATCATAACTTTCCACTTTGCAACCCTTTACCCA
This sequence comes from Lissotriton vulgaris, assembly GCF_964263255.1. Classification (NCBI taxonomy): domain Eukaryota; kingdom Metazoa; phylum Chordata; class Amphibia; order Caudata; family Salamandridae; genus Lissotriton; species Lissotriton vulgaris. Next base: position 434,664,615 of record NC_141689.1, on the reverse strand, counting down.
ACCATCCATGGCTCTGCAAAAAAATGACACATATTCAACCCACGTAGTACCAGGCAACTTCTTACATTCTCTAAAGGCTTGTCGGTACTTTTCTGGAGTTAGGCCATACCTTAACATTAAAGCATCTTTCATATGAGTATAAGACATCCTATCTTCAACAGGCATGTCCAACAAGGTATCTCTCCCTTCATTGACAAAGCGACCCCACAACCCCGCTTCCCAATCCTTCTCAGGGACCCGGTGGGCCAACAATGCTAACTCATATGCTTTGAACCATTGGCCAATATCTTCATTCTTATGAAAATCTTTTATCACATCTTTGGGAAATAAAACCTACTTCCTGCAGGCCCAGATGGAATGCTGCCACCAGAGGGATTCAAAATTCGAAACTCTTAGTTTTGAGCTCCATCTCCCTCACCATTTTCTCACGTTCAAACGGTAATTTTTCTCTTTCAAAATCTTACCTTTTGCTCTCCATTTCAGCATCTCTCCTGCTTCTTGCATTCTCTAACTCCAACTGCCCTCCTAAATTAAGTTTTGCCATTTCTAACTGGTACTCTCGTTCCTTCGCCCTGTCTGCCAATTCTTCAGGAGAAAGGCCCTTGGAGGAAACACTGCTGCCGGGGGATGTCACCTGCCCATTCAGGGGCTCTTCCGTCTCCTCTTCCTCTGTCGGTACCACCACCGGATCAGAGGGATCTCTGGCCTCTAACCAGGCCTTCAGCGCTTAGCGAAAGTCCTCCTTATTTTTGAGGCCTGTGGTAGGAACTTTCAACTGCTTGCAAAATTTTTCCAGCTCCTTTTTTTCTGTAATCATTTATCAATTTCCTATCAAATTCCTCCACAACAACAGTGGCAGTGACTCCGGCATCACTCATGGTCAAAACTGGCAGTGTTCAAAAACAAAGCTCCAGGAAAGCGGAGAACAAAAATAGAATATCCTACCAAAACGGATTGTGGCTTCGCTATGGTCTGCTCTCAATATGCAGCGCACACTAATCACTGCACATGAGTCATAAATGCAAAGTTCAAATCCTCTCCGCTGACCAACAATGTTAGAATCGGCTGGTCTCTAGTTGGCAGAGGTATACACTTCTGAAAAATAGGGACCCACCTCCTCTAGTCAGGGCAAGGGGATCACACACTCAGATAACCCCTGCTCACCCACTTGGTCGCTTGGCAGGGCAGACAGGCTTAAAAGTGACGCAGTGAAATCTCATAGATTTCACTGCGTCACTATTACAAGGCTTTTTGCGGGGGAACGCCCCCCTCTGCATACATTATACCTGACGCAGGTATAATGTGGTGCAGGGGTTTAAAAAGTGACGCATCTACCTAGATGCGTCACTTTTTAAATATGGCGAAACAAGGCGTATGTTTTACGCCGCTGATGCGCCACAAAAAGTGACGCATCAGCAGCGCAAAACTGACGCAAGGCCTCATAAATGAGGCCCCCGGTACCTGGTAGAAGAGAATCTAGAGCACGTGCTGCGCTAATGGTAGCCTTGTACCTGGTGGGAGAGAATCTAGAGCATGTGCTGTGCTAATGGTAGTCTTGTACATGGTGGGAGAGAATACAGAGCACGTGCTGTGCTCATGGTTGTCTTGTACCTGGTGGGAGAGAATCTACAGCATGTGCTGCACTAATGGCTGCCTTGTACCTGGTGGGAGAGAATGTAGAGCATCTGCTGCGCTAATGGTAGCCTTATACCTGGTGGAAGAGAATCTAGAGCATGTGCTGCGCTAATGGTAGCCTGGTACCTGGTGGGAGGGAATCTAGACCACGTGCTGTGCTAATGGTAGCCTTGTACCTGGTGGAAGAGAATCTAGAGCATGTGCTGCGCTAATGGTAGCCTTGTACCTGGTCGGAGAGAATCTAGAGCATGTGCTGTGCTATTGGTAGCCTTGTATCTGGTGGGAGAGAATCTTGACCACGTGCTGCGCTATTGATAGCCTTGTTCCTGGTGGAAGAGAATCTAGGGGCATATTATCAAGGGGGTTTATCTCCGCTTTTTTGGCTTTAAAAGCCAAGAAAGCGGAGATAAAATTATCTCCCTATTACCAAGCTGTCGCTAACACCAGTTAGCGACAGCTAGTAGGAGATAGCGACCATCTTGGGCCCCACTTTGCATGTCAGTGATATTTATCACTAATGAGATGCAAAGTGGGCGTGCCAAGATGTTAGAGACTGAAAACAGTCGCTAACATCGCTATCTCCTATTACCAACTTTTGGAGATATTCGCGCTAAGCGGGAATATCTCCAAAAGCTAACACCTGCCCTGAGCAGTTCTTAGCCATGTTATCCAATGGGAGGTGGATAACATGGCTAAGAGCATTTGCTCGATAATGCATGAATATCGCTGACTTTTCAGCGATATTCATGCATTTCGGCCGTTTTTTATCGCATTTGCGATAAACCTTGGGGCATATTATCAAGGGGGTTTATCTCCGCTTTTTTGGCTTTAAAAGCCAAGAAAGCGGAGATAAAATTATCTCCCTATTACCAAGCTGTCGCTAACACCAGTTAGTGACAGCTAATAGGAGATAGCGACCATCTTGGGCCTTGCTTTGCATGTCAGTGATATTTATCACTAATGACATGCAAAGTGGGCGTGCCAAGATGTTAGCGACTGGAAACAGTCCCTAACATCGCTATCTCCTATTACCAACTTTTGGAGATATTCGCGCTAAGCGCGAATATCTCCAAAAGCTAACACCTGCCCTGAGCAGTTCTTAGCCATGTTATCCAATGGGAGGTGGATAACATGGCTAAGAGCATTTGCTCGATAATGCATGAATATCGCTGACTTTTCAGCGATATTCATGCATTTCGGCCGTTTTTTATCGCATTTGCGATAAACCTTGTTAATAGCAAGGGTTATCTGCGATAAAAATCGCCGATGTGCGGCGATAATTTTTGTCTCTAAACAAGTTAGAGACAAAAATTATCGCTAGTTGTTGGTAATATGCCCCCTTGTTAATAGCAAGGTTTATCTGCGATAAAAATCGGCGATGTGCGGCGATAATTTTTGTCTCTAAACAAGTTAGAGACAAAAATTATCGCTAGTTGTTGGTAATATGCCCCCTAGCCACTAGGCAGGCCAGCATTGCTGCGACCAGCCTGATGTCCTCTGATTATACACTGGCATCGCGCCGCGATCCTCATAGAACAATCACTCAGTCTCATACTACAATGTCTTTATCTACTCGGACTGTGGCTGCCCAGGGCATGATTTTGCCTCCCCTGGCAGCTCCCACTTTCACTGCCTCCACCCATTCATATTGTAACTTACTCACATCTCAGCTGTGCACTCCACATTGCTCTCCGACCCTTGCCAAAGGCATTACACCGCCACGAGCCGCCTTCGACCCGCTGCACAGCGGGGATTCACGTGACTCCTCGCGGGGAAACATTTGCTCCCCAGCGGGGTGAAATGCTGAGTCATGTTTTCGTTCTTCTCTCAGAGTGGAAAGGAGTGTCTAGAAAGCCAGGCGCGTGAGGTCTCTTCATAATCACAGAGGCATCTCTGCCAGACGTGACATCCATGGCCAGCCCTCCCCTGTAATCATGCTAACTCTGTGCGTGAATCTCTTGTTCATAGTCAGTGTTTGTCATTTCTGATGTTATAGCCAAGTACTAACGCTAAGCAATGTAATCTGCTTCTTAATTATGCTCCACAGCTTGACATCTGAAAAATCCCTGTGCATTGGCTTGTTTCCCAGATTGAATTATATTATTCGGCAATACCGTTGTCAAATGAACCCATCTGTTATCGAAAAGAACCGAAGTGACTTGCCCTGGAGGTGGCGAGAACGTTGAAATTCGCAGTGCAATGAAGGCATTTGGGGGCATATTATCAAGACAGGCGATACGATTATCGACGTTTTAGCCACAGAAAACGGCCGCTAAAACGGCGATAATGGGCTTGATAATATGCTCTATGGAATTCCAATTGAAGCTCATGTTAGATGTGAAGGACATCTAACATGGGCTTCAATTGGAATTCCATAGAGCATATTTTCAAGCCCATTATCGCCGTTTTAGCGGCAGAAAACGGCGATAATGTTATCGCCTGTCTTGATACTATGCCCCCTGATTCTCAAGTTGAGTTTAATAAACGTGCTTTGATGCCACTGGGGCACAGTACATGGTATTGGTATAAACTCAACACGAAGGAACGCAAACAGCGTAAAAAGATCTGGATGGTTTGCGTAAACTTTGTGAAGTAGGTCTGTCTACACGTGTCCAATCTCATGTAGGTTGTGCAAAATTCACACAATTTCCCTTTGAATTATTACACTAAATTTAAGAGGAATTATGTGAAAACACGTGACGCGCAAACCCAGTTTTAAAGCAATTTTTTTTGCAAAATGCGTCATCGAGTCCATCTTGGGCGCGTTTTGCACTAAAATATTCACACAAAAACAATGGCTCCTGTGGATAATTACTCAAAAGGTATGATAATATTAATGCATAATGGCAATGTTGGTGATTTGGAAAAAGACGAAAGGCAAGTAAGTGGTATATGCACTGGAAGAATATATTTAGATACCAGCAACAATAGTTACATATATGAACAATTTGCACATTTATGTACAGTTATACAATTTGAAAACAGTGAAATTGTGTCCCAAGTGAGTAATTACCAGCAAAAAAACTAAACATATTACAGCAAATCATAATGAAAAAGGAGTGACATAGGGTTTCTAATATGGATTCGTTTTTTGCAAAAGAAAGAGGCGACCTATTAGCTAATTTCCAAATAAATATTAAAGTTGCCCAATAATGACAACTTAAAAGAACGGTCTGCTTCTTTGGGAGTTGTCAACGATGTTTCGATCTTATGTGGATAAAAGGTCTCTTCAGGACTGACTGTATGTGGGGCATCTGCTCAGTACTAGTGAGGTATACATCCGATAACAGTGACACCGTGAAGTGAGTGAATAAAAGCAACTTACAGAGATCCCAGCCGGGACCCCTGTAGCGACTAGATGCGGTGTATTTGTGAGAAACCGATTCTCTAAAGCTTCCTGGAGTTCGACCAAAGTTCAAAAATACCTCTGAGCACTTGATAGTGCTACAGATGAAGCACTTCTTATTACGAACGATGCGGCCAAGGTGTATCAGAGCTCAGAAAATACTGTCTCTTAAGTTGAACTTGCGAATTTCGGACAATCCCGAGAGTAATGACTGCCTCTGCACAATGGCAGGGCGTGCCGAACGACTATGCCCTAAAATATAGCATTAATTCGTACATAAAGTGAACATCCACCACTCACGTTCTGTTTGTTCTTGTTATCCCTGTGTGCCCACCAGAACGAGGAGTACTTTGACTCTGTGTGAAAATCGCCATGGGATCCAGTCTACAACATAGGTCAGAATGATATCTAGCCCAAGACAAACGGTCCTAATTGGGTGCAGCATTGTGTGACTGGATCCATGTGGCGATTTACACACAGAGTCAAAGTGCTCCTCATACAGGATCTGTAAGTAACAAGATCCCACCACACTCACAGCGCACTTAAACCTAATTTTGGCCACACACTCAGACTAGGTCCTGCAGAAAGCCTCTTGAACAAACCTGAAGGCTGAAACTAGTAGACCTACACTTTCTCAGGGCTATAGAGGCACATTTTAAACCCCATGCATGTCCCGACGATGTTTTTACCTATGTCCTAGGACCCTTCCATTAAAGGTTTTACAAGGGCATCTCCTAGAGACATTTTTATCACGTACTTCCACTTCACATATCACTTTACACTTCTCACACAATGACCTGCTCCGCTGTAATACAGGCGTTAAAGCACAGCTGGATTGCACTCAGTAATTCAGCTGGGCCCGATGATGAAGCATGCCAACTACTAGGTAAGTGGGTGAGGGGTTTCCTAAAACAACCATTTGTTGTTTGCGCTCCCCTTCGAAGGTACAGGTCAAGAACTACGACCTTAAACCTGCCACAACCTCTCGCATTGAGAATTCTCACCGGGAGGCATTCTAGCACCTGAAAATCACACTAGAGGATGTAAATTCTCGCCTGCTCTCGCCAACTTAATGTTGGAGAGCAGCATGCGAGAATAAACTCCTACAACAATTGGGTTTACTGAGAAGACCCAGTAAGAGAAAAGGTGGTTGAATTAGTGGGATAGACATCAAAATTTTGTCACGGAAAAAAATGATTACATTTGGGTAGCAAAACTATCTGTATACGTCCAATAAGTGGTGGCCCAGTTGCTATGGCAACTTTCCATGGGAGGTACAAAGGAATGTACACAGTATGGAATGGGTCAGGTTGTGTGAGTAGATGGTAAATGAGTAGAGAAGAAGGAAGGAGGGGACAATGAAGAATGTAATGGTTTTTCTGGATCCTAATTGAGCAGAATTATGTGAAGTGATTCATTATGGCTGGGCATGCATTTGTGATGTTCAAGGTACACTAGTAGCTCTGATGGCGCTGGACGGAGGGCCAGAAGAATAGTAATTGAAAGTCAACAGAATTCAAAATGTAAAATAACATGTTAGTGTGATGCTCACTGTGGCATCCTTATGTTTTTATCCAATCAAGTGTACCTTAAAATAAAAGAAACCTCTCGGTTTACACTTAGGTTGCTTTAGGATAACAGCTGGACCCCACTTATGAGCAGAACATTAATATTCTGATCCCATCACTAATGTGGTTGAGACCACCATGTTAGTATCATCTTAGCATGGTGGGTCGGGCTGGCCGATGATGAAGCCTGCCGCAAAAAAGTGAGTGAGGCCTTTCCATCCAATATCTTTCTGCTTTTTTGTGTGGCCAGTATTCTGTAACACTTTGGGGGTCATTAGGACTTTGTCCGACTGCCATACTCCCTGGAATCGGGACCGCCCGCAGTTCTTACAGTGGATCTGCACCCTCAATTAGGATGCGCCCGCCACACTGGCGGGCTCATGGCGCATTTGTAACATTGCGGCGGGCGGTGCTGAATGCACCACCCGCCGCAATGCCACAAAGGCACGTTGTACATTGAAATGCCGGGGGGTTTCCATAGGTACCCCCTATGTGCACCACACACCCCCAGAGTTCCAGGGGGCCTGCAATGGGCCCCGCAAGCAAACTCTGCATGCCTTTCCGTGGCGGCAAAGCCCCCACGGAATGGCATGTTTCCACCCCCATTGTTATATGCTGGCGGTGTCTAACAGACAACGCCAGCATATTGAACCCTTTTCCGTCCGCCGCAGACCCCCAGCCAGTGTAATATGGCGGGGGGGTCTTTGCTGCATGGATGGTGGGCGAATCGCCATCCTAATGGGGCCCAGAGTTTTTCTTATTCCTGATAAAGAACAGGAATATTAAATGTTAGTGAAAGCCATTTCTTGCAGATATAATTGTGGATGCTCTTTTTAATTTCCTGAAAGAAGCATAGAGTAATTCATAATTGAGGATGCAGGACAAATGTAGGAAAGCTGCAGAAAGTATAGGATGCATTTATTGCCAAATATTGGACAGAAGTGGATGAGCTAACTGATTTGCAAATGGAAGGATAGGGTCATGTTTTAAGGTCAAAAGGTAAATTATGAAATTTAAAAAGATAGCAGAGAGTTATGATAACTTTCATCTAGTAATAGCCATTTGGTAGGAGTAGTGATACGAACAGGGCAAATGATGGTCATTATGATGAGGACATGATAGGATGTAAAGCCACCATCAATCTTAATACGTTTTGGTTCATTATCTATACGGAAATACTTTGTGTATTAACATTATAGGTAAACAGAAGTAGGTTATATGATGTAACAAGGAGATGTACTTTGCCCTGCAATCTTATAATGTAATTATAAAAATGATATCCTGTTGTGTAGTGCTAGCTCTGGTATGGTCTGAAACGAGCAGCATACTCAGACTTTGAAGGTCATATCTTTGAAGAATCCAATTATTTGTTTTTATTATACTTGGTGATTGAAGTTCATACCAGCAATTCAGAGTAAGGAAATATAATTATGGTCGGACTAGCCTATTTCCTCTAGCAGGTTCTCAAATAAAGAAAATAAATATATATTTTCAGAGGTTGTCTGCAAGTCTATAATCATCAGGCTGTTTGGGAAGCAGCTGCCTATCAGCTCTTCTGAATGCCCAGCCAACCTTCTATGTCTACTATGAATAGAAATATATGATATTTTAAAGTTATTTCATTGCAATTTGCAAGGATAGCATAATTGATTTCCATTGTTCAGTTTGATCTACTGGCAAATAATGATTGCATCATTTTCATGAAAATAACATAGCTGCCAATTTACTGTTGATAGGCTATGAACAGGTTAGGAGCAGTGAAAAATGATCTCCGCTTAGTAATAACCCAAGATTGGATTTCAAGATGAATTATGCCTGAAGTTTTATTCCTCATCTACGGATGTGATTATTAAAGAAACCATGTATACATGATTATCTGTATATATGTTTACATGTATGCTGTATATGCATAGCGTAAACATATCCAAAAGGCAGCGGTGTGTCGCGAGGATCAATGGCAAATATGCATTAAAGTGATTGGAGAGGTGCATGGCTTCTTGGAGCAGAAGTGTACTGGAACAAGGTTGAAGCTGACCGGGTAGATGTTAAATCCTGTGTGCATAGATGAAGAAGGTCTCTTGAATTGTTTTTTACTTCTTCACACTTCTTTGCCCCCAGTCTCATGGTGTCCTAGCCGCGGTGTATGAGAGACTCTGGAGATGGTGAGCTTGACAGCCAGACAAGTGAGGGTGTTGGTCTTGATGGCTTTGTTAAGGATTCAGCTGGGTTTGAAGATGGCATGGGCCAGCAAGGGGAGCCAATGGAGATTCGTCAGGAATGGGGTGATATAGGATATTTTTTGAGGCTCTTGATGAGACATGCAGCAGTGTATAGGCTGCCCTTAAGGGGGAATGCCTTGAGTGGAGTCTAGGAGGCCATGTTAAAAGGCATTGCCACATCCTCATATAGGAGTACAAGAGCTTGAACAGAATTTCAGAAGCTGAATTAACAGAGGGGTACAAAAGGGGGTGGTGATGGGCGGAGCATCGGAACCAATCAAACACTCACACCCAGTCGACAGATCTGGGTTTAATCCATCACCATTCTTTAGCCCACTCTGCCACCCCAGTTCAGACATGGCCATATGCAAATCAGTCTGACCCTGTGCCTCATGGGAACAGTCCAGCCCTAACTGCCAAGCCATGCCTTCTCTAGACAGGAAACAGGCTTCCTAGGACCGGTTTCTGGCATTACAGCCGTCTTCAGCCAGGCTTGCTTGAATCCAGTGGAAAGTGAGCAAGGGACTCAGGTCTGGGCATACCCTGCCAACTTATGGCGAACAAAGTGGTACAAAAGGGGGTGGTGATGGACGGAGAATCTGAACTATTCAAACACTCACACCCAGTCAACAGATCTGGGTTTAATCCATCACCATTCTTTAGCCCACTCTGCCACCCCAGCTCAGACATGGCCATATGCAAATCAGTCTAATCCTATTTATTCAGAAACACGAGTTGAGTCTCGTGTCTAGAGATGCCTAGAGATAACAAGTACCTACTTGCACCAAACTTGGTGAAACACTTACAAACCCTTTCTTTTTCATTTGCGAAGACACACGAACTGCATGACCCAGAATGCACAGGGGAAATCCAGCTGAGAGGTTGAGCATTGTGCGCCAATCCTTTTTACTGTTAAAAGGCTCCTGCGAGCCTCCCTAGCTGACGAGCTAGTGTTGCTGCACCTGCGCGCCCGGGAGGCATCGAAGCCTGTGACTGTTGTTAGGCAGCCTACTCAGCGGCCTCATTACTTATCTCTACTGATGAAGGATATTTATCCAGAAACACAAGTCGAGTCTCGTGTCTAGAGATGCCTGGAGATAACAAGTACCTACTTGCACCAAACTTGGTGAAACACTTACAAACCCTTTCTTTTTCATTTGCGAAGACACATGAACTGGGTGACCCAAAATGCACAGGGGCAATCCAGCTGAGAGGTGGAGCAGCGTGCGCCCAATCCTTTTTACTGTTTAAGGGCTCCCATGAGCCTCCCTAGCTGACGAGCTAGTGGTGCTGCACCTGCGCGCCCGGGAGGCATCGAAGCCTGTAACTGTTGTTGGGCAGCCTACTCAGCGGCCTCATTACTTATCTCTACTGATGAAGGATATTTATCCAGAAACACAAGTCGAGTCTTGTGTATAGAGATGCCTGGAGATAACTAGGACCTACTTGCACCAAACTTGGTGAAACACTTACAAACCCTTTCTTTTTCATTTGCGAAGACACACGAACTGCATGACCCAGAATGCACAGGGGCAATCCACCTGAGAGGTGGAGCAGCGTGCGCCCAATCCTTTTTACCGTTCTTTAGCCCACTCTTCCACTTCAGTTCAGACATGGCCATATGCAAATCAGTCTGACCCTGTGCCTCATGGGAACAGTCCAGCCCGAACTGCCAAGCCATGCCTTCCCTGGACCGGAAACAAGCTTCCTAGGACCGGTTTCTGGCATTACAGCCGTCTTCAGCCAGGTTTGCTTTAATCCAGTGGCAAAGTGAGCAAGGGACTCACGTCTGAGCATACCCTTCTAACTTATGGCGAACAAAGCGGTACAAAAGGGGGTGGTGATGGACGGAGAATCTGAACCAATCAAACACTCACAACCAGTCAACAGATCTGGGTTTAATCCATCACCATTCTTTAGCCCACTCTGCCACCCCAGTTCAGACATGGCCATACGCAAATCAGTCTGACCCTGTGCCTCATGGGAACAGTCCAGCCCGAACTGCCAAGCCATGCCTTCCCTGGACCGGAAACAAGCTTCGTAGGACCGGTTTCTGGCATTACAGCAGTGGCAAAGTGAGCAAGGGACTCACGTCTGAGCATACCATGCCAACTAATGGCGAACAAAGCGGTACAAAAGGGGGTGGTGATGGAAGGGGCATCTGAACCAATCAAACACTCACACCCAGTCAACAGATCTGGGTTTAATCCATCACCGTTCTTTAGCCCACTCCGCCACCCCACTTCAGACATGCCCATATGCAAATCAGTCTGACCCTGTGCCTCATGGGAACAGTCCAGCCCGAACTGCCAAGCCATGCCTTCCCTGGACCGGAAACAAGCTTCCATCAGAACCAATAAGAACTTGGCACCTTTAGTTAAACATTTTAAAGAAAATCAACATAGCCCTGAAGACTTCAAATGACGCATCTTAGAAAAGATAAGACTCCCAGATAAAAAAGGCAGTGATATAGTGAGGAAGAAAAGGGAAGTCTTTTGGATTTTCTCTCTGGGAACCTTTAAGAAAGGACTAAATGCCGAAATCCCCTGGGAAAATGCCATCATTTAGCCCCCTGTGTCGTCAGATATATTTTTTGTACAGATATTAGCTTAGTTGACTGCAACTGTTTAGACTTTGTATCCTGGTGTTATATCTCGATCGCTCTGCAACCTATCCTGCTTCCCTGTGAAATATAGATACATCCCGTTGATCTATCCAGGTACAGTTTCCTTCTGTGTCAGATATATCTTACTCTACGATACCATTAAATTTGGCTGTAACTGTTCAAATTTTAGAATTCTGACTCCTTTGTGAGATTTTGATCTATCTGATATCTATCCTGCTTCTCTCTTATAAAATATACACATCTCCCTGTGATTTCTACAGGTGTAGCTGATAAGAAGGGACTATATTGGAAATCATCTCTATTGAGTGTTTTTCATTTCTTTTATAATAATACTTTTTTGTTCCTTGATGTTTTTTATAGAAATCATTTTATTTTTCCTCTTTATTATGATATCATGTCTTCCCTTTATGACTCGTAATTTTTAACTTTTTCGTTTTATCGTGTATATGTATACTAATTTTGTCATTATTTGTAGACCCGCGTTTTCTCAGAATCAAATCAGCAAAATATCATTTCATTACCACGTACTTAGACGCGTTCGCGTACATCTCCTATCTCTCCTAGTATCCAGATACGCGCGCCATCTTTGAATGGGACGCTTTCTCGAGATCCCAGCCTCATGAGTCCGTAATGTATTTATTTTTATAACGCCTGTTCGTGTTGTTTTATGATATATATTTTATTCTTATCATATAGTTTGACCTTTGTTTGAGTCTCTATATGATTTTTATACATACGAATTAAAAACATGTTTTTTATATAATAATTGATTCCTTCGATTGTTCCTTGTACCACTAGTTCAGGTTAATTGCTCACTCCTTTAGCTGATGGCCTAGGATTTTTTACTCGCATTGATTTCAGATTGTGTGTGCAGTTTTAGGCTGACATTTCGACCTAGCAAAAGAAACCTTTGACGAACCAAGGCCTGCACGATGATTCCTTTGCACAGACCTTGGCATCCTCAACACTGATGCAGAACTCCGCATTGCAGAACCGCAGCTTCTTCTGAACCAGCACTGCGCAACACATCTCTGATAAAGGACTTCACATTGCAAACCCCATGTCAATGGCACCCTCAACGATAAAACAAGACCTTGCATCGCAGGCTCACAGCTCCTCGGACCTGCTGCTGTCTGACACATCCTTGACGCAGGATCTCGCAAAGCTCAGTAACCAGGATTTAAGGTACTCTTGTTCAGTGGGCCTAACTTGGTCCCTACCTGTATCCAGCCTGCACTCCATCGAGGTTGGCTTGAACTTGTGACCTTGTCCCAGTCTGACACGAGGAGATAACCAAAGTTGGTGCTTTGTGCTTCTAGGAACTATTTTTACATACATTTTTGAAACCTCACAACTATGGTTCTACTAATTGGATTAATTTTGTTTTGATGGCAATTTTATTTATTACATTTTAATCTTTTTTCTAAATTGTTGTGGGATTGTTCTTATGTTGTGTTTTCACTTTATTAATGTGAGAAGTGCTGCATAAATATTTTACACATTTTCTCTAAGTTAAATCTGACTGTTTGGTTCCAAAATACCAGAGGGTTAAGCACAGGCTAATTTAGGGTTTGCTTGTGTTTCACCCTGACAGAGATTGTGGTTGCTGCTTATGTAGGGATTTACCCCCCTCAATCAGTAGCCCAATTTTCAACACACTTTGGGGCAGATTTACTAAAGTATTACCCACTGCAGCTCAGCAGCCAAAAATGCTGCACTGCGTTGTGTGGTAGGAAGGGAGCAGGAGAGCACCATATCTACAGAAATATGGCTCTCTCATCCGCCCTTTTTAGTGCCAGTGCGAAATGTAGCTGCTGTATGCCATACACAGACCTTTGTTACTTAGTGCAAGGGTGTGTGCGAGAAACTAGCATATGTTTTGTACTGAAAAGTTTCCCTTCCAGTACAAAATACTATACCCAGACAGCATTTAAAACTTTTCTCACTTTTTATGTGTGTTGTACAGTGCAACACACATGCAAAGTCGAAAAAGAAGTGAGAACTTAAAACATTTCTCCTTTTTAACACCTGGTTTCAGAAGGTGTTATTTTTTCACACAAAACCCTGTCTCACATTTTTGGTATATAAGGTTTTGTATCAAAAAGTGTGGGTAGTTGCATGGGAGCAACCATGGATTGCCCCCTTCATGGTTTGCTCTGCTTTGCTTTACTTTTAGTTAATTTCCAGCACAAAATAAAGTTTTGCGCTGGAAAGAAAATAATAATAAAACTTTTATGCTGGTTTGCGTCACTTTTTATTTATTATATTTTAATATTTTTTCTAAATTGTTGTGGAATTTTTCTCATGTTGTGTTTTCACTTTATTACTGTGAGAAGAGTAAATCACCCCCGAAATTCTCAAAATTGTGCCATAATGACTGGTCGCATAATTTTGAATAGTTCACATAAAAATCCTATTGCAAAAACAGTGGTGGCTCTTCCGCTAAGGCAGCATAGCATCACCACCCTGCTCATGTAGCAGTGTAAAAGAAAAACTAAAATGATAATAACAGAAGTTGTTATCATTTTATTTTTATCATCTTGCAGCCAGCTTAGGCAGGGCTGCGCTCCCGTGGCGTCAAGTAAGAGTGGTTGCTGCCCCTTAAGACCCCTAGACGGTTTCGCTGGCCATCTTGGGCAGGCCAAACAGCCATGCGTACTGTAATGTAATGCACAGCCAGGGTGGAGAACATGCACAGGCTATAAGACCCCGTCTGAGCACCAAATCACGGCGTTCAAACCAATCACGAGGTTGCTGTCATGGTGACATCAATATCGTGATTGGCTTAAGGGAGCCTGGGTGCTGCCGGGAGACAGCAGAACAGCGAGGACGAAGAAGAGACCGGCGACGAGCAAGTAGGACTTTTTTTTCTTAGCCACCCCCCCCACCACCATTATCTACAATCTGCCACAGTGCAAGAGTCTGGAAGCGAACGGATATTTGCAGCAATTGTATTTTGCTTGCTATTTTATAGTGCAAACTGTAGTCTTGCATCCAAAATTGATGCGGGAATGCTTTTACATTAAAATGTAGCCTATGTTGTCAGATTTCTGTTTTGCTAAATTTTGTGCATTTTTTTTTAAACTTTGGCCTAATTATCCAAAAGGAAATTAGGTAAATTTCGAACACATTTACTAAGAATGATCAAAGAAGTGGCAGAAAGTAAAGAATTTAGGGAGAAACTATGGGCCTCATTTATGAAAAGTGACGCATCGCTGCGTGAAAACAGCGATGCGTCACTTTTCACTGCGCACTCCTTGCGACACCAATGATGTGTCATATTTAATGTATGACACATCATGTCGCAAGGAGTTACAGATACGTCAGTATTTCTGACGTATCTGGAAGCGCAAAAGTGACGCATTGCTGGAGTGTGTCACAAAAGTGACGCAACTCCAGCAATGCGTCCTTTCACATGGGCAAAGCCCCATGTGAAAGGGCTTGCGTCAGTCTTACGCCTGCTGTGAGGCAGGCGCAAGATACGAGGCTTTTTGCTGGGGAACGCCCCCTCTGCATACATTATACCTGACGCAGGTATAATGTGACGCAGGGGTTTAAAAAGTGACGCATCTACCTAGATGCGTCACTTTTTAAATATGGCGCAACAAGGCGCATGTTTTACGCCGCCGATGCGTCACAAAAAGTGACGCATCAGCAGCGCAAAACTGCCGCAAGGCCTCATAAATGAGGCCCTGTATCCTTAGTTCAGCAGACTGAGGAATGAGAAATGTATATGTAGGAGCTATTGGTTTATGTGACCTCATTCAGAAGCTGCAGTCACCAATGAAATAGGGCATGCATAGAGGTCAGGGGCACATGTATCACTATTTCAAATATTGATGATCTAATTTAGATTCTCTGTGAATCACAGTTAGGTAATCACTATTTGAATGTATGAAACTCCTTCCTAATGGGTCGCAAACCGACCTACCTCATTAATATTAATGAGGCAGGTCGCAATTTACGACCGATTAGGAATCGGTAAAATTACAGGCATTGTGGCCTGCTGGGGTCAGCAGACTGCCATGCCTGTGATTGCTTTCAAATAAAGCAATCATTTAAAAAAAAAATGTAGCCCATTTTCCTTACAGGAAAACCGGTTGCATTTAAAAAAGGAAAATTAAAAGTTTAAACACATTTTTAGGAGCATTCACAAAGGGGATGGGGTTCGTTGGGGACCCCTTCCTGTTTGTGTATGGGTTAAAATGCAAATGTTTTGCAACAGCATCTTGGTTTCAAAAGATTCCTACATATTGAGGATCAGGCCGTTAGTGACCAGTAAAATGCATGATACATGTAGCTCCAAGCATTTTCTGTACATGTGCAGGTACTCACAGTACATATCCAGGATGAGAGGAGTGAGAAGTCAATAGCTATTTTTCCAGTGTCGGATAAACCCTTTCTCACATAGAACTCAACATGAACACTTACCAAGCCAAGAGACGCATCCTAAAATAAACATTGGCAAAGACAATAGGTCTTCCCTATACAAGAGCTATTGGCTCCGGCAATGTGTTTTTTGGATATTTTATACTAGTGTGGCAGCTGTTCAGCATGGCTAAAAGTTAGTGGCATGGAGTGTAATAGAGTGGAGTGAGGTAGTAGGTATTGTATAGTGGAGTGGCAAGTAGATTGTCGTAGACTGGATTTGTTGGAGTAAAGTGGATTAGGGAAAGTAGAGTGTCATAGAGTTGAGTAGAGGGGAGTAGAATTCAATGGTTCAGGGGCAGAGAGTGTTGTAGAGAGTAGTGGCATAGAGTGGAGTGGCGTGGGGTGGAATAGGGTGTAGTGGGTTGAAGTGGATTGAGGTACTGGGTGGGTTAGATGTGAGTAGAGTGGGGTGGATTGGATTTTTGTAGAGTGAAGTGGAATGAGTGGCGTGGGGTAGATTGGAGTGGGGTGGACTGAAATGGGATGAGATGGATTGGAGTGGGGTGGATTAGATTGCATTGAGGTACGTGCATTGCATTGAAGTGATAGGACTAGTGTGGAGTGGATTGGATTTGGGTGGAGTGGATTTGAGTGGAGTGGAGTGTAATGAGGTGGATTCAATTAGACTGGAGTGGGGTGGATTGAATGAGACTGGAGTGGTGTTGATTGGACTGCATTGAAGTGGGGTAAATTGGATTGGCCTGGAGAGGGTGGATTGGATTGGAGTGGTGTGGATTGGATTGGATGGATTGAGTGGGGTGGGCTGAACTGGGGTGGACTGAAGTGGGGTGGAGTGAATTGGATTGGGATTGAGTGCAATTGATTGGAGTGGGGGGGATTGCAGTGGGCTTGACTGTATTGGATTGGAGAGGGGTTGGCTTCATTAGATTGGAGTGGGTGGATTGAAATGGGGTCAATTGGATAGGGGTGGGGTGCACTGGAGTGGTGTTCTTGGAGTGAAATGGGATGGATTGGATTAGGGTGGGTTGGGTGGGACTGGCATTAGATGAGGTGGGTGGATTGTAGTGGGATGAATTTGAATGAGTAGGTTTGATTGGATTGAATGAGATCGATTGGACTAAGCATGGGCGGAAAATCCGTTTCGCTCGCGGATTTTGCGGATTTTCGGTAAATTCGCAATCCGCGAGATTCGCGAATCTCCCGCAAAATTCGCAAATCCGCGAGCAGCGGATTTTATGGCTTGCTCGCACTGTTCGCGTGAGTTCGCGGCTTCCCAGTACAACTTTGCGCCCCGCGAATAAGCGCAAAATTGCAGAAATACGATCTTAGCAAAACTGAAACTACTTACCAGGTTCAAAAGTTCAGGCTCATCATTAGTAGCCATTTCCTGTAGTGCTTCCTGAGGGGCCCCTCCAGAGTTCAGTTGCCAGTTGCAACTATTATGTGACCCTGCTCTGAACCTCAGAATAGTTGCACATATGCCAAAAAGGTCCTGAATTACAGCTAAGGGAGACAAGCAGGAGCCAGGCTGGAAGTTCAAATCCATTAATCAGCCCCTAATTCATTATTGTCAGTTGGGGCAGGGCAGGTGTTGTAACTAATTTTGCAACAATGAAAGCACTTAGCAAGTGCAAAAGATCACTAATCTGGAAGCACTAAGGAAGCAGGTGCCAGCTAAAAAAATATTCTGTGACACATTAATCAGCCCCAAATTAATTCAGGTCACTTGAGGCAGGGAAGGTGTGCTTGCTTTGCCACAATAATGTACACTGACTGGACAACCAGAGGGTGCTGTGATGAAACAGAGGGTGGCATGGGTGGGCCAGAGGGTGGCATGAGTAGTCAGAGAGTGGCAGTGGTGACAGAGAGTGGCAGTGATGAAGAAGAGTGTCCCAAACAGGCTGGACACGTAGAAACAACAAGTTCGCGAAACTTGCGACCCGACAGGTAAGTTTGCGTTTGCGAAATTGTACAAAACCCTCGCGAACTGGCAGAAACCCGCGCGAACACACAAAAAAAAATCCGCAATGTCGCGAGAATTCGCGGATTTTGCGTATTGCGAGTTCGCAAATCCGCAAAATTCGCGAACGCGAGATTCGCAAAATTCGCCCATGCTTAGATTGGACGCTATTGGGGTGGATTGGAGTGGGGTGGAATGGAGTAGGGTGAGCTGGATTGAGTGGGGTGTACTGTAGTGTAGTTCCTATTTTCCCAATAGGCTCTGTGCATTGGAATAACATAAACAGCAGTGTAGACGTAGGACTGAGGTCCTCTAGGTCTTTACTGACTATGTTAGACTTAATTTAGGTTTGCGCCAGCTAGCTCAGAGGTCACTAGAAACTTTCTTGAATAAATAGGGAGGGGTGAACTTCCCTGATTCAGACAAGAAGGGATTCAGCTTCTGACAACCGCATAAACATGACAGCTTAGCTCCCTCAGAATAAAGAGTGTATCTCTAGAGTCGTGTGAAAACAAAAGGCAGCTATTTTACTCAGTCAATCGTGCATGCTAAATGTCACCAGAGTGCAGAGAAAAAGAGAGACGGGCGTTTTCAATAAAAGGTGTTATTTTATTGAGCAGTCTTCTTTCTCATGCAGGAGAAATGAATTGCCACAATTGCAATACTTATCATAAAGTAAAGTAAAGTGCGTACAGTAAAAGTAGTATTATGAAATAATACTGTAAAAGCATTGGTATAGTTTCTTAGCCATTTATACGAAAAAGCAGCAGCGGACCTTAAAAATGCCGCACCTAAACTCCAGTGCCAATGAGTCTATGATCAAGTCAGTTTAATATTGTGCTGCCAACCCCGACACCAGCTGCTGTTTGGCGTCGCTGTGCTCTCCAGATCAGTTAAACAGTTTTTAGATACTCATGGGGGCGCACCAAAATGAGAGTCCAAAAAGAGTAAGTAGAGAAATGTTCTTTATTTATCTTTGTTCAGCAAAAAAAAGGGCACATCAATAAAATATGAAGTGAGATCAGCCAACGCGTTTCACTCCCTACCAAGGAGTTTCTTCAGGGCTGAAAAAAAAAATAAAAGACAAAATATTCCCATCAATTTCCTGCATAGCCAAGTGTGTACATATTATCCCATTTGACATTACATCAATGGAGATTCCTTGTAGAATACATGTTTCCTTGGGAACCAGGGAAAACAAAGAAAAGACACAGTAGCCTATTGCAAAGGAAAGACTGATCAACGAATATTTGTTAACTTTAAAACTTTAAAAACATCCTTTTCTAAGCGGTTACTACCACGGAAGGGGGAAGGTTTACGTGGAAGACCAGCAAGAAAGGTTCAAAGCATCCTAAATACAATGTATATCTCTCAGTTGAGATCCTAATTTAATTTTGAGCATCCCCTGCATGGAGAGGTGAGTATATCGCTGTTAGTAGAAGAAAGCATATATCTCGCTTTATCATAACATAAACACATTTAAATCTATCATCACTATTTCACAGTCATGGATAGGTAACATGTACATAGTTTTACTGTTTTTGTATCATAGGTAGGAGAGAACACACCAAAAGTACAGTCTGCAAATTTTTTAGTCTTGTTATATCATGTAATATGAAAAATTAGTAGTATATGTATATATGCATGGCACAATTGAGTGCTCTACATCATATTCTCTCTCTTTTCTGACATTTACATCATAAACAAGCCTACCCATATTCAAGATAGACCATCCTCCTTTCCACTACATCTAGTGGGTTATATTTCATTGTCGAAAGGGCATGGAGAGGAGAAGGTAATGATAGTATTGGACACAAATTATTTAGCAAGGAAGAGTGTGCTAGCAAGGCTATGGTTCTTACCGCTGCGAATATTTTCGGTAAGTTGTCTTTTGTAAGATCCCTCTGTGATCACACTGGTATTTTTCGGTCATTTCTTTATTCCAGCCTATTTCTAATCAGTAAAAGAAACATTGTTTTACATCAAATCTATATTCTGTTATGATTTGCCTACGGTGTCTTATATATCTTCCTGTTATGCATACCTTTAAAAAACTTTTGGAGTATCTCTCTTCCCTTATCTTTTCTTGTTATCGTGGACTTTGTAGGTCTTGTCCGAAAAAGTAGTGCTGGTACTTCAAAAAGCTACCCGTCCCTGGTTGTATTTGTTCTAGGTGGGTACAGTGCTAGACGGTAGGAAAAAATAAATCAGTTCAGAATTCGACACCAAATCCCTCATGTATTCCTACATCAACAGACTGCTGTATGTTTACATTTTGTGTTGTGTGGTCTCCCCTACCCGATATTCCAGAGTATTGGTAGTGCAACTTCACAAGAGGAGAAACTATTATTGCAGTGAAATCAGAAGCGAGTTGTATGTACATGCTTCTCAATCCCCTAGTGCTATATCCTTTTCTCACTGCAGATTTTTAACCCGACCCGATGTTACATATGATCATTGCCAAGGGACATCTTGCCCAGTATCAGAGTATCCCAGAACAGTAGTACGTCTCAACCCATGCTCATAAACAGGATCCATGCTTCACAGGCTAAAGAACCGTTACTATTCTAACCAGCATAACAAATTTCTCCATGGGTTTAGAGTAATAACCTTATGTTTGGACAATTAAAATAGTTAAATACTCTCAAAATAAAGAGGGGAAACCATAAAGTTTACACAAAAAGTAGCCAAAAGTTACTTAGTTGTGTGGCAAATATATATTAGCACTGCCACTTCTCTCCCATCCCTGGGATCTTAGCTCTTAAAAACCCAGTACATGTATTTGCTAAACTCCTGACCCCGTCTCTCACCTGTAATGACCGTCGTCAGTTTCGGCGTCTCGGCATGGCTGGTTCCAGGCTGAGTTCGCCATTTATTGGGACCGCCTTATATACAGATAGGAGTTAGCCCATTGGCCGATCTGTTTTCGCTCCTGTAGTTGGTTGCAAAAAATAGGTTTTTTTCTCGGGCGCCATCTTAGACTAGTCAAATTTGCGTAACGTTGCTAGTATAGCGCGTTAAATGTACATTTTAGTGAGTCTTACATACAATTCTGTTTCTATAAAAAGTGTGAACTCCTTTCTGTATATTTTAACGCTCGGTATGGAAAAACACTCATGTTACCGATCGTGATGTCATCCTAAGCGTGGGCGGAAAATCCGTTCCGCTCGCGGATTTTGCGGATTTTCGGGAAATCCGCAATCCGCGAGATTTGCGGATTTCCCGCAAAATCCGCAAATTCGCACGCAGCGGATTTTTTTGGCGGCGCGCGGCGTTGGTGATACAATTTTTGCGGCGCGCGGCGTTTATCATCGTTTGCCGAGTTGTTTTTTTCGATAGTTTGCGAGTGCTGCGCCATTTTGGATCTTGCTGTGTGATCCCGCGGGAATTGGCGAGCGCGATTACGTCATCGCGGCTTGCCAGCGAGAGTTTGTCAACGCGAGTACGGCGAGATCACGTCTCGCGGTACTTCGCAAATTGCGAGATTTGAGATGCGGCGCGCGAAAATATAAATTTGCAATTCTGCACAAGAAATCCACCAGCAAGC